>NC_052050.1:27683563-29002313 GCF_903992535.2 Arvicola amphibius | reverse complement strand
CCCTTTACTCTTCCTTCAGCCTTTTCCAGCTACTATCCTTTGTTCCCTCTCGTTCTCTTCCCCAACTCTCATGTTGACAGGCTCTTTTGTGTATTATTATTATTATTATTATTGTTATTATTATTATTATATACTTTATATATGTTTGTATATATATGCATGCACAATTATATATAAATGGAACTTGTTTTGTTGCTGGCATGTAAACTGTTTCAAGGCTGATCTCTCTGCCTTTGGTAAACAATCAAGGGCTCATCCCTGAGAGAGGTTAATTCTCTTCTTCCCAGGAGTTATGTTCACTTGATCAGACTGAGTTGTTACTATGATCATATCTCTGATTCATTGGTTTTGTGCAAATGTGGAAGCTAATGAGTGAAGGGATAGTCATTTTGTTGTTCTTTTAATTTCCGCATAGCTCTGAATTGTCTGTGTTAGAATTATCCTGTGTTGGGGGACAAGGTCTCTCACTCAGTGTGGAGCTGGCCATTTCAGCTAGACTGTCTGCATAGCAACCCTTAGAGATCTTCCTGTATCTATTCTCTTAGTGGTGCATCTGGAGAAATGTGATGTTGCATGCATCTTTTTACTTAGGTATCGGGGAACAAACTATAGCCCATGTGATTGTGCAGAAGGGATTTATACATTGAGCGATCTTCTTAGCCCTGGATGACTACTATTGATAGAGATGGAGTAATGGAAAAAAAAAACAAAAACTGAAGGATTGTGTGTATACATATGTGAACACTTGGTAACTAATAGAGGTGTTAGAGAGCCATAGGTTGTGGGACCCACTTTAGACAGTGAAAACTCAAAGCAGATCTTGGATTTGAGAGATATGTTGTGTTCCTTGCAACCATGTAGAGGGTTGTTTGGAGGTGTCATTAACTAGCACACTGGGTACTTTCATAGCAGAGAACTTAAGGATAGTATGATAATGGCCCCCAGCTTAATAAGATTCTAAAGTTTTTTCAGTGTATGATACCATCATGTTTAAAATGTAATACTCATCCCATTTATGCAATCTCATTTTCCCTGAATGTTTGTACTTTCCAAGATGATATAATAAAAAGAAATCGGCTCAAATGTCTTACTCTCCATACTTATATCAGTTTTGAGAAATAAGGGGCAGCAAATAAAGAGTCCTAACATTTGTAAAGTCTAAACAGTGGTCAACACTTTGTAACATAATCCAGAATTTCAAACCTCTCTTCTTCAAGTAAGGGGAAATTATATCTGTATCCGTCTTATAAATTATGAAGTGGAGACTTGGATATATTAAGTAAATTACTTGAATTTATTTAGCTCCTAAGGTCTGGATTAGATAATTAGATCCCAGACATTCTAATTCCACAATCTTCTATCTTACACGATGCTGCATTTAGCACATCATTACATGATAGGGTTTTCAGAAATCATCTACCAACATCCTTCTTTGGAGTCATTTTCTTAAATATAAGTTGAAGGGTTAACGACTGAAAAGCCTCAGGTGGGCTGAAATCTCTGGACAGAAAAATGCAGTTGGGATCCAGGAAGCTCCTAATAAGAGGATCAACACACAATTTACCATTGTTTCTCTCTACTTTGAGACTGCAGGGGAGCTGACTTATAGGTGGAATATTCCGTGCACAAAGTTTTGGTTTCTGCCGTGTAAAAGAGCAAGCTTCCTGAACTGCTCTGTTCCATTCTCACAGAGACCACTGTTGTTCAAGGTTCTGATTAAAGAACAATCTGCCCTTGTGGAGGTCGGTTTTACTATTTCTTTCATTTCCACATTGCCTTGATCAGGCCCAATCTAACACTAGTGCCTGCCGCATTGCTCCAAAGATGTACCTCTTATTCAAATAATAACAGTGAAACAAAAGGTACAATCTGCAACTTCTGCCTCGATTACACATGGCATTGCCAATGGTGACCTGTTGACATGTCCTCCATGTTGAGTGCAAAAGCACGTGTAATCTAAAACCAGTAAATTGGCCTTAGACTTTACACCAAACAATGGCCTGTCTCCACTGGGAGTGAACACTGAGCATTTCCACTGCCAGGTATAGTAAGAAACCTGAAAGTTCTATCTACCTGGTAGCCATAAAAAGAGAGCACTGTGGGATTTAAATAACTGTGAGTCAGAACATACTATCAGATGTGGTTTGGTTATTTTGTTTGAAAAGCCAACACCTTCCTTTGTAAATACTTCTGCCATACAGATTTGGAGTAGATCCTCTACACATCAACTGTGAAAATTTACAGCCCTTAGACAGAGTCTTCCACGGAAGACAAGATCTTTAGGCAACTGTGCTTATTACAGTCTCTGTGCGAGATCATCTGGGCAACTGGTTAAACTGAGATTTTGTATTTCTCAATAGCTCACTACTGCTGCCTGGAATACTGGATTATGTGTCTAATTTCAAGCATGAGAGATCATGGCCATTCTACACATTTACTTACTGGTAGTTCTTTGCTATGAACAAACTGTAAAAGTCTTTAAACTAAGCTAACCTATCTTGCTTGTTTTTATTTTTGAAACACCTTTTTGAAACTATCTTGAAGATCATCTTGCCCACTCAAGAGTCACCCGATTCTTATGACTTAATTCAATTCTCCTTGCATTGGCCCAAAGTGTTTCAAGATCAATCCCTTTTTTGTGTGTGTGTCTTTATTCTTGGTGAGGCATACTCCTGAGCCATCACATAGACCCAGAGTTTTCTGGCGTTACTCTCCACTCATTACTGTGATATTTTCTCTAGATGGGAGCTCATTTACAAACTTATGTCTACAATAATTTTTTCCTGGGAGACAAAAATGGTCTTTTACGGGATGACAAAAAAGTGAACCCAAACCCAGCTATTTATAGGGTTTTACACACTGGATATAAAGTCACTGAAAAATAAGAATAACAAACCTAAGTGGAGTGTGATTGGAAGTACTTGCTGCACTATGCAATGAAGTAAATGGATATGCAGTGAAGTAAATGGATACAGGCCAGATACAAGTCTGCAATGCCCATCTTGATCTTCCCACAAGACAATAAAATAATCATCTTCAAAAAAGGCCCACGTCATTTTCACCTTAATACTTAGTACCTGACCCAACAATGAGAAGAATGGAGGTATTCAGTATTTTTTTCTTTAAAAAAATGGCTTTGAGAGAAAATGGCAATGTAATGTATAATTTGGGGTCAGCATCTCATCCAGAAAAGGAATACTATTAAACAACACATATAGACTAGAGACCACCCACTGTCAGCTAAGGTGTTAGCAAGGGTAGTAGTGAACCCATACTGCTCTTCGGACAGGAGAGGGAGAGGGAGTGGAGGGGGGAGGGGGAGGTAAATAGGAGGCAGGGAGGAAGCAGAAATTTTTAATAATAAAAAATTAAACCAAATAAAAAAGATTACTTGCAATAACGAATACAATGTAAAAAAAAAACTTCAAAGAATGTTCATGTCAACTATTCTATAAATATTTGCTACTGACAATTATTACCAATAGTTCTTTAAAAATAAAGGACTGACAGTAGACTTTCTTTTAGAAGTCTAGGTAAGACATTATTTTGCTGTGGCAAATTACAGTTCAATACTGTACTGCTTGTTAACTGAAACCCAAGAGCTAGAAACTCTAATTGTTTTCTAGTTGAACACTGGTGTTTTATAGTTCCCCTTTCATTAGAGGGAAGTCTCCCATCACTGTACAAGGAGGCTGACTTTAGGCTCGCTCTCTTGGATCCTGTCGCTTGTTCTTTTTTCCTTAGTGTTCCATTTGGTTAATGCTCCCATTTAATCTCCAAAGGTCCCTCATTTAATTGATAAATTATATAGTCATCTTGCTCATTAAAGATATTTAGATTTATCCATAGATAACTTGGTATGAAAAATTTAGCTCCTTCTTTTGTGGAAGTCTATGAAGTCTGAATGGTCAGGTAAAGGTAGGACAGGAAGAGATACACTAAAGGGTATCATGTAATTAGATAAGATGCCTGAACTTTATGCAGTTTTTAAAAATGAAGGAGATTTAGTAGTAACAATTGGAATGATGGTTTTAAAATAAGTATGGAAGGAGAAAGTGTCTTCATGGCTTTTTTTTTCAGTTTCTGACTGAGAAGGTGCTGATATCAAGTGTGAAAGACAGAAGAAGGATTTTTATTTGAGATTGGTGAAAGAAAGGGGATATTTATAAAGAAAAGCCTGGAAATCAAGGCCTCTGAGATCTATCATCATCATCGTTGTTCAATTACTGATACAGATAATTGCAGCATTAATTAATTTCTGCAACTTGGAGAAGAATCCAAACACAGAATGATTGATTTTAAAGGAAAATATCAAAGCTGGACCTAAGTTTTTCTTCTAGTAACTATACCTCTCGTGAGAAAACACACAGCTCATGTTAGCTGAAGGTGGTGTGATGAAATACGTAAACATGCAAACAAATGAATCTTTGAAGTTGCACCATCTCTTGGAAAGAGTATGTGTGCTTGCCTGTATGTGTATAAGCATATGTACCTGTGGGGGGGTATATATGTGTTTAAGCCAGAGTTCAAGCTCAGGGGAACCTGATGACCTGAGTTCAATTCACCAGTCCCACATGATAGAAGGAGAAAAGCAACACCTGAAAGTTGTCCTCTGACCTCTACCTGTGCACCATCATACACACACACACACACACACACACACACACACACACACACACCTACACCTAATTAAGTAAGTGTAAATAGAAAAAAGTCACCATCAACCTGAGATGCAAGGAAGCTGACAAAAATGCAAAATGGGTCTCCCTGGGAATAAGATAACAAGTCTATTAAAGGCATTGGTGAGTGGCTGCTGCTGCTGCTGTTGTTGCTGTTGTCGATGTTGCTGCGGCTGCTGCCAGAGGGTCAAACTTCAGGTCAGAGTCGGCATAGAGGTGTAATGGTGACTTCAGAAGCAAATGACAGGGCAAGGCTCAGATGAGTGAACGGGAGGATGGATGGAGATTGGTGAGCAGAGAGATGGACAGATGTCAAGAAGATTGTGTCAATACTAGGGTAGATCAAAGCTGAAATGCCTAGGCCATAGATTGTTTTCATGCTGTTGGCCCCTTGATACACGCACACTAGGAGGCCACATGACAACATGACAAGTCAGTAGTGGAGCTGTTACCAAGAAAGTGTTTCTGTGTCCTCTTTATAAGTTTCAGATTAGGGAGTTGCATTCTTTTTTTTTCTTTTTCTTTTTTTTTTTTTTTTGGGGGGGGGGTGGTTTCAAGACAGGGTTTCTCTGTAGCTTTGAAGCCTGTCCTGGAATTAGCTCTTGTAGACCAGGTTGGCCTCGAAGTAGACCAGGGAGGCTTCTGTCTTTCTAGTGCTGAGATTAAAGGCATGAACCACCACCGCCCAGTGGGGGTTGCATTCTTTCCTCAGTCTGGTCTTTCTGATAACTTGCTGGGACTGGTTTTATCGATAGTACTTTAATATGCCAATGTGCTTTTTCAATCCTATTTTATCTAGAAAAAATTATAAGGTATCTTTGTACTTTTGAAAGAGGTTACTAATAAGTGTGTCTCACACAGCTGGTACTGAACACATGGTTCAGGGCCATCCTCCATCATTAAGTTTGAGTCAAATGCAATCTGCAAAATGTGGTCTCCTTAGGCGAGAGAAAGTAATGACTGTTTTATTCAATATAGAAAATCAAGGATGAATTTGAAATTAATGAGCAAAGTCATTTGGTGAAGTAAATTTCAAGACAGCATATAATTCAGGCTGTGGAATGGTTTCAGGGCCAGTCAATGAAGTGATACCACCTACATTCAGGGTTAAACCTCCTCAGTTAAACCTCTCCAGAATCCCTTTCTATGTTACAACCAGAGTATGTCTCCCAGGAGTGACCAAGTCCAAACAAGTTAGCAATGAAGATTAATCATCACAAATCTATCTTCTGTCAACTAAAAACTCATTTACACAAGGTTTGGACCATAACCTTCCACCCCTGTTCCTCAAGAGTGAGAAAGGAAGTCACATGAGCTCCTTTGGTCATAGAATTGCTTTCTCTGTTGATTTGCTAAGTTGTGAGGAGTCCTACCCATGTACTCCTGCCACCATAATACCCCACTCCTTCCTTTCCGCAATTGACACTACTTTCTCAAACAATGAACCCAAGTAAATTCTTCTTTTCATAGAAAAATAAACAGACAAGAAAAATCCAGGGGTTCATCAATGGGTTGAAAATTTGAAAGAATCAGAAAACTGAAACAGAAAAGGTAGAATACAGAAAAAAAGGAATTGGTAAGCATGGAAGGAGACTAAGAGGCTTAGAAGGCAGTGAAGAATAAGAATAATTTGAATTAATCTTCATAAAGCCCTGATAAAAGATTCAACAGAGTATTTGAGGAGAAATTATGTGTGAATTTTCATTGGTAGAAGAAAGGCATATGTTCTCAAAAAGGAACAAAAGAAGGCAATAATTTATAAATAATAGTAAGTCTGTACCTGGAACATACATAGCAATTATGTAATATTTCAAAGAGGAAATTAGAAAATAGAAACATTTTTAAATATACTATATCAAGCATAACAAAATAATTCAAAATCATTTTCAGTTATATCATTGAATAAAATGACTCTGGCATGGTAGTATACGTCTATATTTATTGCACTTGGCAGGAATAGGAAAAAAAAATTCTGAAATTGAGGTTAACATGGGATACATAGGGAACTCAAGATTGGCTTGGTAATATGGATTCTATCACAAAACATGTGATGGGGTGGTTTGGTAGTGGAGTGCTTCCTTTATACATACAAGGCCTATGTTTAATCTGCACATACTCACATAATGATCAGTCAACCAATCAGTCAATAAAAACACACATGAAAAAATGACTAAGATTAGGTCTTTTCTTATTTATAACAAAATTGGTGTAAGAATGCTGTGTTTAGCCAGGCAGTGGTGGCACACCCCTTTAATCCTAGCAGTGGGGAGGCAGAGGCAGGCGGATCTTTTTGAGTTCGAGGCTCAGCCTGGTCTACAAGAGCTAGTTCCAGGACAGTCTCCAAAGTTACAGAGAAACCCTGTCTCAAGTCCCCCATCCCCCCCAAAAAAAGAATGCTGTGTTTCTCTGAGAAGAGAAGGGGAATGGGGGTTGCTTAATATACAACCCATATTACATGACAGTGGCCAGAATACCTCCAACCTTTGGAGGCCCAAGATCTAGACTGTTATTGTCAGCTCTTTCTGTTTAGCACTTGGTACTTTAAAGGCCTGCTTCCTGGTTGTGTGAAATCACAAAGTCGACCAATAGTTCTTATTTAAGCATAGCTCCACTTACTACAGTGGAGTATCTGGCTGGGATGCTTTGGGAATACAGTCACATACCCTCAGCCTGCTGCACAGGCTCAGTGGGTAAAACTGCTGCCCTCTCTCCATCAGTCTAAACTGAGAAGTTATTTAGTTATCAATCTTTTGCATTTGAGCTTCCCTGTGACTTGTTCTTGGAAGAGGGTCTGAAAAGTGAGGAAAGTGTTAATACTACATTTCATCCTATTATCCCATGTGTACATTTTATCCACTTCTCATATGCAATATCCCTTGCGAGATTTACATTTGATTGTAATGGAATATTGCCAAGAAGAAAGGGAGCAGTCATCAAGAAATTCCCTGTTTTCTACTGAACCTGCATAGGCATTTACACTAAAAGTCTTGTCTGGGGAAATAGTTTAAAAACTAGGACTCAGAATGTTTAAGCACCTTGTAAATATCTGAGATGGAAAGTAGCACAGACCCCACAAAATATAATTCTGCACACTGGTTAAATGTGAATGTGTTTTTTCATGACCTTTAACCATCCAATACTGTTTTTGCTTTTTAAAAAAAATGGATAAAAGCAGGAATCCGGACAATGTCTTCTGCAGTATGAAAACTGTTAGGTCAGCTCTTTCCCCTTGAATCGTTTTAGTCCCCATGGAAACAATGAATAGACAATATAGTTTGTTGCTGTTCATCTTTATCATGGACCTTTCTCTGTACTTAAAAGGTGGTCTAGTATTATTATGAGTAAGTCTGTTTTATGAGCGTGATATTCTGAAGGACTGAGAGGGGATGTTTTGAAAAACTCAATTATAGGAGCCGAGGATGTAAGGTATTTGGTAGAATGTTTGCCTAGTGTGTAAAATGCCCGGAGTCTGAGCCCCAGCCTCATAGAAAATACACAAAACAGATGTGGTGGCACATGCCTGTAATTCTAGACCTTTGCATGTGGAAGGAAAAGGTCATCCTTGATTACATAGCAAGTCTAAAGGCAGCATGAAACCCCATATCAAAAAACTAACTCAGAGGAATACAGGTGTTATGTTTTGTGTCCTTGTGATCTAAGTACTTAAGAGGGACAACTTGAGATGGAAGCTTTGTTTCTGCTCCTGTTTGCAGAGGATGCTAGCCCATCACATGGGGGAAGCATAGTCCCAACCCTGGCCACATGAGCCTGTGGCAAAGTGTGCGTAGGGTAGTAGAACATTACGCAGAGAGCCCAGCAGGAATCGTCTTCAGAGGTCTACCCCCTAGCATCCCGCTTCCTCCAGGGAGACTGCAGCTCATAAAACACACATGCTCAAAAAGAGCAACAGAACCTGCGGAGGGACATTCAGAACATGAGCTGCGGAGGACACTTCACAAAGCATCGCCCACCACACAGGCTGCTGTGATGTCTGTGGCTCGAGGCTATGAGGAACACACACTTTGTAGAGTGCGTGAGAAATGGACACTCTATGCGGAGTCACTGATTCCTAAAGTTAACCTGTGCCGCCACAATACTGATCAATAGTGTTACATAACTTACTTGAAACGCAATCTCTTACTACAAATATTTCTATTAATATCATTTGCTTTTTTATAAAGAAGTGATTATAGGCATCTAAACTTCTGCATAATTTATATAATTAATTTTCATCGTCAAAAATAATTTTGAGCCAGGCAGTGGTGGTGCACGCCTTTAATCGCAGAACTTGGGAGGCAGAGGCAGGTGGATCTCTGTGAGTTTGAGGCCAGCCTGCTACAAGAAAGCCAGAGAAATCTTGTCTCAAAAAAAACAACAACAACAAAAAATATTGACTGGACATGTCATGGCACATACCTTTAGTCCTAGCACCTGGGAGACAGAGGCAGGTGTGCAATAGGAGGCTGTTTGTTCGTTTCCTGGCCGCCCAGATTTCTGAAATAACCACACAGAAAATGTATTAGCTAAATCAGTTCTTGGCCAATGACTTAAGTATATTGCTAGCTAGCTCTTACCTCTAGAATGAACCCATTTCCATTATTTTATACTTTACCATGAGGCTCATGACCTACTAGCAAGGTTCTAGCTCACAGCCAATAACCTGCAAAATAAAAGATCTTGAGGCTCTGGGAAGATGCCTCTGTGGTTAAAAGTGCTTGCTGCTCAAACATGAGGGCCTGGATTTGAAACCTGATCTCTCATCTAAAAAGTTAAGCATGGTCATGCTCCCGTAACCTCAGTGCTGAGTGCAGAGCTGGGTGCACCCTATTTGCTCTCTGGCCTTTCCACTTAGCCATAGAGAGTGAGGGTCAGTGCCAGTGGGAGATCTTGTCTCCCTAGAATATGCCTGGGACTGAAGAAAAGAACACAAGATCCTCATCTGCCCAATGCAAGCTCAGGTACACATGCATAAAACACACCAAATATGAAAATAAAAGATCTTGTATATAAAATATATAATCCAGAGGCATTTTAAAAATTAGTTCTTATGATTCTAAACATCTCTCAAATTTATATGTACTAAACAATAATTATTTTGCTAAAGATGTGCTATTATTTTTATGTAAAATATTTTTATTGGTTTTTTTGTGCTGTACATTTTTCTCTGCTCTGATCCTTCCCTCTCCTCTTCCCTTCTTAAAATCAGGTTTTGATTCCATGTCTCTACTGAGAAGCAGGTATTTGGATCTAATAATAACTGATATTTATACAGTAACTCACTCCCCACTTAACCAAAGAGGATACAATAATCTTTATAATATCTAACAGTATTTTATTGTCTTATAGTTCATTATTTTTATTAATTCAGCTGAATTGAATAAATAATCCTGGCTCCCACTATGCACTGGAATGTCACCATGTATAAGAAACAGTAAAGTAATTACCCTTAGCAAAACTTTAAGAGAGTATAGTCTAGGACAACGTGCACATTCAAAGGCAACCTCAAAGCAGTATGAAGTATTGCACAGGGAACAGGCATAGAAGAAAATATTCAACCTGTGTGAGGAGGAAAATGCAATAAAACTTCTGAGGAAGATCAGTAGGAATTAGGAAGTATGTCGGGTGGACTGCAAGTTTTGAATGCAGCAGTGTGGACAATAGCAGAGGCTCAACAGAATACCCTGTTCTGATTTAAGTAATTCAATACTAGTGGCATATAACATGCAAGCTAGACTGTCAGGTGTCAGGATTATAGAGGCCACCTGTCATCCCGTCATCATGAAGAGCTAATAAAAAATGCTATGCAGAAAAGTAACATGGTCAAATGCATGAACTAAACTCATCACTTTGGTGGCAAGCTCTGGGATTCTGTGGGAGTCAAATTCTCTTAACAAAATAGCTTTGTGAGAGAAAAAAAAAGGAGTTATGAAATACCAGAAATGTCATAGATTTATTTATAACACGTTGGGGTTTGCTCTATGATTTATTGAAACAATGTGTTATTCCCAGAACAGACTCACTGAACATACAATCATAACCAACCAAAATTATCTCAATTGCTTTAAGTTCTCACAGCCTGCAAAGTCTTGATGCACATGCAAATATTTGATAAGCCAAAGCCAATGAGGGGGTGAGGCATTGTCAACATAGGAAAAGGGAAATAGTAGAAGCCCATGGAACAGATCGTTGTGCAAGCCAGACTGAATAATTCAGCTTCCTGGCTCAGTGTTTTCTTGGTCTTTTTTAAAACCTTGAATTATTAATCTTCTCCTGCTTTTCCAGCTAGACATCACCATATGGATATGAGTGGTGATGTGATATTTATATATGTATGTATAAAAATATTTTCCAAATGAAATAACAGAATTTCATAATCCAATCTTTAACACAATTTTGCAAGCAATTAATAAAGTGATAACTAGTCTGAGAACAAGGATATATGATATGAAATGGAACACAAAAGAGGAAAGGCATAGGTTAACTAGTATGTTTTAACCACTCCATGTTGTGTATACATATCTCACACTGCTGTACATTATGACACATGTGTGTGTGTATTTGAAACTATAATAGGTCAAAAGTACATTTAAGTTTAAAAATATAAACAAAGAATACAAACCCACTGTAAAACTGCTTATTTTCTTCTATTGCACTCATCAATATAGGAGCCCCATGGATATTCCCAAAGTGTCAGAAAATGTTAATATCATGTACATTAAGATTTAAATGAAAACTCTGGTCTATAATATACAGACGGGGGTGTTTTAGCACAGATGAGGTTACAAACATCCATTTTGACACTATAGCAGAGATTGGCTAGTCCTGCTCCAGTCCATTTCCCTTTTCCTCTTGGTGTGAGTGAAATAACATCCACCGGCCAGTTGTGAAATTCTGGTGAAGTTAGTTCATATTGAACTGGTGTCTTCCATGCACATTCTTGATCCATTAACAGACAATATCTCTAATGCCATACTTTATATCCTTATACCCCTTACTTTTTAGATTAATTCAGCAGTCCTTGAGGACCATGATGCCATTAGAATCATTACCATGGAAAGAGGTTGTGTTACCTTTCTGGGTTTTACATAAGGAAATGCTCTACTTAAATGTCTTAAAATAGTAACGAGTGAATCTGTCTCTTTGATATTCTACAAATGCTAGGCAGTCAGTATAGTACTGCCTTACATCCCCAGCCCTTGAATTATTATTGTTTGAGATAGACAGACATACAGATGATAGATGATAGACAGACAGACAGACAGACAAATGGATAGATAGGGAGCAAGAGAGAGACAGACACAGAGAGAAGTGTACCATATGGCCCTATAGTCCAGGCCAGCCTCAAACATTTTTTCCTAGCTTGTCAAGTGCTAAGAGTACAGGCACTTAATGCCATGCCAGAATTGTGTGTGTGTGTGGGGGGGGGTGTAAATTTAAACTATTTCAAAAGACTAATATATAAATCAAATAACAATGAATAGTTTATTTTGAAGGTTCACTCTTAATTAATTCCTTTATGTGAAGAAAGGATAATTACTTTCCTTTTCCATGAAAATACATACATATGGGAAGAGAAATTGTACTTTGTCATTTGCTGTTTTGTGAGAACACAAAGTAATTTCAAGAGAAAATTGAAAGATGTGTGGTAAAGAAAGAGTCAAAAGAGATACCAGTGAACAGGATTTAGGAAGAAGGCTTAATGACCCAGAACTTATCAAGAATATCAAAAAGAGAAGAGACTTTTAAAGAAGTAGAGTGCAATGACCTTTCCTCTTAGCACCTGCTTTCATTGTGTCCCATCAAAAAGAAGTAGAGTGCAATCAATTATGTTTTTCACAATTTAGAAAGTAAACTTAACAATGTACAATGAAGAGAGAACATGAACACCTGATTTGCAAACCATGTAGGCATGCTTAAATGAAATCAAGGTAACAGTAAGGCATGGAGGACAAAAGCTAGATAAGGAACTGTAATTAAAATGTCAACATGTCCGTCAAGGTTTTACTTTATATGTGATTGATGTTTGGGATTTCTGTACAGTTGTGTAAGATTAATAAAGGTAAAATGTAACTATCATTATTTGTATTTTGACCATATTTATAACAACATTCAAGGTTTCCTTTTTTTTTTTTTTTTGCTCCATGAGAAGATGTGTGTGGAACATTTGCTGCCAAGATGTTCTCTGTTCCTTCTTCACTATAACTACCTGAACAAGTTATTTTCACCAGATATACAGACAGAAAAACTGACTAAAGAAATGTTAGTGATAGATAACATAAACAGAACCTGAAACCTGAGTGAATATATTTGGTATAGGGCAGAGGAGAGTTAACATTGTGTGTGCCTCTTTTACTTGATTTTATAGTTCAGCATAGTAAGTTAAGTGTTGTACAAAGAAGACCAATTATACTAAGAAAGATAATTTTGCTTTTGTTACAAACTAAAATCCCATTGATTGTGATATATCCTGATAAAATGTCAAGAAATGAATTAGAAATGAATATAAACCACAGGAAGATTTTAGCAGCAACTATGCATTTAAAAGTCTTTAAATATAAATGATAATCCATAGCAATAGAGCAGAACTTGCTATATATAAGTGAGATAGGAATGATTGGTTTTGTGAGTGATTAAAAACTTAAGCATGTGAGACATAGCAAGAACAACTGTACATTGATAAATATTAAAATTTCAAAGAATATTAAGTGTTTGTATAACAAATAGATTAAGGCTGGTGGTTTTCCAAATGTGATCACAGGCATCTACCCACAAATCAAAGTACCTCAGATATTAACCAGGCAAAATTCAGAGGTAGTAGTAGCTAGGCACAGACACCCACCACAAGGTTCAAGAAAATGCTAAAGGTGCAGTGGTAGGGATGAGAAAAGCTGCTTCCTTTGTGGATACCAGTAACTAGCCAGGCCACAAGTTTTCCCAACCTAGTGATTAATTGAGATCACTCATCAGGGAAAAACATATCTAAGTGAAAACTTTGTTCTTATTTTTATACAAATCACACTTCAATGAAAAGTTTATTAAGAACAAAGTCTGTAAGGTTGCATTGTATTTTGAAATAATATAAGACAATTTTCTGATACTTTGAAAGAATTTACCATGGCAATAATGTATACAACTAATTCTATAATCTAACAAGACTTTTAGTATACATATACAACATATAACTCATAAGCATTTTGATAGAAGCCTTGTGTATACCCATTAGAATATCCTCCTGGTCTTACCCTCTCAGTCCCTGGCAACTATCTTACTCTTTTATGATATTTTATAACAGTAGGGTTTTATAGTAGTTGTCTCTCAGTGCTTGGCTAGTTTAATGTATTAATTGCACAATGTCATCAAGGTTTTTCCTTTTGTTACATATTGTGGCCTTTTCATTTTAAAAGATGGAAGAGCTATCCTAGAGAGATGGCTTAGCAATTGTATCTGAAGTACCAGTATGAAGATCTGAGTTTAAATCCCAGCAGCATGTAAAATGTTGTGTACAGCCACATGTGTCTTTAAGACCACTGCTTGGGCCCATAAAATGTTTGGCCTCTGTTTTCTTCTGTGGGTTTTACAGTTGACTTGTGCATACAGTGGAAAACAAATTCAATTCTTTGTATGTAGATAAGTTTCCCAAAGCTTCCCATTAAGGTGATAACCTTCCTTCACTGTGCTCTTGGAACCCATGTGAGACATCAGTAGTCCCTGCATGTTTGTTTTTAATTCAGAGCCTTCTCCTCTGTTTTGCTGCCTTTTGTCTGCATTCATTCAAGTAGTCTAATGTTTTCATTGCCATAGAGGCTACAGAAGCAACAGTAGAACCCTTGCTTCGTCTTCAAATTTAGGGCTCCAGTTTTCAGTTATTTCCACATTGAATATGATGTCGTCTGCAGAATTTTCATTTATAGCCTTGATTATATTTAATGATCTGTTGAGAGTTTTATTATAAGACCTTGAACTATATCACATGCTTTCCCCGCATCTACTAAGGTGTTCCATATGCACTTTTCCCTTTAATCTATCAATGTGGTGTATCATGTTAACTGAATTTCATGGTGAGCTATCATGTACCCCATTAATAAATCCCACTTGGTCTATGATCCTTTTAATGTGCTACTAAATTCAGCTTCCTGGTGTAACAGTTAACCCATGCTCATTGGGAGTGAGAACGTGGAAAGGTCAATGACTGGGGAAGAAGTTTCTATAGGAAGGACAAGAAACACGTCTGGAAAGCCAGCAAATCAGAAAGGATGGGGACTTTTTCCAACAAAGACCATCTTGCCTTGGAGATGCACTCATATGGCCCATATGGGATGTGGAGGAAAGAAAATCAGAACACCAGATAACAGCACAGGAGCAGTCTGGGTCTCTGACTTTTCTACAGCATAAGCTTCTGTTATGAATATGTCACTGGATATTCTGGCTCTTGCAAATCTAAAGAAATATACTAGAAATTAGAAATATAAAGAAATTAGAAAGTCTCATGCCTCCTATTATTTTAGTTCCTTTGCCTTGGGCTAGTTCTGCAGTTAATCAAAGTTGAGTAGTCCCTGGCAGATGAGTGAAGATGGGGAAAAGCTTTCCACACAGTACTGGGACAGCCCACCTCAGAGGCAGTCATCACTGACTCTCACAGAACGATGCAGCCCATTTGGTCCTTGATTCAGAGGAGTCAGCTGCACAAACCAAAGAGGAACCAGCAACATGCTCTGCTCGACCTAAAACCTACCATTGGAGAATGGGAATGATTCTGGGTCCTGGAATGATGTCAGACTACGTGGTAAATCACTGAACTGTGCACATTAATGTCCGTGTCAGTTCATGTGTGTATTGATTTCTCTGCATGTTTGTTCTATGTATAAACAGGTAAGACAAATTAAATTTCTTGTAATTAGTTCACATATGGAGTATGCATTTATATAGCTAGGATTGTTCTTTTAATAAAAGTTACTAGTTCAAGTAGTTTATTTAAAACCTTGTAAACATTATTAAAATAAATTTTATTTTATTTAGTTAACCAAATACAAATAAATTTTAAAACCATGATGTTTTGTTTGGCAATTTAACTGAGACATAGGCAGTCTAATTCTGGAGTTATACATTTTTAGCCTAATCTGCTGTAGGTTTTTCAGTTGGACCATAAAATAGTCAAACAAAGCAACCTGTATCACTCTTTCCACCTGTTAATGCTGCCTAGAGCATACACTTTTCTAACTTACCCAGAGATTAAGGGTATACAAATTTCAAAACAAATTATTAAGTATGTTGGAGTTACAAAGCCAAGAGTCGCATATATCAGTGATGTTTATTAGAAAGGTATACAGAAGAATGTTTGATACTGACTCTGTTAATTAAAGGAGTCTTGCACATCCATTCAGAATGGGAAGACTGTAAGTGTTAACTTATGAAACATTGGCTGGGATCTTGTTTTAAAAAGTAGACTGAGATGAATATCCACTTAAAATATTACTGGAAATGACAGAAAAACAATGTTCACAGTCTCTCTGAAGTTCCTGGAAATCATATTTTGAAATATGCTGGCATACATTTCACTAGCAGTACAAATGCTTAAAACTTAGTCTTTCTTCTGAAAAAAAGACTCTAAGAAACTTGCATAAAATATGCACATAAACTGTAACAAAAGGAAGCAGGGAGTAAGCATCCATAGGAGAAGAGGACAAAGCTTAGAGAAACTGATGCAATTACTATAATTAAACATGTCATTGGCATGCTGCATCATAAGCTGCAAGAACATTAGTCTCTGTGAGTTTTCATGCATGTGCTAACCACAAAGGCAAACCCTCTATCTTCAGTTGAGTGAGAAAGCAGACTTCTCACAATGCAAAAAAGGAAACAAGGATTCCAGAACTAGGCAGTAGAAACTGTTCTATAGACTAATTAGTCTCGTTTTCATTAAACAAATTACTATTGTGAGCCTGTCTTCTCTTGGTTGGGTGGAAGCTGTTTGCAGTACCACCATTTCCTATTTTTGTATCCCTAACAATATATACATTCATTAGTGCATACCGTAATAGGCAAATGGTTCAAAGTCCTGAAGAGTGAGTGTTAAAAGGAAGATGAGACTGACTATGGAACCACTATTCCTCTTTATCATTGTATACCCACAGCAGCTATAGACCTCACATCAACTGATAGGCATGCCTGTGTTTCAATAACTAAATTTCAAAAACAGTTTATACTGAATTTGGCAGCAGTTGAACAATTCCTAGGTAATACTGCAATACTGTTAGCCAGTGATCATGTATTATATAATTATTTGTTATGGACATACATATGAATTAAATGACTAATGAACTCATAACTTTTAAACAGAGACTACTCATTCATTTCCCAGGCTCCCAGACCTAAATAATGACACAGAAACTATATTAATTACAACACTGCTTGGCCAATGATTCAGGCATATTCCTAGCTAGCTCTTACATCATAAATTAACCAATTTCTATTAATCTATTTATCACCACAAGGCTATGGCTTACCAGTAAGATTCTAGCATTCTGGTATCTTTGTCCTTCAACAGCTACACGGTATCTCTGTCCCCACCTGCTCTCTATATTTCTTCCAGCCTGGCTATATTCTGCCCTTGCCGTAGGCCAAAGCAGATTCTTCCTTCACAGCATACAAAAGAGAATTCCACATAATCTTTATATATATTAAGAATCTAAACTTGTTTATGATAAGACGCTTTAGTAATGTGGTTTACACTGGTTATTTTAAGATTTTTTTTTTTCTGGCTGAATGATTCTGCCAATGTTCAGAGAAGGGAAGCCACAGAGGAATCAACAAGGTTTCTATTGTGATGCAGCTTCAGTGATATACAATACCTACCTTTAAGCCTCTATAGTGAAAAGGGAGTTGAGCAATCACCTATAGCTTAAAATCAATGTATATAATTCATATGAATACAACAGCCTGCTGAAGTTAATTTTCCTAAAAAAAAATTATGTTATTCTACGACCATTTAAAGCTCATAATGGAAAAGATTGGCACTTCAACTTAGGGATAATACACCATTTTAATGTCACCCTGTCTTCCCTGTGACTATTTCCCTTTGACCTTTACACTACAGACTGAGGGGCTGTTAGGGGAAAGCTGGCTTTGCGTCCTTAGTGAAAATTTTCCACATTAAGAAACTGATCAGAGCTGCTAATGTTTCTTCTTAGCGTTCACAATTTGGCAGCTTTCAGAAGCAAACACAGAGAAAAGACAAGCGGGCTGTACAGCAGTAACTGCACGCTTTCCATAGCATTTCTTTCTTGAAACCACACATTACTTACAATTTTATCTCTGTATTACTTTCTGGCTAAACTACTAGACATAATGCTTCTAGGAAACAATTAGTAGTCTTTATTCAGTAAATTGGGTCTGAGCATTAAAAGACAAATGAATAACCTCTAGCAGAATCTCAATAGTAAGAGTCATTAAAGATGTTTCAAATAGTGAATAAGATACAGACTCTGATTAAAATTCCCGTACTTCAGTCGCTTTACATTTTAAAGTTGAGTTAGGATTAAGAGTGTGTATTAGATCATCTATTTCAGAAAAACTCAATTACAGTTACCATATGGCTTCTATACATATCACCCATCAGCTCTGTGGCAATCACCCCCAAACACATGATGGTGCCTTCTGTATGCATTATTCATTTCATGCGGGGCAGCCTTCCTTTGCAGATCAGGATGTTTAGTCTTTATGTCATTTGTAAGCATACCCATTACACTGTGTGATGCTCCACAGTATCATTTATTCTCCCCTACATAATTTATACCATTGTTAAGTATTTATTGACTGAAATTCCTTTGTATTATTGAAGATTTATAGTATCAACATCAAGGAATTTACCATTCTCAGAGTAACAGTAAAGATAAAGTTAATGCTCTGGAAAATTTTACAAGAAGCACATATCCCTTGTGCACAATCAGGGTTTGGAGGATTCTTCTTTAGGAAGTCCTGTTTTATAAAATAATCTTTGAAGCCTAGAGGCTGTTTACCAGAGTTATATTTGCAATGTAAAATCAGGCTTTATACATACTTTTCAAACCCCACCCTCTTTGCTTTCCTTTAATTAGTTATTCATATACTTGGGGTCACTGTTCTTTGACAAGGTCTCACTATACGGTCTGGCTAGCCTGGAACTCCTTCTCTAGACCAGGCTGAGCTTCAACAAAGTTATATCTGCCTTTTCCTCCCAAGCACTAAGTTGACGACACATGTCACCACATTCATCCCCTTTGACCATGTTTATCTGTCTTTAGTGTAGCTAAAGCTAAATGCATCATTTGAGAGACTTCTCTGTAATCTACAAATTCTTTAAAATAAAATAATTCCAAGAGATACAGATTTCTTGTAATCTCAAAGCCAGCATTCAACAGGATACTCTAAGACCCAGTCCACTTAGCCTTCCACAAAGACTATTGAAATCAATTTCAGCAAATTGACAGATTTGATAACCTCTTACTCATGCCTTGCCCTGTGTTAACCACTTTAAAGAATATGAAGAGGTAGAGAAAAAGAAAGTGATCTTTGCCCTTTGACAGACAAAAATATTATTGGAAAGACATGTGACAAGTCAAAAGGAGCATGTAGAGAATCACCTGATAGCAGAGATATTGAGGACAAAATATGATGAACTAGAAAACACGCCGCTAATAGCAAAGTGAGGATAGCATCTCCATGACATTAAATATAGCAGTAAAGGTTAAAAATCCAGCAGGTTTCTTGAGTTAAGGGGCTGAATCTAATCTTTATAACCTCTAATTTCCAGTAATTTAGTTACTGCATTTTCTTATGGACTCTGAGAAATATTTGACAATGCAAAATTAAGAAGACACATTAACCTCATGACTTTAAAAATAGCTTCAAAGGTATTCTGTCTCTAATAATGAGTTATTATACTGTGATAGATAAAAATTGCTATCGCTTCTCTTTTTTCTTTTATTCTTGAGATTATAATACTACATTTCTATCATCCTTTAATTCCCTCCAAGCTATTCCACATACCATTCTCTGCTGTCTATCAAATTTGACTTGCTTTTTCAATAACTGTTGTTAAACATGCTGATGTATATACATATGTATTCCTAAATGCATAAATACACTCTGCTCAGTATGTATATTACTTGTATTATGCTTTCAGTACTGATCCTTGGGTATTAGATAACAAATTGTTGTGTTCTTCTCTGGGAAAGACTGTTTCTCCTACTCTCAGCATTCCTTGGTTGCCCATAGCTCTTTGTTTATGGTTGAGACTTCCTGAGATTTCCTCATTCATTTAGTATGCCTAATTGTGTTGTCCTTGTTCAGGTAATCTTTAGAGAGTCATTGTGATGGGTTGAAAGAAAATGGTCCCCAAAGGAAGTGTGGCCTCATCGGAGAAGGTGTGGTTTTTGTTTGATGAAGTGTATCACTGTGGAGGTAGGTTTTGCAGTCTAAGTTAAACCAACATAAAGCTATCTTGATTCAAAATTTGAATCTAAGGATATATTGCTTTGGAAAAGATGTTCTTCTCTTGTCTCCACAGAGGATGAGAACCTGTGGATTGCTTCCAGACCAATATGGTATGATGGAACAAGACCCCCTGAAGGTGGCAATGAATCACCCCCCAAAATTACCTCACCCAACTGCTGAATGAGATGAACCTAGCACACAGGATGCACCATGAAAAACATGATTAACAATACCCTCAAACAGCAGGATGCAGTATGGAGAAAACTATGCCCATATTCCCAAATATTGTTTATAAATGTTTCTTTACATTTAAAGGGGGATATGCTACAGAGAATGCATTGGTATGGGTCTTGCTTTATTCATACAAATTTAAGGTCAATTTTCTTGTATGTATATTTCTGCTCTTGATTAAGGTGTTTTGATTGTGTAGTTCATTAAAAAACATAATGTATAAATAAGAAATATAGGTGAATAGATAATCATCTATAATAGTAAAGCTTGTAGTCATGTTAGTTAGATTGTCTAGATGTATTGAGATATATTTCAGTTAGATAGGTATTCTTCAAATCTTTCAGAGACCTTCAGAATATGGCATTTAAAATGTTTAAAAACATAAGACTTTTTATGACAGTGAGATACGTCTGCTCCTGGCAGGAACAAGCTACTTCAAAAGGATGATTGGCACTGAAGAGGCTCCTTATGGAGTTGCTTAGCCATTTGGGCAAGAAACTGCTCTTGCCTAGACTGCTTCACTGGACATGCAAGAGAAATGACTGCTGAACTCGCCTAAAGATGAGATGTTCCTTTGGGGTTCCTGCTTCATGAAAGAGTCTGTGAGACATTCTGCAGGATACAAAAGAAAGTGACTGAATTGTCTTTGAAATTTTCTGCCTCATAGAAAAGCTGCTTGATACTATGGGCCTGTAGGCTGAAGATGGATGCCCCAACAGTACAGAAAAACTTTGGTTGACTGTCCAGGCAGCTATGATGTCTCTGTTAATTTTAGAGTTTTGGAAGTTGCTTGCAATGTACTTCCTGTTTACTTAGGTTATATCTTTCTAGAGTCTTTGATGGAGTTGACGAATAGATAGACAGTTATAGTTATAGTTTTCCTTAGTTATGATAAAAGATAAGGTAGATATAAATATTGCAATTGTAATTCTTGTTTGATACTTCTTTTGTTATGTGTAATTTTACTATGTTGAAGTTGAAACCTTCATTTTTATTTAAACAGAAAAGGGGAAGGTGATGTGGGAGTCCCCCCTGTGTGCTATGATTACCACTAATGAATAAAGAAACTGCCTTGACCTATTATAGAACAAAACTTAGATAGGTGGTGAAGATTGGACTGAATTCTGGGAGAAAGAAGGGCAGAGTTAAAAGATGCCACGAATCTGCAGCCAGAGACAGGCAGGCGTTTTGAACCTTTGCTGGTAGGCCATGATCTCGTGGTGATGCACAGATTAATGGAGATGGGTTAAATTCAGATGTAAGAGTTAGCCAATAAGAAGCTAGAGCTAATGGGCCAAGCAGTATTTTAATTGATATAGTTTCTGTGTGGTTATTTTGGTTCTGGGCGGCTGAGACGAACAAGTGGCCTCCCTGCAAGAGAAGCTTAATGCTTTAAGCACTGCTTAATGGGCCATGCAAGTAGCAACATGGAAAACAGTATTGCTAAGTGTGATTTGAACTCAGGTGGTGGGTGGGGGAGGGTGCTGTCTCAAGAGATTTCAGAGGAGAAGAACTTAGAATGTTGCCTAGAAATCATTCTTGTGATATTTGGTGAGGAATGTGGCTGCTTTTTGCCCTTGTCTAAAAAAGTTTGCCCAACGCTAAAGTGAAGACATTTTTAATTAATTCCCTTGGCAGAAGAAATATCAAAACAACCTAGTATAGCTCTGTTGGGTGATTACTAGTGTTAGCGCTAATGAAGATATATAATGGAAAGGAGTAAGCTGAACGACCAGAAAGTGGAATGGAGCTTGTGCCTCAAGGAGATAAACAGATGGAGAAATGGAGTAAAGAGAGTACTCTCAGGCTGTGTTCCAGCTCCAACAAACAGAAAAACTTGGCAGCTTCAACCATGTGCTTCCGGCTTCAGAGGGAACTACAAAAGGAAGATGCTATGGAACCTTCCTCCACCTGAACTAAGGAAAACTACTGAGCCCCACCTTGTATTAGGCTGTCCTGAATGTAGGCCTAGAGAGGCCATTGAGTAAATCTGTGAAGCTGAAGCCTGGATATTGATGGAGACCCTAAGATGCCGGAGATATCAGAGCCATAGGATATCTTCTAAGGAAAGCTGCTAATAAGGAGTAGAACCAGCCCAAAAGAAAGAAATGTCCTTCCAAAACTGAATGGAGTTGGAGATATGAAGAGCATCTTAACATCAAATATGGAGACTCAGAGTTTAGAGTTTGCCCTGATGGTTTCAGGTCTAGCTTTGGTCCAATATTTTCTCACTATGCTCCTTTACCTACATTTTGGAATGGCTATTATATGTTGGAAGTATGTAATCTGTTATTGGATTTTGATTTTACATGGAATTAAGAGATTGCATGAATCTGAAAAATGACTTTGAATTTTGAATTTTAAAACATTGTTGAGACTATGACATAGTCTGGGGACTTTTGAAATTGGATTGAGTGAATTTTGCATTGTGATATAGCTACAAGTCTTTGGGGACTAGGGCATGTAATGTGGTGGTCTGAAAAAAAATGGCCCCTAAAGGAAATAGACCTATTAAAAGGTGTGGCCTTGTTAGAGTAGGTGTGGTCTTTTTGGAGGAAGTATGTCGCTGTAGAGGCAGGCTTTGAGGGCTCATATATGCTCAAGGCCCACCCACTGAGTCAGTTCAGTTCCTGTGCCCTTTGAATCAAGATGTAAGGACCACAGCTCCAGTACCATATGTGCCTACATACCACCTTGCTTCCTTCCATGACAACAATATACTAAAACTCTGAACTGTAAGGGAGTAACCCCATCTAAATGTTTTCCTTTAAAAGAGACACCATGGTCATGGTGTCTCTTCCCAGCAGTAGAAACCCTAACTAAGGCAAACATGTTGGTGAGATTTCATGGTTGTAGTTTCTGATATTGTTAACTAAAGTCATAACCTAAATATCCTTCAATCAACAAATGGATAATTTTTTGTTATCTTTTTCTTTTTAAGATTTTTTCCGAAATTGAGAGATATGTTGCTGTGGCTGCCTTTGTCAGGGTTACTACTGCTTTATCAAAACACCATGACCAAAGCAACTTAGAAAGGAGAGGATTTGTTTGCCTTATATATACATCATTGTTCTTCAATGAAGAAAGTCAAGAGAGGAACTGAGGTTTCCTCCTTTCTGATAATTCTATATTGTTCCATGTTCAAATAAAATTAGCCATCACAGTGACACAACTAATTTTAATATTCATAAATGATCAGTTAATTCAGAGCTATAATTCAGTCTTTCAAAACTGCCACACTCATAGCTGTACTTAATTCTGTAAGTATATGTGTGTGTGTGATAAAGGTATATGTACATATTCCTGTGTGTATACATATATGTTCAGGAGTACATGATATGTATCTGCCTGTAGAAAACAGAGGTCCATGTGATGCTGTCTTCTTCAATCATGCGTTACCCTACTTCATGAAACAGCATCTCTTCACTAAGCCTTGAACTTTAAAATTTTTATTATACTGGCTGGCTAGCTCCGGGGATCTGTCATCTTCATTTTCCTCTCCAAGGTTACATACAGACACTGCCATGTCTGACTTTTTGTGAGTACTGGGCATCCAAACTAAGGTTCTCTTGCTTGTACAACAAATGCTTCTTATACTCTATTAATAGCTCTCTAGTCTGACTTCATGACACAGAACAGAACACCAAGGGACTGAGGAAGAAAAAACAGGCAATGTGTGTGTGTTCTCAATCTATGGAGCTAATTCAGGAGTGTGAGCTTCCCCTACAAACAAAAGATGGGATGTAGAAATGGGCACCATGAGCTGTTCTGTCAAAATCCAATTTTTACCAAGCTGACTCTTCCATTTCCAGAGTAATACTGAGTAGACAGGCCAGTTTTACTGATGAAACTAGATATAAATTATTTTAGTTTCATTTTCTCCTGTGAAGAATATTAATACCTAATTTTTTGCCGGCCACTATGGATATTAGAGATAATAGGTTTCAATTGATATGAGAAAATAAATCAGTTATGATTGTAATGAATTGAGTTAAATGATGGTAGGTTTGGAAAGAAAATATGGAATAATGCACACATATAAGTATGTATATCATGTATATTACATGTGTTTTAAAATAAACTAATGTAGGGTGATAGTGTCAATAATTTATGGTATACATGTGTATGTAAAAGATTCCTGCTCAAAGCTATATAATGACAGCATAGTTGAAGATACACTGAACATCTCCAAATTTTAGGTTATTTTACACAGACTTGAAGATGCTTCACTGGTTCAGCAGAATGTGATCCAGGAAAAATGTGCCCGCACACTCCAGTAGTATTTTCTAAACTCCTACCCCAATTACAAACTGTTGAACTGCACAGTTGTCCTGTGATATCTCACAACATAAGGCATCAGGTTACTCCATTAGATAACTTAATATCTATTCTCTCAGCATTTGCAATATATCTCATATGTCCTCCTATATTCATCCAACTCAGCTTTTTCTCCATTGCTAACTTTGAAGTACAGTTGTGAGACCTCCTTAGTCTCCAATTTGCATTACAATAATGCAACCACTCCTTCTCTGCTTCTTTTTTGCATATGATTGTGCTCCCTCTTGCTCTAATTATTACCAATACACTCAAAATATTATTTATATGTGCCATGGTTCACAGGACACAGCTAATATCCAATATTTTCCAGGACTTCCCACAGAGCTATATCACTTTCCAGCAGAGAAGACAATGAACCATACACATCGCAGTTGCAAAGATCGCTGTGAAAAAAAACAAGGCAAGAAGGTACAACAGTAAGAATTCTAGTATGGGCTGCAGTGTAAGCTCTAGCTCTGAAGACAGCAATGCATTTCTCAGTTTAGATGCCATGAACAGAACACAAAACGATGAAGAGAATTTTAGGATTCTCTTTGGCCCAGCAATTGCTCCATTAACAGACAAGTGGAAGAAGGATTTCAATGGAGGAAAACCACAGCAGTACCTGAATTTCAAGAATGTGAGGATGCAGGCTGTGGTCTCTAGCAACGCTTGTGACTGACAGATCTTTGATGTGACAGCAGGGTTGACACCACCCCTCCAAACAAGCTCCCCTGAGATGTCTCATCAACCCTGGTGCTGTGACTCTGTAACCTGCCAGAGAGCCGACTTGCCCAGTCAGCTTGGCTTCTGCTGACTTAGTTCTGCCTTGGATGGATTTTTGGAGGAAGGGATTAGAGAAGGTCCTGCTCTGTCCTACTTTGGGCCTATTTTCCCAGCTGCTTTGCCTCCCAAACAGAAGAACGTAGTTCATTTTCTGCCGTGCCTCTAAACCCGCCAGGCATTAGTCATGTCTCTGTTTTTTGGTCTGTGTTTTTTTACTTGCCATCACCACCCATGCATTTTAATTAAAATGTTGCCAAGGATCTGACAATGGTTAAACCTAAATGTTAGTTACAAAATAAGTGAATGATTTGTCAGAGTCCTTATCACATATCTGACAGCTTTACGTGGCTAAACGTTTCCCGAGCAGCAGAAATCAAAGCAGCGCAATGTGAACGAGCTGCATACAAATGTACACATACCCACAAGCACACACACATACAATCACACATACACACTCACACGTACACCTAAACACACACAACACATGCACCTGGAACTGACAGTGATTAAAGGGTACGATCATAGAAGTGAACACGGGTGTAAATTTTGCATCACTGAGACCAACAAACTCATGCATGAAATATTTGAGTAGAAAATATTTGAATGGAGAAAAGTACCGTTGAGAAGTAAGGAGGTCAGAGCTTTGGCTCTGGTCCCAGAGCAGTAATATAAAAACACTTCTCTAACTTACTCTTTTGTGGCTCATTTTTTAAAACTCTGCTGATAGAAATAGAATTCTTGCTTCAAACTGCTTTTGGAATAAGCTTACAGAAGAAAATCATGTGTTTTTAAATATGTTACTAAATATAAATAAAGTATCACATAAGTAAATTGGTGTGAAACCACTTTTTTATATTACTTGAGAGTTTCTCCTCTAACCTGAGCCAGAAGCAATCAATAATAAATATTTTTATTGATAAATAATTAACCATCTCAGGCTATACTTACTAGAAATAATTTTTTTAAAAAAACTTGAAAACATTGGTGACAGCATTTATTTAAAATAGAAAAGAAAAGGCAAAAGAGATATTTGGTAAATGATTCATTGAAGCAGAAGAAGGCAGCAGGACCAAAGAGCCAAAACAAAGTTCACAAAGCAAAAGTCTTAGAGATGGAGTATTTCCAGGTAACACCACCTCATTCTATGATTGCATAACCGTGAGCACATATGATATTAAAGGAATGGATTTTAGTGACTGCTCTCAAATATAAAATAATCAAGAGAAGGGAGATAGATAGGGTAGGTACTTCTCATTTGGAAACATCAATGGCCAAGCATGGATGGAGTGGACAGACGGCAAGACAGTGCAAAGAGCTGGGATGTCAAAGGGGGAACAGTCCACACCTTTGGTCAGAGTGGGCATGTTTAGTACGTCCTTCACACCAGACAACCGCTATTGCGTCTTAGCAATATGAATGGTTGTTACAGCCACTTCATAGGGAAGGGGCCATAGCAGGAAGTAGGCAGACATAGATCCAGTGCTTATGAGTGAATGTACTGAAATAATAAAGTGAGTTTTTAGAAAGAATATTAGGTCAAGAGTGGCACTCCTAATTGGGAAGTATATAGCAGGAGTTGGTGTGAAGTCTCCAGAGAGAACCTCTCAATAGTCAGCCAGGAGGCTAGTAGAGGATATGTTTGTTGTCCAAGGAGTATCCTTCAAATGAGACACGTTTCCTCTAATCTCCCTGACTCCAATGATACCTAACCAGGAGGTAAGAAGTAAAGGCTAAAGAACAAATGTCATTTTAATATTTTAGTTCTCTTTCTTACACAGACATTCAAGTCATTGATTAAACCTGAGCTGGGATACAATATACATATATACACAATCATTAACATACACATACAGTATGTATATATATATATGTACTAAATATGTACTTACATATGTATACACACATACATAATAGTTAAGGCTGGATTTCAATACTTAAACCGAGACTATCAATCATTAAACACAAACAACACTAGAAACTCATGGGTTCCATGATAGTAACAGACAGAAGTGAATGTGACAGCTAATGTTTGAAGGTAGTGATTAAAGAAAAGAAAACCTCTTCTGGAATTAATATCTATGATTACAATATATACTACTTGATAATGCCAAGTTACATAACCTTTGAATGTGTGTTTGTGTGTGTATAAGTTTGACAGCTTTGACACAAATGTTCTGTTTCAATGACCAATAAATAAACTCAAAGTTTAAAAGAAAAACTCTCTGATCCCAAATTCAGTCCCATTCATATATATATATATATATATAAGTATATATCATTAACATATTTAGAAGTCTACCAATTTATTTAGTAGGAATGAATGCTATCAATACAGATGATGTAAACCTATATTCCATAACTTATTTTTTTTGGATACTCTTAAAGTATCTTTTTTTTTTATTAAAGATTTCCGTCTCCTCCCCCTTCCCTCCCCTCCCTTCCACCCATATCCCCACCACTCCACCCCTCTCCAAGACAAAGAGCCATCAGGGTTCCCTTCACTATGTTAAGTCCAAGGTCCTCCCAGCTCCCCCTAAGTCCAGGAAGGTGAGCAACCAAACTGACAAGGCTCACAGTGAGCCCGTCCATGCTGTAGAGTTCATGTTCATTGCCGCTGTCCTTGGTTTCTCAGTCCTCCTCCGCCGTCAGCCACATTCAGAGAGTCCGGTTTGGTCCCCTGTTCCATCAGTCCCATTCTTATTATAGTTCCTTTTCAATGTTTTAACAGTAATTTTCACTTGTTTCTTCTCAACTGTAACCTAACTTCCACTGGCAAGCAAATGTTATCTCCATTCTGTCTATAGAGCTTGGATCAGTTGACTATCTTCTACCTTAGACACTGACAAATTTTTGTCTCAAATATTTTTGCTCATAGTAATTATTTAATAGGAGACATATGTCCCAAGTAAAACTATGCATAAGACAATATGATTGATTTCTGATACTCTGGAAGCATAAACCTTTACCTAATATATTTGCAGATGATTGGTTATTAGCATGGAAATACTGAGCATTTATCTTGTTATCACATAATGACTACTAAATGACAATAGTTATAATTAAAAGCTAGTAATATTAAAATTAAGGGAAAAAGAAATTATTGGTGAGGATTAGTTTCTATTATACTGGGAATTGAATTATTCCTGTAACTTAGGTTATATTAACTGATGTGTTATTTTTCTTTTTAGAAGGGTTTGAGGAAGTATTTTCTTATTTACAATAGACATATATAATATATCCTCCCACCTACAATATACATTTCCATTTTATGCACATATATGTGTGTCTATATATTATTATTACATTCTCTATAAATGTTGAAAAGCTCCAAGTAAATGTTGTTAGTGTAAAGAGAGTGATTAAGCAAGGGTAGACTGTTGTAAGTAAGATGGATAGTTTGATCCATAAATTGATCCCAGACCAATTCCTTAGTGATTTGAAGGAATATTTTTTCTCTGTCACAGTAAAGTATCTAAACATGCCTATTTTTAAAAGCTATGCTTTCCTTGCCTAGTCATTAAGGTTATAAACCCATGCATCTTGCTATAGGATTCAAAGGGAAGTTATTTGGAGATCAAATTATTTTTCATAATATAGGAAAAATCACTGTTAGATTATTGAATATTTAGCATATACATTGATGAGATTGATGAATCAAAATTTGATTTCCTAACACTGAAAAACAGTTTTGATGTTTGATTTATTTTACCATAAAGTAAACAATTGACACTGAAAATCCATAAACTCTGCTGCTTTTCAAAACAGCAGGCTGATGGGGAAAGAAAGTACCTCATGTGAGATGAGAAGAAAGCATGTGGCAATTCTATCAAGTTGACCATGAAATTTCTAAGTCTTTCATACCATGGGGGCTAAACTGGGAAAATAAAATTTCCTACCAGCTTCTTTATGTCCACTGATTTGAAAATAGAAAATAAAATGAAAAAATACTATGACTAGTGAGACTTTCAGTTATTTGCTTTTTGAGAGTCCATGACACAAATATGGTAAAAAAAAAAAAATATTCAGTCTTGGCTTCAGTCTGGATCACCCATTATCTAATTAGTATCTACTATTTAAAGAACCATGAATTTTCCCAGGCAATTCCCCAGTTGTTTTGTGTATGGTATGTGAGAACTCATTTTTCAAACTAGCAATCTGATGAAGTAATATTGATAGTCTTCCTTCGTTTTCAAAGTAAAGAAAATTAAGTAAGTATGAGCATCACATAGCTAACTCACATCAGTTGAATTTAACAAAGACACAGCCAGGATATGCAAACTCATTGAGAATCTTTGCCAAACTTCTTAACTCTGCTTTTCTTCCATCACTGGATCATTCTCAAAAGATCTATGTGTATGTGTACATTTAATGTAGGCTTGTTGGCTCCTTTTATGTACATTTTTTACTAAGAGTTATAGTAGGTAAGGGGTTAGCCTGAAGGTTAGGTTGGTAAAGGCATTAGTCATCAAGCCTAACACCCTGATGATGCCTACAGTTCACAGGGTAGAAGAAGCGAATTGACTTCTCCAACTTGTCAAGTTGTCCTCTGTCCTGAACAAATTTACTTTGGAACTCACATGATCTATTTATCTGCCTGCCTGCCTTCCTTCCTTCGTTCCTTCATTCCTTTCTTCCTTCGTTCCTTTCTTCCTTCCTTCCTTTCTGGCTGAAGTTGACTTTTGTTAATAAATCATGTATTACATGTCGTTGGGTGACAAATTAGATTTATACAACTGTAAGGTACACATATGATTTGGCAGTTTCTTTGAAAATTGAATAAAATGTGCTATCACTCTTCTATGCCTTGATATTATAAACAAGTGCACATATAATAATTAACGGATAAATGTATTTAAGAGCTTGAACATGTATTTCGACTCTCACAACTGTATCAGTTTGATAAACAAATACACTGTGATGTAGTATCACAATCAACTACACTCAAAAATGAGGAGTTACATTGCTAGATGCTACACATCAGAAAAATCTCTTAAGGATTATTCTAAAGAATGATCCTTTATAAAAAAAAATAATACTGCATGTGTAGCTTCATTTTAAAATACATTCTACAAATATGTCAACTTCTATATGGTGACAGAATATAAATCAGTGATAGTCAGGAAAATAGAAGGAAAGAGGCATTACAAAAGAACAAAAATATTTTGGACTCTTGTATTTCATTATAATTGTATTTCAAATATATATTGCATGAAAAAGTTCTTTAAACTTGAAGTTCCCAGATCCACAGTATATCTATACCCTTTGCAATGCTTTCCTTTTTCTATGAATCTGCTTAAATAGACATTTCTATAAATGGACTTATATATTAGGCGACATTTTGTCTTTGATTTCTTTCACTTATTTTAAGGTTTTCATAGTTCATTCATAAAATGTGTGCAGCTTCATCTTTCTATAGCTAATTAATTGGATACTACTTTAGGAATCACTTTATCTGTCTATCTATGGATGGACATTTGTTTCCACTTTTGATTGGTTATAAAAAAACATTGCTATAAACACTTGTATACCACATAGATGAATTTCTAAACTAACCAAATTCTGTGTTTGAAATGTGCAATTGATTGTATGTCAATTATATCTCAATATGTTTCAAAACGAATTTACATTATACATATTACACACTACTTATGAAACTCCCTTAACCACTCACTAAATTCTAATGTTACATTCAAGCAATACAGCTTATCTGAAGTAGTATTATTAAGCAATATAGGAAATACAAGAATTAAACAAGTGACTAGATCATTCTGAAAATCCAGACTATATAGGGAACTGACACAGATCAGAAGTGTTTGTTGGAGACAGCAACCCTCTTGTAGCAACTGGCCTTCCATCCTTGCTGGTATCACAGTCTCTATTTAAAAGGGAGAAGCAAATACATTGGTGCTTTGACATAAAAATTTAAACCTGATGGGAAACACTTGAGCTCAACATCACACAGAAGGATAGAGAAACCAAGAAACAAATCCAATGACAATCACAACCCACACTGTTCAGATTTTAATCCACAAAAGATATTTGGGGGTCTGATTTTGTATATTTTTCAGTATCATTTCTTCTATATTTTCACATTACAAATATACATAATAAAAGTACAACTGCCATCCTTATTTCCTTGTCTTTTTTCCCCTCTTTTTTCATTGCTTTAAAAACAATACCAATCAAAATTCCCACTTCCTCCCCTCCTCCCACTTCCCTCCTGCTCTCCCTTCCCCTCCCCTACCCCCTCCAGTTCTACGAAAGGGGATGATACCCTGCCCTGTGGAAAGTCCAGGGCCCTCTCCTCTACATCCAGGCTTAGGAAGGTATGCAACCAAATAGAGTAGGATCCCAAAAGCCAGTACATGCAGTCGAGACAAATCCCAGTGCCATTATCATTGGCCCCTCGGTCTGTCCCAGTTGTCAACCACATTTCAGAGGGTCCCATTTGATTGCATGCTCATTCGTCCCCAGTCCAGCTGGAGTTAGTGAGCTCCCATTAGCTCAGGCACAGAGTCTCAGTGGGTGAACCAACCCCCTGATGGTCTTGACTTCCTTGCTCCTATTCTCCCTCTTTCCACTCTTCAATTAGAGCTTGGGAGTTCCGTCCAGTGCTCTAATGTGGTCTCTGTCTCTGTCTCCATCTGTCACCAGACAAAGGTTCTATGGTGATATTCAAGATAGTCATCAGTCTGACTATGGGACAAGGTCAATTCAGGCACCCTCTACTCCACTGTCCAGGGTCCTAGCTGGGGTCATCCCTGTGGACTCCTGGAAACCCTCCAGGGCTGAGCCTCTTACTAACCCCAAAATGGTTCCCTCAATTAAGATATCTTCTGCCCTGCTCCCATATCCATCCTTCCTCCATTTCAACCATCCCACTCTCCCAAGCTCTTCCTAACCCTCCTCTTCTCTCCTCTCCCTCCCCCTCTATCCTTCTCTCTACCCACCCTCCCAACCCCCATGCTCCCAACTTTTGCCTGGCGATCTTGTCTGCTTTCAGTTTCCAGATGGATCTATACATGTTTTTCTTTGGGTTCACCTTATTACTTAGCTTCTCTAGAATCATGAACTATAGACTCAAATATATAAAGAACTCAAGAAACTAGACATTAAAATTCTAAATAACCCAATTAAAAACTTGGGTACCGAACTAAACAGAATTCCCAACAGAAAAATTTCAAATGGCCAAAAGATACTTAAGGACATGTTGAACTTCCTTAGTTATCAGGGAAATGCAAATCAAAACAACTTTGAGATACCATCTTACACCTGTCAGAATGGCTAAAATCAAAAATACCAAGATAGCTTATACTGGAGAGGATGTGGAGTAAGGGGAACACTCATCCATTGCTGGTAAGAATTCAAACTTGAGCAACTACTTTGGAAATCAGTGTGGCGGTTTTTCAGAAAATTTGGAAGTCAACCTACCTCAGGAACCAGCAATACCACTCTTGGAAATATACCCAAAAGATGCCCAATCATACTACAAAAGCTATGTTGAACTATGTTCATAGCAGCATTATTTGTAGATGCCCCTCAACAGAAGAATGGATAAAGAAAGAGTGGCACATCTACACATTAGAATATTACTCAGTGGTAAAATCAATGAAATCTTAAATTTTGCATGCAAATAGATGGAAGTAAAAAACATTATAGTGAGTGAGATAACCCAGATCCAAAAATATGAATATGGTATATACTCACTCATTAGTGGATTCTAGCCATAAACAAAGGACATCAAGCCTATGTCCTTGTCTTTATGAGCAATTGTGGCAGAGTGGGTAAGCCAGAAGAATTCTCTGAACCTTGTTTTCCTCATCTGAAAAGTTTCAAGCATGCCAATCATGAATAAATATAAATGTGTAAAAATTAAAAGTTTGAGTAGCTCAGACTGCCTTTGGATCATATCATACTTTTTACATTTTATTATATTGTTTAGAAAGATACAGTATTTTAAAAATTATAAATTATTTCAAGTAATCTTCAGATTTTTATAATTATAATAAAAATTTCAGTTTAAAAGTAGACTTTTAAACTGAACTTAGCTTTCATGTAGTTGATTTGGATAAACTAATTGATGAGATATTATTGAATTCATAGAAAGCAGATTCTTAGTTTTATAGATAATTAAAAATGCTATAAAACAATAAAACACTTAGACTCTTCATTAAGAAAGTGTCTCTCTATGCAACTTAGACTATTGAGAACTGTTGTGTTGCTCATACAGTCCCCCAAACAGTGATCTTGTGGCTGCATCCAGAATGATGGGTTTGCTGATAGTGTGGTGATGCCTGAAAAATTTACATGCCTGAACAATAACGAGACTGACCAATGTACCAGAAAAAAAACCCTTTAAATTCTGCCTAGCAAAAGTGGTATTTCATAGTTTTTATGTGTAGTACAGCAAACAAATCACAAAAAATAAAATATTGTAGCAAAAAATTAGATTTCCCATCTCATATATTATATACAAGACTGAATTCTATAATAAGTACCAAGTATTGTTAAAAGCAACATTATATATTTTGATTTTTCTATCTCTCTCCACATATGCAGCCAGGTGTATGTAGGCCACATAGTAACAAAATGTTTTGCTTGAAGGAAAGAAAGAAACTACATATTATTCTATAAGTACTGTTAGTCAAGAGCAAAATAAAATGGGGAATAAACAGATAGAGATCATATTTGCAATAGAGTTATGAATCAGAAAATAGACTACCTGAAGTTATAAAATATAGAAGTTATGAAATCAACATAGATACACACCCCAAACAGAGGAACAAAAGTGGGAAAAGTTAAATTCCCAAACAAAAAATATAATGTGACCAATAAAATACATGTGTGTACACAAAAAAAATTTATACAATAATCAACTTTACTGTCAAGTAAAGCAATATAGGAAAGGCTTCAGTCAGTGTGGAGCAGTTTAAACTGTGTCCATTCCCAAACTGACATATGTTTGGTGGTGATGACATCTGTTTGACAGACTCTAGGTTAAAGACTCTCACACATAGTAATTCAAAGACCTGACAACTTGAATAAATTATACCCCAAACCCCTTCTTAAATCCTTTAGATAAATATTTACTCTTCTATTGTTTATATAGAAAACTGATCAGCATTGAAAAATCTAATGAAATAGTGGAGAAAAATCCAGATGACTAATGGTGAAGAATTAGCTAAATTGAGCTACTAGAAATAATACCATGTTGATAGACAAGTACTCAAAATGGTGCCTGAAATATATAATGGGAGGGAAAATTCTCTACTTGTGTAAACAAATTTTTAAAAGCTATGAAATGTTATCTATGATTTTCTTTCAATTTTTTAAGCTACTGGAAGATATTTGAAAAATTAAATCTATGGTTACTTTTAGCTAGAGTTTTGGATGAGCTTCATGCGGTTTTGTGTCTGCCTTATGCAAATTTATACAATAAGCTTTATTAATGCTATGAACATTATAGAAGTTATATAAAAGCCCCTTTCCTAGAAAACATTTGTTTAGCATTCTTCTGGCCTGCTACTCCTTTGCTTACTGGCTGAATTACAGAATATGGTCTGGTTATAATTTAATGTAATAATAATGTACATGCCTTGGGGTATTTCACTTTATGATTTTCACCCATGGGGCCATTATCTCCTTGTTAAATGTCTTGACTTAGAACAGTCAGCAAGTATGGCAAGAAATGCTGCCCTAGTGAACAGAATGTGAGCTCTGAAAATCCCTGCTGGGCAGAAAGGCTGACTTGGGGAATTCTCCAGTTAGATCTCTGGACTCATAGTTAAAGATGCCATGGGAGGCTACCACAATGAACCCATGCAGGATGCATCATTGCTATGATTGCTCAGAGGAAGCAGTATTAACAACTTCCTAGTCAGAGTTTGCATGGCAGAGGATTAAAAGCATTAAAACAATGGCTGTCATTGGAGTATTTGCATATTTGACTGCTGGCTCTACTGATGGACCACTGTGCCACAGTGAGATAGACACGAGAAGTCTTCAAACCTCAACTTTCTCATCCAAAAAGATGTGGGCATGCTGATCACTAACTCACATAATTCTGTGCAAAAGTTTTTTTTTTTTTTTTTTGAGCCTTCCATTCCTTCTGTCATGTTTTATTGCAGACATTATGACATCTTTCAGCAAGAACAAGACTGCTTGATACTATGTTCTTTCTAGCTGTGACATAGCAGGCTGTTGGGTTTGAGAAACACAAGAAATTTCTGCCTCTGTGTGTTGTGTATATGTAAGAAAGGGTGAAGAGAGGGAGCGAGTTGGGGCGGGGGATTCAGGAGACCGTTTTCTTTTGCAACATAAGGAGAACATCTCATGACTTTAAAGCCATTTGTTGTTGATGTCAATAAAATAGACCATATTTTTTACTTTTCAGTTTAATAGATCTCCTGATACTTTTCTCAATTAGCCATCACATCAGTAGTTTAAACATTTTAAACTTGTTTGCTAAACAAATTTGAGAACGGCAGAAAAATGGGATTGCCTCGGGCAAAACCTCTGTCATTTCCTTTGTAGTGATATTCTCTTATTTAAATCAGTGGCTTTTTGCTTAAATACTATTCCTTTTTAACGACATGAAGTAAAATTTTAGAAATATGTTTTAAAGGGGGCTAATGAGGTGGCTAAGTAGGTAAGTGTTTGCCATGAAACGTGAAGGCATAAGTTCTGATTAGGCACAGCCATGCACACTCCCCACTCCCTTAGCAGTACTGAAAATCAAGAGAGGAGAATTGGCAGAACTTGCTAGTTACCATCCTAGCTCCAAGCTCAGTGGGAGACCCTTTCTTAAGGATATGAGGAGGAGAGTGATGAAGGAAGCAGGATACATGACTTCCTCCTCTGGTTTCTGCATACACAGGTGTGCAACACACAAAATGTTTAAAAGTATTGTGAAAAGCTATAACTCAAAAAGACCCCGTGTGTATGTGTGTGTGTGTGTGTGTGTGTGTGTGTGTGTGTGTGTGTGTGTGTTATCAAAGGAATAGATTCATATAAAATATCAGCAAAATACAGATTAATCTCTTCTAACACCATCCATTGTCCAGTATGTGCTAAATAGCCAGCATAATTTGTTACAGAATAAATCTACAGATCACACTTGATGTTTGTGAGTATAGCTTACTGTATACTACTATACATGTCTTATTAAAATAGCCATAGTGTTCAATTTTCTCTTGAGTGTGCACCAACTTGAAAGACAGCTAGTCCCCAAACCTGAAGAGGTAGTGACATCCCCTAGGGTGGGAAAGAGTTTTTGTTGATATATCCTGGACACATCGCAGAGAAGGGCAGGTATCTGCATCCAGTCACTTTAAGGCCAGTTACAGTGTTTTTTACATGTATCATCAGTGTTCAAGAAAGTGAAGCAGGAGGATTGCCATGAGCTTGACCACAGCCTGGGTTTCATAATGAGTTCCAGCTTATTCTAAGCTACAGAGTGAGACTCTACCTCAAACAAAGGATAAAACAAAACATTGCTTTCATTTGTGTACTCTTTTACTCATTCATGGTGATCTGCCATGGCTGTCAGACAATGACTATGCCCCCTTAATACAAGGAAGAACATATTCTTCTCGAAGGTATCCTGTCTGTAGTCTCTCAAGTTGTGGCCACAAGTGTTCACTGAGATAGACTTGGGCTTAGTCCACTCATAGTTTTGTCCACTTGAGTTGAAAAGTGACAAGAAAGAACATGTAAAATCAACGTAAGAAACTGCTTTAGAGGTTGCACATTAGGCTTATATTACATGCATTCCACCATATATCTGATATATATATATATATATATATATATATATATATATATATATTATATCTGATTTGTATTCAATATATGGCAATTAATACAGATATAAACCCTAAACTAAATTCTGCTAAGACATGTTGTGCTTTTCACCCACCAGTTGGGAGTGGGCAAGCCTGCTAACAATTGATGCTCCAGTGAAGAACAGTTCTCCTGACCTTGTCTCCATTGACTGTCAAGAACCTCCACGCACGCCCAGCACTCCCACTGGCCAGAAGAATCTCTGTTGATTTGGATCTTGCTTACAAACCACAGCCATAGTCAGTGTTTTACAGAGCTGGTAAGACTGAAGACAGCCTGGTGCTTGCATATATGAACAAGAGCAGTCCTTTGGAAATCAGGGGTGTTTCCTCTTGCTTCCAAGGCATCTTCTGGGAGATGTATTGTTTGATACAGGACCCAGAGTAGGAAAGAGAGTTTCCGAAGAGAAGTCTACCCTGTTATATTTTATAGATTAGCACATTTTTGTTCAATCTTCATTTTATAAATCTTTCTTCTTTTTTTCAAAATTGCAAAGGGTAAGATAGAAGGCTCTGTGCTGTGCATTTAAATACTGAGCCCAGAAAGGCAATGAATCCAAGGACAGAACTGGGGACTGCAGGACTACCAGCTAAAATCCATGTCCCTGTATCTGTTTTTATCACAGTTTCTTCTATCTTTTTAGAGCATTGCAACTTATCAAGAGTCACAGTGTCTCTGCCTAAATTTTTACTGCCACTGTGTTTTTAAACTGTGCAAAAAAGCAATTTCCAAGTCACAAGCTTTCTCTTTTTTACCGTCCTTCACAATTTTAACAGCTAATATGAAATGCCAAATCACCGCTAATTGGAAATTGATTTGGGAAACAATTAAAGAGCCACCTCAGTATTAAGGAACACATAGAGAAGTATCATCAACTACCATTCTCCCCCACAAAGTCTCTATTTAATTTATCTGCTTGAGACCAATGAACAGACAAACAGCTACGACACATCCTGAAGAAGAAAAATTTTAAGCTTAGCTGTCAGTAATAAGAGGACAATTATGAAAATCCTAATTTCATTCTTACCCAAGTCAAATAAAAGGCTAATGCAATTATAATATATTCAAGATACAACCAAAGCTATGCCACGTCCTCTGAATTGTGTGATTCTTTAGCATGAGATAAATGTTTTAGCTAACAATTCTCATGTATAGGACTCACCACTCTGATGCATTTGAAAAGTGATAGAAATATAACTAGACAGACTCCACTCTACATATGTGTAGTTCATTTTAACTTTACTGCCCATCCTTTGTTGATTATTTTGTGTGGTGGTTTGAAAGAAAATGGTCCCTAACAGAAGCGGCACTATTAGGAGGTAGCTTTGCTGGAGTAGGGTGGCCTTGGAGGAAGGGTGTCATAGTGAGGATGTCCCACGCACCGCGGCCCCTGTCTGCGCTCTATGGCTAGAACCCAGTTCGCGAGCCTCGGGCAAGGGGCTGGAGGTTGAGGAAACACACGCAGAGACAGACTAACACACAGACCTTCCAACACTGGTACTAAAAAGCCCCACTTTAATAGCACCATGGAGGCTTAAATACCCTGCAGTCAATGGCCAAAAGGTGAAAATCCCATCCTCTGATCCTCTAGGTAAAGCACAGCTTTTAGTAACTTCAGTTAGAAGGCTCTAGACAGGTAAGAGCAGCTGAAAACCAGGACTCATTAGTCCCAACAAGGATGGACCACTTCCTATTACCCAAATGGCTAACCAACTCCATAAGGAGCCTCTTCAATGCCCATCATCTTTTTGAAGTAGTTTGGTGCTGCCAGGAGTAGATGTGTCTCATTGTCATGAAAAGTCTTAAGTCCTTAAACATTTTAAGTGCCATATTCTGAAAGTCTGAAAGATTTGAAAAACACCTATCTAACTGAAATATATCTCTGTACATCTAAAAAATCAAACTAACATAACTACATGCTTGACTATTATAGATGACTATCTATTAACCTATATTTCTTAATTATACATTACATTTTTTAAATGAGCTACACAAACACAATACCTTAATCAAGATCAGGAATACATGTCCATATAACAAAATTGACCTTAAATTTGTATCAATAAACCAATGCAAATCTCTATAGCAGTCATTTTTTTTCTTTTTCTGAGGTGTTGGCCAGAGCTTCCTAAGAGACTACTGAAACACACATCCTGTTCCTCTTGCCTTTGGTTACTACTAGAGGTGGAAAGTAAGTTCCTGTTGCTGAAGGCACCACAAAACTTTCCAAATGAAAGAGGCACCAACAGCCTGATGATGGAAGTTACAAAATAATCCCCCACTAGCTCAGAATTGAGTATAATAAAGGGTTATTCAAGTTTTATTTTAATGGCCATTGCTTAACCCATATTGGTTTCTCAGTTAACCATTTTAAAAGTAGAGCCATTGGTACCTCTAAAGGTTTGCTAGTTGCTTTGTGTTCCTGTACAGCCTGATTGGCTTGTGACCTTTGTGTATAATGTCTTATAATATCCTTTCCAGAGACATGAGTTTCTGGAACTGCAGGAATGTTAATCTGGCTATTTCATTGCTGTAGCAGGTCATGATGCCATAAATTTACTGTGAAATTAGCCACATATGGCCTCAGCTTTCCTCTCTGTTCTTCTGGCCCTGTGCGTTCAACCCATGGTTTTTTTTTTTTTTTTTTTTTTTTCACTTCAGATAGGGTTCCAGTTTCTAGGAACTGAATATCTGCCTCTTGAAGAGGCCAATTCAGATGCCAAGATTTTGGAGTAATGATGCTCATATCCACATCTGTGTTTTGTAATCCCTCAATTACAATGTTATTTATATGCACTCTTAGATTTGATCTTTGTTATTTATAAAAGTCTGCCAAAATATATGCTTCTTATTTCCTAATGGAAATTTTGATTTTTCATCTATGTTTATTTCATCATTCAGAACAGCATATTATTTTTTACATCAAGCAATGGATTTTTTTTTCATTTTCTTGGTGAGACATGTCCTTCACAATAACTGGGAATGATTGGATGACATTTGACTTGAGGGCCACCTATTCTATTCTATGTGCCAATAGCACAAAGAAGATAAAAAAATGTTGATGAAAGGACAGATTGAATACTTTAAACCTACTTGCCCAAGGAGCACAGCTAGAGATTTTGAACCTGCTGTGGGAAAATTCTCTTATACCCTGTAAAGACTTTTTTCAGTCATGTTCGTTTAATAAAACTCTGATTTGCCATGAGCCAGGCAGGAATTATAGGCAGGGTGACCAGACTAGGAGAATCCTGGGAAGAGGAAAGGCTCAGTTTCAGTTGCCACCCAGATGCACAGGAAGCAAGATGAAAATGCTACATTGAGCAAAGTTACCAAGCCACATGGCTAAGCATAGATAAGAATTATGGGTTTTAATTTAAGTTGTAAGAGCTAGTTATTAATAAGCCTAAGCTAATAGGTGAAACAGTTTATAATTAATATAAGCCTCTGTGTGTTGGCACAGATCTGGTGCTGGACTAGGAGGGACAGAAGCTCCATTTACTTGGACCTAAAATTATGTTCAAATAATCCAAGAAGTAATACAAAATAGGAGTCTACAGATGAAGAGGCTGGAGTCCATCAGACCCAGAGACATCAGTATAGCATTTCCTGCTGCTGTCACCTGGGGTACATGCATATAAAAGAAGGAGTAGCTGAGAGAAGAGTTTTGAGCAGATTCCAAAAGATAAGTAGATAGAAACTGGAAGTAAGGGCTAGAATTATTTTGCCCTGAAATTTACAAGTTTATGCTCCAAGAGTAAAGGAAACTAAAGCAAGACTAAGGGCTGAAATTCAGACAGGACACAGGAAACCTGAGACCATTGATGCATCAGAGGCATTGGTTATAATTAGAAGAGAATTCAGTTTGGTTTCTTGGGTGCTGAAACACATTAGTTCTTAGTCCAAATGTTACTGACTTCATGATAACCCATACATCCGTGATCTCATAACTGATATGCATTGAGGGTTTTGTTTCTACAAAAATAGAAGTATGTTTAAATGGTCATGCATTCACTTATTTAGGTTTTGGTGAGTGACAGCAAACACCAGGCTTCTTGGTTGTCAGGCTCACATTCTTCATTGACTTACATCACTGACCCTCGATATTTACTTCTAAGGACTCCCAAACACACTGTATCTTCTGTATACAGCTCTTTCAGTATTCAGCACCATAAGAAGAACTTATCCTGATGTCATATAAATTTTACTTCCATGTTTTAAAACTCGTTTCTTATGGATGAGTTGCTCCTTAGCCAAGAGAAGAATTCTGTTGTGCTTACTAAGCACCGGTATCATCAGCCATCTTTAATATGTCTGTGTGCTCAGTGGCTTTCAGCTGTCGTGCTGTCATGGATGTTTTCCAACACACTTTTCTATTTAGAAATCCTTGTATTAATAATTAGTGAGTTACACCTGCTCCATCTCTCAAAGCAGATTCATTATTTTCATAATAGGTATCCATCAACAGGCTGTTCAGGAACCAGACACTTTCTAGTTTTTTTTTTTTTTTTTCAATATAAGTCACTTAAATTCTACACTAAGCAGCCAAGGCTGGGTCTGATATCTGTGGAATGTTGTTGCTCTGGAAAAAGAGAGAGAGAAAGAGAGATAGAAATCAATGTCTGTTTGTTCAATAACAGGGCAAAAGAGAAGAGAACACGTTTGCAAACAGCAGGTGGGACTTTCAATTTGGAAAGCAATCAGAGCATCAGTCATCTGCCTTGAAGGGCAGAGCTGGGAGAGAGATACCAGTGCAAAGAGAAGACAGAAAAGAAGCTCTCCTTTATTTTTATATTTGCACATTTACAAAGACGTTTTTCTTGCTCTTACCTATACGCTGATCCTGAGGTTAAGCAGCATACAACAAGGCTCTGCTTTCATTCTTGGGAATCAACTTCGTCTTGCTTCTGCATTTTTCTTCAACTGAACTTCATTACTTCATTTTTTCCAACCTAATATTTCTATTATTTGGGTATTTTATATAATGCATCCCAATCCTCCTATGTCAACCTTCCTACCCCGTAGTCTCTCTTACCAAAAATATACATAAAGTACAATTTGTGTTGCCCATATACTTACTGGAATGTGGTTATAACTGAGTCCTTATCCATACCCCCACTATAAGTCAACAACTGTGAAGAGCTATACTTCAGCATCTTTATCACAGTTTTTAAGAATTATCCTTTATGTCTTCTGGTACAGATTTTTTAAATAAATTTAGAATAAAGAATGACTAATTAAAATATGAGCAAAGGCTGATGACTGAAAACAAAAATTTAGCTTTTATAGAGATTCTAGTATGAGCCATAAACTGTGGCAGGCATTCAAGTCACAGGGATATTTTCCTATTGCAGAATGTCAGTAGTTCACTCTTAGGAACTCAACACGTCTCAGGATTAAACCACAGGAGAACATAATTCCTTATTGAACATTAGAAATTCCCTATGTTTCCAAACACACCATGCACAAAAGTTTATCTATTAAAGAAGGCACTTGAAAATAAAATAATTAGAAAAATTGCACTTAGCAGAGAATTTAGTGTTGTTTTCACCAGGCACATTGATCCAACACGCTCCCTGGGAGTCATGAGCTTGCTTAGTGAAGGGGATGTTGGAGTGGCTTGTGTTTTCTCAGGATTTTCATAAATATTACAAAATATGTGGTAGAGCTCTAAATAAAAGCATGGTTTACACATTGATTTATTTCCTGAGGAATCAGAAGAATGTTGTTTGTAACTTTATTTGAAAAGTCAAATTCTCATTTTTAATGACTAAAACAAACAACTTTAAGAATTTAACAAAAAAGCTGATACTACCCTTATTACTTTTGTATGTTGAGTAACAACCTACTATGATATTATATATATATAATATATATGTATATACATATACATATGTGTGTGTGTGTGTCCATCCAATAGGTGTTAGTAATGTTTATTCTAAAATCCACTTTCTCGTTTCTTATATGCACTTTAGTATCACAGAGAGGTATGACATCCAACACATCCTTATAGTCAATAATATACACATAACACATAAATATGAGATCCAAATATTCAAAAGTTTAGTTTTTAGATATTACCTCTATAAATCTCATCATGTTTTCAAAAACACTTCTACTTTCTGTCCATGTGAGATTTAATCCTGGATGTTTATCAACAAAAGGATAGTTTCCAAACTACAAATAAATCCAGAAGGGTTATATTAACCTAGAATTGCAATAACAAAGCCATCCTAAAATAAAACTTCAAATCTTGAACCAACTCAAATATGCACAGTAGCTTCTATTTCTATATATGTGTGACAAACATAAAATTAAAAAATCAATATGTGAGAGAAAATAGCATTTCTGGATATTGTTTCTTTTCACGTGATTTCATATAAATTTAACATGGTTAGCACTATATTGTACATCAGAGTGTGTCTATGCTGTATTCAGAAACACAAGCGTCCACCCAATTTTTATGGATAGCATAAATTTTATTCATAAATTAGCACAGATTATTAAAGATCTATGTCCAATACTGTTGAGTTGTTTTAGACGAAATACAGTTGGCACTATGGTTTTTTGCCACAAAATTATTTAAGACAGTTACAAGGTATAACTGTATAGATTGTCTAGTGTTCCATTCTGAAATCAAACCATATATCTAAATGGATGAATAGAAGACTAGGTGATGAAGGCATTGCTGACAGTAGTCATAGTTCAGAAAAGAAGCAAGGGAGAGCAATGCACTCCTAGTCCCAAAGAAGAAAGAAGACAATGGGTGTTACTGCAGTAAATAAGAGATGAGGCTTCAAGAGAGGATCTATTCCACCTGCAAACTGAGGTGAAGGTGAATAAACACTTTGACCTACTACCTCCACCTGTCTTTTTGTTGTTGATGTGTTTGGGGTTTTGTTGGTGGTGCTGCTGCTGTTGTTTTTCCCAGAGTATAAAGGAACCCAGGGGAGGCATTTCCAAAAGGCCAGACTGTAAAGCTATATGACAGGCAAACCCATGGAGGGTGCACAAAGTGTTCTACTTAGTAAAAGACATTGCACATTCTCTTCTCTGTGATGTTACACCATCATCGTTTTGAAAGCCCACTGGGGGAATTTCCTACAAACTTTGTTACCAGAATAACTCTGCTTACCTTGTCCTTCTCTTTGTCTAATAGCCACCATGAGCTAGCTAACTATGTTTCCTTTCTATTTTGACTTACAGAATACCTTAGACTAAGCATGTCTCCTATGTCCAACAAAATATGCATGGTCTTGGGTATCAAACAGGTATAAACCTTATCCTTGTGTCTGTTTTTAATTAGATCACTTTCAATTCCCCCCTAATTTGTTACCTGTTTTGATGTAACATATTTTATATAAGCCACCTGAAATTCCATTTTGTTATAGGGTTGTGGTGTATTATTTTGCCCATGTTGTCACTGAAAGATATTATTTATAATGTAGCTGAATTAAAAAAAATATTTTCTCCCAGGTATGTGTGCTAGATGTCAGACATCAGGATGCCAGAATATCTGAATTCAAAAATATCACTTTAGAAACTTCTTAGGCAACTCTTTTCTTGCTGTGTTTTCTTAAAGCTGTTACCAATCAGTAGGGTTGTACTCTTTGCTCTGCTCAGAGAGAAACTGACTAGGTGAGAAGCTCTCATGGTGCTGACAGTTCCCAGGCTCTAGTTGTCCAGTGCAGAGTCAGAGGATTAGAACTCCAAACCTGGAGATCTAGAGGCTCTTGTCTCCAGTATCAGAAGGAGTTTACTTGCTCTGGTTTTACATCATCAGTAGCCTGCATTTGGTAGCTACTGCAATCATAGGCTTCTGAAAGCAACTATGAGTGGCAATAACAGAAAGCAACAGAAAGAGCCAGCTACTGTAATAGATTCTGGGTAACTGGGCCTTACATATCAGGAGCCCCAATTCTATATTGGCCAGTGATAAAGCTTTCAGAATCCCAGCACTTAGTATGTGGAGGTTCGGCAGCTTCCTGAAAGTTTTCCTGCTTTGAAAGACCCAATTTTCTTGTCTTTAGCTCTTAAGAACGTTCACGGTTCTTTAGAATCATGTCTCTATCACCTATCCTGGAAATAATCTGGGACTCTTAAACCTCCTTCATCTCTGCAGGATTGATAACTGCAGCCTTCGAGACAGGTACCTTTCTGTTGCTGTTACCTGCTCAGACCAGTCAACTGACAATGAGATCAAAAACAAGGAAGAAACACTGAGAAGCATGTTTGTATATTTAATGCTGTATCATTAGGGAACAGCACAGGAAGGCAAATCCTAGTTGAGTTCGAAAGGGAGCTGAACATCCTACTAATTAACCAGAAAGGGTATGTAGCAAAGGCATTAGTACCCTTCACCCCAACCACAGAACAGCCATTTATGTACATGAAAGACTGTATTTACATCCATCTCAGATCTTCTGCTTAGTTGCTAAGGAATTCCCCTCTGTCCTGAGTGAGATGAGCTACAAGATAATAAGAATCAAATAGAGTTTATCAGAAAAACTTGTCTGACTAAGGTTTGTGGAGGTTTTCTGCAGTGTTCATGACTAACACACATCTTCAGCTCTGGTCTTGGCTGTTGGAATGTCTTCAGAGTAAAGTAAAGTAGCCAGATCCACAGATGGCAGTCAGCCATTGTCCAATAAAGGGGTTGCCTGACTAAATATTTTCCACCCAACTATAAAGGAAAGGGCTGTCTAATCTCTCCTTTAAGAATTGCAACCATTAACACAAAGCATGAAAAGAAGTGTTACAATAAAAATTTAGCTAAAGATCAAAACTGAATTAGCAACTCTAATAGGATTTAACAGTATTTACTAGTATTTAACAATGTTTAACAGAGCTTAACTTCTGCCTCAGGACTCTAGGAGAAATATAGTCCCTCTGATCACCACTTAGGAAGTGGGAGGAGAAGAAACCACCAGTTCTCTAGGGTATTATAAAGGTACCAATCCCACCAAAATTGCCTAAATTTGTGATTTCTTCAAGCTATAGTTACCTCACAAAGATCCTGAGTAAGCCTGTAAAGGTGTGGTGTGGGAGGTCTTTCTGTATATGTGTTGCTTTTATTGGTTATGAATAAAAAAAAACTGCCTTGGTCTGTGATAATGCAGGGTAGAGCTAGGTGGGTAAAACTAAACTGAATGCTGGGAGAAAGAATTCAGAGTTGCAGAGATACCATGAAGCTGTAAGAGGAGAGAGACACAAACTGAAAGCTGGAACCTTACCAGTAGGTCACTAACCTTGAAGTAAAATATAAAATAATATGTAAATTAAATTTTTATATAAAATATAAAAATAATATATAAATAAAATATAAAATAATATAATATCTAGCCATCAATACACTTTACTGATTGTCCAAACAATGATTTAAGTAATATTGTTTCTTTGTGATTATTTCTGGTCTAAGTGGCTGGGAACAAATGAGCAGCCACCATACAAAAACAGTGGGGATCTATTTCTTCCTTTATTGTTTTTCTCTGTGGTTGTTCTTACTGAATTGAATAGTTTTATCCACTACATAGCACCCCCATGATGAGCTGCTACTGAACAGGACCAAAATCAATGAGCCACTTGATCCCAGGCTGAAACCTCCAAATATGAAAGCCAAGCTACATTTCCTCTTTCTGCATGTGATCACCTTGGGTATATTGTTAAGATAATGGAAAACTGAGGAACACAGGCTTATAGAAACCACAGTTTTATGCAGAAATACTTACATGGAAGCATTATCCCACTGGTGAGGAAACTAAGAATCAGGAGAACAAAGTTGTGATGGGTATCTCAGCTATTTGTTATCAAGTGTCTTACAGAAACCATGGAGTAATGATTTATTATGCTCATGCTTTCAGAGTTTTTAGCAGTAGATGGGGGGGGGATGGAGTTTACCTCATCATGGTGGACAGGAAGAAAAGAAAAAAGGATATAGGAAGGATCCAGGGGAAATAAAACAGACCCTCAAGGTCAAACCTCCAATGCTCTAGTAGAGTGGGAGACCCTTCTGTCTATGTGTTGCTTCTATTGGTTAATGAACAAATAACTGGCTTGACCTATAGCATAGGAGGAAAAAGGCAGAGTCAGGGAGATGTCATGGAGCCACCGTTGGAGATAGATGTGATGAAACTTTGCTGGTAAGCCCCTGCCACATGGCGATACACAGATTAATGGAGATGGGTTAAATTAAGAAGTGTTAGCCAATAAGAAGCTAAAGCTAAGGGGCCAAGCAATGTTTTAATTAATATAGTTTCTGTGTGGTTATTTTGGTTTCTGGTGGTCGGGACAAACAAGTGGCCCCTCCTCCAACACTCTAGGTCACCCAAGCAAACTCCAATTTCCAATTTTTATTTCCTGCATAAAATGGTACTTTACACAACTCTAAGGATCAATTTGTTCCAAGATTCTGTGATTCAGTCACTTCTCAAAAGTTCATTAGCTAGAATCCAAATGCCCAGTATATGAATCTGTGAGGGATATTTTGTATTCAAGCAACTAGAAGAAGAAATACCAAATTAGTGAGTGTTTTCGGTCAGGCATGAGGGGCAGCTTGAGTAAAGGAGCATCGATCATCTTTTTAGGAATATGAAAATATTTGAAACTATGATTGATGTGATGATAAGATGGGAGGTGCATTTGTAAAAGCTTAGTAAAGTCTGTTCTGTATATAAGCATATTTTTATGGATAACTGTCATAGAAAATATCAGACATGTTCCAGATATGGTAATGTGCTAATCCAAGCTAAACAGGAGGCTGAGGCAAGATGATAAAGTGTTTGAGGGCAACCTGGAAATCATAGTGAATGTGAAGCCTACCTGGCTACATACCAGAAACAACCTACATCAGAGAAAATGTTTCAGGAATGAAGAAATGAGTGAGCAAAAGGTAGGAAGCCGGGGTTAAGAACCTTACATTTACATAAACAAAGCTTAAATTTCAGTTGTCTGCCAATACTCTCCTACTTCTGTGTGCCTTAAGGAAAATATGCAGAAAACTTTGAATATTTATTTGTTTTAAAGCATTTTATAAAATATACATTTAAGTGAGGTTCAGAGAACATTGCAGAGAATAGAGGATAAAGGGAATAAGAAACAGAAGATTAAGTGATTGGCTATAAAATGACATTTGTTGGGCAAAACATCACCATTACATCCACAAACTCATAGCAGCTGCAAAAGTCTGCACTGGGTCAGAAAAAAAAGGGCTTGCCAGTAGCCACGCATGGATGGACTCAGGGGCACTACCTCCCACTGTTAGACTCTTTTCTACTGATAGACTTAAAGAGGCAATTCATTGACTTCTGTTATGTACCAACTGGCAACTCCACTAGGCTCCACTAAATGGTTCCAACCCAGTTGTCACATAGATGGAACTAGTTAAACTAAATGGGTCACAAACAAAACCCAAAGCCAGGAATCTGGGAAAGGGACTATTTGTGGGGGGTGGGGGAGGGAGGTGATGGTATGGGAGACAGATTCAATAAGGTTGAAGACAGATTATCAGGCTGTAACATATAAATGCATGAAATTATTAAATAACTAACTTAAAGAATAAAAATAACTATGAAAAGCGTATACTGGGATATTCTGCAATGTATGTGAGGGATAGTGCCCACAGAGAAGTAAAAGAATATTTTGTAACATCCACTAAATTGTGTAATAGACTTTTGAAGATTCCAAAATTATTTTACAGACTACTAAAATATTAAAATTTTAGGCAAGGTAGGAGACAAGGTCATTGTCGTGATAGCTGTCATCACGCTGAGTGTAGTGTCTGAAATATAAGCTACACAAAAGGTGCAATATTGAGTCTTCTAATAAATACATGTCAAAAAAAAAGAAATAAATACATGTCATATTAATGCAAACTTAATGGAGATTCTAGTCTAAGTGCTGGAACTTTTCACTCCATTTAAACAAGAGCAGCTGATTTCCAAAATGCTGTTAAGATATCTCAGAATAGCTAAGGGCCAGGAGCAAGGGACAGTGGAACAAAACCTTCTGGTTATTTTTCTCAAAAGTGAGCAAGTGGATCCGGAGGACAGAAAACTATACCTTCCTAGATAGCTAGATAGTTTCTGGTTAAGCTTTCTGAGTAAATAGAATTTAAATATTTTCCTTTAGTGCAGTGTGACCTGCACTATAAGTTGCTTTCTAGATAGGAAATAAAAATACATTTTGCACCAACATTAGTGTTAACCACAAAAAAGTCCAGATATGAGAGCTGGCCTCACCATTCACAGGAGGTAGCCAAATCATTCACTTTCTTCCTACTTCAGCAGCTCGTGTGACGTTAGGGAGAAACAGAATTGCTGTTTCCAAAAAGGAAATATGACGTGTAGCTACACAGACACCCCTGAGGACAGAGAAACTCAGCAAATATTCTGTTAGTAAGATGCTGTACATACTTTTTCCATAATGTCTGGTATTTGGGATAAGCTGCTAAGTGTTACTTATCACAATAGACATTATTTAAAATTTTACCAATTAATAATATTTATGCTTATTTTCATCATTATCAACTGTCCCAAAAAACTAATCAGTGAGTGACCAAGCATACATTTTTAAGAAAAGAAAGAAAGCAAAATTACCAAGTTGTTTGACTGCTTATAGAGCGAATCAACTCCATCAACACCCTTCAAAACTAACTAAGGGGATATAATGAAATGGTCTGTAAATGACAAAGAGAGGAGAGGAAAATGAAAACAGAGACATTTTGTGGTAGAAGAAAAACATCTGATGCAAAATGGTACTGACTGACCAGGAGAGATAATGGAATAGAGACACCATTTTTAAAAACCAAAATCAATACTCTGATGGAAGAAAGAGGCCAGCTCACTTTAAAGTCAGAAACTAGACAATAAATAAGTGAGAATATGTATGACAGGGTTAGAAAACACGTCATGACTTGTCAAAAGAAGAGAATATCCTTATCTGGACATGCAATACAGTGGTGTCCCTTAAATATAGAGCACAATGTCCTAAGGAGACCTCTAAATGCTGAGAAGAGCTTTAAAAGGCAAGAGGAAGAAAGGATCCCAGGAACATAAAAGCATATAGTGCGATACGGAGGTGATACCAGATTGACCAGATTTGGCTGCTGATCTTGCCTGTCAACACATGTGTTTTGTTTGTCAACCATTCTCACAGCCCGGATGGCTCACTCAGCAGCAACTGTAGGCACACATGAGCACTCATGCACTTGAATTGCTTTAACTCTAAGAACACTCTATCCCTCTCAGATGTCCCTTGACTTGAATATTTGAGACAGCTGTCCTTGATGAATATTTTCATTAAATTAAGGGTAAGTGAACGAGAGGCAAAGCTTGCATTGTCTATATCTTGTTGCACAGGAGGTGAGGAGGCCCCCTCTATTTGAAAGCAAAAAAGAGGAGGTAAAGATTAATGAGCCAAAGCTAATTAAAGAAGTAATTGCTTCGAGGGGGTGTGCCTGAGGTAGGAAAGTAACTGTCCTAGAGGCTAAAAATATCACAGCTTGATAAGAAAATCTTGTACAAATGAGAAGTAAGTATAAGAGTAAAATGCCAGACATATTAAAATGCACTGTTTATTAGAGAAATAAGTTGTATTCTGGAGCTTAATAAAAGCCTAATTGTGGTAGAATTGGCTGGGCTTCACCATTGTTGCAGTTTTTGTTTCTTATTAATTATTCCCCAAGGTCCAGAAATCTCCTTACAACTTGGGGGATCTGGGATCCTACATTTCCTGGGGCAGTAATTGGCTACAGAGGTTTTAGCAAATAATTTGAAAATGTACAAAACACTAATGAAACCTGTGTTTTTACTCAAGATCAGATTGTACAAACTAATTAAGACACTGGGTTTCTTTGCTTTGGGGTAGAATTATGTGTATCCACGGAGGGGAAAATGGCTACTTCAGATATCTGTGTGTAATAGGCCTTCTATTTAAACAGAAGAGAAAAAAAGTTAAGCACTCCCCAAATGGTACAGATTGGTCGCTAAGGTTTTTCTAAACCAGGGATCCATTCATGACTGGGAAAACAAAGAAAGTACTTATAAACACACACAAAAAAAATATTTCTAACATTCTTTAATCTTGTTCTTCCATGTTTTGGAGCTCAAATCCTTCCAGCCTTGCAAACATTTCCATCTCTCCTATTCTATGAAGAATTTACCTTGCACTAATTGCATGAAGGGAATTTCAATAAAGGATGATTAAATATGAAATTTTTTTGGTTGAGCAAATGTTAAGACAATTGCTCTGTTATTACATAATAAGTAGACTTAGTTCTAAATTGTGTGAACTGCTTTGCTTCACTCCAGTAAGGCCCCTAATAGTTCGCTGGGTACAGGCTGTGCCTTCCCAGTCTCTGCAGAGGTTTATAAAGATCAGAAAACAGAGTAACAAAAGCTTCCAAGCACAGTCACTTCTTAACAAATTGTAGGAAGAACATCATTGTTTTTCTCTAAAATGTCACCTGAATAATGCTCTAAGTTATTGTACCTCTCATTTCCTCCAGCAGTTGGCTGAGACACACTGATCAAAAATTCCCCTCTTCAAAAACTGAAAAAAAAAATACAACAAAACATAAACCTTAACAAACCACCACACCAAAAGAAAAGGAAAAGCAAGCACACAAACACACATAAACCCACACATAGAGAAGTCCAAATTTTGTTTGTCAACTGCTCCTAGTAATAGGATCTGCGCTAAAGTGTGGTTGATGGACCTACAGACGACATTGAAGAAAATGATTTTTCCCTTTTTCAGTAGATACCAAGTGCAAATATTCTTTTGGTTTTGTTTTTCATTTGTTTTGATTTTTTCCCTCCTTTTGAGAGAGATAGAGAGAGGAAGAATTTGAAATTGGATGGGTGGGGAGGTTGGAAGGAGTTGGAGGGTATGTTAGCCTGTGTTCTCAAGAGGGAAAGACCTTATAGAATGAATATACATGTACACACACACATACACACACACACACATATATATATTCATTGATATATATGTATGAGCATATATATTTATACACACATTATATCTATATCTATATCTATATCTATATCTATATCTATCTATCTCTATCTCTATCTCTATCTCTATCTCTATCTCTATCTCTATCATCTATATGAAGGGGATACATTAGAATGGCTTACAGGCTCTTGTCCGGCTAGACTAACAATGGCTGTCTACCAAAACAGAAGGTCCAATAATCCAATAGTTGTTCAGTCTTGAGACATTCAGAAGCTGAATGTTTCAGGTGATCTTCAGTACACAACAGAATTCCCAGCAAGTAGAATCTAAGGCCAGTGAAGAAATGGACTTGTCAGCAAGGGTAAGGGCAAGCAGAAAAAGAAAGAGCAAGCTTCCTTCTTAAGTGTCCATTTATATAGACTGCCAGCAGAGAGTGTAGCCCAGGTTAATGGTGGCTTGTCCCACTTCAGAAAATCTGGATTAAAAGTGAGTCTTCCCACTTTGAATGATCTAATTTTTTAAAAAGTCCCTCACAGGCATACCAGATGACAGGTTTTAATCAGTTCCAGATGTGGTCTAGTTAACATCCAAGAATAGCCACCACATGAAGGAAAAGAATAAAAAATAAATTTGAAAAAAAATGTGATAAGAATTAAAAACAAATTCTCTCTTTCCAAGGTTCAGGAATACCTGAGGAAAACAGGGAAGCAATGATTTGCAGACACAAAAGAGTAGTTGCACACACCAATTCACAGCAGTTGTGGCAGCATTTATAAGCTATAGCCAGACAAAATTTCAACAGGGAGAAGGAATCTGGGCATGAAGTCCCACCCTGAGCTAAAATGCTACTGGTAACTGATAACAGCGGGAAGAGAGACAATTTTCTTTAAAGCTATGGTCTCTGTTAAGTTGATCATGTTCTATTAGGAGGCAACACACACAGAGACACACACACATATGGGCAGCACAAGTTGTACTTGTGGGGTCTGGTTAGAGAATATATACTTACTTGTGTGTGTAGGAAAGAATAGTGGATCTGGTATTACTTCAGGAATGGATATGAATAAGATCAATATGCATCTTATGAAATTACTGAAGAACTAATACAATAAAAAATGCTGTTAAACCTGAAAATAGGGAGAGAAAGAGCAGTCTGACAGTTTTTGAATCAAATTTATAGTATGTTAATTAAATACTGGCCAGGATTTTGGACTCTGGGCAGATCCATTCCAGGCTTCCCTGGAAATGGCAACGAGTCGCATTTTTGGAAATGGCAATGAATCGCATTTTGTAGAGGTTTATAAAAGCAAACCCATTAGGCTACCATATTTCCCATCAAGTCCAATCATGCGTAAGCACATACGCGGATGTATTTCCTGCCTGTGTACCTCCCATCTGCATGTGATTAAGCACATCCTGTGCAGTTGCATCAAGCAAACTTGTTTAGGGAAATAAAGACATGTGTTTGTTATCTTCCATATACAACAGCCACCAGCATTTCAGGAAGTATCTATGGGATTACCGGTTACAGGTATTTTTTGTTTTATGGATTTCCTAGATCCCATAATTAAAACTTTAAACATAACTGTGACTATCACAAAGCTTCTCATCCTTAGAACAAAATGCTTAAATTGATACTTTGACTTCCTATCAATGTTTTTACCAGAAGAGAACCAAAAAAAGAAAAAAAAAAAAGCTTATGTAACTAGCTTTAAGAAAATAAAAGGAAAAACAATTATTGTGTGATACAAGGTACAACAAGAGCTTATAAAACCATTTCATAGCATTTAAACCCATTTCAAGATGTACCATGCATGACTTTCCTTGAGGAGACAAGCCCTTGCTGATGTTGCTGTGACCAGCTCTTCCAGGAATATGAGATATCATATGATGTGGTGGTTTGAAAGAAAATACCCCAGGGAGTGGCACTATTAGGAGGTGTGGCCTTGTTGGAAGAAGTGTGTAACTGTGGAGGCAGATTTAACAGTTTCATACATGCTCAAGCCACACCCAGTGAAACAGTTCACTTCCTGTTACCTTTTGGTCAAGATGTAGGAGTCTCAGCTCCAGCACCATATCTGCTTGCATGCCAGCATGTCCCACCATGATGATAATGGACTAACCTTCTGAAACTGTAAGCCACCCAATTAAATGTTTCTCCTTTATTATAAGAGTTGCTGTTGTCATGGTGTCTCTTCACAGCAATAGAAACCCTAACTATGGAAGACTTCTTGTCTTTGACTCCTAATCAGAAGGTTAATTATGTAGATGATTAAACTGATAGCCACTGATTCATCTTCTGTTAGCCCACTGAGCGCATTGACCAGGCCACTGAGATTAACTTTCTATTCTCTTCATATTTTTCAATCAGATTTCCAGTTCCCATCGTTTCTAAGTCTTCCATGCTCCTCATTTTCCTATTCTTTTGATCAGAGGTCAGAACCTATCTCCACTTCTCTCTCTGCAGCAAAACATCACCAAGTCCACACTAAGATTTTTCTTTGTTATTTTCTTTTTTCTCATGTCATTTATTTCCCAAGAAAGGGAAAGTTTGTTTTGTTTAACTGAAATCCTCAGTGATTCTACTTTAAAGAGAAAAAAAAAATTCTGAAAGAATACCTCAACTCAAAACTTACAGTTCAGCTTTGGCTCAAATTACAGCCTTTTGCAGCTAGTACTAAATTTGTAAAACTCAATTCTCCAATCATCAAAACAAAGAGCCCCAGGAGTCCCCAGGTGCAAAGAAACTGGGCCAGCAAGTAAGAAGCTAAGAAAGTTGCTACCTGCTTTACATCTCCTTGGTAAAACCTTTTCTGAAGAATTCTTCTGTTGAACTGAAAAACCCAAGTATATCCTCTTACCTCTCCAACTCTGTAGTTAGAATAATTTTTCTTTTTATTTAAATATTAATAGCGCATGACTAACATGGTATATTATATAAGGGAGCTTATATAAGCATAAAAATAATAGGAAAGTAGATGTAAATAGGTGATTCTAAATTTGGTTACAAAATTTTTTGGTAAGAAAACTGACTGTATAACAACTAATCTTTCACAAGGCAGGTTTGGTGGGGGGAGTCAAGGTGATTTACAGACTTCGGGTAGGTTTTGGAGTCACACATTTAAGATAAGATGAGAAACTTTTGGGATTTGAGACCATGGCAAAAAATACACAGGGCACACAGGGCAATAAGCAGTCTAACATGGATACCAGAAAGGCAAGGCAGAAGACAGAGGAATTTCAATTTGGTCTACACAAATGAGTAATCTATTGAACTCTTGATGACTTTTTGATTATTTCCCAGGAAACAACTCTCGATAATCAGCTAAGATGATATATGTAGAACAAATGTAGGTTCCGAAGGTTCACAAGAAAAATTCAGTTTTAAGTTATTTTATACTTGTTTCAAAAAATAGATCTCCCTGAGTTCCACAGATGTTAGCAGTTGTTTAATAAGTTTTCTATACTGTTTCACATTCAACATTCAGTATTTCTTGAAAGCATTAACTATGACCATTTTACTGCCTATATACTTCCTTTATTCTTGAAATAGCAAAACAGAAACTAATGCAAAAAAGGAAATATAGATAATAATATATTTCTTTCAATGATCTCTTTTTCTAAGAGTTTCTGGGCACTAGCTATAAATTACCATACCCTTTAAACTGTTAAAGAAATAGAAATAAAAATCTAGTAGGTATCAAATGGGAGTTTGCATGATGGACTGACATGAAGAAATTACAATTTTATTTCTTTATTTGATAAGCAGTGCCTTCACCCACTTTGAAAGCTTGGCATATATTCATTTATATCTTTATAATAATAAACGAAACTAAGTTTAAAATCATCAGCTTCTGTGTGAAAAATGACATGACACATGCTTCAAATATTTAAATTTGCAGTATTCTGTGTTCAACTATGACTATAGAACAGCTAACGAAAATATTTTTGAAGTCATTAATTTTTACTGAATGTTGTAATTTTCTCATGCTTTCAGCCATTAATTTTTATCAACTATTGAACTTATGTGGTTTGAGACAAGCAGGAACCTACAAGACCTTGCGTCCTCATTAATTAGTTCTTAGCTAGGTAACCAAATCTTAATATATAATTGGAAAATACCTGAGAAACTCAGAACATTTACTTTATTTTATGTTGTTTTCTGAGATGCCTACAGCTATCTAAAGAGGGTCTAGCTCTCGCTTCCAAGACAGAGGGTGCGAAAGACACACTTACTGTAGTAAACATATCATCTGGGATAGTTCCTGTGAAATTGCTTTAATATGACATTGTTTACCTAGAGAAGGATGTGTGGGACCATACTTGTTTGGGCTTGTGTATTACTGCTAGGTGCATGTAGAGCCGGAGTGAGCATGTGTATGTCAATGGCGTATGCATGTAAAACAGGAGTAACTGTATATGTGTATTAACATGTACATGTAGCACAGAAATAGCTCTGTGTGTATATTAATAACATGCATATAGAAAAGAACTTATTTTGTGTTTATAAATATTTGATAAAATTCTCCCAAGTGTGAAGTCAGAATATTTTCTCTTCACAGAGCCACATATTTCTGCAAATTTCACAGAGTTGGGATGAAAACACAAGCCATGTGAAACAGTTTGGCAAAAGAAATCCATCTATTCATTATTGGTTTTGCCTAAGAACATTCTGTGGAGAAATCTGTTTACTGTAGCTCATGTCTGTGTCTTCACAACAGGTAAAAGAGCCATTTAGAGGGGGACATTTTTTTTTTTTTTTTTTTTTTTTTTTTTTTCTCATGGTTTATTTTTTTTTTATATTTAAAAATTTCCATCTCCTTCCCTCCTCCTCCCCCCTCCCTCCCCTCCTTCTCCCCTTTCTCTCCCCTCCTTCTCCCCCTTCCCTCCCCTCCCCTCCACCCATACCTCCCCTCCCTCCCTCTCAAGGCCAAGGAGCCATCAGGGTTCCCCACTCTATGCTAAGACCAAGGTCCTCCCAACTCCCCCCAGGTCCAGGAAGGTGATCGACCAAGCTGAGAAGGCTCCCACAGAGCCCGTCCATGAAGAAGAATCAGAGCCCAGAGCCATTTTCCTTTGCTTCTCAGTCAGCCCCCGCTGTTGGCCACACTCAGAGAGACGGGTTATTTTAAAAACAAAATGAGTTTGTACTTACGTAGAGACTACAGTAACAAAGAAATGTATTTAACCGCAGGATGTTGTTTGTTCCCACAGAATACACATGCACTTTTCTGGTCTAAGTGCACATTGAAATCCACATAAAAGGGGCACTTTATTTTGCCAAGGACCCTGAGTGGGATAATGCAAACGGGCTGAAAAGAGATGAATTTCACTATTGCCTCTATTCCAAGCCTCTAAATCTATCAGAATCAGGATAAAGCTAAGTGGATGGCATCAGCTGCATGCTGCCTCTTTTCTAATACATAAGTTTAGGTGTTTAAGGGTCTGAGAGATCTATACTAGGTTTCTCATTTATTGAATATTCTATCACCTTCATAAAATATATAGAAACAACTTATCATAAAAAAGATTGAATAAAAACGCCCAGACTCTGAAGAACATTATATTTTTTGCCTTAAATTCCATAGGCTAAAGGCTAAAAATATTAAGTAAACTTTCTCAATATGATAGGTATCCTATTTAACTGTCAAGACTGAAAAAAAAATCGAACATTTATTCAAAGCCATAAAGTACATTTGAAATAATGTTTTTTTCCCTTAAAAGTATTTTTCTTCCATTTAAATTTATCTGTTTCTTTCATGACCACCTTCTTCAGCAAAACCCCCAACTATTTCCACCCTCTCATTTCCCAGCCGTTTGTCATATTCCATTTTAATCCCCACTCCAGACCCGCTGCTGTTTAGAAGAAGCCTTTGTGATTTGCCAGGGCTTGCCTGGTTTTAATAGGATTCAACTTAAGCCTGGGTTTTAAACGCTGATATATAGGTGCCTTGACTGATGCTTCACTTAATGTTGAGAACTTACAGCCAGAAGATAAAAGGAAAGAAAACAAAGCAGAACGTGTGATTTAGCACATAGATTCATCCAAGAAACACACATGCCTTTCTCGGCCCCAGTTGCTGCATTTCAATGTATGTCATCATATTCCACCCAGACAGCATCATTCAGGGTGGTGATGCATTGTGCATTCATCGACATGGATGTCTGTTTTAAGTGATCTCTGTCTCCAAATGCATCCTTCCTCTGTTAGTTTGTAGTCCTGACAATGGAGAGTAGCTTTACTGTCAAGGCATCGTCCTTTATAAATGATTCTCATTTCTCTATTTTTGCTGTAAGTTATCATCTACTTAATGAATTCAGAGAGTGGTGTTTATGGTTCCAAACCTATATGGAAGGACTGGTTCTTTGAAGAGACACAGGGGCTGTCTCTTCTATGCCACAAGGTAGAAAACAAAATCAAACCAACACAATGTTTTCATCTAGCAGAGGGTGGGCATATCTACCCTCTACTACTATAGTAACCCAAGAACATCTTATCTCAGGTCACTGTGCTATGGACAAGAAAAAAGGACACTGAGAGTCAAGGCAAGGAATGAATAGATTTCAGCACAAAGGTATGGTGTGTTTCCTCCATGTTCCTTCTGTACAGTTATTTCTTCATGTCAGATGAAGTCTAACCATTTGAGATGACTGAACACTTTTCTATTTCGATGCTTTGGGTATTTTACTGAGGTAATAAAAAGACACATGGGAGAAGTCATTTAAGTTTAAGGTAGAAATGCAAACGAACTTGCAGTGGAAAGGCAACCTGCAGCTGTGCCCGGTTTAGTGATTTAGCCACGTTAGTTATTTGAAGATGCCGTCAAAATGTTGCATTACGGTGGTTGAAAATCCTTAGTCAAATGGGAGTGCTTTATGAACTACACACAATGCCAGTTTCACAGAAGTGCTATTCAGACACTGCATCTTCAGTGTCTCCATATCTGTGCTCTCCTGCATGCTCTACATGGCACCTGAAACTCCCCTCAGTTATACCAAGGCCCCTAATATTCCTGCCCTGTGTCTAATTTGTATTTTATTATTAGTTATTCAACAATTTCATACTTGTTTTGGCGATATATGCTGCTTCCCAACTTTTACAGGAAGTACTCCCACTTCCCTTCCTACCCCGCTTTGTGAACTACTTTCTCCCCTAGACAAATTTGTGCTGCCTGAACATTCCTGGATGTGTGGTTTTCCACTGGAGCACAGCCGACTTATTGGGGGCAACTCTTAGGATACAGTGACCTTTCTTCTTACAGAGCTAATAATCTCCAGAGGCTCCTCTACTAGGGTTAGAACATTGCTCCTAACTGCCTTCTCCATGCTGGCATTTGATGTCGGTTTGCCATTCCAGCATACAACAATTACAAGCAGTTTCTTGATTAGGCATGGGATCTTGTGTTCACTTTCCCTTCTCTGTGCTAGGATTTTGTCTGGTTTGAGCCTGTGCAGTATTGTGCAAACTGCCAGAGTCTCTGTAAGTTCATATGTATGTCTGTCATGATATGTCTAGAAAATAATTTTTTTTCTTGTAATCATCCATTACCTCTGGCTGTTTCAATCCCTACCCACTCTCAACCTCTGTATAAATCCCTGAATAGGGGTTTTGGTAAGTATATTTCATTTGGGACTGATTGCTACAAAGTCTCTCACTCTCTGCACATTGTTCATGGGTCTTTTTAAGGTGAAGATACTAAAACAGAAGGTTATTGAGAGATCTTGAGATTCTCTATTTCTATCTTAAGTTGAGCTGATACTCCCAGATCTTATCCCCATTTTATAGCAAGTACTACAGATTTTTATTTTGTTACTATTGACATTTAAAGGCATATAATTATTTACCATGGAGAGATCTTTAGCAATTTCCCTTGAATAACCTTGGCACAACATGTACCACAGGCATATTTTCTTCGTTTCACTTCATCCTCTGCTTTGATTTGGAAGCAAGCAAAAAAGTTTAGTCTGATGGTCCTTTCTAGGATGATACAATCATACCAAATAAAAGCAAAATGTTACATCAAGGTCACATCTTACCTACTGTCTAATTTTTAAGAGAAGACTTTCTTGAAGTATAACTATAGTCATTACCAGTTTTCTGTGATGCCTTCTGGATCCCTGTAGAAATGCTTCATCCCCCAAATGGTGAATTATTCACTGGTTGAATAGAAATGTGTCAAGCCCTATTCTGGAAACATCAAAATCCTAGACCTTTAACTCTTCCATGCTAACACTGTTGCACAGCAGAACTCTGAGTGTGATTCAGTAGCTGCTAAGTGAAGAACATGCCCTTTGGGTAATTCCTAAAGACAGTGTCAAAATTTTTTACATTTGAAATGAGTCATTGGCTTCCACAACCTAGGTATTATACAACCTCTTCAGAAACAATAAAGGTAGGAACAAACCCCAGGTGAAACTATTTCTTAAAAATCATATTTTCTAAGTTCAGGAATTCATGTGCCTAATTATAATTGGCAGGAGTCAGTCACAGGAGAAACTCCATCCCCCATGGCTGGCAACACCACTTAACCTCATGTGTTTATGCTGCTGACTGATAATTTGTGTTTCTGCAAGGTTTTGTAAGGTCTTAGCGGAGCCACTGCTTTAAAAAAGAAATGCAGAGGATCATGAATGGAAAGCACAGAGGCAGAATTTTTTCTTCTGTGCAACAATGATAAATGGTTTGTTTATGAAGCTAAGTTCTGTAGAAATTACACAGGTAAGCTGTATTCAGTCTCCACTTAGAAAGCAAGTAGAGAATGCATGTCTAAGTTTCTGGTGACTTCTGAAGCCCTGATCAGCATAGGCGATCTCTGTTTAACTGCTTCACAGGTCTCATGCCCACTGTGACTCAATAAGTGTTTTATGATGGTCTAGGTCACCGAGCTTCCTCAGGCTCAGCACTACTGACCTTTTGTGTCAGGTATTTCTTTATTGTAGAGACTACTCTGCATTGTAAAATGCCCAGCAGTATCCCTGGCCTCATCACTAGCTGCTAGCGAAGACATCCTCTCCCACTGTGACAATCAAAACTATCTTTAGGCATTGCCAAATAACCTTCGGAAGACAAAATTCCCTCTAGTAGAGAATCATTGGTTTGTATTATGGCACCTGAAGAAATAGCTCTACAATTTCAGTGGCTTAACATCTCAAATATTTACTTCTGATTCATATGAATGATACTGGGCAGCTTTCCCAAGAAATTGCCATCTAAGTAGCAACTCAGTATTCTGAACTTCTTTAATTTTATGGCATTCCCAATCAGTATACTCTTCTTATTTTACCATAGAAATTCAGAGACTGTAAAGTTGAGCAATGCTCTTAAATATTTATGTCAGAGATGACATACTCCACATCCGTCTATATTTTACTCATCAGAGAAATACACGTGGCTATTACAAACTGACAAGGATAAAAAGGAAGGCAACCCTCAAGATAACAGAGAACACAGCATCAGAATGTGTCTAGCACAGATACCATGTGCCCTTCTTCTGCATCATCAGACAGCTTTGGTTGCTCTGTGGAACTTCAACAATGTCATGGGGACAGACGGTGAGATAGTATCATGTTTGATATCATGGATTGTGGAGTCAATTTACTTGAGACTGGTCCCGAGATATACACTCATGATTCTAGGTAAGTAAATAACCTCACAGTACCTGAGCCTCATTTGCAGAACAGCAGCTAACAAAATGGCTATCTTAAAGAGATGTAGCAGGAGATAAATCTGGGACTGGAGTGATCACTAATGTGTAAGAGTATTGACTGCTCTTCCGGATGACCAGGGTTCAATTCCCAGCACCCACATAGTCGTTAACAATTGTCTGTAGTTCTAAGATCTGAACACACCACACAGACATACATGTAGGCAAAATAATAACACAAAATAAAAAAAAAACTATGGAAGAGATAAATCTATTACAATGTGTAAAAGCCTTGGAAAAGTGCCTGATATCTAATAACCACACAGTTAATATTTAAAACAAATGAATTCATACATACATACATAGAATAATTTAAATGATTTCTGTGGAAGATATTGATAAGATAGACGAAGAGAGTTGTTCATTAGTAGAAAAATCTTGGTTCTCTTATATAACAACTCTGGGGCTATAATTAGAAATATATAGTGAAAATAAAATATTTAAAGACATATCTTATAAAATGGCTTGAAACTGCTTTTTATGGTCAGAAGAATGAATCAGTAAATGCTATAAGATCTTTGAGAATATGTTGTTTAAAAGTTCAACTTGGGCAAAATGAGAAAGGGATAGTCATTGGTGGCCCATCAAAGCCCTATTGATACAAATAAAAACATTTCTCTTGTTTTCTATTAAAACGGTACTAGATTATAGCCCATAAAATACATTCATTGCGATTTTACATATCATCTTATTTAAAATACCAGAAAAGTATTAAGTATAGGCAGGTGAGATGGCTCTCCCTATAAAAAAGCTTGATGTCAAGGCTCAAGACCTGAGTTCCATTCCTGGAAGCCATATGGAGGAAGTTGAGAACCAACCCAGGCATGTGTCTTCTGACCTTCATATACAGATGGTGGCAATCATACATGTGAGCACAACACACCTACGCAAACAAATAAATGCTTTATAAAAAGCATCAATCCATCTATCATTCTACCTGTATTAACATATTCCAGCATTCCCTTCCAAAAAAACTCATCGGTGTTTTGTGGCCATTCTGAAACAATGTGAAACCATGTGGTATTTAAAACCCATTGGGCAAGTGTCACTGATATAAAACAAGACACAGCAGAGTTCCTTTGTGTGACAATTGTGTTTTCTTTAGAATGTATTTATGGAACTCTTTCTATCCATATTGCATAAAGATAAATGCCCTTCTCCAACTGTATCTTCACTTCGATTTTTTTCTTTTGTATTTTTAAAATGTTTTTATGTGTGTGAATGTTTTGCTCAAATGTATGTGTGTATAACAGGGGCATGTATGGTATACACAAAAGTCAGAAGAGGGTACAAGATCCCTCAGGAATGTAGCTACAGAAAGTTCTGAGCTTCCTTGTGAGTTCTGGCTATGAAAACAGGGTCATCTGGAAGAACAACAAGTGTTATCAGCTAAGCCATCCCTTCAACACCCATGTGCTGATTTCTTAATGTTTACACACAAACAGCTTCTCCACAAGTCTCAGAATATTTCACATTCATAAACTTGTTTTCTGTGCTGGTTAACACATTAAGGATAACCACAAAAGTACCAAAAATGTCTCTGTGCTGCATTAAGGAATGAAACACAGAGTTTGCTTTGATTGACAGTGTATTCATTGAGCAGCATAGAAAATGTGAAGTAGGAAAAGATGGTGGATTCCTAACAGAAGTCTTTAACAGAGTTGTATAAGGAACAGACTTAATGGACCCCCCCCCCCCATGACCCCGAAGCACTCAGAAAAGCAAACAGTACTGCAAATTGATGCTATCAAACTATATCCACAGGTCACTTCCAGCATACAGATGGATGATTGGTGTGTCTATAACATAATATCCAACTTGTTGAATTCTTTTAGCAAGTAATCACCAAAACACACAAAAAGACAGATACTTTATTTTGGGTCAGAAACATGGAATAATATAGAACAAGATTAAATCTATGCATTAGTTTGGATATAAAAGCTGATTGTACTACATATTTCTTGGGAAGGCAGGTTGAATTTAAACAGACTGAGTATACATAGCATGCTAAATATATATTCATAAATGACACCCAGAGGTATTACTAAGTTTGCTGTGAGTTCTGGAAACAGTTCAGTCTTGGCGGAGTTTTAAGCGTATTTTTTTGTTTTGTTTTGTTTTGTTTGTTTGTTTTTATACAATGGAGTCATCACAGTCTTTCATTTCTTGTATTACTTTTGTCTTGATGTCTCTTCTGCAAAAGAAGTCAGGTCTAGTTGCATTGATCCTCTTGACATTTTGTTTTATCCTTAGACACTTATATTGTTAAAGCCCCAGAAACCTCCATTTTTTAAACTGATTCCCAGTGGTGACACACTGCAGCTTAGATCTCATCTGCCACCTTCCCCCTCTTCCCAAGCTGTCTGAAATGTCCATTCCCAGCTGGCAAGTCTGTGGAAACTTTGGCCTGCAGAACACAGCTGGTGCCAGTCCTTCCCAGTAACATCTGGCCAGTGGTTCCCTTCTTACTCTCTCTGCATCCTGGTCAACAATAATGTAAACAGTTCTTTAGGCCTCTCACCACCATGAACTGAGCTGCTCAGCCATGCCTTACCAAGATGGAAAAAAAATCTCTGTAACTGAAAGTTCAAGTAAATACTTCCCTCTTCAGTTGTTTCTAACAGGATCCGTGGTCACAATGACCCAAGAGTAATCAATGTACAATCCAACAGATAGCAATCCTATTAATACTGGTCTGTTATGCTTTTAAAAAAAAAGAGGATGAAGAAAGTATGCAGAATTTAGTTTTGCCATGTTTGTCAAGAAACATTTCAAGAGGACCATTGTTATGGTCAAAAGAACTTCTTAATAACATGCGCTCCTGGTCTAGAGAGACGGTTCAGTCCACAGGGTGCCTGCTAGGCTAGCACAATACTGGAGTACAGAATCTGAACACCACCAGGAAACGAAGAGGATGGTGAGTACAATCCATAATTCAAGCTCTGGAGAGACAGAGACAGGAATATCCTTGATGTTCACTGTTCAGTCATCTAGACAAATTGTTGAGTCCAGATTCAGTGAGAGACCCTTTGTAAATAATGTGGAGAATAATTTAGGAAGACATTAACTTCCATTGACCTCCTATTGCTACAAAAGGCACAAACATATACAGTTTCCTACACACCTATATACACCTCAGGGATAACACGTACACAAGCAATATACCAAACAATGAATGCTCCAATTTTCCGTTTCAAAATGGCTAATAGTAAAGATTTCTAAGTTTCCAAACCAAAGAAACAGTAAATGTCTGACAATGGATAGGTCAATTGTCTCTATTAGATAATTACATATTTTATGTGTATACAATGGTCCCAACATATTGTCCAAATGTGTGCAGCTGTACCTACTAGGAAACAGAAAATCATTTTTTCCTATGGAAGTGTCATTTGTATATCAGTTACACTCCTGGGTAGGTCACATACTCAGGGCGAGTTGGCCAACATAAAACAGGTTTTGTTGTCTGGTTTTTGTTTTGTTTTGTCATTGATTTTATTTACTTATATTTTCTTAGTTTCTTGTAGTGTGACGTTTTATTCTTTTGACTTTTTGGGGGGGGGGAGCCTGTCACCCAGCTCCCAAATAAATCATTCACGGATGTTTATTCTTAGTTATAAATGCCCAGCGTTAGCTTGGTTTGTTTCTTGCCACCTTTTTTTGTTTGTTTGCTTGTTTAAATTATTCCTGACTACCTTTTGCTCCTGGGCTTTCATCTTTCTCTATTTCTGTATACATTTCTTTCCTTCTTACTCCATGACTGGCTTGGTGGCTGGCCCCTGATGTCCTCCTCTACTTGTTCCCTTTTCCCTCCTCATTCTCCTCATTTCTCGTTTTATACTCTTTGCATGCTACCCTCACCTATCCTTGCTTCTGACTCGCTATTAGCTGTCCATCTCTTTATTAGGATCATCAGTTGTTTTAGGCAGGCAAAGAATCACAGCTTTACAGTTAATCAAATGCAGCATAAACAGAAGTCACACACCTGAAAATAATATTCCCCAACATTTTAATTTAAATTTTTGTTTCATGTGTCTGTATGTATGGATGTGAGAAAGGGAGAGAAGAGGAGAGACGCAGAGAGAGAGAGAGAAAGAGAGAGAGAGAGAGAGAGAGAGAGAGAGAGAGAGAGAGAGAGAGAGAGAGAGAGAGAGAGAACATAAAATTGAGTGGATAGGGAGGTAAGAGTTGGAGTTGGAGGTTCAAAGAATATGACCAAAATATATTTATGAAAGTTTTTAAGGCATATGTTAAACTAAACTGTAAGTTTTAAATTTATGATCCTAATATTTAGCTCACATCCTAATATTTAGCCAACATCTGGTGAAGCATATCTGAAGATGAAGTCAGACATTGGTAATACTAGCATGACTTCAGCTATTGTCAAAACACTTCATGCTACTGTAGTCAAACTATTTGAGAAGTTTTCTTCTAATTGAACTCTTCTGTATGTTTAAAAATCCATTAATAACCTACATGATATAAGCAAAAAAATTTAAGTATGAAATTGTCATTATTCATATAATTTTTATTAAATTATATTCATGTATCTTTCATTGTCTATGTTCATATAATTATGAGACCAAATTACTTTTTTATGGGGTTAGTAATGATATCAGGAAAACATTAGATGAATATATTTTAAGAAACAAACAGCAGTATATGCCTTGCAGCATGTGCATGAGGTTTTGGTATAGCTTACCTCCCTATGGCTTATCTTGACAAACATCTCAAACAGGATCTAAATAATAGATTACAGACACGCAATGTTTCCTTCCATCTATAAAACTTCCCAGTGTGAAGAAATGTCTCGAAGCTTCATTAAACATTAATAGCGATGAGCGGCCTCCTCCACACAGTTCTTCTCAGTTCGTCTGCAGCCCAGCATTACTGGAACTTGCTCTTGAAATGACCAGTCACAAGTCAGCCCAACTGACAAGGATGGAAAGCACTAATCACAAGTCTCTAGTTGACTTTGCCTTAAAGACTCGCTCCTCAGCTAATACTTAAGGCAACTAGTTCAGGCAAAATAAGATTCTAAGCAGAGAGACTTTAGATTATGGATAGGAATTAGTTTTGAGATCAGCTCACTAAAGTCAATCTGAACAAATGTTTAAGTTTATAAACTTTCCCTATATTTCATTTTTCCCACGTTGACTTTGCACTCTATGATCATAAAATCATATTCCATAGAAGTAACAACACAAGGAGAGGTAGGATAGATGATAAATTGTAACTTAAATATAGACTCACAGTTTGAAGACATTTGTTCTTGGAGTTTTTATGTTACTCTCACATTCTTAATAGGTCTATCCCCTGCATGTACATGACCTGTACAAGATCATTCCAGCCGAAATCTTAGAATGATGGAGGAGGTGCTGATAAAGTCCCGCCTCTTCCTGACATGCTATTGACAGTTGACGACTGCTGGAAAAGAGAAAGTCAGTCGGGTTTTTTTTTTTTTTTTCTTCAGGGATATAGTTCCTAAAAGTCTGTTCATGCTTCATTAGATGGTCCCACTTCCAATCACAAATAGGCATTACTAAATGGACTCAATTTAAAAGTAGAAAAAAGAGAGAGGGCTGCTGTGGGATAATCCCTTTGTACACTGTAAAGATTTGTCACTTCTATTGGCTTAATAAAACACTGATTGACAAGTAGCCAGGCAGGAAGTATAGGTAGGGCAACCAGACTAGGAGAATTCTGGGAAGAGGAAAGGCAGAGATAGTCACATATAAGATACAGAGAAAGCAAGATGAGAATGCCTTATTGAGAAATGGTACCAAGCCATGTGAATAAACATAGACAAGAATTATGGGTGAATTTAAGTCATAAGAGCTTGTTAGTAACAAGCCTGAGCTAATAGGCCAACACTTTATAATTAATATAAGCCTCTGTGTGTTTCTTTGGGGCACAATGGCTATGGAATGAGGTAGGATAGGAACTCCTCTCTACAGAGAGCACATGAAATAGGGAAGAAAAGTGTGTGGGAGAAATTTTGAGGAGGAATTGGAAAAGTAAAAATAGGCTATGGATTTAAATAAGTATACAATTATCATTAAAAATATTCTGTTCCATGTGGTAAAGAATATCAATTCATAAACTTTCAGAAATTCTCTTTATGCTTTAAATATCACTACTTTCTCTACAAGAACAAGTTGAATAGAAATGATTCAGCTATACCATGCCTAAGCATATACTCTTGAACTTGCCTCAAGTATCTCTAGAGACTCTGTTCATCCATGTTTATTGGAGGGTATCCACAAAAGTCATAGTATGGAATCAGCCTTCGTGACAGTGGACACACAAGTGGACAAGGCAAAAAAAGTTATGTATGCACAATGGAACTTTATTCAATAAAAAATAAGGATAGAATCAGACATTTTGCAAAGAAAAACTATGGGACTGAAAATAATCATGTTAAGTAAAATGAGGCAAACTCAGAAGGGAAAAATTTTGTATTTTTCTCATATAATCTATATTTTCAGGAGCTATTTAGGAAAATGAAAGCAAATTTTCTAGGATTGTTGTCATCATTTAAAAAAATGTTAACCTTCCATTCTGAACTGGAACCAAGGATACATCAAGTAGTAATGTATTGTGTATGTATTGTGTATGTATGTATGTGTGAGACTTTAATCTCTCTATATTTTTATATAAACATAAGACAGAATTTATTCATTTAAATAAATATTTTTAAAATTTTAATTATTACCTATGGCTAAAACATCCATGTATAATTTAGATTAATGCTAATAAAAAAGGAAACAAATCACAGTCTGTGAAAGGGATTGAGAGAAAAGTAAATTTTTGTGTGTGCATTTGTGTGTATGTGAGTCACTCTGGATAATGGATAACTCTTAAGTTTAAGTTTAATATATCAAGTCTGTTTTTGATAAAAAATTGTATTTATTATTTTTCCAATGAAATCCAAGTATACTATGTAGAAGGCATGTTGTATTTCTAACCAATGGCTAATAAGAGAATATTGGGATGAAAGAGAATTTTCCCTTTTGTTCCTTCTATCTGGATGTACCTACTATCTACATTGATTGGGCCCTCCCTTTCTTCTCTCCAGTATTGCTGCACAGACTCAATCTAGTCTCCACGATCCCAGCACTTCGCTCTAATAGATGGTTCCTGATGCTATAGCTGAGTGAATCTGTTCCTCATATCTTGTGTTTTCCTGAAGTCTCTAACAGAAAGAAGCCCCTGCTCCTTCCCGTAACCCAGAGCAGTTTGTGTAATCTGATCCATGCTCACCTTTTGCAACCACACAGGACTAGCTCTCCAAACACACTAGTCATATAGTTCTATAAGTGCACAGACGTGCTTTGTTCTCCTATCACTTCCCAGTTTATTTTGCTGTTTTGTGTTTTCTTCTGTCTCCAAGCTGGGTTTCATAGATTCTCATGAGGTTGAAACCTCTTGTTCTTTCTCATCTGTTTGGTGAATATTGCTTGTCATTTGCCACTTCACAAGCACCACTAGAAAAAAAGATCATTCTGGCTTAAGCAGGATGAATTACGTCATTTCATCAGTAAACCTTTGGGGTTTGCAGGTATCTGTAATATGGAATTCTATCAGTTTATGCTGAAAGATTTGGCATGACTCTCTAACATTTAGACTCTGGTTTTGCAAGGGTGAGCAATTAGTGCTATTGTGCTAGTGTCAGCAGACGTTAGTATAATACTGCCCAGAAAGCATCCAAATAAATGCACATTGGTGCTTGATTATCCTGTGATGGATGGAGGGGAGGGGCACTGTGGTTTTCAAATGCAATGTTCATACTTTCTCCACAGAATTTAGGTACAACAGCAAAGATTAATTTTATTTTTAGTCAGTTGTTAGAGGTGTGTGTGTGTGTGTGTGTGTGTGCGTGTGCACGTGCTTGAGCACATGCGTGCATGCGCGCGCGTGTGTGTGTATGGTGTGTCTGCACTGTACATGTACTTGTGTGTGTGTATACCATATGAGGCCAAAGGTGTTGGATTCTCTGAATCTGGAGGTATGGGCAGTTGAGAGCTGCCTGATGTAGGTGTTTGGAATAAAACTTAGGTCCTCTGGCTGAGAAATAAATGGTATTAAAAACTGAGCCATCATCTCTCTAGCCCTATTCTTTGGTTATTTTGTGAATTACTAGACTCCACATTTATGTTGACTACAATATCACAGCATTTGAATGCATAGAAATATGAAATTTATTACTCTTCCATAACTATTTATCTTTTTAATATTTATTACCATAGATTTCCCAAATACAGTTGCCTTTTGTGTATTTTTGGTTAATGTTAATTAGAAATGAATCTAAATTATGAGTGTGATTTGATTAGTTTGCTATCTTAGCATGTCTGAAATTCTTTTCTGTAAAACACTAGCTAGGACAGGATTGTTGTTGCTAATAGAGGAAGGTTATTAGGTATTCTGTGATCAGATATGATTTACTAATAAAGACAATACTAATTTTATAACTATTTTTGTGTTGTACTGAGAATATATATAGTTTCATATATATTATATATATATTAGATAATAAGCAATGAGTTCTAAGTCTATGTGATTATGTATCTTTTTCTCTTGTTTGGTGGCCATCACAGGAATTTGGTAATGGTAGGTTTTATGATTTTTTTGGAATATAGGAGCCTCTTCTCATTCATATATCAGTGAATATACAAAGTATTCATTTCTAACTAGATCATTGGTGGTTTTGTTTATTTGATATTGGATGTCCTTTTTTATATGTGTTTCTTTTATTGGTTAATGAATAAAGCTACTTTGACCTATGGCAGGGCAGAATATAGCCAGGATGGAAGAGATATATAGAGAAAGTAGGCAGAGTCTGTATAGCTGCTGAAGAAGAACACAGCAGAACCTTACCAGTAGGCCACAGCCTTGAGGCGACACATAGATTAATAGAAATGGGTTAATTTAAGATGTAAAAGCTAGCTAGAAATACACCTAAGCTATTGGCCAAACAGTGTTGTAATTAATATAGTTGCTGTGTGATTATTTGGGTCTGAGCAGCTGGGAAACGAATGAGCAGTCTTCTTCCACATTATTTCTATGAAGATATCCTGCTTGAAACTGTAGTCTTTTCATTATTGAAATCATCCTCTGCTACTTTTCTGCCTAAGTATGCAGACAAGCAATTCAGGATAGAAAATTGGGTTGAGGTGATTTTCAGAACTATTTCTACTTCCACGACAGAGGCTCATCTGAACTGTGGGAGAGAGCCTTCCCCAAAGACAATCAAAAACCACACTGGTTCTCTTCACAAGCATTGATTTTTTTTCACTGTCCTTTTCTTTGCCATATTCTCGAGTGAACACTTCTTTATCCTGAGAGTGGCTGATGAGAAAGAACAATTTTGTCATCCCATATTTTATTGTTTTTCCCTTTTCTAGAGACTTTCTATACTCAGATATTTTCACAATAGTAGTGTGTACAAATCTACACAAAAAGAAATCCCTTGTTCTTTAAACTTTCCAGATCATCATTTTATGAATGGAAGGAAGGCAGACAGTATAGCCCTTGCTTAGATGGCTCAGAAGTATTTTCTATACAAAGCAAATGATATGGGTAAGTTGGGCATCCTTTTGAGCACATTTGGATGCTACATAAGGTACCTTATATTCAATCCTTCCTTTGGAGCCCTTCAACCACTGGTTGCTACAGCTATCACCACTTTATTTACCAGTAAGAGACTTCAATATTTGAGGTTCTAAGAGTTTAGATTATTTGCCAATATCACAATGTTACTAAATGACAGAGCTGACATCTCAGAACAAAAAGATCAGCATGCAAAATTTACCATCTATCTTATTGTATCAGAATTTAAAACATCTTAAAAAGATAGAATTCAACTTGTGATGATTCTTAACTGCAACTTGGAATTTGTTACCAGCAGTTACAACAGAAATGTTTCCGGAACAGAAGTGTGTTCAAGATGAAAGACAATGTCAAAAAGGAAAAGGAAAAAAGCAATTTAGAAATAGTAACAAATAAGTATTGAGACACATAAAAGGACAGATTCTAAGCAGAGAACAAGGTCCTGGACTAGGTGAACTTTAATAGAAGTTTCAAACCTCTTTGCTCTTTAATATTTTGTGTGCCATACTTGATTCATACTTCATCTAACAGGAAATACTAATTCATGTACACTTTCAAGTTAATGTAGCTTCTGTGCAGTTAATCACAATTTTAATATGTGGCCTTAATATAATTATTGTAATGAGTATATGAAAATACAAGTTTTTCAAACATGATACATCTATAGGTTAGATTATGTCTTAAATTGCATATTGTGGCATATTGCATTTGAAGAACTTTTAGCTTAAATATCATCATTCAACTTTTATGTTTAAATGAATGGACTGACTTTTGAGTCTGGAGATGCTATAGTCTATTGTCTTGAGAGGGTATTTTGTAAAACGGAGTTACACCGAAGCAGTCTTTTCTACAATAAATCACAACAACTGCCCTCTAAAGAAGAACTCATAATATCAACTGTAAGAAGTGTAAAATGATGTGGAACCTTTGTGACCTCTACTGATAGAATAGTTTCTAACCAGAATTTCCATGGAAACGAAGAGAAAAAAAGTACCATCAGTTTGATAGAGTTGGAAACCAGGGTGGTGGGAAAGGAACCTTAAACACGTGTGCTGCATTGAACTGATATTAGCACCTCTAAGAGGCCAAAAACAAAGTCCTGCATCCAATAAAACATCAGTCCTTTGTTCTAGGCCTATTTCTTTACAACCAGCCAAATACTGCTTTGCCACTTGTTATACCTGGGCCTTCCTAACTTACTCTTGGTATCCACTATGGACTTTTCAAACACTATTACTTACTTTCCCTCTGATAATGAAACTATGTCTTTCTTTCCAAATTCTTCTTCAAGGATTTTTGGAATTCTCATTCAATGACCATGATTCCCTTGTTTCCTAATCATTTTCTTTAAAGTTTCCCTATATCTTCTTCTAGGGTTTTCCTTCTACACAAAATTAGAGTTTCCATATTTTAAGAATCTCAGGACCTAAAAGAAAATTTAAATATTTAACAAAGCAACCCACAACAGAGCAACATGCAGAGAATAAGAGACTTTGGAATGATTACCTCTAAATGAGATGTCTATATCATACCACTCTCTTCAAGGTTCAGAGACCTAGGCAGAGGAGGGGGTGGAAGATGTAAGAGCCAGAGGTTTTAGATGACCTTAAGGAAGTCTAAACAACAGGGCAGATGCATACATAAACTCATAGAGATTATAGCAGCATGCAAAAAACATACACAATTTCGAGCTAGACAAATCCTACATGGAGAAATGTAAGTGAGAATGAAGTCCCACCCCTGGACAATGAGCTCTTTGTAAGCTCTTTGTTAGATGCTAGGGAAAGGAAGAATCCATTTTGTTCAAAGGAGTGACACGGGCTACATCAACCACACTCTAGAGCAGGCCCCATGCTCATGAGTAGTCACAAACCCAAACTGAAGTTGAGATATTTGTTTCTTTGGTTTGTTTCAGAGTTTAGAGTGTGAAAGAGGGAGAGACCATGACATTTCATGAGTTAGTGAAGTGTGAGAAGATCTGAGATGATTAGGGAGAAGGGAATGAATATGATCAGATCAAATTGTATGGAACATTCAAAGAATAAATAAAACATAAGAAGACTGTTAATTTATTGAATGGTGTTGCAATCAACAACAAGTCACCTGGAATTGTTGAAGATATTGTGCTAACTAGATCAAAACCAATACAATGTACTGGGGTAGTAGAAATATTACATCAAAGATATGGTTCCATGAATCTATAACTCTAGTGAGTAAAAATACAAATTCATTAGAAATAAGTGTTCCTTAAGAAATATATTCATTGCGTACACTACTAAAAATGGCAGGCTGTGTGTTTTCCCAGCTTTAACCATGAAGTCACACAAAGGCCACTGCAGCAGTGGCCCAAAGAGGCCAAATTACATCCCGAGCTTTAAGCAGAGCCTGGTATTATTCACACAGTGATTGAGTTTATTTAGGTCTACAAAATTCTATATCTAATTATGCCTGGATATTTGCCCCAATACTTAAGAATGCCTCCATGGATAGGTAGTGTGTAAGGGAGTCTCCTTTCATGCAGAAAGCTCATGGGTAGCTGTGTTGGTCAAGCCCCAGTTGGACTGAAGACCTCATGGAGTCCTTTCCCACCTTGATGGATGATGTCCCTGCAAAAGAAACTCCTCCTTCCTAAACTGAGTCTTGCATTGCATTTGGACACAGCAATAAAGAAAGTAATAGATCATTTTCGCCTGCATGAATGAACTTAGACACAGGGGTAGGAAAATCACAAGATTAGACAAGTGGTGAGAACTCATAAATTAGGATTTTCTTTCTGTGTCATTGTCTAAAAATCACCAGAAATATTTCAAAACATTATGACAGGTTCAGACTTCTATACTTTATGGCTATTATTTCATCCTCCCATTGTTTTCCTTCTGATTTCACTTTGAAATAAGATGAGAGATGAGAAGCCCTTATTTTCCTGTCATATCTGCTTAGATTTCAAACCTTTTACCTTTTCTAAATCCTTATTTTTAAAAAGGATCATTTTTTTTGCAAATTTCATACAGTTTCATGACAAACTATGACCAAAACTAACCCACATTTCCCCTTTCCAGCAACACAACTCCTCCCAACCTTTTAAGAAAAGAATCCATCTCTATTAGTTAATTTTTTTCATTTATATTACATATCAACTCCAGTTTCCCCTTCCTCTCTCCTGCTGTTTCCCCCCTGCCTCCCATTTATTCCCCTCCCAATTCACTTCTCCATCGTCTCCATTCAGAAAGGGGCTGGCTTTCCATTTTTAAAGAAAATAATCCACTAACTACAGCTAGTGCTGTCCATATAAGAGTCTTTGTCCCATCTGCCTGAGTCCAGTTATTGTTTATGTACCATTGAGCAAAGAAGGCTTCATTCTTGATCTCAGACGGATGAAACATTGGTAGACAAAAGCACGGAGACATATCCAGCCTGATTTGTGAAATTTCTCCATACAATAAAACCAAACTTAAAAACAATAGAATGCTTGTTAGGTGGAAGATAATTTAATGCCCTCAGGTGATGCCAAAAAGGTTACTGAGAGCTGAGAGAGACCGAAGTACAGCCAGAAATTTAAGGCTCAATTTAAAAAAATAACTGATTCCTCATTTATTTGCATTTATCCTTAAAATTTGTTCAGAATAGCATCATTGATTATGCTTTAGCTATGTTGTTACTTAACCATAATGCATAGTTCAATTGTTTTAATAAAACCTTTACAATGCAGAAAAATGAATAATTCAAACTACAGATATTCTGCATTTAATATTAATTAATATTAAAATACAGCATTTTAAAATAACAATCACACTATCATTTTTTGAATAGTATGTGACAAGTTAATATTCAAATACACAGAGCTGTGAAGAACCTGTCGTAGTTCGAGTTACTATGGCACTATGGCTGTGATGAAACACCATGACAAAAATAACCTTTTGTATAAGAAATAGTTGATCATATCATCGTTAATTATTGAAGGAAATTAGTACATGACCTCAAACAGTACAGGAACCTGAAGGCAGGAGCTGATTCAGAGGCCAGGGAGGAGTGCTGTTTACTGGTTTGCTCGCAGGGTGTGCTCAACCTGCTTTATTTTAGAACCCAGGACCACCAAACCCAGGGTTTTCCCTACCATAGTGAATTGGGCCTTCCCAAATATGAGTCATTAATGAAAAAATATTCTAAAGGCTTGCTTTTAACCCAATCTTTTGAACACATTCTTTCAACTGAAATTCCCTCCTCTCAGATAATTGTAGTTTGTGTCAAGATGACATAAATTTAGGCAACATAAAGACCCAAATCAAGAAAATTGTTGAAGAAAATGAAGAGATATAGATTATTAGACCCTGACATTTTGAAAAGGCTAAACTGAACTTAAAACTAAAGGATCAAGTATATAAATAAAGATCTCATCAAGAAAAGAGGAATAGAGCAAATGAGTTTAGCAAAAAATCTGTAAAGATAGGAGAATAAACCAGGAGGTGGTGGCTCATGCTCAGTTTGGGGACAGCCTGGTCTATAGAGTGAGTTCCAGGACAGCCAGGGCTACATAGAGAAACCTTGTCCTGAAAACACACACACACACACAAATAAATGTTAAATAATTGATGAGGTTTTGAGGTTTGACACGTCAAAGAAACTCCTTTAAGAAAAGCTTTCCAGTGCTCGCTTCGGCAGCACTTATACTAAAATTGGAACGATACAGAGAAGATTAGCATGGCCCCTGCGCAAGGATGACACGCAAATTCGTGAAGCATTCCATATTTTTCTGGAGGCATTACCATCCCTGACTTCAAACTCTATTACAGAGCTACAGTATTGAAAACAGCTTGGTATTGGCATAAAAATAGAGAAGTCGACCAATGGAATTGAAGAGAAGACCCAGATCTTAACCCACAAATCTATGAACACCTGATTTTTGATAAAGGAGCTAAAAGCACACAATGGAAGAAAGAAAGCATCTTCAACAAATGGTGCTGGCATAACTGGATGTCAACCTGTAGAAGATTGAAAGTAGATCCGTGTCTATCACCATACACAAAACTCAAGTCCAAATGGATTAAAGACCTCAATATCAATCTGAACACACTGAACCTGTTAGAGGAGAAAGTGGGAAGTACTCTACAACATTTGGGCACAGGAGACTGCTTCCTACGTATAGCCCCAGCAGCACAGACATTAAGGGCAACATTGAATAAATGGGACCTCCTGAAGCTGAGCAGCTTCTGTAAAGCAAAGGACACTGTCACTAAGACAAGAAGGCAGCCTACTGACTGGGAAAAGATCTTCACCAACCCCGCAACAGACAAAGGCCTGATCTCCAAAATATATAAGGAACTCAAGAGACTAGACTTTAAAGTGCTAATTAACCCAATTAAAAAATGGGGCACCGAACTGAACAGAGAATTCTCAACAGAAGAAGTCCGAATGGCCAAAAGACACTTAAGGGCATGCTCAACCTCCTTAGCAATCAGGGAAATGCAAATCAAAACAACACTGAGATACCATCTTACACCTGTCAGAATGGCTAAAATCAAAAACACCAATGATAGCCTTTGCTGGAGAGGATGTGGAGTAAGGGGTACACTCATCCATTGCTGGTGGGAATGCAAACTTGTGCAACCACTTTGGAAAGCAGTGTGGAGGTTTCTCAGGAAATTTGGGATCAACCTACCCCAGGACCCAGCAATCCCACTATTGGGAATTTACCCAAGAGATGCCCAATCATATTACAAAAGCATTTGTTCAACTATGTTTATAGCAGCATTATTTGTAATAGCCAGAACCTGGAAACAACCTAGATGCCCTTCAGTGGAAGAATGGATGAAGAAAGTGTGGAATATATACATATTAGAGTACTACTCGGCGGTAAAAACAATGACATCTTGAATTTTGCATGCAAATGGATGGAAATAGAAAACACCATCCTGAGTGAGGTAACCCAGGCCCAAAAAGAGGAACATGGGATGTACTCACTCATAATTGGTTTCTAGCCATAAATAAAGGACATCGAGCCTATAATTCGTAAAAAATCCTAGAGAAGCTATATAAGAAGGTGAACCCAAAGAAAAACATATAGTTATCCTCCTGGTTATTGGAAGTAGACAAGATTGCCAGACAAAAAATGGGAACATGGGGGTGGGGTGGGATGGGGGGATGGGGGGATAGGGAGAGAAAAGGGTGAAGTGGAGGATGGGAAGAGCTTGGGGGAATAGGATGGTTGGGGTATAGGAAGGGTGGATATGGGAATAAGGAACTATATATCTTAGTTAAGGGAGCCATTCTAGGGTTGGCAGAGACTTGACTCTAGAGGGCTTCCCAGGTGTCCAGGAAGACGACCCCAGCTAGTTCCTAGGGCAGCTGAGGAGAGGGTGCCAGAAATGTCCAGATCCTATTGTCATACTCATGAATATCTTGCATATCACCATAGAACCTTCACCTGGCATTGGATGGAGAAAATGACAGAGCCCCACATAGGAGTACCAGACTGAGCTCTTAAGGTCCTGATGAGGAGCAAAAGGAGGGAGATCATGAGCAAGGAATCCAGGACCGCGAGGAGTGCTTTTACCCATTGAGACGGTGGAACAGATCTAACGGGAGACCACCAAGTCCAGTTGGAATGGGACTGATGGAACAGGGGACCAAACCGGACTCTCTGAATGTGGCTGACTGTGGAGGAGGACTGAGATACCAAGGACAATGGCAATGAACATGAACTCTACAGCATGGACGGGCTCACTGTGAGCCTTGTCAGTTTGGTTGCTCACCTTCCTGGACTTAGGGGGAGCTGGGAGGACCTTGGACTTAACATAGTGAAGGGAACCCTGATGGCTCTTTGTCTTTGGAGAGGGGTGGAGTGGGGGTATGGGTGGAAGGGAGGGGAGGGAAGGGGGAGGAGATGGAAATCTTGAATAAAAAAATGAGAAAAAAAATATGTACTGCTAACAAGAACAATCTATCTTAGCCCGGTGGTAGGCTGAATTTTGTACAACTCAGGATATTTTTCAATCAATGTCAGTATTAGGCAATTTTTTTCAAAGCCTTGAAAGCATTGTGCATACTGTCAATTATGAATCTGATGTGGGAAAAAAAAAAAAGAAAAGCTTTCCACTGTCACATGTGGCTCAGTGATCGAGAACCTGCTTGGTGAGCCTGGCTTGTGTTCAATCTCTACACCCCTATAGAAAAAGACTTCCCAACAATTTTACTTGAAGTAAGTTATTTTTATATTCCTATAGGTTGTACAGAGAGTAGTCAAATATACAGCCAATAATAATTTGTATATTGAGCTGGGAGGTGGTGGCACATGCCTTTACTCCCAGCAGCCAGGAGGCAGAGGTAGGTGGATCTCTGTGAGTTCAAGGCCAGCCTGTTCTACAAGAGCTAGTTCCAGGACAAGCTCTAAAGCTACCAGAGAAACCTGTCTCTAAAAAAAAAACCAAAAAATAATAATTTGCATACTGAATATAAAAATGAAAATAAAAAATCAAATAAAAAAGAAAATGGTCATATACCCAGCTAGGTAACTCACCTCGAATGAATGCTGAATTATACATAGAACAAATGAAAAGTTACCCAATGCATTTGTCATTACTGAAAGTACAATTTATTATTTTACATTAATTCTATTTAAGTACATATTACCCCGTATTATCCAATTACAGTTTTTTAATAGATAACACTTAGGTAGCAATAGAACTAACAGTGATTTTAGAATTTTTTGTTAGTTGGTGTTTGATAATTTCATACAATGTGTGTTTATTATATTCACCCTTTCTCTTAACTCCTCTCAGAGGCACATGCCCTTCACTAGCCATTTAAATTTGTGTTCTCTTTTTGTAAAAGGCACATTGAGTAGTTTATGCTACATGCTCTAAACTTTATGACTTTCCACCAGATCTTAGTTGACCCACCAGAGGTGACATAGTTAAAGAAAACTGACTTTTTCGTAGATTTTGATTGCCAGTAGCTCTTTGGCAAGAGGTGGTATTTTATATTCACTCTCTCCTCCATGAAAAGATTTCATCTGGCTTGAGTTTACACATTCTGTCATAACCACTCATTACACATTACAACTAAGTTCACATTACAACTACACTATTGTGTCCAGAAAATATAATTTGTTTATAGTCACCCACATCTTATGTCTTAAGAGGAGGGGGTAATATAGATGGCCTACTTAAGACTGATCATTCTGAAATCTTTTATTCTTTATTCCTTGACTATTGTCAGTGTCTGTATCAATCACATTTACTGCAAAAAGAAGCTCCTCTGATAAGAGTTAGAGATGCCCTAATATATGGCAATAACTTTAAATCACTAGGATCCAGTCTAATACTCTGTCCATTTATCAGAACAACAGTAGAGAATAATCCCCTAGAGCCTATGACTTGCCTAGCCATAGGTTCTTTTGCCCTGATCATGGTCAGAGGGATGGCTTTTATCTTGCAGAGCAAGACTTAAGTCTAATCAGAAAATAGATGGTTACTCCTATAACATTTGTGTCACAACTGACCCAGGTCAAGAGGGAGAGAGGACGTCTTACCAGGGTGGTCACTGTTGTAGCTCACAGGCCTCACAGCTAGCTAAGACTGGTGATTTTCTCCTCTGGTAGTGTTCATCTAGCTGATAGGAGTGAAGCTACCAACTGAGCACCAGATTGACTTTGCCATGTTCTACGACTCAAATATGTGTTGTCTTCATCAATGGGATACTACTCTCAAGTTCTGGGAGGTAATTCAGAACATTGGTTATACCTGTATTGTTTGGTGGTCCATGGAACTTACTGATCAACAACTTTAAAAGAAATAAACTATTCCTGGCAATGAATTGTTTTTGTTTTTAAGCTTCGGTGTCTAGTAGGGAATTGTCACCCAATTATAGAGCAAATCCATTTAAACATTTTATGTTGAGAATATACATATTTTAGGACTGTTGACAGCAGTAGGTTTCTAAATGACTTTTTTCAAGATCTTTTGTGTTAATTCTCTATTCCCTTACACTGCCCTTCTATCCTTAGTCTATTTAACCATCACTGTCCAATTATTTTTCAAGCCTTTATACCACTAGTTTGTCTCCCCTCCCTTGATTCTCCGCTTCCCCTCTTGGTACCTAACTAATTTCCTAACCTTTATAAGTCTGAAGATAAAATGCAAATATTTCAAGATATAAATCAAACATCTACAAATGTCATAACATTGAACATTTGTATTTCTGGGCCCAAGTAAAAGTGACTGTCTTATTATAACTTGATATGTCATGTTTGGTTGATATCCCTTGGCAGTCTGCCCTTTTCTAAAGGGAAAAGAGGAGAGGTGCATATGGGTGAGAGAGAAAGTATGAGTGGACTTGGAGGAGAGGAGGGAGGGAAAACTGAAGTCAGAATGTAATACATGAGACAATAATAAATGAAAAAGAAAAAAATAATTGTTTCTATTTATATTCATTGACCGGTTAATATCACTTTTCTTAACTGTTGAATAATATCCCATTTTGCAAAGTAACCAGTTTTTATCATCCATTCATCAGTTGATAGGTAGTTAGGCTATTTTCATTTCTTGGCTATTGTGAATAGAGCAGCCACGAAGATGGATGAACAGGTATCTCGCTCAGTATTAGAATATAGAGTCCTTTGAGTATATTATCAAAGGTGGTATAGTTAGACCATGTAATATATCTATATTTAGCTTTTTGAGGAGTCTCCACAATAGTTTCCAGAGTGATTGTACAAGTTTTAACTCCCATGACCAGTGAATACCCTACATACATACTAGCACACACACAAATATTGTGACTGGGTTAAAATGAAATATAAAATTAGCTTAAATTTGCATTTCCCTGATGGCTAAAAGTATTCAATATCTAACCTATTTCTTAGTCATACAGGTAAAAACCAGAATAAATACTACCAAGTGTTCATGAAATTGTGAGCAATTAATCTATCTGATAACAAGTGTTAGCAATAAAAAATAAAAATTGGAATTATAATATTTTGCTGTTGAGACTACAATTTGCTATAAGCACTTTGAAGAATAATTGTGCACTCTCTAAGAAAGAAAAATACATACTTTATGATTGAAAATTCTCTATAAAGGAATACATCCCTGGTTTGTGATCAAGGAAATCTATTTATTTCTACTTTCCCTGGAGACATTTCTGAGCATATGTCCAAAGATGTTTATTGGAGAGCTATTTAAAGCCAAGATGCTGCTGATGTGATAACTCTTTCAACAAGGGAATGGATAAGTACAATATGATTTATTTACAACAGAACATTCCAATAATTAAAGACTGTTAAAACTATGTAAAAATGAGGGATATTTTCGAACTATAATTCCAGTGAAAAAGAAAATGCAAACTGATAGAAAAATACATCAATTACATAAACTTAAAAAATGCAGAAGAGCTACACATATAAGAAATAAAAACATAATGAAATATGTAGACAAATATACCAGAACAAGTATGTAAGTTGTGTATAAGGAAAAAAGACTTTTAAATGAGTTATAAAGGCAGGACCTCAACTGTATCTAAAAGTGAACCTTTCATGAAAAGAAAAATGATAAATTTATTGTACTACATATTAGCTATTAAAAATAGTGGGTAAAATGTGCTTGTTATATCATCCTGTGTCAGTCAAACTACTGGAAAATTTATGGAGGAAAGAAAATCCAAACTGGATCAAATAAAATCCCTAACAATGCAGACCTAATATATATAAAGGAAAAGAGAGATGGCAGCACCTCAGTGTGTCACCACAATGTCATCAGCCCTCTAAGGCTGCATGTATGAGTGGAAGACATATTAGAAGGGAGCTACATTAGGATTCAAGGTACAACAAACCTGCACAAGAAATTCACTCACACTAAGTTCTAGTACAGCTTTGATGAATCAATAAAGTTACACATGCAGAGAAGTTAAAACAATATCTGGCACAGTATATGATCAATAATTATGTGTTATTTTTGTTGTGAAACTAGAGATTGTATAAAAAATATATGCTCTCTGAATGATAAGAACAACTCAACAATACCTACATGTCGGTAAGGACTGAAGTTGAGTGTTCCGCACCTTTTGGTCTACTTATATCAAACAAAGAATGTTAATGCAAGAATTTATGCATTTATTATCTTGTAAAAAACTAAAAGGCACAGGAATGGGAGCATCGGCATTGACAATGATTGATAGGCACCAAAGGGAGGAGTTTTCAATTATGTGTACGTTGTACAAAAACAATTCTCTCCCAGCCCAGATTTGAGAAATGGCAAAAGTGTAACAATGGAGCCAATTATTTCAAGGTTCAATCTAGACCCCAGTTTTGTTTACTATGAAAGTCGTATTTAAAAGCTTTAGGTCCTTTTGTCTTCAAGTGCTTTCTCCTTATAAAGAATAATGTCATTACCAACTTCTCAAAGTTGTGTGATGTTTATAGTAGAGAGCATAAATATAAACCCACAAACTCAGAGGCTGGCACTGATGGACATAATTTTAGTTCTCTATCTTAAAATATGATCTCTCTTCACAATATTAGTGTTCCATTGCTTATATTTTCTATTATTACAACTCAGCCATTTCTGTAGAAATCACTTATTAATCATAGTCAATTTAAGAAAATATCCTTGTAAATCACTACAGCTACACACTTTCATAATACTGTCGAGCAACTCTGCATAGATTACTAGAAATATGTTATTATTTTGACAACCCATTCTAATTCATTCAAAACACACACACACACACACACACACACACACACACACACACAGCCATTACATTAACTGAAAACTTTAGGAAACAGTTCCTGATACTTCCACGCAGATTTCTCGAGGCTTGGAGGATGTAGTCCACCTTCTATGTAGGATTGCTTCCACAATTAAACTGCTGCCCTGGCTGTTACTGTCATTCCATTCTACACTCCCACTGTGTTCTTTGCCAGAGGTGGGTAACTGGGAGAGGAGATGATGTGTCCATTGATTGACAAGAGTTCAGATCTGAAGTTTCATTACTTATCCATTGTGGTAAGCAGACCATTACTTAATAATATGAATAGCTCATCTTCTAATATATGAATAACCTCCAAAAGTAGTATCGGTGACCATCCCTTTCACCTCCTCTCTGGCCTCTATGCCACTCTGTGAATGTCAAGTAAAGGCCAGTAACTTGATTAATGTGACCTTGAATGGAGATATCAAATATCCTGGGACGTCCTTCAAAGTCTTAAAGTATGGAAATTTCCACGTGAATTTTTTTTTTTTTTTTTAAAACAGAAAAGGATCATGAGAAATCAGCGGGGAACGAAGACTCAATATAGAAGTCTAATGACACACTTGTTTTCCCTTAACTGGAAGTGTTGAAATAGTACTTCAACTTTCTCTCGATGGGAAGAGGCGCATACTCTGGGGTAAATCCGTAGGCGGCACATGTTCTAAGGTGAACCTGTGTTCCGGCAATAGGATTAATTACATAATGACTGTGACTAATTTCACTTAAGAGCAGTGCTAAGACGGTTTTGTGAAGAATATAACACTTTCTTAAACCTTAAATTCTTAAACACAGGAGAAAATCTAGAGGGCCAAACCTTGCAGTCCCAATCTCTTCTAACCAGCTCCCTGATACAAAGGCCAGATGATGGCACAGGAGGAAAGCAGCTACTAGCATGGACCCAGAACTCGGCCTGGGTTCAGTGTTTTCTTCTTAATTATCCTGCTTTTATTCTGGTGACTTTGAACTACTGCAATATAGATTGCAGGCAGGCACTTGAAAAAGACAAAAGAGGATTTGCCTTAGTTCTCTGTTGCTAAGCGAAATACTCTGACCAAAGTAACTTAAGAGAAAGGTTCTAATTTGACTCACAGTGCCTCATTGCAGTCCCTCATGGTAGGAAATTCACACTAGAAGGAGCTCAAGAGAGCTGATAACATTGCATCAGGATTGAGGAAGCAGAGAGAGACAAATGTTAGAGCTCAGCCAACCCCTCTCCAGTTTATATGATTCCGGACCCATACTAGGTACCTTCCCACCTCAATGATAAAGGGAAACAGAGGGGGAGTTGATATGGGGGGTTGCGAGGTGGTAGACGAGCTAGGAGGAATGCAGCGAGGGAAAAACTGTGGTTGGGATATAAAAGTAAAAGGAAGAAATGAACTTGACTCTTCGAGGGTGGGGGTGACAGTCAATAAACTGTGCCAATCTCTTACTGGAAGAAAAGGGAGAATTTATAATAACAAAGATCACAGTATATAATACGTATTGTTCATATATATTTAATGTAATCCCTACAGGCATACCCCACAACCAGGATTCATCTCCCAAATCATTCTGTCGAATTGATAATTAGCACTAATCATCATAAATTTGCCATATTTGCAGAGGAATTCATTCCAGTTTGTAGAAATGACCATTTCCTTTGTGAAGAATTTCTAATTTATCTGTCTCTTGTTATTAAGTCAGATTAGGAATTATATAGTCTTCAGACATTTATTGTCTTTGTTGGAGAAGCTAATATTTTAATCTTGCAGGTCCTTTTCATATACATATTAGAGTCTCCAGTTTTCAGTTTATAAGGTATTTCTCTGTGTCTGAATATGTGTGTGTATCACTGTTTGTTGTGTTTTTTGAAATTTTTCTTTGACTATTCTTCTGTTTGTTATGCCCTATTCTGATTTGTTTTTTAAATCGTGTTTTATTGTTTTTGTTTATTTATTATTATGTCCAGTTGTATTATAATGGGAGAGAGAAAGACACACACACACACACACACACACACACACACAGAGAGAGAGAGAGAGAGAGAGAGAGAGAGAGAGAGAGAGAGAGAGAGAGAGAGAGAGAGAGAGAGAGTAGAAAGAAAGTGTAGATTTGGCTAGGTGATAGTGGCACACACATCTTTAATCCCAGCACTTGGGAGGCAGACACAGGTGGACCTCTGTGAGTTCAAGGCCAGTCTGGTCTACAGAATGAATTCCAGGGCAGGCACAGCTGCAATACAAAGAAACCCTGTCTCAAAAAAAAAAAAAAGAAAAGAAAAAGAAAAAAGAAAGAAAGAATGTGAATTTGTTGGATGGGGAAGAGGGAAGGATCTGAGAGGAGTTGAGGGAGGAGAAACCATAATTAGAACATATTATATAAAAAAAACTATTTTCAATAAAAATAAAGCCAAAGGAGCAAATGCTGGAGAGGATAAAGCAGGACACAGAAGCAGTGTTGATGAGAAAACAAATTTGTATAATCACTACAGAAATAGTGAGAGAAATCCTTCAATAAAAACCCTAAGCAATAGAACTATAAAATACGGTCAAGCTATAACTCCCAGAGCTGCGCTCTAAATAACCAAATTCAATACACAAAAAAGAAAAAGGGAGCTTGTCTGATAAGGAAAATTTAAGACTCTCCCATGATTTTTCCAGGCATACTCCCAGTTCTTCTCCATACACATTGGAGATTCTTAATTAAGCCTGCGTTCAGTTGATAGTTTTTCATGACTTCATGCCACATGACCACACAGAACACCCTCAGCCCAATTGGTCTCGGTGGTGTTCTCTTGTGGATTATTGATTTTTCACTTGAAGAATCACCAACTACTTAGCAAGAGAGATATATATTTTGGTGCCAGAAAAATTTTAGATACCTGATTACCATGCCCATATTGTCACCTTTGAGAGGGCCATGGTCATATCCTTCATCACATTTCTATGGTTTAAAGCCTCCTTAAATTATTTATGTAAGCAACAGAGCAGAATTGTGATTTAAAATAAAATTAAAATTTAGCATTTCACAGAATCCCTTCCGAATAGTGACAATTCAGGCATCCATCATCTTTCTATTGTCCCAACTGCTAAATGCACTTCTGGAATTCTGAGTTGGCGAAAGTATTTGTTTCACCACCTCTGCTTGATGTCAACTACATAACAAATTCTCTATACCCGCACACCTCTCAGCATCTGCTCTTCAAATGCCAAGCAAAACACAACAACTGCACAGCAACAGAACAGAAAAAAGGATACAAAACATCATCTGTGGAAGAAGTAATGTGTTAAACCTCGAGGTGAAATCAATACACAGTTAGCCAGTTGATTCTATCAAGTGTAAGCAGGCTATCTTCTCTATGTGTGCACTTGGATCCTTCTAAGCATCCTTAGGCATTTTATGTTACTGTCTTCAGTTAGTTTCTGAGGTAGCTGGCTCTGCTTATAATTTACATTAAAGTCAAAAGTGGAGGGAAAAGAAGGTAAATTCTGAAATGAGGAGACTCATGCAACCATTTTCCCTATGTGTACTATGGTTGGAAATACCTTCATTCTGTCTCTTGGTCCCTTTGATTATTCTAAGTATTTTGTGATGAATAATATGTTATTTCTCATGATCTCTTTATTAACCCAAGATGTTCAAGCTGCTCAGTTGAAGTATTTGGTCTTATTTTCGTCTAATTTTCAAGAAATTCTCATTGTATACCATTGGTTGATTGGTCCCATTCTGATTTGCAGTACAGTTATCAATTTATTTGTATATTTCTTCATCATATTAATACCATATTGCTAAAAAAAGGTGCACGATTATATTGCTTAATTCCTAACCTTATTAATTGTACATTTATATGATCTTTCTAAGATCAGTCTAGTTGTTAAGAATTAAAACAAATGTCTTAAATGTGACCCATGGCTTATCCTTTTTTTTTCTTGCTTTGTAGATATCAAAAATAAGAAAAATAATCACCAATACCTCTCACCTAGAAAACAAGATTTTTTAAGTGTCTGAAAAGGGTTTAATTTTGGCAATATGGCTATATTCAGGGACAGCTGCAAAGGAAAGCTCATCATAACTAAAATATATTTCTTTATTATTTTGGAGATTACAATTACATCATTTTCCCCTTCCTTTTCCTTTTAGGAAAAACGACTCTGGGGGGAAAAAAAACCTTAATATTGGGTATGTTAAGGATGTCATTGAACACATAACTGACTGGTGATGCAAATGCAGAATCTGATACTTCCTCCAACTCTTAGACCCCTGTTAATGCCTTTATCAAAGCCTTTCAGACTTCTATTGACCTACATAGATTATAGTTTAAAAGGTTTAGTCCGGTATTATCATGGCAGGAAACATCTTGGTATACAGGCAGGCATGGTGCTAGAGCACCTAAGAGTTCTACATCTTGATCCACAAATAACAGGAAATGAGTTGTAACACTGGGTATAATTTAAGCATAGGGTACCTCAAAGCCCACCCCCACAGTGACACTCTCCCTCCAACAATGCCATACTTACTCTAACAAAGCTGCACTCTCAAATAATTTTACTCCTTTTGGGGGCCATTTTTGCATTATGATATGGCTCCAAGGCTTGGGGGTCAGGAAATGGAATGTGGTCATTGGAAAGAAAATAACCTTCTCAAATTTACTTAAGATTCTAAAGTCAAAGTCTTTTCTGAGTTTCGTGCATCATCACTGTAATCCCCTTTATAATCAAAATAAGAAATCAGATTTCTTCCTTCCAACATACAATGACACAGGGTATACCTTACCATTCCAACATGTAGGGAAGGGCGCAAAGTGAGGAAATACTGGACTAAAGCAAGACCAACAAAAACCATCTGGGCAAACTCCAAACTCTGTGTCTTCATTACAAATTAATTTCCATTGATTTCCTGACTTTTTCCTGTGGACATCACTGACAGTTCTCCAGAGGGTTATGGAGGACTTGACCAGTTACTGACTTCCATAAAAATGAATGCTGTACGTATGAGTACCCTAGCAGAACGAATTAATAAAAACATACAGATTAGTATGCAATAATTGGTTCAGCAAACTAAATTTCCTATCTATGTTCTAGTTCGTTTTCCTTCACTTGAGGTGTGTGAAATCCCAACGTGGAAATGTGTCAGTCATCTTCCTTTTTGTTGCAATCATGACATCGGGGACCGGCTTGAAATATCTCATCACCCCACTCAGTTTTTCTCTTCACTATGCCAGAAATTCCGAGTAAAAATCTAAAAAAAAAATAGAGAAGAGGCCATAGTATCTCTTTAGGTTAGAATGGGGACAGCCCCCATAGGCTCCTGTGTTTGAATGTTTTGTCCCCATTGTTGGAACTGTTTGGGAAGAATTAGGACACGAGGCTCTTTTGGGAGAAGGTGTGCCAATGCGAGAGGATTTTACACTTAAAAAAGTCCACACCAGTTTGATCACATGCTCCATCAGTCCCAGTCCAGTTGGCCTTGGTAGCTCCCATTAGATCAGTCCCATTGTCTCGGGGAATGGACTCACCCCTCACGGTCTTGACTTCCTTGCTCATGTTCTCCCACCTTCTACTCCTCATTTGGACCTTGGGAGCTCAGTCCAGTGCTCCAGTGTGGGTCTCTGTCTCTATCTCCATCCGTCAGATGAAGGTTCTATGGTGATATGTAAGATAATCATCAGTGTGGCTATAGTAAAAAAGCCAGTTCAGGCCCCGTCTCCTCAGCTGCTCAAGGAGCAATCTGGGGACATCGCCAAGCAGGACTCTCTGAAGGTGGCTGACAAGGAGGGCTGACTGTGAAGCCAAGGACAATGGCACTGGGTTTTGATTCTACTGTATGTACTGGCTTTGTGGGAACCTAGTCTGTTTGGATCCTCACCTTCCTAGACCTGGATGGATCGGGGAGGAACTTGGACTTCCCGCAGGGCAGGGAACCCTGACTGCTCCTTGGACTGGAGACAAAGGGGGAGGGGGGAGGTGGGAGGGGAAGGGAAATGGGAAAAGGGGAGGAGGTGAAAATTTGAAAAATTATTTAATTTAATTAAAAAAGAAAAAAATAAAAATAAAAAATAATAATTTCTAAATTGAAGCTCCTTTAGTATTAAAATAAAGCTTTTAACTAAAAAAAAAAAAAAAAAAGTCCACACCATCGGGCAGTGGTGGCACACACCTTTAATCCTTGTACTCAGGAAGCAGAGGTAAGGGGATCTCTGCAAGTCTGAGGCCAACCTGCGCTATAAGAGCTAGTTCTAGGACAGGCTCCAAAGCTACAGAGAAACCCTGTCTAAAAATAACCAAAAAAGTCCACACCATTCCCATTTAGTTCTTTCTACCTCCTTGTACTTGTGGCTCAGGATGCAGGCTTTCAGCTGTGAGTCCAGCCCTGTGTCTGCCTGCCTACTGCCATGCTTCCTGCCATGATGGACTTTGACTCTAACTCTCTGAAACTATATACCCCAATCATCTTTTTTATATAAATTGCCTTGGTCAAGGTGTCTTATCATAGAAAGAGAAAAAAAAAAAACTAAGACCGTCATGTATCAAGTAACTACAGAGTCTCTTTTCTTGTTAACATACTACCTCATGAAACAGCATGAATGTAGAAGGAAGCGGCGGGGCTGTGTCCCGCCACCCGGCCACCGGCTAGCTTTACACTCAAAATAATTACACGGAAACTAAACTGTATTCTTTTAAACACTGCCTGGCCCATTATCTGTAGCCTCTTATTGGTTAATTCTCACATCTTCCTTTAACCCATATTTAGTAATCCGTGTAGCACCACGAGGTGTGGCTTACCAGGAGAGATCTTAACCTGTGTCCATCTCAGAGAGGAGAATCATGGTGACTGCCTGAAGCGTCTACCCTCTCTTTCCCAGAATTCTGTTCTGTCTACTCCACCTACCTAATTTTCTGTCTCTTAAAGGGCCAAGGCAGTTTTCTTTATTAATTAACCAATGAAAGTAACATAGACAGATAACTCTCCTCCATCACATGAAGTTGTGTATTCTTATTATGATCTCATAAGATGTGTGTCTCCTCAAAAGTAAAGAAAAGTCCAAAGTGTTTTCAGTTGGTAAGATGTGTCCTCTAAAGTGAAGAATAGTACCTATGAGGGGAATATTACATGGTATTCTCCATTTGCTTTATAGACTTTGATGGAGAGTTGTCGCTATACCTGTGGGTATAAGGATACAATTTAAATATGTAATAAAAAGTTAATTATGCTGGTACAGGAGAGTGGAAGTAGTAGATTCCTTTTTAATGTCCAAAACTTCAATAAACCTGAGAAGTTGGCTAGGTTTTCATGAGTCGGAAATTGATGCATTGAGTAGAGCCCATGTCCAGTGGAATCAGGCTATATCACAGCCTCTGCATCATGGCTCAGATAATAGTGTGGATGAGGGGCAGAAAGATTGTAAGAGCAAAATTATTAGTTTATGATAAAATAGTCTCTTCTAGAAATGGCTACGCAAACAAAATTTGGACAATGACAATAACAATGGCGGTATTAACACAAAAGGGTGAAATTTTCTTAGGGCCACACCCTTAGACAAAGATTTATAGACAACTAATTGTATGGGATATTTGCATACTTTGTGAAGATGTGTTTGCTGTGATTGGTGTGATCAAAAGATGAATGGCCAATACCTGGGTGGTATTCTCTTCCAGGGAAGAGTGAGAAAAAGGAGGAAAAATTTAGGTGTACAGATTTTGCCAGTAGATTCAGAGCAAGTCAGACATGCTGTACTGAGGAGAGGTACCTGAGCCATGAAGCAGAGCATAGATTAAAAATCTGGATTAATTAAGTTATATAATCTAGTTAGGAAAAAGTCTAAGCTAATGATCAAGCTTTCATAATTAAGACTAGGTCTGCATGCTGTTATTTGGGGGCTGGCAATCCAAAGATAATCAAAAAGAAAGCTTGTTACAACTAACGAGAGGGGGAGAATGTACTTAACTCAAGGATAAACGCCTTTATTGGTTGTCTAATGGAAAGGGGTCAATCCTGAAACCATATACATACAAACGACAAAATCAGACTCAGCAGATTGTATTTATATGTCTGTGTACAAACATACATTCATATACATGTGTGTGTGTGTGTGAGAGAGAGAATTTGTAAAACAATAACATCAAAGAAGAAACTATTCATTTAAAGTTTTGGTAGAAACCGGGCAGTGGTGGCGCATGCCTTTAATCCCAGCACTTGAGAGACAGAGGCAGGTGGATCTCTGAGTTCGAGGCCAGCCTGGTCTACAAGAGCTAGTTCCAGGACAGGCTCTAGAAACTACAGGGAATCCTTGTCTCGAAAAATAACCAAATAAATAAATAAATAAATAAATAAATAAATAAATAAAGTTTTGGTAGAGATATGAGACAAGTTGGAGTGTGGTACCTGGCAGGAGCTGGAAGTAGGAAAGGGAGAAAGAAAATGGTGTAATTCTATTTCAACTAAAAACATAGTGTTTTTGAAAAAATAATTATAATAATGAGGTGAGATTTAGGACCATAGAAAAAGGAATAGCTTGTGATACTTTACCTTGCTTCCTTGCATTTGAGGAGTAGAAAATACAGTGTCTAAAAAATGTTTTTGTATTTTTGAAGTGTTATAGAACTTCCTGTCTCCTTACCTCTCTCCCCTTCCCTTTCTGTCTTGCTTACTCCACTGTAAACACACACACACACACACACACACACACACACACACACACTCATACTACATTTTATTTTTCTTGTCTCCATTGACAAATTTGAATATTTTACCATAAGCAAAAAAGCCAAAGGTTACAATTTCTAGTGGTTGCAAGTATTGGCATTTTGAAAATAAAGCTGTTAAAAGTGTTTTTCAATGTAGCCCACAGAATCTAAATACCATAGTGACTAGAAACCAGCCATCAATCATTTATAGAAATATATAAAAACTTTTCTCTGTTGTAGTCACCAGTTTCACATATTTCCTTATTCTTGAACTTGAGTTTGCAGTCGACCTCAATAGAGTTGATTTTTGACACAGCATCTTAGGACTTGGTTGATTTCTGTGATTATACTCGCATACTTCTATATTCAAATTGTATTTTAGCTTTTCAAAAATTCTGTGACCACAAAAACCTATTCACTAGTAGATACCTTCTAGATTGAGGTATCTTAACAATTATACCCAATACATAATTGATAAGTGATACAATAATTTACATACTTTGGAACACTACTAAACATTAATTTTATTTGAAATGCATTTTAAATAAAGCATAATCCTTTTTTTTCAGTGAATTTAGGTATTTGTGAAAGAATAGGATTTACTGCGAATGGGATAGGATTCAATATTAATTTTATGTTATATTTATTTTTTTAATTGATCAGAGGAAAATATATAATCACACATATGTAAATATAAAGAATTCCTATATTTTGTATCTAAGCATTACTTAAAACACTTATACAAAATATTGTTATGCAAATTAAGATATCAGAGTTATATTATTAAAATTAATCTCAACTCTTTGTCAGCAAGTGTCCAAATAAAGTTGTCTTCCAATTTTCATAATAGCAAAAAATTAGAAACAATGTTTAAAAAATATTTTTTAAATTTTGTTACGCAACAACTAATTTTTTATATTGTTAGAGGAATACAAAGAAGATTTTAAATGATAAATTTAAAATTGACTATCAGTTACCTTAGCTTCCTCTAACTGTGCACAACCTGTTCGGAGCTGCCAGGAAAAAAAAACTACTGGAAAAATTGCAGTTATTAATGTCTAAGTTTTTCAATAATGTATATTTTTAAACTATCATTTTTATTATTAAACCATTGCAAATATCTTTATGAACACTTTCGAATTTCTTATTTACTTTACGTCTCTGAGAATAAATGTTATCACAGGCTCCACTCACAGGCTGGCCTTGCTCAGATGTGTTCAGTTATCCTTGGTGCCAATGCGGTGCTAAACACCAACCCACACAGCTTTCAGTATTCAAAGTCAGTGCAGGCTGGGGGAGCCTCCCACAGTAATCTGTTATTAGACAACAACATGCCCTTGAGGAATTATAAATATGAGAGAGGAAGGGTGGGGTAGGGGAAGGAGATAGAGAAAGGGGGAGAGAGAAACTAAGCGCTAGAGAGAAACAGAGTCGATAGGTGGAAGAGGCAAAGAGGACAAAGTGGAGGGAAGTAACAGGCACAAGAAGAAAAATGCAGTTGTTCGGGAATAGAGTTTATTGACAGTTGTCCTCCATGAGAAGAACTCATATTTTGACTTTAACTTATTTAAAAAAAGTAGAGACATGAAATAAAAATAGTGATTTCTCTACCACCCTGTACACAAGAATTCAAACAATAGCAAATGATGGGAGAATGTCCTTCTTAGGATTTTGTACTGCATTTCAGCAGATGCTAACAGAAAATTCCTATAAGTTTTAAGACCTTGGTTAGAATAATGTCTTTGAATTTAAAATTCAAAATTATGTGAGCTATAGTTCATCCTTAAAGACGAATGAGGACAATTAATGCTTTTTAGCTATGGTATAGATTCAGGAAGGTCTATGGTGAAGGGGATGCAGGCAAGGTGTATCTCCAAGCAGACCTATATCCTAATAGAATCAAATAAACACTGTATTCTTTATCTAAGCTCACATACCCTTGGTAAGACTGTGGACTTCAGTCTAGGCTTGGGAACATATATGCTACATTTCATCCCTCGCCACTTTAGGGCTCAGAACATGAGACATTTCTCATTTCTCCTTCTGTGTGTGGTTATAATCCAAGTGACTTCCCAGATCTGCAGATAAATCAGGTTCGATGACTTTTGAAATATCTCCAATTACTGTACATAAATATGTATAGACACATACATAAATCAAGTATATATGCATATCTTGTATCTTATGATATCACTGTAATAATTATATTTTCAATGCATTGTTTTGTTTTTTAGATATAGCCACAGTTGTGTATATGGATCTAACTTCTTTTTGGTGGTGATAGTATAGCATCCTTGACATAATCTGTTTAACTTTCTTCATAATGATGGAGTCAGCATTTCTTTTGCATATGAAATCTCTCACATCTGCATGTCTGCTGTTTCTGTATAATTATTTCACTAAATATACAAAGAGTGTTCTCATTCAAAAGTACTTTATGCATACAGCTTTTTACCTAGAAAAAAACCAAAAGAGGAAAATCCAAACTAGCATGAATTTTTAAAATTTTAATGCTAAGTAGTCCGCTAAATGTATTAACTTATATTGCCCACAGCTTTTATTAATTAAAGCATTTGAAATAGTATAGACCTCACATATAACCTTAATAACAATTATGAATAAAAGGCAAATGTCATGCTGCTTTCATGCTTAACATTTCCAGTTCAATGCTAAGTATTCGCCGTTTTGAAGGTATAATCTGTTGAAAGTATATAAACACAGCTAAAGATAGGATTGGAAATATAAATACACATTTGTCAAAAATATTTAAGAATTATCAAGGTGTGTCTTTGGAACAATAGTGTTACTTAGACGGACTGAGGCATGGAAAGAGAAAACAGTATAGCTACAAAAGCATTTTAAATAAGTCAGGTTGACTGGAGTATGTTAGAGGCAGAGCATCACAGAGTGATGTTGGAGAGTTATCAAGGGCCAATCTAATAAGAACACTTTATACCGAGGTTATCCATCTCAGCTTTATCCTGTTGATGAATTGAAGTTCAAAAGCATTCAAGCATGGAAAAAGCTGAAAATCTGGGTTTTAGGGAAATCATAATGCTTAAAGATATAATATATTGGAAAGGTGGCCATACTAGTAGTCAGAATACCTATGAGGGGGCTATTAAGAAAACAAGACAGAGAAAATGAGGCCCTCAAAGGAGGCAATATTCGCTCCAAAAGGAAATACACTTAGCCGATGATATTCTCAAAGACTGAAGAGTGTTGAATTTACGTTGTAGGTAGTTCATTTATTTGTCGCTTTTGTAAGGAGTGCAGGTCACTATTCTTTCAAAATTATATTTCTCTATTAAGGAGACTTATATCCATCTCCACAGCTGGAAACTTGACATCTCTATGGGCCGTGGCAAACACATTTCCTCTAAGTTAACCGCCTTTTACTGCATCATTTAAAGATTTATTTGGTTTCTGTGCTTGCCCTTGCCCTCTTCCTCTCATAAAGACAAGGTACTCTTCATTTTTTTAATTCTCCATCCACATCATTCAGTTTCCGCTCAACTTTCTATTCTATCACATATCAAAAATAAAATCAAGTGTCAAAACAAAAGAAAATATATTTCACCCAGAAGTTAATGATGATATATCTTACATCCTCTCATTTTGAGATGCCTCAAACTAGTTTCAAGCTATTTGTGAAGAAGAGCATTTATAATCTGTCGGATGGAGGGCCCTCTTGTTCATCCCGGCTGCCTGGATAGTTTAGCCCCCAAATAACGACACTGAAATTGTATTAATTAAAACCCTCCTTGGCCCATTTGTTCTAGCCTCTTATTGGCTAACTCTTACATCTTAATTTAACACATTTTATTAATCTGTATATTGCCACGTGGCATGGCTTACCAGGAAAGATTCAGCATGTCTGACTCTGGCGACTCCATGGCAGCTCTCTCTCTCTCTCTCTCTCTCTCTCTCTCTCTCTCTCTCTCTCTCTCTCTCTCTTTCTCTCTCTCTCTCTCTCTCTCTCTCTCTCTCTCTCTCTCTGCTTTCTTCCTCCCAGCATTCGGTTCTGTTCCCCCCAACTGCCTACCTAAGGTCTGCTCTATCAAAAGGCCAAGGCAGTTTCTTTATTCATTAACTAATGAAAGCAACACATAAACAGAAGGATCTCCCACACCAATAATCTTTTAAGAGTATTTTTAGAGAGGCAAATAATGAATAGTACTTTCTAGTCGATGACCGGCTGTTTTCAAATTTCAGAGGGACATGGAGGCAGAACTTACTTGATCATCTTCAGCAAATTATGAGAAATCTTTTTGATTATGGTAAGAACTCAACAACTGTATTAAAATCCAGCGCAATTATGTCTAGGTCTCCATTAAAATACTTAACTCTCCATGGACTGCAATAATCAATTACATATCGCTCTTACCCATTTTTTTATATTTGATGTCTATCACATAGGTCTTTAGACAGCTGCCTCTTATGACTGCAGCTTTAATTACAGTCCCTTGCAAACAAGAAATTCAATTTATTTATAATCAGATCACACGCTAATCTAATATTTCAGCATCCAAACTATTATCAGAGTCTAAACCCTATAATAGCCCAGTGTAAAATACTTTAATTGAATCACAAAGGGAGAAAACCATAATCCTATAAATCAGCCTCAGGAACTTGACATGCTGAGAGTGCTTTTCTGGAACTTTTTAATTGCATGACACAGCAGGCATCATAAGTCTATAAAAAAGGCTGTATTTCCTATAAGCCATCATGTTATATAATTTAAAATGCCATGCCAGTAATTCTAGTTTTTAAGCCCAGGGTCTCATCCTCATTAGTCAATACAAATCCTTCAGGCTTATAAAAATGTCTGGTTGAGCAAAAGGATGAATGGTCACACTCTGGTAAAGTGCATCTGTGAGAAGGTAGAGGCGCTGAATTTACTAGAAACAGATAATGTGTGGAGCAAAAGCTGAGCCCCTATCTCTGCCCTCCTGCTTTCGATCATCAACTGTGGTTATTATCTCTCTTGGCGCAGCAGGGCTAACTCCGGAACTCCTACAGAAGCAGTGCTTACAGGTGACAACTTGATAGAAAGCAGAAACGAGTAGAATTGTCTTAAACCTGTCTTTGCATGACAAACTTACTGTTTTTATTTCTAATATAGGTTTATTCTGGATGCCTGTACTGTAGGAAATATGGCATGTCATAAACTCAAGCCATTCAGCCATTCAGTGGTCATAAGCCTTAGCTATGAAATTTACCATTTAAAGGCGAGTGGTTGTCAGAGCTGTCAAATATGTCCTGTGTTTAGCCCAGAACCAAAAATGCTCAGTCTTCTCCTCATCTTCCTTCCCTTCACTTCTGGTCCTCAGTGCTGATGTCAGCTGACGTGATCATATTAGCTCTCTCCCAGTCAAGGACAAACCCATATGTTCACTGCCCGTGGTGGATCTTGGGGTAGGAGTCACCAAGGCAACAGTGCAGTGGATCATTTGTTTTCAAAATTAGTCAAGACTGCACGTCCTAAACATTGTGTATCTTAAATAAAGTATAGCACATTTAAATGGGCGTACAAAGTTTGTTCTTACTTCTTTAGTCTTAATTGATTGGTGTTTGGTTACTATAACAAAATATTGTAAGCAAGGTAAATTTTGAGCAACAGTAAGTCCAAGGCCATTATACAAAAATGTATGCACTGAAATCACATTCCTTGGACATAGATATTACACTTCACTCATTCACAAGGTAGAAAGAGTAAGGAAATTAATTCTGTTATTACTCTTTTTAAGAATATCAGTCCCATTAACAAAGATTCATTCCAATGTCTCACTCAGTAAAATCATCAAACTAGAGGGTTAATATTTCAACATAAGAACTTTTATGAACAAAAGCATTCTTTCCAAGTAACTTAGAGAACTAACCAGGAAAGAAATCCAAAAGTGGTGTTCAAACTTATTTATTTTATTTTGTTAATGCCAAGCAAACTAATAGCATTATTCAATGGGTGACTTATATTGGAATTATATTAAAGATGCTAAATATTTATAGGCAAGAAGACATCATAGGTGTGCCAGATAGTCATGCTAGCTTGACACGCTATAGTCATCTGAGAGCAGGGAATCTCAATTGAGAAAAAGCCTCCATTAGACCAGTTATAATCGAGCTGGTGGGGCATTTTTATAATTAGTGATTGATGGAAAAGGGTCCAGCCTATTGTGGGTGGTGCCATCGCTGGGCTGGTGGTCCCGGGTTCTATTAGAAAGCAGACCTTGTAAGCCATAGGGAGCATGACAGTAAGCAGCACTCCTTCATGGTCTCTGCATCAACTCAAACCTCCAGGTAACTGCCTCATTTAGCTCCTACCCTAACTTCATTTGGTGATGAACACTGATGTAGAATTACAAACAAAATAAATCCTTTCCTCCCCAACTTTCTTTTGATGATGATGTTTTATCACAGTAATAATAACAGTAAATGAAATGATAGACAGACTCCTTTCTTACAATGTAATGATAACTTTTATGCATTGTTAATTTATAATGCAATCAGAACAGAATTTTTAATTTAGTAAAACTGGTCTTCAAATGAATATGTGATGGGCTTTGTTTGCTTGTTTTTAAAGTTATTTTTATTTTATTTATTTTTCATTTTGTTTTGCACAGGAGGCTACAAGGGTAGAGAACAGATATGGAAGGACTAGAAAATTAGTGAGATTGGGTTGCATGATAGGAAATTCTCAAAGAATCAATAAAAGAATTATGTCAAAAACAAAATAAAACTGATCTTCTTTATTGGCAGTGAATGACACATAGCATTTCAAGGAATGCTTTTCACAACTTTGATATCACTTAAAATGTCATGTTAATCTACACTTTTTACTCATAGACACATATATCATTCTTAAATGAGGTTACAGGTAAACATATACCAATTTATGTGTAAAATATATAGTATGTTGCATGAAACTCCCTTGGTCACTCCTACTAGAGTATATGCATTCCTCACTTTCGGCTACATGTTTTTCTATTCTTCCTAGAGACCCTTTTCTACATCATGCCATTTCTGAAAGTCACAGTTATCTTCCTGCTCCACTAATGATTACCTTTGTTCTTTCCTCTATAATTCATACTGGCCATACTTTGTTTATCACATCATTTGTGCTTTCTCATAAATATCTTCCCTTTGGTTACATTGATCTCCCACCCAAGCATTTAGGATATTTTCTGAATAAAGTCCTTTATAGGTAGTGACTGACTCTGATTTCAAGAACCTCAGATATTCACAGAAGACAGAAACAATAATCAAATAATCACACATCTCATAAAAGTACAACCCTAATTAGCACCAGTTTAGAAAACCAGATTTTCTCTTAAAAAATGTTTTCTTTTTCTGTAAGGATGAATAAAATTTCCCTTCAGTAGGATACAATGAGCAGACACATGAGCAGCTAGTGGGCATTGGTATGCTAAAAGGGAGGGGAAAGATAATTTGTGATTTGACTTTTTAAGTGATAAACATGCTTGTGTATATGCAAATATCTGCATACATGTTACTATAGGTTTGTACGTGATCAGGTGACTTTAATTGTCTTCACACAAAGTGAGCAACAGACACATTTGCTCCCAGCCTTCTGTGTTTGCCTTCATGTAGTGAACACTCCCCATGCACTATGGCTGCTTGCCACCTCAAGGGTTACTTCTCTCTTTACCTCTGCTTCCAAAGGTTTCCTCCAGTTCCCTAGGCAGTTGAGTTATTAAGGCAGAGCATCCTAGAAACTACTGGTGGAATGCTTGTCCCAGAGGCCATCAGCATCAAAGGGCAGCAGAGACTGGCAGAGATATGGCAATGCTCCACTTCCTCAGTCCTTGGTGACACAATTTAGGAGATGTTTTCTGCACAGTCCTCATAGGATGTCTCATGGGATGCTGCCTATGAACTGTGGATCTGCTCACTGCTGCCCTTCTCTCCCTCACAGCCCTGCTGACTTCACTTTCTCACTTGTGCTTGTTGGACCATCTTCCAGATGAATGCCCTTTGCACAAGTCCTTGTAAGAGTGTGATGCTGGGAACAGAAAAGGGACTTACATGAAAAATGTGAAATGACTAGCAATCAAAGCACAAGTGTAAATTCTAATGTGATTCATTGGAATTGTGAATTGTTTATTTCTAGAATACCCATATATTTCATAGGAAACATTTCTAATCTGATAATTAAATTAATGTCTTGTCCCTTGTCCTAATTATATTCACAAATGGCATGAATTATTGATGCACTTGTCATATTAATCTATAAACATGTCTATTTTCTCACATTTTGAAAAGCCAAGTATCTGGCTCTTTGCTTAAATCGGGTATTCCTGAGGTATCCTTAGCTTATGCTAGATAAGTTTCAAGAAGGGAGGGTGGGCTTTGGTTAGACTGCACAGCAGACAATCTTTTCAGGGAATAGGTTTATTTTTGCTGGACTCATGTGTCATTTCACTGTTGAGGTTTTATGCAAATGGCTCTGATCTCTGATCTTAGTGAGTTTTTTTCTTGATGATGAATTGAGGGGACAAAAATCCAATGTAGCATAACTTTTCCCTAGCCCAGTGGGAACAACAACCCTACTTAAGGGTTGTTGACTCCCTTAAGAAACCCTGTCTGTGGTTCACAGACAACCCTTTGTGTATTGCAGATGCATCACCACTTGTGATATAGACAAAGAAGTAACTTTGGCAAAGTTAAGATTCTGCAATTGTCAAAAGTAATATAAAGTGGCAAATGTAAGCCTGGGACTTTTTCTGGTATATCATGGTTCAATAGATTTGAAGGCATGTGGTCTGATGAAAACCCCACAGCTAACATGGTCATTATATCTCTATGATTTTGAATTCCTGGAATTGTTTCTCTTCTTTTTTTATTCTATGTAAATTTACTTAATATTTGAATCCACAGATATAAAACAATGAAGAAAATGTGTAATTTATGATAAATATTATTATTAAAGTTCCAAAACAATTCATGTAGACATGTTTTTAATTATATATAATTTTAACACATTGAAGATGATTTAAATGTTATGCTTTTATTTAATAGATATTTGAACGTATTTGTAGCTGTTACTAATTTATGAATTAGATTCTCATAAAACATGACCATACAATCCATGAATTCAATTAGTGATCATCAAAGGAGGATATTTAGTACCTTCATCTCCTTAACCATGTATGTTTTCCTTCTGATAAAAAAGTATGTAAGTTGTTTTAACTGTAGTTACCCTAGTGTGCTATAATGGATTAAAATGTATTTTTCCTATATACATACATGGCCAAGGCTTATACCCACATGATAGACAGACAGACAGACAGACAGACAGATAGATAATCTATGCCTTTCTACCTCCATTCTGTAGTAATAACTAATCCTACTTTCTTCTATAAAATCAGACTTCCTCTGCTTCTATGTAACTACAAAGCATGATATAATATAATGCCATTTCGTTCAAAGGAGTGCTGTCATTAAAAACTCGATCACTCAGTAGTAATTATTATTGTGGTATGTTGTTTTCTTAAACTATATAACAAAAATAAACTTTGAAGAAAGTGGAAAACAAAAATTTCACAATTTTGAAGATTATTTCTATATAAATTATAACTTTTTTTGAAGTCCATGGAAGTGGTGGAATGGCCCAAAAGTTAAGAGCTCTGGTTGCTCTCCCAGAGGATCAGAGTTCAGATCCTAGTGCCTAAATCAAGTGGTTCAAAACAAGCTTATGACTATAGGTGGGATTTCTTTATGTGCTCGCATTCACTCCCAAATAACCACACAAACACTTAATATTAATTTTAAAAGCTCAGCCGATAACTTATGCTTGTTCCTAACTAGCTCTTACAACTTAAATTAACCCATATTTCTTATCGACCCTCTGCCATATGACAGTGCCTTCGTTCAGCTTCAATATCCTTCTTTCACCTCACATCCTGCTTCATCTGTGCCTCACTTGAGACTCCTCTGACCACCCCTCTTCCTCGCAGTGTCCTCTTACTCTGCTTCTTTGATCACATCTTCTCTTGCCTAGCTACAGGCCAGTCAGCTTCTTTATTAAACCAATCACAGTGACATATTCACACAGCGTAAGGGAATATTTCACATGTGACTCCAGTTACAGAAAATCCAGTGTCCTTTTCTCTGGCATGTATGGGCATCTACCTACATACACAAAAGTAAATAATAAATAAAATCTTAAAAAAGAATGACATTTTTAGGTCTTAAGAGATGGCTCAGTGAATGAAGTGTTTAACAAGAATGCACAAGAAACTGAGTTTGGCACCTAGAGCTGTATGTGTTTCTCTTATTATTATTTAATAAATTCAGTGAGGGATAACTCTCACAATGACATCTTACATATGAAATTTTTAATAAAGTGATCATGCCCATTCTTTTTCCATTTTTCTGTGTACAACTGTTTGTGCTTTGTGTGTGGGTACCAACAAAGGAGAGAAGAAGGCATTGATGTTGCTGGAGCTAGAATTGGATGCAGTTGTGAACATGGTTTCTAGGAACATAATTCAGATCCTCTGGAAGATGGGCTCATGCTCTTTGACAGTGAGCCATCTCTGCAGCCCCTGTTTTTCCATAGTTTTAATTGCACATCATAGTGGCATTTGTTTACCAATGTGTAAGAAACTACAGTCTTGACTATTGTGGATATAATGAAACTCAATCATAAAACAGCTGATGATTTGTCACAGGAACTGAGTGCTACAAATCCATAGGTGTGAAAAACAAACATATTCCCTAAAATATAGATCTGACCTGAATAATGGCAAATTTGTTCTCAGGTCTTTCTTTTCTTTCCCCAAGCAGACTTGAAGATTGAAAAGAGACAACCATGTCTAAATACACACACACACACACACACACACACACACACACACACACACACAAAATTATGCGCTAAATGATAGCCGTGGAAAATCTTTTTCTTTTTTGTGGAGATTGGTGGAATATGCTCAATAGAACTTCATGACAATAGGACCCCTAAAACAATAATCTTTTATCCAGAATAGAACTGTGTTAACAATTGCTAATATATGCAGGACATTCCAGAGCTCCGAATTATGTTGATCTTGTCATATCTTCTCATTTGAAATACATAAGATCTCTAAGCAGATAGGACATGAAAGCCAGTCTTAGAGGCACTTTCCCTTTAGTTTCATTAATGCTGGAAATGGAGAATGGAACTTCATCAAAATCCATTTGGAAAGCCCTCAATTCTTCCTCCATTTACATAAACAGCCAGAAGATTTCTACCGAGAGTCCAAAGGGAGAGTGGTTTTGATTATCATGAGAAGGGCCAGAGAAGTTTACTGCTAGAATTAAACCCTTCCCTCCAGTAACAAGAAATATCCTGGAGGAAATTAAAAGAAATATGATCTGTCCATACATCGAGGCCAGAAACTCATAATTATTAGGTATAACTCTGTTTAGGTATCTCCTTTATTTGAAAATATAGCTTGACAAATGAGAGTGCTAAATCATACCCTTTGTGTGTGTGTGTGTGTGTGTGTGTGTGTGTGTGTGTGTGTGTTGTGTGAAGGCATTTACTATTAAAAAAAATCAGTTCCAGGTAGCTGGACATTTCTGATATTCCCTCTAAGATGCACATCCATAGTTGCATGGAGGGGGCTGCTTGTTCGTCCCAGCCACTGAGAACCAAAATAACCACACAGGAGACTGTATTAATTAAAACACCGCTTGGCTCATTAGCTCTAACTTCTTATTGGCTAACTCTTACATCTTAATTTAACCCATCTCCATTCATCTGTGTATCACCATGAAGTCGTGGCCTACCAGCAAAGTTTCCACTCATTTCCAGTGGTAGATCCATTGTGTCTCCCAACATTCAGTCTACTCCTCCCTGCCTACCTAAGGTTGAGAAATAGCAGATATAAATCCACACATTGGTTGATCAATGCAAGAAGGTTCCCAAGTCTGACGAATGCAGTTAAAATATACTAGCAATTTAAAATATAGTAGGAATTTTTGCTTTTTAGTGGTTTATAAGGTTCTGTTTGTTTGTAATCACCTTAGTGTAATTTTATTAAACTTTTGTTTACTTAAAACTTTTAAATAATATATTTAACCATATTATTTATCCTCAAATTCTTTGTAGTTCTTCCCCACCTCCTTATCCGTTGGAGTTCATGTTATTTCTCTGTGTGTGTCTCTCTTTCTCTCTCTCTCAAAACAAACAAACAAAAAACCTACTAAGACAGAAAATACTAAAATACTATTAAACAAAATAAATAATAAAAATATCCTCTTAATGGTGGGGTTTGGTTTATGCTGACCAACTCCTCCTTGGAGTGTAGCTGTAGCAGAAGTGTGGTTGGTAGGTGCAGTGGCACTCATCAGACAAAACTGATATTCCCTTTGCTTTCAGGAAACAGCTTCTTGGTTAGAAGTGGGGCTTTGTTCCACCTCACTTTCTCAATGCTGAGGGGTTTTCTGATTTTGATTTGTAGGATCTTAAACATGCTGTCAGTGTTTCTGTGAATTCATCTGTGTATCAGCTCTATTGTGTCTGGAAAACCATACATGACCCAGCATTTTACATTCTTACCCCTTTCTCTTCTACATAGATTCCCCAAGCCCTGAGGAAAAAGGCTTGATAAAGACATCCCATTTTAGGCTGAGTACTCCAAGGTCTCTCACTCTCTGTACATTTTTCAGTGAGATTCTTCCTGAATATTTCCATCTTTTGTAAGAAGAAACTTCACTGATGGCCTTGAATAGGGTAGTTATGTATGGTATAGCATATTGTTATTCAGAGTTATTTTATTACAATGTCCTTTTAGCAGAATAATAGAAGTTGTTTTCCACTAGGCCCATGACCTATCTAGTCTGAAGTTCTTGGTCACTTTAGAAGTGTTGAATGTATGTTTCATTTCACATTGATTAAATTCCTCAAGATAGCATTATTCTTTTTTAATTTTTCTGTTTGACAGTTTCATATATTCCTATAATGAATTTTGGTTGATTTAGTCAAAGGTAGGGTGATGTGTGAACTGAGCTGATGACAAGGAAACCAGCCTAGCGAGTGTAGCAATGAATGGCAGGCGACCAAAGCACTCAGTGGAAGAATAAAAGCAATGCCCACCTCCGACCAGAAATAAAGCAATAATTTCATCAAAGGAAAGACACCACTGGACTACTGACTATAATAGATCAAGGGAGAACATAGAAGAATATGTCATCATATTTGTTAAGTGAATGAAAAATTGTAAGCTCATAATGTTAAGGCAGAGGTAATACAGTTAGCAAAAAGAAATTGTCCACTGTTCAGGAAGGTAATGCTTTTGTGGGACACTGGAAACTTGGTATTAGGATACAGATTAGGTAAGGTGCTTTTGGTGGGGTGTTAGAACACACACACACACACACACACACACACGGATACAAGTGCAAAATAGTACAGGTTCTAGCCACAGGGATTAAAAGTTCCCTGTGTGTTGGGTTTGGTGTGGCTCATTACTCCTTTCCACTTCTTGAGTTCTAGCGAAAAGGATGAAAACAGCATGGGAATTCTCTGGAATTGGAGTTGAGAAATGAGTTTACATTTTATGCTGAGTGAGTAGCATGAATTTTGGTAAATCAGTCTCTCAACTAGTTATTTTTTTATTTAACTTTGAGATAGAGTCTTAGGCAGACATCTCAGGTTGGTTTTTAACTCATTTTTGTAGTCTATGCTGGCTTTAATTACTGGTCCCTTTGCCTCAGTTTTCCAAGTCCTGGAATTATGGGTATGCATTTCCACACTTAGTTTAGCCAGATCACTATTTATTTGATAAGTTATGGCAAGTGTCACTTTGAAGGAGTGTTTCCTAAATGAGAAATAACACATGCAATGTCCCTCTGAAGGAGTGTTTATGGGATGAGAATAACATGTATAGTCACTATCAAACTACCTCCTGTACGATTTAGATACCAGCTCTTGAATTCTTTTGGGGGGGGGGCGGGTTCAAGACAGGGTTTTTCAGTAGCTATGGAGTAAGTCCTGAAACTCACTCTGTAGAGCAGGTTGGTCTGAAACTCACAGAGATCTGTTTGCCTCTGCCTCCTGAGTGCTGAGATTAAAGGCATGCATGACTACTGCCCAGCCATTTCTTGAATCTTAATCAAGAAGAAACTGAATTTAAAATGTTTAAGAAATGTTTAACTTTCTCTTGATAGTTCTTGTTTGTCAGAAAATTCTGGCTTAGTCAATACAAATGTCAAAATGAAAAGACAAATTAGGGGAATTTGGATAAGGCTTAGCTGTTAAGAATGCTTGTTCTTCATGCATGTGGACTTGAGATTGTATCCTTAGCACATGCTTTAAAAGATCAGATATTGTTGCATGCCATTATAACCCCAGCACTGGGCCATAGAGACAGGCAGATCCTAAGAGATCAGTAGTCAGTCTGTCAGAAACCATGGGCTTTGTGCTCAGGAAGAAATCCTATCTCAAGGAAATAAGACAGACGGAACTAAAAGGAGACATCTCCATGTCTATCTCTGGTCTCTACCTGTGCTGCATGGAGGTTCACATGCCTGTACACTCATATCTATCTATCTATCTATCTATCTATCTATCTATCTATCTATCTATCTATATATATATATATATATATATATATATATCCACTACATGCACACTAGTTAAATAAGGAAGGGCAAAGGGACTAGTTTAAAACAGGGGAAAGATTGGTTTAATGATTTTAAAAAATGCATCTTCTTGGTAATCTTCATTATAGCAAGTAAGTTTATAAAGCCTCAACATTATATTTCCACTACTGTCTTTGTATGGCTAAACATATTAATATGGCCTCTTGCTGGACAGGTAAGCCAATAAGTCAACTTTGCTCAGTTGTAGAGGTTTCCTAAGATTATGAAAATGAAGCTAAATGAAAAGTCTCATTTTCCCATTCAGTTGTGGCACATGGGAAATGTATAAGCCGCTAGATAAATAAAATGCTTTCCTCTGCCTGGAGATGCTTTATGTGGCCATATTCATGGTGCTTTAGCAGTCTGGGAGATTTATGAAAGAAAATAGAAAAAGTTTAGCGATGTATGTGGTGCAGTAGTGGAAGTGGCAGAAGAGTTCATTACGAGAGGAAGCTGTAAAGTTCTCGGGGTCAGGAATAAAGTGAAAAGATGACGAGTGGCCTTGGAGGAATTAGTGAGATCACTAAGCGAAAACCTGACTTCAGAGTCTTGAATCAGATTCCCGTTTTCAACAATTTGCTGAGCAGACTTCTTCATAAAACCAGATGATGTACAGTGCCCAGACTTGGGATCCAGAGCTTGGATGCTATTATTCTAAAAATAAACATAAGAACAAGGTGCATAGGAAAAGGTGTACAGGCACCAAGGCTAATGTTTACTTCTACCCAGGGGAGAGAGACTAGGTAGCTGCTAGGGATAAGTATCCTTGGAGCCCATTTCTACTGAGAGAAATACAGATGGAAAAGCTGGTACGTCTCCTGGGATTTCATCAGGGCAATACACTAAGCAAAGCGAGAAGTTCCTGTTACTTGCTAAAACAAATTTCTTGGGCCCTATTCTTTCTCACAACTAAGTCTTCACTTTAGCATATTCTGAAGTTAAAAACTGACCCTCACCTCCCTCAGTATCCATCAAGTGCCAATACCTCTCTGCTAGTGGGAGGGAGAAGCTGTTTTACCTGAGGAATTTGGCTTGTTATTGGTTGCTCAGGCTATAGTCGATGGCTCTACAGTGGTATACATCTTGATGTTTCTAATTGAGTTCAGGAGATAATGAAGAAAAATTAGGTTATGAAGGAGATTTAAGGAGATTTTGGAATAACTGAAGGGGATAGTTAATATTAGAGTACATTGTACATACATATGGAATTTGCAAAGAATAGATAAAATATAAAATAATAAGAGTTCTAAAGTTGTTTCCAGACTGAGAGCCATTCTGTCATAGCTTCAGTTGTTGTAAGTACACCAGACTCAACCCACTGTCCGTCATTCCAGGTGCAAGCATACAAGACAGAGAGCTGTTTTCCCCCAGTTCCATTATAAGTACACTAGATGGAGAGCTGTTGTCCCATAGTTTCCAGGTAAAGAAAATGGCCCAAGGAAGCAGAGGAAGGATATGCATGGTATCTTCTAGTTTCTTAGGGAAAGGGTGGAGTTGGCAGTCTCACTAACTGCAGCTCATAGCTTCCTTTTACAACACATTTTTCTGACCACAGCGTTTATGAAGGAACAAGGACTTCTTACCTTTTAGAAATACATGTAGTTTTTGTTTTGTCCTGATTTGATTTTTTTTCTCTTTGAGGGCCAGTTACCCAGCTCCCAGAGAAACACAGAAAGACTTATTCTTATTTTTGAATTCTGGCCTTAACTTGACCAGTTTCTAGCCAGCTATCATAACTTAAATTATCCCATTTCTCTTCAACTACGGTTTGCCTCTGGGCTTTTTACCTTTCTTTATTCTATATATTTTTCTTTCTTTCTTACTCCGTGACTTGTCCCTGGTAACCTCCACTCCTTCTACTTTTATACTTCCTCCTCTTTTTTCTTTAGCCTAGATTTCTCCTACTATATTTATTCTCTCTGTCTTGCAGTTCGTGTATCCCTCCCTACTGTCTAGCTATTGGCCATTCAGCTCTTTAATAGACCAATTAGGTGTTTTAGACAGGCAAAGTAACGCAGCTTTACAGAGTTAAACAAATGCAACATAAAAGAATGCAACTCATCTTTGCCTCATTAAACAAGTATTCCACAGCATAAACAAATGTAACATATTTAAGCTAATTTCTCACAACAAATAAACAGACAAGCAAATAAGGGTTCTTTTTATTGTTTCCCCTCGACTTGCAACAGTAGCAGACATCTTATTTCCCTTTCCTATGGTGTTAGCTACCTGGATGTTCTATGGTATCACCTCCTACTTTGGGTTAGCCTGGCTCTTCTTTTGCTAAAAACATTGATGTATACTGCTTAAAAACTGGCCTCAGCTTTAGTGAGAAATCTAAACCCTGTCTGTTCAGTGTCTTTATAATCCCCTCTGTTTCCAGTCAGACAAGAATAAGACTTCACTGTAGCTGCCATTTAGTAACAGTAGTCAGGCTGAGTGACAATTCTCCAGTCCCAAGACCTTCCTACTCTGACATGCATTTCATAATACCCTTCCCTTGCTTCACACATCTGCTAAAAGGTGAGTCCATGTTGACATATCCCATTCTTTGTGGACACCTCTCTAGCAGCTGTCAGGATAAACTTGTATTTCAGCTTGTTTTACACATCCTGTCATAAAGCCCAGGAGAGTCTTTGCTTTCTGAATGTAACAGCTTGCACTTGGCGGAGTTTTCCTGTTTTTCTTTTTCAAACACTGGTGGTAATTCTGGTTACTAAAACACTTCTACTTTTACCCCAGTTCAGGATAAACTTTAAGCCATCCTATTATTTCTTTAGTTTTTAAAAGTTGAACAATGAAGTCAGAATCAACCACTTGAATAATTCATGTTATTCATGCTAATGTTCTCTGCGTTTATGCTAACCAATTTTCCTTATTCCAATTTGTTACATAAGAGGAATATTTTTATATGACAGTGTATAACCAGGCAGCCATTGATGAGGATTTTCTGCCAATGAGCAACTGAAGAGTCTGAAGTAATTTCTGAGATGGGCGAATGTGTATTTTATTTAAAATGAGAAGTTTCCTCAAAGGACACTATAGTTAATAGAGACTAAAGGCTTCAGAATGTTAACACAGAATTAACTCTGTCTAATATACACTAAAAATTTTAAATGACTACTTATAAAATTAGAATCAGAGGACTTTATTCAAATGTAAAGTTATTTATGTGTAAAAGAGAAATGGTGAGAAGAGGTGATGGGAAACACGGTGCAAATATGAAAAGGAGAGAAAAGCTTGTCGGAACGTAACTCATATAATATGTCCTGTTAGAGGGGGTGGACTGGAGCTGGGTGCCTAGCTGACATGTCTACCATTTCACTGACACCAACCAAGTACCTCAGTAGACAAGTAAGTCACCCCTATATGTCTTGCTTTTCTAAATGTGAGTGATATTTACTATTGGAGGAGATATTGAGTGACAGAAAATAGAATGGGGAACACTAATATTTCAGACAGACTGGAATCTAAGAGGTTAGTGAGATATCAAAGAATTCCCAAAGCCTTGGGATGATGGGCTGTGGAGCTAATGCTATGGAAACTCTCATATAACCATGGCCCTGCTGTAAAAATATTCTTTTGTGGAGCACTGTGTGGGAAAGTAGTGCCTCTACATCTTTTAGTAATGTCATCAATAGTCTCTTATGAAAGCAAGTAGATAAATAAAGAGCTGTACCATGGCTTTTTTTTTTTTTTTTTTTTTTTTTTTTTTTTTTTTTTTGGTTTTTCGAGACAGGGTTTCTCTGTCGCTTTTAGAGCCCGTCCTGGAACTAGCTCTTGTAGACCAGGCTGGTCTCGAACTCACAGAGATCTGCCTGCCTCTGCCTCCCGAGTGCTGGGATTAAAGGCGTGCGCCACCACCGCCCGGCCTTTTTTTTTTTTTTTTTTTTTTACCATGGCTTTTTTATAAGGAAAAATTAGGCTACAGGTTTTGTTTGTGCTAAACACCCAGCTTCCCTTCTGTCTTTGGAATCTCCCTCAAACAAGAATTACTAAATTCTATCTATATTCCTGTTATCCTAAATTTCTGTTCTGCTACATTTCCGTTTATTGAAAAGGAAATAACACTAAAATTAAAACTTTATTTAAAAGTACCTGATACTTCCATAGATTAAATAAACATCAGAACAGTTTCCTTGTCTGGACATCTGTTCACATGTTGCATGATGGCTGCTATTTGCATGTTAACTGTGAAAACCTGAGATAAATAATGCTTCTGATATAATCTACTTGGTAAACTGATAAGAATATAAAAAGCATCTGAAGCATTGGATGACAGAGAGGCAGAGATGAATAAACAAATGAAGTGTGTGCATGTGTGTGTGTGCATGTGTGTGTGTGTGTATGTATGTGTATGTGTATGTTAATCTTACCAAAGGACACTAAGACAGGGCAGAATTCTCTCTAATTTGCTTCAAATTCTGGATTGATTGCTTTGGGGTGTTCTCCCTAGTGCTTACTCAACATAGTCCCAGACTTATTAAGATGAATATTGCACTGGGAATCAGGAAGAGAATATAAATTTTCCCACATTGTACCCTGACTATTAAGTGAGCCAGAGAGGTCATACATAGGTGCACTTATGGAACCCCAGATACTATGAGTCTTGAATTCCCATTAGGAGTTCCTGAAAAATAAATTATTTTTCTCTGACTCTGAAATGCCCAAGGAACATAATGTATGGAAGCAAGATGGAGAAAAGAAAAAAACACTTACTCCACAGGTCTTCATTTCCTACCAGTGTTTTACCATATGTAGTGCTAAGGGCCTCACATTTTAAATGAAATTCTAACTATACTAAATTAATATAATAAATATTTTCATTTCAATTATTCCAGGAATTGTGCACTTAAACAAATGTGTTTGTCACTTTCATTATCCATGGCTTTCTTTCATCCCCTTCCCACTCCATCTTCCAAATTCATCCATCTCCTACTTGTGAACCCTTTGCTTTGTTTTATAATAGGTAATTTAAATAAAATTTGCTTGTGTGAGTGTGAGTAGAAAGTTATTTACTGTAGCTATACCTCTGTCTTATTTACTTTTCTATATCTGTGAGATTTATGTGAGCAAAGCAGCTTATAAAGTTTATTGGGGGCTCACTTTTTCAGAAGGTTAGAATCTATGACTATTATTGTGGTAAGCATGACAAAGGAGGTTTGGTGTTGGAACACTAGCTGAGAATTTACACGCTTATATTCTATATAGTAGGGAGAGGAGAGAGAGAGAGAGCTGAGAATGGAATAGGGTATTGAAACCTCAAAGATGACTCCCAGTGAGTCACTTCCTCCTACAGAGCTACACCTCCCAATCCTTTCCAAAAGTTTCACCAGTTGAGGACTAAACATTCAAACATGTGAGTGTATAGGGGCAATTCTCATTAAAATCAGCAAAACCACTAAAACACAAACAACAAAAACCCTACAACCATTAAGAGCCAGTAGCTCCATAAGGAAATCTAAGGACTCTCTCATCAATGATACACTGTTCACCGGCGCATCTTGTGCAAGTCAGGTACCCATAATTGCTGCGAGTATGTAAGTGCATTGGCTCTGTCATATACAACAGACAACATTCTATACTACTCCTTCCCATATTGTCAGCTCCTACAGCTTTTTTTTCCCCTCCGTTGCGGAATAATCTTTTTGTACACTGTAAATATGTGTCACTCTGATTGATTCAATAAAAAAGCTGAATGGCCAATAGCTAGGCAGGAGATTGGGGCAGATATAATGCTGTGAAGAAGAAAGGCAGAGACAGAGTCATCAGGAGATGCAGAAGGAGTAAGACATGCTGGAAGAACAGTAAAGCCACAAGTCAAGTGGCAATACATAGTTTGGCGGAAATGGGTTAATTTAAGTTGTAAGAATGATTTAGTAACAACCCTAAGCTATGGCTGAGCTTTTATAATTAGTAATAAGTCTCATATCACAGCAGTTCTGATGAAAATGTCCAACTATATCTCTTCCCCATTTATGATATTCTGAAAGCTTGGGGGAGGTCAATATAGATGTTGCCCATTAAAGCAGAACACTCTTCAGTCACTAATTTTCAGTTCTTTGAAGAGGTATGAGTCTCAGCAGCAGCTGTCAGTCACTGCAAGCAGGAACCTCCCACAGTGCTTGATAAAAACTAAGTGATATTATCCTATATTTTTCCAGGGACAGAAGTACAGAGAAGTGGTCAGATTTCACTGCATGGTATTGTTTTTCCAGAAGAACCTTTCCCTTGTCTTCCATACTTCTAGTTGTTGTGTCTCCCACCAGTATCTATTTTCACAGTTCTGCTATGACTGATGTTCGCAATACAAAAACCATCAGTTTTTCAGTTTTCCATGTGACACCAAGGCCCCCCACTCCCAGATATGACTGCTGTGCTTGTCTCTGACAGATTCTTCTATCTAGGCATCACAATGCCAGGAAATACTGGGAAGTAATCCATGCTTCAAAACAGAGAAAAGTAGTAATATTTTTCTCTAAATATCATGGAAACCTGCTCTTTGCTCCCTATAAGAGTCTAAACTCCAGTTAGGCGTGCCTCCCACTTGTTATGAATAACTGTCTCCTCTCTAAGAAGCATATGTTTGGAAACCTCAGCTCAATTTATTCAAACTTTGTCTACAACAAAAACTCTGAAATTAATCCTTTCCCGTATATCTCAGGCACACACACACACACACACACACACACGCACACGCACACGCACACACACACACACACACACATCATTCTGAATAAGAAATCATTCTTACTGGACCCTTTTCAGTTGAATTCCTGGTGCAATTTACATGTGAGAGCTATTTGAATTCCAGCAATGAACATGGGTTACATTCTGCCAGAATTTTGTCATATCCCAGAAGCTAATAAGTGAATATATAGTGAGCTATTCCATAATAAAAATGTCTAGGGATTATTCTGGCTTTGTTTTTAACTCCACACATATATACACACAATACTAGTTCACATGAAGATCTCACTTTATCACTTACAAGGGACTCCTGAGGAAATTCTGTCCAAGATGACTTTCCGAACCAGGTATAGTGCTACATACCTATAAATCTCAGCACTCTGGAGAATCATTACGAGTATTAGGTCAGTCTGGTTTCCATGACGAGGTCTGGGCCAGTGGAGACTACAATGGGCAGACTCTGTCTCAAAAGTTCAAAATGAGTAACTGACAATAGTACTAATAGGAATCTTTCTCCATGTCTCAAAACAGCAGCTACTGTGCGAAATTTAATGGAGGACTCTCAGTTAATAAAGAAACTGCCTTGACTTTTTGATAGGGCAGGATTTAGGTGGGTGGAGTAGACAGAATGGGAAGAAGGAGAGGCATGGCATCTCACTGAGCCATCTGCCTCACTTCCTTCTAAGTGATTTATACAATTCCATTTAGTTAGGACTGTCCACATTAGATAAGACACACAAAGAAGAGAACAGAAAAAAATTTCTTTGATTCCATTAGATGAAACTTGTAAGGATGGGTGGAGGAGTAGATGCATAGATAGAAGCATGGATAGATAATAGATGGACAGACAAATAGATGATTGATAGACAGACAATAGATGAGAGACAGACAGACAGACAGACAGACAGACAGACAGACAGACAGACAGACAGACAGATAGATAGATAGATAGATAGATAGATAGATAGATAGATAGGTGATAGGTAGATAATAGATATCTAGAAACAGCACTAAGAATATGACAAACTTTAATTTGATAGCACCCTGACACCACAAAATTTCAGATGAAAGCAGGTGAGAGAAAAAATAGTAAAGAACACAATTACTAAAAAGCCTGTCAACAGCCCATGGATGAAACAGTACATTGTCAAGAAAACAAAGGAAGGAGCGATTTAGATGTAATGTCCCTATGCAAAACATGAAACAATTGAGAGAAACTATTTTATAATGTGGGATGATCTGGTCTTCAAGTGTAATGGATAGAAGCAATTTCCTTGGCTGGCAGGCATCTATCTAATTTCCTAATTTTAATGTCTTAAATACAATGCACAAAAGCACTAAACACAATTTTAAATAAACCCAGATTTTTTTTCTTCTTTTATTCAGAACCATTAGAGTAGAAAGGAATACAGAAAGAAAAGTAAGACCGACCACATGATGCAAAGGGTGGATTTAAGACGCTGGTAAACTCACAAAGGAGGCCAATAGTTTACTCCTCATCCAAATTTTTTAAATCATTCCCCAGTAAATATTTGATTTGGAATATTTTAAATTTAAAAATTCAAAACACATTACTTTGAAACTTTGAGACTCCATGCTATCAGCAATTTTGAGACTGAAATCTGCAGCTCTGAGGTGTGCCTGGGGTACAGGTTTTGCTTCTGATCACGAATGGAGAGCTATGCTAATTTTTCTTTTTATAAATTCTGTCACGGCTACTCTAATGATGCTGGAAAGCTGGAAAAACTAGATGCTTTTGCTTCCGAAATTCATTCTATCCTTGCTAATTTGCGTGTGGCAGGGTTTACAGGCATTGTGCATTATAAAGCACTGCATGGAAGAAGAATTGATGGTGCTGTTGAAGAAACAGGCAGATCAACCAAACCAGTGACTTGGTTTATCCGTTCAGTGTTCTTGTCGACTTTCTTGCACTGTGTTTGAATCCCAAGCAAGAGTGGAGGTTTTTAAAGGTCAGGGGTCCTATTTACAGTACACATACAGTTCTTTAGAAGGTACTTGGTGAGAAAGGTATCACTCAGCTCTTGGAATTCAAATAGACATCAATCATAATATTTTAATACTTAGGGAATAATGATAGCCAGTGTTGTGCAGTCATTTTCTCCAAATGAAATATCCCATCCTGGGGAGAGGCTCTTTAAAACTCTGAAAGTAACAAAAACAGGCTTAGAATAAACAACTTATAATTTACAGGAAGTCGCTGGAAATTATAGGATTCACAAGGCTCCTTCTCAGGGTTCTTACATAAGTAACAACAGCCGCTGGAGAAAGGAAACTAACTTGTCAAGCTCTCTGCAAATTGTAAAAATGCTCCTGGGATAAAGCTGTCCCAAATTTTTATCCATGCTCTGTTGGACTTTTCAGTTTTGATCATAGTTTGAATTTCCCGGGTACCTGTACACATCCCCTCACCTATAAACCTAAAGATATATAAACCTATAGGTAACCCCGATAAAATTACTGGTTCATTAAACTAACTAACTTGGTTTTGTTTTTTTTTTTTTTTTTTGGCAAATCATTGCTACTGGATGGGGGTGTAAATGAATGTTTATATACATCTCTCCCCAGGAAAGTTCACACAACAGCCAGCCCTTCCTTTGTGGAATGGTGTGCTTAAGATTTCTTTCTGTCTCTTAGGAGATTCTTAAGTGAATGAAAATGTAAATTAATATATGAAATACCAAGTAGCATAGTATAGTGGAAATGTTTGTCTTAATTTCATAAAGATATGACTTTGCTACCTATTCAATAATTACTTTTTGGAAACTTAAATCCAGTGAGTTTCGTTTAGTTAGCTTTTTCTGTTTTTTTGAGACAGGGTTTCTCTGTAGCTTTGGAACCTGTCCTGAAACTAGCTCTTGTAGGCCAGGCCAGTCTTGAACTTATAGAGATTGCCTGCCTCTGCCTCCCAGGTGCTGGGACTAAAGGTGTGTGCCACCACCACCTAACTTCATTTAGTTACTTTTTATAAATAAGGCAAAGAATTAATCCTAAAAGCCCGTGAGAGAGGTTGCAAAGATACTGTTGGCCTATTTTAGGCACAGTGCCAAAGTTAAGCCCTCTATTCTTTCTGTCCTCTGATCATGAAGCATAAGTCCTAAGGAGACTGAGTTTTCTCAAACAAACAAACGTGTAAGTCATTTTCCTAGTCACACTGGCTGCCCTAAAGTAATGCTTCATGCTTACTCTGGTGACTCAACCCTCAACCTAAAAGAAATCTGAAGTTCTCATTTATCAACTTCCTTTTGAGTCAGGAAGCTGGGACCAGCCCTAGGCAGCCAGACCCTGTTAGCTTTCCCCTGGCTCCCACTGCTCACTGAAACCAAGACTGAAACGCAAACACAAAGCACTGTCATTTCCAAAACACAGTTAGTTTCTCAAGTCTCTTCAAACCTCAGGCAGTCAATGAGTTTCTCCAAGCTTTTATATTTACCCTTTGTGTTTTCCCACTTCTGTCTCCAATGACAACAACAAAAAGCTTGCCTCCATGTGTGTCAGAAATTCTGCTTAATAGACACTCATCACTCCCCTGAGTCTTTCCTTTTAATGTGCTGGTTCATTTTCTGTGGGCACCTTCAAAGTCTCGGTGATGGTACTCACCCTAGTCCAGCAAAAGACCTTGTGAGGAATTTTAGGGCACAGTGATGGGTGATTCATATACCTCCAACAACTTTCTTTGAGGTATGGATTATTAGTTTCACATTCATTGTATGAGGTAGAAATGCTAAGTTGGCATGTTTGATTCCCCTTTTATGCAATTAGGACATGCCCAAGCTGCATCTCAGGTCTTGATCTAAAAATCTATGTCCATATATCTACTGAACAATCAGTTTGAGTTTGAGAGTTTGCACGTCAGATCTTCTACTTGACTGGATGAGAGTTCATGGTGAAGAAAGGCATGGCTTCCTCAGGAAAATATAGGGAGACATTCAAGGCAAATGGGAAGCAAGAGTTAGAAGAAAACAGAAGAAAAGTGTGTCACTGTCATATGTTGTGTAGATAGTAGCTCTTTTCATTCCTGGACCTTGTTCTCATCTATGCACGTAGTTGATAATCTCTGGGCTAACATAAACCCATAAAACATATTGAGGGGGACCTAATACAACATTTTATATAAAAATTCTGGAAAAATACAGCCCTATGCAATATTTATGTCATTATTGCAGTTAAATGCTATTAGAGTGTAAAACATTCCTGGTAGAGGCCCTCTACCATCACCCAGAGCTGTCGTTTCATTGCACTGCTTTATCTCTCCTGTAGGAAATTTATTTTGATCATAAAGCTCGAGACTATCAGTAAGACTATGCTAGGTGTGATGATACACATTGATTAGCAACTTGATAGGTTCTAAAATTAATTCACAGACAAGTCTCTAGGCATGCCTCAGACAGACTGCATAAAATAGGTTGGTCTATGGGCATGTCTGTAAGAGAGTATATCCACATTAGTTTAATTGAGGTAGGAGACCATCACCCTTCTTAGCTGGGTTCAGCATCATTCTCATGGACTGGGGTTCCAGGTGAAACAAAAGAAGACTAGATGAGCACCAGCATTCCCACTCTGGTGCCAATGGCAGAAACAACGGGACCAGAAACTTTGTTCTCCTCACACCATTCATTCCCAACCATCATGGACTGCACCCTCAAAATGTGAGCCTAAATAAATCCTTCCTCCCTAGGTTGTATTGGACAGCTTTCTGTTTCTGTTTTGTGGGGAGAAATGAATGCAGGAGGATTTGTAGTTTGGAAGACTTTGAACTATCTGCCAGTACCCACACCTGGGCTTGCACATTTCAGTGATCTGCATAATCTGTGTCTCATTTCCCTGGTTTGTATAATGAGACTAGTACTGTTCTTTCTTTGATGAAATCCTTGTATTGATTAATGATAGAACCTGAAATATTCAACTGTGGGTTTCCTATACAATAAGCATCTTTTTCTAGCCATTCTTATATTCCCTTGGAAGGCTATTCATTTTTTATAACTGACAGATGCAATCTATCATGCCTTCAAGTATATGAGTATACATACTTATATACACATATATAAACTCTAACTAATTAACATGTGCAAATGCACCTCTGTTATTTAAATCTAGGATGTACAGAATCACATTGGAAAAAAATTCCAGGTAAGGCCAGCTTCACTCCGTTACTCGTGAGTATTTTTTTTAAAAAAATCACATGCCTAAGTAATGCCCAGAAATTCTAAAACTTGAAATCAGAGGTAATCCTCAGGAACAAGGGTTTGAATAAGGCCTTCTGGGTATTATGGTTTTAATGTTAAATACTTCCCACTGATGTTTTTGTTTTAACAATGCCATTGCTTTTAAAGTTGAGGACTTCATTAGTAAAGGTGGGGACTATGAACAGGTCTTTGAAGATAAGCTAGTGCTGTTGCATCTAAAAACATCCTCTACCCATTTTTTTGCCCCCAAGTGAAGATGCTAAAGCTGCAGTCTCACCTCCCCATGAATAGGAACTCATCCATGCTTTCCCTACTCTAATGGACTGAAATATCCTGAAACTATAAGCAAAATAAACTTTGCTCCCTTGAGTTGTTTCTGGCAGGTATATGTAATGATGACGAATGACTCACTAGGCAGTTCTTAAAAGGACTTTTAATTACTCATAGATCTCACACTGACTACATGACTTTAAATCAATGATGTAATATTTTGAATTAACTGTGCAAAGGCTAGGTTTTGAGCATCAGTGGGAGTTAGTGAAAGTCTCAGTTTTACTGCCTTCTCCCCTGAAGTCCTAAAGGCTAATTTTGTGACTAATCTCCCTTCCACATGTCTCTATCAGAGAAACTAAATTCTTTGAGACACAGTAAGTTCTTATTACTTCTAACATTCATTCTCATTTTTATATGCGTTATGACTTCTCTGGAACAAAGGAGGTTGTTATGGAGACTACAACTTGATTTTCAGTTGATTGACACTTTCCACTTTTAGATCTTATGCTTTTGTGAATTAGCAATAGGGACTAGAGTCAAATTGTAATAAGATTTCCTGCGTCTTGAAATGAAATGTGTTTCGATGACATCATGAGCAGGTAAAGTTAAGAGGAATTTTGCTTCAATTCCTCTTCCTTTCTTTATCTTGCTCATATTGCCTCCTATTTCCTTTGTAAACTAACAGGATTTAAAGAGTTTGAATAATTGCCATCAATCTACTTCCCAGGAAAGATAATATTTTCCCAAGTGTCATCATATCCTTGAGTGTCCTAAATATTGGAACAGTATGAACATCTTGACATGGTGCTGTGCTCACCAAATTCATCTTGTTACTCAGTGGGGAAACTTTCCTCCTCCCCAGGCTCCAGAAAACGGTGAAAAGACAAGATGGTATGCATCAGTTTCCGAGGGTCTCCAGAATATATTTTCAAGAACTAATGACTCAAACAGTGGGGTTTCATTCACTGATGCTTTGAAAACCAGAATTCCCATGTGATTATATTACCAAGGGTAGTTGAAGCACGGTTAATAAAAACTCAAGGTCAGAAATTGGGGTTCGACCTGAAGATCTGAAAAGCAAAACAGCAAATCACTGGCTCTTACCTTGACTCAGTCTGAAAGTCTTATGTCTTATGTCAAAAGACTGTCTTTTGAGAGCTGTTTCCTCCCATTTTATAACCCTCTCTATGGCTGGAATTAAAGATGTTTACCACCATAATTAAAGGCATGCACCACTCAGTTCTATGGCAACTTACTGGTTACTGGGATTAAAGGTGTGTGTCACGGTTACTGAGAGTAAAGGTGTGTGTTTCCATAACCTTGTCTGGAAGGCTGACCAGTGGCACTGTTTTGCTCTCAGACCTTCAGGCAGATTTTACTTATTAAAACATAATTAAAATGCCACTATAGGTAATTTTTTCTGAGTACTTCAAAAGAGTTCTACAGCCCCTGCAATCCTTTCTTATACTCCTTCCAAGCACCTTTTCTTATGCATCTTTGGTAGCATCTCTTTGCTTTAATGTTCTTCTCACATTGCACATGTCATAGAAAACACATGCTCCTTGTCTTTGTGATATTGGTTTTTCAGGGATCTCTAGCTCTATTTTTTTTTTACTGCAAATCGCATAATTTAGTTCTTTTTGTTTTGTTTTGTTTTTTTTTAAGACAGGGTTTTTCTGTGTAACAGTACTAGCTGTCCTGGAACTAGCTCTTGTAAACCAGGCTGGCTTTGAACTCATAGAGTACAGCCTGCCTCTGCCTTCTGAGTGCTGGGATTAAAGCTGTGCATCACCATTGCCTGGCAATTTCATTCTTCTTTATGGCTGACTATAATAATGTCCATAGGCACACACACTTTTTTTTATACACTCAGTCACTGGTGTGTTCCTAGATTGATTGAATAAATTGTCTTTAATAAGCAGTACAACCATAAATATGGCTATGCAGGAATTCCTGTAGCAAACTGATTTTGATGCTATGGAACATAGCGCCCAGAAGTTATATAGCTGGGACATGTGACTGATGTTTGTAATTGTTCTAGAAACTTCCGTAGTTGTTTGACAACTAAGATGATTTATATTCATATAACCAAGATATAAAGGACCTGATTTAAATGATTCCTCACAAAAAATGGTTGCTTTTTTCCTTATGACAGCAATTCTGACTAGGATGAAAAAGGCTCTCAATATTGTTTATAATTTCCTAATAGTTAAAAATGTTGAACTTTTCTTCATATTTTTATTTCTGATTTTAAAATTATCTCTTTGGTTCATTTACTAGTTTATTGGTTGGATTCTTTATTGGTTTATTTGTTGTGGTGGTTTTTAATATATTTTGGATATGAACATCTCATTGGGGGAATATCTGGAAAACATTTCCTCCTATTGTATACACAGTCTATTTGTGCTGCTGATTCTTCTGATACACAGAAAATTTTGAATTTAATGTGCTCTCATTTGTCCGTACTTACTAGTTTTCCATGAGCCATTAGACTCCTAGTCAGAAACCATTTCTCATGATGTAGTTTCAAAGTTTAGAGTCCTACGCTGAAGTCTTTGATTTTCAATTGTTCCTTATATATACTGACAGATCTAGTTTCAGACTTCCAAAACACATTTTTTAATTTATCAGTCTCATTTGTTAGAGAAGCTGATTTGTCCAATATGGGTTTGTCAAAAATAAATAACTACAGTCAAGTGGAGACTATAGAATCTAATTTTTTTCTGCTAGATTATGTTGTGGGATATTTGTACACTGTGTGAGAATGTATTGTTGTGATTGGTGTATTAATAGTCAATAGCTAGGCAGTAGATACAGATGGGACTTCCATGCAGAGAGAGAACTCTGGGAAGAGAGAAAGGTGGGATTTGCCAGTGAGACATGGAGAGGAAATGGGAGGTGCAAGATGGAAGAGAGGTAAGACCACATGACAAAAGGTAGATTAATATGTGCACTGGTATAAGTTATAAGAACTAGTGAGACAAACCTTAGCTAAAGCCAAGCTTTCATAATTATTAACAAGTCTCCATGTTGTGATTTTTGCACTGACGGCCCAAAGAAAAATATGCTAGAAGACTGTGTGTCTTCTTTGTACCAGTATTTTTTTTTTTGGTTGTTGTTGTTGTTGTTACTAAAGCCAACCTTTCATGATTAATGATAAGTCTCCATGTCATTATTTGTAAGCTGAACTGGCAGCCCAAAGAAAAATTCAACTTCATATGGCATCCAATGTGGAGGCTCAAATAGACACATAGGGCTTGAGAAAGCAGTCTCTCTAGGCTTGGCATACAGAGATACAGCTCTTTTAAGAGGCCCTGCTATGTAGATTAGCACTTGAGCAGCTGACACTGGCTACAAACCCCTTCTTCAGTCAGATGCAACAAATTCGCAGAGCTTGGTGAGGGAAATGTGGCTCCAGGACTAGCATGAGACAAAGCTCTCATGGAGCTGAGAATGACAGAGTCAGTCAACAGCACCACTCCATTGCAGTAGCCTCGCACTGAAGTCCTGTCTCCTGTGAACACACAGTGCTACAAGCATGGGACTGCAGGTACACAAAAAGTCAGGTCCAGACACACACAAACACAAAACTTGTAAAAAGTAAAATACACTTTAAAAAGTACTTAGGTATTAGAGAGTAAAATGAGTATAGACAGTCATAAAAATTGTTTAAAAATAATAAAGTAAATTATTTAAAAGGAGAGCAAAGGAATATAAAAATTAGCCACATAAGGATGGAAAATGTTATAACACAGGAAGTTTGGACATTATATGGTACTTTATTAATTTTGAATTATTTGAATGCTAATCAACATAGAACCACAGGAGCTGAGAGACGGATTACGAACAGGACTGCTAAATTATACTAGTCTATATGCTTTAAGGATGCCTTGGCTTCATAATAGGAGGGAAATATATTGTTTTGGGGAAGAGGTTTTGCTTTTGTTTATATCGGAAACAAAAAGCTATAGATTCCTTTAAAATTAATAAGAAAGATTTGATTGGGTGAGACTTCCTTAGGATCTTGCCTAGAGAGAAAATGGAAAAGGCCAAGAATGACTACAGAACAGGTGACAGGAGACATATATATTATACATTGTTTAAGAAAATGTTTTGAGGTCTAAAAAGATATTTTTAGGATGATAGTACAAGTTATGATGGAAAGTGGTTTAGGTATAGTAAGTCTTTGACTCACTAAGATATTATAGATAATAAAGTACTTTCTCAAACTTGCCAAATACAAATGGACTGGACATTGGGAATATAATTCTTACCTGAAAATTTTCCTTACTCTATATAGTTTTACTGTATTAGAGTTAAAACTTTTCCTTCTTTAGAAAAGAAGGGGGAAAATGTTGTGGGATATTCGTACACTGTGTGAGGATGTATTGTTGTGATTGGTGTAATAAAAATCTGAATGGCCAATAACTAGGCAGGAGATATAGGTTGGATTTCCAGGCAGAGACAGAACTCTGGAAAGAGAGAATGCTTGCGATTTGCCAGTGAGTCATGAAGAAAAAACAGGAGATGCAGGATGGAAGAGAGGTAAGACCACATGATAGAATGTAGATTAATATATGTATTAATGAAAGTTATAAGAGCAAGTTGAGACAAGCTTTAGGTAAGGCTGTTTTCATATTAATAAGTATCCATGTTGTGATTTTTTAAATGATGCCCCCCAAAAATACATCACAGACTGTGTATCTTCTTTTGTACCAGTGTGTTAGGGTATTTTTCTTACTGTGTGTAATATAATTTGAAGAATTTGAAGTGAAGAGATGCAATATTTTTAAAGTTATTCTTTTTCTTATGATTTCTTTGTCTATTTTATGTTTACATATAAATTTTAAGATTGTATTTTTCATTTCTGTGAATAATATGATTAGAATTTTGACAGATTGAATTTAATCTGTAAACAACTTTGTGTAATAAACAAAGCATATCACTATTTATTCTCTCAATCCATGAATATGGGAAGTCATTCTATAATCTACTACAGAGGTAGATTACTCCATTTCATTTTTCAAGTCTTGAACTGTTTCCCTTACCTGTTTGATTGCTTTTTCTTGTTTGTCTTGGGTATCTTTGAGACATTTATTCATTTTGTCTACCTTTTTGTTTGTCATCTCCATTTCTTTATGGCAGTTTTTCACCTCCTGTTTAAGGTCCTCTATTATTTTCATAAAGTACTGTTTAAAGTTGATTTCTTCTATTTCTTCTGGAGTAGGGTTTTCAATTCTTGTGGTTTCGGGATCCCTGGATTCTGGTGATGTCATGTTGCCTTTTAGGTTGTTGGAGGAATTCTTGTATTGGTGCCTGCCCATCTCTTCCTTCAAATGGAGCCAGGAGAGACTTGGTGTCTTGGTCCAATCTTTGTTATGACTGACTCTGGGTGGATCTCCTCAGTGCAGGAGGAGGAACTGTTCCTGAGTAGATAGAACTCCCCAGCACTGAAACAGGGATGCCTGGTAGACATGGACACCACGGACAAAAGGGCAAATGTAGGGGCAGGGCAGGGTAGAGTAGAACACAGCAGACCCTGCAGCACAAGCTGAAGGTGCCCGCACTTGCTTGCGGGGATCTTCAAGCCTCTCACCCTCTGGGTGGATGGCCTTGGTGCAGGAGCTGGAAACTATTCCTGAGCCAAGGACCTTGCAGACACTAGGGCAGGCTTGGGGTAGGCAGGGACGTGTGTAATTCTGTATAGCTCTTTTCACAACTTAATTTTCATCTTACTTATACAAAATAAATATATTTTTGTGGTCTGTTATGCATAGAAACATAGAACTTGAATTTTTTTACTGATCCTTATTAAAAAGAAAGAAAAAAAAGAAAGCCCATCTGTGTCGTGTTCACTGTGTGACCCATGATTGCGGATAGAATGCTACTCAACGAGAAAGCAACTCTGAGTTTTATACACAGTGTTTTGAACAAACATTTTCTCTTCTGATTTTATTTTTATAACCTAACCTATCAAGTGATCCTTCCCACTTCACTTTATAAGTAAAACCTTTACCAAACTCTTATTTACATCCACAAAGATGTTTAGAGAGATACATGTCATTAAGAAGGACACTCAATGTAACATGGTCTTTTCATCAAGTGTCTCTTTCAAACTTACTGCATAAGTTTGAAAAGCTTTAACCTGGAATATGGGATTCAGAACACTAGCTTATGTGTTTTTTTATCATTTAATACTTATGACTTTATTAGAATTGAAGAGATCTTTAAAACACTTAAACAACATTTTCATTTATATAAAAACCTCACCATCTGTCTATGAAAATTTATACATGTAACCATGGCTATTATTCTATTCTAAGTAAATATTTAAGTGCCATACCCTCTCCGATATTTCTTTGCATTTATATAAAAGCAATATTTCTAAAATGTGTAACATGACATTTTACATTTTTGACAGTCTCATAAGTGTTTACAAGCATTGAGATCATGTTGACCTCTCATTGCCCTCTCTTGACCTCTTCCATTCCAACTGATATTCACCTTTCTTGCCAATTAGACTGCCTCCTAATTTGATGTCTTTTTGTATATTCCTTTAAGTTTAATCAGGGTTGTTCGTATGAATATGAGTAGGGGTCTACATTATATACTGGAGAATGGGAAACTCATCAGTAGAAAGTGACTCCCACTCCCACAGCAGACATTAATTGTTTACATCTCTTCAGGGACGAACTTCTGCAGTCATACCCTATCCAACATAGAATGTTGAAAGGCCCAATGTTGGTAATGGCAGTTTCATCTTTTACTCTTAAAAGACACACATTGTTTGTGTTTATGAAACTTACAACGCAGCCATTTCTCTAAGCTTGGGAAACCATTTTCCAGTTGAATTGTATAACTTATTCTAGTTAGAATTAAAGATGTCATGTGTCTATTCTGCCCTATTTTAGAAGAATTCAGTATTAACTGTACATCTGTATAAATTATATTTAACCTAGTACTATTTGTATGTTACAAGTTCCAAACATTAAAGTTGCCTCATGTTCTGCAAATGATTTGGTACACATAGACTGATGTAATAAAAGCTTTCAGCTTTACACGGTCTATTAGGAGCCAAATTCTACCACTACTGGTATGGTCAAACCGAGAAAAGAATTAGCATGTTAAACTTGATTTTCACTGTTACTTATATAGTACTGTGGTATGTACTGAATAAGCCTATCTCTGCCTCACTTCTATTTCCAATAAGGGAAGTTTGATCTTTACTGGGTAAAAATCTTTGGAGAAATAACTTCACCTTCTGTACTTCTCTATGATATAGTCAAATCTGGTTAGCCAATGTGGAGAAATGAATGCAGTTGCCTATCTTGGAGCTTTTTCTCTTTAGAACTCCCAGGTACCCCAGAGGCAGATATTCCATTGTGTTGCTTGCCCTGCTATGAACATTATGGGGGAGATGTTTGCACTGTTAAGGACCCTTTCATTGTGCTGAGTTTAGTCAGTGGATGAGAGAGGTTTGTTTACTATAAAGCAAATCATTAACTGTACCATTTGGCTACAAATCTAAAGCTATATTTTTCAACAAATATTGAAAACAATAAAATGATATTTTGCTTTAACCTGTTCATTTTCTTATGCTAAATAATGCTTCCTTACTTCTAAATCTGGATAGAGAAAAGGACATTGTTAACTAAACCACCAAACTCTAACTATTCAGCTAATTACATAAGAAAATGTAAAAGCATCTTACAGTATGGAACATGCCCTTTACACTCAATTAATGTAAAATATTATTTTGGATATAATTGATATTTTTACTACATAATATTGTGCAGAATATGCTCATGACACAATAATAATGCACATCCAAGAAAGAATTGATATCATATTGTAATGGAAAATAGCATTTTGAATTGATAAACCTCAATTGTGTGAACAAAATTTTAGGACAGTGGTTCTGGTTAATTTTAACATGGGTAATCTGCCCTCATGGAAGAAGTATACTCCATGCACAATAACATTTTAGACAACATAGTAATAGGTTCATTTCTTTCTAAAATCAGTATTTCTCCACCAGAACCTACATTTTAAGTTCTATTTAGCCGGGCGGTGGTGGCGCACGCCTTTAATCCCAGCACTCGGGAGGCAGAGGCAGGCGGATCTCTGTGAGTTCGAGACCAGCCTGGTCTACAAGAGCTAGTTCCAGGACAGGCTCCAAAGCCACAGAGAAACCCTGTCTCGAAAAACCAAAAAAAAAAAAAAAAAAAAAAAAATTCTATTTAAATTTACAACATCTTCAGCTTGTCCTTTGTTTATTTTTCCATTGCCCTAAACTTAAGACATATTTCACCAATACCATGTGCATCGAGTGGCTTGGGCAGTTATCACTTTAAGCAGCCTTTCCTATAATCACCATCAGGAGCAGTAAACTCATAAAAATTGTCAAAATGATGGATGACTCTCCCCAGTGACCTTTGATGCCTCCAGCTTGCGGGCTGTGTGGAGACGAGGAATGAGGAATCACACAGAAAGCAATCTGTAGCAAGAATGTAAAGAGTCACCAATACCCGAGAAGCCTTTTTGTTAAAAGAATAACAAAATGAAAAGAAAGCATATGGGGACTACATAGGTCATTTCTAAGTAAGTATATCTCTGGTGCTCTTTACAGACTCATTATCATCTGAGACTAGGGTACTACAAAAGAAAGAACAGGAAGGCAGTCATGAGCATTACCACAGCTGTCTGCTCTGTGAAGGTCATCATACATCGTCTGCACTCAGCATAGTCACCCAAGTACTTAGAACTGGCCTACTATTTTTAACCATCCTCTGATACTGAAGTAGAGATTAATTAAGCTATTCTTCCAAGGTCACCAGTAGGTTAAGTGTGATATACAGGAGTCAGTAACAGATAGCACTTTCTGAGGCTGGTAGAAAGAATTAATTTGTAACATTTATAAAATCCTAAAATAGCATCTGGCCCATGATCCAAGAATGCTAAATTATAACTAATATCATTATTACATAAACATATTGCTGAAGCATCTGATTGAGGATACCTCAAATAACAGGACAGGTAGATATAATATCATCAAATAGTTCAGAAATATCTACTGTGTGCCAGACACCAGAGGTAAAATAACAAGCCATAAAAGATTCACATATGAAGCTATACAATCTATGTCTGAACACAGCACATGCATTAGGAATTCAATCAATCTTTGTATTATGTATTCATATTGTATGCAAACAAACCTAAGAACATTAGAACTATATGTTTTTTGCCCACACAGGAATATATAACACTATAAAAAAAACTATCCATTTCACCTATCTCTGGGAATCCCCAGTGGGTGTTCACTCATGTTCTTGAGCTATTTGAATTAGCTTGCTGCTGACATCTTACTACAGTGTTATCACTTACTCCACAAGTTTGACTAAACACTTATCTGAACAGCTGATGCTACTATTTTTTGGCTCACATTATGAAGTTTAATCTCCCAGGGTTCTCATAATCTTATTTGAAAAGTCAAGGTCCTTTTTTAAGGGCCTTGTTCTTATTAACAAACAATTTAGGAACTGACTCAGGAAGTTTGAGGACAAATTTACTAGCATTAAATAAACGAACAACACATATATGAAGGGAAGGTGACATTTACATTTGGTTGCCCGGAGAGGAAGATGGAGAAAATGAACAAAGAAATCTATATCATTTGAATCAAACATAGAGGTTTGGCAAGCAGCTACATTGCAAAAAGGCACAAAGCTTCAGTGAAAAGCAAAATAATAATAATAATAATAATAATAATAGACAAGATATAAGAAAGTGTAGTGCTGCACAAAGAGCAAGGATTCTGGGAAAGAAGAATACAGTAGCCCATTAAGGAGATAATTCTGCATGCCATATCTTTAGCATGATATGGTATTAGATGAATTTGCCTTTCTATGGGTTGTTTTTTTAGCCAGGTGACCGAGTGGCCTAAATGGATTAACTCTTATGTCTCAGGTTACTTGGACTGCTACCTCTGCACTGAGGCCAGTAGGTTCCTTACTCTTGAGCAAGAGAAATAGCTTTCCTTACTGGACTCCCATGCTATTGTAGCAATAACTAAACAGTAACTAGGACTGTGAGGACATCCCATTAACATGCTCTAAGGGATCCAGATGCAAATGTCTCTTCCCATCATCTTTAGTTCTCATTTCTCATAGAGACAAGTCATGACCTTGTCAGGGGCCTGAGAAGTAGAGCCATGACCCTGCTCTCTTATTTTTATTTACCCATTACTTTAGAACTTTTGGTCCTTGAGTATCCAAAACAAATTGAAAGCCTTTCTCTGAGCCTGACCAAGTTTCATAGTAAATGTTCAATGAATAAATGTTCTATGTTTAAAGGAAAAAGTAAAAAATGAAACACGGAGAAAGGCTTAGAGCAGGTAGAGCAACCGTCGGAAACGCTGTCCTCATGGTCTCATGAAGTCCAGTTGCTGAATGATGTGAAGAAAAGCATTGATTACCTACAGCTTCATAGTAAAAAGATTGGTTTTAGCCATAAAACTGGGAATGTGGAGCTTCATTATGGGTTTAAGGCCGATAAAACTCTAGGAACATTTGGGGGGTTGTGACCTGTGGTTGTAATTATGGGTGTTGCTATCTTTGGAGGCCAGCTACTGTAAATACTTCATGTACTATAATGACTTGCAGGTGACTTTTAGAGGCCCTCTTCAAAGGAAAGGAAGTAGAATGCTATCTTTTAAATGAATTTTAAAAGGATGAAAGAAATGTCTAATGATATTATGATAGCTGTGTAATAGTGCAAAACATACTGTGTTTATTTGGTTGCTCTTAAGGTTTTCAGCTTTAAAACAGTTCAGTCCCTGAATGTTGCTGCCTGAGTATTGAACCATTGTGGGTGAAGTCAACTGATAACCCCCAAATTCCTTTCCTACCCTTCACAGTTTGAAGCATGAAATATACGCCTCTAATATTCTTATGTTACTTTACCAGCACTCCCCTATTGGCAGCTAATCATTTGTATTCCATATTTGTATCACTTCTCTCATTTAACTATAGGCTTTACAGCAGAGGAGGAAAAAAAGGAAGAAATGCTTCAGGATGATTCTTGCCTCTATGCCTACCCAATGGACCAGCTTAAATAAATCAGTCATTTATCAAAGTGGACAACTGGTACTTCAAGGGAGTGTGCAAACAGAGTATGTCATACAAGTGAAAACAGAGCATCACATCGGGTTTACTTTATGCATCTTAAAATTGATGTTCCCTTTTCTTTTACCTTTGTTCTCTAGAAGAAAGTATCTGTTTTGGATTTGGATTGTCTTTAAGTACTATTGTTAACACTGTGGCTTGGAAGTGCCTGGGTTTGTAAGAACTACATGAAATAAGCAAAGAAAAAAACATGACTTTTTGAAGACCAAGATGAAAGTTAATGGAAGAACTCTGTGGGGTGAGAAGAATAACATAGAATTTTTGGAAATTAGGATGAATTTAGAACACATAAAAAGTTTATATAATATTTATAAATTCAATAACTTAATGTATAATTTCATCAAGATTTTTAACTTCATGTTTTCTCTAGAATATTTAAATTAAATATAATGATCCCTCTCCATTGGTTTAATATAAAGAAAATAAATCAGAAGAAGATGAAAGGAACTTTCCCCTCTCATAGCTTTCTAAATAAATTTAACACATGAACAACTCACTTGGGTCAATGATCCAAGTCTCCCACACAGAACAGCATAGTTTCTGGAAATCCCATATCTAGGTACACCTGGGATGCCGGTTAATTATATAAGCAGAAGGATCACTCAAGTCAACTGATGACACACACAGTTCAAATGTTACATTATCCAGGGACTCACGTATGAATTATTAAATTGAATCTATATGCACATATTAACATTTCCTTGTAAGTATGTTTATTAGAAATTTAAATAAATTTTGTGCAGTCACAGTTTTACTGCTATAACATATATTACTTAAACTTAAAATGTGAGTTTCTATGATTTCTAGCTGACTAATTTTCTGGAAAGACGTATGCTAATGCCACTAATTTATGTTAATATAACACTGAAAATAAACAAAATCCATATCTTTTCTGCTAGAGATGATGCTTTCTTATTTTTACTTTTGTGAAACATATTCTATGAAAAAATAAAGACACCCGTAATGTTCAAGTCAATCTCTGAAAATTACTGTTTAGTGACTCTATTAGGAAAGGCAACTTTCACATAGGAATATTTGAAGACATAATGCAATCATGAACTTCTTATATTCTGATTTAGTTGTATTCAGATAAGCAAATTTGTATACCCCTATTATGGATTCTATGCTAAATTCTAGAAATATGAAGGTGAATATGATCAGAACTCTGCCCTCAAGCATCTCATAGAACTAACAACATATAAAATACACATTACAATTGGAATTGTGATGTAATTTAAAATACATTAGTTTAAAACAACCATTAGATCCTAAAATGTTATAAGTGATGATAATTCTTGCATTATAAAGGATTCATGCATAATCAGTCAAACACAACTATGTTAGCTGAGGGGGAAATATAAACAGGGAATTTGAATATTATTCTTTCGGAGTGTATTTTTTAAAGGGAAACAAAATCTAGTTTCTGGTTTTATTTTTTAAGGATAGTTACAACCCTCTGAGAAGTCAACTTGATTCAGTTGTAATGTCCATTTGCAAAAGGTGAGCATTTGGCAGATATATTATAGTTTAATATGATATTCCTGTGATGACTTCTGTTCATATATTTCTATGGGCCCTTTGAAATGCTTGGTTCTTATGGTTACATGCCAACCGTGGTCTCTGAAAATTGAGGGCTGTAAAATGTGTCACAAGACAGTTTTCTGTCTTCTCATGTCCCTCTAAGTCCATTCCATTTAGTATATCATCTAATGATTAAGAGTTTGGCTGAGAGCCGGGCGGTGGTGGCACATGCCTTTGATATCAGCACTCAAGGAGGCAGAGGCAGGTGAGTCTCTGTGAGTTCCAGGCCAGTCTGGTCTACAAGACTAGTTCCAGGCCTGGATCCAAAGCTACAGAGAAACCCTGTCTCGGAAAACAAACAAACAAACAAACAAACAAAAACAAGTTTGACTGAGCTCAAAGAGTTCAGGACAAGTAAAAAGTATCCCATTTCCTCTCCAACAACTTGGGGAATCAGGTTTTAGCAACTGTGGATGAGAACATTCCCACAGTGCAAACAGGCTCACAGCAAAAGCTAAAGACAATGGGAAAATACCCCCTTGATTTCAGCTGATAAAAGAACACAACAAAATAGAAACAAGCACTGTCCTACAATTTATGTTGCCATGATAGGCACCATAACCAAGAGCAACTTGGGAGGAACTGATTTATTTCACCTACACTTTCATATAACAATTCATCTTTAAAAGCAGCGAGGGCAGGGTCTCAAGCAGAGCAAGATCCTTGAGGAAGGAGCTTATGCAGAGACCAAGGAGGAGTCCTGCTTACTGGCTTGCTCACTATCTTTTCTTATAGCACCCAAGACGACTGGCCCAGAGTGGCACCACCCTCAATGGGCTGAGCCATCCCACAGTAATCACCAACCAATAAAATGTCCTATAAGCTTGCCTACACTCTGTAGTGATGAAGCTGTGGGCAGGCCTGCTTTTCGGCCTGTCCGGCTCCCAGCCGCCTGGCTAGCTTATGCCCCGAAATAACAACACACAAATTGTATTCTTTTAAACACTGCTTGGCCCATTAGCTCTAGCCTCTTACTGGCTACTTGGTTAACCCATTTCTAATAATCTGTGTAGTACCATGAGGTGGAGGCTTACCTAGAAGATTCTAACCCATGTCCATCTTGGACCAGAGCTTCATCACGTCTGTCCCACTGAGGAGAGGCATGGCATCTGACTGAGCCATCTACCTCACTTCCTTCTTCCTGTTCTGTCTACTCCACCCACCTAAGGGCTGGCCTATTAAATGGGCCAAGGCAGTTTCTTTATTAATGAATGAAATCAACACAAACAGAAGACTCTCCCACATCAACACTCTGATCTTATGGTGCTATTTTCTCAATTAAGTTCCCTTCTCTCAAATGACTCCAACTTGTGTCAAGTTTGACATAAAGCCAAACCAGAAAACAATCGAGTATCAGGCTCATGTTTTCCTAAATGCCCATTTTTATGTATGTTAAAAAATGGCTTTGGGGGCTGGAGAGATGGCTCAGCAGTTAAGAGCATTGCCTGTTCTTCCAAAGGTCCTGAGTTCAATTCCCAGCAACCACACAGTGGCTCACAACCATCTGTAATGAGGTCTGGTGCCCTCTTCTGGCCTTCAGGCATACATGCAGAGAGAATATTGTATACATAATAAATAAATAAATATTTTAAAAAATGGCTTTTGCAAAGGAAACCTCTAGTAAGTACCTATCTGCTACAAGAAAACTCAGGTTTAAGAAGAACAGAACGGCAGATTCCTAAGGGGAGTAATTAGATGGAGGAAGAGCTCGTGTGAACAGGTGGAAGTTCCTTATAGAAATAGCTTTCTAAAGTTTTTTTGTGGAAAGCATCCTCAGCTAATACTGAATCGCTAAAGAGTGATTTGTTAGACAAATATTATGTTTTGAGTTATTATGATGATATTAGTGAAAAACAGAGTCCACTGTATATAGAAATGAGGCAGTTTTTTCAATAAACTCTTCTAAACACCAAAATCCAGCAACTTTTAGCAGTGATCACCATATTCTAGGATGTGATCTGCATAACTCAAGAGTCATATATTTCTGAAATCTTCATGAACAGGTAGAGTATAAAGGGATGAGGTGCCAACTCAGTGAGTAAACACTTGCCTCAATATAATAGTGAGAACCTGGATATAGATCCACAGAATCCAGATGAAGCTTATTGCAAAGATTCATGTCTGTAATTCTGATGTTACTTTGATAGAAGGGAGGTGGAGACAGAAGAATCCCCAGAGGCTTGCAGGCTGGCTAGTCTGGAATTCACGGTAGTAAATAAGAGATTCCCATATTTCAGACAAAGTAGAGGGTCAAGACTAACCGTAGGGTTGTCCCCTGACCACCATTCATACACGACTGCATGTACATCCCAACAGTCCCACATGTACACACACAAAAGTTTTTAGGAAATTTGTGTATGCATTTATATATTTTCATATGAAGTCATGGATCAATTTGTATCTTCATCACATACATATATATATATATCCATATGCATACATATACTTGGATTCATATTCAAATCATTGATATTTGTTGATCACTGTAATAAGTAAATTAAAAATTAGTACATTTTTTGAGAAAATTAGTCTTCATTTAGTAAATAGTAGAATCAAGAGTTTTACCCATAATGGACTTTCTGTAAAATACAGACCAATACAGAGCTACAGAGTCTTGGAAGCTATCTATTACCTATTTACCTAGCTCTCTATCTGTCATCTACCTAAGCATGTTTTATTAATTTTTTTAGACCAGTAGTATGTTTGGTTTTACCCAAGGTCTCTAGGCTATTAGACTCTGGACCTTGGTTATTTAAGCAGTCTGGCACAGCTTTTCATGAAGTAGGCCTTAAGAATGTAAGTAATGTAGGATTTCCTGCATTAGAAGACTACTCTCAAAAGGTCTGTGCCACCACTGCCCTTTCATATGCTTTAGGCAATACAAATTGTAGGTCACACGTTTTGTGACTGGGTTGGTGTCCGTGTTTCTCTTTTGGTAGCCTGCAGAGTAGTACATTTCTGCCCCACAAAAAGACCAGAACATAGGAGTGAGGGCTCCAAGAAGACAAAAGTTCAACTTCTTCATGTTCATTGAGTTGTATAGGTGTGGTCCTTGGTAATGGGGCCCTGCTGTCAGTTTGCATGGAGCAAGATTTCTATGTGAACCTCTTGGCCGAAGACTCAAATTAATGCAGCATAGTTCCCCCACTGGAAGCCTTGTCTGGCTGTAAGAGATGGCTATTTGAGACTCCATAACCCCCATTTCCAGGAATACTCATTAGGGTCACCTTCTATAGATTCCAAGAATTTTATACTTCTCTAGATTACCACATCACCATGCAAATGTTCCCCGACTCCAGCTGTTCTCCCCAGACTCTCTCCCTCCACCTCAACCTGATCGCCCACTCCCATTCCTCCAGTTCCCAGTCTTCTAATAAAATTTATTATATTTCCCCTTCAATGTGAGACCCAGTGTGCCTGCTGTCCCTTCCTCCATAACAAACTTCTCTGGGTCTACAGATTGTAGACTGATTATCATTTACTTAATTGCTAATATTCACATATAAGTGAATACATACCATATTTGTTTTTCTGGAACTAGGTTCCCTCACTCAGGATGACTTTTTTTTTTTTCATTCATTTGCCTGCAAATTTCATGGCATCATTTTTTTCTTGTTGTTGTTTAGCAGCTTAATAATACTCCATTGTGTAAATAAATCACATTTTCTTAATCCATTCTTCTGGTTGAGGAGCATCAAAGTTGTTTCAAGTTTCTAGATAATATAAATAAAGGCACAATGGACATGGCTGAGCAAGTGTCATTGTGGTCAGATGGAACATCCTATGTATATATGCTTAAAAGTGCTCTAGTTGGGTCTTGAAGTAGATCAACTCCCAGTTCTGAGGAACTTCCATATTGATTTCCATAGTTATGTAAGTTTGCACTCCAACCAGTAATGGAAGTGTGGTTTCTCCACATCCTAACCAGCATGAGCTGTCACTTGTGTTATTGACCCTAAATGTTCTGACAGGTATAAGAAGGAATTCAAAGTCATTTTGATTTATGTAACCCTAATAGCTAAGGATAGTGGACATTTCTTTAAGTGTTTCTCATCATTTACAATTCCTCTATCACATATTCTTGGTTTAGCTCTGTAGCCCGTTTTTAATTGGGTTATTTGTGTTTTTGTTATCTAGTTTCTTGGGTTCTTTATTTATTTTGGATATTATTTCTCCATCAGATATGGAGTTGGTAAAAGTCTTTTCTCATCTATAGACTGGTACTTTGTCCAATTTATGTTGTCCTTTGCCTCATAGAAGATTTTAAGTTTCCTAAGGTCACATTTATTAATTGTTGGTCTTAGTGTCTGCTCTATCCATGTTCTGTTCAGAAAACCATCTCCTGTGCTGATGCATACAAGACTATTTACCAGTTTCTCATCTATCCAGTTTAGTGTACCTGGTTTTATATTGAAGTCTTTGATCCACTTAGACTTGAGGTTTGTGCAGGGTAATAAGAATGTATCCATTTGCATTGTTCTGCATGCATACATCTAGTCTGAACAGCACCATTTGTTGAAGATGCTTTCTTTTTCAAGTGTGAATTTCTGGCTTCCTTATAAAAAAAAATCAGGTGTTCAGAGATGTGTGAACTTATGTCCAGGTCTTCAGTTCGATTGCAGTGATCCACATGTATATTTTTTTGCCAAAATCATGCAGTTTTTATTACTATTGTTCTGTAGTGCAACTTGAAGTCAGGAATGGTAGGATATCCAGCAGTTATTTCATTGTTCAGGATTATTTGTTTTATAGTCCTGAGTTTTTTGTTTCCTTGTTTCTTTGTTTTGTTTCTTCCCACATGAAGTTGATTATTGTTCTTTCAAGGTCTACAAGAATTGTATTGAAGATTTGCTTTTTCAAAATGGTCATTTTTACTGTTTTAATCCTACTGATCCAAGAGCATGGGAGATGGTTCCTTTTTATAATATGTTTTTCATTATCTTTCTTAAAAGACTTGAAGTTTTTATCTTATAAGTCTTTGCTTGCTTGGATAGAGCTACCCCAAAATATTTTATAATATTTGAGGCTACTTTAAAAGGTGTTATTTCCCTGATATCTTTCTCATTCCATTTGTCATTTGTAGACAGGAGGGCTACTGATATGTTGAGTTAATACTTTGTGTAGTTACTTATCTAAAAATGTTTATCAACTGTAGGAGTTCCCTGCTGGAATTTTTGGGGTCACTTATATATACTTTCATATCATCTGCAAATAACAATACTTTGATGCTTCCTTTTCAATTTGTACCCCTTTCTCTCCTTCAGTTATCTTACTGTTTCAGCAAAAGCTTCAAATACTACATTGAATAAATAGGGAGAGAATGGACAGCCTTGTCTTGTTCCTGATTTTAGTGGGCTTTCTTTCAATTTCTCTTCATTTAATTTATGTTGGCAATAGGCTTGCTGTAAATTACCTGTATTATGTTTAGGTATGTCCCTTGTATCCCTAATATCTCCAACATTTTTATCACAGGTCAATCTAATACCTGAAAGTGTACTGGATTGTGTCAAAGGCATTTTCTACCTCTAATGAGATGATTATGTTTTTTTCAGCTTTTTTAAATGGTAGATTATACTTACTGGTTTTTTTTTTCAGTAATGAACGATTCCTGCATCTCTGTGATGAAGCTTACTTGATCATGGTGGATGATTTTTTAATTGATCTTGGACTCATTTTGCAAGTATTTCATTCTTCATTTTTGCATGTATGTTCATGAGGTAAAGTGATTTGTAGTTCTCTTTCTTTGTTAAGTGCTTACATAAGTTGAGTGTTAGAGTAAAATTGGCTTGATAAAATGAATTGTGCAATGTTCCTTCTAAATCAATTTTGTGCAATACTTTTAGGAATATTGGCATTGACTATTCTCTGAAAGTCTGGTAGAATTAAAGTCTGAGTTAAAACCATGTGCTCCTGACCTAGTTTTGGTTGGGAGACTTTGAATGACTGCTTCCATTTTCGTAGGGGCTATAGGCTTATTTAAATTGATTTTCTGATCATGATTTAACTTTGCTAAGAAGGGAAATTATCCATTTTTTAGATTTTCCAATTTGATGGAGTATAGGTTTTAAAAAGATTTCCTTATATTTCTCTGGATTTCCTAAGAGTCTGTCGTTATGTCCCCTTTTCATTTCTGATTTTGATAACTTGGATATTCTCTCTTTGACTTTTAGTTAGTGTGGCTAAGGGTTTGTCCTTTGTCCTTTGTACCTTTTTTGTTTCATTGATTCTTTATATTGTTCTCTTTGTTTCTATTTTATTGATTTCAACCTTCAATATGATTATTTTTTGCTGTGTACTCCTCATGGGGTTGCTTATTTCTTTTTGATCTAGGGCTTTCATATATGCCTTTTTTGATAGTTTGATATATTTCCTATAATTTGCTTAGTGTAGGCACTTAGTGCTATGAACTTTCCTCTTAGCACTGCTTTCATTGTGTCTCATAGGTTTTGAATATGCTATTTACTCATTTGCATTGCATTCTTGAAAGTTTTTAATTTCATTTTTCATTTTTGTCTTGACCCAGATTTCATTCAGAAGAGAGTTGTTCAGTTTCCTTGAGGTCATAAGGTTTCTGTTGTTTCTGTGGTTATTAATATCCAGCTTTAATCCATAGTGATATGATAGGATGCAAGGAGTCATTCAATTTTCTTGTATTGATTGAGACTTGCTTTGTGACTGAGTATGTGATCAATTTTAGAGAAAGTTCCATGAAATTCAGAGAATAAGGTATATTCTTTGGTGTTTGGTGAAATGCATATTCTTTGGTGAAATGTTTGGTAAATCTCTGCTAGCTCCATTTGGTTTATAACATCTCTTAAATTCAGTATTTCCCTCTTTAGTTTTTGTTTGGATGACCTGTCTATTGGTGAGAGTGAGGTATTAAAGTTTCTCACTCTCGATCTGTGAAGGTCAATATGCAATTTAAGCTGCAGTAGTTTGTCTTTTACAAACCTGGGTGCCACATGGGTATTTGGGGCATAGATATTAATAAGTGAAACACCATCTTTGTGGATTTTTTTCTTTGATAAGTATGTAGTATCCTTTCCTATCTTTTTTGATTAGTTTTGATCTGAAATTTTTTTGTTAGATATTAAAATGGCTATACAAGCTTGCTTCTTAGGTCCATTTGCTTGGAATATCTCTTCCCACCCTTTACCTTAAGGCAATATTTATCCTTTATGTTGAGATTTGGTTCTTGGATGCAACCAAAGGATGGATACTGATTTCATGCCATTCTGTTAGTTGGTGTCTTTATATTAAGTGCTGCAGATCATTGATATTGAGAGACATCAATGTCCAATAATTGTTGATTCTTTTTGTTTTTTGTTGATGTTTTTGATGGTAGTAGAGATTGTGTGTGTGTGTGTGTGTGTGTATGTGTGCCCTTTCTTTTGGTTTTACTAGTGTGAGATGATTTATTTCCTGTGTTTTCTTGTTTGCAGTTAATCTCTTTATGTTGAAGTTTTCCTTCTAGCATCTTCTATAAGGCTGGATTTGTAGATACATATTGTTTAACTTGGACTCTATCATTGAAATGCTCATTTTCTTCATTCATGGTAACAGAAAGTTTTCCTGGATATAATAGTCTGTGCTGGCATTTGTAGTCTCTTAGAGTCTGCATCATATATGTCTAGGAACTTCTGGCTTACAGAGTCTTTTCTAGGAACTCAGTTGCAATTCTTACAGGTCTGCCTTTATATGTTACTTAGTATTTTTCCTTTGTAGTTTTTCATATTCCTTCTTTGATATGTACATTTAGTATTTTAATTATTTGGCAAAGTGACTTTCCCTTCTGTCCATGATGTGGGATTCTACTCTGCATGCTGTGAATACCATTGGTTAATAAAGAAGCTGTTTTGGGCCAGTGATAGGGTAGAGCAGAGCTAGGCAGGGTAAACTAAACTGAATGCTGAGGAAAAGGAGGCAGAATCAGACAGAAGCCATGGAGCTGTCTCCAGAGATAGATATGCCAGAACCTTGCTGCTAGGCCACAACCACATGGTAAAATATAAAGTAATGTAAATGGGTTAAATTAAGATTAAAAGTTAACCAAAAAAGAAGTTAGAGCTAATAGGCCAAGCAGTGATTTAATTAATACAGTTTCTTTGTGTTTATTTTGGGAGTCTGGGCATCTGGGAAATGAACAAGTAGCCACCCACTAAAGGTCCAATCTATTTGGCGCTGTATGCTTCTTATATATTGTATTTCCTTCTTTAAGTTAGGATTTTTTTTTCTTTTCTGACTTTGTTGAAAATATTTTTTGGGCCTTTGAACTGGATTTCTTCTCTTTCCACTATACCTATTATTCTTAAGTTTGGTCTTTTTATAGTGTTCCAGATTTACTGAATGTTTTATATCAGGAGTATTTTAGCTTTAACATTTTCTGTGTTCAACATATACATTTCTTTTATCATATCTTTAATGACTGAAAATTTTGCCCATCTCTTGTACTCCTTTGGGAAGACTTGCCTCTCTAGTTTCTTATTCTAAATTTTCATTTCCAGAGTTCCCTCATTTTGGATTTTCTTTATTGATTCTATTTCCTACTTCAGGTCCTGAACTATTTTATTTATTTCCTTACACTGCTCTTTCTATGTGTGTGTGTGTGTGTGTGTGTGTTTTCCTGGATTTCTTTAAAGGATTTATTTATTTACTCTTTAAGGAACCCAACTGTAGGAAGTTAAAGCCTACCAGACTAAGAGCAGCCAACCTGGAATCTGCCTAGTGCTATCAGGGATCCTGATAGTGCCAATCCAATGAGGGGCAACACTTGATGTCAATGGATCAAAACACCTGGGTTTTGAGAGGGTATATAAAAGTTTTTCCCATTGTTAAATAAACAAGTCTGCTGTACACCTTCTACCTAACTCACTATGTCAGACAAGATATCGACACTATGCCTTCTCACCCTCTCCCAAGGAATACATTAGGGCCCAGCAACACCCTATCATCTTCCTAAAGGCCATTTTAAGAACTTTATCAGATGCTTCACCTATGTAGGAATATCCAGGGCCAGCTATGGTATGATTGTTGGAAGGAGAGAGGCTGCTCATTGCTTCCTGGATGCTTAGCCCCAACATAATCACACAAAAACTATATGATTTAAAACACTGCTTGGCCAACTACTTAAGCATATTGCTAGCTAGTTCTTTCAACTAGAATTAACCCATATCCATTATTTTATATTTTACCACAAGGCTTGTGGCCTAACAGCAAGGTTCCAGCATCTGTCTCAGGCAGAGTTACATGGCTTCTCTCTGACTCCACGTCTTTTCTCCTAGCATTCAGTTTAGTTTTCCCCACCTAGCTCTATTTCCCTATAGCTCTGCTGTAGGCTCAAAGCTGTTCCTTTATTAACCAATGATATTCACAGCATACAGAAGGGAATCCCTCATCATAGGGATAGCTAGGCTCTCATGAAAACGTATTGCTCTGGCTGTTACTGATTGTACTTTTACCCTGGCACCTAGGAATCTGGCATTGAGATGATTATAGATCTAGGTGTTGTTTTCTCTATTTGTCTTTGTCAAATGGGTGCTTTATTCCTTGGTTTTTGCTTCCTCTCTGGAATTTTGGAGAGTGTGATGTTTGTATATTGCCTGTTTTCCTGGCCTGTTTAGCTGGTATATTCTCAGGGAATGCTTGCTAGTGTTGGAGGCTGGGTTTCTGGGATAAACTGGGGAAAGGAATGCTGGAGAAGGTCTTTGTCATCCATCAAGGATGAGATTAGTGAGGGAAGGGAAACCACAGCAGAGTTCCTGCTATAGAGCTGGGGATGAAACTAGGGGACTGGATCACAGGATCAGCGTTCAGCCTACCTGTTTATCTGGGAGGAGTGACCCTTGAGTTAGCAGGGGGTCACTGCTGAAATTGAGGCCTTAGGGAAAAAAAAAAACAAGTGGGAAAAGGAGGTTAGGAAAGGGAACTGTGGAATCCACAGGAGATGGGCAGGATAGAGGGAAGGCTACATTTGGTTTTCTGTTGCAGTGCTGGGGAGGACACTGGAATTTGGTCTTGGAGAACAGAGAGAATAATTTGTGTTTTAAAGGACGATAACATATTGATGAATATCAATTTTTAGTGAAAACTTATTTGCATATTTGTGTAGTGTTTGAAATAAAGGATGCTTGAGTTTTCACTCATCCAGCCACAAGGACCATCACCATTTGAATTGGGTTGGTTTTTAAGAACTAATAGTAGCCGGGCTGTGGTGGCGCACGCCTTTAATCCCAGCACTCGGGAGGCAGAGGCAGGCGGATCTCTGTGAGTTCGAGGCCAGCCTGGTCTACAAGAGCTAGTTCCAGGACAGGCTCTAAAAAAGCTGCAGAGAAACCCTGTCTCGAAAAACCAAAAAAAAGAAAAAAAAGAAAAAAAAAAAGGAAGAACTAATAGTTTCTGGGAAATAATGCCAGAAGTTCTGACAAAACATGCTACTGTCTTTGTGCCAAAACAAAAATAAAATTAACAATTAAAAGTAAAACTCAGACAACATTAGTAGGTAAAGGCATATTAAGCACATACTTCTAAACACCAAATAATACTCCATTGTCCACATGAACCACATTTTTATAAGAACTTAGAATACTTCTTAAGTGAAGATACTCCTGGTCTGTACATCATATTGTAAGAGGCAGAGTAAGGAATGAGACAGAATAATAAGGAGCAGTAAACTTACTGCGTGGAATATACCGGTCGGAATATACTGGTCCAATGACTTCGGGGACTGTAGAAAGCCTGAGAGATCACTCTCTGCCAAATCCTGTTTAAGGTACAACAAAGCACAGGAATTCCTGGGCAGCTAGTCTCCACCTACAGGGATGACATGGGGTAATTGGTCTGACAGCTACCTAAGTAAAGCTTTCCCTTAACATAACACTCTTGCCCTTAAACTACCTCCAGAATAACAACCTTTCCATCAAAGTTCATCAAGAGTGTTTCACATTTTTTGTCCGGCAATCTTGTCTACTTCCAGTATCCAGGAGGATAACTATATGTTTTTCTTTGGGTTCACCTTCTTATATAGCTTCTCTAGGATTTTTACGAATTATAGGCTCGATGTCCTTTATTTATGGCTAGAACCCAATTATGAGTGAGTACATCCCATGTTCATCTTTTTGGGCCTGGGTTACCTCACTCAGGATGGTGTTTTCTATTTCCCTCCATTTGCATGCAAAATTCAAGATGTCATTGTTTTTTACCGCTGAGTAGTATTCTAGCATGTATATATTCCACACTTTCTTCAACCATTCTTCCACTGAAGGGCATCTAGGTTGTTTCCAGGTTCTGGCTATTACAAATAATGCTGCTATAAACATAGTTGAACAGATGCTTTTAGGGGTGGGGTGGGATGGGGGGAGGGGGGAGGGGGTGAGAAAAGTGTGAAGTGGAGGATGGGAAGAGCTTGGGGGAATAGGATGGTTGGGATATAGGAAGGGTGGATATGAGAACAAGGAATTATATATCTTACTTAAGGGAGCCATTCTAGGGTTGGCAGAGGCTTGACTCTAGAGGGGTTCCCAGGTGTCCAGGAAGACGCCCCCAGCTAGGTCCTTGGGCGGCTGAGGAGAGGGCGCCAGAAATGGCCAGATCCTATTGCCATACTCATGAATATCTTGCATATCACCATAGAACCTTCACCTGGCATTGGATGGAGAAAATGACAGAGCCCCACATAGGAGCACCAGACTGAGCTCCCAAAGTTCTGATGAGGAGCGGATGGAGAGAGATCATGAGAAAGAAAGTCAGAACCATGAGGGATGCGTTCACCCACTGAGACGGCAGGACAGAACTAATGGGAGACCACCAAGTCCACTTGGAATGGGACTGATGGAACATGCGACCAAATCGGACTCTCTGAGGGTGGCTGATGGTGGAGGCTGACCTAGGAGCCAAGGACAATGGCGATGGGCTTGGTCTCTACGACATGGACGGGCTCTGTGTGAGCCTTGTCAGTTTGGTTGCTCACCTTCCTGGACCTGGGAGGGAGTTGGGAGGACCTTGGACTTATCATGTTATTTCTGAAATCAAGAGAAAATTTTTACTATTCTTTTTCAAATGGACCAACTTATAAAACATTTCTACCCTCCCTTCAATACCATAATTAGGAAATTAATTTATTTCACTTAACATATATCTGGGTCCCAAAAACAAACTCAATCAAGGGGAATGAAATGAAATGAATTAAATTAGACTAATCAGCAGACTTTGCAGTGATAGGATTAAATATTAAAATGACCCGAGAAAGAGATAGATGGAGTAGCTTTAGGGAAGCAGACCAAAAGTGTTCAACTGAGAAAAAGAGGCCTCATCATTACCTGTCTTCACATCTGAAATCCATAGCTGTATGCTTATTTCCTCAAGTCTTGTCTTATCCCCAAGAGGAAGTTCCCTGTAGGTAGGTGTAGTAGTCTGGCATATTTTAGGATACATGCTAATTTCAGTTTCAACATCAGATCAGATGTTAATTAAGGCATGTGTTAATCTCTTCAGAAATTCATTACCAAAATCAGTCTGATAAAAGTTGATTAAAAATACCCTTAAGTTTACTAATGAAGGAAACAATATTTCAACATGATTATTTAATAATAGTCTATAGAGATGCTGAAAGTACGAGAATCTTAACTACAGGCATAAAGTCCTATTTCTCTTCAATCTGTGGGGCATGTGGGGTAAAGGCAAGTGGGCACCATGTCATGGCGGTGTCTGCACCAAGATTCTGCTTGGACTAATTACTCTGTATCTTGCCTCCGTTTGTCTACAAGAAGCACATGAGCATGTCTAAATTCTCAATCTTCATTTCTCTATTTAATTTCTCCCAAATTTTGTAATCCATGCTTTTGCATTTGCCCTAAATTGCATTTCTCCTTTTGTCTCTAAATTAACTCCAATACTAAAAACAATGAAGAGGTGTAGCAATATTATGACTTCTTCTCAATTATATTTTCTGCCGAAGCAAAGAGTATCTCACAGTGGAATTATGTTGTATGGACTTAATTTTCAACTAAAAGTTTCTAACTATCTTTTTTCTTGGTTATTTTTAATTTAGCACTGCCTCAACCAAATGATTTAGTTATTTTGCTCTTGGTAGTGCTGCATAAAGTTGTCTTTTTTTCTCCCTTTACTCTTTTTCTCTATAATCTAGATTTCAAAGTTGTTCCAGATGATCCAATTATTGTTTGAGGATCCCAGCAATGACATTAAAGCATCATTTGTCTTATTTTTTCCATAGCTGACAGTATGGAAAAATGATGAGCTGACACAGCCTCATCCTTCCTGCTTTCTGCTCTCACTTTCCGATAATATATCCTCAGGTGAACATAGCAGCTGAAGAATGTCGCAAAAATATTCTTTTCAAAAGAGTCCTCTATTGACTATGAATTAAATACCCTTAGATTTTCGTATAAAAAAACTTTGAGATTAGGGGCATTTACCTAAACTTCTATTATCATTAAGATTCAAGAAAATGAAAGACATTGGTCTTACTGCACTTATATCAAGTGTCTGCCCGCCTCTTTCTTTGGCCTTTTCCTCAACTCTTATTTGTTTTAACCTTTGGTGTTCTATGATTACATAATGATATGTTCAGGGGTAAGTATTTTTTATTTCCTTGAGTAGACTTTGAACTTCTTTTCAGTATTGATTTCTTGCTATTTTCATTATTGAGAGTCTCTTTCCTGTTTGTTGCTATGATTATATATTATTATCATTATTAGTGTTGGTTGCTGCTGTTCTTAAGCAGTGGTTGTGCCAAAATGTTTTCTGTGTCTTGTGTCTTTGTATTCAATTCCAAAAAGTGTCTTTATAATTCAAAAAGAATTCTTCAAGTGTTTCCTGTCCATTTCTAGTCCCTTATCATGGTTCAACAACCATTGTTAATTTATTTGCCATAGCTCTGTTATGATTAGAAAGCGTTTTCAGAGCTTCAGGTACTACAACCTTGGACCTCCACGTGGTGGTATGGAGGCGGGGAAAGCTACAATAGGTGAATAGGTGGGAGGTGCTTGGGTCTTGATGAGGGACTGTTCTTAGAATGATGGAGTAGGAAATTACACAGCATGAACTCTTTCTTTCAAGAGAGAATTACGAACTATAAGCTAGACATCCCAGCTGTTTTTGGCTTCCTTTCCAGCACTCATTTGTTATTTGCCTTCTTCACAGGCTTCCAACATTGTTAGGCTACTTACTAGAAGCTGATCAGCTTTACCAGAGCTGGTGCAGTCCTATGTACTCTTGGACCTCCAGAAATGTGAGTTAAATACACTCCCCCTTTAAAAAACATAGCCTGGTTTGGATATTTCACTACAGTAAGAACAAATAGACCAGTGCCCACTTTATAGTTCCCTCCAGCCCTTTAAAGCATTATCTCTGTCTGTTCTGGATACATAAATATTGTCTGTGGATACCGGATGTGTGCTAGGCATTTTGTCTTCCTTAATATCTTTTTCTTTTCAACTTACAAAAGAAGCCTTGTCTGCTGCTTGTTTTCTTTGGCCATTATCTTTACTGCAGATGCCTACTGATCCTCGTTTGCATTTTTGCATTTAGAAGACAGTAGATTACTGTGTATCATAAGTGGAAGGGTAGAGACATTTTTCACTTTACCAATTTTACTTGGAAGGCCTCAAAAGGAAACTGACAGTGTGTTTCCAGGCTCTTAATGAACAGTGGGCAAAAGTTTAAACGTATCCCGGAGTATTTGACTTGGGTCCCTTAAACAGATTGCCATGAAGAAGAATTCTGTACTTTTATACTGTTAGGAATAAGTGCTTGTTGGTGAGATATTTTGCCCAAAGGGAGGTAGAATATCAGTCTGGAAATTACAAAAATATTGCACCAAGTATACCTAATGTGTCCAAATGAAGAAAAGCTCTGAGGTCCCATCATCTGCCTCCTTTCATGCAACAATCCTTTTCTCATTTAGTTATAATGAATATAATCTGGGTTAAAATTAATGACCCTCTCTGAGGTGCATGTTCAAGGCATCGATACACTTTCCTCTAGTATCCTTTTTAACTTTACGGATAGTTAAATTTTAAAATATATTCTTGTATCGAATGGAGCATCTCATTGTAACAGGATGGGTTGTAGATAAGTATGATTTCCCAAGAAGCTCCCACATTTCCAGAAAGGAGACTACAAGATACAAGGAACAGATAATAGTAAATCAAGACCTATGTCCACATTTCAGAGGCATCTCTTTACTGTTACTGCTATGCTCAATTCTCCCTTCAATCTGGAGCCTTTGTTTTTGTGTCTGCTTTCTTGCATATTGACATATGCCTTGACTACTGTCTCACTCTACAGATGCCCCAGTGAGACTTCTCCTTCAGAACACAAAGTCAAAGAAAGTGCCCATGGTTCAGACTAGAGGGAACAATTATTTCTCCTCATCTACAGCATTCAACTCTTATTCATCAGCTTCTGTCTTCAGTCTTTAATATCCTTCATTGGTATTGATCATCTCACATTGCAATCATCTTGATGAATTTGCAAATTTGTGGCCCACTACTCTTATTGAAGCATATACACACTATGTTTTCTCTTGAATGAAAAGTATTTCACAAACAGTTAGCAATTAGTTACAATGTTTTATTGTGTGTTATGTTAATTAATAATTTAAAATGATATTTAGAACAAGACATATTTTATACTAAATTGTAAATATTTACCCACAAATACAAACACAAAATCACATAAATGGAGAAATTACTTTATGACAAAGTTAAAATATGTTTTTAAGGTATGCTTGAAAGCAGTAGGAAATTTGGTCATGGTTTCAGGGCCACTCACTATTGAGTGAGAGCTGCCTTTTGTAATTCTCTCTCTCTCTTTCTCTCTCTCTCTCTCTCTCTCTCTCTCTCTCTCTCTTTCTCTTTTAAACTTTTATTCTTATTTCATACATTATATCCTGATCAAAGTTTTCCCTTCCTCCACTCCTCTGAGCCCCTCTCGCACCTCCCCTCTTCCTTGATTCAACTCCTCCTCCATTATATATTGGTTCTCTTCAAAAAGCAAAAAAGGCCTTCTATGGATATCCACTGAACATGGCCCAACAAGATACTGTAATACTGGGCTGGGCATAAACCTTCATATCAAAGCTGGACTGGCAAACCAGTAGGAGAAAACGGGTTCTGAGAACAGGCGAAAGAATCAGAGACAACCCACACTCTTGTTGTTATGAGTCACACAAGAGCACCAAGCTATATAACCATATGATTTATAAAAAGGACTTAGTTAAGAACCATACATAGTCCCCGTTGGTCAGTTCAATCGTTGTGACCCCCTACGAGGCCTGCTTAGTTGATTCTGTGGATCATATTCTTCTGGTGTCCTCTGGCTCCTACAATCCTTTCTTCCTCTCTTCTGTGGGGTTGTTCTCCTGGCTCCACTAAGCGTTTGGTTGTGGTTTTCTGTATCTGGTCTTATTTGTTGCTGGATGGTGCCCCTCTGATGACAACTGGGCTGGGCACTAATCTGAGTTTAGCAGAATGTCATTAGGAATTGTCTTATTGACCTTTTTTTGTAGTTGTTGGTTGATTGCTTCTATCCAGGGTCTCTGGGCTGTACTGTCTCAGTTTCTTGTCCATCCAGGCAGTGTCAGGCATGGGCTCCTGTGGTGTAGGCCTCAACTTGGACCATTCACTAGTTGGTCATTCCACAAGTCCTACACACAATTATCTCAAGACATCTTGCAGGCAGGATAGATTATAGGATGAAAGTTAGATACCTGGTTTGATATCATAGTCCTACTGTTAAAGTGTCTTGCCTGGTTATACAATATAACCAGTTCAGCTTCTGTGTCCCTCATTATCAGAAGCCTTCACTAGGTTCTCCCTCACAGATTCCAGGGAGTTTCCACCACACTAGATTTCTACATCATCTCACAAATATCACTCCATTCAGATTGTCTCTTCCAGTACTCTCTCCCTCTGTGCCGATACCACTAACCTTATTCCTCCTGTTTCCATTCTTTCCCACTCCAATCCACCGACTGTAGTCGGAGGTCACCCACGCCAAAAATAATCACACAGAACCTGAATTTTTACAACACGACTTGGCCTATTAGGTCATGCTTCTTATTGGCTAACTCATAACTTAAAATAACCCATTTCTATTAATCTGTGTATTGGCATGTGGTTGTGGCCTATTGGCAAGGTACTGTCTGGCATCTCCTGTGGTAGCTACATAGCTTTTCTCTGACTCCACCTGCGTTTTCCTCTATATGCTTGGATTTCCTGCCTTGCCCTATTATGCACTGTAATAGGCCAAAGCAGCTTCTTTATTAACCAATGACATTCTCAGCATACAGAGGGGACTCCCACATCAACCCAAAAAATCAATTCCATTACCGTTTTCTGAGGCAGGTCCATGTGTCAACCCCCCCCCACACACACACATTGAGCCTTCATTATTTAGCCTCTATGGGTCTGTTGACTGTAGCATGATTATCATTTACTTCACAGCTAACTTAAGTAAGTGAATATAAATCAAGTTTGTCTTTCTGGATCTGGGTTACTTCACTCAAGATGGTCTTTAATTTCATCCAATTGATTTCAAATTTCATTATCACACTGTTTTTAACAGTTGAGTAATACTCCATTATGCAACTGTACCACATATTTTTTCAATTCCTCAGTTGAGGGACATCTAAGTTATTTCCAGGTTCTAGCTATTACAGTCACCAGTAGCTAGAATAGTGACTAGTACATAGTCTTTAGATGTATGTATTAAATACATGTGTATAATTCTATAGTGTAAAGAAAATGTCTACACAAAATTGAGTATGTAAATATCTAGCTCCATTACATTTAGAGAATTGACTACATAATTTTTAAATCTGATCTTAATGACTTAAATATATTCATAACCAAGGAAGCAAACCAGAACATATTAACATGACTATATTTCAAGGTGCTAGCTCTCATCTAGTTGTATCTAAATATAATAGTCAGGGAAATCTACTAAATAAACTCTCCCCTGTAGAGTTGGCTTTTACACGGATAAACTTATAGAAAAATATATTCATGACCTTGACCTAGGCAAAAAAAAAATTAAATGTAACATCAGAAATGTGAATCAGAAAACAATTTAAAATATGATAAATTACTTTGGGGGATTTTCAGGTGTTTAGAGTATCTATCTTATAAAATGACTGCATGAAGAATAGTCTTAGGAAGAGCCAAAATTTAACAGAAAGAAAAATAAAGCTTTTAAGAAGCGGGTAAAAGCTACAAGCAAAATCTGCATTAGGAAAATATGAAAAATAAAGCCCAGTGTCTTAGCCATTGGAGAGACAACATGAAATGAAGAGCATTAGACTGTGTTATAGCATCAATCTTCTAATTGTGATTAAAAAGCAAACATAGTAGCACATTGCTTACGAGAACATGGAGTGCCTCAGAATCATAACTGTTGTTAAGACTGCATGATGCAAGCATGTTAGAAATCAATTTTAGCTATTTTTAAGTTATTGAAATCAGTTAAGGCATAATGTAACAGTCTAATTCCTAGGTATTAATTTGGAAAAGCAAAACTCATGAGTTCTCGTACCTGAAAGCAATTCCTGTGTAAATGCATGTGTGTGTGTGTGTGTGTGTGTGTGTGTGTGCATGTGTATGTGCATATGTGCCTGCATGTGATGACCTTGTGCGTGCCTAGGAGTAGTTGTCTACTAATAAGGTAGATTGCCACCTGTAGTGGCTCCACTATCTGATGGCCTCTCATGAATGAATACATACACAAACTGCAACATATCCATGCAAGGGAATCTTGCTTGTCAATAACAACACCATGATTTAAATAAATCTCTAAGTCATTATATTGAGCACAAGAATAAAATCTCAAAAGTTCACACCGTTTGAGTCCTCTTATATGAAATCTTGAAGAAGACAACACGGGATAAATTAGCAATCATCTGGACAAGGTTGAAGCAACCATGAGCATAAAATAATATACACGGTAGTCTTTTGGGGTGGCAAAACATTTCTCTGTATTTTGGTGATAGTCAGCATGTTGTAATAGGGCCCCTAGTTAGCTCCCGGCTACTTAGCCCTGAAATAATCACACAGAAACTGTATTATTTAAATCACTGCTTAGCCCACTAGCTCTAGCTTCTTATTGGGTAACTCTTCCATCTTAATTTAACCCATCTCCATTAATCTGTGTATCACCACGTGGCTGTGGTTTACCATGTAAAGTTCCCAGTGTCTGTCTCTGTAGGGGTTACATGGCTTCTCTCTGACTCTGCCCTTCTTTCTCTCAGCATTCAGTTTAATTTTCCCCACCTATGTCAGTTCTAACCTATCAACAAGCCGATGCCGTTTCTTTATTCATTAACCAATAAAAACAACACATAGAAGGACCTCCCACCTCAGTCAACACAGAAGTCTGTACATATGGATCTGACAACAGATATCTGTAAAGCAAAATGTCAAGTTTATCAATTTGAGATTATAAAACCCAATATTCAAAGTTAAGAGGAAGAACAGGAAATTTCTCCCCCAAATTGCTTTAGCATAACAGTGTATGCTTAGGCAATCCCCAATTCCTATCTATTCTGATAGTATTGCTATTTTTTTAATGTCAACTTCTTATTTTATTACTACTTTTCCTTTGTACCTTTCCAGGTTCCATATAAGCTTAAAAATCGATATTACAAGATACTACTCTGCCTTTCCCACCTTTGAGATCCCATTGAATCAATACTTTCATCAAACATTTCAAATGATGGAATGTTTTAAATATTGTATTTATACTATCTTTACAAACAAATTTAATTGAACTTCCTTTTCTCTTTTTCTAAATTTCATTTTACATTCCAATCAAAGTTCTCTAGTTTATTTATTGAAACATACATTCTTATATATTTGGCTATCTCAGTGCTTAACAATCTGGGCCTTGCATACAGTAAGATTTAGTGAGTCTTTGTGGTTCTAAAATGCCTTTTACTTCCTATTAGAATTTTAATCTCAATAAACAGGTCTTTCTCCCTCAAGGCATACCTTTTACCATTCAGAAACCTTGTCTAGTGGTTGCTCTGAGTCGACACAAGCTAGGAGCTACACTCTGAGGTGAGTGGCATTTAATAGACAGGTAGCATCCTAACTAATACCCCCACTGACTAAGCATCTTCTTTACCACAAATTCCTCAACAGATGTCACATTGAGGCCCTGAAACACCAAGTTCCTACCTGACTCTTTGACTTTTATGATTCAAGGGCCCAGCTATCTTCTATCATCTGTTTTTTGTTTCATTCTTTGACCTTTAAGATTATTCTACTGTATAAGGTTGTTTATGCCTGAACCAGAGCACTGACAAAGTTCTCCTTTCACAAGATTTTTTTCAGGCACTGTGTAAATCAATGACTATTAATAATTGCATGAAATGGGTGACATCAGCTAATTCTACAGCAAATTTAAAGGCAAGCTTTAGATAGTAGTTTTCAATAACACCTCTTGATGAACTTGAAAAGTCTGGTTGTCATTAAAATGCAATTCAGAATGGTTGTCTGAAAGACATTCTTCTCTGTGGCTTGTCTAGTCGACATCATTCATAACAATGAAAGGAATGAGTTTTGCACTCTGCAGGTAGGCCTTTGGATTGCAGCAGTGGGGAAATTGGAAATCAAATATTTTGATAAGAAACTAATCTCCATTGACTTTAGGGCCAATTACAGAAACAGTTGTTGGCTGTGATGACGAGTCCAAAATAAAACTATAGTATCTCCTTCTCTATAGTCTGTCATAGCCAGAACCTGGAAACAACCTAAATGCTCCTCAACCAAAGAATAGATTAGGGAAATGTGGTACATTTACACAATGGAATACTACACAGCATAAAAAAATAATGACATCTTGAAATTTGCAGGCAAATGGATGGAGCTAGAAAACATGATATTTAGTGAGGTAATCCAGACCCAGAAAGACAATTATCATATGTACTCACGCATAAGTGAGTACATAAAGCAAACGTAAAGCAAAGAAAACCAGTTTACAAATTACAATCCCAAAGAACCTAGACAAAAATGAGTACCCTAAGAGAGACATACATGGATCTAAACTACATGGGAAATAGAAAAAGACAGAATCTCCTGAGTAAATTGGGAGCATGGGGACCATGGGAGAGGATTGAGAGGAAGGGAAGAAAACAGAAAATATATAGCTCCATAAAATCAATTTTAAAAAGAAAGAAAAGAATGAAGAAACATGTAAGGTCAGACTAATGATTTTTTCCATAAATGAATTAATATGCCCTTCAAGAGCTGTTTTAGACACAGAAAAAAATGTTTAGCCTTAGTTTTTAATACAGTGTCTTGATTAGGAAACCAAGTCAAAGATTCTGTGAAATCTGAATCAAAGTCAATCCTAGACAGTTGTTCCTAAATTAACAACTTAAGAGCATATATTTTCCTCTGCCACTTCTTATCAAAGTGAAAATAATAATAGCTTTGGCCTCATTGGTTAATATTTATCCAAAATATTATGCTTACATAAAACATTTAAAATAACCCCCTAGGTAGAACAAATAAGCAGTGAAGAGCATTTTCAAAACAGACATACTCAAGACACTTTTGGTCAAATTACTTCTGGGAAAACAAGAGAACATTAAGTGGTTTGTAAAATATTTTACAGACTCTTGAAATCTTAGTGTGCACTGTGAATAGGAAAGAAGATGGTCATGTGCAGTAGTTCTCAAAATGAATATAATCTGCATTTTTTCAGAACATTCCACAAGAGCTACTGTGTCCTGGCAGCCTCTTTAATAAGGACTATTGCATGCTTCTTGGAACTGGCAAAAGGCTTCATCATGATGGCCATTTTAATTTAGTTCTTTTGATATAATCATCTCTATTGAAAAGACATTATAAATTTAAGTCTTGAAATGTTTGCTTAAAAATGTCTCTTTTGCTGCCAGATTTTTTATTTTAATTTTTATTCATTTTATAGAAAACAATCATAGTTTCCCCTCCCTCCCCTCTGTCCATTCTCTCCCACTCCCTCCCCCACCCACCTCCCATCCACTCCTCCATAAGTACTCCCATGAGGAGTTAACAAAGCCTGGAACATTAAATTAAGGCAGGACTGATCCCCTCCCCCCGCATCAAGGCTGAGCAATGGTTGTTCTAAAAAATATAGAATTACATGCAAAGCACACATCCTTGACCCTCAACCATTGCAATCTTGCTTTCAACTCTATTCAATTCTATAATATTTTAGAATTTTTTATCAGTTTGCATTAGTTTTATAAAATTGAAAAAAAATGGCATCTATTTTTATTGGATCAGATGATATAAGTTCGTTATCGTATAATGATAATTTAAAAATTTATGTTTGATACTTTACTCTAATGAAACATCCAAGAATAAAATTTGATTGAGGGTTGACTCTAAGCTTTACAGTGAGTCTAAGGAAAATTTTCTGGAACCACATAAAATTTCCCTTCCCTTTTCTACTTCACTTCTTAATAAAATCAAATAAAATGACCACAATTAGCTTACAAAGCAGACAATTCCATTGTCTAGATTTTTCCAATGGAAGACACGATAAATTCCATTAGTGCCTTAAAATTATTGGAAAGTAAATAACTATGATATGTTTATAACGTAATCAGAGAAGATGAGAGGCAAACCACTTGGGATATCGGATAATTATTAGAAAATTAGCAAACACTATGCTTAAAATGATTGGAGGGCTTTTCTGAATTAAGGGGGGGGGGTCATACAGTTCTTTTGCTGATACTTAGTTTAACAAGAGTGGTGTGAAACTCCTCCATTCTTCCTCACAGTGGTTTACCATTGGGATAAGGATCAAGCAAGCGCTGCTAAAAGTATGTGGTGTCTAATCACAACACTCACCCCTTTTTTTTTTCTCACCTATCTGACAATTGCTTTTCAGATGACTTGGACACCTCATCCTCACTGCCTCAATTTTGAATAGCCCCAGTTTTCTTTTCTGTTTTCGTTATTCTTAGACCCTAGGTTCAAGTACACGATTTTGCACAAGGACGAATTGAGAGAAATTCAGAACTCCTATGTTCTGTGGTCCACATAGGGATAGACAGGATCGTATTATACTAAGCAATGTGTGACGAATCAGTGTGTGTGTGTGTGCGCTCACACATGCAAACTGTGTATCACTTAACAAAGTAGTGACACAATTCTCCCTTTGATATTGGCAGTTACAGAATCTACTTGACATTTTCCTTGGACCCATGTTCATAGGTCCATAGGTTTGGAGTGTCCTTATCATGCCAGGTGCATCTCCCCAAAGCATTACATAGCTATGGGCTTTCTTGTCAGCCATCACTATTGGGTATTTATGGGGAAGGTGTGTCCACTATCAGTGTGTTTACAAGGAGCTTGCATTGACGTATCCTCTTGTGTCTCTTGGGATGTTCCCTGGGGAAGAAAAAGAATGAATCTGCAGTCCTGCTGCTGCTAACTATTGTCTCCCTATCTACTTTACTCATGGCTAGATGATGACAGGTTCCTGAAGCTCTCGGTACTTCCTCCTCCCCTGCAAGTTGGGACTAATAATATGAGGATTAAGCAATTAGAACCTGCTGGGGCTTAGCACTCCTGGTCCTTGATGAGTACCTTGCAAAAAGTAGGTATTAGTGAACTCAAATCTAAATGTCTCCCCTTGGCTTCAGTCCCAGATCAAAAAAATGTCTGCTTGATAACTAACTGTACTTGGGCATTTCACTGAGACTTCAAAGTCTGGAACAAAAGTTTACTAATCTCTTCTCTTATATTCCAATTCCACCGCAGAAATCTGATCCCATTGTTTCATTCTACTTGGTGCATAGCCATTTGTGTGATATCTCTTTCATTCCCCAATATTTCTTATTTTACATAATTCCTGGTGTCCAAGAAATGAACATGGCAACTACTCAAACATATTTTATTCTTTTATTCTTTCTGATCACTTTGTTAACCTCCATTCCACTACCCCTTACTTTGTTATCTCTAAATTGGGCTTTCCAAGCTCATTGATATGGCCCACCCCTTTATCAGAGCTTTTCTATGTAAAGTATCTTTTTTTTTTTTTTTTTTTTTTTTTTTTTTTTTTTTTTTTTTTTTTTTTGGTTTTTCGAGACAGGGTTTCTCTGCAGCTTTAGAGCCTGTCCTGAAGCTAGCTCTTGTAGACCAGGCTGGTCTCGAACTCACAGAGATCCGCCTGCCTCTGCCTCCCAAGTGCTGGGATTAAAGGCGTGCGCCACCACTGCCCGGCTATGTAAAGTATCTTATAGTTGTCCATTGCTTTCAAAATACAGGTCCTATTCCTCATTGTGGACTCAGGCCTCCATATCCTTCACGTATTGCTTCTCCAAGGAGAATCATCTCCCTTTTATATTCATTTCCAAGCTCTAGGTTTTCTCTTAGTCCACTGAGTTAGCCATAGACTCCTTCACAATGTGTTGCTCTGTAGCAATTTCCTTTATAATAGAGCAGGCAGACTGGGAGGGAAGCTCTTTAGGACACAGATGTTAAAAGGGAGGTGAAACAACGACGTGTTCTAAAGGGAGGTGAAATATTTCACCCTGCAGCTGAGACCCCTGAAAGAGACATTCACCAACCAATTCGGCTGCCAGCAGGTTATGTTATAACCTCCAGGTTTTCAGATTTCACCAACTGTCTACCAGGCTTGGGTGGATTTTGGTGATACAGCTGTCATGACTCATTTCCACACCTGTAAGTAATACCAGTAAAGCTCATCGATTTACAAAGTTGAACTTAGGGGCTACCCTTCTTTCCTGCCTGGGGTAAATAAATTTTTGTGCCTGCATCCACAGGAAGTGTCATACTATATGTGTACATACTGTCAAGGAATGATCCTTGACACAGTAGGTGAACCTCATTCTTCTGAGCTCAATAGGAACAGCTCTTCTTCAATAATTAATCCACTGACCCGAAGAGAAATCAGACATTCCAGTTAAGTACCTGAACTACCCTTCACAATATGAACTACTTAAAGAGAATGTATTTTTGTTAGTTGGTGGTGGTGAATAGATTTATTAATTCATTTTTTTTATTTCATAAGTCAATAATGGAATGTCATGTTTTCAGTCCTGGTAAAAACAACTGGCTCTGAAAACGACATTGATATGGTTCTGCCGAAGCATTCTGAGAAGGGCTGTATCACTTGCTGAGCACGCATAAGGACCTGGGTTCAAATTCCCTAGAACTCACACAAAAAGCCGGGCCTGTGAATACAACTTTAGTTGCAGAGGGGTAGAGACAAAGATGGGAAAATTGATGGAGCTTGCTAGCATAGACAAAATGTGGCAAGCTCTGGATTCAATAAAAGACCCCACCTTAAGCTGGGCAATGGTGGCTCATACCTTTAATTCCAGCACTGAGGGAGGCAGAGGCAGGTGGATCTCTGTGATTTTAGGCCAGCCTGGTCCACAGAATAAGTTACAGGAGAGCCAGGGTTACACTGACAAATTTTGTATCAGAGAAGAGAGGGAGGGAGAAGGAGAGAGAGGGGGGAGAGGGGAGGGGAGGGAAGGGAAGGGGAGGAGTGGAGAGGAGAGGAGAGGAGGGGAGGGGAGGGGAGGGGAGGGGGGAGGGGAGGGGGGGGGGGAGAGGAGAGGAGAGGAGAGGAGAGGAGAGGAGAGGAGAGGAGAGGAGAGGAGAGGAGAGGAGAGGAGAGGAGAGGAGAGGAGAGGAGAGGAGAAGAGAGGAGAAGAGAAGATCCTGTCTTGAAGGAATAAGACAAAGAGCAATAGAAGGAACACTTATAGACACCTATGGGGATGTGTGAATATATCACACACATATATAAAATATATTTTAATAATAAAAATAAATGTTTTATCCAGGGAAGTATTATATAAAAAACAAAAAACAAAGCCGGGTGGTGGAGGCACACACCTTTAATCCCAGCACTCGGGAGGCAGAGGCAGGCAAATCTCTGAGTTCAAGGCCAGCCTGGTCTACAAGAGCTAGTTCCAGGACAGGCTCTAGAAACTACAGGGAAACCCTGTCTCGAAAAAAAAAAAAACAAAAAAACCCCAAAACCACAATTATTTTGCAAAGTAGACTATCAGTGAGGCCTTCGGCAAATATTAAGTGTATGTTACTGAGTTAGTCACAAAGTGAGGCAGAGATTCTGAAGATAAGTTACATAAACAGTAGAATCAAGCAGCACCAATGGATGATTTCTGTTTTAAAGAGTTGATGTGAGTCGCTGTTTATGAACAGCATCAGATGCAGTGATAAGTTACCTATCCTAACTGTTTACAGTTTAAAACAGTGCACCTATTCTCCGCTTGGAAGAGAAGAGTGATTTTCCGTCGGCATAGCAGTGGGCCTTGAATCTCGAAATGCTACGTGAGATTTCATCTCCCTACCATAACCAATGCTTTAAAGGGGGAGGCAGAAAAAGACAAGAATTTGAGAAACCTATGTCATCTACCACTGTGGTATTCAACTTGTCAATCAAAAATTATTCTGATTAGTATATTTTAATGATATTTGTGGTCTATAAAATTTTCATAAAGAAGGAGTTCAGTTTGAGCTTCTTTCACTTATTCTATTACTGATTGCTGTATGGAGTCAAAAGCTGAATGAAACCCAGCAGAGACTAACAGACGCTAAAAACAACCTTTTGACACACTTTACAAGTTTTTCCCTAAGGCATTAATGATAGTCAATATTTATTTGTTTTCTCACACCCTACTGCTTCCTCTGCAGTGTGCTACCTAAGAATCTTAGTTTAAAATTTTATTTTAAAAGAAGATAAACATACAACTTAAAAGCTATGTCCAGAAAATAAATGAGGATTTTAAAATGTAAGTTTAGAAAAACAAACATCTTCCATGAACCCATGTTTAAATCCTTTTTCAGCAAGGACAAGTTAATTTGTGGTATTTGAAGGCTTTGACTTGAAAAGACACTGAACCCTGTGGGTGTCAAAAGTCCTCATTAGACAACCTTTTCCACTTGAATGGCTTAATCAATTTTTGTTATTATGACGAGTACCACATAAAAATGGAACTTGAGTCCACAAGCAACTTATTAGTGGTTACACCACTAAAGAAAATGACACTGTCAACTTCCTGAGCAAATGAACAAAACGAAGTATACACAAGTATGAAACTGTCAAAGACTAAAATTAAGTAAACAAACAAAAAAACAGAAAAGTTTTGTAACCAATGTGTTTCTGAATCATTTGTCTGAACAAAATGCAAACACTTCCCATTTCCTGCAATTTACGGAAAACTAAGAATTATATTTTAATATTTAATACTGTTATGAAAGTTGTGGAAAAGTACAACCAGAAATTTCAGAGATGGCAGCTATCTCAAAACTGTCTCATTTCTATAGCAAACTGTTTATATATATGTATATATGTATATTTTTATAGCAAATTGTTTATATATATGTATATGTATATATATCAAGGCACTATTCTAAGAAAACAAAGTAAAAGAAAACTCATAAAACATGATTGTTAAAAAAATGAAAGTAGCCGGGCAGTGGTGGTGCACGCCTTTAATCCCAGCACTCAGGAGGCAGAGGCAGGTAGATCTCTGAGTTCGAGGCCAGCCTGGTCTACAAGAGCTAGTTCCATGACAGGCTCTAGAAACTACAGGGAAACTCTGTCTCGAAAGAAAAAATGAAAGTAGGTGCACATACTTCAACATGGGGATGATTTTATATGTATGTATATATATATATATATATAATGTATATATCCTCATATATGTCATGTATATATTCTCCTGCCATATTTTGATTCAAATAAGGTTAAGACCACTGCCTGCTCTTGCAAAGGTCCTGAGTCTAACTCCCAGCAACCACATGGTGGCTCACAACCATCTGTAATGGGGTCTGGTGTCCTCTTGAGGAAGAGACCAGGTCAGTCGTTCTCATTAAACTTAGGTCATGAAACCCAATATAGACTAGTTCAACAGAACTACCATATATGTGCTGCCCATGTATGCTTCAGCATTGCCAGGGCATACATTTTATTTTCAAATTTCAACATGTTAGCACATGTTTTAAATCCCAGCACCTTGCAGGTGGAGGAAGAAACAGAAAGATTGCAAGTTGAAAGCCAATCTGAGCTGCATTGAGAAAACCTGTCACAAATAAACTCAAATTAAAAAAGCATATTGCATAATGTATACATGCATGAAAACAGCACATGGTGTGTTGTTGTCTGAGTTTCTGTCCTGCCTGGTTCCTGCAGTCATTAAGTCCCAAAGCAATCACATAGAGTTCTACATTAATTATAAACTGCTTAGCCTAGTATCTCAGGCTCTTTTTATTAACTAATTCTTACATCTTAAAGTTAGCTCATTATTCTTGTCTGTGTTAGCCACATGGCTTGGTACCTTTTTTTGGCGAGGCAGTCACATCTTGCTTGCCCTGTGTCTGGCTTCCTCTGGAGGACTGCAGACTGAAACTTCCCTCTTCCCAGAATTCTCCTTGCCCCGCTTATACTTCCTGCCTGGCTAATGGCCAATCAGCATTTCATTAAACAAGTACAAGAAACAAATCTTTCCAGGTTAATACCCTTTTCCCACAGCAGTGTGTGTGTGTGTGTGTGTTTTTTTTTTATACATTAGCTGAAAAGCAAATTTAACCTTATATAAGGAACAGATAAGATCATTTGTTTAGACGAGCTTTGAAAAGATGAAGATCCTGCTATATTCCCTCATCCTGTACCCAGTGCTGCTTTGTGGTTCTGCAGACACAATGTCTTGGTAGTTGGAAATCATGGAGGACACATATGGATTCGTAATCAGATACCTTTGGTAGCATTTTCCATGTACTTGAAGTAAAAATCTATCCATTTTCTCAGAACCTTCAGTGTGATCTCCAGGTTCATTTTTCTTAGCTCCTCTAAGAAATTTGGACTTCCCTCTTCTTCTAAAGTGATTTCCCTAGCTGGGCATTTTATGAGTGAGAGTTTTACCTGTCATCATGAATTAAATTCAAGGAGGACAGTGAAATACATGAGCAATCATTTATCAGGATGATAAAGCAACACAATTCCTAACTCAGTTCTCAGAACACTCCACGTTTTTCATTAATACCAATGCTTGGGGGATAAAACAGTCAAATGATTGATTAATTCCTTTATTTGTTCTGCATATATAGACTTTCTCAGCTTCTTAGTGTTTCAGGGTAGATTTTGAGTGCTTTCTTTCCTGTCTTCTGTAACTGAAAGTACACTCTTTTTTGAATACCATGCTGTTGAATGGGAAAATATTTTACTAATTATCTTTCCTTTCATGTATAGATAAATTCTATATACTCAAATAAATAACTCTTCTGGGAAAATTGCAGGCTAGGATTGCTATTTGTAAGATATTCAACATTATCATTTTCAGGTAGGGGACACCCTCAGAAATGAATAATACTTTATCTTAGTACTATGAATTATTCCGAAGTAAGTCATACTAATTACAAATCACCGGCCCATCTCCTGAGCAATAGACAATGATATCATCACACTACTGAGAAAATCTTTAATCTCTATATAGACTTACTACTTTTCTTACTAAAATTGTACTCAAATATATTAGATGAATCAGTGATTTTTATAAAGAAAATGATATGTATCAAGGAAATTTGTCCCATTCTCCCAAATTCTACACTCTATGATGTTCCATAAACTGAGCTTTATTCTATAATGAAAAAATAAATATCAAAGGAAATTTAAAGAGAAAACTAAAGAAACACATTCTCAGGTAGAACAGGCACTATGGATTTTTCACATTCCATTGTAGGCATCTGGGAATATGAAGTTTAATGCTACTTTTTACAACTAAAACACAGTGTCTATTATCAAGGTAACTTATCAAACTTGTGTCTTTATGGAGACAAAGAAGACATCTGCTTCTGAGCATCAGTACCGCTGTGCACACATAGTGAGTCAGAAGATGTCAACCTCTTTTGAGAATATAAAGGGCCCTGTGTACAAAGAATAATTTACTGAACTCTGAGGACTTATCTTAGAGGACACAAAGCAAGTCTTTGCCACAGAATTCACACAAAAGTATTGTGCATCTCACTTTGATAGGTTTATAGAAATCTCTGGAGTCTGAATTCTATTAGGGATGTTCAAACATGGATTTCATGATCTGGAAGCATTCATTGCTTTTTATACTCGAGCTTCTTTTGTCCTGTCATATTGTGCAACTGGATAGAAGAATCTGGTTTAGGGCTGGAAGAACTCCAAGTGGGAATTCAAATTCCCCACCCTCATTTCACCTAGTGCTCAACTTATAGATACAATCTGAGTGTCAGATAGAATTAACCCCCCCCCCATATGTGCATGTAGTATTGCTGTGTAAGTACAGGGGCAGGTGCGCCACAATGCACATGGAGATCAGACGACAGACCTATATGTTTGTCATTGCCTTCCACATTGTTTGAAACAGGGATTTTATTGTCGGCCTGAGAGATGCCAGCCTAGCTGGGCCACTAACAACCATTGATTCTTCTCTTTCTACTTCCCATCTCACTGTAGGATGGCTAGGATCACACGTGCACACGAGCATGTACTGTTTTTAAGTGTGTTTTGAACATTCAAATTCAAATTCCTGCATGTGCACTTCTCCCAGGAAACCCTCATCTTAGCCCTCGTTGCAGTTTTGACAAAAAGTTGGTACTGGAACACATGGCAGGGCCATATAGACCTGAATTACAGGGCCTTTATGATTACTCTTCTGTGAACTCCTAGACTTTACCACAGTTCCATGCCTGTTCCATACTTTCAGTCATTTCCGAATGAATATCATCAGTCAGTAAATGAATCCTGCTTACCACGGCAGCTTTAGTTTCTCTATCCAGTTTGTTATAATGTGGTCTCTGGGCCAGAAGCAACAGCAATACCTTAAAATTTTTACAAATACTAAATACTAGTCGCCAACACAAACATAACAAAGCAAGAATGAAAAGTTTCCAGCGGTCTCCCAGAGACATTGAGATAAAGTATCATTTGGAAGCCAATACTGACAAATAACATTTCTGTATATCCATTAGAACCATCAGACTCATTTTAAAGAACACTGTCTATTACCTCATACTAAGTTCAGAACAATAAATTTTAAATATTCATAGGTTTTTTGGTAATTTAAAAACTTTAGTATAATTTGATTATGTGTATTATGATCATGAAGCGTTGCTGCCATCCAAACTCTGTGGGGTTATGTGTGTGGGATGTAAACAGCCAGGCCTCAAGGATTAGCAAGCAAGCCTAGTTTATTTCTGATTTTTTTCTTCTCTTGTGACTCTTTTCTAATAACTTAAGAACTGCAATTTAATTTCTCTAGTTGAAAACTTAAAAAGGTATATTGATGAAAGATGTGGACATTATTTTTTCCTTCTTTTTGTCTTGATCACTAACTTCATCCACAGTCTTCTTTTATCAGTTATGATACTGGCTGTAATTAAATTTTGTTTATAAATTTCTCTACACATAGCACATCCCAACTGGTTCAATTCTGTCTCTGCGAATATCTCATTAAGAAGTACTGCATGATCCAAGTATTTCATTAACTGCAAATATTTCTATAAATGCATGATCCTGTTACTAGTAAATGTAACATAAGTTCTTAGAAGGTAAAGTGTCTGTCTACTTTTTTTTTTTTTTTTTTTTTTTGGTTTTTCGAGACAGGGTTTCCCTATAGTTTCTAGAGCTTGTCCTGGAACTAGCTCTTGTAGACCAGGCTGGCCTCGAACTCAGAGATCCGCCTGCCTCTGCCTCCCGAGTGCTGGGATTAAAGGCGTGCGCCACCACCGCCCGGCTGTGTCTGTCTTTTTTTTTTTTTTTTTTTTTTTGTATGCCAACAGAAAGCCCTACACAGTCATTTAATTTATTTTCATTTACATTTCATTGGTTAAAATTACCACAAAAATTAGGAAAAGTTTGACTTTTCACAATTAAATTGCAATGAAATGGCAACTGGATCCTATAGAATCTATATTCAATATAAAAGAAACATAATACAAATTTTTTTTTGTCAGTAACCCTATCCTTTTATTTCCTCTCTTTTTAAATGGAGATCCAAGTTTCAACCAACTTTCCTCTCCCCAAGTCCCCAATGTGAGGAGTGACCACAGGTAACAGATCTTGGCTTGGTGATAGTACAGGTTTCAGAAACTCTCCTCCAGCCCTGTTGTTCCAGCTGTTTGTGTCAGTAAATCAGCACCTCTCCAAGACCAGATGCCTGGTTCTGTTCTGAGTGGCAAGAATCTTGAGACAAGTAATAGTCTTAACTTGGCTGGAGAGGATCCACCATAGCAAAGATCAGCAGTATCTTTACAGAGATACTGAGGGTAAGCCAGCTCAGCTATCTGGAGAAAGCAGAACACAGACCTTCTTTGGGAAGGACACTACCCACAGAGATTGCTATCACACACACCTACAGGCAACGCTCCCTTCACACCCCAGGTGTTTGCAGTCAGCCTCAGACACAGACAGGCTGCTAGGTGGAGAAAGGAGAACGGAAGAGACTCAGCCACATGACTTTATCTTTCAGGATACAGGGAAGCTCATTCACAAGGTCAGTTGACCACGACTTCACCCAGGGTTGCCATAACCTTCAGCTTGTAGTCCTCAGAGTCATCACTGATACAGTTCTCACTCTGCTGCTCCACTGCCCACAGCTGGCATCTGCTGTCTGTGAAGTCATGTCAAGGTAGCAATAGAGGTCAGGAAAATAAAATATAATTCTGGAAAATAATTTTAAAAACTTTAAAAAATATAATGCTTAGCCTTGCTTATCATTCCAATGACAGAGGATGATGAGGTAAAGGAAGCTTAAGAGAAGGGAATTGAAGAGAAGAATGCAATAAGGGCTACTACATTCTACACTCTAAACTAAATCTTTCTGTCCAATAGTTTGTTTATCAATAGTTTTCCCTGCCTTTAAAATATGAATGACCCACTCATTTAAACATTCAAGTCAGTAGCACTTGGAGTTATATTCTATTTCTATTCTGGTCCTGCTATGTGACTCTGAGTAGGCTATGCGATTTCTCTGAGATACCTTCCACAGGTTTCTGTGGAATTTAAATAAGGCCAAGCAAATATTGTAAAATACCCTGCCTATCATCGACATCCAAATAATGTGAGTTTCCTTCCTTCATTTCTATTGACTCTGTGGATATGTACATTTAAGGAAAAATACTTTGTTTTATTTAAAAATATGACAGTAATTTTGCAAAAGCAAAGCTTAGAACATACTGTCAACCTTCTTTCTGTAACATTCCTATCACAGGGCTTCATGTACCTGTGCCCTGAGGAATGCCTCTGTTTTCTGTTCAGTTTTGTTTTCTCCTGATTGCTACTTCTCACCTGTCTGAGGAGGAGAGCAAGGCTTGCAAATTGAAGTGAAGCTGAACTCCACCTTGTTCATTTAATATTTGAGCAGTCAGGGCACAGCCATTATCACTGGCTATTTCCTAGTAAGTAACTGTAGAAAGCTTTAATCCTCCTTATCCCTTCGTAGAATATTGTATTTGAATAAGCACAGCAATTCAGAGTCAAGTAATTCCCCATTTATATTTTATCAACAACCCCTTTGACCTTCTCAACAGCATTAGTGCTCTGGAAGAAATAATTTCCCCTTGCTTTGATGTGTAGTACAAGTTGTCTCAAACAATTTGTCATGAAGGCCTTTTGGCAGGAACAAAGCCAACACCAAAAAAAGGCCATTTTCCATTATCAAGGTGGAATGACTGGGCCAGGAGATGAGAAAGTGATTTATATAAATGAAAGGACATACCTCGGCCTCAGAGGAAAAATAAATAAATAAAACAATCAGCAACCTTCTGGACAGATTATCAGGAAATGGTTGTCTGTTTGGTGTTCCAGAAGGAATAAAAAGTAAACTGTTTTCTAATTCTTAGCAATATTTAAAATATAAACTACAAAGATATTCTTGTACTTTGAAATAAATAAAAGCATTTCACTGTATTCTAAATATCTCCACTTGGTCAATATTATCTGGACTTGGGAATTCAACAAAGAAGAAGAAATTTAGACTGGGAATGAGAATAAACTTTTTAATTGGTTCTACTCTATGAGCAGGTCACCGAGCACCTCATTCATATGCTTTCATGGATATGGAACTATATGACTATTTGATTTTAAACAGCTCTTCTAAACTTTACCTTAAATGCAGTAACATTTAACACAACTGGCTCATTTCTGTGATTCAGTATTTTGACCTGACAGGCCATCAACCACTGATAATTATTTTGATATTTTACCACACCTGAAAACTCACCCTCAGGGCTATTAAATTAGAAATCTATAGGTTTATCCTATGTAGAGTTACCATTGCAGTGATGAAAAACCATGGCCAAAGAAATTTAGGGAGGAAAGGGTTTATTTCAGCTTACACTTCCTGGTAAGAATATATCACTGTGGGAAGTCAGGGCAGGAACTCAAGCAGGGCAGAAACCCGGAGGCAGGAGCTGGTGTAGAGGGCATGGAGGAGTGTTGCTTACCAGCTTGAGCATCATGCCTTGCTCAGCCTGCTTTTCTATAGCGCTCAGCACCACCAGCCCAGGGCTGGATCCTGCCCCATCAATCACCAATTAAGAAATTTCCTACAGATTTGCCTTCAGGCTGATCTTTTGAAGTCATTTTCTTAAGTGAGATTCCCTTCTATCAGATGAATTCAGCTTGTGTCAAGTTTACATAAAATTAGTCAGTACAACTTTCATGTATGAAAAATTGCAAAGATAACAAACCTGTTTAACTTAAAATAACTGTGTGACTAAATATCACTCACAACACCAAAGCAGAAGTGAAAATGATGGTCCAATGATCTTGAATTCATAAAGAATGTATTACATAGACTTTTCATGTGAAAGGATAGGAAAATCAATGTCCTCTTACAATACCCTCCCGAGAAGAATAAAATGCCCTCCTTGAATGTTTATCTGAGAGGTGAAGAGCAGAGGTTAAAAGATAATTATCAAAGTCAAGACAAGAAAACTAAGTAGGTCTATTGAAGCATCAACATAAAGGAATGAAGACTCAAATCTATTAAGCATGGATGCCATAGAATAATTCTTTGAGATAATAGAAAATTTGGAATTCTTTATTGATAGGCTATTGTTTGTTTGTTTGTTTGTTTTGTTGTTTTTTACTTTCATGTTGCTTATGGAAAGGATAGAAAAAAGAAAAATGCTTTTGTCTAGAACAAAAATTAAAAGGAGAGAATAATGGCTATATATTAGAGTCCATAAATATTGTATAAAAATTCTACCAAATAATAAGACAAAGCAACTTACCTGATGGAGGAGGGTGATCTGTCTATGTGTTACTTTCATTGGTTAAAAAAGAAACTGCCTTGGACCTTTAATAGGACAGATAATTAGGTAGGCGGAGTAGACAGAACAGAATTATAAGAGAAAGAAAGCAGAGTCAGGCAGATACTTCAGGCAGTTGCCATGCCTCTCCTCTCTGAGACAGACGCAGGTTAAGATCCCTCCTGTTAAGCCACCACCTCATGGTGCTACACAGATTACTAAATATGGGTTAAAGCAAGATGTGAGAATTAGCCAATAAGAGGCTGAAACTAATGGGTCAGGCAGTGTTTAAATGAATACAATTTGTGTGTTGTTATTTCAGGTGTAAAGCTAGCCATGCAGGAGCCGGGAGGAACGCAGCCCACTGCTCCTTCTACACTTATCATTCATTGTAATGTCTTGCAAACATTTGAATTGCACAAGAGCAAATATAAGAGGTTGGTAAATTTCTCAAAACACTCCAACAGTTTTTATTATTGAATCCATGACAAGAGGACATAGAGATTATAGAGATTCCTATGGGGGGGGGTTGTGAAAAAGGAGGGAAATGACATTGTGCAATAATTATAAAACTATTTGTATATGATGGGGCTAATGGGACTAAACATGGAAAACTGAAGGATATCATTGACATTTTAAACAAACTATTAGACATTCAGTTAGTATCCATCTCACCTTCTGAGTGAGTTCTTTTCATACCAGAAAGTTAACTCTCTTGAAATCAGGCTAACATTCGTAGAAATATTGGTGAATTGGGAGGCAGCATCTAAGACTTGTTCTGCACTGTTAATGTCATCATCACTGTACTAATTTACTTGCCTTCATTCAGTTCTAATGTAAAGAATGACCTAGAGAGTTCAAAACTTATTATTCACTCCTCTCCCTGTAACAAAGAAACAAATGTGAGCGTTCCCAATGAGTTTCATGATTTTTACTTATTCTTATCTCACTTTTTTTCTGAATGCATATAGGAAGAGATTATTTTTTCCCTTAAAAGAAATACTTTTATCTTCATTCTGGTGGCAGTTATATAATTCTGCTCAAAACCATTGAACTGTTCATAAAAACCACATTTTTGTACATTATACATCAATAAGCATGACATTTCTAAAGTCTAAGAGTCTAAAATAAACATTTAATTATATTAGTGTATTTATAGTATATAATTTATTTTAAAATTAGATCATTAAGAAAATCACATGTCACCAAGCCCAATGACCTGAGTTTAGTCCTAGGTCTAACGCTGTAGAAGGTATAATGAATATTTTTAAGTCAGTCTTCATAAATTATTTGCAACAAAGAAATAAAATGTGAGATAGCAAAGAGCATTCAGTACAATGTGTCTTTATTTGTATCTCCAACAACCTCTAAGAACTACAATTCTTTCTCCCTTGAAGACAATTATAGTTCATTAATATCACCTTAGAGAAAGTCTTCCTTATGGAGGATGGTTTATATAAACCCTTTCCACAAATGGACATGTGTGTGTGTGCTTCAGAAACATGGTGGGAACACACTTTATTCTCTCATTTCTCAATTCATTTGGGAAATGATTTTGTAGAACTATGTGCAAAGCTTGTATTTCTTTAAATGGCAATTAAGTATTATGCTTTACTAATCTACTAGAAAACATTTTATATATTAATTTTTATTTTCTATTTAATATTTTGTTTTAGTCCTTTGTCATTGCTACTATTATGAACAAACCCCAGATGCATACACTTAATGGTACTATGTCTTTCTATCTATCTGTCTTTCTATCTATCTATCTATCTATCTATCTATCTATCTATCTATCTCTCTATCTATCTATCTATCTATCTCTCTATCTATCATCTATCTATCTTCTATCTACCTACCTTTCTATCTACCATTACTCTCTCTGTGCATATGTAGAGTAAATTTCTAGTAAAGAAGTCAATAACCATATACATACTTAATATTAATTTCAACATTACATCTCTCTTATAAGATTAATAGTGTTTTTATTACTACTCATAGTATCAATCACCTCTTTAACCATTTTCTTGATAGTAACAGAATGTCATACATTCATTCTTCTTTCATGTGATGGGTAAGAAGGTCACAGCATTCACTAAGTGTGATCATGCAAGAACTTTGTAGATAGAGAAAGAATAACAGGATTCCAAGCTGGCTTCAGATACTCATGGAGTTTGCAGAGAGCACAGACTATATGAGATCTTGTCTCAAAACAAACAAATGTCATAGCATGAAAATCATACTTCATATTTCTTGAGTTGTCTGCATATCATGAGTAAAAATGAGTATATGTTCATGCTTTTTAACACAGGTAGAATGTCAAAGAACTAATTAAATTGTTTTGTTTTCTGACTTTTGTTATATTTTGATTTGTTTTGAGACAGGGTTTCTCTTTGTAGTCCTGGATGTCCTGGAACTTGCTCTGTAGACCAGGCTGATCTCAAACTCAAAGAAATCTGCCTGCCTGTGCTTCCCAAGTACTAGGATTCAAGGTGAGTACCACCACCACCTGGCTAACATTTTATATTACTAATCAAATTTTGAAACTTTATTCTTTAATATATTTTTATGTTTAATATTTTTTAAATTATATTTAGGTTACAACTTCATATACAAGCACTGCAAAGGTCAAATCATCCAAAAGAGGAGAATGGATAAGGTCTCACCCCCCATACCCATGTATATAAAATCAGTATTAAGGTGAGTCAGTGGGTTAAGAAAATACAGTCCATGAATCTAGGAGGGTGAAGTGGTTTTAGGAGGGGATGGGAGAAGAACTAAAGGGGAGAGAAAGAGGGGTTAATTTGATCTAAACATAATACATGCATGCATGAGATTCTCAAACAATAAAAAACTTTTTTAAATATTAAATTGTTTATTATTTTACATGTATTGTGTAAGGGTATATGTTTGTACATCACATGTATGCTGGAACTTGCAGAGATTAAAGAGTGAGTCAAATCCCTGTACTGCAGTTAAAGGCATTTGTAAACCCTATGTGGGTATTTGAGCAACCCAGATCATCTGTAAGAATCTGTCTTAACCACTGAGCAGTCTCTCCATCCTACAACCATACCACCTCGAATTATTTTTAAAGAAAAAAATTTCAATGTCACTGTCATCTTAGGCACTTGGCAGATTTTTTGTATCTCTTTAAATTTTTGATTATAGATTCAGATTCATCTCTCATATAAAATATTTCATTGAGTCAAATATGTTTTAAGACAATAGTATGAAGATAGAGATTAAAAAGAGTTATGTTTCTGATGTAAAGTATAATTATAGAGACATTGAGGGTTTTTTTTTTTTTGAGTCGTATTTATAATGGAGCCCAATAGTCATTCAAGTTCTTTACAAGGAGAAAATTGAGAGTTGACTGGTTGAGGTCTCCTATAGATGCACAATAGCAGTAGTTCTCAACCTGTGGGTCACGATCCCTTTGGGTATTGAGCAACACTTTCAGATGGATTACCTAAGACTATCAAAAACAAATATATTTACATTATTATTCATAACAGTACCAAAATTAGTTACGAAATAGCAAAGACAATAATTTTGTGGCTGGAGTCACAAAAACAGGGTTGCAGTATTAGGAAGGATGAGAATCACTGCACTAATAGCATTAGAGAAAGTAAGAGACACACATACACATAGAGGGGTTTAGAGGGAATAGTTTTACATGTATGATAACTTTGCATAGCCTACGTCGATCTCTCTCTGTGAGAGAGAGAGGGGGGGAGTTATAGAAGTTATCCCAGAATAAGCTATTTTTAGAATTCTTGTGTTAAGAGAATAAGATGTCAAGCTCTGGAGAATTTTCTAGAGCACTGGTTGCTGTTACTGAGGCACAGGCAAACAGCCTCCTGCAAATATGGCATTACTCATAAATGATTTAACTGAAAAGCATTCCAGTAGGAATTGAATACAGCTAGACTCTGCTGTATCATGAACCTTAATAAAGAAGGCATGAAAGAACCAGCCTCCAGCTCATGATGCTGCCATAGATGTGAAACTACTGACCTCTTTGAGTACACTGTGGGAAGGCAGAGGGTTTTGGAAACACATGCCACCTGAACCTGGAAAAAAGGTTTTCACTTCCTCCTGTCTATTATCCATAGTCCAAAGAAAAAGATATCTGATAGCAGCTAAACAAATGAACCCATTCCTCTTGAAACAGGGAAGGAAGGGACCTAAGCACCAACTTGAAGTATTTCTTCCTTGGATTACTTAAACTCAAGAGTATAAAATGTAGTCAAAAATGTCAGAAACAATTGATTGTTTGTTTTTGCTTCGTGTGTGCTATTTGAGGAGTGGAATCAGGCCCTTTATACATTATCAAAGTGGCACTATGTACTTGCTCACATTACTGATTTGAGAAACAAGAATTTCTGAAAGAAAATCAATTTCTGACATGGAACAATGCTGAATCTTGTGACAAAGCAACAAATCCTCAACCGAACACTTTAAACATCATCTTCTCTATTATTAATTCACATCACACTGCATACTGCAGTTAGATACCTTCCCTTTTACCTACTCCTCCAGAAATGGCTATTTAAAATGTTGTACAAAAGAATAGCTCATTGACAGACATATTTGAGTTTAGCTCTCATCTATAGAACGATGGGAGGAGGCTGTAAACTAATATGCACTAACACAGAATCCATAATTTTTTTTCTTGATTTGTGTTAGTTGTGCATAGTAATGGGAGTTCAGTGTGTAGGTATATACTTTCAACACACTCTAATTAGATCAAATTCAAACCTCATTTTTTCCATCCCGTTCATACCTGTCCCTAATGTAGTGAATACTGTTCACTGCAAGACATCATTTTGTTAGATCGCTCAAATTAGAAAGTTTTTGTGGTACTTGTTTTCCTGCATCTGACTTATTTGATGAAAGTTACTATCTTTTGAGTCCATTCACTTATTCACTTTTTTATATGTGAGGACTTTATTCTTCTTTTCAGCTTGATAATGTTCCATCCTACCTAAATATTATGATAGGATTCTGTCCTTATCTTACTAACTTTTTAACAGTGTTTTAAAATAAACATGCATGTTTTTTTTTTGTGTGGAATGCCCATTACATGAAGGTTCTGAGATAACTTAACTACCACAATAGTTTTACCACCAATGTGCTGTTCTGTCACTACTTTATTCTGCAAATGTCCCCTCCAATGTGTGGTGACATTCCCACTCAGCACTATCTTAATTATAATAATATTCTTCCACCATCATTTCTCTGTTGTCCTTTACCCCTATGAATTCCTTTGCTCTGGTATGATTTAAGGGCATGGTAATAACTACGAGATATTTTTTCTTGCTGATATCTCTGTTAAGAGTTTGAATACAAAGTGGTACAAATAATATCATATACGGGGGATATTGCCTTGCAGTGGATGGGATTTTGGTAGTGATTGGATCTTGAAAACTCTAATCAATGAATTAATCGACTGATGGATTCTTGATGTTCCAGCATTATTGCAAGGCAGTGAAAAGTAGGAAGAGGAATCTCAGTGGAGGAAATAGGTCATTCAGGATGTTGTTTGAGTGTGTACCATCTTGTGTTTCCCTCTCTGCCTCCTCCCTCCCAGAGGCCATGATTTCAGTTCCTCTTTGCTGTCACACCTCCATTGCTACACCTCTGAAGTAAAAATAAATTATTCCTTTCCTTGATTTTTTTTACGTCAAGTATTTTGCCACAATGATGGGATAATTAAGATAATTAGTTAATAAAAATCCCCCACTGCTTTCTTAATATCTCAAGTACAGTCTAGAGTTCATTCTTCATCATTTTATGGAACACTTCTAGTGCATACCAAAGGAGGGATTGCACAGGGGAGGTTTGTGCATGGCACGTTATAAAAGGTACCTATGATTTCTCTATTTTAATCTTTAACTTTTGGTGTCCTTTAGTGTGAGACTGGCTATGAGAAAGTCAGCTTCTCCAGAACTAGAAATCCAGGTGTTTCTCATTTATTCATTAATAGTCAGCTATTGTAGCAAAGAGGAGGTTCAGTCTGCTTCCAATATTCACAGATAGATTCCCTATGATTAAAGATCCAATAAAATAAAAAAAAAAACCTTTTCCTGGGCTCTGAAATGGTAGTAGGGAGCTGTGTTTGGTGATTATGGTTTTTCTGCTCTAACTTTACACAGTCCTCTTTATAGCCATTAGGAGTTCACTATGTGCTCAAGTATTTTGAAGGTAAATGTAGAGTTGAATTCTATTAAAGTCTTCTCCTTTTAAAACAGAAGGTTTCCTCGGACAATCATATGTAAAGTTCAGAAAACTGCTGTCAGGAAACTATCATCAATAATTAAGAAGTAAGTATAAAAACTCTAAAAAACATAAAATTCAAATATTTCTGTTAGGGTCTGGCATGTTTTCATTTGTTAGCACTTAGAGGATTCTTCTAATAAAGACAAGAATAAAAAGCAAATGTGGGGATGAAGTCATCTTTCTAAAACTCTGTGGTGCACCTTAGTTGAGTAGTATATATAGAGATATAGTTAATGAAGACTTCTGTAACGTTAAAGCAGAGAGGCTCAGAGCAAATGACCAGTCTACCTCAATTCTCTGACAGATCTCCGGTGCAGAAGAATAGGGCCAATTTCCATATCATATCATTTTAACATTTTTAAGAGATGTTTTAGAGGTAGACATGATAAATGAAGCTTGGAATCTTACTAATCCTGAAGGAAAATAATACCAAATGTTATCAGAAAAGGTGCTTTCATTAAACTATTTCTCCTAGCAAATGAAGCAAGTCAAGAATAAGAATTGACTGCTTAAAAATACCTACCTTGATAGAAGAACAGGACATAGTCACTTTATAACAGTTGTCTCAGAAATGAAAGCCAGTCCTCTCTAACACAAGATTCCTTAAGATCCAGGAGGTATAGGTTAGGAAGAAGATAAGCTGAAAAATTACAATATTTCTCTTACAGAGGACCCAGGTTCACTATCCAGCACCCATGTCAGACAACTCACAACAACCTGTCACTTCAGCTCCAAGAGATCAGAAGCCCTCTTTTGGACTCTGCTGACACCTTCACTTTGTGTGTACATACCCACCTATCACCCCACACATGCTCATCATTAGACATAATAAAATATATATTTTAAAACAAGAGACATAAGAAGTAAACAACTCACTAGTCTCAGGAAGTCCCTGAAAATTATAAACAGTAAAGATTGCTGAGGAAAGAAGACTTTCCAAGGCCCAAGTGACCTCCTGAGAGGCAGGCAAGGGCTGAACTAACCCAATGGAGGCAGGAAAGGCCTGAGAAACACCCACCAGGTCAGGAAAAGCACCAGTAACCCCTGCTGGGGCCAGTAAGGCCCTAGAAGCCCCCATAGGAGCAGGCAAGGCCTGAGTGGGCTCTGAGGGAATAGGCAGACCTAACCACCAGGAGTGCTGAGTAGCCTCCAGAAGCACCTAGTGGCTTCTGGGAATGCTGAGTGACCTCCAACATAACCAAAACCTTGGCTCAAACTACACCATGAGGAGCAACCATCTGAACCTTAGATCCACTGGAACCTGGAGGAAGAATCACCGAGGACATGGTCCCAACTACACCAACTGTAAGAAAATATCGGTAGACAATAATGTAAAAACATACTCAACAACACAAAGAGCAACAGGACACAGGAAAAAAAAAAACTAGTGACTCTCTAACAGGAAGACTTAAAAACCCCACACAGATGATGAAGAAGAAAATGACCTAAAAAATTACTTTAGAAAAATGTTTGAGGCCCTTAAAGAGGAAAAGAAAAATTTCCTCAAGAAATGGAGGGAAAGACAAAAATAATTGGAAGAAAGCAACAAATCTCTTAAGTAAAATCAAGAAAAAGCAATCAAACAGGTGAAAGAAATGATTCAAGACTTAAAAACTAAAATAGAAACTATAAAGAAAACACAAACAGAGGAAATTCTAAACAGAAAATATGAGTAAACAATCAGGAACCACACATGCAAACATTAACAGCAGAATACAAGAGATGGAAGAAAGAATCTCAGAAATTGAAGATACAATATAGAAAATAGATTCATCAGTCAAAGAAAAGGTTAAATCTAACAAAAGCTTAACACAAATATCCAGAAAATAGGGGACATCATGAAAAGCCCAAACCTAAGAAAAATAGGGAGAGAAGAAAGAGAAGTTCAACTCAAAGGCAAAGATAATATATATTCAACAAAATAATAGAAGAAAATTTTTCAAACCTAAAGAAGGATATGTCTATGAAGGTATAAGAAGCTTGTCAAATAGATTGGACCAGAAAACAAAGTCCCCTTGACACATAGTAATCAAACCACTAAACATACAGAATAAAGAAAATATTAAGAGTTGCAAAGGAAAAAGGTCAACATATAAGGCAGACTTGTCTGAATTACACCTGACTTCTCAATGAAAACAATGAAAGCCAGAAGGTCCTGGACAAAAGTTATATAGACATTAAGAGACCATGGATGCTGTTCCAGACTATAATACCCAGCAAAACTTTCAATCATCATAGATGGAGAAAACAAGATATTCCATGACAGAACCAGATTTAAACAATACCTACCCAGAAAGCCAACCATACACAAAATACTAGAAAGAAAACTCTAATTATAAAAGTCAGTTACACTCACAAAACATAGATAATAGACGATTTCAGAGCATCAAATCCCAAGAAAGGAAAAGCACACACAATAACATCACCAACAACAAAAACAAAATTAACAGGAACTAACAATCGCTGCTCATTAATATTCCTTAATATAAATGGACTCAACTTACCTATAAAAAGTCACAGGGAAAGAGACTGGATATAAAAACTGAATCCATCCATCTGCTACATACAAGCAACATACCACAACCTCAAAGACAGTCATCACCTTAAAGCAAAAGATTGGGAAAAATTTTCCAATGGACCTATGAAACAAGTTGGTGTAGCTATTCTAATATCTAACAAAATAGACTTTTAACTAAAATCAATCAACAGAGTAAAAGAAGGTTATTGCATAATTGTCAAAAGAAAAAATCATCAAGAGGAAATCTCAATACTAAACATTTTTCCCCAAATACAAGAGTACCCTCATATGTAAAAGAAACATTACTAAAGTTAGTTGTGGGATTCCCCTTTGTGCTGTGTTTTATTGCCATTGGTTAATAAAGAAGCTTCTTTAGCACGATGGCTTAACACAATATAGCCAGACTGGAAAAGATATAAAGAGAGACTAGGCAGGGTAAGGGAAAAGTCATGCAGCCACCACAGAAGACAGGCACCAGACGCTGGACAAGCCCTTACTGGTAAGCCACAACCAAATGTCAATACACAGATTAATATAAATGTGTTAATTTAAGATGGAAGAGCTAACTAGAAACACACTTAAGCTATTGGCCAAACAGTATTGCAATTAATATAGTTTCTGTGTGATTATTTTGGGTCTGGGCAGCTGGGAAACAAACAAGTGGCCACTGACAACAGTAGCTTACACCACACATTAAACCACATACACTAATAGTGGGAAACTTCAAAAACTCCCTGTCACCACTGGACATTTCTGTCAGACAGAAACCTAACAATGAAATAAGTGAACTAATGAATGTCATGACTCAAATGGACTTAACAGACATATAAAGAACATTCCATCCAAACATAAAAAATACCTTCTTCTCAGCACCCCACGTAACTGTCTCAAAAATTGACCACGAACTCAGTAACCTAAACGGATAAAAAAAAATTTGGGAAAACCCCATGTATCTTATCAGATCACCAGGGCTTAAAGTTAGAATTCAACAGAAGCACTAATTTTAGAAAACTCACAAACACACAGAAATAGAACAATGTTCACTTGAATCATCAATGAGTCAAGGAAGAAATAATTAAAGAAATAAAGACTTCCTAAAATTCAATGAAAATGAGTGCACCCCATACCCAAACTTATAGGAGACTATGAAAGCAGTGCTAAGAAGAAAGTTCGTAGCACTAAACACCTACATAAAGAAGCTGGAAAAAAATCACACTAGCAAGTTAACAGAACAGCTGAACGCTAGAGGACCAAATAAATAATAAATAAATAAATAAAATTTAAAAAATAAATAAATAAATAAATAAACCACTAACCCAGGAGGACTAGACTGTAGGAAATAATCACATTGAGAGCTGGAATCAACAACATAGAAACAAAGGAAACAATATAAAGAATCAATGAGACAAAGAGTTGGTTTCTCGAGAAAATCAAGAAAATAGACAAACCTTTCTCCAAACTAACCAAAAGACAGAGAGAGAATATCCCAATTAACAAAAGCAGAAATGAAAAGTGGGACATAACAACAGACATGGAGGAAAACCAGAGAATATTCAGGTCTTACTTCAAAAACCTGTACTACACAAAATTCTAAAGCTTACAGGAAATAGAAAATTTTCTGAATACACATCACTTCCAAAAATTAAACCAAGACAGATAAGCAAACTAAATAGTCCTATAGCCACAAAGGAAATAGAAGCAGTCATCAAAAGTTTCCCAACCTAAAAACCCGGGACAGATATTTTCAATGCAGAATTCTATAAGATTTTCAAAGAAGAGCTAATACCAACACTCCTCAGATTGTTACATGATAGAAACAGAAGCACTGCCAAATTTTTATGAGGCTACACTTATCCTGATACCCAAATCACACAAAGACACAACTAAGAAAGAGAATTACATACTAACATCTCTCATGAACGTTGATGCACTAATACTCAATAAAATACTCACAAACCAAAATTCAAGAACACATTAAAAAATTACTCACCATGACCAAGTAGGCTTTATTCTAGAGATGCAGAGATGGTTCAGCATATGAAAATCTTTGAATGTGATCCACCATACAAACTGAAAGAAAAAAAACATATGATTGATGTGAGAAGCCCTTTTGTTTATGCATTGCTCTTATTGGTTAATGAATAAAGAAGCTACCTTGGCCTGTAATAGGGAAGAGTAGATCTAGGTGGGGAAACTAAACTGGATGCTAGGAGAAAGGAGGCAGAGTAAGGACAAGCCATGTAGCCTGGCCAGAGACAGACGCTGAATGGAACTATACCTAGTAAGCCACAGCCATGTGATGATACACAGATTAATAGAAATGGGTTAATAGTAAGCCGGAAGTACACTTAATCTATTGGCAAAACAGTATTGCAAATAATATAGTTTGTGATTATTTCAGCCAGGAACAAACAAGCAGCATCTGCCTACACATGATGATCTCATTAGGTACTGAAAAAGCCTTTGTCAAAATTTAACACCCCTTTATAATAAAAGTCTTGGGGAGAGCAGAAATACAAGGAACATACCTAAACATAATAAAGACAATATACAGCAAGCCTACAGCCAACATCAAACTAAATGGAGATAAACTCAAATTGATCCCACTGAAATTAGGAACAAGACAAAGCTGTCCACTCTCTCTATATCTATTCAAAATAGTACTTGAAGTTTTAGCTAAAGCAATAAGACAACAAAAGGAGATCAAATGGATACAAATCAGAAGGGAAGAAGTCAAATGTTTGCTATTTGCAGATGATATGATAGTATAAATAAGTGACCCCCAAAATTTTACCAGGGAACTTCTACAGCTGATAAAAACCTTCAGTAATATGGAAGGATATAAAATTAACTGAAGTCAGCAATCCTACTTTATACAGATGATAAATTGGCTGAGAGAGAAATTAGAGAAATATCACCATTCACAATAGCCACAACTAGCATAAAATATCTTGAGTAACTCTAACAAACAACTGAAAGACCTTATGACAAGAACTTTAAACCTTTGATAAAAAAAAGAAAACTGAACAAGGCACCAGAAATTAAAAAGATCTACCATGCTCTTGATAGGTAGGATTAACATAATAAAAAATGGCAATCTTACCAAAAGAATTCTATAGATTCAATGCAATACCCAGAAAAATCTTTCACAGACCTCAAAAGAACAATACTTCTTATGGGAAAAAAACAGTATATCTAAATAATCCTGTAAATAAAGAAACTTCTGGAGGCATCACAATCCCTGGCTTCAAACTCTACTACAGAGCCTGCCACTACTACTGAAAATGCCTGATATTGGCATAAAAACAGACATGAGAATTAATGGAATTGAATCAAAGACCCAGATATCAATTTACACACCTACAAACACCTGATTTTTTTTTTTTTTACAAAAAAAGCAAAAAAATATAAAATAGAAAAAAAGAAAGTATAGTCAGCAAATCATGCTGGCATAATTGGATATCAACATGAAGAAGAATGAAAATAGATCCAAATCTATCAGCATTCACAAAACTCAAGTATAAATGGATCAGAGATCTCAATATAAAACTAATTACATTGAGCTTCATAGAAGAGAAAATGGGAAGTACACTTGAACGCATTGACACAGGATGCTACTTCCTAAATATAATACTAGTAGCACAAACACTGAAAGCAATAGTTAATAAATGGGACCTTCTGAAGTTGAGAAGCTTCTATAAAGTAAAGAAAACCATCAATAAGACAAAGCAGCAGCTTACAGAATGGGAAAAGATCTTCACCCACCCCACATCAGACAGAGGGTTGATCTCAAAAGAATACAAAAAACTCAAGAAACTTGACATTAAAAGAACAAATAATTGAACTTTAAAAAGTGTGATACAAACCTAAACAGAGAACTCTCATCAAATGAATCTCAACTAGCTGAAAGACACTTAAGAAAATATTCAACATCCTTATCCAGCAGGGAAATACAAATTAAAACAATTCTAGGTTTCATCTTACACCCATCTGATTGGCCAAGATCAAAAACACTGATGACAACTTATGCTGGAGAGGTTACAGGGTAAAGGGAACACTTCTGCATTGTTGTTGGGAATGCAAGCTGGTGATTTCTCAGAAAATTAAGAAACTTTCTCCCTCAAGACCCAGCAATACCACTTTTGGGTATATGCCCAAAGGATGCTCAATCATACCATAAGGACATGTGCTCAACTATGTTCATAACAGCATTATTCATAATAGCCAGAAACTGAAAACCCTAAATGCCCCTCAACTGATTGATGGATTAAAAATGTGGTCCATTTACACAATGGAGTAAATAGGAATAAAAAAATAATGACATCTTGAAATTTGCAGGCAAATGGATGGAACCATATTAAAACCATATTGAATGAGGTAACACAGACCCAGAAAGAGAAATATAATATGTACTCACTCATAAGTGGCTTTTAGACATAAAGCAAAGGAAATCCAGCCTACAGCCCACAATCCCAGAGAACCTAGACAGCAAAGAAAACCGTAAGAGAGACACACATGGATCTTCATATGAAGGAGAATAAGGCAAGATCTTCTTAGAAAATTGGGAGTGTAGTGGTCACAGGGGAGAGGAAGGGGGAAGGGAGAAGGCAAGGAAGTGGAGAAAAATGTATAACTCAATAAAAAATTTTAAAAAAAAGAAAACAAGGCTCTTCAACCCTTCCAGCAACCTACAAGTCATGCAGAGAACTCCAGGGTTTCAACTTCATAAGTCTTTACTTATTCTTTGGTGTGTTTTTGGTGATATGGCTGTCATCGATATAGCCATGCTCCTATAAGTAATCTTTCACCAGTATTCTTGTAAGTCGCCCAAATAAACTCATTGATTCACCAAGCTGAACTTTAGAAATATTGTTAATTTGGTCTGTAATTTTCTCATCTAGAAAAAGTAAATATGTTTTACATCTCCCCAGAAATAGTGTCACACAACAACAATACACACTCATAGATGTTGAAGAGCAGACATTTCTTTCTCCTGTGGTCATTTCTCTATAGGTATGGGAATTAGAGGCATGAGCCATACAAATTAAGGACACTCATCCACTTGTACTTGTTAAATTATCCTCCAAGAAACCAGTTAAAACAGAGAGTATGTTTCACATCAAGGAGTAAAACATCTTCTGAGGAAAGGCCACTTGTAATTATCTTTTCTTATCATTATCCATAAATATATTCCGTGCTATGTGATATGACCTTGAAGTTTAAACTTCTCTCTTTCTCATTCTGAACCAACTAATTTCCCCATGTAAATATTCTAAATCAAGTTAAAGGATATTATTGTTTATTTTATAGCTAGTGTCCTTTGAACCACAGCTTACACCTGGTGCTGATAAAGCCTGAAGACATGACATAGAGATATATTATAACTAGAAACCTGCTGTTAGGGTCTATAAACTGAAAGGCAAGGTTTTCCTTAAGTCTAAAGTTTTGGTGATGACAGTTCTAAAATGAGGAGGTAAAAGAGAAGTATCTCATATTGAACACAAGAAAAAATGGTAACTCATACATGAGGACTTATTTTCTCTCCCTCCAATCAAATGGAGATGATGAAAGATGTGGGTGAACAGAGAAAAATGGAAAGAACTCTAAACTACTGGACTAAAAATGGTGTTATAAATGAAAATTCTTCAAACCTTAGGGCCAAACATTATAAAAGCTCCTCTCCCTTCATACAGCATCTCGGTTGACATTTTTAACAGGCTACCAATTTTCCAGTAAGGTAATTCTCAGAGTCATAGACGCCTTCCATCCTTGGCTAGTTGTATCAGTCAGTTTTACCTGCAATAATAAAGCACTAAAGACGGTTTTTAAAAAATGGAAATACAGTTATAAAGACAGGAGCTAGAGGTTGTGATCACTGTTCTCTCCTAGTGAGGAAAGGGATTTCTGAGAATGCTAATTTTATTGCCTTAGGGAATCCTCATGGCATTACTAGGCCTCACTTCACTGCAACCATCTCTTAAGTGCTCTCTTCCCTAAAACAAAGCACTGAGCATAAAAACGTCAATGTATTTCAGTTTGAGGAAAGGGCAAGCAAATTGAGTCCTTTATGATCCTCAAAATTATGATGAAATGAAGAAAATAAAACTACATGTAAATGACATGGTGGATCATCCCTAGACATGCTACCACTGCCTTCATCATACTTCATCATTAGAACGCAGCTGTATGGCAGTAATGCAGAAATATAACTTATGGTCTCCCAGAATAACGAGTCAAGTTTGCTTGGAGATACCTAGTTTGTCTCAATCACAAACAATATCAAAATGACATAGACTAATGATAACAGACAAAGGAGTTAAGAAAGAAGTTATAAAAAACCTTGGAAAGAACAGGAGAAAAGAACAACTCTAGTAGAGAAAGCATAAGCTGGATTAAATTCTGAATGGCCCTGAGGCTGGTGACATTCGGAGAGTAGGAACAGCATGTGTGAAGCCGGGTGGAGCAAAGCAAGACAAGATTTGCATCGGTAGGAATGAGACTCTCCTTAACTGAAATTCACGCCTCTTAGTCAACTTACTATTTTCAGCTCTAGAGAAGTGAACAACATTTTTTTTCTCATAGAGTCTTTTTGTATGACAGAGATCAGAATAATGGTACTACATAAATGAAAAGGACAGGTCTGAATGTCAATGACATAGTGTTAAATATGGCCATGGCCCCTTCCTGTTTCCTTAATGTGTAGAACACTAACATCGTATGTTTGCCTCCAGTGAGACTACATAAAGGTTTTCTTCTGGGCATCAGAGTTAATGCCTGTGGATGTTGAACTATGAGTACTTCCTTCAGAAAATATTGTTGCTCAATCATCATCTAAATATGATGAGCACCTTCCTTAGCACTGTGCCCCTGGGAAATTTTAATCAGTTTTTTTAGCATAATTACACATCTGATAACCAAAATGTTTGATAATGGTCACAAATGTTAAAGCTATGCTCTAAAACTAATAGGAGACATAAACACCTTGGAAACACAAAAGACACTACAGAGACTCAAAGGAAAAAAGAGCATTTAAAAAACAGTTGTAGACAGTCATGGTGGCATACTCAACCCACTGGAAACAGAAGGAGAAGCACCTTCTGGCACTTTGAGGGAAGTCTATATGGCAAGTTCCAAGCCAGTCAAGGCTACATGGTGAGTCCCTACCATCCCCATATGAACACGGAATAATAAATACATGAATAAATGCATTTCAAAAATCTAAGGGCAGCAAAAGAGAATGAACAACTTAACAAAAGGGTATTTATATGTCTTACGAAGTTAAAACATAATTGACGAGGAAAATGGGAAGTGTAAAGCAAGTTGACTAGAAATGAAAGGCTAAGTGTCACTTCTCCACCCTGCTTTAAACAACAGGTCTATAAGCATGGCCAGCACTCCTCTGTAGAGAGCCCTGGTCATTATTAGAAAACTAGTTATAGAGGCAGATTATGTGCCAAACAGAAACCTTTTATACCAAGACTTCTGTTTTCTGTTTAGTTTTGGTCGTAGAAAATATATTTGTCTTATCTATGCCCGTAGATTGTGGTATATTGTAGTCAAAGGGCATGAGTCTAAAAGTTGGATGGATGTTTGGGGTCTCTCTCTGTGCTGGTATCCCATAACCACTTACTAAAGAAGCATTTTTCCAGTAACAAAATATGCAAAACACTCACTTTTCCCCTCTGACCAACAAACTAAAGATGTTTATATTATCCAGATGTTAGGAAGCTAAATGAGATAAGGTATGTTCCTCTGTCTGGTTTTATGTAAAGCATGGTGATAAGCAACTAAAAACTTTCTAATCTTTCTTCCTGATAAGAAAGTGTGAAAATGTAAGATACAGTCAGCTGAATTGGAGACTTAATGTCATTTAGAGGATAATAGGCAGACCTGTTGAAGGTTGACATTTCTTTCACTCGGCTAGTTTTTGTCCCCACAGAAAATAAGCAAGTAATGGGACTGCTTTATTTTTAACCAATTAAATTGTTTACTTCGTTTGAATTGTCCAATTGTAATCTAAATTAATCAGAAGTTAAGTGACTTGAATGCCCTTCTTTGAGTCATTATGGTTAAAATAGCTAACAATGAGATTTGTTAATAAAAAGCCCATTCATTGACGGAGATAAGGGAATTTGGTTTCCAAGGGCAAATCCAGGGTTGCTTAATATAAATTAGCTTTCTGTATGGCATGTCTTCCTCATGTATACAGTGAGGACAAGTTGAATCACACTCCTTTTGTTTGAGAATAATATTGAACTGGTAAGCATTTCCTTTATAAATTCCATGTCTAAGAAATGAAACTCTCCATAGTGTTTAGAAGGACAGAAGTAGAATTTGTGAGCAGAGCTGTGCTTCTGCTTTCATCCTGGATGAATGGAGTCCGATTATTCATGGACTATCACCCTATACACTTTGGGGCATTGAACAATTACTAGAATTTTGGAGAAAGTCAAAATGCAATTTTCTTTTCACTTCTAATGCTTGTAATATTAAGTTGGGAGCATCATCCAAGCCCCTGGCCTGGGGGTTGTATTGGTCCAGACTCCAACTCCCAGCCTTTCAAGCACTGATCCCTCCCCAGGGGAGAGACAGGACCACTCCCACAGAGTATTGAGGCAGCTGCCCAGAGAAGGACCATGTGGTTTCAGGTTTTGCATGTGCTCTCCCTCTGTCCTGTTCCACACCCCCTGCCCAGCCCCACCATGCTCCTGGCCACCCAAGAATGTTGCATTCATTAAACATGGGCATTTTTAATTTGGTCTAATTTTGGTTTGATTGGAGTTCTTTGCGTTGCTGGAGAGGCTCAGTTCAGAATATTCCTAACAATGCTTGCCTGAGAAAACTCATTAAATAATACTTTGAGGTTGCTAATCCAAGCCCACAGGTTACAGACAAGGTCTGGTGACTACAGAAACCACTATTTCTTTTCTACTTGACAATCATGTAGTCATAGGCAAGAGTTCCATTTCTACAGCAGCTGAATACATAGTCAGAGATGACATATTTATAGAAGGAGCTTTAGGGTTTACCCTGAACATAGAGCCCTGAAAACATGAAGAAAGTCTGACTAAGAACTCCTTCAGTAGTTAAGGGCTATTCTGTGAGTTATAGATAAAAAGGGCATCCAAATCAAGACACACTGACCCTGAAACCAGGGCCAAAGTTTAAAAGGGGTCAATAAACCAACACAGCCTGGCCCTGAAACCATAGCCAAAAAAAACACACCCTCACCCCGAGACCACAGTCAGTTCACTGGCCCTGAAAGCAGAGCCAAAAGCTTCTTTTTAGTTTATTAATTTTTATTGAGCTCTTCATGTTTCTCTGCTCCCTTCCCTGGTTCTCTCCTTCTGCCTTCAACCCTCCCCCAAGGACCCCATGCTCTCAATTTACTCAGGAGATCTTGTCTTTTTCTACTTCCCATGTAGATTAGATCTATGTATGTCTCTCTTAGTGTCCGCATTGTTGTCTAAGTTCTCTGGGATTGTGGTTTGTAGACTGGTTTTCTTTGCTTTATGTTTAAAAACAACCTATGAGTGAATACATGTGATAAATGATAATACATGTGTCTGGGTTACCTCACAAAAACAATGTTTTCTAGCTCCAATCATTTTCCTGCAAAATTCAAGATGTCATTATTTTTTTGTGCTGTGTAGTACTCCATTGTGTAAATGTACCACATTTTCCTTATCCATTCTTTGGTCGAGGGGCATTTAGGTTGCTTCCAAGTTCTGGATATGACAAACAATGTTTTTATGAACATAGCCAAAAGCTTTAAAAGGGCCATTTGGCCCTGAAACCAGAGCCAAAGAAACAAACTGCCTCTGACCAACTCAGCATAAAAACCACCAATCCCTGAGCATGAAACTAACCAATCCCTGAGCATAAAATACAGCCTATCTCAGAAATTGTCCAAGCTCAGGGTTTAAAATCTGACCAATTCCTACTCTGAAAAATATTCACCCTGTAAAACTCCAGCCCTAAGAAACCCTATATAAGCCCTGTACCTGTTCAGTTTGAAGCTGCCTTTACTACCCTGACAGAGGCAGCTACTCTTCTGGATTCCTCCCTCCAAATAAATCTATTGAATGAAGATTGGGTGACAAACTTCTTTCACCAGAGTCTAGTGAGCCAGAGAAGTAAGAACTTTCTCCCAAGGGAGCAGAAAAAGAACTGTTATATTTCTACAGAGAAACCCCCTTAGCAGAGCAGAGGAGAGCTCTAAGGGCCCATAGGAGAGGAGCAAAACTGCTATATCCTGCCAGGAAACCACACCCCACCAGAGCAGAGCTGTAGGTGTCACCTGGCTTCCTAAGACCAGGAACCCTTTGCCTTCAGAGATGTAACACTTACATGAGTGACTGAGTGTAGGGAGGAATCTTGAACTAGGCTTCATTAAGATCACAATCTTTCATTGTAAACAATGCAAACAGCTGGCAAATGAAAAGATCCAATTTAATTAGGTCTTTCTCGGCTATATGTCTTTGACCTATTTCAATAAATTTTTACTGACTGTGGTTTTTTTTTTTTTCCATCCACTGATGTGTGGGCTAAACGTATATATTTGATTGGCAGATAAACAGGTTGAAAATGAGGATGCAGGTTAACCCAAAGAGATTCTTTGTTAATTAAACCAATGGATTTAGGAATGTGATACTTACAGTATTTTCTTATTTTCTTTTTCATTGCAAATAGGCTTTTCTGTCATACAGTATACCCCAACCATTCATTCTCCTTTCTCCACTCTTCCTAACTGCCTTCTACCACGTCTCTATTCAAGAGCCATTCACCCTCTGTTTCTTCTTCAGAAAAGAATGGGTCACCAAGAGCTGACAGCAAAACACAACAAACCAAGATGCAATAAGACAAAGAATAAGCTCTTATCTCTAAGTTGAAAAAGACAATCCAATAGCAGGAAAAGTGTCCCAAGAGCAGACGAAAGAATTAGATATTCACCTGCTCCCACTGTTAGGAGTCCCAGAAAAATCACCAAGCTAACAATCATACCATATACACAGAAGATCTAGAGCAGACCCAGGGAGGCTATATACTTGCTGCTTCAGTCTTTATGGGCCTATATGAGCCCTGCTTTGTTAATTTAGTGGATTATGTTCTCCATCACCTCTGACTCCTGCAATCTTTCCTCCCCCACTTACATGGATCCCCAACTTCTGACAGGGATGACTAATGGAGTCCTCCAATCTAGACTCTTTCTCTGCAAATGAAATTGAGCCCATGAAACAGGCTAAGGGAGCCTGTATCTGACGCTGCCTACATGACTAGGAAGCAGAGACTGGGTAGCCAAGAGACCTAGGGTAGAAGCAAACATGACTGGAAAAAAATCACTGAAATGATTCCTAATGATATTCTGCTGTATTCATAGACGTGTGTCTTGTCCAGTCATCATCAGAGAGGCTTCCTTAAGCAGCAGATGGGGGTGGATGTAGAGACCTACAGACAGAAATGTTTTGGAGACTATCAATTGTATATGTACATTCTAAGGCTTAGATTACGCTGTCTATAACATTGTTATCAAAAAATTGCATTGACTTTTCGGTTGAAAGTTCAGACACTATTTTCTTCCCTGTATTTGGAACTATTTCAAATCATTATGTATGAAGTGATCTCAAATTTATGAGATCATAGTTAGATAGAGATAGATAGATATAGATATAGATATTCAATTTTATGATATAGGGTTTCTCTATGTAGCCCTAGCTGTCCTGGAACTCTGTAGATCAGGCTGGCCTCAGACTAATGTGCCACTGCCTCCCGAGTGCAGGAATTAAAATGTAGGCCACCACTGTCCAGCTTTACAGTTATACTTAATAATGTAATCATCTTGGGGCTAACATGATTGCTCAGCAGATAACATACTTCCCAAGTCTTGTAAAATCTGTGTGTGGCAGTGCATGCCTGTTTTAATAAGAGACCCTATTTTAAACAATAAGATAGACTACAACAGACAGAGCCACTCCAGGTTGACTTCTGGCATGTACATGCATAGGTAACTGCACACTCACATACACACACATACATACACATATATTCCACATATACACAATGCATGTAATAAATGAATTAGTCAACTAAATTTTAATTAGGCAAAGTGCCACATTATCTTCTATTGTATATTTATCTCTAATCCCTCATATCCTCTGTTATTGAGCAATTGTGTTATTTAATTTTTTAATAAATATGTGCAAAGCAATTATGGATTCTTTATAAATAATTGTTTCATAAGAGAGACTAGACCAACAATCTAGAGTTGATATTTAAAAGTGGTGAATCTTCAACATCTCCTAAGGAGAAGGAGATAAACTTGATGTATTAAATATGTTTCTGAACTAGAAGAGTGACATATGATAACTTCTTTTAAACCAACTGTTTAAACTATTGGTTTACACAAATTTATTGGCATTTGAACATAGAGCCTACATTGCCACCAAGAGGAGAAAAAACCCAAGTTTAATACCAACATTGAGAATGATACCACCACACACATGTCTTAGCTGTCATAACTGTCTTATGTTTCAGGTTAGAGAATGATTGAATTTGCCTACCTTTCCTCATAAGGCCGTAATACCAATGTGTGATGTCTAGGATGTCATCATAGCAAAACTAAGTATAACAAAAGTAATAAGGTCATTAAATCAAGAACAACACAGATGTGTGATAAAGTTATGTTTATAGTTGATGGTGCCCATTACTTTTAATGGTTAAAACCGACTAAAATATGTTCCAAATGAAGGAGTATTTCTGTCTTCCACAAGCATTTCCTTAGTACATTAATTCAGAATGGATATAGCAGCAACAAAGCATCAAAATATTATACAGCCAGTTTCTTAGAACTCAGCATTTGGAAATCATATTAACACATAAAATGTTTAAATGGGTTATAAAATTTCACAGAGTATAATTATGTATACACAAAGTACCACATAACACTATACCACCTTTTTCTTTGTTGATAATATTACAAAATCTTTTATCTGGGAAAACTTCTTTCATATCACAGACTGAAAGGAAGTAGAATTGATAGGCCAAAGGGTATTAAGGAGTTTTGATGGTATACAAGGCCAGATTGCTTTATGTTTACCAAAGATGAGTGGTGAATATAAGGATTCTGCATTTTATGAAACTTTAAAGTAGGTGTGGGAAATACCATGAATTGCACGTCCAACTTTGAAACTCTAGAAGGCTTCAATATCTTGCATTTCCCAAATGCCTACAAGGCGGTGTCCGACACTGATATATACTTCAGTGTGCAATGTTCACTTCAACTTCCAAACTACACTGCATTTGATTTACAGGGCATAAAACAGATGGGCAAAGTATGTCCTTGTTTTTCTCCTGTGTTTATATGTATATATTAACAACAGAGAGTTTGGACCTATAGACATCTAACAATGATGTTCATAACTTAAAGGTGATGTTTGTGCCTCTCTGCTTGCAGCTCAAATCATCCAGGGCTTAGTGGCAAAGGCCTTGAACCAGTGAGTAATCTCATTGACCATGCTTTACTTCTTTAAACAACAAAACTGCTTTCTTAAAATCGTTGTACCTTTGGATAAAAATGAATTTATTGTCACCAGTACAAATACTGACTTGCTATGCACCATGCTGTATATTCTACATAAACTAACAGTATGCATTTGTATTTAGGAGCTGCAACATATGCCCTTGAACAATCTAACCCACAGCATTTATGTAGCTCTAAAAGGACCACACTACCTTTTTATATCTCATAGTAGTACTTAAAGTAATAAAACATATAAATAAGAAGATATGCTTATTTTAAAAGTATTCTATGATGCTCTACTACTATATATTATCTTGTATATCTGGATAAAATTTGAAATATGTTGACATTGAATATAGCCCGAAAATGTATAAATGATTAAAATCTGTGTCACATATTTTGTTATACACTTTAATTGTATTATAATTTCTTTAGAGATTTTCCTTGATGATTTCAAACATGTATATAATGATTCTGATATAGTAGATTCTGTTGCTTTCACTCCCCCATATTCTGATATCCCTTCATAACCCTATCATTGCTCTCTCTTCCTTAAAAGACCCTTCCCACATTCATCTATTTTGGGTGGGTTTTGTGACATATTGAGTTTACAACCTTCACATTTTGGTCTTCATTATGATTTAGAAACTTTAAAAAGTCTTTCAAGGTAAACTGTGCAGCGTACCAGAGCACTGCCTTTTAGTGGTATCATTGAAAAAAAGAAACAGGGCTTGCAGCATTTGCAATCACACCCAAGTCATTTTAGGCTCAATAGTTTTATTATCATTACTGCCATTTTTCCAGTGGTTTATCTTCAACTACCAAAACACAAATGGGATGCAAAGAGTGGAACATTTCTCTATTATGTTGCCTTCCGCTGTTAAGCAATCTTCTCTTTTAAAGCAATGAGAAATGTAACAAGATAGCTACTGTACGGTATCTATTTACAGATTTGTCTATTTCATCTAATGGCCACAAATGTGTCTTTATTTTATATGCTTGCGGCCTGCAATTTTATAATAACTTGAAACAATTTTCTACAGCAATGTGTGTTTTATAGCTAAGGATCAATTTAATTCAATAAATATTTCTGTGATTCTTTCGCCATTTATTTTCTTCTAGTCAGGGCACTCTGAGGCAAAGAAAACACTGCTCCCATCCTCAAGGAAGTTGGCATAAATGCCACAGGAAAGGTAAAAACTACATTGTGATAGGAACACTGTACACATAGCTCTAAGGGGCCACAGAGTACATCGGCCACAAGATACAGGAGATGGGAAAGCTATGTTTAGAATTCAATATTCTCCACAAGCATTGAGGAGGAAATAGGGTCGTAAAAGGTAATTCCAGGGAGGGTGTTCTACACAGAGTCTGGTTTAGTGCAAACATGGCCATCTATAAATGTTCATGGCACATGTATGGCACAGTTAGAGAAATGTGGGTGGTTCTGCCTGGAAGTATAATACCAACTAGGAAGGCAGGAAAGGGTGAGCAGAATGTTTCTTTATGAGGATTTTTTTTAATTTGAACACCGAATGTCACTTTGTGCATAGGCTATGAGCATGAAATTAGAGTGTAGCTAAACTTTCCTCAAGATTCCTGAAACCTAATCCTAGTGTGTGCTGAATTAGGCTTTCCTTAATTTAACCCAGTCTAGTAATGTGTTGTATATATGTAGACAGATTATCCAAAGGTCGGCATTACACCTCTTGATGGCTTGCCTTTCCTTTCCTTGAAAACATTACCAACTTCTAATTTTATCTCTTATCATTTTCTAAGTTGGAATTATGTGTGTTGCTGGACAGTAATAGTGCACCCATTTAATCCAAACATGCAGGAGGCAGAGGCAGGTGAATCTCTGGATTCACAGTCAGCCTGGTCTACAGAGTGAGTCCAAAAACAGTAAGATCAGCATGTGTGCTACCAACAGCTATTTAATTGGACTAAAGGCCCATTGACTAGGGGATTCATGCTTGGTACTGTAAACTTAACCCACTACCCATGGCTAGTAAGGTATTGGACCCTAAAGAGGAACCTATCACCACAAAAATAACTGCTAATTGCATTCTAAATACTTAGCATATACACAGGTGTATCTCTCACCTCTTTGCAAAGAAATTTCTTTTTGCAGATGACAATTACAGAAATCTACAACTGGTCAAAATGCAGATAGCCACAGAATTTGGGGTGCCCAACCCCAGTTAATATGTCCACAGTGCAACACCTATAGCTAAAACTAAGGGAATATCATGCAAGAGGGAACTTCAAGATGATAAGAGGTGGAAGATTATGTCATTAGCTGTGAGGATGGCTTCTATATTAGAGAGAGTATAGACTCTCCACGATATGGATGCCTAAGGAGACCTGTAATACGACAACACTAGTTGACAATCCAGTGCTCATGGGGGAGCTCTCACAGGGTTCCACTGACAAATGAAGAGGTACAGACTTCTCCAGGGACAAGACCCCTGATTGCTTTCACTACCAAGTGGTCAACCATGTACACATAATAGCAACACTAAACGAATTTAACAGAATGTGCATGCATGTGTCTATATTCTTTAGAGAAGTGTCAGTAATTTCAGGAGAGATCAGAGAGGAGTTGGAGGGATGAGAGGGAAATGATGTAAGTTTCTGAAATTGCCTGTCTGAATCTTTCAAAAATTAGTTAAGTTGAAAAAGGTTTATTGTTGAGAATTTCTTACTAGAGGATCTGACGCCCTCTTCTGGCTTCAACAGATATCTGCACTTGTGTGTACATATACACAGTCACAGACATAAACCTATACTTTAAGATTAAAATGTGTCTTTGAAAGGTAAAAATATGTATTATTGAAATATTTGAAAAACAGGACCAGAGGCAACACTAAGTCCAGGAAACTCACACAGTTCTTCAGTTAGAATGAAACAATAAAAATTTAATTTATGTATAGTTTGTAAAAAAAAAAAAAATTTAAAGAAGGATCTAGCTATTAGAATATTGAGGTGGTTAAAAATATTTATAGGTTTTAAAAAATTGGATTCAGGCATTGAACTAAAAGTGCATCTCTGATATTGCTGTTTTCCGTCTACTTAATGACCGTGTCATTTAAGGTTTTTGTTTTATTGTTTAATCTCTTATTGACAATTTCAGATATTTATATAACATATTCCAATACCTCTTTCTTTCCCCCTTTTCTTATTGTACTCACATGCCTGTCAATATCCCCCATCATTGCCAGTCCCTTGCACAGAATCATTGCTTTCTGTTTTATTTTGTGATTTATTTAGCTTAAATGGGGCCATTTTTGTTATCATTGGATTAGAGCTACCTATCAGGGTCTGTTGGAGTTATGAGTGAGGATGCCAATAAAGCCACTATAAAGCACAAATAACCTAATGGTGAACTTTAAAAGTTAAAAAAAAAATAGCTGAGCATGGTGACACAGGCCCTCAATCCCAGCACTCAGCAGGCAGAGACAAAAGGATTTCTGTGAGTTCAAAGCCAGTCTCTGGCTTACCAGGAGAGTTCCAGAACAGCTAGGGTTGTTGTTACACAGGGAAACCCTGAAAGTCTCCAAAAACCAAAAGATTAAAAAAAAATGAATTTGACCAAAAAATTATAAAAATTAAGCTCAAAAGAAGTAGTTGTGGAAAAAAGTCACCAAGAAGGCAGAAATTAGTGAAAACAAAAACATTAAACAGAAACTTATTGAAGGAATCAAAAAGTTGGTTCTTTGAAAAGACAAACAATATCGACAAGGTCGAAGATGAATTAACTAGAAGAGAACAAGCCAAACTAATAAAACATAGAACTGAACAGGAAGACATCAAAACAAAACAACAAATAATAAAGAAGGTGAGAAAATTATTAAGGACACACCTTAAAAAGCTGTATTTCAAGGACTGAAGAGATGACTCAGGGATTAAGAACAGCCTGTATTTTTTCCAGAGGACCTAGGTTTGAACCCTAGTACCCATGTCATGACTGACAATCATCTACAACTCCAGTTCCAGGGAATCTGACCCCTTCATGAAGACAAAACCCTCAAAAACAGATAATTAATTTAAGTAAAAGAAAAGTGGATGAATTTCCAGACATCTGCCTCACCCAGTTTCATTTAGGTAAAAGTAATCTAAGCAGAAATTTCACAAACACAGTGATTGAAGTGCTGGGGAAAGTCTCTGAATTTAAGTTTTCTAAAAAGTCCAGATCCAGATACATTCACAGAAGAATTCTACCAGACCTTTAAAGAAACTACAACAAAGCCACCCAAATCATTTTGAGGAGATAGAGACACAAGGAAATCTTTCAAAATACATCTACAGAGCCAGTATTAGTTTAATACTAAGACAAATAAAGATACAACAAAATAGAAAACTATAGAGCAATATCCCTCAGGAATATATGTAAAAAATCTAACAAAAGATCTGCAACATCAAAAAGATCATTCTTTATAACCAAACTGGCTTTATTCCAAGGATTAGCCATCAGGGAAATTTAAATTTGTTTTTTTATTATAATAAATATTTGTTTCTACTTTAACTTTTTATTATTTACTTGTGTGTGTGTGATATGTATGTACACATGTATGTTTACACTGCATGTCTTCCCTTATTACTGTACACCTTATTATTGTGAAACAGCACGCTGAACATGGAGGTCATCTTTTAGGTTGGGCAGCCTAAGCCTATAAGCCCCAGAGATTTGACTGCCTCTGCTGAGGTTACAGATGCAGGGCACTATGTCTAGCTTTATAGTGGTTGCTGGAAGTGCACATACAGGTTCTATGCTCCTTTAGCTAGCACTTCACCTACTGAGCTATCTCCCTCGATCTAATGTGACATTTTTATTTCTCCTGGTTTTACCTAACAACCCTAGTCACATCCATTCATTACTTGGACCTTGCAGCCAATTACACTCAGGTTACTAGGGAATAATTAGAAGCCCGAAATTAGGACTAAATAAGTAAGAGTAAATTTGTATTTTATTTTATGTGTTTACAGAGGATTAAGATTTACATGGGGTATAACATTCATACAATATATAATTATCATAATGATACTTAACAATACAGAATTTTCTTGAATAGTTGCCTGTTATCAGTGATCATGTGAAGGTTCTAATTCATAGAGATCATTTTTACCCACTAGATATAAATATGTTAAAAAGCCAGGAGATTCCTGTTTGTTTACAGTTTGCTCAACATAAAATGAAGATAATATTTAAAGTATAAATATTATAACGTACACAAAGTCAAAGTTGGCAACAGTTCTGAATTGCTTTACAGGAAGACTTGTAGATAACTTTGAATACATGACAAGATACCCTGTAATGACACATTAATTATTAGAGAAAGGCAAATCAAATCATGTGACTACCAGATCACAATGGGCACCACAGCTATAATAAAAATAAAACAATTATGAGTTTTGGTAGAACTTTATATACTGCAAGTAAGGAAGTAAAATCATATCTTGAAGAAAAAGTCTGGTTATTCCTCAAAAGGTTCTTAATGTTTATTTTAAATAGAGCATTAATACATAACTCATTCTCTTCTATGCCCCTTTCAAAACAAAAACATTCAATTACATAAAAATACGTACATGAGTATTTATTGTGGTGTTAGTCATAATTGTTAAAATGAAAATAAACCAAAAGTCCATAAAATAGTAAGTTAATGAATAAAATACACATCCGTAGAATGAATTATTATTTGGAAACAAAACAAGATGTTAATATTGTTATGTTATAACAAGGATATAACTTGAAAACATTGTCTGATTGAAGAAAGTAAATACAATAGACAAAATATTGCATGAAATAATTAATACAGAATATTTACAACAAGAATATTTACACAAAGAAGTTGAGTTTGTGACAGCGTAGTTTTAATGGCAGGACAGCAGGAGCTTTCAGGGATGGTGAAAATGTTCTGAAATGTGGCAATGCATTATAAAATGGTGGATTTCGTGTTTGTACATGGATTAAGATCCCATCACTAAATTATAAACATATTCATCTAACGCCATGAGATTTCTATAGCTTATATCAAAATATCTGGAGGATAGATAATTTATTAAATTGGTTGATAATTGTCAAAGTTATTTGAGACTATCTTAATTTAATATTATTCTTTCTTATTATGTCTATAATCAAATTTTTCAATGAAACCAATTTAAAAAATAATTTCCCTAGTCATGTTGAAGAGCATGCCCATGTGCTGGGAAAAATTGATTTGATGGCTAGAAGAAAATAATGTTGTGAAATACCTCTTTGATTATTTCAAATTAACAATTAGCAAATAGCGAGCACAGTTGAAATATCAAACAAAAGTCCAAGAGAAACAAAGTAAGAAAACGTATTTTCCTGGCAGCAGGATGACGATTAAGCTGTCTATTAGATCATCAGATATTTTGATATCAGAATGCAGTGTTGAGATGCTAATGTTAAATGCTAATTTTGTTACTATAATATATAGAAAATAAATGAGTCATTCCAACAAATTGTAATTGTTTTTTTAATCTATCTTTCTTCCAAAGAGTGCTTATGTGCTACTTAGGTGTTTCTTATCAACTTGATACAAGCTAGAGGCATCTGGAAACATGTCTCCATCAGACTGACCTATGGTCAAGTCTCTGCTCTATATTTTTGATTGATAATTCATCTGAGAGGCCCAGTCCATTGCGGGTGGTGGTATTTCTGGATGAATGGCCCTGGGTTGTATAAAATTCAGGGAGAAGAAGGTATCTGAATCATGTTCCTCCATGAATTCTACTCCAGTTTCTACCTCACGGTTCCTGCCTTGATTGTTTTCTCTGACTTGTTTCAGTGATGGGGTGTGACCTGGGAGTTACAGAATGAAGTATATGCATCCTCCAAATTGATATTGTTTGTCACTTTATCATAGCAACAATAACAACAACAACAAAGGAGAATCATATCCAATCTCTGTAGGAAAACTTAGTAGTTAGTAGCTAACTAAAGTTCTTTTTATTGCAACACAGAACAGAACAGAACAGATAGCTAAGCCAAAGACTGGACAATGATTAGTGTTAAGACAGAAATGGCAAGTGCTTGTCATGAATGCCACCACCCAATATTCCTATATCAGGACAGACGTTGCTAACTCATCCCTCAACTCTTTCTCACTGAGACTTAGAATAGTACTTAAGAGAGCTACCTTGAGGAATGTTACTGCCAAATATGTATGAGTTAAAAAATCTTTCTCGTTTATGTTCTATGATTATAAGCCCTAAAAGGATAAGTCTGAGTAAGATTTAGCAGTAGTGTAAGTGTAAAAGTTTATCCTTGCCACTGGCGAGATGGCTCAGTTGTTAAGAGCATTTGCTGCCCTTGTAGATGAACTCCACTTCAGTTCCCAGCATCTAAATGCAAGCTCACAACTCTTTATAACTATAGTTCCAGGTATCTGACACACTTTCTGACTAACATAGATGATGGAGGAGGGTCATCTGTCTATGTGTTACTTTCATTGGTTAATAAAGAAACTGCCTTGGCCCTTTAATAGGACAGAAAATTAGGTAGGCAGAGTAGACAGAACAGAATTGTGGGAGAACGAAAGCAGAGTGAGGCAGACACCTCAGGTAGATGCCATGCCTCTCCTCTCTGAGACAGATGCAGGTTAAGATCTCTCCTGGTAAGCCACACCACCTCGTGGTGCTACACTCATTATTAGAAATGGGTTAGTCAAGATGTGAGTGTTAGCCAATAAGAGGCTACAGATAATGCGCCAGGCAGTATTTAAATAAATACAGTTTCCATGTAATTATTTCGGGTGTAAAGCTAGCCGAGTGGTGGGACGCAGCCCGCAGTTCCTTTTACCCATGGACAATAGGAAAGCACATGGTATACAAACATCCACTCATGCAACACTCACACACATAAAAATAAATTTAAAAAGAAAAATATCCTCAAGTAAGTAGTTTAACTAAATTTAACATTAGCATGGGATTTTGGTTGGTAACAGAATTACAATTTTTTGATAGCATGACTATAATTTCAAAATAGGATTATGTCTTTGGAAGTTTTCCTTGATATTTGAAAAAGTAATATCAGAATTTGATGTGATTTCCTGTGAATTCAGAGCTAGGTGACCCCTTGAAAATGCTATTAGACTTTATAGAGTTTATATGCTTCTGTTGAATATATATTTTGAATAGTCAAAGAAGTGCTAAAAAACCATAGAAGATACTAATATCTAAACTTTTAAACTGAAAATTTTATTTTGTAGATGTCATATATGACTCATAAATTCTGTAATTAATTTTAATAGTTTAACAAAGTAGATTCCTGCTCTGATACATAGCGAGTTATTGAGAGAGAGGTTTTGGATATTAGCACAATGGTTAAAAGTTCTTGCTGTACAAGTGTGAGCATTGAGACCATATGAGTTTAAATTGCTCAACATCCTACTGAAAGTCTGTCATGTCTGCACAGACACCTTAACCATGGCTCTTTGTGGATTGGAAAGGTGGAAAGGGAATCATTGGACGGCTACCAGCCTAGCTCTAGAATCAGTGGAAAGCCATGTCTCCAGAGAGCTCACCAGAGTGTGATAGACTCCTACTCTGGCGCCACATGTGAGTACACAGTCATGAACCCCAAATGTGTGCACAAACTCAAATGTGTGCACATACACATATACACATGTACACTCATACAAAGCAAATAATTGCAAACTGTTTCAAATATCGACCTCAGGCCCTTCAAAAAAAAGTCTAGGTGATCAAAAGCCACTAATGAGATGACAAGCACAAAGACAGACAGACCAGCATTTGCCATGAAATAATGATTCAAACTTGACAGACACACATGCATCACCATAGATGAGTTATTTTCAACCACAGTGTGAGATTTACGGCCCAAGGATGTATTTGAGGACATGACAGCGACACATCACACAGGCACTAATGCTCAGTTCTACCAACCTTATCCAATTTATCATTCTTATTCCAAAATAGAAAGCAGGAAATGCTTTGTAGGTATTAGGAGCCATGCCAAACAGGATAAAAAAATTTAATCCTATTGAGAAATTCTTCAGTATACACTGAAGAAAACAAAAACCTGATTGACATAGCGCTGTTGAAAAATATAGCTTTCTTCTCATTAACTTGTGATTTCCCTATTTTTTCTCAGTTTTTGAAAGGACTCAAGAGATGGTAAAATAAATGTAATTGATTATTGACTAGAAAGGACACTTACTCTCAGGTCCAACATCTGACTTTCTAACTCTTTTGTATTATCATTCCCATCAACACAAGATTGTCAGTGATCTCTAAGTTCACACACCAGATCCCCCTTCCAGAAATATATTTTAATAAAAATTGCCTAACTTTGTAGATCTTTATTTGTAATGAGTTCCAATCCAAATATACTGCAGTACTTACATCGGGACTATATTAGCTGCCATATCAAAAAGCATACCCGATTGTCCAATAGATGTCTAATACATGGTCCATGGACCTCATTCTAATTATTTTTATATCTCTTTACATTTGCATTTCTCATTTCCTTTTAAGTTTCTGGAATTCCAATATGTCTGTGTATATTAAGAAACAAGACATGAGAAGGAACGCCTAATGCTGATAACTCACCATTGTGCATGTTAAACTATACCACAGATCCATCAGAGTATTTGTTTCTCAAAGATGAGAAGGTTTGAGGAAATAAGGGAGCATATTTACAGAAAGACATGTGTTTTCATTTCTTGTGTATTTGTGTGTTAATGCCTTATAGCAACTCATACTTCTGATACGAAGCCTCAAGTCTATTGCCCTCTACAACCTAACAGGGGAGCCCATAGCCTGTGACCCAAGATGTGTGTGTGTGTGTGTGTGTGTGTGTACGTGCACTTAGTGGAAAGAAAATTCATCTTCCCCAGTGTAAAACTCAGCAGTAAAAATACATACCACTGAATGTTTGTAATTTGGTGTTAGCATTTTGTTTATTTAGATCAAAAGTGCATCTTAAAAGGCACCAGAGAAGTAGACCTTGAGAAAGGAGAGAATTCTGGTAGTATTAGCATACTTTCTGCCTTCCTTGAAATGAAGAGTCATCTTCAATCCTCTTATTATGGGAGTCATCTGGATCTAATCACCATACCCTTGAGGCTGGAGCCTATACCTCCACCACTGCTAGAAAAATGTAGAGAAGAGTGGATAGACTGCCAATTTATTATTTTTCTCCATAATCTACAAACTATCAGAAGTTATTCAAGAATTATCTAATTCCAGAAGCCAGGCACAACTAACCTGACCATCTTTCACCTTCACATGGGCAAAAATGAAAAAAAAAATCAAAAGACAAAACAAAACCAAAAACCCCATCTACTTCAATTCCATGACTTCCACAAGAAAATTTCAAAAGTTATGTCGACTTTGATGTGCACTTCTGATGAGTTCTTAACTTTACCACTTTGTTATCGCCAAGACAGAAATCTGAGTTGCGGTCAAGGAGTTCTCTCTGATGATGACTATAACAGCCTAGACCCAAACAGACTTCTTTTATATCAACGATGTTCACCAAAAATATTTTTCTTCCATCTGCCTCCCCTTGGTTTCCTTTCCCATGTCCAATTCTGCTTCATTGTTCCCAATTCAGAAGCCTGCCCTTGGAGAAGAGGAACTTTTGGTGCTAATGAGTGCACTGAAATTGTTTTTTCCACGAATGATTAAGGCATTCAGACTTTATATGGTAGCAGTAATTGCTCCCCACACTGCCTTAGCAAGGAACAGAGCTGCTGGGAACAGCAAATGCTGCACTGTTATATAAGGACTCATTACTCTGATACTCCACCTGCTGGTTCACAAAGCTGTAATGGGCTACCATATGCACATATAAAAGACTCCCAGTGCCATTTAAGGTTATGCTATGAGACAAGAGCTAGAAAAGGAATAAAACATGGCCTAGAAGAACAGACATAAATAAAAGTAAAGTTAGAGATATCATAAGTACAAGTGTGATATCCATACACAGTCATTGCCCATCTATAAAAAGCTATCCTATCATGACAGTGCAACTGCTCAGCTGATTTATATTCCAACAGTACTTAATTGAGTGACAAAATTCCCTTTACTATCATTTCACCTTGAGGCTCTGCTTATCAATTCCTTGCTTTTACAGATCTGTAAGACTGTGAATGAAAAGAAAGACATCTTGTTTTAGAAACTAGAAGGTTACAGTGGAAACATACTGACACCATCTGTCATCAGATCCTGCCCACCACACGCAAGATTCTATGACAGAGTGTCAGAGATCCCCCAGCAACAGTGAGAAGAGACTTAGAAGTCTACATACCCCAACATTAAAACATAGGACAAGGAAAAAAGAGAACAACAGTGCAGGTTTTGGGGGAAAATAACAAAAATTGATTCTTGAGTTTGCCTGAAAAATCTGTCCACTGTGGTCATGTAAGAGGCTTAGAAAGGAAGGTAGCTAATATTTTTCCAGATGAAGCAATGATAGAATGAGCTATTATATAACCTGACATGCTTTGGGTAATTTTCATTGACAGTTCGAGTTGTCCAATCCTTTGAAATGTTTATGAATCCTCCAGTGAAAGAAATTTAAGATTTCAAGATGGGATTCATTTACCCAATATCAAACAAGGAAAAGGAAAAGGTTTAAAGCTCTGTGCTGACCCCAATCACCTGTGACTGCCTTCATCAAAATACACTGCTACCTCCACCCATCAGGACCAGGGAAAAGGTAAAGTCTTCAGTTTATGGCACTCTCCACCTGCATCATCACCTTGGCATTTAGAACACAAGTGTGCCTTTACCTAGGGTTTGCAGCTCTTTATTTTGTTTGGGTTACTGTCTCAAGAGTAGCTGAGTGCAGCATCTGTAAAGTCACTTTAGAATGTGTGTAATTTGCCTTTTAATTGTCCCTAAAAGCTATGTAGTAAAGAGCGGTGAGACTTTTAAGATTTGAGAACTTACAAGAGATCTTTAGATAAGATATTCCCTCAAAGGGTATAATAACACTGCATCACATGTTGCCCCTCTTCTTTGCCAGTCATGAGGTGAGCAGGTGAGTTTTGACACACACTCTTTTCATGATGTGCCACGGCACACCCAAAGCAATTAAGCCAATCAGGCAGTAAGGAAAATTTCTAAAACAGAACTACAAATAACCTTATCCTTTAGACCTGTCAATAAAACGTGGCATTCTTACATGTGACCGTGGAAAGTCACATGATTTTCCTGAATTCTAGCTTTCAGATCTAAATCAGTGATGGCACTCATCATGCCCACTTTGTTTAGTTAGTTACGAAGCCTGGCTGAGTAAATGCACAGAAAGAAGTCAAAGCTCACCAGAAAGACCATATGCACAATGGCTCAGTGATTCTGTTGTTTCCTTTGACCTCTTAAGAGGCTCTACACTTTAAAGGCCTTGTGTTTGATATTCTGTGTTCTCACAGTGTCTTGCGATACATCTACTTTCACACCTAACATATAAGGCAACAGTGTTTGTTATTGTTTGCTTTTTGTCTATCTGCTTCATAAAACTCATAGTGCCCCGAGGGAAAGAACTGTAGCTTATTGATTTTGCCTTACTGGTGTTTGGTAGAATGATGAAATGTAGTGAGTATAGGGAAGAAAGAAAAGAAAAAAGGCCAGAATGGTTTCAAAACAATGGAGAGGGTGAACAAAAGAAACAGAAAAGTTTAAAAATGAGAGCAGGAAGTTCAAGAAGAAGGAAGATGAAGACAGAAAGTTCAAGAATAGGAAGAGAAAGCAGGAAGAAAGGTGCAGGGAAGAAGGGAGAGAGGCAGAAAGTGCTAAGAAACAGAAAAGGAAAGAAGAGCAGAGATGTCACAGGAAGAAAATTGGCGAAGGAGGAAAGAAGAGAATAGGAAGTGGAGTGGGGAAGGAAGGGAAGAAAACAAGAAAATGCACATAGATGCAAGAGAGAAGGATGAGATCATTCACAAAACTCTGTTAATCTCTGTGTTTAATATTTTATTCAGGAACAACATTATAAATTGTGTCATAAAATCCTATGCAAAAAACTAAATGCTAAATAAAATTTTTTAAACAGTATGGGTTACAAACAGAGAGTAGATTTTGATGTACTTGCTCAATTCAGCACTGTTTGACATTTCTTCTGATTTCTTTTAAACAAGCAGTATAGTTCTCATAAAGAAGGCATGAGTGTTTATATGCAATGTTTACTTATTTTTCTCTCCTTCTTACCTAAGAGCAAGAGAATGAGGCTATCTTCGTCTTGTCTCTTTTTGCAGTATTATTCATTTTTTTCATTACTTATTGTTAGCATGAAAGAAGAGAGCATCAGTGGATTAAATGTAAACAAAAAACTCTCCCAGTTTTGCAACACACACATTTTCACACATGGAATAGGAAGTTAAGGTAGGAGAAGAAGGCATATGTTGGAAGACTATTTTTAATAAGAAAGATTATATAAAAGGTAATTTATCTCATTTCACAGATAGTTATTGATTGCCTGCCTACTGTGCATCTTCCCTCCAACACGTGAATGCATACATGAAGCTCTTTTTCTTCCTATCTTTATGAAACACAGCCTAATGCTATATTAATATATAAACGTAGTTAAATAATATTATGAGTAGACAGAGATTATTCTGAAACAACAAAATTTAAAGCTACTAAAGAAAAATGAATTAGATGTAATATCATTAAATTTTCTAAGAAAATGACGTCTGGGGTGAGATTTGGTGGAATCTTTGTAACAAGAGGATGAAATGACAGAGAACATGTCCATTGGGGGAAAACATGAATGTATATAGCATACAGAGTGAGGCTGAGGACCTGCCACAGCTTAGAATTACTGAAACATAGGCAGAAGCTGTTGCTTCATCCTCTATGCCATTGGTTAATCCAGGACATGGCGGAAGTAGGCCACAAGTATGATCCTACTTCAGACAGCAATTACTGAATGCCAGCTACCATAGATGTTATTTCCATGTGTGCGAAGTAAGATTTAGACTGCAATGTCATGTTTCTCATTAAAATGAGTAACGTTTTTAAAAAGTACATGTGAAATGGAGCAGTGACATACACACAGAATCAGAAACCGAGTACTGAGCTTGTCCCTTAGTTGCTTGTATTTTTTAATCAAAGTGAGCCAGGCTTGAACACCACTATTTTAAGCCCATACATAGTGCCTGTTCTCCTTAAGGAGAAGGGTTCAGTGTGTTGGAAACTTTAGGGAACTGAATAAGATGTTCCCTACAGGCCATCTGAACACTTAATCATTAAGTATACATTTGAATACTTAATCAGTATGGAATGGCAGTATTTGAGAAGGATTGGAAACATTAAGGGGTGTGGGCTTCTTGGAGTTGGTATGGCCTTGCTGGAGGAGTGTATCCCTGGGGGTGGACTTGGGGATTTCAAAAGTCCTTGACAGGCACAGTCTGTCCGTCTGTCTCTCTCTGCAGATCAAGACGTAGTTTCTCAGCTATTTTCTCACTACCATGCTGCCGCGCCTGCCTTCATGCTCCCCACCATGCTGATAATGGGCTAAGACTAAAACTGCAAGCCAGCCCCCAATTAAATGCTTTCCTTTATAAGAGCTGCTGGAGTCATGCTGTCTCTTGACAACAATAGGACAGCAACTAACACAGGGACCAAGTGATACTTTGTCAGTATGAGAACTGCTGTCTTTACTCTGAGTCGAGACAACGAGAGAAATAGAAACTGATTTGATAATGCTTCCTCAAAAGGTCAGACTGGATTTCAACATGGGAAAGATTCTATTTAACAGGCTCGCATGATCATCATTAGAAAAACTTATGAAAACATTAATTAAATATAAAAGACAGCACAGGGAGAAAAGCTGTGGCTGCATCACAGTTAACAGAGCTCAAAAGTAGCAGAAAGCGAAAGAACAGCTGAGCACTGCAGTGCACGCTGATAAACCAAGGTCTATTGGAAGCAGAGCTAGAAGGATAGGGAGTTCAAGATCTTCCTTCCATTTGTTATATATGGTGAGTTTGAAGCAAATTTGGGCTGTAAGGGGCACAGTCTCAAAAATAAAATTAAAAAGTGGGGAGCTGGAGAGATGGCTCAGTAACTATACTCTTACAGAAGCCCAAGTTTGGTTCCCAGCACCCACATGGTTGGCTTATCAATGCCTGTAACTATACCTCCATGGGTAATCCAACACCTCTGTCCTCCAAGGACACCTGTATTCAGGTAGACACACACACACACACACACACACACCCCACTTAAAAAGAATTAAACTAAATACTAAAACATAAATAAACTGTGGCTAAAGAGTTGACTCTGTGTTTAATGATACTAGTTGCTCCTGCAAAGGACCTGGGTTTGGGTCCCAGCATCTGCATCATAATTCACAGCTATTCTTCATTCCAGCTCCAGGGGATCTGGAGAAGACACCCTCTTCTGACCTCTACAGGCAGGAGGTATGTATGTGGTACACATATTTCTGGGCATTCAAAACACTCATACACAAAATAAATCTCAAAAATATAATTAAATAATTAATTTAAATTTGGTAAAAAGAAACTATTAGCTCCCAATCTGAGCATGCAAAAGTTGGACCTGTACCAAATGTAGTTTCTCATATATCTGTCTCCTGCTCTGCTCCTTCCGGTACCTGCCAGTGCTCTTTCTCCAGTGGACTATGGATGTATTACCTTCCAACTGGCAGCAGCTGAATTATCTCTGCTCATAGCCCTATTTCCCTGCCTGCGTAACATTCCCCATAAACCCTGTGTCTCACCCACAAAATATCAACCCGGAATACAATTCATTAAATTTCCACACAGACTTTTCCGCTATTCAAAAGCATTTAAGTTAATAATACCGTTAGCTTGCTGTCAACTACAGCCAATGTCTGAATTAATCAAGAACAATGCTTATTTTATTTTAACTCACAGTTTTAAGACCCTAATCCATTTCTTCACTTTGGATTTTGGGTTCAAAATGAAGTGTCACAGTACTCCAGGCACGGATGGCAAAGCGGTATGGCTGTCTCAAGGACAGGGAGCAAAGAGAGGATCAGGGTTCCATGACCACACCCTAAGAATGTCCTTTCAGGCTGCACATTCTCAATACTGTCACTGCGAGAACCAACCTTTCAACTCACGGACACTTGGGAGAAACACAGAGATTAAAACTTGAGGAGCAGAAAGAACATCATTTGATGACATACGAGGTTCAAAAAGAACATTACTGATGCTAGGGCAGACCATTGGCTTCTGAATTTTCCTGTGTCTGGTGCTCATACTTAGACATATATCCTAAGATATAAAACAAACAAAATATACAAAACTATTATACTATATTATAAAAATTGTGAATTAAGAATATACTCATTCTTCCAGCCATTACATATTGAGAGATGCTACACATTTTTTTATGCAACACTGCTTATAAGGATTTATAATTGCTAGGGTGATGATAACAATGTAAATAAGTCTAACTAAAGCATCACAATGGGGAAACAGTAGTGATACTGGGATGGCACAGCATACGCAACCATCTACAGGTTGTAGAAAAGTAGCAGTTGCTTTAGGCACCAAATGGGAGGCTAAAATACAGGTTACATCAACAAAAATAAATTAAAGGCAAAAATTCACTGGGCGGCAGTTAGCAATCATATTTAACTTTCCTTAAGCCGCTCACTGACAGAAAATGCTCAACAGTATCAAATTAAAATATTGTGCAAAGAATAAAAAAAAATGTATCAGTGCCAGATAAACTGTGGGTGAAATACACCCCTGCTCCTTATCTCTTTTTATTCCTTTTGTACATAGATATTTTTAAACATTTTAACATGATTCCCCCACAAATCAAGCCCAGAAAAATGCTCTTTGTATCATAACAGAAACTACTTTTACCTGTATTTTTGTATTTGTTCATAGGTCCCGTGTGTGTGTGTGTGTGTGTGTGTGTGTGTGTGTAGCTTGATTTTTATCCATTATCACATAAAAGTTTTTTCAGAAACGTGGAGCTTAAAATGGAAATGAACATTTATTTCTCAGTTTTTGCAGATGAGGAGCCTGGGAGAAACTTTCAAGGATGCTTCTGGATTTATCTTCTGTAAAGTTTCAGAGAATACTGAGGCAGTGCTTTGATTGTGCAAAGGCAAACGTAGAAGGATCTGCTTCTAAGGTAACCCCATCAAATAGCCAGAAAGTTAGTGGTAGGGTTAGTGTCAAGGTCCATTCAGCTCACACTGATTTTTATACATAGATTCCTATGCAACCTCAAAGTTTGGCTCATGACTTTGCACAGAGGTAACAATCCAAAGTCAAAACAGAAATCACTTACCATCATTCCTGCAATGCCCTGCTGATAACACAAATCAGTTGCAACTTGGTATGACAGTAAACTGCATGAGGATAAGTATGCAAGAAGGAAAACAAATATGATAGCCGAACATTCTGGAATTTTTATCTGAGCTATCTACTATTCACTTACTATTGATAGCTACCCCTATGCATGCAAACATATTGCACACATGTAGTGCTAAGAGAAAATTTTCTCAAAGTAACAGGTATCTTTGTGTGTGAAGTATATTACGTGGTTTCTATTTTTATCTTTCTTTAAGGTGGTATTTGGAAGTAATAAATAAATTTCAGTATCCAAAAACTGATTGCTTGCCTTATCTGAAACATAATTTTATGAGTTTAGTAGAGCGCTATTGGGATTAGTTGTCATCCTTAGCACCACTCATAGGGGATGCTTATTGTTTTTGCAAAGGTAATATTGCAGGAATAATACAAAAGGAAATGCCTTCTGGTATAAATTTTAATAAAACCATAGCTTCCAAGAACACAATCAGTGGGGAACAGTTCTCAACTATTTTACTGTGTCTCACTCTACTTCAGGTACCTTAGTGCTTCTGAGACTGTCAAAATAGAGAAGGTACTGGAACGACTGAGTGTACAAAAAAAATGGTCAAGAACATAACTAACTTCAGGTTCTCAGACAGAAAGACCAGACCTGGTTCACAGCATAGTTAAGCTTAATGCTCATCTTGTAGTTAGAGAACTATACACATTACTGTCAAGCAACAATAATAACATTATGCAAAGAGAGACATAACTAATTGCACTGAGATACAAGAACCATCCCAGGCAAACTTGGATGTGTAGCTACATCCCATAACAATTTTAACTGAGCAGTTTGGAGAGACAGACGCAGAGTACACTAAACACTGCTGCAAAGAGCAATTACTGAGTCTTTCGAGGAAGAAAATTCTTCAGGATCCATGTGTAGGAAGTAAATGAAGAACTGAGTACAAACCATTTTTAAATTGCCCCTTATGCAATGAGCATTATACAAGCCCAACGTTACCTGTTCTTAGATATTTCCTTCTTTGAAAAAAAAAACAAAGCAAAACAAAACAATACAGAGGATCGCTTATTCTTTGCAAGCAGCAACTCTTCAAATCAAGATAACAGACTCCTGTTAGAGTCTCAAATCATCCATTCCTCTTAGAAAATAGTATGAATCTCAGTAGACATTCACAGGGTCAACAGCTTCATATTTTCACAATAAAACTAAAGTTTTAATTATAATTAAGTCAGTGTATTGCTTTTTCTTCAAACAAATGTATACACAGAGTATAAGCTTTCACCAATTAAAACGTAGAAAGACTGAAGCATTCATGGTTGAAAAAATACTACCAGATGATATGCCAGACATAATTTGCTTTAACACAGCCTATTTTCTCTGATTTATGAACTGTGAGCCATGTCAGTTAATACAATTCCTTGAACAATCTGGAGGACTAAATGAAGTGTGGGATATCTTTCTGTTCAATCAGCGTAATTGCAGAAACAGAATTAACACATACCAACTCCCAAAAGGAATGAGAGAAAAAAGTTCTCAGAGGTAGGTAAACTCAAAAGTGACTACAATATCATGTTTTTTTTTTTTTTTTTTGAGAATCATCTTTGTGAAAGACATTTCACGAAGCTGGGCACCCCTCTCCTATTTTAAATGCATCCACGTTTAAATGCAGCCTACACAGAGAGACAGCGGGCTGTAAAAGAGGTGAGATAATTTTAATAGTATGTGATAACAGTGTGACCAAAGCCCTGATTCCCTGGCTGTCGTGCCCACATTCTCTAGTCCCTCCGTACAATGCACTCTAGCTTGTTTCTTGCCACAAAATCTGGCTTCTAGGTTATTGCTCATCTCTCATCCAGTTGGAGGTTAGTGCTTCTGCTCCAAGTGCTTGTGCTTAAGCAGCAATGGAGATAGGACAAGCGTGACCCAGCTACAGTGGAAGAGTGGGACCAGTTTCCTTCCTTTGGTGGCAGGTTACAGTTCCTCTGAAATATATAAATTTGTAAGGGGTGTTCTTGTGACCAGCATGTGCTAAGCCTAAAGATAGCCACTTGGCATAACATTGTAATAAAAATTATACCTTGTATTGCTTACATATAAAAATGCCCAAAGGACCTATATTCCTCTCTTTACCCTCTTTCTGAATATGAGGTAATACAGGGTGGAAGCAAGTGGGTGGACATGATGTTTTTCTTATCTGCCAGCCAACTCTGATAGTGTGTTGGATGAATGGAGGTGTCGGTAAAACTTTTGTTTTTTACCATCTCCCCTTACCATGGTACATCCTAAGTTTTTTACTTACAGATGTTTCCTAGTTAAGTATACACTCAATGCTCAGTGTCTCTACATCCCCACCAAAACTTGTGATTCGTTTATACTGTTTGATATCTTTTGCAAATGCAAGTTGCTTTAGGGTGTTAATATTATAATCAATAATTCTGAGAGAAATAAACAAATAAACAAAAAACCCCACAAGTTACAGCTCAAAATCTGTACTCATTTGGAATCTTTGGGTCTATTCTGGGAAATGTTGCCTGAATGATACAACAAGAGGAAACCCATTTACATCTAGAAATAAGCATTGTTCTTGTTTCCATACTTCTGAAAAGGTGAGGTGAACATCATGCAGTGATCATAAAATTTTTATCAAGAAGCTAAAGTATGTTTAATAATTTATCCTTTTACCTTCTTACAAGATCTCTATATGCTTTTAAAAGGTTTTTCATTATCCTGCAAGAAGCGGCTTTGGAAAAGGAATCTGTCTTTAACTATATGGTGTCATATCTTTTATCACAGGTCATAGTTAGTATACACTAATTTTATTCCTCTTCTTTAAATGTCGATCTATTGGATTAACAAATGTCTTCTCTTTCCTTCCTGAATCAGCTTAATGGAAATATAAAATTACATATTCAAATCACCCCATGGGACTTAAAGACATTATAATATGTCCTTTGAGGAAAAAAAAGCACTAAGAAGAATGTTTAAAGTGATTTCAACACATTAGCAAACTAAATTCTATATATATATATATTACTAACCATGTAATTGGCCAATAATTAAAACAAAAACACTTCAGAAAATATGCAGCTTAAGGCGTAGGGAAAGTGCATGGGATCACATGGGTACAGAGGAGTCCATGATCTCCTTTTGAGCACACAGATGAAGAGTAAAATGTGGACAAAATAGCCCAGTAATTCTTGGATGTAGGAACGTTACGAGTCTTTTGTCTGATATAATTTAATTGCATGTCACATCCTCCTAGCTGTCATGCTGCCCTCAATATATCTTGTCAGATTACACTTTAAGGCATTATCTGGTGACTGAATTAGTTGGTGCCACAACATGAAAATGCAGTTTACAGTAAGGAAAAAAATAAAAATCTAACAATTTATTAAAGTGGAAATTCCTAATTGAAAGCTTGACTCCATAATAAATGGCAACCTCATCTAAACATTCTGAAATTAAACAAATGTCTTCGTAAAATGCACTGCAGGATTCCAGCATGTGTGCCATGTTTGATAATTCCCAAATTCTGGATTATAAAACTTAATTAACCTGAGGAATAACAAAAAAACAAAACAATGCAGCAAAAACAGGCTTCTTGCTTCTACGATTGGTGTTATCCATAATGAACAAACACATTTATGAAAAATAATTCTTTCTTTTAGATTGCTGTTTACAATCAACTAAAAGGATTAAAAGAATAAGGGTTAAGACAGTGTTCCACTAAAAATGTTACTCACATCTATTTCATACAGATTTAGAGACTTTCCCCAAAGATGGGGCCCAAATAATTGGGACAGGCAGAAGTCAAGAAGGACCAGAGTAAAACATTGTCTTCTTAGTATGAAAGGAACATTATGCTCATGAACTCACAACAGGTGTGCTTGCTTTCAGAACACACACACAAGATCAATCTATTTCAATGTCTTAGCATGGAGTGTGGAGGGTTTTATGAGCATACATCCATAACTGATGAGCTAATGACTATTGATGGCTTTTGGAGGAGAAAGAAAAGGGTTTGTTTGGTTTGTTGTTGTTTTGTTTTTGCTTTGTTTTGTTGTGTTTTTCTAAGGTGTGGCCATGGTAGGTCAACTGCACTCCAGGGGATGGCCCCACAGGCATGAGTGTAACTGGCTTGAAGGGGTCGGGCGCCAGTCAGTCCAGGGTAAGTAAAGAAATCCACAAAGGTGACCAGGGCTAGATGTTTCTGTCTGAGGGGAAAATAAGGAAACACACATGCTTTCTAATAGTAATTTCCTCTTCTCCTTCATCTTAAAACTGCTCTCTGGAAATCTGTCTCGACACAGCGCAGCTCTACATCTTGTTGACACAGTTCTCTCACCATATAGCTCTTTAGGCAGTTCTAGGTGTCTCTCCTCTATGTATGTCATAGCAGCTCTCTCACACAAATCTCTGTCTCACGCACATATGTCTACAATACTCACACAGTCTCTACTCACTCCCTCTCACTGATTCATGCTCTCACCCATCTCTCATGCTTCTTCTGCTTCAGCTCTCACATTTCTCTCTCCCACAACAGCCTTCTCCTGCAGAGTCATAGACCGGTCCTGCTCTATTTCTCTCTCTGTCTCACCACTGCCACCCTCATACCCAAACTCCAGACAATTATAAGTTACATTTTCAGGGCAGATCAATTCCCACAACACAAGATAATTCTGGATAGTTTCTCTTAGGCTAGCAATGTTATAGTGACCCATCATGCATGTAGCACTAAATTGGTGAGGGTTCCCAGATGGTAAACCACTGGATAAACATTGAATCTGAGATGGAGATTACATGAGAAAAAAAGGGGTCATTTACCAAGAAAGCTATGTTTAATAAAGCTACTACTATCCTGACCTAGAATCAGCAAAACACTTGGGAAAATGATTTCACGTGTGTATTTGTCTCTTGGGGAAACCAGATATTCATCTCCAGAGAAAACCAACCTGCTTTGATTCTGTTCCTGAAGTCCAAATTGAGCTGTCTGTGTAAAAGGCTTTCTTTGTGACTGAGAACCCTATGCCAGTCTGAGTAATGCAGACTATCCTAGTACTATTTCTATATATCAGAATTATGCAGCTTGTGCAGAAATCATCTTCCTGACCATCCACAGCTTTATTTCTTCCGAATATTGATGAAATATTTACATGAGATAAACACACAAGCAATGGTAATACACCTGAAACTGTTTTTAGGGAAGAAATGAAGGTCTTAGGGAAGAAATGAAGTGACTCATGAGAGAAATCACAGACAGGGGCAACTGGTTTCCACAGCCTGTGATTCCACAGGCTTTCCAGGTGGAGCTAGCTCCCTACTGGGGAGTCATGTCTGGTGGGTCAACCTGATGAACATTAGCTGTCACCTGCTGTATACCCCGATTGCCCTTTACACACAAGAATATAGGCAGCACAAATTAGACTCTGTTAGTTATTAAAAACAAAAAGAAAAAAAACATGAAGTTTTGAAAGGATGGAGAAAATGGGGTGGATCTTGAAGGATTTAAAGGGGGGAGAAGAGACTGAATATACTAAAATATTGTGTATAAAATTCTCAAAACTGAATAAAAAATTATATTTAAATGCTTTGTACTTTAATACTTGTATTATTTTTATTACATGTACTTAGCATTTATGGGGTGCATGGCATGTGCTATCTGGATGTATGAAGGTCAAAGATCAAGGAATTTGTTCTTTCCTTTTACCATTTGGGCCCTCAGTGTTGAACTCAGGTTGTCAGACTTGGCAACAACTACCATGTTGGCCTGAGTGCTACAAATTATAACTAAAATATATTTTGTGTGTGGAAAATACATAGCAATCACATTTTGACTTTCATACAAGATCTTAAATTCATTGTAAGAAAATTTATTTACAAAGCACAGATGCTGTTCCCTATTCATCCAATTTTATCAGTGTAGTGTGTTGTTTGTAATTTGATGATTTAGCTAAAAATTACAAAACATCTGGCAAAGCTGAGACTATTTATACACAGGGCCCTGGTGTGGGAGGTCTTTCTGTCTATGTGTTGCTTTTATTGGTTAATGAATAAAGAAACTACCTTGGTCCACTGATAGGGCAGAACTTAGGTAGGTGGGGGGTGGGGAGAACTGGACTGAATGCTGGGGGAAGGAAGGTTGAGAGAGAGAGATGCCATGGATCCACTGCCAGAGATAGATGTGATGAAACTTTGCTGGTAGACCATGACCTCGAAGTGATACACAGATTAATGGAGATGGGTTAAATTAATATATAAGAATTAACCAATAAGAAGTTAGAGCTAATGGATCAAGCAGTGATTTAATTAATACAGTTTCTTTGTGATTATTTCGGGTCTAAGCTAGCCAGGTGGCCGGGATGAACAAGTGGGCTCTTCCTCCAACAGGGCCCATGGAAAGAAAAGTGTCACTAGACAAGTGTTCAAATAAAGCTTGTTTGTTTTTTATATAAATATGCTTGGTACTGAAGAGAAAAATAGAAGCTATTTGTACCTCCTTCATATACTTTCACCAGCCACTCCTCCACATCAATGTGAAACTAACATAAAAAAGAGGTAGTTATCTTCCTATAGGCATGATATAATCCATATAAAGATTAATTAAAGGAATTAACCAAGGGATAATATAAAATAACTAAGAGGGGAAAAGGTGGAGAAGATTGGAGCAAGAAGATTAAACTGGGAAAGGATGGGAGAAGGAGTAAGGGATGAAATATAGAGATTGACAACTAACAATAAGGGCCGTTTGTGGGGTCACATGGAAATCCAGTACTATAGAAGTTTTTTAAAATACATAAATAGATGAAAGAAATCTAAAGGAAATCATGTAATAACAGGGGAGAGAATGTACCAAATAAGCAGATATTGCCGCTAAGTGGAACTTTCAGTGTCAGAAATGGATTGCCTCAAGTGGAACCATTGGCCAAAGAGGCAGCCAAACATCTAAGACAATTGCCAACACTATTGGTTATTCTTCAAAAACTAGTGGTAAAACCTTATTTCTGATGACAACACTTATATATCTCATTGAACACAGAGAAGTTGAGGTGGTATCTAACTAGAGCCTTTAGCCCCACTGATAAGTGTGTTCATGGTACTTAAAGGTACTCTGCATTCTACGAGAGGAGAACGGAAACCACCACCACAGCTACAAATTCTGCAATCTATAAGAGTAGACTTCCAGTATGATATGCAGGTGCAATAGTGGCACAAACATTGTGGAAATAACCAACCACTGTCTGAGTGGATTTAAGCTCCAGTTTATGACATAGAATCCATGTCCAACACTTAAGTGGCTAGGGCAAAACCAAATACTATTGTTCTGCTGAAGGAACATAACACTAAAATGACTCCTAATGGCATCCTGATATATTTATGTATCACTGTCTCCCTCAGCCATCATCAGAGAAACTTCCATTTGTAGTATATATGAGCTAGCACAGAGACTCATAACTCATAGCAATGTGCAAAGAGGAGGGATTTTAGAATACTCAGTCCTAAATGGGATATTATCATCAAATCCTTACCTTCAAGGTTCTGGGGACTTTGTGGAAAACGAGATAGAAAGATTATAAGAGACAGAGGGTATGAAAGTCTCCAACAAAACAGAGTCTTCCAGATACAACAGGTCTGATGCACTTGAATTCATAAAGATTGCTATAGGAGGAAGGTCTGCTTGTTTGTCCCAGCCACCCTGCTAGCTTAGCCTCGAAATAACCACACAGAAACTGTGTTAACTAAATCACTGCTTGGCCCATTAGCTCTAACTTCTTATTGGCTAACTCTTACATCTTAGTTTAACCCATTTTTATTAATGTATGTATTACCATGTGGCAGTGGCTTACCAGCTAAGTTTCAGCAGCATGTCCTACCATGGCGGCGAATCCATGGCATCTCTCTGATTCTTTCCTTCTCCCTCCCAGAATTCAGTTCCATCTTCCCCACCTACCTAAGTTCTGCCCTATCAACAGTTCAAGGCAGTTTCTTTACTCATTAATGGTAATTACAGCAGAGAGGACTCCCACATCAGATTGTTGCTGCGTGCAAAAGGCATACAAAGACTCAAAAGCCAGATGAAGTTCCATCATTATTAGACATGTGTTTTCATCCCTAACCAAGAAAGTGTCTCCAACTAACATCTGTTTGCAAAGAAAAACTTAATTTAAAAAAAAAAAACCCTCTCACTGGGTATATTAAGCATACTTAGACTAGGTTCATGCTTAGGGATAGATGACCAACACAAAACTAACTCACTGGTGGTTTTGTAGACTCTGTCTCATATTGCTTTATTTGTGGTTTTTTTTTTTTTTTTTTTTTTTTTGCTAAGGTTGGCCTTTTGCGTAGTTTCTGACTTCTGTATTTCTATGGATTGTTGTGTATGTACATATCTATGGGTCATTCTTATGGCTTATCATCATCATTATTATTGTTGTTGTTTTATTATTTGTCTACTAAAGAGAGAGAAAGAAAGGGAATGAAGTTGGGTAAATGGGTAGGTGTAAAAGATCTGGAAGGAGGTTCTGGAGGGGAGAACCCATGGTCAGAATATATTGTATTAAAACATTTTTTTAAAAAGAAAACAGAAAGAGGAACAATGTGCCCTTTCTAAGGCAGAGCTACAGAGCAAGGCCACAAAGCACCATTGAACATGTTTCTTTCAGGTGCTCTTGCATACCCAGATGTTGGCCATGGATGTGGAAACAAGGTGACATAAGTCAAAATCAAAGTGCAAACTGGAAGCTGGGAACTGTGTGTGTGTGTGTGTGTGTGTGTGTGTGTGTGTGTATAAAATGGTAGTAGATATTAAAAATCCATAATTTTCTGCCTTTTATATGAATTCATGCATGCAATATGCCTTACACATGATTGAAATACACAAAATATTCTGTGTCTCTTTGTCTCTGTCTCTATCTCTCTTTCTGTGTGTGTATACATATATGAAGAGAGAGAATAAATCAGCTAATGTTTAGTATCCATAGATCACCTAGATTCAAGAATATCTTTGTCACTGAGCCACTTCACACAACTGTAATGTGAGGAAACATGACCAACTATTTATTAGCCTGTTAGGAATCAAAAAACAGCTACAACAGGCAAGTTCCTAATAATATTTATCTTGTATTTAGCACTCAACAATGTCATTTATTATGAATCAGTTAACAGCAATAACATTTGAAAAATAAATTATTTATTCGCTTTACATCCAGGCTGCAGTTCCCCTCCTTTCTCTCCTCCCAATCCCTCTCCGACTCCCTTCTGTTGTCACTAATACTTTTTAGTTAGAAATTTATTTCTTCAATTCTGTGTTCTGCTTTCAGCATTCAGTATCTGCTATAGGCCAGACACTGCATAGAGAACTGAGAACATAGACATGAATAAGATAATAAGTTTTTGATGCTCTTTAGTCCTATAATTGAATAAGTTACAGCTAATAAGTAGCTGGGTCTGGCATACTGTAAGTGTTCAATATATAATTAATCATTCAGAAAGAATGTAATATAATAACTCAGAAAATGGCTTAGGGGCTTGATCCAATCTATAATGAAACTAGAATCATCACTTGAAGTACATATTTAGAAAAGATCTAACGATAAGTCATTGCCTCACACAGAGATAAAATAAAGATGTTTGAAGGGAGTAGAGTTTCTGTCCATGTTCTGCAGTGAGGAGAGGACATAGCATTGAGCACAAAAGATCTTAGTGCTGAACATTACCAGTAACAGCTGGAGAGAAAGCCAAACTGAACTTAAATTTTTAGGGATTGATCTTAAGAGCTCAGGTAATTTATAAATGATTTCATCTTTAAAATGCCCAGGTTTTGTTGCTTGGGAATTTTTCCTTGCTTTAATTTAGAAAATAGATTGTTTGGGTTAGAAGTTAAGCCAGGTGACTTGAAAGAACCCAGGGCTGCCTTCATGGAGTAAGAAAGTAATGACAAGAACAGTCATGGGAAGGTAATAGGAACAAAATAAGGCAGACGATGTAAGAGGGAGTTAGAACCCACCCACCCTACTATGCCATAGCGAATACAGATGCTCATGGTGGCAGATGGATATGTTTGTTCAAATCAAGGTTGCAAGATTTATTTGTTTTAATGTTTTTCCTGCATGTATGCATGTACACCTTGTACTTATCTGCCTGATGTCCAAAACGGTCAGAGAGTGCAACACATTGCTTGGAAATAGAGTTACGAATGGTTTTGAGCCACAACATCAGCACTGGGAACTGAACTCAGGTCCTCTGCAAGAGCAGCAGGGCTCTGACCCATTGGACCATCACTCTACTCCAGCAGAGCAAGTTATAAGTCAGCCCCTAAGGAACAAATGTAATTTTCTGGAATTTCCTGATCTAAGAGACTTGTAAGAACTGAATAGATATTCCAATGAACTTTTCATTGGTCAATTTTCAGGGCAAGATCCCTGATCCTCTGGAAGATCTAGAGAGCACCATAAGGAACAAACACAGAAGTTAGCTTGAAATAAAATCAAAACTGAAGGGTAAGGGAGTAATCAAAGTGAGTTCCCTGTGTGTTCAGACTCCTCTCTCTCTCTCTCTCTCTCTCTCTCTCTCTCTCTCTCTCTCTCTCTCTCTCTCTCTCTCTCAGTGTCTCAACTCCACCCACCACCATCTCCCCCCCAAAACTAAATAAAAAAAGTGAACATCAGCCCTTGTTCATGGTTTCACCCTAAGAGCTGATGGATCTGAAATAGCTCTTTCTGGCTGAGAATGAACTCATCAACTCACAAAACTGAACATGTTGATGCAGACAGAGTCTCCAGGCCATAGCAGAAGGGGAAGCATCAGGCTACAGAGACAAAAAAATGTCCCTGTAGGTGAACCCAGATTCAACACAGAGACCATCAGAACACTTCTAGTTCTTTGTCCAAACATCATCCTCTTTGGAGGAAGGGGGTGGGAGATAGTGATTGATGTAAGAGGTAAGTCAGTGTCTCAAAGACTACAAGAAAAGCGAGCTTGGGTGAGGAGAGGAAGTGACAGGGCTGCTTTTGCATTCTTTTACATGGAAAGAAATTAATCTCTTACAAAAATTGATTTCATTTCCCAAGTTCCAAAGAACTTCCAATTACCTTGTATTTCTGCACACTATAAAATGCAAGATCTCAAGCTCATTTATAAAAAAATGCAATTTTAAGCCATTCTAAGAATTTTTGCAAAGGTACTGCATGCCAGGAGGGCAAATTAACAAAAGAAGAATGATGTCAGAGTAAAACCTGCAATTTTCATTCAAAAGGCATAGAGGGGAAAAAAGAACCCTACTTTTATTCTGATCTTTCCAATCTACAAAACTGAAAACCCCATTTCTCTCCATCCTCAAAAGAGCACTTCTGTTTGTTTGTTTGTTTTAAAACACTCAAAAATTTAGCATTTTGTGTTTGGCTCATTTTGCAGCACAGGATGATGGTTGTTATTGTTTGGAAATGTTAATTAAAGTGACAACATTTTCTGTAAATCTCAGCAAGAGATTTTTATGGCTACCTCGTAGCTGTGGTTTGTCTTTGTGCTTAGGATGCAGAGATAATATCTGGGCAGCATTAAGCCGAATCTGTAGCCACTCTTGTCACAATGGATGACGGTAGGTGCTGGTAATGGGGCTTCTGAGCCATCCATTTTTGGGTCATGAGTGCAGATATGGCTCAGGCTAAAAGTGAATGAGGCTCATTATTTTCCCAATGCCACAAAAAATATGTTTTTTAAGATGAGCCTGCAAAGCCTGGCCAATATCTAGGACAAAGAGGTGTTAATTACCCTGCTATACTGTAATTAATTAGCTTCATTTTAAACAGCAATATTAGATTTTTGGAAGGTGAAAGAAATGACCCACATGCATCTTTCTATGCAGTAGACTAAATGTGTTGATGTTTAGTTTCCAGGTCGGTAGAAGGAAGGAGCTCTGAGAGAAAAGCAGTTTTGTGCTTGCTGATTCGTCCGTCAATTGTTTTATCTTCTATTCACTATAGCCAGAGAGAAAAGGGCACACTGAAAAAAGCCCAAGTGCCATTGTATAAGAATCACAATCCCCCAGTTGACTTCCCAAACTTTGTTAGATTCCGATCATGGAGAGAAGGAAATAAACTGTGCCCTATGCAATTACAGCCACGAGCTGTATAAATCAACAATGAGTCTCTTAAGATAATAATGGATCTTTAAAAAAAAAAAAAAAACTTCCTATCCCCTCAGGCTGTCACAGAAATCATATCATCATAGCACCATGCCTTATTCACATTTTTGTTGCAGTTGGTGTTTTTAAAAAGATCAATTATACTGCCAGTCATGAAAACAAAACACATACAATTACATACAGTACTCATCGCCTCGATAATATTGATAACTCATAGTCCTCGGTGTATGCATTTACTACACTTTACTTTTAATGTTTATTTTAGTGAGAACTCAATGCACTTATGCAAAATTTACTCTAAAAAAGTATTCCGTACTTTGTTGTTAGTGCTCTCGTATATTTCATGCTTGCCATGTGTGTTGATTGCATAATAAAACACTGTTGAGGGACTGACACAGACCATTTGGGTTCCATAAGTGTTCTGTGACATTCCCACAGAAATAAACACACCTAACACATTTCTCACCGTATATCTCTTAAGCGATGCATGACTATACTGCAAGTTTTTCATTATTTGCCTCACTATGCCCATTTGCCAAATGAGAATAATAATAATGACACCACCTCCTAGACTTGCATATTTAAGAGAGGAAGACATTGTTTGTCTTGTAGACTATGATCAGTTACAGTCCAACATGATGGGAGAAAATGGTAGCAGATTCATGAAGCAAAGCAGATGTCACATTGAGTCTACAGTCAAGAAACCGAAAATGGATAAAAGTATAAAAAAGTATAAAAGTCTCATGGGCTGTCCCATTAATAGGCTTTCACTACTCACTAAAACAATACCACAAATGAGAACCAAGTCTCCACACATTTCTCATCCCAGGAACAAAAGTGTGTTACATCAGTTTGTTCAAGTGTGGTAGAAAATTTGGCAGAGCTATATGCTTGAGCTGCACACTGGCATGTAAGAAGACTACTATTCAACAGTCTGATCTACAAAGTCATCTAGCAACTCAATGAGTAACTCTCTCCTGATATCTGCAATCAACACATACTAGGTTCTAGGCAAGGCACATCCATGCAGTTCTGAGGGAGTCACCTTATAATAGAAGGACACTAAGTTTTCAGTGACAGTCAGTCATAGATACAAACTCTTCTACCTCTTTGAAATGTGATAACACCTGAAAAAAAAAAAAACAGAGAATCACCACAGAGGCATGAAAATGAAAAAATCAATAATAATAAAAGTAGATTTTTAGTTTTCCTGGTATTTCTACTTTATTATTTTACTTTTGAAATGATAATATAGCTGCATCATGTGTTACTTCTCTTTTCTCCCTCCAAACCTTCCTTTATACACCTCCCTGCTCTTTTTCAGATCATGACCCTTCAAGGCCTAAACACAGGAATTGAAGCTTTTCTAGTTAAATTCTTCAGAGTTTTACATTTGGAGTGCAAAATGTAAATGACAGAGAATGACAAACCAAAGAAAGTAATACAGGAGTAGACATAAGGAAGGAATCAGACTCAAGTTCAAGTGTAGGACAGGGAGTATTAATCTCACCTTGTTCCCTCCAGTACCTCCAGAGCAGCTCGGTCTAATAGAACTGTGTGTGAGGTTGAAAGCATTCTGTATTATATCTATTCTTCTTTTTATTTTGTTTAAACATTGTTTTTTATTTTACATACCAATCTCAGTTCCCTCTCCCTCCCTTCCTCCCATTCCTCCACCTTCCCTGCACCCACTCCTCAGGGAGTCCACAAAGTCTGGCACGTCACTGTTCTTAATGTGTGACCCTCTGGAAACACATGTCTAATGAGTACCAGACATGTGCCAATGCAACCAGAGAACTAACTTTTTGGTTTTATTCTATTTTAATTATTTACATTCGAATGGTCACAAGCTATAGGAAAATCATCACTAGCATGCATAACATAATTTAGAATTTATGATCTGACCTCAGGCAAAGAAACCGATCTTTGGAACTATGGTTCTATCTCCTTTTGGTCACATGTTGGAGATCCTTAAATGGCAATCACTTGAATGTTATCTTTATAAATCCCATATGTGCTTATTGATCTCATAATGTGTATATAATTATTTTAGAAATGATTAATAATTTAAACAAATGTATTTTAGCAATATGACTTAGATACATTTTTTTCTTATATTGATCCTACAAACGTACATTCAGTTTAAATTGCCTTATGCATAAGGAAAGTCAAAAAAGTGTAGATTTCTTAAGCTTGATATTATTCACTATCATGAGACCTAAAGTCATGTCACACATCACCAATGTAGGTTAGACTATGGATCCATCAATACAGACAAATTAAGAAATACCACCAAAGGCAGACACAATCTAATTTCTAATTCCATCTGAGTAGAAAGAGCTCAGGGTGTGTGGCTCCTGTTCCTGGTTTACAAGGAAGATAAACAGTGGCAAAAAATGGCAAAAAGCCCAACACAGGTTCTGGGCTCTCCTCCTGGCTGCCTCTGAAAGCACTAGTCTCCTCTAGGCCAAGCTATCATTCTGGGTGAGGGAATGTCAATACAGGAAAATGCAATTAACAAATGCAATTAGCTCAACACCTTTAAGAATGGCCCCTTCTTTTCCCACCTTCAAAGCTACATAAAGATTTGTGCATAACCACCTAAAACAGTGTTTACATTTTCTTGTTTCTCCTCCCTCCCTGCTACCTTCAACACTTCTGATTTCTTCAAGGTGCTATGGCATGGGGAAACATCATGCCTATGCTGTTCCTCTCTATCCCTTTCCTACAGATGATTTATCCTCTGCCTCCGTATCTCTAAAGATGTGCATATTTCTGTCCTTTCTTAACAGATTCCCTAAGAGCCATGCCATTTCTCCCCAGTGCTGTTGTTTAATGGAAAATCCCGCAAGTGTATTTGGTACTAAAAATTTTCTTCTACCAGGACTCATCATAGACGCCAAGAAAATGCTTCCCTAAATCAGTATACGGATCTTAAGTTCATATTTTGTAACAATAAATGGGACAAATGTGCTAATTCTATTCTCTTATCTCCACTGATGGGAAATAGGTTCATAAAAAATAAATATATATGCACAAATAGAGACAGAACCAACATGCTGCTTATGTATAATAAGCACATTTGAATAATTAACCAACTCCTGCTAGCTTCTGCATAATTCACATAAGCACTGAAGAAGCAAGGGGATAAATATTTTTCCGGAGTTAAAGGAGAAAGAAGGATCTTCATAATATCAGACTTCCTTGAAGGTTAAGATGGGTCACATTGTTCAAGAAGTGAGCAAAACCTGCCGTTTACATGTGGAAGCCTTTCTGCATTCATGGCATGCTTCTGCTTGATCCTGGTACAGCCCTCATACACATTTGCTCAACCTATGACTCCTAACATAAATCAAATCATCCATGGAAAACAGTTGAGATAACAGCATCCAGATGATCATTTAGGGCACCACAATGCATCTTACTATGTGTCTATCAGGTCTCTTGCTCTTTTCTTGAAATATCTTGGATTACAGATTTACTAGTCCTGGGCACTAATCAATCAACATCTATATACTTTGATGATCCATATAGACCACATTTTCTTCTGCTGCTTTCCTTTCCTGCCCTAGTTTCCCCAGCAAAATGCCTTGATTTTGTATATCATATGATGAAGAGAAATAGGACTTTTACTATACTATGATACCATAGATGTGGCAAACTGGGATTATTTCACAGATGTGATCTAGAAGGACTGGAGACAGAATCTAGAGATGAGAGTGCTTACAATCATGATTTGGGAGGTGTCACACCTGTTCTCAATGACCAGGTCAAGAAAAGTCAGTAATTAAAATGAAGTTAAAAATAAATCACAAACGAAAGGAAGAATCACACTTCTGCCCAATGCATTTTCAGTCCATCTACTTGACTCCTTCAGTCCCTGAGGGAGGAACCTGGTGACACAGGCAGCAGTGAATCATGTGCGAATAATAAAGATTAGCAGGCAAAAACAAAAGAAGATGTAACAAATTGTAATTCACCTTGGAAATCCCAGTTCAATTCTTAGCACACATCAAAAAAGAAAGGAAGGAACAAAAAATAAAGGAAAGAAAGAAAGCGAAAGAGGAGCCTACAACATCTGAAACTGTGATGGCATAGATTTCTAAGGAATAATCAAATAAATAACGTAGATACCTTCAGGCTGTGCAGTTTGAAGAATATGAAACAAAAATTAATTTCTACTCATTTAAACATTGGGAAATATTTATTAGTCAATCATTATAAGAAGGGGTTGTAATTGTTGCATTTGGGGAAAATTTTTGAAGAATAGTATTTTTACACAGAGTGGAAAGTTGTGCAAAAGTCTAATGGTATAAGATTAAAAATACATCAATTAGGGAGACTTAGGCTTCTGATTATGGTTGAACTAAATTGTATATGGCACAGTGGAAGGCATTCTAGTTAATACAGACTTCCATTATCATCGTGTATGGCTCAGGAACCACCAGGATCCCCATATCCAGTAGTTTAATAGAAATGCAGAGCCATAAGTTCTAGCCCCAAACTGCCGAATCCATTAGCCAATACCTCTAGAAAAAAAAATGTGGGGAAAATAGAGAAAAACAACCATATTCTCAGAGATCTGCATTTGCGCTTGTATTCGAATCTCTTCCACATTTGTTTGTTTGTTCGTTTATTTATTTTGGTTTTTTGAGACAGGGTTTCACTGTAGTTTTGGAACTTGGCCTGGAACTAGCTCTTGTAGACAAAGCTGGCCTCGAACTCACAGAGATCCACCTGCCTTTGCCTCCTGAGTGCTGGGATTAAAGGCGTGTGCCACCCTTGCCCAGCCTCACATTTGTTTATTTAATGTCTTCCTTCTACCCATCTGCACTCCTATGATTTTTCCTTCGTGTTCACAATGAGAAAGGGTAGGTTGGTTGCTTTTGTATTGCTATGGTAAGACACAACGGTTTACTAGGGATTTACATCAAGTTAACTCTTAGGTTACAGTTCTTTAACATTGACATCACTGCTTTTATTTTTTATTTATTTATTTTGGTTTTTCAAGACAGGGTTTCTTCTGTAGCTTTTGGAGCCTGTCCTGGAACTAGCTCTTGTAGCCCAGGTTGGCCTCGAACTCACAGAGATCCGCCTGCCTCTGCCTCCCGAGTGCTGGGATTAAAGGCGTGCACCGTCACCGCCTGGCTTGATATCACTGCTTTTAATAGACAGTTTCTAGATTAGAAATAGAATAGTCAAAGTAACAGGAAGTTAGTGGACTACTAAAGGAGCTAGAGAGATACAACAGTGTTTTTCATTATTCTTAAGGTCAAGTTCAGGTGACAAACCAATTGGCATTCATTGTACTTCACAGAGCCTTTGCTGCCCTTTCAATCATAAAATACCAATTTTACTTCCTAAAATGAAGTATTTATTAATGCTTATTCTTCTGTCTTCTCTCTCTTTTCCAACTCCCTCTTTTTATTAACAATAAATAAATAAATCTATAAAATAATATCTGCAGATGAGATCTATTTTCTCTTATATTTAGTTTTTTTTCAGTCATGGGAGATAGAAGACTACATGTGTTTGTGGAATAAAGTGGTCATGGAGAGAAAGAGATAGAAATATGCATGATTGCAAAGAAATAATTGTAGAGATTTAAAACAAATGTCTGGCAATACTGTTAAGCATCAAAAGAGTAGAATACTAAATTTTTTCTTTTCAGGGGAAAATCTCCACTTAGCATTCAGAAATGATGCTTTTCAGAGGTGATGGAAATGACCAGAAATCTTTACTGCAGCCATAGTGCAAACTGTGCTTTTGTAATACAAGAGAGTGGTCTGTGTATGTTAAGAACTGGTGCCATTTAAATGCCAGCTCATAAGACATCAGGATTGTCCATGGTTCCAATGGGAATAACAAGCAAATAGATTGGAATACTTATTTGGCTAAAAGTTCTGGCCTCCCAGGACATATGTTCAGGTCAGGGAGTCATAGCCATGGAGAATTCATTTTAAAGCCATCAACAGGATCCTAGTACTTTGTAAAAAGAAACCCCCACACCTCTGAGGGAAATATGCCTGGTACCCAGATGTTTTGCTGCTACTAAAACCCTTGTGGATATATGCAAATGAATAAAATAAAAAACATTCATAAGGTCTGCCTCACACAGGTGTCCCACTATTTTGACTCAGTTGCCTTCACAAAGCAAAAGGCAATGTGGTACAAGTGATTTCAGCAATAGAAATGTCTTTCCTCAAAATTCTGAACTGAAGGGGTCCTAGAAAGAAATCAGAAGAATTGATTACTGGTGTGGGATGTCCTTCCATATATGTGTTGCTTTTATTGGCTAATGAATAAAGCTGTTTCGGCTAATGGCATAGCCAGGAAGAAAGTCCAAGCAGAGACACTGAGATAAAGAAAGAGGAGTCAGATCAGATGCCAGACAGCCACCAAGGAAAAAGACATGTTGAATATGAATTAGCACCTTGGCCACATGGCAATACATAGACTAATAGAAATGGGTTAATTTAAGATGTAAGAGATAGCTAAAAATAAGCCTGAGCCATCAACCAAACAGTGTTGTAATTAATACAGTTGCTGTTTGATTATTTGGGTCTAGAAAGCTGGGAAATGTAAGTACACTTTCTGTTTATAGATTACTTCTATAGACTCCTCTTAATGGTGATCCCCGTCTTGTAGCTAGTGTCTTATACTCACATCCTCACCTCCTATTCAGGTAAGAATTGTCCTGTATTAGATCCCAACCCTGATGACGTGATATTACTTCTTAAGATAATTTCTATCAAAACAAAAAGCACATCCTGAGAGAGAAAATGTAACGTTTTTAAGACATGAGCCCTAGAGACACAATGCAGCCTATAATATTTTAATATTTGTTATGTATGTGTGCATGCTTTAATATTTATTATGTTTCTGCTGTGATTTGAGCATTTCCCCCCAAAGTGTATGTGTTAAAACTTAAATTCCTAAATCTGGAATTTTGAGAAGGCAAGTACAGTGGAAGAAGCCTGAGGTCTGTGGGCAGGGTCCTCATGAATGAAATAAATACTTTTCACACAGAAATGAGTTCCACCTTTGGTAGGCTAGAGTGGGGGTACAATAAACACATCCACATCTCATGTTCTGTCTCTTGGTCATTTGCCTCATCCTTCCATTTCCCACTACAATTTAAAACAGTAGGAAAATGTCACAGAAGCAGAACAGATGCCAACACTTGCAATCCTCAGCTTACAGAATTATGATCTTAATACACCTCTTTCTCCATAAATTATCCAGGCTTGGGGATTCAGAAACAAACAGCAAACAAATAAAGAACATTGATTTCTTTAATGTTTTCATAAATGTATTCTGGAAAATGTATATGCATACAAACAAGCAAAACATAGACCCTGAAATACTCAACTCTTTTCCTGTAATGTTACGTACTAATTATTTCTACATAATTCAAGCATTCTGTGTAAACAATTTTGATGACTGTATAATGTCCTCTCACATACCCACACCATTTCTCTAATTACTGCTTGAATTATAAGTATTTGCACTTTATGAGCAATTCTATAATAAAATAATATGAACAAATACTTAACTGTAGCTGTTAATAAGAAAGTCCCTAAAATAGATCTCTTTTTAAGCAAAGGTATGCATTCAGGAAATCTTTTGTATCTATGTTAAAAGGCATGAATGTCATTTCACATACTTAATAACTATGTATAGATAGACAGATGATAGATGATAGATAGATGATAGATAGGTAGATAGATAGATAGATGATTGATAGATGATAGATAGAGATATACACAAAGTAAGATAATTATAGATTTCATTTAGAAATACACCAAAATGCAGCTATAACAAAAGTAACAGGTATATTGACTTCAATAGAGGAATAAGCAAGTTACTTTATCATCAGGAAAGAGTATATAGTTGACTACCAGGGAACATTCACCCTAATAAATTCAAAGAAAAACACACTTGTGAGCTTAATGTAGCCAAGTTATTCAATAAATGTAGATAAATTATTCTGTCAAATATTAGAAGCCAGGAATCCATCTTTTAAGGGATAGTTCATTGACATACTCAGGTTTGATCTTAGTAGGTTAACCTGAATTGCATACTGGTTTATTTTGATTTAGTTTCCAAAGTTGCTTTCTTTATTTGCCTTGGATGTGAATTTCTGCTCCAGATAGATTAATTTAGAACCCAAGCTCCTGTCTACCTTGCTAATTTCTGCTTTATGCAGTGGACAGTGAGGATATCCTTATGGCATCCTTTATATGTGTTTCACGCTTTGCGAATACCAGAGAAAATATTCTCAAAGCATTTTGACAAAGCCTTTATCTTTTTTTGTTTGGTTGGATTTTCTTCCAATTTAAATGAATGAAAGTTCTTCATAGGTCTGACTGCCATTGTTATATTTGTCACCCAAATTTGTGAAATCACAAAATTTTAGGCATTCAGACTTCTGGTATCTGATAACTCAAGTAGTATAAACTAAAAAGTAAAACTGTATCTTTTCAAGACTGAGAATATCAAATGTTATTTAATTTATTTAAATGTTGACAGCATTATATAAACAAATTTAATCCATCTCAGATCATATTAGTGACAACTTAAAATACCTCCTACCTTTATAAAATTATCTTCAATAAAATTATATATATTTATATAGACAAAAGGCTAGTCCAAAATGATTTCAGTTTCTGCTCATTAATTCATTTAGCTAAAATTTTAATCAAGCCCCATTTTTTGTTATTGTTGGTATCAGTATGGGAAAGTCATTCCCATTCCTTCTTTTAAAAGAAGTATTTATTGACTAGGTAGGCATGTAATTAAATTAAATAATTAATTGGATCAAAAACTGTTGTCGGGGTTTCTGTCCTGCCAGGTTCCTGCAATTGTTAAGTCCCAAAGAAATCACACAGAGGTCTACATTAGTTGTAAACTGATTGGCCCATTAGCTCAGGCTTCTTATTAACTCTTAAAAAGTATATTAGCTCATTCATTATTCTTGTCTATGTTAGTCCCATGGCTTGGAACCTTTTTCAGAGAGACAGTCACATCTTGCTTCTTCTGTGTCTGGGCGAGGACTTTTCCCAGAATTCTCCTGATCTCCTTGATCCACCTCTATTTCCTGTCTGATCATCCCACCTATACTTCCTGTCTGGATACTGGCCAATCAGTGTTTATTTAAAATATAAGAATATAGACCGTGGTTCCACACCAAAGAACATATTTAACAAATTAAATACATCTTTAATTAACAGATAACACCTATAAATAGCTCTCTATAGTACCAATAGAATGTTGTGAGGGTTACCTTTAATTGTCAACTTGAAACAACCTTGAGTCACCCGAGAAGATAAGTATCAGTTAGGGACTGTGTAAACCACTTTGTACTGTGGACATGTTTATGGCAAAGTACATCAATTGCTTTGATTCATGAGGGAAGTTTCAGCCCACTATGGACAATACTATGCTACTACCAGACTCTATAAGGGAAATCTAGTTGATCAATAAACCTGCAATGACTTATCTTTGTTCTTGGTTTGTGAACAGCAGCTTCAGGTCCCCTTCTTTATTTCCCTACACTGAAGCCTTATAACCTGCAGTTGTGAGCTGAAATAAACCATTTTTCCCCTATATTGTTCTCTATCAGGGTATTTTAGCACATAAACAAAAATAAAGCTTTGATAAACATGTTTCTCTAATGATGAATGAAAGGCTTCTTGGTAAATTAGAAATATGCTCATTCAATACCTATACTATCAGCCGGGTGGTGGTGGCGCACGCCTTTAATCCCAGCACTCAGGAGGCAGAGGCAGGCGAATCCTGGGCCACAAGAGCTAGTTCAGGGACAGTCTCCAAAAGCTACAGAAGAAACCCTGTCTCGAAAAAAAAAAAAAAAAAAAAACCTATACTATCAATTCGAGTCTTATAGAAGTGAATGTTGAATATATATGTGCTTATTTGGTGTGACATTAAGAATAAGAGAATCTTAGCTAATATTGCTTATAAAACTTTAATAAAGATTCACCAAGTTCATATTCTGAAACTACTGTATTCATTCATACAACCATATTCATGTATAAGAGGCCTTTTAAATCGACAGTTTACAGTTATAACAACCAGCTCACTGATGATAATATTTCTAAAGACTAAAATCTATTGGGCACCTACCAGTCATGAGAATTGTATTTTCTGTCTATTGCTAATCCTGAAATAGAATATATGAGGTCAACAACCCTTCTCACTTTATAAACAGGAAACTGAGAACTAGAGATATCAGAGACTTGTCTAGAATTAATAGACGAACAGGTCATCTTTGATCTGAATCCCATACAGATCTGAATACAAACCATCATTGGTCTGCATAGCATATAAAACTGATAATATCTAGGAAGTAATCATAATCTTCTAGAAAATTTATCATTGTATTTAACGTGCTAGAAGTTTTGTTTGGCTTAAGTTTTTTCTTTCCATTTAAAAATGTAATTATGCATCATATATACATATATCATATATCTAGATATCAAAACATATACTAAATTTCACTATAATAAGCTACTAAAATTTTATGCCTGGTTGATTTAGCAATTTATGATACCTGTGTATTTTTTTCCTTAAATGCAGTCAACTTACTGAAGCATTCCTCTTTGATAGCTTTCTTATCATTTTCCAATAAGAAAAACATAATGTTGCCGGAGAAAGAAATCAAGTGTTTGTGCAGTAATTACCTTTTGAAAGGCTCCTTATATAACATTTCAACATGGGTCATTAGAAAACCCTAATGTTTCCAGTAGATGATCCCATAACCATGGTAAGCACTATTTGGACTTCACGGGCTATAAAATAGAAAGTTATGAAGATAAAATTATAGGAAGATATATGGAGGGAGAATCAGAGGGAGCTGCACAAAGGCAGTAAGGAGTTGATATGATTAATCATACATTGTATACATGTATGAATTTTTAAAGAATAAGTTTTAAAATGAAAAAATTACATAGCAGTTTTTATTTCTATCCTTCATTTTATCAAATGAGACTAAAAAAGAATTTAAATAACAACTAAAGTTACAGAACTGAATGGTAAACGTATATTTAAATTAGCTCAAATGGATTCCAACTTAAAAATCCACACACACCCCTGTAATTTTTCCAGGGATAGACTTTTATTATTTTGTGAAGATTCTTGTATTTACTTCCACACATTCCCATTCACTTTAAATTATATACCATATATTTTCTTGTGTAATCAGATTAAGCCAGGCTATGTGGCAGTATCAAATTCCCTAAGTCTCAGTATTTAGCTTAACTAAGGTTTTCTTCTTTTTCATATTTACACAAAATGTTAAATGAGAGTGGGTATAGAAAACTGTTACATATAGTGCATCAAGGGCAGAAATTGAATGAAAATTTTAACCTTGGAAATGACACTGGCCACATGGCAGAAGATGAAAGTTTTAACTGGATTCTGCATCGGCCAGCACATCCCTCCTCACAAGGCCACTTCTTATTATGGAAGAAACACTAAAAATATGTCTATAATCTTTTCAACTACAATTGGTTCTTGTGATCATCCAAAAATCTCCCCACTTCCTATACCAAGAACAAATTCTCTCTCCTCTTAACAGAAAGAACCCAAAGCTCTTTCCTTACCACCATTTCACCCTAAAATTTAGAATCAAGCTAGCTCATTTGGAACCCATTGTGGTAGAATGCCTATCTCAGCCTTGATGAAAGGGGAGGAGCTTGGTCCTGCCTTAAATTGATCTATCATGACTCTATTAAGAGGCCTTACCCCTTCTGAATGGAGATAGAGAAAGTGGGGGTAGAAGGGAAATGGGGGGGGAAATGAGAGGGAGGGGAAACTGTGGTTGATATGTAAAAGGAAGGAAGGAAGGAAGGAAGGAAGGAAGGAAGGAAGGAAGGAAGGAAGGAAGGAAGGAAGGAAGAAAAGAAGAAAGAAAGAAAGAAAGAAGGAAGAAAAGAAGGAAGGAAGGAAGGAAGGAAGGAAGGAAGGAAGGAAGGAAGGAAAACAGTATCTCTTGATACAACCCAATAGCCTTTTTTTTATAAATGGATCACAATACCCTTCTATCTAGGAAACTATTTTCACTCTTCCTGTTTATTACTTAATATATTGTGGAAGACTACTGAAGAAATAATAGAATTTAGAGTCACTCAGTAGTCATAGCTCCCATTCGTCAGTGACCATTACTTGGCAGACAGTGTAAAGAGCAGATATAGAGGTGCTTATTTGATTCATGGTCTACCTTCTTGGAGGAGCACACTGAATTTTTCTAAAACAGAAGGTAAATTCTTCTTAATATGGCTTTTGCCCTGAAGTGTTTATTAATGGAAATACTTTCCTGGGAAACACATTTTTAATCTTATATTTGTCATGTTCTATATTACGTTATGAAAGAATTTTAGCATTCAAAGCCTAAATCTTTACTCTAATATTTCATACTCTTGTTATTATCATTCAGAATAATATTTTTCAACTGGGCCTGATTATAGATTTCTGATTTTTTTCTCTGTTGTCTTACATTGTTACATGAAATTAGGACATTGTTTCATAGCTTTCTTTGTAGTCTCAGTAAAAATGTAAAAAAAAAATCACAAATACACATCACCATCACGTCCTCTGTCCTGATACCCCAGGACTGAAACCCAACAAATATGTAACTTTTCTTTAATACAGGGAATAGTTTTATCAAATGATTCTTAGTCGCAAAGATACAGCATTTGTGTTACTCCAGAACTTGTTTTCTAGCATTTTTAGTGTTTTTTGATCACATCACACCAGTGACACTAATTCTATTAATCAGTTCAGGCAAGATGCAAGACTTAGCAATTGTATTCTAAATGCCCATACCCTAACAGAGCAAAAGTTTATTCCTTTCACATGCTGCATACTCAAGACAATTTAGCAGAGAACACTCTCTGCATGGCCTAAACTACGTAAAGATATGCTGTGTAAATCCTAATTTTCACTGCTACAGGGGAAGAGGAGCCTTAGCGTTGACAATGCACGTCCATTCTTCACTCTGGAAGTGAAGCTAGCCATGTCAGAGCAAAGTGAGATACTTGTATATTTCTCAAAGTGAGATATTTGTATATTTCTAGCAGCATGCTGATGAAGAAACACAGGGGTCACAGAAAATATTTGGTATACATATCAATTTTGCACCACGTTTCTAAAAATCCAAATTCGAGACTAATTAATTACTGGAATTTTGGTTATTTTGGTGTGCACAGGAAAATTTTTACCTATATTTCTTCCCATCATGACCTCATAATGAAACCTGAACATTTTTTCAAAATGCTATATTTGGAATAGATTTGCCTTCTCCTTCACTGAGTAATGCTTCAATAAAAATGAGTGGTTTGTGTATACTGTAAATGCGACTTAGGTCCATTTGCCTCAATCTTTAGTACAATCCCCAACATTTTATGGAATTTCCTCCTCATCAACCTGCCATGTTTACTGACATTTCCACACCCCACCCACCCCACTCCCAAGGAATCTGGTTCTCTTGTTTATTAGGGCTGCAGAAATGAAAGTTTGCCCCCTGATTAATTTTAATAGTTTAGCCAGAAACCTGTGGATAATGTATATTGCCTGCCAAGCTTGAGATAAATTTTGCTGGCGCTGTTGCAAAGATTTTGGCAGAATTAAAGTCTGCCCTTTGAAAAAGAAGCACAGAGGAGCTAAAGAGATGGAATTTCAAAAGAAAAAAATCTGTTTTGTCTTTCTTTGTGGCTTCCCACTGCTGTGGGGATCTGATAAACCCATTCAGCAATTCAGTTTTAGGCCATGCATGCTTTATTTATTTAGTATTACAGTTAAGGAAGAGATGTAAGGCTTCTGTGTAAACCTGGGTCCAATCCAAAGTCAGAATGGCTTTAGAGGTACCTTGGTAAGCCCAGCTGTAGGTTGCGATTTTTTTTTTTTCTTTTAGAGATCTGGACAGCTAAACAACTACTTAGGGCATCAGAAATTTACCAGAGGAGATTTACATAGGAAGACTTCGTAGTGTGGGTCACTCTTTCCTATTTTATAGCCTTGTTCAATGGTAGTTCATTCTTAGGAATGGTCTCAGAACTTGCAGAAACCAATACAAAGTAAAAATGCAAAGCCTTTGATCAAAATAGAAAGGAAAATACAGCTGAAAGTACTATAAAATACAAAACTGTCTCTTTCCTTTTGAGGTCTTTTATATTTGGTCAGGGTATTTTGTATATTAAAAATTAAATGCAGATTGCTGCTTGGGTCTTACCATCCTTGTGTATACTATACAGTGCTGTTGTAAAACAGAAATACAGGATATTTGGCTTGTGTACTTGAAATGCCCTTCAGCTATGGCAATAATGCTGGGCTAAGTCAAAGTCTTTCAGGTGTTCAGTGCTCCAGAAAGTGCCATGTGGTCCTGACAGCATTCTGACTTGCTCTGGCTATCAGCTGATTGAACTAATGACAATACATTGGGCAGGGCCACATTAGAGAAGTCCACCTCAGCTGTTGTCCCATGACCCAGGCACACGTTCCTACTTTGTTCTGGGCTGGTAATACTCAAGGGTGGAACATGAACACTAATATCTTCTGAATCTAGACGGTGGGCATTTGGCAGGCTCTTCTCCTACTCAAAGTGACTGTAAAACCAAGACAAGGACAGTCATGGCCCTGCCTCACTCTTCTAGAGATTCGGGGATCTGCTCATAATTCTGCCCTCTAGTCTCACAGCCCCGCATAGAGCAGAACGTAACATGGTGCCGGGAATGCAGGGCACCAAGTTAAATGAATCAGGTGGGTTAGTGTTCGTGCTGGATAGGAGTAAGAGACAATCCCGTGAGCCGTGAGGCAAAGCTTGGATTCTTATTGTGTTGCTCACCAGAATTTGTTCTAACAACAAGATCCAGCGATAAAATTATTAGACATTTTAGGACAACAACAAAGAAACGTTGCATTTCGAGCAAGGGGCTGGGAGGAGCCGCCCTTTTTCAGTCCATACCATTTAAAAGTGGGGTCTCTGAGATCACTGTAGCTGAGACAGAAAAATAAGGGGGAAAATAGCGGTCAGTGTAAGAAGCTTCATCATAGGCTGCTTCTGTTTGTAAATTATAGCTACCCAGACAGGCAAACTAACACTACACGACTTAAAAAAAAGCTTAGAGACACAGCATTAAGTAGAAGCCATCTTTGTCCACCATTAACTGAGCATTAAATGTTGAAGAACGGATTAAAGTCAGTATTGAGTATCTCCCCACGCCCCATGCCTTGGTCTCTCCCATACCTTCTATATGTCTCTTTTTCTCATTATTTATCTGTATAACCGTTATAAAATATTATAACGGTTATACACCAAGCTTTTATTTGAGAATGACATAAGACTAACAAAGTATATTGTTAAATGGAAGAATGATTGTATGTGTACATTGTAATTTGTGTAATGCCACACCAATAATAAAATAAGATGGGGTCAATCATGGTGGTACATTCCGTCACTTGGGAAGTAGAGATCCTGGTCATGGCCATTCTTAGCTATGCTGTGAGACTGAGACCTTCCTGGGCTACATGAACTCACGAGACCCTGTCTCAAAAATAAGTAAGATTCTTTATCGGACTTTTAAAAAGGATATAGTACTCTTTCCTACACTTCAAAATATGTTTTCAAGCCCTGAATTGACAGTCTCAGAGATGAGGCAGCTCTCAGCAACGATGCTGGCAAAGAGAAATAGATATCCCCGGGCTAAGATACAAGCCCACACAGATATTTAACAGACATAGTTCTATTACCTATATGTTGAAAAACCCTAGGCTTCTGCATTGCTTTAATGAACTGATGGAAAACAATGACCTTTGAAGCTGACTATGAGTTCACACCCCATTTTAAACAAGTTCTCATTTCTCTTACCCAAAGTCCATTCCAGGCATCCCTTAGCAGCGCTCTCTGCTCCCCTGTTCTGTACTTTGCAAGGAAGTTTGCTTCTTCTTGGCTCATCTGGGAAATGACTTGTAGAAAGAAACCTTAGCACTAGAAAAATTTCTAGCATAGTTTTTCATCTCCAAAAGTATCTATTATATCCACGTTCAATGAATGAACAAATGAACAAAATTGCCACTAATATATTTCTAGGACAGTGATGCTTAGCCAATAAACAAACAAACAAACAAACAAATAAAATAAGTCCATGGGATCAATATAAAAAAGAACAAGGAATGTATACCTTTACCAAAGAAACATGGACTATCAAGAGTAACCAGAAATCACCTCATAATTCAGGTAACATTATATGGACTGAGCAGGTTATATTTAGGAATTCCATATATATTTATAGATACATACACATATATATGTGTGTATACATACATAAATGCATACAATAACAATGCATGAAAAAGATATGATGGGTATATAGAAGGGTTTTCAGGGAAGAAAGAAAAGGGAGAAATATTGTAATCATATTATAATATCAAAATTTTTAAAAATAAGAAAAATGATAGAAAAAGCCTCAACGTAAGCTCTACTCAAAGGAGATCTTTTGTGTGCACACATTAACATTAGACAAGCCAGATTGGAAAAGATATTTAACAAGGATAAGGAGAAACTTTCATAGATACAATGGTACAACTCATTAAGATGATATAAAGATTGTAAATGTGCATACCCTTATTAGAGAGGTAAAACTATAAATATTAGCTGACAGCATTTTTGTAATCAAAAGAATAATAAAAATAAATTGATTTTTTTCTCATTAACTAAGGATCCTTAAAGCAGTGAATAATAATATATTCCTATAGAATTTGTGAAAAAATTAAAGGGCTAGCAAGACAGTGGTGGCACAGGCACATGCCTTTAATTCAAGCACTCAGAAGGCAGGAGCAGGCGGACCTCTGTGAGTTCAATGATAACTTGGTCTATAGAGGAAGTTTCAGGACATTCAAGGCTACAGACGGAGAAATCCTGTCTCAAAATAAATAAATAAATAAATAAATAAAAATAAAAACTAAAGGGCTACAAAATTACTTCACAACACTATCAGTCAATTTAACAAAATTTAGAACACCTCACCTAATGCTAGTCATATAATGCTTCTTTTAAATTATATAGAGAGGGTTCATACAGATATTCATATTTTGGAGTATAAATAGTTTAAATAAATTGAAAGAATTTGAAGTGACAAAATATTTTCTGTATAAATATAGAATAATGTCAATTCAAAATATCTTGAAACTAAACAAACATAATTATTATTTACTTACATACTTATATTTTTGTTCCTAGAGATAGAAACCAGGGAATTGTGCTTGCTAGGAAAATGATCCCCCAGTGAGCTAAATCCACAAACACAATCAAACAATTTTAAGTAAGTACATGAGTAAAATAATAATAATAATAATATAATAATAATAATAATAAGTTTTAAAACACAAAAAAGCAGAAAATACTTGAACAGCAATAAAATAAAATAAACAAGCCAAAACTTTGGAAGCACAGCAATAAATAACACATATGTTAGAAAATAAGTAATATCTTAGATTGAAGACTCCATTCATATGGCATCTTCTGACTATGGAGATGATCTAACTGACAATGAAGGAACCAGAAAAGTCAAAAATGTTACATAGTTATAAATCTATAGGTAACAAACATTATTGTTCACTTAGAAGTCTACTAGGATAAAAGATTTTTCATTACTTTATACCAAAGAAATGATACATGTTTGAATTGACAGATATATTTAACTGGTTAAAAACTACATGTGTCAAAACATGACATGGTTCCTAGTCAACATGTAAATTTGTCTCTTTTTATGTATCAGTTAGAATAAATTCATAAAATAACATTAATTTGAGGATTTCTACATACATTGACACAGCTCAAAGTTAAAAAATATCTCAATAAAATCGATTATCTTCAAGCTAGACTGACAAAGAAAATATAACACACAAATTAACAATATTAGGAATAAAGTAGAATTACTTTGAATCCCATAGGAACTACAATTTATCAGGAGAATATCAAGTAAATGTATGTCAATAAATTTGCGAATACGGGTAAAGTGAATACATTCCTTTAAACATAGAAACCTTAAAAGAAACCTCACATGTTCTCAGTCATATGGATCTTTGTGTCAGCTCTTGAGATTTGAATGTTTAATTTGGAGTACCTACAGATTCCAGGAAACTAGAAAAGCGACCGTTGTTGGGCACGGGAAAGAAATATATTTTATTTAATTTTTTTTCATTTTCTATTTCAACCCCAGTACTCCTCCCTTCCCTTCTCCTGCTCCCCTGCCTCCTCCCATGCCACCCCTCATCCACTCCTCAGAGGGGGAAATTCCTCCCTTGGGGAATCAATGAAGTGTGACATACTAAGCTGAGATAGTACCATGTCCCTTCTCCCTGTATCAAGGCTGAGCAAGGTATCCCACCATACAGAATGGGCTCCAAAAACACAGTTCATGTGCCTGGAATAGGTCCTGGTCCCAGTGCCAGGGGCCTCCCCAACAGATAACTGTCACCAACATTCAGAGTCTAGTTCAATCCCATGCAGGTTCCCTTGCTGTCAGACCAGAGTCTGTAAGCTTATGGGAAAGAAATATCTTATTAGTGGAGGAAGACGGCAGAATGCAGATAATACGAAAGGGAAGAGAGAATAATGAGGAGCTCTAGTCAGGAGAGGGATGAGAAGGTGGGGGGAAGGAAACTGTTGAAGGAGGAATAACTAAGTCTAACAATGATTGGAAAGCCATATGGAAACTTACTATGCTGGAAGCTGTTGGGACCAATTGAGTCCTGGCCTTTAGCTGCTCTTCCCTGTCTAGAGCCTTCTAATTGAAGTGACTAAAAGCTGTGCCTTACCTAGAGGATCGGAGGATGGGATTTTCACCTGTTGGCCATTGACTGCAGGGTATTTAAGCCTCCATGGTGCCATTAAAGAGGGTTTTTGTACCAGCGATTGGAGGTCCATGTGTTGGTCTGTCTGTGCGTGTGTTTTCTCAACCCCCACACATCTAAAGGACTTTAATTGGATTTAGACTGAGAATTATGCTCACCCACAAGTCATAAATTGCCAAATTAAACGTCAAGTTACAGATTTAGGATACTTCCCCTTAAGCTGTTGACTAGAGTGTCCTGAGACCCCTAAAACAATACAGACTATTGCTGTTGGTTGCTCTTGGTTGCTCACCAGAGCTTAGTACTAGAAGGGTCTATATAGGCTATGGTGGTCATTAATAGTCTTAGCCAGCTGTGAACCCTGTGGACTGCAATACTAACCATCATAGCAACACATGCCCATTATTCAGTAGTTGAACGGGTGCTATGGAGGTACCAAACACATTCTGATTAGGCTTGAGGCTGTCTGTACAGGAGGGAACATATACCTGATATTCAAAATCTGACCAAGCGCCTATGGTTGAGCAGTTCACAGACCATAGAGGTGAGCCTACTGCTATTTAGTCAGTTATTTTTGAGTATCAAACAAGATTTTAATAATATTCTTTCTTCTTCCCTAACCCCCCCCCCAGATTGTCCTAACCTCACTACCCACCCAATTTCATGTTTTTTTTCTCTCACTTAACAAAAGAATAGAACCCAATGTGTGTTTCCCAACTTCTTCTGAACATGGGACCTGTCTTGAAGTATGGCTGATAGATCAAGTTTCACTTCATTGAGGAAAACTGATTTATTTTTTTTTCATTTGCTAATAAATAACAATTGCAAATACCTTCTAGGATATGTGTGGGAGTTTGTGCCTACTTCCTTTCTTTTGTGCTTGGATTTGGTTTGGTTTGAACTTGTGTCATTGAGATGTATTTTACGGCATGTCTGCACATATATGAACACACACACACATAGAAAAATATTAATTTTCATTCTTGAGACAGAAATAGACCCACTAGTGAATTCTACTAGACCAAAATAAATAAATCATGCAAATTACTCATGTAATTTTCCAGAAAATAGAAAAAGAACAAACTGTGCTTTATTTATAAAGCCATGATGATTAGTCTGATATTACAATGAGTAAAGATTTTAAAATTTACTAATGAATCCCTTTATTCACAAGCACTGACCTTCTGCTTCCTTTGCTCTATTTCTGTGCTAACCTTAAGATCAGCACTCTAAAGCTACATGAGTCAAATACAACTTTCTGTTTACTTGTCGGTCTCACAAAGCTAGTCAAGCTTAGATTAAATGTTATTCCTCCCTCACATTTGGTTTCTCAGCATCCATCACACAATGCATGTTAGAATTAGCAAATAAGTGGATCAAGCACATGGGAGCAGTCAGTGGTAGGAAATGCTGCCACTGAATCAAAACGCTACCGAACTTTCATTTGTTTTGTGTTGTTTTGTTTTTTGAGACAGTCTGGCTATGTAGTGCAGGCTGTTCTTAAACTCACTATGTGGCTCTGGGCTTGCATTTCTCTACCATCTGCTTCTTAAGTGCTGCGTTACATACATGTGCCAGGAATACCTGCCTGCTGCTATATTCACCTCTAGTCAACTGATATTATAAAAACAAACACACAAACAAATAAAAGCATGGAGCACTTTACTATTTTCTAATTACCCAAGTCTTCTGATGAACAGTATTTACATTTTCCAATCAGAGAACATTTTCAGAGTCACAAGTTTTTTGTTTATTTATAAATCTAATAAAATAAAATATAAAATAATGAAAAATCTGTCACTAAGAAGGCCATGTATTATTTCACACAGTTCTACAGAAATATTTTTGGTCCACTTTCTGTATCTACAGCACAGTCCTTTCTGGAAGGATCAAAGGTCAAAGTTATGGTCATCTTGTCTTACAGTGCTCTTCTCAGTATATATGCAAGTATATTCATGGCATCTGCTTTGTTGTTCTTGCACTGTGATTCAAATCATGCCAGCTATTCATTTCTGGAAAGCACCAAGGAAGCCACTAGACTTCCTGACTCTTCTTTTGTCCCTGCAGTTTTCTTCTAAGCCAGTTTACTTTACAATGTGAAGGCAAACTGCCCTACCTGGAACTGGGCCTTTGGACCATAGCATGACTATCTTCCATTTTATGGTTATCATCTACTTATAAGTGAGTACAATCTTCCATTTTATGTAACATCTACTTATAAGTGAGTACATACAATGTTTCTCTTTCTGGGTCTGAGCTACCTCAGTCAAGTTCATTCTCTCAAGTCCACCCATTTGCCTGCCAGTTTTCTGATGTCATTGTTTTTAACAGCTGAGTAACACTTCATTGTGCAAATGTACCAGTTTTTCTTTATACATTCCTCACTTGAAGGACATCTAGGTTGTTTCCAGTTTCTGGCTATTACAAACAACACTTCTATAAACATAGTCGAACAAGTATTCTTGTGATAAGATAGAGCATCCTTTGGATATGTACCCCAGGGCTGTCATATCTAGGTCTTGAGGTAGATCGAATCCTAACTTTCAAACTGATTTCCAAAGTCTCTGTACAAGTTTGCACTCACATGCGCAGTCAAGACGTGTTCCCCTTGCTCCACATGCTCGTTAGCATGAACTGCCACTTGTGGATTTATCTTAGACATTCTGACAGGTGTAAGATAGGATATCGAAGTTATTTTGATTGAATTTCCCTGATAACTAAGGATGTTGAACATTTGTTTCTCAGACATTTTGGTGAAGGCGTAAGTCACAAACAATCCCACACCTTTTTGGAATTATGATCAATAGAATGGTCATTTATTTGAAGGGGAAAAACTTACAGATCACCGTCCCAGACAACAGCCCTCTGTGCAATCAGGAAGGGAGCCTAGTCCTGGAAGCGGAGCCGGAAGCCAGAGAGCAAGCAGAGGGAAGTAGCCGCATTTTTTAAAAGAGAGACCACGCCCCAATGGGCTGGTATCTCAGCTGTTATTGGCTGAAGGAGCAGAAGGAGCTCCCGCAACATTTTGGTTTCCTTGTTGAGAGTTCTCTGTTTAGATCTTTACTACATATTTAAAATTGGATTATTAGATTGTTGATGTCTAGTGCCTTGAGTCCTTGGATATTAGCTATCTGTAGGATGTAGAGTTGGTAAAAAATAAATCTTTTCCCAATCTGTGGGATGCTTTTTTGTCCTATTACTGTAGGAAATCATTCAGCCAGTAGCCTTTAAATTACCCTCCCACATGGGTGTGGCCTCTTAGACTAAAAATGCTGATGTAAAGCACATGTTCTCTCTCTCTTCTGGCTTCTGAATTTGGTTGTTGTTCCTCCTTCGAGCAGAGGACTGTGATCTGTGAGTCTACTGCTAAATAAATAACCCTTTATCATACTCAGTGCTGAGCTAGTGCGGGATTTCTTTTCAGCATCCGTCTTCATCCTGTCAACAGTGTGCTTTGCCTTTCAGAAGCTTTTCTGTGTCAAGGTTCCATTCATTAGTTGTCAGTCTTAGTGCATGAACTGGTGATGCTCTGGTCATGAAGCTGTCTTCTGTGCCAGTGAGTTCAAGGCTGTTCACCACTCTTCTGTCTGGTTCAGTATATCTGCTTTTATGTTAAGGTGTTTGATCCACTAGGACTTGAGTTGTTTTTTTGTTTGTTTGTTTTGTTTTTTGTGTTTTTTTTGTTTGTTTGTTTGTTTTTGAGACAGGGTTTCCCTGTAGTTTCTAGAGCCTGTCCTGGAGCTAGCTCTTGTAGACCAGGCTGGCCTCGAACTCAGAGGTCCGCCTGCCTCTGCCTCCCGAGTGCTGGGATTAAAGGCGTGCGCCACCACCGCCCAGCTAGAACTTGAGTTTTATGCAGAGTGATAGATAAAGATTTATTTGCAATCTTCTACATACCCACATCAGATTAGAACAGCACCATTCATGGAAAATGCTTTCTTTTTTTTCTTTTGTATACTTCTAGATTCTTTATAGAAAATCAGGTGTTCATAAGTGTGTGGAGTTATGTCTGGATCTTTGGTTCAATTCCATTGATCAGTGTATCTGTTTTGAAGGCCAGTAACATGTGGTTTTATTCCTACATTTCTTGAGAGCAGCTTGAAGTCAGGAAGAGCTCCAGAAGTCCATTTATTGCACAGGTTTGTTTTAGCTATTCTGGGTTTTTCTGTTTTACCACATGAAGTTAAGTAGTTCTTTCAAGGTTCATAAAGAATTGTGTTGGAATTTTGATGGGTATTGCATTGAATCTGTAGATAACTTTTGGTACGATGGCTAATTATACTATTAATCCTACCAATCCATGAGCATAGGACATCTTTCCATGGCTTTATTGCTCTTGTTTCTGATCTTTATCTTAAGCACCATCTTGTTACTATAGATAGGGTAAATGCCACATATTGCACTAACAGTCACTAATCTGAAAGTGTCTCTGGTTTATGCAAATATGGGGTTAGAATCCTTCAGGCATGCACCCAGGTGTGCTGAAAAAAGATTATGTGTTTGGATGAATTTTAGTTTTTTGAGAAATTTCTATACTGATTTACATTACTGTTGCACCAGTGAGCATTCCCAACAGTACTATATAAGGATTCTTATTTTTGCCTACTTGGGCATGATTTATTGTCATTTGTTTTCATTAGAATGTCTTTGAAAATATAATGTATGTATACAGTCAATTGTGACCATATTTGTCCTCTATTATTACTCTCTTCCTCCCACTGCTGCTGATCACATTCTCTTCCCATAGCTTACTGAGTGGTATCCTGTGCTGTGCATTTGTTGATGTAGGACTGTCCACTGCAGTCAGGACAGTCTAAGCATATTCACTGAAAAAGATTGACTTCCTTCCCCAGTAGCCTTGACCCATCAAAGCTCCTCATTGAGGGGTAAGAATTCATGAGGCTCTCCCCCATCTATGCTGGATGTTTTTTATCTGTTGAGATTTGCTTTTTTACCAAGTATGTGGTTAATTTTCAAGAAGGATCCATGAGGTGCAAAAAGAAGGTATATTCTTTTTAGTTTGGGTGAAATATTCTATAGATGTCGGTTAAGCCCACTTAAGTCATAATATCTGTTAGATTCTTTATGTCACTGTTAAGTTGTTGTCGGGCAGACCAGTAGTCAGAGTGGTGCCTTTAAGTATCCCTCTATTAGTGTATGGGAATTAATGTGTGATTTATGCTTTAGTAATTCTTCTTTCACAAATATGCCTTGCATTGGGGCATGAATGTTCATAATTGAGACTTCATCTTGATGGATTTTTCCTGTGATGGCTTTGAAATAACGTTTTTCATCTCTTTTAAAGTCTATTTTGTTAGATAGTATAATAGCTACATCAGTTTGTTTATTAGGTCCATTTAATTGGAAAATTCTTTTCCCAATCCTTTTATTCTGATATGATATCTGTCTTTAAGGTTGAGGTGTATTTATTGTATGCAGTAGAAGGATGGATTCCATTGTTATATCCAATTTGCAAGCCTGTGTCTTTTCATAGGTGAATTGAGTCCATTGATACTAAGGGATATTAATGACCACGGATTGCTTGTTTCTGTTATTTTGGTGGTGGTGGTAGTATTTTTGTGTATGTTTCTCTTCTTTCAGATTTGTTGATGTGGGATTATCTACTGCCTGTGTTTTTGTGAGTGTAGCTAACTTTCTTGGATTGGAGTTTTCCTTCTTGTATTCTCTGTAGGACTGGATTGGTAGATAGATATTGATTAAATCTGGTTTTGTTCACTATCCTGAATGAGATAACCCAGACCCAAAAAGATGAATATGGTATGTACTCACTCATTAGTGGACTCTAGCCATAAACAGAGTACATTGAGCCTATAGTTCACAAGCCTAGAGAAGCCAAATAACAAGGTGAACCCAAAGAAAAACATATGTAGATCATCTTGGAAATTGGAAGCAAACAAGATTGCTGGGCAAACTTTGGGGGCATGGGGGAGGGAGTAGGGGTGGGAATGGGGATGGGGAAAGGGGAGGTGGGAGAGAGAAGGGAGAAGGGAAAGACTGGAGAGAGCTTGGGGGAGTGGGATGGTGGAGATGGATGAAGGGCAGATATAGGAGCAGGGAAAAAGGTATCTACATTAAGGAAGCCATTTTAGGGTTGGCAAGAGACTTGGCTCTAGAGGGGATCCCAGGTGTCCATGGGGATGTCCCCAGCTCGGTCCTTGGGCAGCAGAGAAGAGGGTGCCTGAACTGGCCTTGACCTACTATCACACTGATGATTATCTCGAATATCACCATAGAATCTTTGTCCAGCAATGGATGGAGATAGAGACAGAGACCCTCATCAGAGCAAAGGACTAAGCTCCCAAGGTCCAGTTGAAGAGCAGAAGGAGAAAAAAGATGAGCAAGGGAGTCAGGAAAATGAGGAGTTGGTCCACCCACTAAGATAACATGCCTGATCTAATGGGAGGAGGTATAAATTTTAATAAATAAATAAATAGAAAAAATTGGTTTTGTTGAGTATATTTTCTGTGCCTTTGAGCTAGACTTCTTTAATTCCTATTATTTTTAGATTTGGTCTTTTTATGTTGTCCCATATTTTGAGGGTATTTTGTGCTAAGAATTTGTTGGATTTAGCATTTTCTTTGACTGATGAATCTATTTTCTCTATCATATCTTCAAGGCCTAAGATTCTTTCTTCCATCTCTTGTATTCTGTTGTTTATGCTTGCATCTGTAGCTCCTGATTGTTTACCCATATTTTTCATTTTGAGATATCCCACAGTTTCTGTTTTTTTATTATTTCTATTTCAGTTTTCAAGTCTTGAACTGTTATTTTTTTTTCACCTGTTTGATTTCTTGGTTTTCTTTAAGGGATTCATTGATTTCTTCCAATTTCTTTCAGTTGTCTCTTCCTCCATTTCCTTAAGGGAATTTGTCGTTTCCTCCTTCAGGGCCTCCATCACCTCCACAGCAATACCTTTAAGCTCATTTTCCTCTGCTTCATCTGTGTGGGATGTTCAGGTCTTGCTGTTTTAGAACCACTGGTTTCTGGTGGTGTTGCCTTGCTCTTTATATTGTTGAGTGTATTCTTACCCTGTTGTCTATCCAACTCTTCTTTCAATCAAGTAGAGCCTGTGTTTCAGGGGTAGTTAGTGTAGTTGGGGACTATGGTTCCATTGATTGCTCTTCAGTTGTAGGCAGAGGAGAGCCTTAGGTGATCACTCCTCCAGGTGCCTTCGGGCCCAAGGCTCAGAAGGTCATTCCACCTGATGTAAGCCAGATAATCAGAAATGCAAGAAAAATATTAGAAACCATGACAAAGTGAAACAAATTATTCAGAATCATTAGATAAAGTGCTAATGATAGTTAGCAGTGGCATTGAAACAGTCACTGGAGGGACTGAAGATGTCATCCATGATGGCAATATAGTTTTAAATATCTTTGGGTAGTTCTGTGAAAACAGAATGCAACTATCTAGTAAACCTGAGAAGGGGAAGAGAATGTAGCTATGCAACCCCAAATCAAAAAGCATTTTGCAACTGATACCTAACAGGAAAGGGAAAGAAGTTTTCTCCAACAGAGTGACAATACATATATAAATCACACTTCAGGGCAGACCCCATGCCCAAGAGTAATTGGCCCACCCAAGATGAACTCCTTGTTTATTTCTGTATTTGTTTGTTTGTTTTGTGGGATTTTGTTACATTTTCCTTTTCTGTTCTTTTTTTAAATTTGTTTGATCTTCATATTCTGTGGATTGGGTATGTTTTTAACTGACGGAGGGAGAGAGGGAGAATATAATAATAGAAGTTGAGTGAGTAGGGAAAGATATAAAAAGAGTAGAGAGAACAGAAAATATGATCAAAATATACTGAATGAAAAAATAAACAATGGAACAGTTTTTAAAGACATGCACAAAAGAATTTGTTACACAAAAAAATAAAAAAATGACAAGATATGACCTGAACTCAAAAGTAAATGATGAATCCAAACTACCATCAGACATTTACTGTATGCTGTAAACATTTCTGTGTGGATAAGCACTAAGGCATCTATGAAGCTCAAGACTAGCATAATCCCCAAATATGCAACAGGTGCTCACTAGGAACCATAGAGAATCATTTTAAGCAGGGAACTAAAATTTGAAGAGTTTTCGATTCAATGTGACAGCTCTGTGACAAACAGTGAGAGTGCTAGAGAAGTCTGTATCAGGGAATATTTAAGACTTCCCTAGGAGCCCCATTAGACACTCATTTCTGATAAGAACCTTAGGCTTAGCAGAAACTGCTGGGGGTGAAATCAAATCCAGAAGAAATGTAATAGAAAGTGGCCTAGCTAAACACTGAAGAGAAAAATGAGGTCCAAATATCTTAAAAAGTAAGTCATCATATTTTTGAACATTCTGGGGATGCAAGAGAAGAAAAATCACTGTGAAATTATAATAGCCAACATCTCCTGAAATGGAGGAATGTCATTTTCTTATAAATAAGAAAAATGAGTTTTGCTAAAGTCAAGTCTCATGAAAATTTTTCATAAAGTAAAAGAGAATTATAAGTATAATAACATTTTAACAATATATCAACATGTATAAGATTTTTCAAAGACAGAACAAAACAGTAACCTTCTGCACTTTAAAAGAGTTTACAAATTAAGAAACAGTAAAAATAACGACATTTCAGAATTAGAAAAGCTATTAAAGCAGAGAATGGGGCTCAAGTAATATATTTATTAAATATGTATACTTGACATTAAATCATACTGTATACATAATACAGTTTAATTACTTCAAACATTAAGAGGTAGTATCAATTTTTATGGTGGACTGAAATAGCTTATAAAGGTTGATTATTCTTCACCAGTTTTCTTTTCTACATTCACACCAAACGGGCAGGACAGGAAGGGAACAACACATGGCTTACAAAACTGGAAGACAAAAACACCTGAGGTAATAAATCTTCTGTCTATTCTTTTTAATTTTGTTCTTGTAGAGTCTGTGATATTTGAGCTGAGCTCATTCACTCAACCCTTTAAAAAGATAAACATAAAGAAAAATCAGCACATGATTCAAAAGTTAAATTTCAATTCAGCCAAAGCTACTGAGTCAAAAAGGATTTAAATAAGCCCTCGTTATTAATAATGACATAAAAACAAAAAGGAGACATGGATAACAAAAAATAAAACTAAGGGCAAGGTCTCATGAAATAGTTCAATCATTAAGAATAATTGCTGCCCCTGCCAAGGACCCAGCTTTAGATCCCAGCACTCACATCGCAATTCATAACTATCCATAATTCCAATTCCAGGGTATCTGATGCATTCTTCTGACTTCTATTGGCATCAAGTATGCATGTGGTATGAAAATATGCATGAATGGCAAAATACTCATAAATGCAATAAAATAATTTTTAAAAAGCTAAAACTCTATATACAACATGAATCAAGCAATGATTGAGTTTTGACTCAGAAAAACAAATGCAATAAAATAATTTTTCAAAAGCTAAAACTCTATATACAACATGAATCAAGCAATGATTGAGTTTTGACTCAGAAAAACAATGGACAATAACAACTCATGTTGGCTGAAGTTAATAAATCTTGTGGCTATATTCCTGTGAAGCAGTAAAGAATGAATAAATTAAAAATAGAATAGGAGGAATTGTGTCATAGAAGATGTAGATGATACAAATTTTAAAATTTAAAATTTGCAAAAAAATAAGATTAAAAATTTCTGAAAGCTGACAAACATTAAATTAAGAAAAAATGTATTACATTAAGAAACTATAAAACTATATAAATATTTATATTGCATTTTATAGAATTACTAACACAAAAAACAAATTACAAATATATTATTCTAAATAATTCATAATAATAACTTTCAAGAACTAGAATTTGATGGAGGACTCCCATTGGCTAATAAAGAAACTGCCTGGCCCATTTGATTGGCCAGCCCCACGTTGGGTGCCATTCTGTAGTGGTGAGCTGTGAGGCCTGCATTCCTTCTGTAGTGAGGCGCTGCGGGCAGGCCTCCTTTTCATCCTGCCCAGCTCCCAGCCACCGGCTAGCTTAACACGCAAAATAACAACACACAAATTGTATTCTTTTAAACACTGCCTGGCCCATTATTTTCATCCTCTTACTCACATCTTGACTAACCCATATCTAATAATCTGTGTAACACCACTAAAAGAGAGATGTACAGTAAAAGAAAGATTCAAAGTGGAAGAAAATGTCTAAATGGTTTATAGTGTGTTAAAAATATATGCAGGCTAAAAGTTAATGTTCTTAAGTAAAAAAGGAAGAAAGAAAGTAGTTGGGTGTGGTAGTACACACCTTTAATCCCAACACTTGGGAGGCAGAGGTAGATTGACCTCTGTGACTTCAAGGTGTGGTAGCACACACCTTTAATCCCAATGCCTGGGAGGCAGGGACAGACGGATCTCTGTGAGTTCAAGGTGTTGTAGTACACACCTTTAATTCCCCCCCCCCCCACTGGGGAGGCTGAGGCAAATAAACCTCTGAGTTCAAGGACAGCCTGGTCTACAGAGTTATTCCAGGACAAAGATATACAGAGAACCTGTCTCAAAAAATAAAAGTAAAAATAAACAAAATATCACAATGGGTTCCTAGGTGTCCAGGAAGATGCCCCCAGCTAGTTCCTTGGGCAGCTGAGGAGAGGGTGCCAGAAATGTCCAGATCCTATAGCCATACTCATGAATATCTTGCATATCACCATAGACCCTTCACCTGGCGTTGGATGGAGAAAATGACAGAGCCCCACATAGAAGCACCGGACTGAGCTCCCAAGGTCCTGATGAGGAGCAAAAGGAGGGAGATCATGAGCAAGGAAGTCAGGACCGTGAGGGGTGTGTTTACCCATTGAGACGGTGGGACAGATCTAACGGGAGAAAACCAATTCCAGTTTAATGGGACTGATGGAACAGGGGACCAAACCGGACTCTTTGAATGTGGCTGACGGTGGAGGAGAACTGAGAAACCAAGGACAATGGCGATGAGCTTGATCTCTACAGCATGGATGGGCTCACTGTGAGCCTTGTCAGTTTGGTTGCTCACCTTCCTGGACTTAGGGGGAGTTGGGAGGACCTTGGACTTAACATAGTAAAGGGAAACCTGATGGCTCTTTGGCTTGGAGAGGGAGGGAGTGGGGGTATGGGTGAAAGGGAGGGGAGGGAAGGGGGAGGAGGAGGCGAGGAGATGGAAATTTTTAATAAAAAAATGAGAAAAAAATAAACAAAATAGAGGTTAAAATAAAGTCGTATAAAATGGAAAATACACAGAGAATCTTGATATTGTATACTATTATGCTCTCTTTGAATTGTTTGAATGCTGAGGAAGAAGCAACAGCTGCTAAAAGATATTTGTTTATAAATGCTGCCGAACTAATCCAACATAGATATTTTGAAAATACTTTGACTTCAGAATTTGGATCTAAGGATATGATACTTTGGAAAAGAGATTCTTCTTTTATTTTTACAGAAAATGAGACCCGTTGGATTGCTTCCATCCCAATATGGTATGATAGACCACGACCTCCTGAAAGGTTGCTGTGAACACCTTCAGAAAATTACTTCACCCAACTGATGACTGAGATGAACCTGGCACACAGGTTACACCATGAAAGATCTGATTAACAGCAACCCATTCAGCAGGAAGCAGTTTGGAGAGAAATAACTACGTCCATATTCCCAAATATTGTTTATAAATGTTCTTTTACATTTAAAGGGGGAGATGATATAGATATGAATAATTTGCATTGATATGGATTTTGCTTTAGTGATTTAAATTTAAGGTTAATTTTGTTACATGTATTTGTATTTCTGATCTTGATTAAGGTATTATGATTGTGTAGTTCATTTAAAAAATGTAATGTATATTGGTTATTAATGGATAGTCATCAATAATAGTAAAACTTGTAGTCATGTTAGTTAGATTTTCTAGATATATATATATATATATTTTAGTTAGATAGGCATTCCTAATATCTTTCAAAGACTATAGAATATTCCACTTAAATGTTTTAATAACTTAAGGCTTTTCATGACAATGAGACATATCTGCTCCTGGCAGCACTAGCTACTTCAAGAGGAAAATGGGCATCAAAGAGGCTCCTTATGGAGTTTGATAGCCATTTGGGCAAGAAACTGCTCTTGCCTGGACTGATGCATAGACTGAACACAGAGAACCCTAAGAAAGAGGACTGCTGAACTTGCCTATAGGTGAGATGATCTTTCGGGGTTCCTGATTCATGAAAGAGTCTCCAAGACATTCTGCAGGACACAGCAGATACTGACTGAACTGCCTTTGAAATTTCCTGCATCAGGGAAATGTCTCCTGGAAACTATGGGCCTGTAGGCCGAAGATGGATGCCCCAACAGTACAAAAGAACTTTGGGTGACTGTCCAGGCAGTGAGATGTCTCTGTCATTTCTAGAGTTTGGAAGTTGCTTATTTCTTGTTTACTTAGGTAATATTATATCCTTCTGGAGTCTTTGATGGAGTTGAAGAATAGATAGATAGTTATAGTTTTCCTTAGTTATGATAAAAGAGAAAGTAGATATAAATATTGTTTAACTGTAATTCTTACTTGATAACTGTTTTGTTATATGTAATTTTACTATGTTAAAGTTAAAGCCTTTCTTTTTGTTTAAACAGAAAAAGGGGAAATGATGGAGGACTCCCATTGGCTAATAAAGAAACTGCCTGGCCCATTTGATTGGCCAGCCCTTAGGTGGGTGGAGTAGACAGAACAGGAAGAAGGAAGTGAGGTAGATGGGTCAGTCAGATGCTACGCCTCTCCTAAGTTAGACAGACTGCCATGCCTCTCCTGAGAGAGAGATGCAATGGAGCCAGCCACCAGGTCAGAGGTGCTGAATCTTTCCCGGTAAGACACCATTTGTGGTGTTACACAGATTATTAGATATGGGTTAGTCAAGATGTGAGTAAGAGGATGAAAATAATGGGCCAGGCAGTGTTTAAAAGAATACAATTTGTGTGTTGTTATTTCGCGTGTTAAGCTAGCTGGTGGCTGGGAGCTGGGCAGGATGAAAAGGAGGCCTGCCCTCAGTGCCTCACTACAGAAGGAATGCAACCCGCGCAGCTCACCACTACAAGAATTTTTCATTACTATTATAAAAAATTATCTATTAACTTGTATTTTTAATTATGCATTGCATTTTTAAATGAGCTGCGCAAACACAATACCTTAATCAAGAGCAGAAATATACAAATAACTAAATTGGCTTTAAATTAAACCAAGATACATATCAATGCAAATCTCTATAGAATATCTCCCTTCAAATGTAAGCAAACGTTTATCGACAATATTTAGGAATATGGGCACAGTTCTCTCCAAACTGCTTCTTGCTTTTTGTTAGGTGAAGTATTTTGGGAGATGTTCATGGTGACCTTTGGGGGCATCATGGTGAATCAAATCATATTACTCTGAAAGGATTCCACAGGTTCTAATTCTCTGTGGAAACAAAAAAAGAACCTCTTTTCCAAAGGAACATATTTTTAGACCCAAATTCTGAAGTCAATTTACGTTTATGTTGGCTTAACTTAGCAGTCCACACAATGAAAAGTCTGTCTGTACTTAGCTCCTTCACAATCAAAAAAATTAAAGAAAACACAGTCATATATATAATCCAGACTCTCTGTGTATATTCCATCTTTACATGGTTTATTTTTCTTACTCTATTACTTTTTCTACAACTTCCTTTAATCTATGACTGTCTTTCTCTTAACTCTTTTTCTTTTCTCTCCCAAGCCTATGTACTAAGTTTTTCTAAGGCCTGTATCTTGGCAGTCAAACCAAACATTTTAAGAGATAAACCAAGAATTATCGAAATGACAAGGATTATCAAAATGATAAGTGACTGTATATCAATCCCGGTTAAGTTGATTATCCCTTCATTTAATTGTTCCATTTTAAAATCATGCATCACACAATCACACAGACACCTAATTTTCTCTGTCTTAATTTGTCTTCCATTTTTTTTAACATGGGTAAAAACTCTCCCTTTTAACTAATTCCTCTCTTTGGAATTCCCAGTTTTTCTTACCAAACCTGCCATCTGATAATAATGAAGATGTGAAAGTTATTGCTTACTGAGTAGAACAGCAAAAGCCTGACTGGATTTCAAGGGAGCTGCTTAGTTTGGCAGCAACCCAAGAAGGGATTTCATGAAAGCCCATCAGGGAGAAGAAAGGAAAACCAAGCCAGTAGGGTGGTAACTCATGCCATGTGTAGCTTGGGGCCTATGCCAGTGACTCTAAACCACAGGCAATAGCTCATAAATTCAAACCTGAAACGTTGGGCACCAGATGTAGCATGACTAATAAAAGCCAGAGACGATATTGGGGTTCAGCTGAAAGTATCATAGAAGCAAAAGTCAAGTCAATTACTAAAGAGGGTTCTTACATCTACAAATCTTCAGACTGAAAAGAGAGAGAGTTCCTGTCTCATCCCAACTTAATATTCCTCTCTAGTGTTGGGATTAAAGGCATTGCACCACTACCACCAGGCCTCTATGGTTAACTAGTGTCGCCACTGGGATGAAAAGCATGTGCCACCACTGCCTGGTCTGTCAGGCTTACTAGTGTGGTTAGCTTTGCACTCTGAGTCTTCAGGCAAGGTTTATTTGTTAGATCATAAACTATCACTATATATCCTGATTACAGTTTCCCCTCTCTCTATCCCCAGTTCCTCCCCATCTTCTCCTCCCTCCTGGATCCACTCACTCTCTTTCTGTCTCTCATTAGAAAATAGCAAAGTTGGTAAGACATAAAAACAAAATATACCAGTAAATACAATAAAATACACAAATACAATATAAGACAAAACAAAGCCCTCACATTGAAGCTAGACAAGGCAACCCAACAGAAGGAAAAGAGCCCCCAACACAGACAAAATAATCAGAGACCCACTTTTTCACATACTCAGGAGTCCCATAAAAATACTTAACTGAAAGCTCCACTATATTTGCAGAGGACCCCAGTACAGAAACTGTGGCCAGTACACTGTGCTTCCTGCTTCAAGCTCTGCGAGTTCATATGAGCTTGATGAGTTGATTCACTGCATCTTGCTTTGGTGTCTTCCATCCATTCCACCTCTATACTTATTCTGCCTCCACTACTGCGGGGTTCCCTGAGTTCTGAGGAGGAGAGATTTGATGTAGGCACTAATTAGAGCTGCATGTTCCAAGTTCTCACCCTCTGTGTAATGTCTGGTTGTGAGTCTCTGTATTTGCTCCCATCTGATGTGTGTGGGGGGCTCATTGATGATGACTGAGTGAGGCACTTATCTATGAGTTTCTTTTTCATAGCTTGCAGTGTACATTACTGTACCAAAGACACTAACATGTAGGGTTACAGTTCTATGTAAGAACCAGCTCTACCTCTCTGTGTTCAGTGAGTTGTGTGGGTGTTTTGTTGTCAACAATGGGGCTTACTGTCAGTTTGTGGAGACCCACCTATTGCCCTGACAACAGCCTGGGTTGCTTGGGGTGTTTCTAGGGAAAGCTTTGGCCAACAATTCAATTGGATGTAACACAGTTCCTGTACTGAAAACTCATTTGGTGACATAAATATGGTCAATGGAACTCTGTCTTTTTCATATTTTGAGACTTCATTCGGACAGCCATCATATATTTTAGCAATATCAATTGTAACTTGGTTGTCATACCGAACCTCAAATGCCCTCATTTCTAGCTGTCTCTCCTTGAATTCCCTCCCTCAATCCCATCTTCCTCTCCTTTTACCAAAAGTAATTTAAAGGGCAAAGAAGTGATTAAAAGAAAGTGAGTTGAACATTACATTTGAGAAGGAAGTATATGAATATCCATAAGGGAACACTGAGGTTCTTTCTAGGGCTGATTATAAGGCACTTTTCCTGTCATAAGTTAGCATGTGAGGTTTATTCATTTTATGACTTTTTTATTTACAGCTAAGAGTTTTAAAAGATTTTTAAATAAAAAAGAATTCATCAGATCAGTACTGAGAATTTCCAAATAGGAAGAAGGACTCTCATATAATCTTTTAATTTGCTAAATATGGGGTCCCAGATTTCCTATACATATGCTCTCCTTGAAATTAAATATATATTAAGGAACAAGCATATCTAACACAAGTGCTTCAATAAAACTTTATATTTTTATTTCTCATATTCATATGGTAGCAGAACATGCTTCCTGTTATATCGCATACATATACACATATATTATGTAAAAATAATATATAACAAAATATATAATACATATGAGTATAACTTGGGGAATTTGTTTCTGTTAAATTCTGAATGACACAGCCTCACAAATTAGCATAGGTGACTTCATCTTCATTAGTCTTGATTCCTAATAATAATTAATAATTCCTATTTAATTAGGACAATGCACAACAATTACTTCTGAGTATATAATTGCTAACACATCCCTTTTGTCACTGATATATATATATATATATAAGGAGAAATAAATTATGATGGCACACAGCTAATCAAGTCATGTGTTTGGTGGAATTGTTGGAGTTGATTACAGCAGAATCAGAAACATTGTGGAAAGAAATTAATTCAATTATGATCTAATGAAATCTACATTTTTGACAGTAGTTTATTTGGTGATGATCCTAAAAAAAAATTCTAAGCCCTAGCAGAGTGTTGACTGTGATGTTACTGTTGTTGTTGCTGCTGCTGCTCCTTTAACATGAGGTGTCATCTGTGCAGCACTTTAAGACTTTGAGCATCTTCAATGCAAATGTTCAGATACAGTTCTGTCTCTCGTCTCTCTTGTCACTACAATGAGGAGAATTAATTAAAGTGCTTTCTGTGCACTCATTAACCCACCAATTAACCATTAAACTTTGATTTGGGTATTGGCTACCCCATAATTAGTCAAACATAGCAGGAGAGAAGTGTATAACAGAGAAATCAAACTAAGGATTATTCTGCCAGTTAAATCAGTGTCGGTCAGCAGCAACAGAATGAAAAGAGCATGCTTATCAACGAATCTGGTTGTCTTTATATATATACAGATTAATAGAAATGGGTTAAATTAAGATGTAAGAACTAGCCATAAGAAGCTATAGCTAATAGGCCAGGCAGTGGATTTAATTAATACAGTTTCTGTGTGGTTTATTTCGAGTCTGGGTGGCCAGGGTCAAACGACTTGGTCTCTTCCAACAGGGAACGCTGCAGAAGAAGGGGAAGAAGGATATAATAGCCAGAGGGGTCAGGACAGCAAGAAAACATGACCCACAGAATATACTAAGCAGGGTTTGTAGGGAGGGGCTCACAGAGACTAAAGGGGAAACCATGGAGCCTGCATGGGTCTATGCTAGGTCCCCTGCTTACATGCTGTTGTTGTTTAGCTTGGTGCCTGTGGGACTTCTAACTATTGGAGTGGACACTTTTGCCTGCTCTTGGGAACCTTTTCCTGCTGCTGAGTTGCCTCATCCAGCCTTGATATGAGGCTTTGTGCCTATTCTTACTGCATCCTGTTATGCAGTGTTGGTTGATATCACTAGGAGGCCTGTTGGGGCAGCTGGCCCAATCCTGCGTTCAGGGGCATGGCTGCCCCAGGGGAGTAGGATACCCTTAAAAAAGGATTGGGGCGCCGGAAGGAGCCTGTTTTGCTATTCCCCGCGTTACCTTCTGCTCCGCTGGACCCTTGGTTCTGTAAGTTCCCTTATTTCCCTTTTTATTAAAACTGATTTATTATAAAAGGACTATTTTGGTTATTTCCAAACCCCTCCGACCACCGGTGACACGCCCGGTACCCGCCGGTAGAGAGGCCTGCGTCTTTTCTGAATGGATACACACGAGTAGTGGATCTGGGGCAGAAGGGAGGCTGGGTGTGGAAGAAGCTGGGAGGAGTTGGGGGAGGGGAGGCTGTGGGTGGGATGTACTGTCTAAGAGAAGAATAAATAAAAAGAGGAGGGGAAGAATAGTGATTTTCTACTGCCTATTATCAATCACATAATTGGGGCATGATTTGAACTTTTCTCATGTTTGGCTCACTTTTCAATTTAACTTATGGTTCTTTTTATCCACTATTTCACATTTTATAGTATATGATTGTCTTTCCTATTAAATTATCTAGGTATCTCTTAAGACTCTGCTACATATTTCATTTTATTTCTGTATTTTTCTACCACCCTTTATTTTTCTTTTTATCTAAGTTAGTCCTATATAATAGTCACAGGGGTGTTGGCATAAATGTCCTTCAACCAATGTTGAACATAGTCCCTTTTATAATCTTAATCTATCAGTTGCTTCGCCACATAAGAATTAAAGAAAAGCAGATACTTATACTCAACAACTTAAGCATCACCCATAGCAAGAGCAAAAACTGAAACTTTATCTAGAACCTGACACTCTAGGTCAGATTCGCAAGTAAATCAGTGTGGAAAAGACATCGTGAATCTTCACCAAATGCACACCCACTTTGGATGTATCTCTCACTACTGAGAAAAACTCTGACAATTCAGCATGAAAGCCCTGCCTCCCCTGAGACTTGGCGTCCTCTCTCTCATTGAGATAAATGGACATTCCTGGAGTCTAGGATCAGCCCCACATCAGAGTCAGTAACTTGAAGGAAGAAACACCTCAATGATGACTTTACTTGTCTCTTATTTTTCTTGGACTATTGGAGAGCACTAATTTTTTAAAGTAATGAATTAATGCATTAATAATAAGGTACAGTTTCCATTAAATTTGTTGCAACTTTATATAAAATATGTGGTTAAAGGAAACACAGATAAAGACTTTGCATGCTATATGGATTTGACAAGTTTTTAGATAAATTACTAGGTTATGAAGATAAACTTCAATCATAACATTATATTCCCTTTTATAGAAAATCAAATTTGAGAAAAATTTAATGTACTATTATCCATAAATTATATTTTAGAAAAAGATAAAAATTCCAAAATAAATGTAAAAAACAAAATAAATGTTACAGCTGAGTTGACAAATTTTAGAAAAAAATGTGTATATATATATATAACATTTGTGTTAATATCACATAGCTTTAAAAGTTTTTTTGATCATTATTTTCCACCTTCCATTTCTTCCCTCCAAATCTTTCAGTTCATGGCCACTTTATAATTAATAGTGTCCACACAATACACGCACACATATATTTCAAATTTTTTTGTCTGTAAAGTAAGAAAGCTGTTTTTCAATGGTAGAGAAGTGATTTTGTTTGAAGAGAAATGATAACACATATTAGAGAGGAATACACTGTCAAGATTGATGGTTGAGCCACATGAGTTAGTGTTTCTCAAGGGTACAGTTACAGCCTGGAACATCTTTTATTTTTATGGGATCTAAAAGACAGAGGGATTGGTTATTCAAAGCCATACCTTGGGGGTTCTCTGTTTTGACTGATAAATTAGGACATATGTTCATTTTTCTAATTTTAATCAAATATATGCCCAGTTATGCCTAGGTATAAGAAAGTAAATGGAAGAGTTTTTTTTTTTTTCCTGAATGTTCACCTGAGAATATAACTTTCCATGGTGTTTGCATTCATCCAGAGTCAGGTTCAGACCAGATTGGGCCCTTTAATTCTTTATAATGGAGTCCATTGGCAATATATTTAAATAAAACCTGTCAAAATTTGTTTGTAGGAAAAAAGGAAATGTATACTGCTTTACAGAGAGAGTGATACAATTAGCACAATCAGATAGGTATGTCTCAAGTGGTTCTGGTGCTGTCAGAGGCATCTTATGTAGAGGGTCTCTGTGACCCTCCATGAAGGTAAAGGAGTTAGGCTTGTCAGGGTGCATTATCACAAGAGAGTAGTAGGGCGTACAGCCCAAACCAAGTATAGTCCTAGACACATAAGCATTGCCTATGCTTGCTTATTTCAATAGTGATAGCACTCTCCCACTGCAAAAATCTGGATCCTCTATGCTACAACCTCCCGGGATTCATCCTCATAGACATGCAACCTTGATTCTTACAGACTTTCCAATTATTACCTTCTCTCCATTTTTCACAATCATTTCCCATGGTCTAGGCAATGCAATTTCTTACATCAATATCCTCTTTGAATGGTTGGTGTTAATTGCCAACCTGAAGAGATTAAGAATCATCAAAAAGATGTGTTCAGGCATGTTTGTGAGGGCATTTCCAGGAAGCATGAAATCAGGATAGATTAATGGGTGGAAGCACAGTGGCTTGGATACCTTCATGTTCTACCTGGGAGAAACATCCTATCACTTGTCTGGCAAGCCATTCTCTGCTGACATCAAATTCCATTTTCTTGATGTTCGAAGGTGGACTGAAGACTAAAGATGTGGCAGCTTAGCTAGGAGTTCCCCCAAGGCTTCCAGCACTGGGCTGGGAACTGCTAAGCATTCAGTTGCCATAAAATGAACAGTTACTGGTTCTTGGCCTCTACCAGTGTGAAACAGGTATGACTAAGCTAGCCAGTCCCTAATTTGGTAATCCAATCTAATAAATCCCTGTTTATTTTAACAAACAACAGATAAACACACACACGCACCAGAGAAGAGAGAGAAGAGAGAGAGGAGAGAAGGGAGAGAAGAGCGAGAGAGGGAAGAGAGAGAAGAGCGAGAGAGAGAGAGAGAGAGAGAGAGAGAGAGAGAGAGACTTGATTCAAAACAATCTTTAGGAATGTTATAAAGAGAAAAAAAACATTTTATTCTCTCTAAACGATATGCTTTTGAGTTGTTTACCCCAAAAACCACTAGAGAAAGAAATTCTTGACTTCCAATATGAAGGAGAAGCTAGTAGAAAACACAGGGTTTACATCTGCTCCATTGTGTGTGACATATTAGCGTGGCATAAAACTTAGTCTTCAATTATTGCCTAGGACTCTGACAGGGTTGTATTAAATGTCAATATATAAGGACTATGGATCTATCAGAATGGAGCTGGTCTCAGAACCTGAAATTAGTACTTTAATCTAAAGTTTAAGTGAGTTTTATGGATCTCAAGATATGTAGGACAGTAATGCAGACAGATTGGATATTTAATAAATGATAATGAATTTAATTAAACTAAAGCTGTGAATCAAGTAAAACACTCCCTCCATAGTTGCAATGACTCCCCTTGGAATAAAGAAAAGCCCACACATTTCTCAACTTGACTTTCAAGATCCTGTATCAACAGCCCTTGGCTATTTCTAATTTTATGTCATTTGTTTCTGCTTATGCTCTATACAACTTCATCAGCACTCCACTCCCCCCAAAAAGCACAAATCTATCACTCATTTGGATATTTATTTTGAGCGTGGTGTATTTGCAACTTGTGTTCTCTCTTGTGTAAATCCTCTTGCATTCTCTTCCTTATTCAGTGTCTTTCTTTAATAGCAGCCCTCTCCCCCACTACAGATCTGAATCTCACTCAGTGTTTAGAGCTATATATTCAATTCCTTCTTAGACTATGCTCTAATTCCACCACCAGTCTGAATTTCCACTCTCATGTATCTCAGACAGACTTGTACTCTTCACTTGTGTGCTGTGTGTCTGTAAATTTTGGATCCCTATGGACCTCTACAGGGACTTTTCCATGATTTTTAATTACCACCTTATACAACATATTATTATTTATGGATACTTAGTCCTTGCTTATTGAGTTGACTGTAATAAAAATGTGTACATTTTCCCACCCTTAATGTACCATTCCAGGTGTTTTCTTTTTCATTACAAGAATTAGACTTTTCCTAACACAGATCTATTTTTCTTTTCATAATATGTAAAGGTTTGCCTGGTGTGATTAAAAAAAAGTTAATGTTGTTTTACAGTTATTTTTATAAAAATATGAAGACTGTGACATTTAATTGAAAATAGAATACATTTAAGAGACTGGAGACCAAAAGATCTATCCTGAATTGTGTTTTAAAATGATACCCATGACTTTTCTTTTGGGAACACACGGAAGAAGAGCAAGGGTTAGAGTAAAACCAACTTGACTACTGTTGTAATAGTTCTATCATAAGATAGTGTTGATCTATATCTAAGATGTTTTAGTGACATATCTATGAAGAATATAGATGTAAGAAGAATATCACCTTTGACAACTTCTAGAATCTTTCAGCTACCTTAAATATGAGCTATCAGAGTCCATGCTATACCTCCAGATAGGATTTAAAGGACATCTGTATGTATTCTGTGTTTCTCCCTCAGAATCTGGGAGCAAAATATTGAAAGCTGTTAGGAGCAGAAACTAAGTTTCCAGTCTTTTCTTTTAATGCTGGTTCACACACGTAGGAGTAGAGAAAGAACCTTCGTCCTCCATGCACCAGTTGTGTTAAAAGTAATGCTAAGCACTGAATGGGGGGCAAAACCTTGAAGATATAGCCTAGCTATTAACTCCAAGGGAGGGCAACAGAACTCGGTTGCTCTATTTGAGATAATGAATGGTCTCCAAGCTCATCTTTCCTGATAAAATATTGGATGAAGATTCAATTACAAATTGGATTTCATATAACAAATGGATAAATGATAGCATGGCTTCAGAAAGAGCAAAGAGTAAGCAATTTCTGCTGAAGCATGAGTTGGGATAGAGCCAGAAGGCTGATTTGACAAGTAAGAAAGATGTTGCAGAGCTTCTGGGGGTGTCATTTGAAGTTCTATAAGTTTACCAGATCAGCAGCATTAATTAACTTAATTAAAATTAGCACATTAAAAATTAAATGCTTGCAGTTTGAAGGGCAATTTTGTTTTTTATAAAATTAAAGCTCCTAGTACGTAATGAGCTGCTGCTCTAACTTAACACTGAGAACTCATTTTCTGCAGTTCCTGGGACAGTAACTGCTGCTGGGAAATAATGCTCATTGAGAATATCTGCATTTAGACACATGCCCTTTAAGGCATATTAAGCAATTCATGATGAATTCAATTTTTAAATAAAAAGAAAGGTGAAATAAATGATAAATTTGAGACTAAAGGTGAGGACTGAAACCCTAGCTTCACGATTCATTCAGGGTACAATTTAGGATCGGTAATTTAATTATTGTAAAGCTAAGTTCTTCGAGGTCTACTCTGGAATAAAAATTCCTTTCTGCCCATTAATATTTTCCAGCACATAATAAGATAAAGCTTGTAAATCTCCTAACAATGCCTGGGAAACTGCAGACGTTCTACAGAAATAAAATGAATGGGAACCTAAGAACGACAGCCTGCAAACTCTTCACTGAAAATGTTCTATTTTTTAAGAAGTTAACAAGAAAGGCTAACATTCTTTTGATTCCATGCATCAGATGTTTGCACTTCCAGTAGTTTCCTCCGTTATATACATCTTTCTCTAGTGTGCTTTAAACTCTGCCTTCCAAGTTCTTTACCAAAACTCCACACATTTAAAGCCTCTAGCTATTAAAAAGCCACTTGCCATCATTAAGAATTATAGCCATTATGGAACCAAGTTATTTGGAGCGTGGCTTGTTTAGGGATATGAATGCCCAATCCATGTTAGGAGAGAAAACACCAAGCTTTTATTGTCCCATGCGTGAATTTCTCAACAGAAAAACATTTTGTAATGTCGCTGCAGTATCTACTAAGTAAAAGAACAAGTTATTGCAATAGATATGGTGTTTGTTTCTTTTTTGCAATAAATATATAAACTCATGTCATATTATGAAAATCAGTAATACTGACTCAGTATCTAGAATAGACTGATAGCCAAAGATAAGATAGAACACATTGAAAGTTGATCATGTCATTCTCAAATGATTAGATATATACCCAACTATTAAATTAAAGGAAATATATTCTACTTCTAGTTATATTGGATATCTAGATAGAAAGAGGTGTAGCAGAGAAGAGTGAGCAGGAATCTTCTGATTGTCAGCAATACAAATAAGAAGCCAAACAATAAAATTTAAAACCAAGTGTCCTCTCTGGACTGATTTTCCTGCTTGCAGTAGTGCTATTTTGCTAACTGTACCCCAAACCCTTCATTGTACTTTATCTGGAGCTGCGAACATATTCAGTCCATAGCGTTTGAGTCACAGATTGTATCTGAATCTTTGTGGATTAAAATGCTAACTCCAGACTTAAAAGGCTTAGTGATTTGAGTATAAATTATATAACATGGCAAGTAGGTCTGACTACTAAAAAATTTAAATAAGTGACTACTCTCATCCCCAGGAACTTTGGCATCAGTTTCACACAGATTTGTAGTATAATTTGTAAAGCCAGAGAGCAGAAAACAATAATAACCACACAACCCTACTTTGTGAGTGCTGGCTGGGGAACAAGGCTGACAGAATGAAACCATTTTACAAAGGGGGTTATGGTTGCTATCATGGTCAGTGTGATTTGTCAATGGAATCTAAAATTACCTTGGTCAAGGATCTCTGGGCAAGACCGAAGGAGTCCTCTTGTTTATGTTAATTGTTGTGGAAAGATCATAATTGAGTAGTACCGTGCCCTGTTCAAGGGATCCCAGACTGTATAAAATGGAGAAAGTAGGACACACTAGCATGCATTGCTCTCTGTTTGGGATTGTGGATGTGCTATCACTGACTGCTTCAAGATTTTGGTGCTTAACTTCCCTACTTTGATTCGTCTGAGCTATGAACCAAAATAAATCCTTGGTGTGGGAGGTTCTTCTGTCTATGTGTTGTTTTTATTGGTTAATGAATAAAGATATCGGCTTAGTCTATAGCAAGGTAGAACTTAGTTAGGCAGGGAAAGCTAGGCTGAATGCTGGGAGGAAGAGGGCAGAGTCAGGGAGAAGCATCTGACTTCTCCCTGACATGCTGAAACTTTGCAGGTAAGCTACAGCCTCGTGGCTATACACAGATTAATGGAGATGGGTTAATTTAAGATATGTGTTAGCCAGAAATACACTTAATCTATTGACCAAACAGTATTGCAAACAATATAGTTTCTGTGTGGTTATTTCAGGAGTCTGGGCGGCTGGGAAACAAACAAGCAGCCTCCTACAACAAAGCCTTTTCCTTTAAAATTCTTTTTTATTTGTTTTAGAGAATTTCCTACATGAATACTGTATTTGTACCAATTTCATCAATCTCTTTATCCCCTCCAAATCCCCCATGTTTCCCCATTTCTCTCAAATTTATGATATCTTCTTCAATTGTTATTATTATGCACATATGTATATATAACTGCAGTCTGCTGAATCCATTTAGTGTTGCTTATATGTATATGTGTTTAGGGCTGACCACCCTTTTTGCAGCAGAAAGAGGCCCCTAAAGAAATTCATAATTGGTCAAAATTCAGAGAACAATTGACTGTATTCAGCTCCGTCATCTTCAACACAACCCCAATACCTAAGGCTCAGGGAACATCTTAAAAGATGGGACAGAACGAATATAAGAACCAGAGAACCAGGCCTTCTACTCTGAGATAGTATCTTCTATATATATGAAAGGGAAGTTGCATTCATAAAATCTCAACAACATGGTTACCTAAGCATGGCAAGCACAAGAACTATACTGTCAGTTGGCACGACAGCACGGATGTAATAAATATAGTAAACCTCTACCTCTAGATGAAGCACTGCAGGCAATGAATGACTACTTGGAGAAGAAGAATCAGTCTTCTCCAAGGATGATTCTCTGATCTGCTATCTTAAATTGCTTTTGTAGGGTTACTTTATCAGAGAAACAGGAAAAGATACTGAGACAAATGTAGTGATATTTTATTTGTGTTTTAATAAATAAAGCTTGCCTGAAGATCTGAGTGTAGAGCTAAGTTACTAGAGGCTAGGGAGTGTTGGCACACACCTTTAATCCTAGGACTCAGCAGACAGACACAAAGGAATCTCTGCCAGTTGAAGGCCACCTTGGGCTACGTGAGATTGAATCTGTTTAAAAGAGAAACAGAGTTCACACAAAGGTGATCCCAGAACTTGGGATGCTGCACCTTTAATCCCAACAGTAGGGAGGTGGAGACAGGAGTGACATGGCTTGTCACAGAGAGGAATATAAGGTGGGAGGAGACAGGAACTCAGTGCAGTCTGAGGTAGTCTGTAGATGCAATCCGTGGACACAATCTGAGGAGACAGTCTCAGAACACATTGCCCTTTTGGTCTGAGGATTTGGTAGAGGTAAAAGTTCTCTCTAGTGACTGGTTACACTGCTTCTGTGATCTCTCAGCTTTCACCCCCTAATATCTCAATCTGGGTTTTTATTAAGAACTGTTAGAGCCGGGCGGTGGTGGCGCACGCCTTTAATCCCAGCACTCGGGAGGCAGAGGCAGGCGGATCTCTGAGTTCGAGGCCAGCCTGGTCTACAAGAGCTAGTTCCAGGACAGGCTCTAGAAACTACAGGGAAACCCTGTCTCGAAAAACCAAAAAAAAAAAAAAAAAAAAAAAAAAAAAAAAAAAAAAAAAAAAAAAAAAAAAAAAAGAACTGTTAGAATTTCATGCTACAGACAAGGACTTACACAATATGTCATGGGTAGTCGAATAATAAGGGTTTATGCACCAGAGAGGCTAGAAACTCTGTTGCTACCTAGCTGCTCAGTTCACATGACAGGATGAATCAGCCATTCCAATCAGCTTCTGAAGGTCTAAACAGTTTCTTGTGGAATTTCTGGTCTTCAGTTCATTTAGAAGGTAGACAAGTTGGGTTACCATGGGAGTGAAGGACAGCAGCTGTGCACTCACATGCAAGGGACAAAGAGATAGATTAAAACAATTTTTTTCCTTGAATCTCATTAAATAGTCCCCCATTATGGAAAGATGTTGTGACATTCTGTTTGTGTTCTGACAAATAAAACTTGCCTAGAGATCAGAGGGTGGAGTTAGCCATTAGTTAACCATAGAGGCCTGGAGGTTTTTATGGACAAACAGGAGGTGATGAGGTGGGGTGGAGTCAGGAGTTTGGCTTTTTCAGTCTGAGGAGTCAGAGAGGTAAGAGGAGACTCTGACTGGTCCTTTACTTCTCTGTTCTTCCATCTTTTACCTCACTATCTGACTCTGGGTTTTTTGTTTGTTTGTTTGTTTGTTTGTTTGTTTGTTGAAAAAGGGTTTCTCTGTAGCTTTGGAGCCTGTTCTGGGACTAGTTCTTATAGACCAGGCTGGCCTTGAACACTCAAAAATCCTTCTGCCTTTGCTTCCCAAGTACTGGGATTAGAGGCCTGCACCACCACCACCCTGCTCCTCACTCTGAGTTTTTATTATTAAGACTAATTAGGATTGTGTATCAGGCAGAACACTTTGCTCCTTCATTCAATCCTTCTAAAAAGTACCCTTTCAGATGCACCCAAACAAGTGCATCTTGGTTGATCCCAGACCAAATCAGTTGACCACCAAGATTAATCATCACAGCCACTTTGCTCCTTCTACAAATGTATTTATGCCCTCATTTGCTGACCCCTTTGTAAGGTTGGGAAGCTCAATAAAAAATGGTAAAGAATAGATTTGTTTATTGTCCTGCAGTTGATCCTTCATGCAGTTTAGAAGGATGAAAGTTTGGTTTCCTTTCGGCATAGGAAGAGGAAGATTCTTCTTACAGAGTTTCTACATAAACTACAGCAAGGTGAGAAATTGTAAAACCACAAATTCAACATCTCTCAGTTGTGGAGACCAGATGTCTTCAAGCGAACTACCATTGGCCCATCCTACATACTGTAGAAGAGAATCCTTCCTTCTAAGTTCTTGCTTTTGGGAACAACAGATGACTTGGCCCCTGGCAGCAAAGTTTCATTCTCTACCTCAGATCTTCTAATTTTTCTCTCATTTTTTTCTTCTTCTTTCATCTTTTAAAAGATTATATTTCAGGGAGGGTAGGTACCACCTCCTTAATCCAAAATGGTCTCACGCAAATATTTTTAAAATAATAGACCTGTAACACCCTTCTCCAAGATTCTGGTTATAGTGTTGGGGCTTTAAATTTGGACTTATCTGTATTGAGCTATTTGACAATAGCAGTTATTAATGCTTTGTTTTCCTAACTTGGAAATCAAAAGAGGCAAATCCAGTACCTGGAAAGAGGAATATAAAAGGGTTTAGGTAAAATAGTTTGGAAGTAAGGTGGTTCAAAGCTAACCACTCACACTCTTAGACTCCCAAAGACAAAAATTTCCTCAATCCTTTGGAATGAATCTGGAAGCTCAAACCACTTTGTAAGAAGCCTTCAGGAGCTATTTCTTCCTTTTATCCTTTTCTTTGCCATTCAATAAAAACACATTGTTCAAACTGATACAGCCTCACTGTCTTCCTTGATTTTAAATTTGCATTGGTCCTCGCTATTATATCAGTGATTGGACTATACTTGCAGCCTATCTGTGGTGAACCATTGTTCCACAAATCAACATATAAGTGGTAGCCTATTTTGAAACAAAACATTGTGTATAATATTCCATCTACAATAGCTGGCTGATTAAATGATCACCCAAGTTGAAATCAGAAACATTTTATAAGAGCATGGCTCTCTGGCTGCAATGAAGATATACCAAGGCACGTTAAAAAATATGGTAGACCTGCAGCCAAAGAGTTCTTGGGCCAAATAGTTTGGGTTTTTTTTTTTTTTGAAAAAAAATTATTATCTTTATAGTCTTAGGTACAGTTGTCTGAAGAGTTCCTGATCAGCCTATCTGCTTTTTCCCATTTATGAATTGGAGCCATTAATATCTGCCACACAGAACTGTTGCAAACAATATAAACACAGTATCTCTTATATAGTGTGTATTGCTGTAATTATCAGAGAGGATAGTATCAAGGAGGCCCTATTATGACTACTACCTTAAAAGTCTTAGTTTCAAGCTCCTCTAAGAAGCCAACAGAAAAGCTCATTGGTCTTCATACCACTGCATTCTGTGTCTGCAGATTCAACTAAACGTGAAAAAATTCATGTAAAATGGCATTTTTAGTGAACATTAATTTTTTTCTCTGCTGCTTTTACGTGTGTGTGTGTGTGTATGTGTGTGTGTGTGTGTGTGTGTGTGTGTGTGTGTGTGTGTGTGTGTTGTGATATAGGCATATGAGGTGAGAGCACCTGTACAACAGGAGAGAACTTAAGGGAATCTTGGTTTATCACTCTCCACCTTATTTATTCCCTTGAGACAGGGTCTGTCACTGAACGTGGGTCTAGGTTGGCAGCTAGCAAACTCTAGCACAGCAATCCTCCTGCCTCTGCCCCCCTCATTCTTTAACACTGGGGCTCAAAAGTTTTGGGATTTTTTTCTATTTCTTTAACAATGGGATTCAGGGATTTGAACTCAAGTGCTCAACTAGCAATGAAAATTGTTTTTACCCTCTGAGCCATCATCTCAAGCCTCAATAAATTTGTTTTCTTGTTATTTCCCTAAGAAATAGAGTGTAATGGCTACAATGTATTGTCTACTACATTGGGTATTATAAGTAATCTAGAAATTAAAGTACATGTGATAATGTTTATATTTTATAGGCAAATTTTGTACAATTTTATGTAAAGAGTCTTGACATTTTTGGTTTTTGTATGTATGTATGTATGTATTTATATTTATTTATTTATTTATTTATTTATTTATTTATTTATTCTTCTCTCACACAATACATCCTGACTACAGCTTCCTACCCTCTACTCCTCCTAGGTTCTCCACCTCCCTTCTCTAGGAGATCCATTTTGCCCGTTTCCCCACAGAAAAGAGCAGGCCTCCCACGGTTATCAAGTGAACAAGGCACAGGAAGATACAATAAAAGGGGGCACAAACCTAAACAAGACTAGGTAAGACAACCCATTAAGAGGAGAAGGGTCCCAAGGGCATGCAAGAGTCAGAGATATCCCCACTCCCACTCAGGAGTTCCCTCAAAAAACCATAACATATATGCAGAGAACCTACCTAGTACAGACCCATGCAGGCTACCAGATTGCCACTTAAGGCTCTGTGAGCCCCCATGAGCTCTGCTTAGTCCCTGGCCCATGTTCTTACAGTGTGCTTGATCACTCTGGCTCCCATATTTCATCCTACCCCTCATCTACAGGGTTTTCTAAGCTTCATGGGAAGGAACCCAATGGAGGCCTCCAAAATGGGCTCTCTCCTTTAGTCTAATGTTTCACTGTGGGTCTCAGTATCTGCTTCTATCGACTTCTAGAGGAAGCCTCTATGATGACAACTAAGCTAGGCACCAATTTATAATTAAAGCAGAACATCTTTCAAAATCAATTTTCCCACCTGTTATGTTTGATTATACCCTGGGTATCTGGGCTGTCCAGACAGTGTTTAGCAGGGAAAGCAAGAGGCATCTTAGCAACTGGATAGTATGAAATACAGTGATAGGCTGACTGGTATCATAGAGGGAGAGTCATACTAGATCTCTTCACTGGCTCAGGTAAAAAGGTAAGATGAAGAAAAAAAACAAGAGGTTTATATATACTGGGGGTAAGAATATACTTTTTTCAGAATTGTCTAAGAAGTCAGTGTAATTAAGCATAGTAATGCTACGATTTTTTTAAGGTGACCACAGAAATGTCGTGACTCTCTATATCCATCATAAACATACTTTTCCCTTTTCCCACCATAGGATCTAGAGACTTAACTGTCTTGCTCCAGTTCTGAGAACTGAGCACCCAATATCAGTTGAAAGGCAGTTGAAGAACAGTAAGAAAGTCTAATCAGTATAATGAGTTGATAGTCAAATATTCATACAGCACATTTTTGCATAACATAGGTTTGGAATACGAACACAGTATTCTCTAAAGTCATCTAGGAAATCTGTATAGAAAAAAATAATGTTCTCCTTATAATTGTGTATCCGTTGTATTTCTTTTCTTACAACTTTAATCCAAAGATGTTAGGAGGGAGGCAAATAGGGAAGGAGGTGAGGGTGATAGAGAGTACAGGCAGCATCCAACTAGAGAGTATAGACAGTCATAGGAGCCTATCAGCAGGTAGAGTGACTACTCTGTAAGTAGGCTGGGAAAGCAGTAGATTCTTGGCACTGTAATAATTACTGTCCAGACAGCAGAAAATTGACTCAACTTTGTAGGATTCAGTTTCCTTACCTATAGAAGAAACAGTCTGACCTAGATGGTTTGGAAATGGCTTGAACAGTGACATCTTGACACTATCCCTTAACTGTGTTATTCAGCCCTTTTTGCTTATCTCTAATGAGAAGCCTTCCCCTGCTGTAAGGAGTCCACCCTTGGGGAGGATAATCATTCTATATGCAGTGGTATGAAGCTGGTTTCTACAGTGAGCATCTGTTACCGTTAAGGTAAGAGGTTGTGATATATCTCTGATTCTCTGATGCATGTGTGTCTGCATACTGTGTGTGCCAAGAGGGGAGAAGAAGCAAATCAACAGGAAAAGGACAGAAAGGTTTGAGATATCATTAAATATCCCCCAGAAACCACAATAATAAAATGGAGAAGAGGAGCACACAGATGCAGGCAATTGTCAACGAGCACAGTGTGGAAACAGAGCAAGAAGCTAAGTGTCTTCCAAAATCGGCTCCTCAGCTCTGAAAGAGTTGAGGGGCAGACAGGGGTGGGGGATGGCATTGTTTGCAGCTTTCAGTGGATTCTGGCTAAGCCACAGAAAGGAAATTAGATTCGGCAGTGGGGAAGCCTGAATGAATCTCAAGAGCCAGTATCAACATTTAGATTACTGATACAGCATTGTGTAATTTAAAAGGAAACATGCTTGAGAAAATCAAGAGGTAAGGTTCAAGTAAACATTGTTTTTGAGTCTCTGGCTGGAATAATCACTTAACTTCTGCAAAATGAAGAAAAATGAAATCAAATGGCAGAATGGCTTCATATTCTTTGAACACATAGTCAGCATTAATGCCACCTTTTCAAGTGCTATACCCAGTATATGTTGAGTGGCTTCTAGGACCATACATCACAGGAGAGTTTAGAGGTAAGAGGAGGGTAGGTAGGGGGGTTGGGTCCCTGCTAAGATTATGGTTCAGTGATAAAGGCACATTGACAAGAGCTTTATTTTCTATCAAATTCGATCTATATTAAGACAGAAATGCAGTAAATATGATCTCATATTATTAATCATATAACCATGGAAACACTGGAGGAGAATGATCTTCTAAGATAGTAGCAATGAAGTGAGACCATAAAAAGAAAGAATAATTAGTTAGAATAAGGGGCATCTATTCAGACAGCATGTGTACTATATGCCTGAGGTAAAGGAATCCAGGTACATAGATACTGATGCCTAAGGCAACTGAAATTCATGCAAATGAAGTTCAAATAGATGGAGGAGGAGAGGAAGAAAGGAAAATATATGTAGTTTTACTCAAGAGGAAGGCAAAGGGAAGACATGGCTAGACTGTGGTCTAGATAAAATTTCTTAGTTTTTGTTCTGAAACCTATAAGACAGGCCTTAGCTGAAAGTGGAGTGGGGAAGATTTTGCATTATTTTATATTGTCAGATTTTAATAAATACTTTATAATTAATATGAAACAAAATAGAATTAATTCATTTTTAAAATAATGTACCCTGTGAGAACAAAATTTATAGCTGAGAATTATGATAAGCACAACTATCAGAACTGTGGTAATAGTAGAAGACAAAAGAAATGCTAGAAAGATGTTCAGGATAACTCCTGGAAATATGAGAGGCAGAAGTTAATAGATCAGGTTCTGCACATTGACAGAAAACAGGAGCATCTGGGAATAACACTGTTTGATTTGAATCATGCCAGTTTGAATATATACTCGAAACCTCTAAGTCTAGCTGAGGCAGCTTTTAAGAGCTCAGAGGAAAAGTCTATTCTGAATCTTCTAGAAGAGAAAATCATAGAGTGGGTGTTTTGTATGGTCAAGAGAATAATCTTTTGACAACTACACTTCCAGTTTCAAATGTGTGACATTCTTCTATTCTCTAGCAAGGCAAATTTAAAGCATAAGATGAAGATTTTCAAGGGATGAGGTAAGAGTAAAATATCAATATCAAATATCAAAACATTCCACTGGAACTGGCTGGGAAGCCCTATTAAGATATCTGCTGGAGTTCCTGATAGAGAGCGTCCCAGGCATAGCAGCCTGTCCCTTTGGGTGATGCTTCCAAGTCAAAGAAGAAATAACACCAGAAAAGTAACATCATCAAACTGGGGTTTTACAAAAGCCCAGCAAAAAGTGAGAAGGGACCTTAGAGCCAGGCAGCGAAAACTCCCTATAGTGTACAGTGGATCAGTGTGCCCCATCAGGTGAGATTTGAGTCTTCTGAGTAAAATAACAGGCAACAACATATAGAAATAGTGTCAACAAACAGAGAAGTCACAAGATCCAGTGAAGACTGACTGCACACTGTGGCAATCAGCTGGAGTTTCCAATTTAGATGCGTCCACATGGCTGAATTTCCAGTATCTTATCCTTACTGTAAGGGCTTTTATATCATGGGATTTAAAAAAAAGATTCACAAGGACACACTGTTTTCACTCTTGGGTTGTTTTGCTGTTCTCTTCCTATTACAGAGTTAGGAGACCCAGGGAATGACCAGGCAAGTGGCCTGAAAGGACACTATGGTAAACAAGCCTAGGACTGAACTGGTGGAAGGGGGAAGCCAGTTGGAAGCCTCTCAGTAAGTTCTAACAACAGGTGATTTTCCCAGTGTGGTGTCCTTTGCAACAGGGACTACCTTTTACAAAGAGAGCATTAGGAGAAATAAGGTAAAGGGAGAAAGAAAGATGTAAAATGCATGGTCTGACTGCTGCACCAGAAAAGACAGTCTGTAAAGAAGGTGAGCACATAGACTAGCAGAAGGAAAACACAGCAGTGTGGCATTATGGGAATAAATAAAAAATATTGTTAAAAATAATTTTGTCTTTTGTGTACTTGTCCAAAAGGAATTACTTGCCCATTCGAACACTTTCTCCTTGTTTTCTCCTAGTAGTCCCTTGATTTTTGGTTTATATTTAAATTCTTAAGCCATTTGTTCTACATGTTAGATAACTGGAGAGAGACAAGAATCTAGTTTCATTCTTCTCATAGAAACACCCAATTTCACACCCCCCATGCACTCACACACACCATTTTTTATTAAAGAAACTGTCCCTTCTCCTCTGTATTCTCTCAGTACCTTTATGAGAATCATTTGACTACAAATGTCAGAGTTTATTTCTACATGATGTATTGTTCTCTGGTAATTTTTCATTGTAGAATTTCAAGTGTATTTTTAAATTGTTATGGAAAAGCCAAATTATCATGAGTAGTAAAGCATATCAAAAATATTCTTATGAATTTACTGGCATCAGACATGGCAATGTAAGATGATTATAAAACTAACAGGATATAAGAGTACTTGAAGCAAAAAAAGAGGGAGGTTTATAGAATAGGTGTAACAGTGCTGCTTCAGAATTAGTTAGACCACCTATGGCATGCAAGCTAGGGCAGAAAAGAGCTAGAATATGTTTAAGGCATGATTTCTGAACTCACAATGTTTGTGTTAAATCCTACCTCTTCTAGTTCCAACCTGTGCAAGTCAAGTCAAACTGTATTCACTTTTCATATCAGAAATACCCCTCTAGTATAACTGAGCTGCAATAGCACAGGATGAACTAGTTTTGAAAGGAAAACATATTTGTACAACGTTACATATACTATATTTTACTGAAAACATATAAAAGTATAATTACTAAAACTGTTCAGTAATATAACAGTATACTCTATAAATAAGAAATGGCCACAATATTCATATTATCTCATAATTTTTCAGTAGAACAATCCTATGTGGACATATAAGAAAGTGGGTAGCTAATGATGTTTGTGTTAGTCTGTGTTCTTTCTAGCTTCATTTTTCTTGCTTAGCTGTGGGAAATGGAGGCATCTATGCATAACATCCGCATGCTATACATGATTGCTTCACTGAAGAATTATAAGGAGATCTTCAGGGATCACACCACGCACACTGCAATGGTTTATCTAATATATCCCATAACTTTATACAAATTGTCTATTGCAGGTGCTGTTCAAGGGTCTGATAAGGTAAAAATGGATATATTGTAGTCATTGTGTTGACTTGTAACTAAATGAAGAATGCATACACACAAAAAAATCTGTTGTAATTATTAATGTAACAATAGTAATAGTGATGTTTATAGCAAAGATGCCTTAAGGGTGCCAGATGAGGTAGAATGGTGGTTTCAGGCCAGTGGTTTTTAGTTTCTTAGCTTTGTCAGGCTGCATAACTGGACTGTGAATCACTGGACTGTAATTCTAGGATGAGTTGGAAGATAGCTAATCTGCATGCCTTAGAATATAGACCCCAGACAGTTCTGTAAGCAGTATCAAACAGTGAAGCTGGGATCAAGCCAAATAAACTAGAGCCAGGCTCTCTCTCCTGACCATGTGGCCATGTGTCAGAATTACTTGGAGAGCTTTAAAAACTGTAATACAGCAGACACAAACACACACACACACACACACATATGTATGTGTATATATATATATGTATTATATATACAGTATATATATTACAGTTTTTAATATATATTATCGTAATTTGCTTGAATGGCATAAATATGGCTGTCTTCATCATAAAAGGAGGGAAAAAACCTGATGATTAGAAAAGTTACTACAATCTGCTAGAAAGCCACCAGAAAACAGAACATGCTGAACAGAAGTCAAAGCTGGAAAGATTGCCCTCTCAATACCTACTGTCTGCTGAAGGGGTGGAATATTTTAACAGCCTAGAGTCAGGTCTGTATCAGTTCCATTACCACAACAGCAATTTTTGTAAACAAAACCCCACCCTCTTTTTCTACCTTCTGGAAGATGGCAAATTGTAACTAGTATTTGTAGGAGGGCCATTTGGTTGTTCCTGGTCACTTAGCACTGAAATAACCACACAAAAACTATATTATTTAAAATACTGATTGGTGCATTGGCTCTAGCTTCTTATTGGCTAACTCTTATATCTTAATTTAACCTATTTCTATTAATCTGTGTATTGCCATGTAGCTGTGGCTTACCAGGTAAAGTTCTAGGCATCTGTCTCCAGCGAGGCTAGGCTTCTCTTACTCCACCTCCTTTCTCCCAGCATTCAGTTTCATTTTCCCCACCTAGCTCTGTTCCCCTATAGCTCTGTTATAAGCCCAAAGGAGTTCCGTTATTAACCAATGATATTCACAGCATACAGAGGAGAATCCCACATCACATATCAAGACAATCAGAAATATATTTGCAATGCATTTGCCCCTTTAAGATTGGTGCTAAGTTCCAATGATGCACATAGCTCTAAAAGCAAACCAGTTACACAGGGACAGAGGTTTAGTTATTAGAGGAGCCAATGATGAAATGAAAGATCTTTTTGAAAATTGGACTCCTGTCAACAAAACTGGAAAAGACCTTGAAAATAACTATCTTTTGGATTAAAGCTTAATTTTAATCAAATTTTTCTAACTGTAAGAACAAAGCAAATCTATAATTTATTGAGTAGTAAATCTGAAGCCAAGCAGCAAAATTCTTATATGTTCTAAACTATAGATTTCAAATATCCAATTCTATGTCAAAATTATGAATCCTTTAATGATAATACTTAATATATGCTAAAGATAAAATTTAAATATAGTAAGGGATTCAGAAAAATTATAGCAATTATAGCAAGGGTAATTTATGCATCACATACAGAGACACATTAACACTCAAGGCATTAAACTTCAATTATGTTGCTGATACAACACTCTGACCAAAAGCAACTTGGGGAGGGGAAGGTTTATTTGACTTACACATCCAGGGTTCAATCGATCATTGAGGGAAACCAGGGTAAGTACTCAAAGTAGGAACCCAAATGCAGGAGACATGGAGAAAGAGCTTGCTAGCTACGTCTCTGGTTGGCTCACAGGCTCATGCTTACCCAGCTTTCTTACAAAGCCCAGGACCACCTGCTTAGAGAATGGCACCACCTACAGTGACCTGGGCCCTCTTAAATAAATAAGACATTCAAAAGATTCCCTCATAGACTGGTCTACAGAGCAACATGATAAAGACAATTACTCAACTGAAAATTTTTGTTTTGTCAGATGATTCTAGGCCATATCAAGTTGAAAGTCAATGCTGATTACAAATAAAATTTCCATGTTATTTAGCCTACAAACATCTACATAATTCTTACACACATCTTCTGCATAATGCCAACAGCTACCCTTTAAATTTATGAATCACTTATCATGATACTTTATAGTAGAAGAAACTAAGATTCACAGAAGATCTCAAAGTGCCCCAAATCACTGTGGAAACAGTCTACTAAGACTCATTCTCTTGATAAATCTACACCAGAACCAAACCATTTAGTGCCAAATCCCAAACGTACTTCACTCTATTAAGATGGCTCTTTCATACTCTGATTAATCAAATTTTATAAAAAGTTGAGACTTTTCTTTCTTTATCTCTTTTTCTGACAAAAAGAATTAGCGTTTCTAATTAGAGTTTCTAGAGTAGCAAGCTCCTGCATTTTGCCGTCAGCAAAGGTTCATGATCATTCTTCCTCAGCTCCCTTATACAGAAGAGAATCCACATCTTCAAAGAATAATCTATATTCATTCAAAGAAATTGTATTCTGCTTGTTGCTTATTGACAGAACCCCACTGTCTTCCCAAATCAAATTGATTCCAAAACAAAACAGAGTGGATTTTGTTTGCAGCCATGAGGGCTGTGTGAGCACAGGCCGTCTGCAATGATCCTGTGTTAGACATCAAGAGGAAAGTCAGCCACATGATTTAGGGTATTTACTACTTTAGTCTCTGACTATAAATACATGAAGAATTCTTTCTCTCTTGTTGTGGTGGTTGTTTATTGGATTTTTTTCTAATTTAAATTGAGCACTGATTAGCATAGAATAATCAGCTCCTAAAAATGAATGCCAAACATTTAAACAACAATTATGGAAATGCAATTAAAACTTAATGTTGAGAGATCTTTGTACCCTACAGGAGAACAACAGCCAGGTGGGCCCACATGAGTGGCATAAAAAAGAAGACTACCTACTGACCTGATCTTCAAGAGTAAAATCTCTGTTGTGTGAGGAATTTTTGGCCCGGGGGGGAAATGGATGGAGTGAGGGTCCAAATAATGTGGACATATTTTAATTTTAGACCCATAAAAAGAATTAAAAGCCATCTCTGACTATAAAAAGGGCTTATTAACATAATTATTCCATTTCTATCCAATTAAATACCATCTGTTCTATGTTTGTTGATGAATTCTTTTCCTTCTTCTGGCCAGATCCTTACAACAAATGGGGTACATTTGGTATCCACCTTTGGCCTAAGGATATCATATTTTCACTATATCTAATTTCTGTCCTAAATGTGAGCTCCCATTCTGTACCTTCACAAACTTCCTAGCATCATTTAATAGTAAAAAAATAAAATAAGAACCTCTTTCTTATAAAGAAAAAACTCATTACTTATTTGTCTCTTCTCTCAGCTACCCAACTCAAAGGCTTTGTAATAAATTTGCTCAAGCAAAATGATATGGCAGGTTAAATGACCCCTACCTTAATTCTATGGACAAGATTTCCCTGGAGGAGGCAAGGGCCATCAAGGACCCACTCCATGCTTTGAGCATTTGGTACAAAAAAAAAAAATCATCTTGCTCATTGAAGTATTCTTACCAACTAGCACACCCTTTGGTTTAATGCAGATCAGTAGAATTGCTTTCATCACAGACAAAATGCTAGAATGGCAAAATCTCGTGTGTAGTACATGCTTAAAGAAGCTGTCTTCAGGACAGTTTCTGTGACATGCTGGGCTGAAGGCTGAGAGTCCAGGCACCCTACAGTTCTGTAACTAGTATTAACCAAATCAAAGTTGTGAACCTATTATTGAGACATTGGTATGTGTAGTGTGAATCGGCAGGGCTGTGTCCCGCCACCCGGCCGCCGGCTAGCTTTACACCCGAAATAATTACACGGAAACTGTATTCTTTTAAAACACTGCCTGGCCCATAGTTTCAGCCTCTTATTAGTTAATTCTCACATCTTCCTTTAACCCATATTTAGTAATCTGGGTAGCACCACGAGTTGTGGCTTACCAGGAGAGATCTTAACCTGCGTCCATCTCGGAGAGGAGCAGCATGGAGACTCCTATGGAGACTGCCTGAAGCGTCTCCCCAACTCTACTTCCTTGTTCCCACAATTCTGTTCTGTCTACTCCACCTACCTAACTCTCTGTCTCTTAAAGGGCCAAGGCAGTTTTCTTTATTAATTAACCAATGAAAGAAACATAGACAGATAACTCTCCTCCATCATTTCCCCTTTTTCTGTTTAAACAAAAAAGAAAGGCTTCAATTTTAACATAGCAAAATTACATATAACAAAACAGTTATCAAGCAAGTATTACAGTTACAATATTTAAATCTATTTTATCTTTTATCATAACTAAGGAAATCTATAACTATCTATTTATTCTTCAACTCCATCAAAGACTCCAGAAGGATACAATGCTACCTAAGTAAACAAGAAATAAGTAACTTATAAAACTCTAGAAATGACAGAGACAACTCGCTGCCTAGACAGTCACCCAAAGTTCCTCTGTACCGTTGGGGCATCCATCTTCAGCCTTCAGGCCCATAGTGTCCAGCAGACTTTTTCATGAAGCAGGAAATTCCAAAGACAGTTCAGTCACTTTCTGCTGTGTCCTGCAGAACGTCTCGCAGACTCTTTCACGAATCAGGAACCCTGAGAGACCATCTCACCTTTAGGCAAGTTTAGCAGTCCTCTTTCTGTGGGTTCCTTGTGTCCAGTTTATGCAACAGTCCAGGCAAGAGCAGTTTCTTGCCCAAATGGCTAACAAACTCCATAAGTAGCCTCTTCGATGCCCATCTTCCTCTTGAAGTAGATTGGTGCTGCCAGGAGCAGACGTGTCTCATTGTCATGAAAAACCCTAAGTTATTAAAACATTAAATGCCATATTCTGCAGTCTTTGAAAGATATGAAGAATATCTAACTGAAATATATCTCTACATATCTAGAAAATCTAATAACATGACTACAAGCTTAACTATTATCAATGATTATCCATTAACAACCTATATTTCCTAATTATACATTACAGTTTTTAAAATGAACTACAATCACAATACATATACATATAACAAAATTGACCTTAAAATCTATACCAATGCAAATTCATATCTATATCATCTCCCCCTTTAAATGTAAAAGAACATTTATAAGCAATATTTGGGAAAATGGGCGCAGTTTTTTCTCTCCAAACTGCTTCCTGCTGAATGGGGGCGCTGTTATTTAGGTCTTTCATGGTGTAACCTGTGTGCTAGGTTCCTCTCAGTTGGCAGTTGAGTGAAGTAATTTTTTGAAGATGTTCACAGCAACCTTTCAGGAGGGCGTGGTCTATCATACCATATTGGGATAGAAGCAATCCACAGAGTCTCGTCCTCTGTGAAAACAAAAGAAGAAACTCTTTTCCAAAGCATCATGTTCTTAGATCCAAATCCTGAAGTCATACCGTTAAGATGTCCATTCTGGTCTAGCCTGGCAGCCCATATAATGAAATGTCTCTCTGTACTTAGCTCCTTTACAGTCAAAAAAATCAAAGAAAACACAACAAAATACATAATCCAGACTCTCTGTGAATTTTCCATTTTTACGTGGCTTATTTTTACTCTATCACTTTACTTCTTTTAATCTATAACTATCTGTACTCTGTCTCTTTAAAGACTTTACCCTTTTTTAAGACATTAACTTTATTCTCTATTTATTTTTTTCTCTCTCTCTCAAGCCTACGTATATTTATCCAACATTGTGAGCCATTTAAAGGCCTTCTATGTCTGAATCTTTTTTATTGTGAATCTGTAATTTTTTACTATCCAGGAGCACTTCTTAAAAGGTTAACCACTTCTTAAAAACTTAAGTTGCGCCACTTATAGGTAATACGGTACTGCCTGTTTACAGCCAAGTCTAAACCTTAACTGCGCAGTTATTGTGGTAATTACGATAGTTCCTGCCTGAGGTCAGCACAGTTTAGCATGGCGGAGCAGAGCCAGAGATGCTACTGCCTCAGTCATTTGGTGCCCCTGAGCTGCACAAAGTTCCAGGTACACAGCAGTCCACATTGGAGCCGCACTCAGCAGTTTAATTCTGAGACTGAGCGTGCAGCACAGAAACTCTTTTCATCCAAGTTACAGCCAAATCAGATGCGCAGAGCACTGCGCAGACTGAAAACACCTCTCTCTCTATGGCGGCAGGAATCCGCAAACGCTGTCCCGCTCGCCTAAGCCTGATTCCGCCATCTGCCCAGGTGCAGGCGGGGAGCAGTGAGCCATTGGCATGGTCTCAGAGTACTTTCTTTCCGATACCAAGCGGGCAAGGTTTTTAAGTGGATTTAGTGACCACGTTGGAGCGCCAATCTGTAGTGTGAAGCGGCGGGGCCGTGTTCCCGCCGCCCAGTTCCCAGCAACCAATTTGTAGTGTGAATCGGCAGGGCTGTGTCCCGCCACCCGGCCGCCGGCTAGCTTTACACCCGAAATAATTACACGGAAACTGTATTCTTTTAAAACACTGCCTGGCCCATAGTTTCAGCCTCTTATTAGTTAATTCTCACATCTTCCTTTAACCCATATTTAGTAATCTGGGTAGCACCACGAGTTGTGGCTTACCAGGAGAGATCTTAACCTGCGTCCATCTCGGAGAGGAGCAGCATGGAGACCCCTATGGAGACTGCCTGAAGCGTCTCCCCAACTCTACTTCCTTGTTCCCACAATTCTGTTCTGTCTACTCCACCTACCTCTCTGTCTCTTAAAGGGCCAAGGCAGTTTTCTTTATTAATTAACCAATGAAAGAAACATAGACAGATAACTCTCCTCCATCAGGTATGGTAATAAGCTTGTGGACAGCATCAAGTCTTAAGAAATGCTTCACCATCTCTGATTACAGTAGCGTAATTAAAGAGACAACCTGGGCAGACCCAGTCTTGAAATTAAGTTTCACCGCTTATTAGTGTTAGTTCAATCAAGTCATTGAAACTGTCAAAGTCGCATTTTTCTCGTGTATAAACTCGAAGGGATAATAATTTCAGCACTGCACAACTGTGGTGTGTATTGCATGGAAAACCTGGCAGAACTTTTGCACAATGTGTGTGTGTGTGTGTGTGTGTGTGTGTGTGTGTGTGTATGTATTTGTGTGTGTTATAGATCCAAGTCACTAGTTGAATCAACATGAGTTTATCTGACAAGACTGTAGGGCTCCTCTTTTCCTTAGAGGGCAAAGGGGCAGAAGCCATGGCAGAAAGCTTTGTACATGGCCCATGAGCACAAGCAGAGACAGCCCTCTGGGAGCTGGATTTTAGTGAAACTTTATTCTAGAGTATAAGGAATATATAGGATTGGATAGCCTAATTTGCATTAAATGGCATATTCCTATCGCAAGACTTTGTATGTAGCAGTAAGTTCCTACAGCAGAGCTCCTAACTAGCAGAAGTCTTTTTAACCTAGAATCTATGCCAAAGGTCAAGCTAAAGATAATAGAGGCAGTTTTCAGGTAAGGTCAGTTCTCCATGCCCCGGGACATTCTCAGGATAAAGGAAGGTAGAGAACAGAAGCTTTCCTAGGGAGGGAGAGAGTTTCAATGTCTTCAAGCTATTGAGATAAACTGCCAGGCCGTGGAGACTGCAGTCTCTATCAGTCAGCAAAAGCCTTCCAACACAAGACATTCCCTGTCCACATTCCACCATGTTTTCTTCGCATTTCTCTTATAATTGCCTCTCAATCTGTTGGTTAGATCATTATCACACAAACAGTTGTAAGTCCTCTCAAGTTCATGTCTCCACTAATGCCTTAGAATCTTCCTAGATACTCTCATATTTGATAGACTCCACATAAATTCCCTGGCAGACTATGAGTTATCATGGGGAAGAAGCTATCTACCATTTTTAATTTTATTTATTTTTTAAATATAAGTCCACTTTTGCCAGTCAGTGGTTGCATAAGACTTTAATCCCAGCACTCAGGAAGCAGAGGTAGGCAGATCTCTGTGAGTTCGAAGCCAACCTGGTCTACAAGAGCTAGTTCCAGGACAGCCAGGGCTGTTACACAGAGAAACCCTGTCTTGAACATCCTCCTCAATTAATTCTAGGTATCATTATCATCCCATAAAATCCAGGTGGGTTCATGCCACCAATTTGAGCTTCAGCCTCCCCAGTACACTTGGCACTGGGGTACTTCTTAGTTCCAGTGTCAAGAATTGCTCTTTCCCAGATGCAAACTTTGCAAAACAGTAGTTTTTATCATCTTTTTTCATGTAGGATTGGTGTCTAACTCCTTTTGTTGAGACTCTTTTTGGTGAGCTTTATGTATGAGCACTACACACTACACACATGTGAATATGTGTGTGCATGAATACATTAACACATAAATATACAACCTATGGCTTCTGTTTAATCTTGCTTGGATGAATTTGGGATTGGAAACCTTTTCCAAGGAGCTAGTTCCTGGAGAAAATTGATTGTCTCTCAGGAGCCATTAACTACCTTCGTCTATTGATTTAAGGGTGTTGGTGGATGGCTACAATATGGACTTCAAAACAATATGGACTATTGTCATGCTTTTGGTTGCTTTCCAGAACTTGAAGGTAAGACACTATCATATAAGACACCATACACTTAGGACACAGGAATTGGAGGAATCAATTTTGAATGGACAGAGAACCATGCTCCCTGAGGACGTGTTCTCATATTATTGGAAGTGGCTGTACAAGATGACAGTGGAGAGACACAATCTGCAGTCCTAAGTAGCTGCAAAGCCTATGAACCATAACAATGATTAATCCAATAAAATATATTCGATGAAGCAATAGTAGCACTTTTATGTTGCGGGCAATCAAGGGTTACCTAATTGGACTTAAAGCTTACACAGTGCCTGTCATTATAAACCTAGGATAATACCCCTGGCAGTAGGGATCATAGACCTGAGAGTAGAACCTGTGGCTTCCGTTTTTCAGAACCAATATGAAGGTTGTCTGGATTGTAATTACTCATTGTTGTACGAACGGATAAGTTCAGTTCTAGTCCTTCATCAAAAAAGTTCCTTTTTGCAACAGATGGAGACTACTCCAGAAACTGACAGCTGGCTAAAATTCAGAGATTAAGTGGGGTTCCTAACCTTAAAAGACACGTTTGCAATGCAACTCCCACATCTAAGGCTCAGTGACCCTAAGTAGATACAGTGTATCTGTAGTTCTTTACTAGTTGATTAGTTAAAGCTGAGGGGGTTGTAAAGAGCTTTCAGTTGTTGAAAAGGGAGGGAATGTTTGTTTGCTAGAAGCAATAGTAATTAGTTACATAGCTTCAAATGTTGGGTGCTTCATATTCCGATGCCCTCACTAACGTTACCAGTATCTCTACTTACATTTCAAGCTGCGTCTTGAACTTATCACATCTTGATTTTGACTAAGAAGTGTCACCAACTTTTTCTTTGGCAAATATTATCACTATTCACATTTTTCACTAAGAAAAATCAACTCTTTAAACTCAAATGTAAATCTTGCTTCTTTTTGGGTAACTGTCATTCACACACATAGCATCTCCCACACTGACCATCTTTCTCATCTTTGGCTACAAAACACGCGTCATCCCAGGCCCTTTATCTGATAATCCATTACCTTCGATGACCCCTCTGTTTCCATGAAATGAGCTTTTCCTGGAGCTTCATGTTGTTTTCATTCACATCATTCTAAAATGTCACTTTGGCATAAAGTTTGTTCCTGAATAGCTGGGTGACTAGAGACTCCTCCATCAGTTACCTCCCTTCACCTTAACCTTGATGTGTAGTGTGATTTCATACCCTTGTAATTATGTGATTCATTCACTTATCCACTTAATTGGTGGGTAGATGCCTCCTTTAACCATCACAATAATTATAGCTCAATTATAATAAGACTGCTTTTTATTTTCCCATTGTATTTCAAATCCCTGATCAAATAAACTCTTTAAACATACTTTGAAAATTTGTGAGCAGAAGTTAACATTGTCTTTGATGATTGTTTATAGAAAATGTGTATTCTACTTAAAAACCTGCAAATTACACTTGGATCTTCAAGACTCTTAGACATTTCAATATACACTTGGAAGAAGAAACACAAAAAGCAATACCTTCAGCCATACCACTTAGAGTCTACATACACAAGAGAAGTCACAAGCTAAAACTCAACTACCCATGTTATAAAATGGTCATAGCATCAGTCATCACTGTTCTAGAAAATGTCAAATAAGAAAGACTATTACTCTTTATGAACCTTCTATATATCAAGCACTTGTCATGTATGTCTTCCACATCTCGCTCATCTGAACAATGGTTTCCCAAACTCATATCATTGCCTTCTCACTCAACTTATTAGAGAAGGATATAGAATAAATATAAGAATGTCTAAAACTTACCTTGTATTAACTCACAGTGAGAAATTCTTTCTGAAGCTCTCCAGTGACTATATAATAAACCCTAAATTCTTTGGATTTACATAAACACGTTTGTCAAGAGTATTGCTACCTTTTTCTCCAGCCTGATTTCCTCCATCTCAACTGCCCTCCTTTGGCATTCTCAATAGATCAACTGTTTGATGGGCCTCAATTAGACAAGCTGTTAATTTATATTTCACTTTTCCTTTTCCAGCCCTCTGGTAAGCTTTCCCTTATCCCTTTCTCCTTCAATTTATCCTGTAAAAATTCCACAGACATGCAACTATAGCACCAATAATAAAAACGCAGAGTCAGATGCTGGGGTTCAACCTCGAGATCAGAAAAACAAAGCAGCAAAACACCAGAGAGACCTTTTACCTCTACCAAATATTCAGACCAAAAAGGCAAAATCCTGTCTCTATGAATCCTCAGACTCCACACTCCACTGAGTTCTTGTCTCTTCCCCTTTATCTGCCCAGCCATATTGCTCTCATCTCCACATCCCTAGTACTGGAATTAAACTGCGTGGCTCCCAAACACTGGACTTAATGATGGGAATTACCACCACCTGAATCTGTTTCTGAATTGAACTTGTGTAGCTCAGGGCAGCCTTGAACACACAGAAATCTGTCTGTCTCTGTCTCCCGAGTCCTAGGATTAAAGGTGTATGCCACCACCACCTGGCTTGTATGGCTGACTAGTGTGACTGCTTTGCCCTCTGATCTTTAGGCGAGATTTACTTATTAAAACACAAATAATATACCACTTTAGGTGACAATCTTTATGAATTATTGGCTAAAACATCCCCAAGATCCATGTGTCAATAACTCTGAGTTTCAATATCTTTTATATAAAACCATAACACTTAGTATGTTGTGGCAAATTTGTTGCTTTCAATTTATATTGTAAGTTCCTTGAGATCTATAACCCATTCTTTATCATCCTTGTGTCTACAAGTAGTCAAAATCGAATAAACTCTCTAGATATACTTTTTGAAATATTTCATTACATCCTATAATGTAGAATGAAGCCGCGGGGCTGCGTCCCGCCACCCGGCCGCCGGGTAGCTTTACACCTGAAATAATTACATGGAAACTGTATTCTTTTAAACACTGCCTGGCCCATTATCTGTAGCCTCTTATTGGTTAATTTTCACATCTTCCTTTAACCCATATTTAGTAATCCGTGTAGCACCACAAGGTGTGGCTTACCAGGAGAGATCTTAACCTGTGTCCATCTCAGAGAGGAGAATCATGGCGACTGCCTGAAGCGTCTCCCCAATTCTGCTTCCTTTTTCCCACAATCAATATAATCATTTAATTTCCACTCAAATCAATGGATTACTGTTATAATATTCATGTTTACAATAGAATATTGTATAAATGTAATATATTAATTTGTCATATTTGTTAACATTTAAAATTAATTTAAACTCTGCATAGATCTGATAATGAGCTTGAAAATATTTTTAATAGCATTTTATGATGTATTTTAAGTCAGTATACTACTAAGTATGCTTTCCAAACTATAAATCTCAACTTTAACCAGCTATAAAAATACTAGATCCAATTCTGAAATGTTTCATAAATGAGGCTATCATTTGCCTTCCCCTTTCTGTCACCATCCTTTTTAAAAAAGATATGAAACCTTTCTGAGCAACTAGGGATCAAGGTTTTATACTGCACTAATTGAGATAAAGAAGAGAGATAACTGATTATGATAAACTAATGGCTGCATGTATTTACAGAAGAAAGAGAATGTGAGAATGGTGGGTGGGGTTTAGTGAATATCAAAAGACAGGGAAGCATTTGATAAGATAGAGAATGGGATAAGCACTACTTCAATAAAAGATGGGAGTAGACATTTCTGGAGAGCACGTGGGGTCTTTCAGCTTTGTGCTGTACCACAGAAGCTCTCTTGTTGAGTCTCTTACCTCCAACAGTAAAGAACTGTTTTATTTCAAGACTCTGAGAATCAACCTGGTAACATGTGGTAATAGATTGCAAGAAAAAAAAGGGGGCCCCCAAGAATGGCAAAAGTCTAAAATTACTCATCGGTATTATTTCCAGTGGATTACTTAATCCTTCACTTAAGAATGTAAGGATTAAAACAAGAAAGGCCCTATATGGAATATTGTGCTCACAGGACCATACATACTGAAAATGACTGTAGAATAGGCTGATCTAGGTGTATTATAGCTTCCTACTTTTAGCTCCTAGTTTTTCTGCATTTAACCAAAGCTCTTTAAAACTTCACTTGAAATAGACAACATTCTCCACTATCACCTCTTACTATAAAACTGTTCACTTTAATGTGTAGACACATACATACACGTTCTTTCTCAGAAAACACACATACATACTCGTTCTTACTCAGAAAACACACATACATACACATATTCATATACATGTGTATGTGTGCATGTGTGTATGTGTGTGTGTGTGTGTGTGTGTGTGTGTGTGTGTGGAGAGAGAGAGAGAGATTTAAAAAGAAGAAGACATTGGATGAGGTTTACAATTTATTAGACTTCAGGTTGCCATAGCAAACAGCTAGCATTAACTGGAAGAGAAAAAAGAGAATGAGGAAGAGAAGGAAAAGGATAAAGAAAAAAACATTGGAAACAAGTAAGGGGTTAATTGCAATGGGTAGATGGGGAAAATACAAATTTTGACCTATTGTCTCACTGTTTTTATGAAGTGGTGAAGATGAAACCATTAAATGGATCCAGTTGGCTAAAACTGACAGAGTCAACCCCAAAACATGACCATTTATAATGACATGATCATTTAATATAGGCAATATGCCAGGCTAATTGCATCCTCTAAGAATGTATATGAAGTGTCATCATACAGTCCTTGGAACTACTATAAACAAAGCCAATCTTTCTTAATTGGATAAGATTTCAACACACACCTCCCCACTTGGTCCTCACCTACTTAATATTCTGTAATAGGGTGGTCACAGAATGTCTCCTAGAAGAACAAATCAAACTAACCCAGAAAAGACAAAACTTAAAGACACTTTGTATAAAGGGGAAATCAAAAGGGGGGGGGGGGTCAGGAGTAATCCAAAGCTTTTAACCCTGAGCAGTGGGAGAAGGTGCATTGCATCAGTAGAAAAAAAAAAAAAAGAGAGAAAGGCGATTATGTCAAGCAAAATGATTTTAAAGACGTTAATTATTCTTTCAGGTAAAATATCTACTGGATATCTGAAAATCTTGGATTATATATATCAGAAAACTACAGCCAGGGACTCGAGTTTGAAAAATCACAAATATCAAGTACGTATTATAGTTTGAGAAACCAAATGAAATGGGCAGAGAAATGTGGGGAGTGAAGGAACAAGTCACTTTATTGAGGTCTAAAAGTCAAGTGTGATGAAGGGATGCCAAGCCCAATCATTGACATCATCATGATTATAAGTAGCTAAAGTACCTAGTTGAGGGAAAGCTATGAATAGTTCAGGCAACATCATTTGTGGTTTTATGTAACTACCTCAATTTAGGAATTGGGAAAGCAAATAGCAGGAAATGGATGCTGTTTTATTACAGGTATTGAATTCAGCTAGTATCCAGAGACTGACATCATCTGCCTAATTACTCAAAATATTAGAAATTCTAAGGCATATGGTAGCATTAGGCTTATTGCCCTGGGTTAAAAGTTCATCTTTTGTTCATGTACTTAAAATTTCCCTAAGTCAATGAAAGCTTGAGTATAAAATCAAGTCAGGAAGCATCGAAATTATGCAATTTTATGGTTCACAAAAATAACAAATTTTGATGGAGCAATCCATTGTGTTGTTGGAGAAATGATTCAATGGGTCCTGAGGACAGACAGAATTTTAGACTTTGGTCTTAGCCCTAAAAATGTACGTATCTCACTTGAAAAAGAAAGTCATGAGGGCTAGAGATATAAGATCCTGTGATTAAAGTTCCCCATTAAATATGTAAATTTCCAGGTTCATGCTCCACACTTTTCTACATCTAAACAATATTATACAATTCTTTCTAAGAAGCATTATTTTTATTTTCTTAGAACTCAGTTTGATAAGGCTTAGAGGCTGCGCAGTAACAGAAGTATATGAACCATAGAGAACTTTGATTGTGTTGTCCATTGACAACAAAATAATAGAAGAGCAGAAGCGTTATGTGTTATGTATCAGTAAAGAAATGTTTAGGTCAAAGGTACGTCTATCTGAAGTGTCAAATGGATATGTAGCTCACAGCTAATATCCAACCTGAACCCTAAAAAGACTGCCTTGTGCAAAAAAAAAGGTCACAGTATACTGACAGAGTTAATACTGTAATTCTCTCATGATGTGTCTAGTGACCACCAACCCAAATAATGGTGGTAAAAGCAGACATATCTGACATTCTAGAAAGCATTGAACATTTCATTTGGACTGATAATAAATGTTTGAGACTTAAATTTCACTGTTATGTACCACTCAGAATCTGTCCTATGGATGCCATGTGATTATGGTGTTTGTTACAGATTTATCTCAATTAAAGCAACAGGTTCCATCCAAGTTGCAGGTAATTTCCTCTGATCCATAATAGAAAGTTAGCAGGTGTACTCAGAAACTCCCCACATCAGTATCCAGACATGTAAAGTAACAGGTTAAGTTATAGGAAAGGTACCATAGAATCTGCCTGCTAGATTTGTGTGAACTTACCAAAATAACAATCTTATGAAATAAAATATTATTGAAAAATTCCAAATGTTACTTGTACCATAAGGTTCCTACATAGTAAAGGAGTAATTCTTGAACAAATTCCAACTATACTTGACTAATTTAAATCATGAAGAAGGGGAATCTTTAAAAATCTAAATGATTATTTTATATCCAGCTTGGTAGTAACTATGATCATAGTTGACCAAGTAACTTGATATATCTCTTGGTATCTGCTTCCTTGCCCTTTTTCTGGTGAATATTTTTTTCTCTGTGTTTCTAGTAGGATGGGCAACAAAATCAATTTGATGTCTGTGGATAATATCTCTGAACTAGCTCAAAATTATATCTACATTTAATCTTTTCTGTGTTTGTACTATATCTTCAATATTCAGTATTCAGTATTCTAACACCTTTCTTTGCTTCAGTCAACCACACTGATACTACCACATAGTTTCTTTTCTGACCAGGTAATTTATGTTTAGCAAATAAAGTACCACAAAGCTTCATACTCATATAATTTACTGGTCTGTGGTGGTTGAACACACCATTTAGAAAAAAAATTCTGTGGGAATCTTTGGGAAGAAATTTCCAGACAGATTCATTGAGGTGAGCAGACCTACCCTAAATGTAGGCATGAACAGTCTTTGTCTGGGCTCCTGACCAGAACAAACAGGAGGAAGGCAGCTGAGCACCAGCATTCTATGCTTTCTGCTTCCTGACAACGATGTAGTGTGACCAGTTGCCTCAAACATCCATGACTTTGGATCATAGTGATGGACAATAACCTAAGACTATAACACAAAACAAACTGCTTATTCCTTATGTTCCATAAACTACTTTTGCAAATATTTCATTCCAGAAATGAAATGAGTAGCGAACACATAGCATCCATGTCCCCATTGTCAGCTGAATTACATAATAGACTTTTGTAGATTTAGCAGGCTAATTAAGTGGTAACATTGCTCAGTACTAGGTTGATCTTATCCCAGATGTGGTAAATAATGTTTTCTATGCAACCAATATTTCCTGATGTTTTTCCTTTGCCAGTATTCACTGGTTAGGGTCCAGAGGGTGAACATAATAACTGCACTTTCTATTACTTCTAGTGACCATTCAGCAAAACTCTCCCTTTGCTTTATGACATTTGGCTTTCTCATTTTGGGGGGCCTTGTTTCCTTTAGGAATACTCACAAAGGAACACTGTATTTATCGCATTGTTTTTAAAGTTATAAGGGCCATCTAGTTGCTTTGATAGTCTTGAGACAGTAAAAAATAAAAGGTACAGTATCACTCAAGTCCCGACTTATCAATCAGAAATTAAATTAAGGGAAGATGATGAGAAAGTAAGGGCTCCTCTGCTACATGCTTTACTTGCCTCCATTCAACGTGATCAAACTGAACAGAAAAATATAACAAATACCTATATCAATATCGGTTTGGGCTATCCTAATGGACAAGAAAATATTAATACCAAAGTGTTTATGGATGGCAATAAATATAAGAAAAGATATTGCAAAGAAGTTGAACCTGACAACTACAGCCAAGTCTACGTTTGCAAATAAATGAACTGTAGTAGCCATGGGTATATTCCCTTGTTTTAAAGTGAGCATGTTTATTCAAGTAACAAATAACTTTTTATTTTTCCACTTTCTCTCCATTTCCTATTTCAAAGGTAACTTTACAACTTGGTATTTAAGGTGTTGAATGCCAGCCAAAAGAGTGATTTTTCTAGAAAGTGAATATAATCAAATCAACAGGATCCCCCAAATTGTATAAATGAGACTGTGCATGCTCCTTTGTAAAGAAGGTTGGTGTGTTTGCAGTCTTAGAGGGTAGGGTGGGACACTGATTCCCATTAGAAACTTTATTTTTCTTATTGCTTTTACTTGAAGCTAAATGTGGGTGAAAGAGATGTGTATGTGTACTTTCTTGGCAAAGGGTGGGTAGACTGGAGCCGATTGATAAACTTTCCATTTGATTATATTGAGAAATGCATTTCCTGGAATCCTTCTAGCTGTATAATCTTGAGTCAGAGCACTTCAAAAACTGAATTTTGAGAGATTCCAGAAGTAGAGGAAGCCATGATCACTCTGTAATTTCAGATATATTGAAAAATAGATGCAACATTCCAGCAGATTTTGGTTGATTCACAGTCTTTCCTCCTCTGTGTCTGTTTTTTCTTCTAGACTATGGGTTCTGCTTGTGAAAAATATCCCATCCACACTATCCAATACATTTCTGCAAACTCCCAGACCAGACAGCCATGGGGACAACTAAGCCAGTTTCAGCTTCATCTCTACACCTATGACTTGACTGCACTCCATATTTTCCTGCAGGTTCCAACATTTACCTGTACTAGGCTGAGTATGGCTCTCTCTGTCTTCCCCTCCCTCCTTCCCGCTGTCCTCTGTCTATCTGTCCCTCTTTCTCCTTTCATCTGTCCCTGTTTCTTTCTCCCTCTCTCTGTCTTTGCCTCTGTCTCTCTCTATCTCATACACACACACACACACAGAGACATACACACACAAACATACACACACCCTTCAATTTTCATTTTCAGAACTTTCATTATTCAGTTTCTTTTTCAAATCTATAAAGTCTAATTTGTATAGTAAATATTCTATGCCATAATTACCATCATGGACTATCTTAAATTGATCTCTGTCTATCATCAGCCTACCAAGAGTAACTTTTCCATGTCCTGGAAAGCAGAAATTTTATTGCAAATAGCAGTATCAATGCTAAAACTAACATATTCTAAGCACGGGGGAAGGGCTCTCCTTCTACAGGTTTACTAACTTGGGCTGTGTAGAAAATTCTCTTTCCATGTTCCCATGCCTTCCTGTGAATAGTCACCAGCAGACTCATGGGATCCTTTTCTTAACACATCAACTGTCTGGCCAACTCAGCAATTCAAATCAGTAGCATCAATCCTACATAGGAGGCCATAATGGGAGAATGTTAAAAATCCATTCCATCTCATCTGAGTAAGCATTTCCACATATACAACTTCTTACTTAGCAAGTTCAACAAAGTAGTTTCAGAAAACAGAGGCAAGAATTGAAGAATATAATTAGCTAGGGCAATATCTGAAGGAAACCTGATGTCTATAAAATATAATTGAGCTGATTTAATTTAAAAATTATAAAACTCATACCTGAGAAAGTCTAAGGCCCTAGGGGTCTGCTTAGATAAATTGATGTGCTGTCAATCTGCCTTCTAAATAGGTATTCTTATGACCACAGGCAAATGCTAATTTCAGTCCTAATCAATGAAGCTTCTCTTTGCAGTGAACTATGATGAATGCATCTCTGGATACATGTCTGCTCCAGATGCTGGGAATCATGACAGTCCAGTTCTCAGTCCTAAATTGAATGTTCTTATCATTCCCTCTAAAGCTTTCTCTATTGAGAAAGAAGAAGCAGAAAGAATGTAAGAGCTGAAAGATACAAGGATTGAACTATCCTCCACTAGATATTTCACAATCAAAACAGTCAGGATTCTACAGCAGTAGCAATGAATCTGCAATGGGTCTGAACGAGAATGTCAATATTAAAGAATCAACAAGGGGCTGGAGAGATGGCTCAGCCCTTAAAGGCTAGGCTCACAACCAAAAATATAAGAATCAACAAGGGCGGGATCCAGAAGAACATATCTCTCCCTACTGAACGACTTGCTACTGATGGATTCTTGGGGAAGGACAGTCATTGTCTGCGTTTATAAACCTACTGGCAAGCCCACAAAGCTCCTACAGGCAGCAGTTACAAATACATGGTAATACAAATGCCCTGTTAAAGTGAATTAGGCTCCGAATTAAGCACAGAGACACAAATATGGGAAATGCCCTTATGGGGAAGAAAAGGCAACCAAGGGTGAAGAGAGGACTCTGAAAAGGGAAGGTACAACAGTCAAGGTTTACTACATACATATATTAAATTATCAAAGAATAATTCAGTAAAAGCTATTTTTAAAATGACCAACTAAGAGTTAGCAGTGATAACGGCAAAGTCTATATAGCAGGCGTACTTAATAGAGAGTTTGTCTAAATATTGTACAGATAAATGAATTAAGAGTTTGAAAAGTCTAGACAGTTTCTGTATCCAAGACTAATTACAATACCTGAAGAGCCTAAATAGAAGAAAACCATGTAACAGCAACAACAAAAAATAGCTTACCTCAGCACAGACACTTAGAATAACTGCCACTGACCTGCAAGTGATCATGAGGCTCCAGGGGAAATGCAATTAACATGAACAAGTGTGACATGAAATCACAAAGCCACTTTACTCTGTCTTTCACCACTTCTACCCATTTGTTACTCAGAACTTTTTCTTCTACTGTCTCTGTAGAAAACTCAGGTACATTCCCAAGATCTTTGTGATAATTCCTACATTATAAAATACTACTTCTCCATAACAATTAGAATATTCAGTTCTACATACTTTCAAAACCCCCAAATCCTTAAACCTGAGGATTATGATCTTTCCATTCACCCCATCTAATCCTCACCTCTGCTCAGAATTATTGGTAAAGAATGAATCATTCTTCCATTAAAGCTTTACACATTCAATGCCTATGATTATCCATTACATCGTCTTGGTGTGGACGAGGAACCCAACCAGTCCTACTTAGAATTGCCATGGTCATCTTTCATCCTTTATCTATTTGTTTATATTCTGAGAAAATAAGTGATAGTCTAACATGATTCATTTCTGTATCACTAATATTTACCCACTATAGTTTGAAAGGAAATGGCTCCCAAAGGGAGTGGTACTATTGGGAGGTATGGCCTTGTTGAATGAAGCGTGTCACTAAGGAGGCAAAGTTTGAGGATTGTGTATGCTTTGCTCATTGTCACGGTTGAATTCTTGGTGCCTACAAGATGTAGGACTCTCTGCGACTTCTCCAATACCACATCTGCCTGCATGCCTCCATGCTCCCTGTCATATTGATAATTGCCTGAACCTCTGAAACTGTGAGTCCCCTCAATTAAATGTTTTCCTTTCTAAGAGTCGCCATGGTCATGATGTCTCTTCACAACAGAAATCTCAAGCTTCACTCAGTGTGACAATCAGCCATCTTTCTGCTGTTGAAAGATGTAGCACTCTCGACTCCAGCATCATGTCTGCCCGTACATTGCCATGTTCCCCATCTTGATGACAATGGATTGCACCTCTAAAACTGTAGACAAGCCCCCACAATTAAGTGCTTTCCATTATAAGAACCAATGTGGTCATTGTATCTTTACAGCAACAAAAACCTAAACCAAGACAGCAAACCACCAAAAAATAAATGTTTTCTTTGTACAAGTTTCTGCTGTAAAATAATCCTTTTGTGCACTGTAAAGATTTGTCACTCGAACTGGTTTAATAAAAAGCTGATTGAACAATAGCCAGGCAGAAAATATAGGTGGAACAGTCAAACTGAGGATGATGATATGAAGAAGGGAGGAATCAGGACAGTCACAGGGAATATCAGAGAAGCAAGACAAACATGCCATACTGAGAAAGGTGCCAAGCCATGTGGCAAAATATAGATAAGAAACATGGGTTAATTTAAATGTAAGAGTTGCTAATAATAAGCCTGAGCTATTAGCTGAGCATTTATAAATAATCTTAAGTGTCTGTATTGGCTATTGGGGAGGAGGTGATCAGGACAGGAAAACTCCACCTACAAGTTTTTCTGGTCATGGTGTCTCTTCACAGCAATTAAAACCCTAAGACACCTACCTTGTGCCTTAGTCCAGAATCTGTTCCTTCAGTTTCCCCAGTTGCCAATTCCATTACTTGAGGCTTGGCTACTATCTCTCATAAACCATGTTAAGATAGTTAATGACATGCTAACTATGGTTCTTATGCATACTTACATTCTGTTATTTATAAAAATATTTTTCCTTAGGCAAAATGATATACAAGGCACTGTGGTAAATTTCAAAACATCAAGGATTCCTGCCCACAAAGAGATCACACACTTGTGTAAGAAATAATTGACAAACCACAGTAAGACTTACCAAGGTGGATAATTCAAAAATTAAGTTTCCCAAATAGAATGAAAATTGAGAGGTAGAGAACCATTTCAGAAAGAAATGGAGAAATGTGTCAAAGTAGGGCATTATGAGAAAGGATAGGGTATTGATTAGCCACAGGTGGCTCAGTTTGCATCTGACACATTGATTATGAGGCAGGCAATGAGAATGAATGACCTGAGCAAGCACACAGAAGGCTCATCCTGAAGAAGTTTGCACACCTGCCAGTTTAAAATGCATCTGAAATGCAATTGGCAGCACCTAATGCTAAGCTGGAGTGTGCCACATTATCTTTAAAATTTGGAGATATTCTGACTACAAGGCTACTATCTCTTAAACAGGGGCTTGGAAAGTACTGTATAGCAAAAATACTAAAATTCTCTTAAATCTATGATCTCATCTCAGATGCATAAGTAAAATGGCAAATACTACAACCTGAGGAGAGAGAGAAAGTAATGAAAATATATTCCTTTTAAATATAAAATCAGTGAATAGTAAATTTTAAAATGACAGGGTGTTTTTTGATTCATAGGATAAAAGTCCTATGTCTTATTTGCTGAGGGTTGATGATGTGGGATTCCCCTCTGTGTGCTGTGATTACCATTGATTAAGAAAGAAACTACTTTGAACCTATAGCAGAGCAGGACAGAACAGAAGTAGAGAGGAAAAACTAAAATGAATGCTGGGAGAAGAAAGAGCAGAGTCAGGAGAAGCCATGAAGCTGCAAGGAGACAGACATGCTGAAATTTTGCTGGTAGGCCTCAACCTTGTGGTGATGCACAGATTAATGGAGATGGGTTAAATTAAGATGTAAGAGTTTGCAAATAAGAAGCTAGAGCAAAAAGGGCCAAGCAGTGATTTAATTAACACAGTTTCTGTGTGATTATTTCAGTTCTGGGTGGTGGGAAAAACGAGCAGCATCCTTCCAACAGGTTGAGAGAAATAATCTCATGTACTGCTGCGAGATGTGAATTGGAATGCAGTTCAGCAGCATCTGGTAACATTTTACATGTGTGTCTGTCCTATGAATCAGCAGGTTCTCCTCAGGGTATCTTCTATTAGAAGCACTCATACAGCCCTCCCTCCTGGGAAGCTGTTCAAAAGCAAGAGCTAAGGGAGTATATCCCTATCACCTGGTACCTTCCACAGTGGAAAACAACTACAAAGACGAGTTTCTGGAGGACAGCTTTTTCCAATTCCCATGCCCAGGAGAATAACTGCAAATAATTCAGATATACCTGTAGATACTAAAATCTTGTGTTTGGTTAGAACCTACTTTCTCATTAGGGAGAGCATGCTGCATGTTTAGAGGGAGCTGCCATAGAGCAGTAATCCAAGTAGAGATAAGATACCAACATCCATTACCTTCAGTTTCCAACTCTCAGAGGTATAGACAATAGATCCCACTTTGACCCACTTGAACCAAGGTCTGGAGCCATAGAATGTAGAGACTGGATTCTTCTACCTTGGCTTCTTCTAGACCCCTGCACTAGAAGGACTCACAACTCCTGCTGCAGACAATATCAACAGCTATTCTGTGGGAATTGGTTGCTGCTCCACAATGAAATCAGTGAACTAGGAATGTGCTCACAGCCCTCGCAGTACAGGCAATCTAGTTCTACCCTTAACAAGGCAATATTTGTATTTCTCCTTTTCCTTTGGGACAGAACAAGAGGGCAAAGAAGTGAAGAAGTAGTAGAAAGGAGAATTGGAGAACAAAAATCACAAGGTCTCTTCTAGTCCCATTTCAAACCCTCACAGCCACAGTGCAGGAACTGAGAAAGGAGACAGTAGTTTTATGGACTATGAGATTGTCGTGATGAAATGCATATTACTGAGGGCTAAGGAGCCAAAGTGAGACTGGTTTAATAAAAGAAAGTGACTTTGCTGACTTAAATGAGCTGTGTTAAGGGAAACAGCTGCACAGCAGGAGGGAAGGGTTAGGACGGCTGTTGAGGAGAATATACGTAGTTATTAAAAAAATAAGTTTTCTTGTACACTCTGAAACATGAGACTCCTTTAAATAACTGTGAAATTAAATGTCCTTCAATAAGAAAAGGTACAAATAAAATCTGAACTATATGTATAAACATCAATTCAAAATAGTAAAGGCATGCTACATTATTATTCTTGATTAGGAAGATTTTATTTTAGGTTTATTATTTTTTATGTGTTTAAGTGTTTTAACAGCATAGAGGCCTGCACATAATGTGAGTACCTGATGCTGAGAGAGGCCAGAAAAAGTCATCAGATCCCCTGAAATTGGAGTTACAGAAGGCTGTGATCCTTCATGTGGGTATTAAGATTTGAACCCAGGTCCTCTGGAAGAGCAACAAATCCTCTTAAACATTGAGTTGTCTCTATAACCCTAATTATAAACATTTCAAGAAGAGATTGTATGACAAATGAGTTAAAAACCAATGTAAATATGAGGTTATATTACATGCACCTGTGCATGCACTTTTGCACGTGTGTATAGTGCATGTTAATTTCTAATTGGGGAATAAAATTAAAATGGAGAAGTCACATTTATAGGACTCTGCTTTGATGCATGGTATGCTCTAAAAACGGAAAACATGAAAATGTGCGTCTTGCATATCTGCATTAGGGTTCTCTAGAGAAGCAGAACTGATAGAATAAAAACAAATATATATGTAAACTGTAACTCAAGTTGAAGGGGATCTAATGCCTTCTTCTTGCATCTATGGAAACCAGGGACTCAACATGGCGCACAGAATTCCATGCTGTCAAAACACTCAAACCTCACACACAAAATAAAAGTAATTATAAAATATATATAGTAAATTTTAAAAGAAATTTTACATAGATTTACATATACACACATTATATATATGCATATATATAGATAGATAGATATAGATATATGTCAGATTTATTAGAGTGGTTTATAGGCTTTAGTTCATCTATTCCAACAATGGCTGTCTTCTGACAGAAAGTCAAAGAATCCAATAGTTGTATGGTCTATGAGGGTAGATTTTTCAGAATGTCTTCTGTATACTTTAGAATATTTCCCAAAAAATTAGACTCCAAGACCAGTGAAAGAATGAACTTGTCAGCAAGAGCGAGGGCAATTAGACCTCAGCAAGTATTTTTTTTCTACAAGGCTTTCCACCAAAAAGTGTGGTCCAGATTTAAGGTGGGTCTTCCAACATTAAGTCATCCAATCAAGAAAAATCACTCAAAAATGTATGCAGGAGCTACGGTTTTACTTAATCCCAGATGTAGTAACATTGCCAACCAAGAATAACCATCACAGTATCTTAACAAAGTGATAAGCATGAGGAATACCAAGAAGAAAATTTACTAAAATTAAAAACAATGGCCAGTGTTAGTGATAAGTATTTGTTAAACTGTCATTCTTTTCTTTCATATTAGCATATATTCTCTCTAACAAACTGGTGTTTTCATATGTATACCATGCAGTTTGTTCACAGGCACTCCCAACACCTTCTCTTTTCCTCACCTGAATTGTTACTTACATTTTCCTACAGTTTAAGCAACTTTGTCTTCTAAAAATTATGGAATAGAGGGGAAAGGATGTAAAAATCCACCTGCAAAAGAATAAATATATAACCAATGCACAAAAGTACAACCAACTTTTTTAATAGAGTTACATAAACTCTCACAAGAGAACAAAAAAAAAGAAATGATTTCCCAACATACTGATTTTATTTAGTTATAACAATCGAGGTACTCATAGGAAACAGAGTGGGTATCAGCATGTTGCAATGGAGAGCATTTTGACAGGTAATATAAAGAGCTATTTGACAAGCTCATGGCAATATATACATAACATATTTCCAAGGAAAATGAAGTAAAGTGTTAACTGAATCAATTTCTGAAGTTGGGGTTATGAATAATGTATCCATACACTGATATATTTTGATCATACCCTCGATTATTTGTATCATACACATATACATGTGTGTAAGTATATACACATTTGAACTTTTTTCTTTTCTACTTTAGTAATTCTACATGTAGGATTCTATTGTAAAGAAATAATAAGAGATTTATTGAGGATTTAGTACAAAGATATCCATAGCAACATAATTCATAACAGCTAAAAGCTGGAAACAACCTCCATGCCTAACAAAAAGAGAATGTTTAAATACATTATTAAACAACTATATGATGGAATAGAAAGTAGCCCTTTACAACAATGATTTTGTCAAAACACAGCGAATTGCATGAAGGAAATTCTTCTGTTACAAAGACTAGAAAAGAAGATAAATAGCTATGAATTAGCAGACAGTCCAGGGGCCTGACGTAGCTTGAAATCCATGTATTTATAGAGAGATCAATCAGCTTGGCTGCATGGTTTTTCTCTGCTATTATTCAGTACTCTAGGCATAGAAGCACAGAAAATGCACATCTTCAAGAATGCAAATCCATCACCAAAGGTAAAAGGAAAAACAAAAATAAAAGAAAAATATGTTTTTTCAGGGCTTTATAGTCATTTTGCCAAATTCACTCTGTTCTCAAAATAGTCATCAGAAAGTCCCGATACACATAACCACACACACCCAAATACATAAATATACATATTTTTAAAAATAATAAATAATGAATGTAAAAGGAAAACAGAAAGAGAAAGTAGGGAAAATACTGAAGAAATGAGGTTCTTCCTTATAAAATGGCCTTAGACCTGGGGTAAGGGTAACACATGTGTTACTGGTTAGAATACGCTGTACTGAGGGAGAGACCACTTAAGCATGGAATTCTGATTCTCTGTATGATATCCTTGGCTGTTCACACCAACCTCTCTATTCTTTCCTAGAAATGTAAATGGACAAAGAAAATAAACAGAATGATCTTCATCAGTATTGCGTTTCTTTTCTGACTATACACTCTTTCTCTACTACTGTCTTACCTTTCACTAAAAAATATGCCCAGGCAGTTGTTATCTTAAATGAAAATGGAAATAACATAGGCTTTATTTATTCTTGTTTAATATTTCTACTTGGCCTCTAGTAGGCTTCAGACTTTAAAGAAATTGTACAAGGTAGCCTCTGCTCCTCTCTGCTTAAACTTGTGCCTGAATTTCAAGTTGCTCATTCATAAGGTGCTAATAAAAAATCATGGTCCAATGATCATAGAGCCTACAACCAAGGAAAGGAGATCTGTTCAAGAAGACCAGAGGGTACATAGTGCTGAGTTCGGATGAGGGAGGCTTCTTGCCAAAAGGTTTTGTATCAAGGTGGCTGTTTCTACAATTTCCAGGTTCTTAGGGTTTCCAGGAAAGCCAGAGATAACAAAATAAGAGGGGAGGGGAATGGAGTTTAAAGAGAGACAGACACAGAGAGATAGACACAGACAGAGACAAAGATACAGAGAGACAGAAAGAGTCAACGAGAGACCAAGAGTCAGAGCCTTTGTTCACAGATTTGTAGCAGAGGAAGGAAGAGAAGCAGGAAAAATACACCCTTAAAAATAAAAATGACTTATCTTCTGAAAGCAACTTGGCGAAAGTGACATTGACCTATTTACATTTTTCTTGACAAGACTCCATTTTTAAAAATCCAGTTCAGTGAAGTTCTTGAAACTGGTGATTTAAAGTTTTATTCTTATTCCAAACGAATTGTTATCAACTTCTGTTGGTTACCCAACAAGCAGCTGTTAACCTTTTCCTCCCAGACACGAGGAGGTGCAATGAGTTTGGATGAGATTGGAGGGGAAAGTTGAAGCTGCCAACCTGATGGATTTATGGAGGGAATTTGGAAAATGGTCTTACTGCAAAAGTCAACTTTCAAGAAAAGTGTCTGTTTCAAACTTGTTCATTTTTTCTTAAGGCATTTAAAAGCTATTTTTTTCTCATTTTATTAGTTTTTTGATAATTTTATACACTCTATTTTAATTGTACATATCTCCACCCTTCTTCTCTAACTCCTCAAATCCCCTTACCCTCCCCTTCCAACTTTGTGTCCCTCTTTTTTTCTGTTAACCCAAGTAGAGATTGCACTGTGTCCATACTCTTGGAGGTGTGGTCTTCCACTAGAGTGTGATTGGATCACCAAAGTACACACCTTTAGAACAAATGATTCTTCCTTTCCCAGTAGCTACCAATTGCCAATAGCTCCATAACCGGAGGTGAGATTTTGTGCCTACTCCTCTCTCTATGATGGAATTTTGTCTGGCTTGAGCTTATGCAGGTTTTAGCATTTGATCACAACTGAGAATGTAGTGGTATCAAATTTATTACTTAATTACAAATATGAAAAAACAAAGCCATCTTCCACAGAGAGTGCACTCCAGCTCTGGTTCCTGTTACCAAAGAAAGGAGGTGGAATCTGTGCATACAAACACCATTCTGGGAATGGGACTCAGGGTCTAGCACCTGCTTAACAAGTATTCTATACTTCAAGTACAGTTCCACAGCCAAAGAACCTCCCCTGTTTAAAACCCAAAGACCAGCCGGGCGGTGGTGGCACAGGCCTTTAATCCCAGCACTCGGGAGGCAGAGGCAGGCGGATCTCTGAATTTGAGGTCAGCCTGGTCTACAAGAGCTAGTTCCCGGACAGAATCTAGAAACTACAGGGAAACCCTGTCTCGAAAAACAAACAAACAAACAAACAAAAAACAAAACAAAGACCAAGATAAGGTTGGCGTCGAGGCCAAAATTACTTATCCGATGCAGCCTATGCACTCATAGAGACAAGCTGTCTTTCATTCCCCAGTCCAGCACTGTTTTATAAAGCCCAGAAAATGAAGTGGATTTCCAAGTCAACATGCCATGTCTGCATATACCATAAGCAGCAAAATTCTCATAATCTTTCTTTTGTCAAACAGTTTTGTCAAACTCTGCCTATTCCTCATTAATGCAGAGTTTATATGAATACTGAATTATGGCTTTCAGCTTCAAAAAGACATTAAAAATTCTGCAAGTTTCTTTTTTTTATTAAAAATTTCCATCTCCTCCCCTATTCCTCCCCCTTCCCTCCGCTCCCTTCCACACATACCCCCCACTCCCTCCCTCTCCAAGACAAAGAGCCATCAGGGTTCCCTTCACTATGTTAAGTCCAAGGTCCTCCCAGCTCCCCCTGAGTCCAGGAAGGTGAGCAACCAAACTGACGAGGCTCACAGTGCAAGTTTCTTAAAGAGTCCAAAGACTTTGTTTTTTTTCTTACTAAAATCTTGTTTTTACTTTTTTTTTTACTTCTAATTCAACCCACCTAGAAGCAACACCTTATCACCCTATCAAATGCCCTAGCTTTGATCTTTTAAAAGATAGTATGCAGAAATCCCTGATCTTTAGGAAACTTATCTGACACCTCAATGAATACCAACCTCCTTTGTTAATGAATTCATTTAAAAAATTATATATTTTAAAAACAAAGGATTGTGAATGCAGTTTGTTGATAGAAAACTTGCTAAGCACATTCATTTTCAGTACTGAAAAATTAATTCGTACACATTTAAATTTAGCTTTATCATAATATTTCACCCAGATTCTGAGTGCTTTCTAAAAGCAAGCTATAAAGCTATAGTTTTCAACTTATAAATGAGAATTTGCTCTGGTGAAATCAATGCTGGATCATTTCTGAATCTCGAAAATAAACCAAGGAAGTTGGCTTGAGATTGAGACTTGAGTAGCTACTTGTAAAATATTAGTTCATTGATTTTAAAATGTATGAGTCTCCCCCAATAGTTAGACATTAACAAATAAGAACTAAAGATTAAGAGTGAATTGTCAGATGCTGAAACGGGATTTGATCTCATGAACCAGTTAAAGCCATTTCAACCCTTAGTATGAAGTTAGTATTGAGTAGCAAGAGTTGCTTTGTTAGAGGTTTGTTTAAGTGAGAGTCAAAACCTCTGATTTTTTGTCATATATCTTTCACAAATGCCATAAAGAAAGCATGTTTCCATAACCTAAACTATCTCCCTGCTTTGGATACTAAAACCTAGAGAATCATAAGGGTTTTGAATCTTAAGAAAGCTTGTAAATTTTACTTCGACCTGTCATTCATTTTAATTAGATGAAGTCACTTTTAACATACAATTCCGATAATGCTAAAATGCCAATACATTTCCCTATCCAGACAGATCCTTAGTGGGCAGTTCACTCATTTCCCATGTTACCATAAGAAAAGCCATTCAATTTACCAAAAGGATGACGACTAGAGAAAGCTCCTGTGTGAGAAAATCGTCTGTCTTCCCCATTCAGCCATTATTACCAATATCTCCAGTGAGTAGCAAATCCCCTTCACAAGGCTATTAGCAGTGTTCCTCAGAGGTCAGAGGCGTGAAGATTGAGGGATAAGGATGACATATGTCAATGTAACCTTTGAAAGTCCCCTCAAAGACTTTGCGTAAAAGGTAACTCTCCAAAGACCTGAACTTTTGCGACTCAGTAAACAGTTAGCAGCCTCCCCATCAAAATCACCCATGAGAACAATTAAATGAAGTAGAACATTTGTCAAGGCCATCTACTTGATCTTTTGATCTCCTTATAAACAGGTGCCATATAGACTTCTCTCCAAAAGACAAAATCCTGGATAATGATTACCAATTATATAAAATGAAGCACTACTAAGATCTATAGTTTACTCCATATATTTTATGAGAAAATAAGACACCTTTCTCATGTATTATTGTTAACAACAGCCCTTAGAGGGAACACTGTTTAACTTACTACCATTCCTGTATAGGACTCCTCTCACAGAAAGCCTAGAAATGAAAATTCCTTACTGATTTAGTATCCAACTCTGTTTGCAATGGTCTCTGATTTGATGGGCTTGCTACAGATCTGTAGAGCTTACTTCAGTGTGGTAAAATAATCACACCCTATAACCACAAGTTACACTTTCTCAAAAAATCTTTTTTCATATAAATAATTTTGAAACTATGTAGGTTTTTAAGATTGAGAGATATCAAAAGATAGTATTAGATGGTAAAGCAAGTTATGATAGAAAATAAATTAGGTGCAAGGCTTTGGACTCACCAAGATAGGGTAGATAATAAAGTATTTTCTCTGAATTTGTCAAATGCAAATGGACTAGACATTGTTTGTGTACTTATTGCATATATATTGTATATGGTTATTGCATTTATTGTATATAGTTTTTCTTAGTTATAGCCTTTTTATTTTAGACCAAAAGGGGAAATATTGTGATATTCTATTTGTGCTTTAATAAATAAAGCTTGCTTGAAGATCAGAGTGCAGAGCTAAGCCACTAGAGGGCAGAGAGTCATGGTATATATCTTTAATCTCAGGACTCAAGGTCACCATAGACTACAAGAGATTGAATCTGTCTAAAAAGAGAAATAGAACTCAAGCAATGTGCTCCCAGCTCTCAGGCGTCGTGTGCTTTTAATCCCAGCACTAGGGAGGTGGAGACAGGAATGATATGGCTGGCAGAGAGAGGACTATAAGGCAGGAGGAGACAGCAGTTCATTGCAGTCTGACGTCTGATGGAAAGCATTGCAGTCTGCAGTCGTGCTGAGGACAGGATCACCCCTTTGTTTATCTGAACCCTGGTAGAGGTAAGAACTCTCTAGTGGCTTGGCTGCTTTGTTTTTCTTGTCTTCAGCTTAAACCCTAATATTTGTCTCTGAGCCTTTATTACTCGTGTTATATGTAGCCTATGATACAATTTTGCTTTGATCTAATTCGTCTCTACTCAATCTGTTCTCTAAAGTAAATAACCTCTGTCATATTTTTATTTTAAATTAAAGAATTATCTTTAGGCTTTCAAGGTAGCCAAAGGAATCTAATTACCTCATGATCTATATTTACTACCATCCATTTCTTTGTTCCATGAAACACTTGGAAATTTTACCCCATTTTATTTCCTTTTGAATTCAGGTATCTAGTTGAGTTTCATAGATTTTATTCCTTCTTGTTTGTTTTCTGTAGCCAGTAAACACTAATTTTTACTGTTCATGACTTTAGATAAAATATTATCCATGAAACATTGTATTTTCAAAACAAAATATTTCATATCAGTAAGAGAATTTAAAAATAAATATCAAAATATATTAAATCACAACCATCTCATTTTGGACAGATATTCATCTTATAATCCAGGAATATATTGCTTGACATGGTAAAAGAACAATCTACATAATATTAAAGATATTGAGATGAAGACACTGCCTGTATTATCCAGGTAAATGTGATATAGTCACAAGAGTTCTTATAAAAGGGAAGTAAAAGGGTGAATATCAGAGAAAAAGAGATGTGATGAAGAAAACAGAGGCTAAAGGAATGCAGTTTGAAGAGATGAGTCATGGAAAGGCAGGTGACCTCTTAGAGCCTTAAAAACCAGTAAAACCCGTTCAACTCTGGGGCACACAGACTAGCAGGCATGCTGGTTTTGATCAGTCCTGGAAGCTTCACCCAGATGCCTGGCCTGTAGAACGTTGTGATGCTGAGTTTGGGCTGTTTAAAGCAGCTAAGTTTGAATGATTTATTGGAGCAGCTATAAAAAATTAATGCACATCTTTTGCATAAAACTGTGTCCATTTATTCTTGAATAACTATGACGTATTGCTACAATGAATAGAGACTCACTGTTAATTTTACCCCAGTGTTGGACTTTAAATTTAAGAACAAAGTAGTCTGTTCTCAAGGGCAGATTTTTCACTATAGCAGAGTCAGAGATGCAACGAAGGAGAGTACAATAGTTAAGGAAGTGTTCCCACTCTGGGCCTGAAGAACACTGGACAAGTGCTTTTGTGAATTGGACAGTCACTGCTTTCTTAAACTCTGATAGCTCACATACCTCACAGCGATATCAACCTTGATTGAGCCTTACCAGAAACAAAGGAAAGTAAGTAGTTTAAATGACCAATCAAAAGCCCTTTATTAAACATCACTAAAAGAATATAATGTCTCACTATCTGTGATGTGCATCAAAAAAGATTTACCAAGTAAATAGAAAGATGTCAAGTTTTGTACTATCTTTTAATTTAAAAGAATCTTGCTTACCCTCACCAAGGGCTTGGAAAAGATGAAATATTCTTGATCTTGGTGTAAGTTTTAAAATAATATATTTTGGTTTGAAAGTTTTTATTTTACGCATGAAATATGTTTCTGACAAAGCTGGAACCGAACAGAGAGCTCATTTGGTTTATGGGAAATGTCAGCATGTGAATTAATTGGCAAAAACAAATAGCCAAGTAAGACTTGTTTTATGTCACAAAGGATGTAAGTATATTTTTTATTTTTAAAATTACACTATTTTTAATTAAGATAAACACTCTAATGCCTATCTCCATGACAACCATTTATTTTTTTTTCTGAATCCTAACTTCAGAACAACAAGTAAAATCACTGGGAAACCTAGGAGCTTAGGCCTTTAATTAGCATGAGGGCAATGAATATTATAAGACTTTAAGAGACAATTCCATTTAAAGTGCTGAAGAACTGGGGAGAGCAAAGGTGAAGAGCAGAACTGAAAAACGTAGATTCCAGCTATAAATGCACTCCAAGACATGCTCTCAGAGCTAATCCTTATGTCAGCTGTAAAGGGTTCTCATATCTTATAGCTGCAGGAACTAGCTAATTATAAACCTTATTCATCTTGATAATATAGAGGCAGCGAAGTGGGGTGTCGATCACTGTGAATAATAAAATGAGGAAACCGATTAGCAGAAGGCTGAAGTTATCCAACACATTTTGTGTGCACAAAGGTAATCTACAAAGGCAGAACCCATTCGAAGTAAAAATGAGTCAGGTTGAGGAGAGCTTTGCATACATCACATGTATAGATAGTATTTATTCTCAAGAAGGGAATCCACAAAGAAGTGAAGATGTCTTTCACCATTATACACCTAATAGATGCCCCTGTTCAATTTTTTAATTTAAAAAATGTATTTTTCATTTTACATACCAACCCAGGTCCCCCTCCTTCCTTCTTCTGCCTTCCCCCCTTAACTCCCCACTTCCCACCTCCTATCTGCTTGTCAGAAGGGGTAATGCCTTTCTTGGTGAGTCAACAAAGTCTGTCATACCAAGCTGACTCAGGACCAAGCCCCTCCTTTGCTGCATCAAGGCTGAGCAAGGTATCCCATCATAGGAAATGGGGTCTATATACCCTCTTGTGTAAATGTACCACATTTTCTTTAGTCATTATTTGGTTGATAGGCATCTAGGTTGTTTCCAGGTTCTGGCTATTATGAATAATGCTATTAGGAAAATATACTGTGCATCCTTTGGGTATATGCCCAAGACTAGTATCGCTGGATCTTGAGGTAAATTGATTACCAGTTTTCTGAGAAACTGCCACACTAATTTCCAAAGTGGCTGTACAAGTTTGCACTGCCACCAGCAATGGAGGAAGTGTTTCACTTTCTCCACATCCTCTCCAGCCTAAATTGTCATTGGTGATTTTGATTGATGGAGGAGGGTCATCTGTCTATGTTTTACTTTCATTGGTTAATAAAGAAACTGCCTTGGCCCTTTGATAGGACAGAAAATTAGACAGATGGAGTAGATGGAACAAAATTGTGGGAGAAAAAAAACAGAGTTAGGCAGATGCCTCAGGCAGTCGCCATGCCTCTCCTCTCTGAGACAGACGCAGGTTAAGATCTTTCCTGGTAAGCCACCCTCATGGTGCTACACAGATTACTAAATATAGGTTAAAACAAGATGTGAAAATTAGCCAATAAGAGGCTAAAACTAATGGGCCAGACAGTATTTAAAAAATATAGTTTCCGAGCTGGGCGGTGGTGGCGCACACCTTTAATCCCAGCACTCGGGAGGCAGAGGCAGACGGATCTCTGTGAGTTCAAGACCAGCCTGGTCTACAAGAGCTAGTTCCAGGACAGGCTCCAAAGCCACAGAGAAACTCTGTCTCGAAAAACCAAAAAAAAAAAAAAACAAAAAAAAAAACAAAAAAAAACAGTTTCCATGTAATTATTTCGGGTAAAGCTAGCCGGGTGACAGGATGCAGCCCACAGCTCCTTCTACATTTGATACTAGACATTTTGATAGACATCCCAGAGTCATTTTGATTTGTATTTTCCTGATGGCTAAGAATGTTGAGCAATTCTTTAAATGTCTTTCAGCCATTGAGTTTCTCCTCTTAAGGATTCTCTGTTTAGATCTGTACCCCATTTTTAGTTGGATTATTTGGTTTGTTGGTGTCTAGTTTCCTCAGTTCTTTGAATATTTTTGAGATCAGTCCTCTGTCAGATGTGGAGTTGGTGAAAATCCTTTCCCATTCTATAGACTGCTTTTTTGTCTTGTTGACTGTATCCTTTGCCTTACAGAATCTTTTCAGTTTCAGGAGGAACCACTTATTGATTGTTGCTCTCAGTGTCTGTGCTACTGGTGTTACATTGAGGAACTGGTCTCCTGTGCCAATGTGTTCAAGGCTACTTTCCATTTTCTCTTCTATCAAGTTCAGTATGACTGGATTTCTATTGAGGTCTTTGATTCACTGGGACTTGAGTTTTGTGCATGGCAAGAGATATATGTATCTATATGCATTCTTCTACATGCCAACCTAGACTAATGACAGCACCATTTGTTGAAGATGCTTTCTTTTTTCCATTGTATATTTTTGGCTTCTTTGTCACAAATCAGATGTTCATTGGTGTGTGACTTTATGTCCGCATCTTCAATTTGATTCCATTCACCCACCTGACCACTTTTATGCCAATATCAAGCCGTTTTTATTGCTGTAGCTCTATAGTCAAGCTTGAAGTCAGGGATGGCGATGTCTCTAGAAGTTCCCTTTTGTGTAGGATTGTTTTTGGCTGTCCTGGGTTTTTTGTTTTTCCAAATGAATTTAAGTATTGTTCTTTCAAGGTCTGTGAAGAATTGTGTTGGGATTTTGATGCAAAAATGCATTGAATCTGTAATTGCTTTCAGAAGATGGTCATTTTTTGCTATGTTGATTCTACCTACCCAAGAGCATGGGAGATCTTTATTTTTCTGATACCTTCTTCAATTTCCTTCTTTAAAGACTTAAAGTTCTTGTCATACAGGTCTTTCACTTGTTTGAATAGAGTTATCTGAAGATATTTTATGTTATTTGTGGCTATTGTAAGTGGTGATGTTTCTCTAATTTCTTTCTATGTTCACTTATCATTTGCATATAGGATTGCTATTGATTTTTTAAGTTAATCTTGTATCTTGCCACATTATTGAAGGTATTTATCAGCTGTAGGAGTTGCCTGGTAGAATTTTTGGAGTCACTTATATATACTCTCATATCTTTTGCAAATAGTAAAAGTTTGCATTCTTCACTTGTGATATAGAGATAGAGATAGAGATAGAGATAGATAGAGATAGAGATAGCGATAGCGATAGAGATAGAGTAGAGTAGAGATAGAGATAGAGATAGAGATAGAGATAGAGATAGAGATAGAGACGATAGAGATAGAGATGCTATAGATAGATAGAGATGATAGAGATAGAGATAGAGATAGATATCCTTGATCTTCTTTTGTTATCTTTGCTGTCTTATTTTTCTAGCTAGAACTTAAGTACTATATTGAATAGATATGGAGAAAGTAGACAACCTTGTTGACAGAGATTTCTGTCCCACCCTGTCTTGCAGCCATTTAATCCCAAAGAAACACATAGAGGTCTACATTAATTATAAACTGGTTAGCTCAGGCATCTTATTAACTCTTACATCATAAATTAGCCCACAAGTCTTGTCTGTGTTAGCCATGTGAATTGGTTCCTTTTATCAGCGAGGCATTCTCATCTTGCTTCCTCTGTGTTTGGGTAACAACTGCAGACTCAGTCTTTTCACAGAATTCTTCTGTTCTCATCAGCCCTGCCTCTACTTCTTGCCTGGTCACCCTGCCTATATTTTCTGCCTGGCTACTGGTCAATTAGTATTTTATTAAAACAACTGACAAATCTTTACAGTGTACAAGACCCTTGTCCCACAGCACTTTCCACACTTTTTTTTCCAAATGAGAACTCTGAATCTCTGTTTAGCCTTTTTCCTGACCATTATCCATAACAACTTGGAATCAACACTCTAAACAAAGATAAATATTCATAATCCATCTTTTTGAATGTGGGCATAATTTTTCTAGGCCACTTTCTGCTTATTGGGGGCACTAATAATCTTATGGGCATCTAAAAAATTAGGATTATGGTCAAGACCTGACTGAAACATTCTGTGAGAATTGATCATCTCAGCTGGCAGTTTTGAAGCAGTTCTGGATGTAGAACTCAGAGAAAACTCCAATAGAGGTCCTCTGAAATGTTGGATCATCTGGGCCATCCTCTCCTATTGGAGATTTTTCAGGGGGTATTCCTGATCAATCCTGATTTTTCTTAACCCAGAATGAATTCACAGCCTCTTCTTTCCTGTGGAAACAAAGTGAAACCTCTTCTCCAAAGTAGCATATCCTTTGACTTAAATATTTAAGTCAAGGCATTTTCAAAATATATATGTTGGATTAATCTAGCAGCATTTATAATCAAATGTCTTTTAGCAGCTCTTGCTCCTTCCTCAGCCATCAAACAATTCAAAGACATCACAATAACATACAGTATCCAGATTATCTGTGTATTTCCATCTTTACATGACTTTATTTTAAACTCCATTTCTTTTAGTTTTATTTTTAATTTTTGGCTTTTTGAGACAGTGTTTCTCTGTGTATCTTTGGCTGTCCTGGAACACACTCTGTAGACCAAGCTATTCTTGAACTTACAGAGATCCACCTGCCTCTGCCTCCCAAGTGCTGGGATTTAAGGTGTGTGCCACCACACCCAACTACTATTTTTCTTTTTTTTTTTTAAGGACTTTATCTTTTTTCTTTTCTCTCCCAAGCCTACACATATTTTTAAATACACTGTAAACTGTTTAGAGGTTTTTTTTCATCTGAATCTATCTTTACTATATATTTCTCTTTTTCTAACCATGAGTCTTTAATTTGCTAAGCAATATGGTTAGGATTAAGGCAGTGGCTTTGATGGTTGGATCCACCCCATTCCTTGGTTTTCTGAGAGTCTAGCTTCATGGTGAAGGTACTAGCAGGAGCCATGTTTATTGCCACAACTCTATGGAGTTTCAAGGTCCCTTCCACCACTAAAAAGCATGCTGTCAGCTATTCATCAACACCTTTTAAGTGTTTTGTGGCAGGGCCTCTTAAAAGGGCTGCAAGGTTTTTGCAGCTAAAACTGAGTCAGGTAGCCTCTCTTAAATGAGACACACTTGCCTTTAGCAAATAGAGCCCACATGAGAAAATGCTGCTATAAAGAAACCATGCTTAACTCTGTTATTTTTGTGTCTAGAATTCCTTCCCAAACCTTCTCAAAGGCTTTAAGTGGATTTAGTTGTTTACAAATTTTATTCCAATTAACAAACACTAGTTTACTATTTGTTCTAAATTCTTTCTCATTCATCTTTAATATTATTATTCCTGGCCCCAAACTAAGCTATTTAGTTCTTCTCACAACCACTGTACATCCTAATCTTAGACCAAGTTCTTTTTGTGTGATGGGATGATCAAATCCTTGCAATTTTCTTATAATAATTAATGAATAAGGTTGTAATATATGTGGATAATTCTAATTTTTAATCTTTGATAAATGTTCCAATGCAGTATCAATGATTCCCAGAGCAGCGTATTATAGTTGGTCAGAGAGTATTCCAAGTTTATTATAATTGCTATATTATTTTATTTTTTATTATTTTATTTCTATTTGCTCAGCCTTCATCTTTTTTTGAGACAGGGTTTCTCTAGTTTTGGAGACTGTCCTGAAACTAGCTCTTGTAGACCAGGCTGGTCTCAAACTCACAAAGATCTGCCTGTCTCTGCCTCCTGAGTGCTGGGATTAAAGGCATGCATTCCCACCACCTGGCTAGCTCAAGCTTCTTATTAACTCTTAGATCATAAATTAGCCCACATACTACACTCTCAATAAAGCACTAATGGTACTACTTGACTTTCTAACAGAGAGAAAGAAAAATCCATCTCTTCTGAATTAGACACTTGCTTGTCATGTTCATTTGCCTTTTCTTTTGATGAAGATTTCACCAAAGCTTGTATCATGAATGTGTTACACTGGGTATACTGTATCTTGTTTCAGAACAAGGAACCCATTTTATAATAAAAGTTATTTGTCAATGAACATGTCACAGAACAACTTGTCTGAAAATACTCCACATCACCCATATGCATATAGTAAAAAAAATAATGTGAAAACACCCTATTAAACTCAGCTAATAAACTAGTTTCATGAGGATATAAGTGGTCTTAAAGCACTGACATCAAGAATAAAAAGCAAAAAAACCCAATATGTACACACATATGTACACATGTGTATACATACATATGAGCTCCCCTTTCACCACTGCCCACTTCTAGGAACAACAGAGTAGAGATGCTTCTCTTGGCCTCTTCTTCACTGGAGTTTTCAACACACTTCTAAATAACGCTCACGTGGAAGGTGTTCTTTGTGTTCATATGCTTAGGCTTTGCTGGCTTAGAAGACCTTGTTTCTGAAATGGAAGACAATGGGCAAGGCTAGATTATATATGCAAGGATTATATGAGGATTTCACTTAACTTGAAGTAGAGGCTGCCATCTGGAAATGATAAGTTTTTCAAAAAAAAGAGGCAAACAAAGCTATTAGAAAGTCCAGAAAACTGTACCTCAGTAGTGACACCAGGTGTTAGGGTTGCCATTAGACAAAAAGGAACTATTTTTGTTCATGGAACACACTGGAGCAATTTAGTATCCACTATCCATTGTAAAACTGAAATCACCTAGTAGTCAATAGATTCAAAATATCTTTGGGCTTAATTGGTAAGGCATCTATGCATGCACTAAAATCCACAGAAATGGTTGTGAGAGTAGAATGCTCAAGTTGAATCCAACCTTGAAGAGCTTTCCTTTCATGAAGAAATGTGAATTTCATGAAGACATAGGGATCCAAGTATCTTATGAGGGTCACTGTAAAAGCATTAGACGGTAGTCATGTCAGAAATTAATAGTTATTGTTGGGACTTCAGACAATATGAGACTTGGAACAAAATATTAATTAAACACTAACCACTAAATTGTATGAAATAGTCTATTATTTTTAACAACTCCTTGAAATTCTAAGGTGTTCTAAAATAAATTGTAAACATATTTAAGATGATCCATACCATAATACTAATGCTTTAAATTAGAAATAAGTGTGGTCAGATATTTTATTTTTTCTCAATAATATTTGGTATAATTTGGCCAATTAGGATAAAGGATTGCATTTTGATTTCTAATATGAAATGTGTGATTGCCTGATTTAGATAGGGATTTAAGTTGAAATCATTAAATATGTGTCTAATACAAAACAGAAGCTTGAGGTTTAGCATATTTTAAGTTTAATTTTTAAGTTTCTGAAATAAAGTAGTTACAAGGTTTGTCTGTCAACAATTAAGATTAATTAAATAAAATTAGATAGCTTATTAAATTTGTAGATAGTTTGAAATACTTGAAGATATTTAATTTGAAGGTTCTAAACTGAGGTGAACATCAGGCAAAACCATGTCACATGTAATTTCTGAGTTTCCTCAGGTTTTTGGAGCAGGTGCTATCTTTAAATAGTGTTTTTTAAAAAAGGATAAAAAGACCATTGAAGTTTTTGCTTTAATCAATTTAACATCAAATCCTAAAAACAATTTAAACCTCTGAATAGAATTTTCTAAGCATGAGAATTGTCTCAAAGTTCATTTAAAAACTAACACTTAAAATGTAGGAAAGAATTATGCTAGTCTAGGAAAGTAGCAACAGAAAGAGTATAAAAGCCAAAATACTAGGTCTGCCATAAAACAGTATCTCCTAGAAATTGCAGCAGAAACAAGACCTGAACAATGGCAATACCAATAGACATGACAATGTGGAATGAGGGAAATTTCACAGGGTTCCACCCCAGACAAAGAACTGTAGGCAGCTAATGATTGCTGAGAGAGAGGGAGAATTAGCCTTTCCCAGGGATGAGCTCTGTTATTGGTTATTCAATGCAAAGGGGTCAATCCTGAAGCTATAAACACAAACAAAAAGATTATATTCAGCAGGTTGCATTGAAATATTGTGTAATTATTATATTATTGTAAATATGAATTGTATCTAATAATTACATATTTTATATACTATATGTAATAATAAACAAAAAAGACTATTAATTTAAGATGGAAGGATGTAAAGGGGTTGAAGATAGCACACCTAAGAGAGTTTGGAGAGAGGAAAGGGAGTTATTATAATTATATTTTAACTAAAATATAGTAAAAGTAAAACTGAAGGTTACAATTCACATACACACATAAAGACTAGCATAAGCTGCTCATTTCCTAAGAGATTTATCTCATCTGTAAGTATAGAGACTCTAAAGATTATAGAAGATGGTATTCATCACTGCTTCACCTGAGTTGCTTCTGGAAGGTACTCAGCAATGGTTGTTTGCCAAACCTTTAACACATAGAGAACCACTATAGTTTCTAGTACATTACCCTAAAAAATAAATATTCATTTTTAACAAGAACATAGACACTATGATATGTTAAAGCCTGATTTTGAACATTTAAAAATGAAAATAACTTAAACAACTAACAATAGAAGGGAGATATTAAGATGAACTCAGGTATGCTATGGAAAACAGTACAGCTTTGTAACAGGCAGGATTCAGTTGTATTTCAACCACCATGAAATTTGAAGCTGAAACAAAAAAATCATAGACACAAAAATAGAAACCTTAAAACTAGACTCTTGAACAGCAAATAGACCTAAAGGAAAAGTATTCTTAAAATTTATATGAAATTGTAAAAGACCTCAATAGAGAAATAAACTAAGGAAAAAAGTAAATAAAACTTAAATTATCATAATGCTGAATTTAAAATTTATAACAAACCTATAACAATAAAACATTATCATTTTGACATCAAAACAATCAAATAGCAAAACAAAATAAACCCAAATGTACATGAGCATTTGATGTGCTAGGAGAGTGCCAAGAATCCACAGTAAGAAATAAGTATCCACACCAATCAGAAAAACAGGTGAGTGACTGGCCTCACAGCTGAGCTGTACCATCTCTAGACCCTAAACCCCAGGGCACATCTCATAACCCTCCCCTTCCACCTCTGCATCAGCAAGGCAGATGGGCCCTGCCCACAACACTCTTGGAATTCCACCGCTGTGCTGCAGTTCCCATCAGCCAGTGAGCGGGTGAGACACCGGTCAACCAAAAGGACTGTGGTCATTCACTGGATTTTATTCCCCCCAAGACCCATTCTGCTGCCCAACAGGTCATCCTCCATGTGGCCAGACCTTCCCCACAACTCCATTAGACTCCTTAAGCCCATGAAGCCAGGTTGCATCTAGGAATCCAAATTCCCACAAACCTTACCTGAGACACCCCAATGGACCCAAAAACCTGCTAGACACCAGAACCCTTGGTCATTTCAGCCAGAAGACAATAAAAGAATCAGAAAACAAAAGAACAAAACACCCATCTGAAAAAGACAAACACAAGAATCAATATCCAGACTTATAATCGTTCCAAATCCAGATGCTTACACACCAGTGTAAGAACACATTCAGTTACAGAAAGGGCAATATGGTAGGCAACACAAGAACCCAACAATCCTACAAAAGCAAGTCTTGAACATTACAATAGAGCTGAAGCACAATAAAATGATCTAAAAACAACTTTATGAAGATGGTTGAGGTCCTTAAAAGAGAAAATTGAAATCCCCTTAAAAAAACAGGGAAAGATAAACAAAAATGGGAGAAATCAATAAATCCCTTAAAGATTGCCAATAAAGGCATGGAAAAAACTATCAAACAAGTAAAGGAAATATTTCAAGGCCTGATAAAATTAAAATAAAAGCAAGAAATAAATGCAAATTGAGGCAATTCTGGAAACAGAAATTCTGGGTAAATGAAGAGGAATTACAGATGAAAAAATTACTAACAGAATACAGGAGATGGAAGAAAGATTGTCAGGTGTTGAAGATATGATAAAGGGAATAGAATTATTGGTCAAAGAAAATGTTAACTCCTAAAGATTCTTAACACAAATATAATAAAAATAATATGCAGCAAGCTGATTGCCAATACCTAATTAAATGGAGAAAAACTCAAAGCAATTCCACTAAAATCAGGAATAAGACAAGACTTCACTCTCTCCACACTTTTTCAATTAAGTACTTGAAGTATGAGCTAGAGCAATAAAACAAATAAAGAAAATCAATGGGATACAAATTGGAAAGGAAGAAGTCAAAGTATTGCTATTTGCAGATGGTATGATAGCCTATATAAGCAACCTAAAAAATTTTCAATAGGCAATGCCTACAACTGATAAACACCTCAGCCATGTAGAAGGATACAAGATTGACTCAAAACAATCAGCCTTCCTATATACAAGTGATAAACAGGCTGAGAAAGAAATAAAGAAAAAAACACCCTTTACTGCAGCCACAAATAATATACAATATCTTGAAGTCAAACCAAGCAAGTAAAAGACATGTATGACAAGAAATTTAAATCTTTGAAGAAAGACATTGGAGAAGATATCAGAAAATGGAATGATTCCCCATGCTAATGGATAAGTAGGATTAACACAATAAAAATGTCTGTTTTACCAAAGCCAATCTATAGATTCAATGCAGTCCCCATTAATACTGCAACACAATTCTTTGTTGTTGTTGCTTTTTGTTCTTTTGTTTTGTTTTTGGAGACAGGGTTTCTATGAGTAACAGCCCTAGCAATACTGGAACTAGCTCTTGTAGACTAAGCTGGCCTCAAACTGACAGAAATCTGCCTGCCTCTACCTCCTGAGTGCTGGGATTAAAGGCATGTACCACCACCACCTAACCCAGCACAATTCTTTACAGCCCTTGAAGAATAATTACTCAACTTCCTTTAGAAAAACAAAAACTTAGGATAACAGAAACAATCCTGGACAATAAAGGAACTTCTGGAGGTACCACCATCCATGATTTAAAATGCTACCATAGAGCTATAGTAATAATAAGACCATGGTATTGGCATAATAACAGATGGGTGGATCAATGGAACTGAATTGAAGATACTGACATAAATCTACACACAAATGAACATTTGATTTTTGACAAAAAAAGTCAAAATTGTACACTGAACAAAAGAGAGCATCTTCAACAAATGGTACTGACATATGTGTATGTCGGCACATAGAGGAATGCAAATATATCTATATGTCTATTGCCATGCACAAAGCTCAATTTCAAGTGGATCAAAGACCTTAACATAATTCCAGTTACACTTAACCTGGGAAAAGAGAAAGTGGGAAGTAGCCTTGAATGCACTGGTGCAGGAGACCACTTTCTAACACCAGTAGCACATACTGCTACACAACAATCAATAAATGGTACCTCATGGAATGGAAAAGCTGTTGTAAGAAAAAGGACACTGTCAATAAGGCAAAATGGCAGCCTAAAAATGGGAGAATATCTTCACCAACCAGTGTTTGACAGAGGCCTGACTCCAAAATATATGAAGAACTCAAGAAACTAGATATCAAAAAAATGAATCCAATTAAAAATGGGGTACAGTTCCAAGCAGAGAATTCTTAACAGAAGAATATTAAATGACAAGGAAACACTTAAAAAGATGCTCATAATCCTTAGCCATCAGGGAAATGCAAATCAAAATGACTCTGAGATTTCATCTTATACCTATCAGAATGGCTAAGATCAAAAACACTAAGGACAGCTTACGGTAGAGATGATGGGGAGCAAGGGGAACATTCCTCCATTGTTGGTGGGAGTGCAAACTTACACAGCCACTTTGGAAATCAATACAGCAGTTTCTTAGAAAATTAGGACTCAATCTACTTCAAGATACAGCTACACCAATCTTGGGCATATATACACAAAGGACGTTCAGTCATACCACAAGGACACTTATTCAACTATGTTCACAAAAGCATTATTCATAATAGCCAAAACCTAGAAACAACATAAATGTCCTCCAACAAAAGAATGGATAAATAACATATGGTACATTTACATAATGGACTATTACTCAGCTGTTAAAAATAATGTCACCAGGAAATTTAAAGGCAAATAAATGGAACTCAAAAAAAAATAATAATTCTAACTGAGGTAACCCAGACCCAGAAAGACAAACATGGTATGTACTCATTCAAAAGTGGATATTAGATATAAAGTAAAGAAAAACCAGGCTATAATCCCCAGTCCCAGAGAGACTAGGTAAGGAGGGCCCAAAGAGGGACACATGATATTCCCTAGAAAGGGGAAATAGATGAGATCTCCTGGGTAAACAGGAGGCAGGAAGGGATGGGAATGTGAGGGATCACATTGGGGGAAGGATACAGGGTAGAGTAATGAAAGAGATGTCTTGATGAGGAAACATTTCAGGATCAGATAGAAACCTGGTGTAAGTGAATCTCCATGGAGGCATGAATCTACAAGAATGAAACAAGAACAACAAAGGATAGGTAGCAACAGAGGATGGGTAGCTTGAATAGGCCATCTCCTGCGATCAGATGGGTGATTACTCTAATTGTCCTCAAAGAGTCTTCATCCAACAACTGATGAAAGCAAATGAAGAGATACTCAGCCAAATACTAAATACTAGGCCTGGTTCCTAGAATTCTTTTGAAGAGAGAGAGAAAGGATTGTAGGGGTCAAGGGAGTCAAGGTCATCACAACCCATAGAGACAACTAAGCTGTGTTCAAAGGAGCTCACAGATACTGGACTGACAGCTAAAGATTAAAAAAGGGACTGGCCTAGGCCCTCTACATGTGTGTGACAGTTGTATAGCTTGATCTACTTGTGGGACTCCTGAATTTGGGATGAGGGCTTTTGCATGATCGTTTGATAGGGTTTGGGGAGCCTATTCCTCATGCTGTATTGTCTTACCAAGCCTTAAGACAAGGGAAGTACAGTCAGAGGCATTCTCATTTGTTTCTTGGATGCCCAGAACCGAAATAACCACACAGAAACTGTAATAATTAAAACACTGCTTGGCCTACTAGCCTATGCACATTTCTAGCTAGCTCTTATGTCTTAAATCAGCCCATCTCTATTAATCTGTGCATCACCATGAGATTGTGGCCTACCAGCAAGTTTCTAGTGGGTAGCTTTCTCCTCTGGTGGCTACATGGCTTCTCCTTGACTCCACCTTCTTTCCTCCTCTCTGTGCTTGGAATTCTGGCCTTACCCTATTCTGCAGTGCAGTAAGTCCAAAGCAGTTTCTTTATTAACCAATGGTATTCACAGCATATAGAGGGGAATCCCACATGAGGAAAGAAGCTAAGTCCTACCTAATTTTGATAGGCCATGCCTTATTGACACCTATGGGAGACCTATTCCTTTCTGAACAGAAAAAGAGGAGGAATGAATGGGGCATAGCATAGGGGAACTGGAGGGGGGAAATGGGAGAAGAGGACGGAGAGGAAACTGTGGTGAGGATGTAAAATAAATGAAAAAAATTAATTAATTTTAAAAAAGAAATAAGTATCTTCAATTCATGGGTTTAGGAAAACCAAATACTCAAATGTGATAGACTAAATTAAAATCTTATTTTATACCACATATAAACAAACTTGGTTATTTAAACATAAGATCTGAAGACAAAATTCCTAGAAGAAGACATAAGAAAAATTTCATTGGTTATTTCATCAATGATCTGTTAATTATGACACAAAACTCCAAACAACAAAATCAGAATAAAAGGGGAAGCTGGGAGGTCACTTAACTGAATAAGATCTTCAGAATAAAATGAACTTTTTGCAAACAATATAGTAGCTTCTACAATTAAACGTAAAAAAGTAAGTAACAAAATGGATAAACACAAAATATAAAAACAATAACTTGATCAAATAATAGCAAATTATTTGAACTGGAATTTCAAAAAAAGCAAAAGGCAGGTGGTATGAAAAAACCACAATATGACCAATCATCAAAGAGAAATGCAGAACTGAAAACCACAGTGGAATTCACCACGATCTTACTGAGATGACTGCCATTTCAAATGTTGGTGTGTGTGTGTGTGTGTATGTGTGTGTGATGTGTGTGTATGATGTGCGTGTATATGATGTGTATGTGTGGGGGGTGTGATGTGTGTGTATGTGTGTCTGTGTGTGTGTGTGATGTGTATTGTGATGTATGTGCAATGTATGTATGTGATGTGTGTGTGTGTGTGAAAGTGTGGAGAATCTGAAGCCCATGTTCATAGGTGACAGAATGAGCTTATATTAGTACAGCTGTAATGGAAATGATAGTAAAAGTTTCTCAAAAAAGTACATGAAGATAGAACTGAAATATGATTCAGCAACAACATTTTTGGGTTAAATGTCAAAGACATGAATTAAGCAGTAATCATAAGAGACATCAAAAAGCATAACTGGAGCCGGGCGGTGGTGGCGCACGCCTTTAATCCCAGCACTCGGGAGGCAGAGGCAGGCGGATCTCTGAGTTCGAGGCCAGCCTGGGCTACAAGAGCTAGTTCCAGGACAGGCTCTAGAAACTACAGGGAAACCCTGTCTCGAAAAACAAAAACAAAAAAAAAAAAAAAACAAAAAACAAACAAAAAAAAAAAAGCATAACTGAAACTCACAAACTTAACACTAAAATGAAGTAACTACGGGCATTCAGTTTAACATGACTGTGACTATCTTGGTGACAAAAGCCACTGTACCAAACACACATGACCCTGGCCTGTATCCTAACTCTAGAAGATAGAGAGCTGCTAATACAGTCAGTCAGATGTTTCATGCTTACCAACCCTGGAAGTGGGGCTCTTTCTTAACCAGCATTTGGCATGCCAACAGTATGTGAAAAAAGCCATGTGTACCATGAGCTGGGGGCAGGGCAACCTTTAATTCAGCACATAATGTCTTACCTGTGGCATAGGGGGTCTAAGTGCTATTCAGTCATTTAAGATATGCTTCTCAGTGAGTCACTATTAAATTGCAATTTTGGCAGTCTTTAATTTGTTTCTTTCTTTGTTCTTTTAGAACCTTTAGCTTTGGTTGACTGCTTCTTATTTACCTGGACTTGAGTACTTCTGAAACACAAATCATATTTATTTATATAACTTTCAAAACTAGGAAAAACTAATACATGTTATTAGAAGTCCCCACTGAGCTCAACCCACTTCCAGATAGCCCTAAAGCACTGTAAGTTTTAAAATCATTTTAAAATCAATCCTTCTTCATAATCTCCAAACCTCTATTTTTCTGGTGTTGCTAAGTTGACTTTCTAATGCAAAACAAATAAAAGGAATTCTGATATTTCACTAGGATTCATGTGATGATAAAGTAGTTTGTGATCTTATAAAGTTTCCGTATTTTAATTCTGATACAACCACTTGACTGAATAATCTTTCATTTTTACTTAAAATCAAAGAGATCAAGATCTCTCATTTACTTGATAGGTTTGTTAATTTGAGGCTTTTCCCCCCTCAATCCATAAGTACCATTAGATAATTTCTAGCCTTAGGACAAAGAGAGTCTTTCTGTTCAGTAGCTTCATTCCTTAAACTGGTTTAAAAATTACATAAAGATCTGAGTTGTTTATTCAAAATCTACTGCCATTATATGATGGAGGAGTGTCTATGTCTTACTTTCATTATTAATAAAGAAACTGCCTTGGCCCTTTAAGAGACAGAAAATTAGGTAGGCGGAGTAGACAGAACAGAATTGTGGGAGAAAGGAAGCAGAGTTGGGGAGACCCTTCAGGCAGTCGCCATAAGCAGTCGCCATGCTTCTCTTCCCTGAGATGGATGCAGGTTAAGATCTCTCCTGTTAAGCGACCACCTCGTGGTGCTACACAGATTACTAAATATGGGTTAAAGAAAGATGAGAAAATTAACCAATAAGAGCCTGAAACAAATGAGCCAGGCAGTGTTTAAAAGAATACAGTTTCCGTGTAATTATTTTGGGTAAAGCTAGCCGGGTGGCGGGACACAGCCCGCCGCTCCCTCAACAATTATATGGTAATAAAAATTAGCCATTTTTTGTTCTCAAATGTAAATGTATAAATAAACTGTTCTATTTTCTGTGTCTTGCTCATTTTATTTAACATACTACTCTTCAATTCCAATCACGTTCTTATGTTTCATTTATGGTTAAATATTATTCTTTTGAATTAACATGTGTTTGTCTATGTTCATATACAATATATTAATATATGGCACTTCCTTATCTACCTGACAAAAAGTAAAGATAAATATTTGCAGAGATTAATACGTTAATTAGATTCATTATATCCTTAGATATTGTGTGCGTATATTATAATTTACTGTACCCATAGTCATGTACATTTCATGTATGTTGATAATACTTATGAAGATGACAGCATTCCCTACCCTCTAGTTCACTTTTATTTTTAGATTTTTTTTATAAGAGACTATGTATATCTCCAGGCAGCTATCTTTATCCACTGACTCTCACAATCTTCCCACCCCTCTTCTCTAATGTTCCCTGAGCCTTAAGTGTAGGTGTTGCATTGTAACTGTATAAATTGGGGGTAGACAGTTAAACTCTACATTTGTACCATGTGTGACTTTCCACAATGATCTTGGTCTACCACAAAAAAGTAGGTTATTTGATGAGAGATGGGAGATATGCTTATCTGTTACTATAAAGGATAAGTGTTTAGAATTCAATATTGATTATACTGACTCAGGAAATGGCAGCCATAGGTTCTCCTGTAGATTCCATATCCTCCCTGGCCATAGTTATCTGACTCAATTGACAGGGCTAGGCATGATGTCACTTCTACTGACCTTAATTGGATTATTGCCACATTTGTGATCCTGTGTCTTTGCTTAAGACAGGAGTTTGAAACCCCAGCATCCTGTGGCCTGTTTAAGAAGTTCTGTGACTTTGATAAGGAAAAATCTATTAAGTGAGTATATCCCTATGCCATGGTCTGCATTACAGAATTAAATAATATCTAGTCCTTTAAAGGACTACAACAGTAAATGATACCTAGTCCTTTAAAGAGCTGAAAACTAATTAGATAGTCAAGAAAATTAATTACTGCCACATCCTGCATGGTTTGTGTCTTGGAACCTGACTGGGCAGTGAGGAAATGAACAAAGAACAGATATAAAGACACACATACAGAAAATCTGGCATCATTTGAGCTGTCTTCACTGTGATGGAACCATACCAACTCAGCAACAACATGGAGCCTCAACTTGTATATTACGCATACCGTGGTGGGGCATGAATGGGCTATCTAGTCTTAGTGAGAGATCAGTGAAGGCCAGCAGTCTCAAGCTGTGGTCATTCCCGGAGGAAGAAGATGCACTTGCAGTTTTTGTACACACCAGTCTACCTTTCATAAACACTTGTTCTTGGTGTGATAGCTTGAATGAGAATGGCCCCCAAAGACTCATATATTTAAATGCTTGCCCCCTGGTTAGTGAAACATTATGGGAAGGATTAGAAGGAGTGGTCTTATTGGAGGGGATGTATCATGGGGGAAGAACTTTGAAGTTTCAAAAGCCCACACCAGCCTGTGTCTCTCAACCTGCACCTTGCAAGTCAGATGTGAACTTTCAGTTTCTTCTCTACCACCATGCCCACCTACTGTTGCCCTCAGCTGAAACTGTACTCAAGCCCCCAATTAAATACTTTACCTTTTAAGTTGCCTTGAATGTGGTGTTTCATCAGCAATAGATGAACAACTAAGACCCTTATGCAGAGGAAGACTTTGTCTTTCCAAGCTTGAACTTACAGAAAGACTTTGCCAATTTTGCACAGTTCTTATTCCTTGGTCCTTGACATGGCTGGCTCATGTCAAAACAATATACATTCAAAAAGAACTTCCCTCATTCCCTACAAATTATGGAACAAGATTCAGAGACCCCAGATTAAAATGAGGATGTTTTTATAAATACGGATGTTTATTTAACTGGCCTATGATGGGAACACTGGACATTTACTTAAAATTACCCCCAAGGGACTCTGATGACTGTAGGAGAGATATAAGGTATTGAAACTTTCAGATACATGGGCGCTATATAGTCAAACAAAGAAAACAGCATGAGTGAGCATTTATGAGTATAAATTAGTCTAATGCTTTCAAGGACATGTAAATTTTGTGTTGTGCCACTGCAGCTAAGTGAAACTAACTCTGAGAACCAGATAATGAAAAGCTTCCTATTGAAATCTAAAATGTTTGTGAATTTGCCATTTGCTTAAAGAAAAATGCCCTGAAGTCTAAGAAGCAATGTGCAGAAACGAAATATTCCTTCTACTACTCACAGCTAGAGGTAGATATGAAAGATTCAGATGACATAAAATATAGATTGGCATTAAGAAATTATAGGATAGCCTCATGAAGAAGGTAAAGGGATCTAAACTATGGAAGGGTGTTGATATTTCAGAAGATGCTATGCTCCTTCTCTCTCTTAGACTGAAATTACCTGGAAAATAATACTAACTCAGTTAAGTGAGAGGTGGCATAGGAAGTCAGACAAGTTATGACTGTGAATCAGGATAGTCAAGTGGCCAGCAATAAACCTGTGTTTCTTACATGTATTCTTCAGCTTCCTCAGCCAAAAAAAGGAGTGAGGAGTCTCTATCCAGCTTTACTAACATGACATTGAGTGATTTAGATTAAAGTAACATTTACTTCACTCATTAGATCATCTCATGTGAGATAATGAGATAATCTAAAGTACATTATAAACTTTAAAGTGCCTTGCAAACATTAACAGATAGTCATTGCTAACAAATACAGTAATTTACACTAACTGTTCAGCATTTAGGTCAAATTACAATGCAGTCAAATCACAGTGAAGCATGTCATTAGCTGTGTGTCAGACTTCTTATTTTATTTGATTGCAATATGAAACACTGCTCATATCTGTTGAGCCTTGATAGCACGGTTGTCTGCTCATTGCTCTAAAAATTAGGAGTGTTATTCCTCTTACTCTTTCTGGTGAGTGAACAAATTTGGTTTACCAAACCATGCAGTGAGTCAATAGTGAAGAGGGGAAGTTTTTAAAAAGCCAGTGAATTCTGTGGCTGTTACTCTGCACAGCAGGTCCATGTGTCCCTAGGGATAACTGAAACACTTCAATACTGCTGAGGCAACAACACAGACTCTACACTTATTGACTAAGAAATGTTGGAAAATGGATAATTTGAAGACTTGCATTTCAACTTTCTTTTTCTTTAAGTCATTGATGCTTTTTTTAGCTTTTTAAAAATTAGTTCTTGGTTAGGGGTTCATTTCCAGGACACATGACTTTACTAGCCCTGGGTAATCAGCTAGGTTTCAGTACATCATTTCCTCTTGTACATTTCCCTCTTGTACATGATTTCCCTCTTGTACATGTCTTAAGACACACTGGAGAGCTGTTAATTACTGCCAAGCTGTGCATGCTAATACTATAGCCTTAAGGTTATCATGGCATGTTGTCATGGTTCATAGGCATCAAATTTGGGTAGAAGTACTGATTGTCTCCTCTTTTAAAAACTTTCACAGCACTTTCCAGTATCATGAAAGCTAGTAAAGCTTAGTCTGTATCAGTAGAATTTCAAGAGTCAGATATCAGGATAAGAACCTGAATTATCAGAGGAAAAAAGCAGGAAGGTGACCGGTGACCTCCTCTCTCTCTCTCTCTCATTCCTTAATCCATAAAGGTTGAGATCCTCTCTAAACCATACCTTACTCCTTCCTGTCTCTCTGTCTGTCCGTATTCCTCCAAAACTTCTATGGTTAATTTTGATCAGCTAATAGCTAGCTCAAACCTCTGATACAAAGCAAATTTTATTGGCAGTTTTGGGGACATCAAAATGTGATCCAAATAATACACATTTCCCCCTTTTGTCTAAATGAAAAGGCAATGTTTTAACTCTGACACAAAAAACTATATACAATAAGAACAATTATTATTTAAGAAATATATTTATAATGTCCAGTCTATTTGAATTTGGCAAATTCAAAAAAAAAATATTTCATTATATATCCTATCTTAATGAGTCCAAAGTTTTATACCTTACTCACTTTCTATCATAACTTGTATTACCAACCCAGAACTATTTTTCTTAAATGTCAAAAAATTTTCTTAAAAAGAATTTAAGCTTCTATATGGGAAACGCTTGTTCATCCCAGCTGCCCAGAACCAAAAATAATCACACAAAAACTGTATTAATTAATAATTGGCCTATTAGTTCTAGCTTCTTATTGGCTAATTTCTTACATACTAATTTAATCCATCTCCATTAATCTGTGTATCACCATGGGGTCGTGGCCTACCAGCAAAGTTTCAGCACGTCAATCTTCAGCAGTGAATCACTGGCATCCCACTCTTCACCTTCCTTCTCCCAGCATTCAGTCCAGTATTCCCCACCTACCTAAGTTCTGCCCTATCAGCATGACAAGGCAGTTTCTTTATTCATTGTCCAATAAAAGCAATATATAGACAGAAGAACCTCCCACATCATTTCCTCTTTTCTGTTTAAACAAAAAGGAAGGCTTTAACATAGTAAAATTACATATAAAAAACAGGTGTCAAGCAAGAATTATAGTTATAATATTTATATCTACTTTATCCTTTATCATAACTAAGGAAAACTATAACTATCTATTCTTCAACTCCTTCAAAGACTCCAGAAGAATATAATATTACCTAAGTAAACAGGAAATGCATTGAAGCAACTTGCAAAATTCTAGAATTGATAGAGACTTCTCGCTGCCTGGACAGTCACCCAAAGTTCTTCTGTACCATTGGGGCATCCATCTTCAGCCTACAGGCTAATAGTATCCAGCAGACATTTCCATGTAAATTTCAAAGACTGTTCTGAAACTTTCTTCTGTACCTTCCAAAATGTCTAGCAGACTCTTTCATGAAGCAAGAACCCCAAAGGATCATATCATCTTTAGGCAAGTTCAGCAGTCATTTCTCTGTGGGTTTTACATGTTCAGTTTTTACAGGATACCATGAAGCAGTCCAGGCAAGAGCATTTTCTTGCCCAAATGGCTAACCAGCTTCATAAGGAGTCTCTCCAATGCCCATCATCCTCTTGAAGTAGCTTGGTGCTGCCAGGAGCAGATGTCTCATTGTCAAGAAAGTCCTAAGTTCTTAAAACACTTTAAATGTCATATCCTGAAGGTATCTGAAAGATCTGAAAAATACCTATCCATCTGAAATATATCTCTATACATCTAGAAAATCTAACATGACTACAAGCTTGATATTATAGATAAGTATCTATTAACTTATATTTCTTAATTATACATCATATGTTTAAATGAGCTACTCAAACACAATACCTTAATCAAGATCAGAAATATATACAAATGTAGTTAGATTGGCCTTAAATTTGTATGAATAAACCAAGATATATAACAATTCAAATTATTTATATCTATATCATATCCTTCTTTAAATGTAATCAAAGATTTATAGATAATATTTTGGAACATGGGCATAGTTATTTCTCTCCAAACTGTTTCCTGCTGTTTATTGGAGAAGTATTTTCTTTGTGAAGGTGTTCACATCAACCTTTCAGGGGACTTGTTCCATCATACCATATTGGTCTGGAAACAATCCACGGGTTCTTAACTTCTGTGAAAACAAAAAAGAACCTCTTTTCCAAAGCAACATATTCTTAGACTCAAATTCTGAAATCAAAATACCTTTATAATATACATGCAGGTTTAGCTTAGTAGCCCATACAACTGTTTCTCTGTACTTAGCTCATTCACAGTCAAAAATTTCAAAGATAACACAAATATATAATCCAGACTCTCTGCGAATTTTTCTGTCTTTACATGGCTTATTTTGTTTCCTGTACTTTGTTTCTTTAAAGACTTTACCTTTTGGGGCCAGGCGGTGGTGGCGCACGCCTTTAATCCCAGCACTCGGGAGGCAGAGGCAGGCGATCTCTGTGAGTTCGAGACCAGCCTGGTCTACAAGAGCTAGCTCCAGGTCAGGCTCTAAAGCTGCAGAGAAAACCCTGTCTCGAAAAACCAAAAAAAAAAAAAAAAAAAAGACTTTACCTTTAAAAAAAAACATTTACTTCTCATTTACTTCTTTTCCAACTCTCTATACTCTTTTTCTTTTCTCTCCCAAGCCTGTGTACATTAATCCAACACTGTGACCCATTTATAGGTCTTTTTTATCTGGATTTGTCTTTGTTGTATATATGTAATTATTTTCTTACCAGAAGAACTTCTTAAAATGCTAAGCACTTAAGAATCTAAGCTGTGATGTTACTAGGGGAAATACAGCAGTGCCTGCTTGCCCTGCCCAGTACAGCATTTCTGAGCTGCTTGCTGCTTCTGAGAGCCACATACACTACCCCACTTCCAGACACACAGCCAATCCACTTTGCCATCAAGCAAGCCACAGCATGGTTCTCACAAAATTCACCCAAATGCTTGGTAGCCTAACCTCCCAAAAGAGCCAGAGCCATCCGTGCTGGTGAACCAGGAAATGGCCACATTAGTTTGTCTTACATACTAGTTTTGTTTGAATGGCCACTCTATTTGATGAACTATTGCCTCTTCTAATCTAAGGGTCTCTCCTGTTTGAATTTTAATCCTCATCAATTTTGAGGTATCCATAGCTTTTCTTCTCCCGTGGAAACAAAAGCAAAACCTTTTCTCCAATATAACACATATCTAGGTGTCCATTCTGAGGTCAATATTTCTTTAAAGTATACAGGCTTATTTAAATTATCAGGGTTTTTTTCTACTATCCAATGTCTCTCTGCAGCTGCTGTTCTTTCTTATTACCACTTTAAAATTAAAGTTATTAAAACACTGTACAATCGAACTCTTGGAGTCTTTATTACCCCTTTCTGTTTATTATGTCTATCTTTTAAAGTTTGAGTGCATCTTTCAACAGCCTCTCACCCTGTAGGATTGTGCAGTATACCTGTAATATATGTTATATTAAAATATGCAAAAAATCTGTTTCATTTTCCTGAGGCATATTCTGGAGCATTTGTGTCATAATGTATATAAGCATCCCCATGATGGCCATAACTTTTAGTAAATGTGTAATTGCAGAGTCACCCTTTTCAGAACTCATGGCAGTTGCCCATTGAAATGCTGAATATATATCTATGGTATGAAGTACATATTTTAATTTTCTAAACTTTGCAAAACAAACACATGTGTTTGCCAAATTTCATTTCTTTGAGTACCCTTTAGCTTACTTCCTACAAGTGAGGAAGTTTTGCTATATAATGAACAAGTTGGTCATTTTCTTATAATTTTCTTGGTTTGTAATCAAGTGATAGAAAAATCTTTAAGCCCTTGTTATTGACATGGTGCTTCTTATAAAATTCTGAGGCTTCTAGCACATTTCCTATCAATAATTGATCAATTTCATAATTACCATATGCAAGAGGGCCTGGTAGACCTGTATAAAATCTGATATGTGTTATACACCAGGCTTGATTTCTTTTTTATTGATTTTTATTGAGCTCTACATTTTTCTGTGCTTCCCTCCCTGCCTCTCCCATCTCCTTCAACCTTTCCCCAAAGTCCTCATGCTCCCAATTTACTCAAGATATCTTGTCTTTTTCTACTTCCCATATAGATTAGATCTATATATGTCTCTCTAGGAGTCCTCATTGTTGTCTAAGTTCTCTGGGATTGTGATTTGTAGGCTGATTTCCTTTGTTTTATGTACCTATGACTGAGTACACATGATAATTGTCTTTCTGTGTCTGGTTTACCTCACTCAAAATGATGTTTTCTAGCTCCATCCATTTTCCTGCAAAATTCAAGGAGACCACTTCCTAAATATACCCCAGCAGCACAGACACTGACAGAAAAAAATTAATAAATGGGACCTCCGGAAACTGAAAAGCTTCTGTAAAGCAAAGAACATGGTCAACAAGTCAAAACAACAGCCTACAGAATGGGAAAAGATCTTCCCATCCTGAGGCAGGCAGAGATTCCAATGACTACCTTGTGATCTTGTACCCCAAGTTGGAAGCCAGATGATGCACTTATCTAATAATTATTCATCAATAAAAACTTGGGAGTCAAATATTGAGGCAAGAATCTGATTGATCAGAGAAGCAGTGGAGAATTGATTAGTGACCTCTCTCTCCTCTCTCTCTGCCCTCGATCCAATAAGACTGAGACCCTCTCTAATATCCCTCCCTACTCCTATCTCTCTATATGTCCTCATTCCTCCAAATCTCCCAAAATTCTATGGTTAATTTTGGCTAGCTAGTTACTAGCCCCGTTCTCTAATTCAAAGAAAATTTTATTGACAGTCTTGGAAGCATCAAAATATAACATAACAAGTTAGTCCTTTGGAAGGGGTTTTCTAGTCAGTTCCAGCTCAGGGGTCTCTGGGACCTGTCTCTGAAGTACATGAAGTCTTCAGCAATATGGCTTTAGCTGCTTCCTCTGCTGGAGTGGGGATGGGGCAAGGAAGAGAAATAAAAATAGCCTTTAATATTTTGAGAGTCTCTTGAACAACCCAGATCAACAACTCAAAAGAGGGTTTCTAATGCCTGGTTGGTGTTGGAGTTTTTGTTAAATGGTCTATGACTTTGGAGACCTAAACAAAGATGACACCATTAGACATGCTAAAATGAATAAGGGAAAGCTCTTGGGATTTCCACCCTACACAAAGAACTACGGGCAAGTAAGGAATGCTGAAGTTCAGAAAAATGAAAAACATATGCATACAAGTAACACTATATAGACTGAGAAAGTTGTATTTATGTTTTTAGGAATACACACATGCACATACACACCTCAACAACAATTAAGAAATAAAGAGACCATGAATTTTAAAGAGAGCAAATAGGTTATATGTAAGAGTTTTGAGGATGGACGGGGAAGGAGGAAATTGTGTAATTATATTATATTATATTATAATCTTGAATTTAAAAGGCAAAATTAGGTTAAAAATTAAAAGTAAAATAAAATCATGAACTTTGGATGTTCCTTAGGGTTATCATGAGATATTAAAAGAGTAATGAGCTATTACTATTTTAGGCAATGATTATTTTGGAACATTGTCCTCTGGGTATAATAGGCCTGTTATCATTATAAGAAAAACTATGGTTACTTACAGGAAACCCTCAGCAAGATTTCTCTATTGATATTTCTTGAAGAAGGAAGGATTGGAGAGGGTTGTTAGACACTACCCAAGATTCCATCTACTCCTTCCCTCAAGTGGTTCATCTTCCAGTTGTATATAATTCTATCCTAGCTACAAGAGGTCTTGAGAGATACTAGAGCACATGACAAGTGATCCAGGCTAGGTACTCCACTGTGCAGCTTCCAGACAGTTGTCATTCATGCTGAATCAGGACCTTTACTGATGCAACTGTTTGGAGGGGGATCACCTGTAGTGATGAGCTGCGCGTAGGGCTGCTTTTCGTCCCGCCCGGCTCCCGGCTGCCGGCTAGCTTATGCCCCAAAATAATTACATGGAAACTGTATTCTTTTAAACACTGCCTGGCCCATTATTTCTAACCTCTTCTTGGCTAACTCTCATATCTCTTGCTTTAACCCATATCTAATAATCTTTGTAACACCACGAATGGTGTCTTACCGGGAAAGATTCAGCATGTCTGAACTGGCGGCTGGCTCCATCACATCTCTCTCCCTGAGGAGAGGCACGGCAGTCTGGCTCAGAGAGCAGAGGCATGGTGATTTATTAACTCCCCTTCCCAGCATTCTGTTCTGTCTACTCCGCCCACCTAAGGGCTGGCCAATTAAATGGGCCAGGCAGTTTCTGTATTAACCAATGAAATCAACTCAAACAGAAGACCCTCCCACATCAGTCACCTACACATTAGTAAGTAACCTCTCACCTGTGTTGCAGTAAGAAATCCTCTAAATAAACTCTGTAATTCTGTAAGTTGGACTTGGATGGCATTGTTCTTTTGTTTTATTATAAATGTCTCAAGTACAATTAGTAGACTTTTGTTTACATCCCTTGGGAAAAATGTATGCAAAACTTCTCATCTTGCCTCTTAAAAAATATGTTTCCAAAATCTTTTCTGTATAGAGGACAGAGCATAGACAATTTTACATTTGTTTATCACACATGAGAAAATATGAATGTTCTTTAGAAAGGTGATATCAAATAATACATTAAGATACAATGAGTGTTGGGTATGTTTTCCTTGGAACTCTCCATTTCCTAAGGAGTTCTTTTCTCACCTTTCCTTAATAAATCTACATGTTTTCTGCTTAATAAAAAAGACATAATAAATGTTGTGAAGACACCAATAAAAATCTAAATAAAAACGCCTTTCTGTTCTATGAGATCAATCAGTTCCCAACAGGCATGTGGTCTCTACTATCCTAGTTATAGTCACTGACTCTTCGCTCAATCAAGCTGGGGTTGGACCATCGGCTTGCTGGTGCTTGGCTGTGACAACTCATTCTCTGTCACCTTCTTCCTCCATGGGGAAAATGAGAATGATCATAATGCAAAGTATGCCATGTTGCTTAGAGGACTGAATGGCACCATATGCTGAAAGAGTTTGGCATGTAATGAATGTTCTCTGGCTGGGATCTCCTCTCACCAGGCACCAAAACTCTCTCATATACTAGGCACCAAACAATACATTAGAGACAAATAGAAGAGATAGGGTTTCTGCTCCCATACTGAAGTGAAGGAGTAGTAGGGTGCCAGCAGAGCAATTAGACATAAGAGGACTTAGGAGCTTAGATTTTAGTTATCCCTCTATCATTAGCGGGTGGTGTGATTTTAGATAGGCTGACTCGATTGCTAATTTTCTACTCCTTCCTCTGATATTTATTAGAAGGAGTGAATGTACTGAGAAAGCAAAATAGCCACAAGGAGTGAATAGCTGGGGAAGGTAATGAGTCCTTTTCTAATAGCATTTTAGTGAAAAATTATGTGTAACTGCGGGTATGGATGTCCCAGATCTATTGTGAATTCTAATCCTGCTATGCTGCTTCTATAATCTGTGCCTCAGTGAAAGTGGTTGGGGCTGATGATGATCTATAAAAGGTTTCTTTGTTTTTGTTTTTGCTTTTTTTGTCTCCCATCCCATATAGGCCATGGCACTGTCTATACATTGACAATTTACTTGTGAAGCTGGGGACCAAAGCTCAAATTCTCTGTTAATGGGACTTACACCACAGTGATAATAGGCCATTTCTTTGATGGATGGCATCTGTATCTGTGTCTGTGTAAAACAGACTACATAGTTATTTTTTAAATACTACTTTGATTTTTTGTTGCTGTGATAAAATAGTGAACAAAAATGATTTGGGGAGAAAAGTGTTTATCACACTCACACTTCCATATCCCAGTAGATCATTAAAGGAAGTAAAACAAGAACTCAAGCAGAGACCATGGAAGAGTACTGCTGATTGGCTTGCTCCCCATGATTTGCTTAGCTTACTTTCTTATACAGTCCACAATCACCTGTCCAAGGAGGCCCATAGTGAGTTAGGCACTCCAAAGTCAATCTTTTAATTAAGAAAATATCCTCACAGATATTCCCACAAGCCAATCTTAAGAAATCTGATAGAGGCAATTCCTCAACTGAGATTTCTCCCTCTCAAGTGACTCTGATTTGTGCCAATTTGCTAAAAAGTAACCAGCAGAGGTTTATTGTGGGTGATTCTTTAAAAAAAGACCAATAAAGAAGTAATTCAGTTTTAATAAAGATGAAAAAGTAGGTATGTGATCCAACATGAATAGTGTTCTTATTTATAAAGATACTAGGTCTCGAAAAAATAAAAGATACCAGGACACTAGACTCTGTCTCTGCCTCTGTGTTGTGGGATATTAGTTTATGAAGTCTTACATTCATTTATGCTGTGGAATATTTGTTTAATGATGCAAACATGTGCTGCATTCTTTTTTATTGCATTTGTTTAACTCTATATAGATGTGTCACTTTGCCTGTCTAAAACACCTGATTGGTTCAATAAAGAGCTATATGGCTAATAGATAGTTAAGAAAAAGAAATAGGTAGAGCTGCCAGGTAGAGAGAATAAGAAGAGAAATATTGGCTCCAAAGAAGAGGGAGGAATGAGAAAAGGAGAGAAGGATTCCAGGGGGCAGCCACCTACCCACACAGCAGCCACAAAAAGGAAGGAAGGAAAAGGAAGGAAGGAATGAAGGAAAAAAGAAAGTTATGTAGAATAAAGAAAGGTAAAAGGCCCAGAAGCAAACCATAGCTAAAGAGGAAAACAATAATTTAAGTTAGAAAAGCTAGCTAGAAACAAACCAAGCTAAGGCTGGGCATTCATAAGTAAGAATAAAACTCTTTGTATGTATTCGGGAGTTGAGTGGTGGACCCCCAAAGAGTAAATACCAACTCACATCTCTGTCTTTCTGTCTGTTTTTCTCCATTCCTCCATCTCCTCCCTTTCTCTCTTGCTCTCTTTCTTCTTCCCTCCCCCACTGTTCCTCACTATTACTAATCTGTGCACACAAACACTAGATCATGTAATGATGCAGCAAGGCTAGAAACCAAACAAGAACTACACAGAGACTCTTCCCACCAAAAACTCTACTCAAAGGGCTGGGAGATGGCTCAGAGGTTAAGAGCATTGCCTGCTCTTCCAAAGGTCCTGAGTTCAATTCCCAGCAACCACATGGTGGCTTACAACCATCTGTAATAGGATCTCGTGCCCTCTTGTGGCCTGCAGGCATACACACAGACAGAATATTGTATACATAATAAATAAATATTAAAAATCTCTACTCAAAAGTGCTTGTGCTTTCAGTCTGAATCTCTAATATATAGAAATGAAAGAAAATGTGTTTATGGTATATAAGCCTATCAATCTATGATACTTTCTTTTAAAAGCTTCTCACTTGGTTTTTTTGTCTGTTTGTTTTGATTTTGGTTTTGGTTTTGGTTTTTCTGTAGCTTTGGTGCCTGTCCTGGAACTAGCTCATGTAGACTAGGCTGGACTCGGATTCATAAAGATCTGCCTGCCTCTGCCTCTGCCTCCTGAGTGCTGGGATTAAAGGTGTGTGTTATCACCGCCTGGCTGAAAGCTTCTCACTTGGATAGCTACAAGAAGCCATCAGGGTAACTTATAAACAATAAAATTTTATGATTTATAGTTCTGGAGTCAAAGAAGCCCAATATCAAGAGTACAGTAGATTCAGCATCTGTCAAGGATGCTCTCTGTCACCCAGGTGTATGTATGTAATGCCATGTTGTAGACACAAGTCCCAATAAAGACAGAAAAGTATTTCAAAATCTTTTTAAAATTTTTGAGCCAGGTATGGTGTTGCACATCTTTAATCCCATCACTTAGGAGCCAGAGACAGGCAGATCTATGTAGGTTCCAAGCTAGTCTTCAACTCACTCTATAACACTTGAGGCTGAATTACAGCTCATTGTCTTCCTGCCTCAACCTCTATGCCAAGATTCCATTCACTGCACACAATTCCTGCTTCAAGACTCTTTTATAAGGGCATCAATTCCATTCATGCTGACCAAGTCTTTTTGATCTAATCACTTTCTGAAAGGCCTACATGTTAATATTAATACATAGGGAACTAAGATTCACCATGATTTGAGAGACAAGACACAGACTTCATACCACAACAAATGTTCAAACTCAAACCTGTGGTTTTAGACCACTGGCAATTGCCCAGACAATGACCAAGACAATGACTTTTTTTTCTTTCGTTTTTTTTTATTAAAAATTTCCGCCTCCTCCCCGCCTCCCATTTACCTCCCTCCGCCCTCCACTCCCCCTCCCTTTCCTGCCCTGTGGGAAGTCCAAGTTCCTCCCCACTCCATCCAGGTCCAGGAAGGTGAGCATCCAAACAGGCTAGGCCCCCCAAAGCCAGTATGCGTAATAGGATCCAAATCTAGTGTCATTGTCCTTGGCTTCTCAGCAGCCCTCATTGTCTGCCATGTTCAGGGACTCCGGTTTTATCCCGTGCTTTTTCAGTCCCAGTCCAGCTGGCCTTGGTAAGCTCCGAATAGATCAGCCCCACCATCTCAGTGGATGGGAGCACCCCACGCAGTCCAGACTTCCTTGCTCATGTTCTCCCTCCTTCTGTTCCTCATTTGGACCTTGGGAGCTCAGTTTGGTGCACCAATGTGTGGCTCTGTCTCTATCTTCATCCATTGCCAGATGAAGGTTCCCTCACGGTCCTGACTTTCTTTCTCATGTTCTCCCTCCTTCTGCTCGTCATCAGGACCTTGGGAGCTCCATCCAGTGCTCCAATGTGAGGCTCTGTCTCTATCTCTATCCATCGCCAGGTGAAGGTTCTATGGTGATATGCAAGATATTCATCAGTATGGCTATAGGATCTGGCCTTTGACGGCTCCCTCTCCTCAGCTGCCCACGGAACTAGCTGGATACCTGGGAACCCCTCTAGAGTCAAGTCTCTTAACAACCCTAAGATGGCTCCCTTAATTAGGATATACACTTCCCTGCTCCCATATACACCCTTCCTATATCCCAAGCATCCCATTCCCCCAAGCTCTCCCCATCCTCCCCTTCACGCTTTTCTCTCCCCATCTCCCCTTGCCCCCATCCCACCCCACCTGTAATCACAATCCCACATGCTCCAAAGAAGCAGGCAAAGAGAAATCAAAGACAATTATCTTCATTCCATTTTCACTTTCATGCCAATTCCTTCACCATCCTAAACCTACAGGTCAAAGTACTTAAATCTTGAGATTTCCTATTTAATTGCTTTACCTTTGTGTTTGTGTGTTTGTGTGTGTGTGTGTGTGTGTGTGTGTGTGTGTGTGTGTGTGTAAAATATGCACACTGGTGCCACTGTGTGCATGTTGTTAGAAAAAAACTTGAAAAAATAAGTTCTCGCCCCTTCCACCATATGTGGTCCCAAGATTGAACTCAAGTTGCTCAAGTTGTCAAGCTTGGAAGCAAGCGCCTTTACTAATGGACCATCTCGCAGCTCCTAAACTTTCTTAAAGGTGAAGGTGCAGTTTTTAGAGAGAATGAATATTGTCACTAAAAAAAAAACCAAACAAACATAAAGCAATTGAGAGATATTAAGGCTTATGAAACAAACAAACAAATAAATAAATAAATAAATAAGCTAAATTATGGGACTTTTCCTAACAGAATTAAATTTGTCTGTTGTTGGAAGGCCACTGGTTTGCTTGCTGGCAGCCCAGCAGTTTAGACCCCAAATAATCACACAGAAATCATATTATTTAAATCACTGCTTGGCCCATTATTTCTAGCTTCTTATTTGCTAACTCTTACATCTTAATTTAACCCATCTCCATTAATCTGTGCATCACCATGAGGTTGTGACCTACCAGCAAAGTTTCAGTGTGTCTGTCTCTGGCTTCTCTCCTGACTCTGCCCTTCTTTTTCCCAGCTTATTTTTTCCCTGCCTACCTATATTCTGCCCTGTGCAGACCCAAAAGCTGTCCTTCATTAACCAGTGGCATTCACAGCATACAGAGGGGAATCCCACATCATTTGTCCCTGCCTTCCTCCAGAGCAAAAGACTTGTCTATAAGCAATTTGAAGGAGAGAAATCAGGGAAACAGCTAAGGTTTTGTGCATCGCTGTTTGGCATAACAGGTTGGCATGATAAATGGTGGCAAACAAGATTGCTTTATTTTCCAAAAATATACTTTGAGGACCAACATTTCAAAGGAAACTCTAGATAAGCCACCCCATGACTGGACGGGGACAGGCTGGGCAGTCTGTTTTCAGCTGGAGGACTTCCCCTCAAGATGTACCGGAGAATGAGACTTTTGTTCTGATACAGCTACAATGACCTCTCAAGAACCTTTCTCCAGACATCGGCCACCTCCTGCTCTTTGCATGTATTTCCCAACCCTTTCCATTCTATGCAGTCAGCAGTTCTCCTCTCACCGTCTGCTCATTCTAACCAGCAAGCCTTTCTTCAGAAAGGCAGCAGACCTTCTGGATCTTGCTCCCTCTGGTATGTGTGTTTTCTTTAAACTTTTCCTTACTTTATTTTTGCCTCTCCAAAAGAAGATATTGACTTTATTTTATAAGCTGAAACCCCCACCTATGCCTGCAACTTTTTCCTCCTCTAAAGCTTCACTCCATCAATTATTCTGTCTGTTGGATATTTCAAACTTCCTCCGATGGCTTCTTCCCTTGATCCTGCAGACATCATGTTGAAATACCTACTATCCTTAAAATTTCAAAATAAAACCTGCTCTCAACCCTGTTTTCCCTAAAGTCAGCATTTCTTCATCTTCCCATGGGTCCTTGCTCTCTCCTTATTTAGATATTTTTTAAAAGAGAAACTGTATTTTTCCCATAAGGTTGTAACCATTTTTCCTTGAATTATTGCATCATTGTTTCTACTCCAGGACAAATAAATGTTCCAGCACATGTTATCAAAACCTCTAATTATCAACTTCACAGGCTTTTACCTTTCATGTGTGAATTTCCCATTCCATGTAATGCAATACTCCTATTAAGCCACCAACGTTCTTTCATCCCATGAAAAGTTCCAGAAAAAGAATTTGAACTTGAGTAGGGTGGTAATGGTGCACACCTTTAATTCCAACACTTGGGAGGCAGAGGCAGCAGGTTCTCTGAGTTAGAGTCCAGCCTGGAGAATTTGGACTTGACTAGTATAATTTACTGCTATTTCCCTGGAGCCTAGATTGGGTTGTGTTTCATAGAAATTCATAGAAGTTCAATGAATAATGATGTCACTTGGTTTCATGTTACTTGTGGCGAGATGAAAGACTCAGTAATCCAGTATTCCAGAGTTCAAGAACTTATCTTGAATAATATTTATGGTAATTTCTAAACCATTGTACACAAGTAACCATGGCTCAAATTTTAGTATATTTCATGTATCAGATACCACTGTGGAATATTATTTCTGTACACCACAAAGATGTGTTACTCTGTTTGTTAATTAAAAAGTTGATTAGCCAATGGTTAGGCAGGATTTTCGAGGCAGAGAGAACTGTGGGGAAAAAGAGGGGCAGAGTCTCAGGAGTCAAGAGAAGATGCCAAGAGATGCAGAGAGATGAGGCTAGGAATTCATAGATGAGGAAAATAAGCCTCGTGGGAGCACGTTAATCAATAGAAATAGGTTAATTTAACTCATAAGTGATATCTAAAATAAAGCAAGCCTAAGCTATCAACTGAGCATTTATAATTAATATTAAGTCTCTTTGTAATTTTTTGGTGAGTGACTAGCAGAACAAAACTGATTAACTGTCTAGACAGAAAACTCTGCCTACAAGATACTTAAGAGGCAGCAGTGATTGGTGGCAAAGACAAAGTTCCCCTTTCTCCAAGCCTCACATCATCGATAGGGAAGACAGTGCTTAATGTTCTTGCTACTTTGTATGAATCTAACAAGCTAAATAGAAATAAACAAAAGAATGGCCTGAACTAATCTCATGATATAGTGCAAGTTAGACTTTGAGTGTCATTGCAATCATTTCTACTAAGATTCACTTGCCCCTTCACCTCCAGTTAGCCCTTGTCCATTACAGACAGCTAAGGATGTCCTTCCCTCTCATTGAACTGCCATGGTATATTTGCATGTTCACATGTACACAGAGACTCCGCCTTTCTAGTTTATTCTTTTAACTTAATATTATTTTTTAAGTTTTATTTATTTTATGTGTATGAAAGTTTGCCAACATATTCATGCATAGTGCCTAAATAAGTCAACAAAGAATGTTGGATCCCTAGAACTGAAATTATGGATGGTTGCGATCCATGTGTAGGTGCTGGAAACCAAACCTGGGTCTTGGAGAAGTGCAACAGGTGCTCTTAACCGCTGAGCTATCTCTCCAGCCCTCTATGTGTTTTCGACAATACCAGATGGCTCAGGAGACATTAGCTTTATATCATATTGCATAAGTAATCTCATTTTCCTTCTTTTTTGAGATCTCTTTTGGTGGTTATCTATTTTAGGGTCTTTGGCATCCTCATATGAGAACTTAAGAAGAAAATTCTTTAACATTTTCTTTTTGAAAAGATTTTGGAATTTGAGTTTAGTGTCTTAAATGAATAAGTTATCCTGGTTTTTATTTTAATGTCAGTTTTAACAAGTTGTGATTTCCAAGGATTTTTATTTTCATTTCCTCTGTATTGCTGGATCTGCCAGCATAACATTTTCTCTTGTTACCTAATATTTTTAGATCCTAGAATGATATTTTGTCTCATTACTGATACCAATTATATTTTACTTTCTTAAGTAATATTGTTGTTTTAATAATTTATTAAACATTTCTAAATATTGATTTTTGCTTTTGTGATTTTTGTCTACTATTTATTTTCATTGGTTTTGCACACATATTTTATTTAACATTTTTCTGCTTATTTAAAATTTAGTTAGCATATTTCTAAGTTCTTAAGTGAAACCATAGGTCATCATTTTTAATTTTTCCCTCCAATATATTTAATGTTCACATTTTTGTTAGTTGCTTCCCATAAACTTGACATTTTCTGACTTCCCTTTTATTTTTCCTTCTTAAAGTATATATTATTTCATGTTTTCATTTGAAACATAGGCAACCCCTCTAGTGACTAGTCTAATTTTAAAATACAGTCTTGAGCTTTGAGTGATTTGACTAACTTTTTTTTCTTTGAAATTTAATGCCATTTTTATAAAAGAACAATCTTGGTGTGATACTGCTCCTTTGAAACACACTGAGATTCATTTTATGGGTAACCATATGGTATCTTAACAAACATTTGATGTACACTTGAGAAAGAAAATTAAGCTCTTGTTCATTTTAGTCTTGGTCAGTTAAGGCTCAGTACTTCGGTCATCTTTAGACAGAGCTTGGCAAAGCAGTCTCTTCTTGGGACATCACTGGAGTCATACCACAAGGAAACGAGACCATAAACAGGACCCAAGAAAGTCTGTTTCTAATTCCTTTTTCTGTGCCCATTGCTCACAAAAAGTTTACAGGGTTATTTCTGTGTCAGTCTAATAAGGCATACCTAATACTCCAATATAAAGGAGAATAAAAAAATACAAATATGTTCATTGTGACTTAGGAGACATATTTATCAGATTTATATAATGAGTTGATACTATCTCCATGTTTTCTCTCCAATTAGAAGTTGCTCTTTAGTCATATGCAGCCCACATAGTCATCCAAACCACTCTCAGAGACCATCTGGACTACTGCAAAAAGATCTTAATAGATTTGTCTGCATCCACTTTGGCTCCCTGACAACAGTTATAGAACTCAGCAAAAAAATCTGACCAAGCCACATACTTTCTATTCTTGCCCTGGCCACCTTTACTAGAAGCCTAGGCACTGAAGAACCTTTCATAGTCTCTACAAGCATAAGTTTAAAATGAAATCTATAAATATGATCTGTGAAGCCAGTTATAGCTTGCACTGTTACACAATTTGAGGTTCTTCCCATGCATGCTGTCCCTCCTTCATCTGTCTTGGGGCTTCTTGGTGTCTTAGTTTAATGAATGTATGTTTAACCCCATATTTTATAAAGGCTCTTTGAGCTAGGGTATCCTTTTTTTTTTGAGCTTACCCTGTCTCACTTGAACACTGAGTTCAAGTACTCCTAGCCATGTTATTCTTACTTATAGCACCTTTTGATTTTACTGACAATGGCTATCATATTTTTCTTTTCCTATTCTTATGATGAATACTTTTGAAAGCTACTTAAAAGAAAGTATTGCTCTTTCTATTACTGTCAAAAAATGCTTAACAAAAGAAACTAAGGGAAGGAAGACTTATTTGGGCTCACAGATCAAGAATATAGTCAACCATAGTGCAATACTTATGATGGCAGGAGATTGAGGTAACTAATCATGCTGCATCCATAATCAGGAAACATAAAAACATAAATCTTGATTTAGAGTATTGTTTCTCCTCTTTATTTAGTCTAGAATCCTAGCCCTTAGACTGTTTGCTATCCATATTTAGGGAGTGCCTTTCCAATTTGACAATATGAGCTAGAAACACAGACATGCATAGAAGTTTGTCTTATAGATAATAATTCTAGATCCTATCAAGTTGGCAATCAGTATACAGCATCAAAGGAAGAAGTATTTATTTTGTCTCATGACTTGAAAAAACACAGTTGATCGCAGTGGGGAAGTTGTGTCCTTATGGGGCTCTGTGGCAGTAGGATCGTGTTACTAGAACTACAGACAATTTAAGGAAGCAGAAAGCAGAAACACGGAGACCCAAGAATAGCTACAAACTTCAAAAATTTTCCCTCCCAAGCCACTTCCTCCAGTAAGACCACACCTCCCCAAAAGTTCCACAACTCCCCAAAATAGCACTACATACTTCCTATCAAGCATTCAAACACAGGATCTTATGGGGGACATTTCACATCAAATCTCTAATAGCATGGATATTTTCCTGCCATTAGTGAACCATATTACTTAATTCAGGACCAAAATGGGCTATGGTCTATGACACATAATCCTTTTATTTCACATTTAATTTTTCTAATATTACTATTAATGATATTATTAATATATTGATGGTATTAATTCATATTAATAATTGTTAATATAATATTAACATATTATTATTTCATTACTTTCTCCCCAGGATACTTTAATCAACCTAAAACATGCTTTCAATGTTTATCAAATGTACTAACTTTGTACACTCACTGGTTTCTATATATTATGACTCTTCCTTCTCTCCTGTACTATTAAATATAAGAACTCTCTCTGTGTTGCTGTATTAATACCAAGCTCATTCTCTCACTAAAGCTCCCTGGTATGATTACCTATTAACTGATGAAGAAATCTAATCTATTTGTACAGAGTCTTCTCTTAAGTTTTTGTAGGCAAGATTCTGTAGGTCCATGGATGAGTGGTAGCTAGGTTTCCATAGTTCTGATGACAGTAGCCCACACCTTTTTTTCTATCAAGTGGCATTGCTGTTTCCTTATCTTTCTTACAGATACAGAAATATTATAATCAAGACAGCAGTGATTCATAAAGTGAGAATTAAACCCCATTTCCTCTTTCTTCCAAATGCCAGTGTCCTATTTCTTGCATGTATCTCAGCTCCTTGAACAAATGGATTGCATTCAAGGTCTAATTTTCTGCCCTGGTTTTAGAATACAGACTTTTTCATAAAATGCCTTCCTCCTACAGGCCACAGCAAAGACTCACTGCAAGCCTCAAGTTCTATGCCAGCCCTTAGCTTTGTGCAAGAGCTTGCCAGGCCTCAAACTAGCTATTTGGAGTTGGCAAAGCTGTTTACTTTCAAGCCTCCACTGTCAATAGATCAAGTAGAAACATTGATAACTCAATGAAGCTCCAGGCAGCCTGCCCATCAGGAGCATCAACATGATACATCTCTATGTACAGGAAGATTTAGCCCTAAAGCCTAAGTAAAGAGGAACTCCTGGTTTTGATCCAGAATGGATAATAGCACTGTCCACTCTTGAACTTGCCAGGACAGGGAGAAATCTGTGCAAACATCTATCTTGGCTAAAATAGCCTCATGAACCACACAGCGTACTAATAGGCTTGGGGAATAATAAGGATGAACAAATAGCCATAGGGACTGGAGCTGAGATTCTCAGTTGATGGATGAAAGTAGCAACTGTACTCCCTCCTTAACAATTTTTAGTGAGAGATTCTGCTATGTGGCAGGCACTTAGCCATAGGTGATTTTCAACATAGTCATAGTCTATGGAGAAAAAGAAGCAAAGTAACAGAGTAAGTAAAATAATCACAGTAGTGTTTTGTTATCCCTACCGATGATTGTGACCTTGGCCCTGACTGACCACCGTAAACCACACAGTGAGTTGGGTTGAGTCAGATCTGCTGCTGCTGGCTGCTTTTCAAAACTTCTCCAAGCCAGGTAGAGCAGACTGTAGCGCTGTAGCTGTGATGGGACTGAGATTTATTGATGTTGCTACCTGTGACACCACTTTTGAAATTAACTCCAAGAGGTGTCAGGAAACACATTAAAATGTTACTTCCCTCGCTGTTCTCATCTAAAAAAGAATATCTTCGGTTACTCTTTTTGAGACTTCACAAACCACATGAGATGACTCACCAGGGCATGTTACATAAACCGACCATTGCATTTATTTATATTTCATTAGGATTCTGACACTCATTCCTCCTCGAGGTATTCCCTGAATCCATTTCCCTTTGTTTCTATGTTCCTTAAATGTCTCCGCATCATTCGACTTCACTGTCCCCAGCTTCCATCTCTGCTGTTACGATCTCTTGCTAAGTGAAGACAGAAAAGTCTTGAAATGAGGGCTCACACTCAGGTTTTTACTAGATAATAAGATATCCATCCTAAGTAATTTGTTTTACAATGAAATATTGTGTTTTAGAGACATAATGTGCCTTTCATTCTTTAAATTTTATACGTTCTCAATGGTTGCACCTTACTTTGGATTCTTGGATTTCTTTGGAGCGGTTGCTTTATCTAGGAGTACACAACGAAGTGCTGCTATGTCTAACTCAAAGTCACCTAGGGTTGTGTCGATTATTGAGGGAACTTATTCACATCATAATCTAGTGTAAGTCACTGAAGAGTTATATATTGTGCATTCTGTGCAACTGAGTGACAGTCATATCTAAGCCTACTTATTTTATTAAATACCTGATATGAAATTAAAGCATTAAACATGACAATGAAGGAATGAATATGATGAGAGCTAAGATTTCCTCTGCTAACACCACACACTAAGAGTTCTATGTATTTAATGGCTGAGACAATGACTCATGGGATAAAAGCTTCTGATGAGAAAACCTGGTGATCAGAGTTAAAACCCTGCAATATACATTACAGATAAAATGATAAATGTGGTTGTAATGCATCTATAATCCCAATACTCCTAAGGTGAAGTAAGAGAAAGATATTAGAAAACTTCCCTGAAGCCTGTAGGCCAGCTAACTTACAGTATATAATAGTATGGGAGAAGCAAGAAGGAAGGTGAGAACTAATTCCTGAAAGTCTGTCCTCTGAATTGTACATGAATCATGAGCACACACACATGTACATACCCACACACAATGCACACACACACACACACACACACACACACACACACATACACACACACAAATACATATACCATTTCTATAAAAGAATTTAGGAAAGAAAGAGCTCCTAACTTCATCTTGATAGGAGTAATGGACTAGGGATTCAGGTTGAAATTAGGTGCTCTAAGGACTGACCTTAAAATGTAGACTCTGGTACTAAACTGAGCTTCTCTTCAGACAAACACGGGGCCAGCTATTAGACTGAGCTGCCCCCTAGTTTGCCATTCAGTCCAGTCATAGAACAAAATCCTTGTGTCATTCAATAGACAAAAAGGAAATGCAACTATGGTAAGATCAAAGATGTAGTTTTGTTCTTGTGTTTTTTATAACTAAAATGAGCAAGTGGGAAGAAGACCATGACACTCAACAGAGTATTCACAAATTATTACTGTGGCTAGGTTTTTCTGTCTCTCTCACTAGACTGGCCATAATGAGAGAAAATCTTTCTATCCCATACATCCCTGTCTTTTTCTTCTGCCTAGCATTTCCTCTTTCCTCTTAGAATATTAACAATGAACACTGGCAGATTAAAATAGTTTAAGCATCTGGGAACCTATACAGTCCATAAGGTAGCTTTATGCTTCTTAAGGTACTGTTTCCAAACTAATGATTACAAAAATGATGTTTTATGACACAAAACTTCCATGCAGCTATCTGAATGATAGCAACCTAAGCGTTCTTTTCTTCTGGCTTTCTGGATTGTGGAATAGCATTGGGCTTTTATTCGTGCTTTTATTCTCTGCTATAAGATGGCATCAACATGAAAAGGAACTCAGATATGGAACATAGGTGCTCTACACAGTAGTTTGTTGCATGTATTCAAACACCAAATAGCTTTTAGAACTCTAGACAAAGTCAAACTCTCAGCTCAAAGTTGTAGAAAGTTGTGAGAAACCCCCATGTCCATTCATCCTTTCTTCCCATCCCATTAAGCAACCAGTTTCAAACCAGAATCATTTGCTTAAATCAGAGCATCCCAGAGTATGAACCTCTCCTTTATGGGATAAAAGGGAGGGATAGGACAGTGAGCATGTCACACTCTTCAGTGCATTTTCTTTCTCTGGGAATTATCTGGCCATTTTTCCATTTTCTATACTTTTTCCCTGTTTTCTTACACCATGTTAAACTGGAAATTTAATACTAGCCTTTCTAACTCTCCTTCCTAAGGGTCCTAGGTAGTTCTACTATCAAGCCACTGCTTTAATTCCCTAGGTCAAACCATCTCTGTATCTAGTGATGAATATTATTACCCAGTCCAAGGCCTTGACTGGTACTTTTCCATGCCACTGGCCTCTTTTCAGTATTACCTGTGATTTTTATGAGGTTGTGGTTGTTGTTGTTGTTCAGTTGATTGTTGGTTGGGGTTTTTTTTTTGGTCCCCAAACCAAAAAATGACTAGGAAATAAATCAAAAGAATAGGTATTCTGTGAAAATAGACATGCTTTTAATCCATCTTTAAAAAAAACTAGTTTTTTTTCATTCCTTTAAAATATTATGAGTACTGTCTAGGACAGCCATCAACCTATCAAATAGCTGTAACTATTATTATATTACTGGTGAAGAAATTGAGATTTGTGGTCTCTTACAAATGTAAAACTTATAAGTGAAGGAACCAGTATTTGACACTAAAACAAAACAAAAAGAAAAATCTGTGTTGTATGAGGAGCAGTCAGGTCAGTACATGAGGTGACACTATTACTTATGTCTCATCATGTCCTTTGTGCTGCCATGTTTAAAGGATAGCATTGGGTTGTTGTTCTATACCACAACATAACAACAATGAGTAAAGGGGCTCATAAATAAAGACATCTCAGTGTGAAACTTAGTGGCTTTTAACTATCTCATGTGCTCAAATGCCAACTATTACTTAGAATGTTATTCGCATGCTGTCACTTGAATCCAAGTTACAGAAAGTTGTTAGAAATCCCTGTCCCTTTCTCATGTTCTCTCTCCTTCTGCTCCTCATCAGGACCTTGGGAGCTCAGTCCGGTGCTCCAATGTGGGGCTCTGTCATTTTCTTCATCTATCGTCAGGTGGAGGTTCTATGGTGATATGCAAGAAATTCATCAGTATGGCTATAGGAACTGGCCTTTTCAGGCTCCCTCTCCTCAGCTGCCCAAGGAACTAACTGGGGGCGTCTCCCTGGAAACCTGGGAACCCCTCTAGGGTCAAGTCTCTTGACAACCCTCAGGTAGCTCCTTAAATTAAGATATATGCTTCCCTGCTCCCATATCCACCCTTCCTATATCCCAAGCACCCCATTCCTCCGAGCTCCCCCCGTTCTCCCCTTCACACTTTTCTCTCCCCATCTTCCCCTGGCCCAGTCTTGCCCAACCCTCAAGTTCCCAATTTTGCCTGGCGATAGTGTCTACTTCCAATATCCAGGAGGATTACTATATCTTTTTTTGGGAGTTCACCTTCTTATTATCTTCTCAAGGATCCCAAATTTATAGGCTCGATGTTCTTTAATTATGGCTAGAAACCGATTATGAGTGAGTACATCCCATGTTCATCTTTTTGGGTCTGGGTTACCTCACTCAGAATAGTGTTTTCTATTTCCATCCATTTGCCTGCAAAATTCAAGATGTCAGGACCGTGAGGGAACCTCCATCTGGCGACAGATGGGGAAGGTGACTGAGCCCCACATTGGAGCACTGGACTGAGCTCCCAAGGTCCTGATGAGGAGCAGAAGGAGCGAGAACATGAGGGAGAAAGTCAGGAACGAGAGAGGTGTGTTCACTCATGGAGATGGTGGGACAGAACTAGTGGGAGATCACCAACTCCAGTTGGAATGGGACTGATGGATCATGCGACCAAACCCGTCTCTCTGAATGTGGCCAACAGCGGGGGCTGACTGAGAAGCAAAGGACAATGGCTCTGGGCTCTGATTCTTCTGCATGGACGGGCTCTGTGGGAGCCTTCTCAGCTTGGTCGATCACCTTCCTGGACCTGGGGGGAGTTGGGAGGACCTTGGTCTTAGTATAGAGTGGGGAACCCTGATGGCTCCTTGGCCTTGAGAGGGAGAGAGGGGAGGTATGGGTGGAGGGGAGGGGAGGGAAGGGGGAGAAGGAGGGAAGGGAAGGGGGAGGAGGAGGGGAGGGAGGGGGGAGGAGGAGGGAAGGAGATGGAAATTTTTAAATATAAAAAAAATAAACCATGAGAAAAAAAAAAAGAAATCCCTGTCCCTACTTGTCCTTTTGTCCCATTCCTTTCCATATCAGATTTCAGGAAGGAATCATTTCACAAACATTACTCTCTGTTCTTAGAGCAGTTAGACACTTCCAGTTTAAAGCCTCATTGATCCTCCGTGACTTCGAACACCACATGTACTCATTCACACAGTCTACACCCATTCCTTTACTGCACATCTTCTGTATTCCAGGAACTGGGATATATATCAAATGACAGTCAGCAAAATAACTCTCTAAGGATATTTCTTATTGGTAGTGGTTCTGCCCTTATGATCTAATGACCTCGAAAGGCTACAACTCCTGACACCATCATCTTAGGGATTGGAATTTTTACATAAAAATTTTGGAGATATGTGAGCATTCCTTTCCATAATGAGTGTCTCCCTACCTTATGTTTCTCTATACTCTTCTTCTTCTTTCTACTTTGTATAGTTTTGTTAATATTATTCATAATTCATTAGTCATTATTCACATTTCAGAGGATTGCTTGATGGTGAGATATCAATAAATTAATACATTTAAGTTATCATGGAAAGAAGTGACAAATGCCTGCTAAACTGATATAAACATGAGCAGGTGTTTCCTACAAAATTTTCTTAAATTTGTGAATTGCTGTGAATAATCATTGCATTAACAAGAAATGATGGAGAAACTGGCAAGTTAAGCTTTATGCCTCTTTCCAACCATCCCTGGCTCCTAGGTCATGATGCATCTCATGGACATTTATGGTTAGAACCATATGGATTTTGTCTTGCACGCCAAAGGTCTGTATAATCTCAGATTGTGGCTACAGTAATATTCCTTTTTGTGATGATAAATCATGAAGTCTTACCTCTCTTCACCAAAACGCATGCTTGTATTACGGCATCGATGCAACAATGACAGGTATAAAACAACCCTTCTATTCTCAAATGAAATGTTCTTTTCTCTATGAATCTCTTTGTACCATATCAAGGCACAATGATTCCTCTGCTACTAAAGCATGCACAAAATTCCATTGTACTAGATGAGTATATGCTCAACTATCTACCTATCTACCATCTATCTACATATCTACCATCTATCTATCTACCTATCTACCATCTATCTACCTATCTACCATCTATCTACATATCTACCATCTATCTACCTATCTACCATCTATCTATCCCTTCAAGTATCTACATATTTATCATAAATATTAGGTAGTTTTAACAGACTAACGCAGATGAACAAGACCATACTTAATCTTTACTCCTGTTTGGAGTGATAGTTTCCTAGGAGATAAGTAAAGCATGCTTCTAAATATGTCTGTGAAGATGTCTCCACACGTGATTAGTTCATGAGGACTCTGGCTTAATACATGTTCAATATATCCATAGATCCATAATTTGAATAGAGGTTGTAAAAGAAAAAAATGTGGAAATGACTTAGAGGAAATTGGAAGTCGTCTTAGGGGAGTATCCACTGCCCTGACTTCTTCCTGATTTTGCTTTTCTCTGATGTCTACAATGAGTTTGGTGGCTTCTGCTATGTATATCACCACCATGATATTCTGCTCCATTGCAGGCTCAGAGTTAACAGAGTCAACAATTATAAACAGAAACGTGTAAAACTGTAAGTGAAAATGTCTTTCCTTCCTTATATTCTTTATGTCTAGAATTTTGTCCCATCAATAAATAGTCTGACTACTTATTTCTCTAATATTTCTTTTGAATCACACTTTTAGAACTCTCAACCTATGATATGTTGGAATTTCTGCTTTCAAGCCAGTGGCAAAGAGGGTATCATAGTGGGAAGGTGTCACGGAACAAAGATGCCCACCTCTTGTCAATCAGAAAGCAAAGGGATTGTAAGGGAGAACATCCCAGTGCCTCCTTGGAGGCATATTTTCATGACCTGTCCTCTTTCCACAAAGCCTACCAGAAATATCCCACTAGTTTCTAATAAAATCATGAAATGAGGACCCAACATTTATCATGGGAGCCTTTGAGGAAGACACAAAATACAAATGTACACACTATCTACTTCTTCTAATCAGTCTTGCCATGTGGAAGAAAAGAGCCCTGAGAAGCTGAGTTATTCCTTGCTGATATCTTCACTTCCTTACAGGATTGGCCTTAAGTAAATATACTAGAACTAAATATGTAGAGTGCTTTAAAGTCTGAGAAAATATATCATATTAAACAAGTTAACGAGTTGTGAAAAACATTTTACATTTTAGATAGAGTGGCCAAATATGTTTTTATAGAGGTAACTGTCAATAGTGTAAAGGACAGAGATATTGGAGTAGGTTTGAGTTTAAAATTCAAGAGATTGAGCCGGGCGGTGGTGGCGCACGCCTTTAATCCCAGCACTCGGGAGGCAGAGGCAGGCGGATCTCTGTGAGTTCGAGGCCAGCCTGGTCTACAAGAGCTAGTTCCAGGACAGGCTCCAAAGCCGCAGAGAAACCCTGTCTCGAAAAACCAAAAAAAAAAAAAAAAAAAAAAATTCAAGAGATTGTCATCACCCTTCCCCTCTATGAAAAATGAAAGATTGGATTTCTTAAAGGAGTACATAATCCCCTGTGTTAATAGTACAATGTCCTGGTTTGAGCTTAACATCCAAGATATTGCCATCACCCTTCCCCTCCATAAAAAAAATGGATTTTTAAAAAGATTATAGAATTCTCTGTGTTAAAAAGTACAATGTCCTGGTTCATCTTAGCTGATGGTGTTTCTGTGGTCTTTGGCCAGGATCACTTTTCCCATTGTTCTGTGCTCTCTTTTCTTGTTTTGTTTCCCAAGGAAATTTTGGGTTCTTCTTATGCAGACCCTCTATTTAAAGTAACTCTAATCATCCTTATGTAGGTCCCCAAAGATTTTCTAGCCTTTCTGTTCTCAGAATGCAAAAATATAAATTTCCTATTCTAAGACATTCTTTATTCGTTAGGATGAGAATTGTTTTGCCTGCAAATGACAGAAATTCAAATTTAAAATTCACTTATATAAAAATGAACTCAGATGATTACATAATCAGAAAATCCCAAAGGACTTAATCTGACCAGGCAAAACTGGATACAGGGCTTCAAACTGTCAACAGCATTTTCTGCCTTTCCAGCTTGCTTCTGTTCTCTCTGTCTCTCTCTGTCTCTCTCTCTCTCTGTCTCTCTCTGTCTCTCTCTCTCTCTCTCTCTCTCTCTCTCTCTCTCTCTCTCTCTCTCTCTCTCTCTCTCTCTCTCTCCATGAGAATAAAGATGACGATAAGCTGTTTTGGGCTACCTCTGCCCTCACAACCATTACTTGCATAGGAAAGGCAGGGCCCTCTGCCTACAAGCATCCACAGAAGGCATTCCCAACAGTGTCCATCAATCATGTTTGAATATGTGTACCTGAATCTGGGCTTATATAGTTTGAGTGTCACTCGTCTCTTCTGAAATTTGCAAGGTCAACTTAATCCTTACTTTCAGATAGGAAGAAGGAAAGCTGACCTGGCTATGGCAGTTAGAATCATTTTGAAAATCATTAAGAAAAGGTATCAGAGCAGTCTCCATATTTGAATAGCAGTAGCTATATAAGAAGAGGGAGAGCATTTTGGAAGATGGATCACTTAACAGGGTGCCTATCATGTACACATGAGAACCTTCAAAAGGATCTCAAGCACCTATGTAGGAAAGCAAGGTATGATCTTTCACATCAGTAGCCCTATTAGAAAGAAGGCAGGGGGAAGAGGCAGAGACAGGAATTCCTGAAACTTTCTGGCAAGCCAGTCTAGCAAATGAATGATACAGTAATAAGATACCTTGCCTTCAAAGATAAGATGAAGATCAGTCAAGTAAGATGCTTGTTGTTAACATATGCCTTCAAGACAACACACACACACACACACACACACACACGTTACAAGAAGCGGGGGCCATTTGTCCCTGCTGCCCGGTTAGCTTACACCCGAAATAACCACACAAACTATATTCATTAAAACACTGCTTGGCTATTAGATCTAACTTCTTATTGGCTAACTCTTACATCTTAATTTAACCCATTTCTATTAATCTGTGTATCACCATGTGACTGTGGCTTACCAGCAAGATTCTAACCAGTGTCCATCTCAGGCAAGACAGCCATGGTGTTTCTCACTCTGCCCTACTTCCCAGCATTCAGTTCTGTTTTCTCCACCTACCTAAGTTGTGCCCTATCAGGCCCAAAGCAGTTTCTTTATTCATTAACCAATGAAAACAAGACATGAACAGAAGAACCTCCTACACCACACACACACTTAAAAGCAATGAAAAGATTAGAACACATGTATAATGAACAATACCTCCTATCTCCTACTGTATGACCTTTTGCATTAAATTGACAGCAGGAAGATCATCCATAAATGGACTGCCACAAGCATCAACCAAGTAAATGTTTCCTTTAAATTTTCTCCTTTGTGGAATGTGCTCTTAGCCACAGATTACAAGTATGTGGACCAATCATCATGCACAAAAGGATCAGTGGCTTTGTGAAGTTGTTTTATATTTATTTGTCAAAGTAAATTCTAAATTTACATCTCCAGGGTCAAATTTATTGATGTCTGGTTCCTAGCTTGACATCAGTCACAGTGAACAGGCAAGGATATTTCCATCAGAGAGACACTGCAGAAGCAAGAGTTTCAGACTAGACTTCAATGTTTAAAGGAGAGAGTTACCAATATACTATCCTTATTCTCATTTTTAAAAGATGATGTGTTTCATGATTTATATCCCCCCTAAGATTATATTGAGCTGGGAACATTCCAAAAATGTAACAAAAATATATCCAAAAGAAGTGACATTAATCATATTTAAAACTTTTTCTTTGTTCCAGTCACAAATGGGAAAATGAAAGTATAGCCTGTATGTCATTTGAAATATATATATATTTGAAATATATATATATATATATATATATATATATATATATATATATTTCAAATGACATACAGGCTATACTATATATATACATATACATATATATATACATACACACACAAACACACACACACACACACACACACACACACACACACACACATATATATATATATATATATATATATATCCCAGAGACCTGCCCGTAGTTATCTTCAGAAAACTCGGGAAGGATGATAAGTTAGCTACCTTTTGTCACTGTGACAAAACACCTGAGATAGTGACTAAAAATGAGAGATTTCTTTTGGTTCATGGTTACAGGAGTTTCAGGCCCAGGTCATCTGGTTCACTGATTTACTGATTTGGGCTTTAAGATAAGGCAGAATGTCATGGCAGTGGGAGCATATGGCTGAAGCAAGTGTTAAGTCATAGCAGCAAAAAAGAGTGGAGGAGGAATCAATGTCAGACATTCACACCTCCTTCTACAGTTTCTAACAATTTTTAATTGTCCCTTGGATTAGGAGTACATGTACATCATTGTTCCTTCTTCCTTCTGTCATGCCCAGTAGATGAGAACTACAACATGAAGATATAGCTTCTCTAAATGCTGGAGAAACATTGGAGATGATTTATCAAGGGCAATAAAAGCATAGACAGATATAGAACAAATTTTGGTGATGCAGAGATGTGGTAACAAAGCATTCTGGAGATGCTCAGGGTGATAATGATCCAGAAGAGACAGCAGTCATGGGGACAGTAGCCTGAGATCAGCAACCAAACACCAATCAGATTATTAAAGGACTGTCACAGCAGGGGTTAGTAAGATGTTCCTATAGGGTTGGGAAATGCTTGCCAAACATACTGAGCCCTGAGTTTGATCTCTAACACTGGTAGAAAACATGTCTGGTACTCTATCAAACCGCAGTGTACTCCATAGAATGCAGTCATGATCGGTCATGGAAGAGAGTATCTAAAAACCCTCCAGGATCACTGCTGCAGTTTGAATGAAAATGGCCCCCATAAGCTCAGCGGGAACAGAACTATTAGAAGGTTTGGCCTTGTTGGAATGTGAGTAGCTTTGTTGGGGGAACTGTGTCACTGGGTTTTAAGGTTTCAAATGCTCAAGTCAAGCCCAATATCTCTCTCTTCCTGCTGCCCACAGATATATGTATAGAACTCTTGGCTCCTTCTCCAGCACCATGCCTGCCTGCATACCACCACGCTTACTGTCATGATGACAATGGACTAAACCTCTGAACCTGTAACCCATTCCAAATTAAATGTTTTCCTTTATAAGAGCTTCTATGGTCATGAAGTCTCTTCATAACAATAGAAATCCTTACTAATATACCAAGAATATTAGCATGTAGAAAATAAAGGCCTTTGGCTGGAAGTCAGCCACCAATTAATAAAGGTTAGGGCATTAAGTGAAAATCCACTACTGTTTTTGGTGTTGTGTTTGTTGGTTTGTTTTGAAACTTGACATAAGCTAGAAGTATTTGGGAAGAGGGACTCTCAATTGAGAAAATTTGTCCCTAAGATTGGCTTCTAGGCAAGTCAGGCATTTTCTTAACCGATTGACATGGGAGGGCAAGCACACTGTTGGTAGTACCACCTGAGGGCAGGTTATCCTTGGTTGTATAACAAAGCAAGTTGAGCAAGACCTAAGGAGCAAGCCAGTAGGCAGCATTCCTCCATGGCCTCTGCTTTAGTTCCTGCCTCCAAGTTCCTGCCTTGAGTTCCTGCCCTGAATTCCTTTAGTTATGGAATGTGGCCTGATGGTTATATACACAAAACCTTTCCTCTCTAAGTTGCTCTTTTGGTCTTGGTGTTTTATCACAGTATTAGAAACCCTAACTAAATTAACTACCACTACCCTTCCTATGTGAGTCTATATCCCAATCATAAAATTGGGTGGGACAAGCTCTCTGATGCTACAACTCATTGCTGAGAATGCATCACTAGGTGCTAACTTAGATTTATTTGTGATACCTTTGTGGCCAGATCCAGGCAATCTGCATTTTATTTATTGTCTTTCTTTCATGACTCCTAAAGCATGGGCATGAAAATCTAGATATATGTCAATCACACATCATGATGCTTGCAAATTTCATTTTATTTTCTGTAGGCCCTGTGCATGCTACCTCAGTCTCCATAAGTTCATATGTGCATTATTCCTGTTTCACTTAGAAGGTATTCATTTTTTGGTGTCTCCATCCCCTCAGGCTTTTACACTCTTTCTGATTCCTCTTCCAAAGGTTTCCCCAAAGGGAAGGATTTGACGGTGACATCCCAGTTAGGGTTGAGTTTTCCAAGGTCTCTCACTCTCTGCATGGTGTCTAGATATGGGTCTCTGTATTTTTTCCCATCTGCTAGAGGAGGAAGTTTCTTTGATGATGTCATTGATTTATGAGCATAACAGAATGTCATTAGAAGTCAGATTATTGCTGTGCTCCTTTACTAGAATTGTAGTATTTGGTGTTCTCATAAATGGAGGCTATCTAGTCTCAGGTACTTGGTCACCCAAGCAGCACTGAGCATGAGTTACAGCTCACGGAAAGAGATTTAAATCTAATCGATACTGGTTGGTTACTCTCATAAGTGTTGTGCCACCGTTGCTCTAGTATATCATGAAGACAGAACACCAATGTAAATCAAAGATTCTGTAGCTACATTTCTGTTTTATGTTGCTGGGTTATATTTTTTCTTTGGTAGTATGAAGAATACATTCTGATACCAAGAACACTATGCAATGGGGGGTGAGGCTCTAAATAAGCATCAGCCCTACCTCCCTTGTCCATTGAGTTCTATAGGTGAATAAGTTGCTCTCCACAAACTGATACCAAGGCCCATATTACACAACTCTTGGTACTGGAAGGGGCTCTGCATGCTAAAACATATATAGTGAGAACTTTCTCTATCCTCTACTTACATAAAGCTTTTATATCATAAATTCACATGAATTTTAAGAGTATGTATACAAAACAGTTATTTTTTAAACTAAAAATTGAAAAAAATGAATTTTCTAGCATTTTAACTGTTGTTTAGTTAAAGTACTTTATTTAAGAGCATTTAATTGCCTATTTAGGAAGTACTCCCTAGTTACCCACTGGGTACTAAGCTCAAGGAAAGTAGAAAAGGATCAGAAAGAAGGCATGATGCTGGTGATGAGATGTGCATAAGCTTAAAATCCTGTGACAAATAACCCATTAGCTACCTTAGGGAGAGAAAGCAGAAAAAGGTGGACCCAGCACCACTCAAGGGAAGATTGAAGAAGAAGAGAGAGACCAAAGAAGCAAAATCATGTGTAGCCCTGAAAACAGCTTGGGTTGTTTCAGGGTTCCCATGGATATCTCCTGTCAACAAATGAAGCTTCCAGTACCGGGAATAGGTTACTCTAATTGAGTTATAGGCCGTAGAGGTCCACAGAGTGGTGCAATGTTGTGTATACAGATTATCAATATTCACATAAAAGCATGATATAAAAGCTTTTTGTAAGTAGAGAACAAAAAACTAGAAATCTATGTTTTTGTAACAGGTGTTCATCTGTCAGGAAACATGCCCTGTAGAGGAGTAAGACACATCACCAAACGCTATAATTAATTGATTCTAGATAAAGGAGATGTATTGAATAGTTTATTATGATGTTCATGTCAACAGAGCAATGGCCATTCAGTAGATAAATCAATGGGAAAATAACTCCTGTTACATGAGAAAATATGACCAAATAAATTCCAGCTGTGCTAGCAATAAATCATAATAATTTGCAAATCACCCCAAATACCAAAGGTGCAGTATAATTCCCCAATAAGAAAAACATTAAAGCATAATTAGTTTATCTTAAAAATAAATGTGTTTATGTTATATACACATAAGTACATATACACATAAAAATTAGTATTTACTCATCACTAATTACATCTTATGAAGGATAATTATGCATCTTGAATTTGTATTGATTTGAATGACACTTAAAATGCATTGTGTTAATTTTCAGAAGCAAGCAAAATTGAAATTAGAGACTCTAAATATTTGTTTACTGTTCTTATTATCCAGTAAGCGTGAATAAATACAGAATGTGAGAAGAACATGACACAGAGTGAATATATGAATCACTGGAATGTTGCTGATGTTTTCCGGTTATAATTTGTTAAAGCCAAAACCAAATACTGGCTCACTTATCCTGTCTCATGGCCCAAATACTAAGTTTCTGCAATTCTAATCTAATTCTAACCTGCTTGATAACTAGACTTAAATGTTTAAGAAATTCCTAATATGAGCAAGATATTAGGTAGAACATAAATATAAGTAAGGCAGTTCTGTTTCCTCAAGAGACAAACACTTCACAAGAGATGGTGGGTTTATGGGTTCCTTTCAACAGGCATGTATGAAGAGTTACTCCCTCCAAGGTCTTTATCAGTATCTAACTACAGTTATAAAAATGAACCAATGGCTACTTGTTTCTCACTAATCGGCAGAATACACAAGTTTTAAAATGTACTGTACAATTGACTCTTCAGGTTCTTGCGATCTTTTGTAGGGTGTCTAAGAAAAGAAATTCTAAGAAGATTTCAATTAATTCTTTGAAAAAAATCAGACACATATTTCAGTCACATTCACCCACTCTTTCCCAACTCCTCACAGCTTCTACTCCCCTTTCCTATGCACCCAACTTTGTGACCTCATTTCTAAAAGCCTGCTAAGTCCTATTTGTGCTGATATCATACATTCTTGGGTGTTTGACCAACCAACAGAACGTGGTCAACCTACTAGGGCACACACTCAAAAGAAAAACCCTGAGACTCCCATAACCATTAATCATTAATTTCCAATAACACCTCAGTTAGTGTTGGGACTTCTTGCTAATTCCCCTATCCATGATGGTATTTGGTATGGCTTGATCTTGAGCATATCTTGAATGTGTTGTCACAACTACCGTGAGTTCATATAAGTAACTGCCATCTTATACCCGCAAAATGCTGTTTTAGTCTTCCACCCTCTCTGGTCCTTACATTCTTTCAATCCACTCTTCCAAAATGATCACCTATCCTTGGGAGGGTGGTGTGATACAGATGTCCAATTTAACTCTGTCTCTGTCTCCCTCTCTCTCTCTGTGTGTGTGTGTGCAGGCATGTGCACTCAACTATATGTTTGTGCTGATCAGAGGATGGCCTCAGGGGTTGGTATTCTTCTACTTTGTTTGAGAGCCTGTTTCTCTTATTCACTGCTGCATGCCTGGATCACAGATGCTTGCAATAATGCATCCAGCTCGTATGTTGGTTCTGGTGATCAAAACTCATGTCATCAGACTTGTACAGTACGCACGTTACCCACTGATCCATCTCCCAGCTAAAATTTTTATTTGTAGTTTGGAGGTGGAGTTATGGAAGGTCACATCAAGACATGGAGGGGAACAAGAAAACAGAAGAAAGTTTTGTGATCAATGCTACATAAAAAGTGTTTATGGAATAAAGTCAAATCCACATAATTGTATAACTCACTAGAAATAGATTACATGTAGGGTACATATTGTATTAATTTATTTTAAGTATAAAGGCCATTGAAGTTTGGAATAAGATCTTCTCTTTAACAAAGTCAGTACAATTACAAAATTCAGTGTGGAAAACCAAGAGATTAGTACTTCTGAGTGCAGAGCGGGCCAAGTTGAACAACTTTTAGTCCTGTAATTTCTATAATTTAGCAGGATAAAGAATTACTACTACTAATTCATGCAAAGTTTGATATAAATTGAAAAAATAAGTCTGTAGTGAGGCAGCCCTGTTCAAAATGACTCAATAATTCGTGCTGTTTGGAACATGTGAGTCTACTGATGTGATGCGGCGAAGATTGGAAATAACCAAAAATAGTCCTTTTATAATTATTCAATTTTAATACAAAGGGAGATAAGGGAACTTACAGAACCAAGGGTCCAGCGGAGTGAGCGCGGGGCAAACGAACGGGGGCCTTCCGCCTCCCCAATCCTATTTAAGGGGCATGGCTACCCCGCTGGAGCAGCCACGCCCCTGAACGCAGGGATTGGGCCAGCTGCCCCAACATCTCCCCTTTTTTGTCTAAATAAGACAGATTCAGAAACCAAATACAACTATATACAATGGGAACTGATCATCTAAAATTACAAAAAGTAAACAATATCAGGCGAGAAGTATATAACGAAGAATTTTTCTAATCACTCTACTTTGAGAAGTCTAAATAATCTAGAAGGTAGCTACCATTATCTAATCTTCAACCCCATCAAAGATCTGAGAAGGAGAGTAAAATTACCAAAGCAACCAGGAAGCACAAACGAGAAACTTCCAAAATGTGCAACAGAAGACAGAGACAATTGACTACCTGGGCAACCACACGAAGTCTTGATAGCAATGTTGAGGCAACCAACTTTGGCTGAGGCCTGAAAAAACCTGACATACCATTATACAATGGCAAGGAACCTTTAGTAGAACTATCCTATCCTGTCTTGGCAAGATAAGACAATTCTGTTTTATCCACTTATGGATATTTTGTACTTTAGTCAGTAATGGAGGTATGGGCTTTTCTTTGCCCCAAGGCCAGTTCTGCCAAGTAGAAGACAAACTCCCAGTGGAGTGTCTTTGGTGCTCAACGTTCTCTCGGGAGTAGAGCATTGTTGCCAGGAGTGATTGTGTCTCATAAATACAAAACTGTAGGTTAGATTAAAGGCCATGTTCTACAGTTCTTCAAAGAGGTTGAAGATTATGCTATCTATACTAAATACAACCTCTATGTGTCTAAAAAACCTGATTGTCCTAAATATAAATATGACCAACATATAATTCTCAACACTTATGTAACTGTATGACTAATAGAATAGACGACTGTGCAAAAAATGAAGACAATGATTTCCAAATGTAAACAGGGTCCTTACATAAATAATATCTGAGGTAGAAATGTACAGTGCAATATGGTAAACAATGTCATTACATAAATAATATCAGAGGTAGAGATGTACATTGCAATATAGTAAACAATGTCAATATAACAATTGTTTCAAACAGAGGTGTTATCATACTCTCATATAATGTTCAATATATCAATATACAAGAATCAACACTCATATAGTTTTTTTTTAAAAAAAGAAAAACAATAACTCACAAAAATCAATTATTCCTTCAGATCACCAGTTAATCCCTCCCTCCCCCCCCCTTTTTTTTTTTAATACATATAGATATACACATAAATTATACCCCTGAGTCCATATAAAGCCTTCCACAACCCGACCACCCTATACCAGCCACCAATTAGTGTCCCTAAATCTGAGGGTAAACTTTATTGGGAGGGGGGGCGTCGTCATCCAAGATTGCTTCCAGCTGACATAGGGGCGACTTTTCTTCCCAGGGGTTCCTGTGAAAGCAAATGATGGTAGAATACCCAGGGTAACATTTCGTCTAGGAAAAATGTGTCCAGCCTCTGAATTTTTTTTTTTTTTTTTTTTTTGAAAAATGAGGCCAGAACGTTGTCAAAAATGTGCACCATTCAAAAGTGTTCTGTGCAATTGGTACCAAAAAAACAGGCCAAATATTAGCGCTACTAAAACATGACGTCATAATAACTAGTTGGAGTTGATGTTGCGGGGCCCCGTCTTCATCCTGGAAACTGCAAAGATTACTGAAGAAAAAAAATTTTTGTCGTTTGTTGTGAGAGAGATAAGTATTATCTACAAGGACACATACAGACGTATACGTGCATATCTTCAATGAAAGGTGCATTAAAAACAACCATAGATATGAATGAAGGCAAAGAAGGCAAATATATTGGTACCATTATCAACATTATTGTTATTAATATTCTGTCTCATAATATTACTCCTAACCTGAGACAGAAACTCTGAGAAATCTCTTATAAACAAGCTTGGAATTGGAGAGGGACTGGGCCAGAGTCCAACTCCAAGAAACCCGCTCTGAATATCTATGAAGAAATGCATATTGACACACATACAAAAATTGTTTTCTATACTCACCGAGCTTACCCAATGTTAATGCTGATCCTTGTTGGGTTGCAATTGGTTCCAATTCATCAATATTCAAGGTATGCAGGGTCCCTCAGGTCCTTTGAAGGTGAGCGTCTTCCTGTGGGGATAAGAAAAAAAAAAAACCCTGCCCCCGTACTATATGTTTCTTACCATCAGTATGGTCACCATCCTTGTGCATGAATTGTTATTTTTCTTTTCCAAGGGGGTTCTCCTCTTCAAACCGAACCTTTATTAATTTTGATGGTATCCACGATTTTTCTTCTCCTGTGGAGACAAGAGCAAAACCCCTTCCCCAACGCAGCACATCCCCTGGCTTCCATTGTGAGGTTAGCACATCCTTGAAATAAACTGGTTGATTTAATTCAACAGACTTTTCCATTATCCAATGTCTCTCTGCAGCCGTTGTCCCCTTTTCATTAGCGTTGAGAAAATTCAAAGTTAGTAAAGCATTATGTAATCTATTTCTGGGGGTATTCTCCACCCCCTTTTGCTTGTTTAACATTTCCTTTATCGTCCTATTTGATCTTTCAATGACTGCTTGACCTGTAGGATTGTAGGGTATGCCTGTAACATGCTTAATATTGTAATAGGCAAAAAACCGTTTCATTTTTCTAGAGACATAAGCTGGACCATTATCCGTCTTTATTTGCGCAGGTATACCCATGATGGCCATGACTTCTAATAAGTGAGTGATTACTGAATCGGCCTTTTCTGAGCTTAAAGCAGTTGCCCATTGGAATCCTGAATAAGTGTCAATGGTATGATGTACATATTTTAATTTTCCAAATTCTGCAAAATGGAACACATCCATCTGCCAAATTTCATTCCTTTTGGTGCCCTTTGGATTAGTCCCTGCAGGCAGTGGTGCTTGGTTATAGAAAGAGCAAGTAGGGCATTTCTTTACAATCTCCTTAGCTTGTTGCCATGTAATAGAAAACTCTTTTTTCAAGCCTTTGCTATTGACATGATGCTTTTCATGAAATTCGGAAGCCTGCAGCACACTACCAATCAATAGCTGATCAATATCTGCATTGCCACGTGCTAAAGGACCTGGCAGACCCGTATGGGATCGGATGTGTGTTATATACATAGGGCAAAGTCTGTTCCTGATCATTTCTTGTACCTGGATAAACAATGAGGTTAGCTCAGTATCATCAGGTATGAATTCGGCAGTTTCAATATGTAAGATAACTCTTTCTGCATATTGTGAGTCAGTAACAATGTTAAGAGGTTCCTTAAAATCCCTTAGCACCATAAGAATGGCAAATAACTCTGCCTTTTGGACAGAATCATAAGGACTTTGTTCCACCTTACTCAAGTCTTCTGATTTGTAGCCTGCCTTCCCTGATTTATTAGCATCAGTATAAAACGTGCGGGCTCCAGTTATCGGAGCATCACGGACAATTCGAGGAAGAATCCAAGAAGTTCTCTTTATAAAGTTAAGCCTTTTGCTTTTTGGATAGTTGTTATTAATTTCTCCTAAAAAATTAGCACAAGCTCTTTGCCATGGTTCATTATCTTCCCACAATTTTCGTATCTCATCAGCGGTGAAAGGCACTATGATTTCTGCTGGGTCTATGCCTGCTAGTTGGCGAAGTCTCAATTTACCTTTTATGATTAGTTCAGAAACCTTTTCCACATAGGTTTTTAATTTCTTACTTGGCTTATGAGGTAGAAAGAGCCACTCTAAAATAATATCATCTCTTTGCATTAGAATTCCTGTAGGAGAAATTTTTGAAGGCAATATAACGAGAATACTACTGAGTTCTGGATTCACCCTATCCACATGTGCTTCTTGCAATCTTTCTTCAATCATTGTCAGTTCTTTTTCTGCTTCAGCTGTTAATTCTCTGGGACTGTTTAGGTCTCTTTCTCCATCTAAGGTTTTGTTTAAGTGAACTATCATATCAGGTGTTATCCCAACAGCCGGTCGAAGGCTGGAAATGTCTCCCAACAACCTTTGAAAGTCATTAAGAGTATGCAGCTGATCTCTCCTAATTTGTGCCTTTTGTGTCTTAATTTTTTGCAAACCTATTCTATAACCTAGATAATCAACAGAATCTCCTCTCTGAATTTTCTCGGGAGCAATCTGTAATCCCCATTTAGGTAGAACTGTTTTTACCACTTCAAACAGTTTCTCTAAGGTATCCATGTCTGAGTCAGACAATAATATGTCGTCGACATAATGATAAACAACGGATTTGGGAAACATCTTGCGTATTATTTGTAATGGTTGATTCACAAAGTATTGGCACAGGGTAGGAGAGTTCAACATGCCCTGTGGGAGGACGGTCCACTGGTATCTCTTGGTAGGTTGAGAGTTATTATAAGTAGGCACAGTGAAGGCAAACTTTTCTCTATCCTTTTCTTGTAAAGGTATTGTGAAGAAACAGTCCTTTAAATCAATAACTATGAGAGGCCATCCTTTTGGTAATAGAGAAGGCAAAGGAAGTCCAGATTGCAGAGAGCCCATAGGTTGAATAATCCTGTTTATAGCTCTGAGATCCGTCACCATTCTCCATTTACCAGATTTTTTCTTAACCACAAATACAGGAGAATTCCAAGGGCTGGTAGATTCTTCTATATGTCGAACATCCAATTGCTCTTGTACTAGCTGTTCTAAAGCTTGCAACTTTTCCTCAGATAAAGGCCATTGTTTTGTCCATATCGGTTTCTCAGTCAACCATTTTAGAGGTAGGGCCGTTGGTGGTTCTGGAGGGGCATCCATTGGTTTGTGTTCTTGTACAGCCCGAATGGCTGGTTTTCGCCATCTGTAATACCTTTTGATGTTTTCCTCAGAAATATATGCTCTAGAGGCAGCAGGAATGTTAATTTGAGTATTCCATTGCTGCAATAGGTCACGACCCCATAAATTTACTGCAATATTAGCTACATATGGCCTTAATTTTCCTATCTGTCCCTCAGGACCGATGCATTCGACCCATCTAGTGCTTTGCCTTACTCGAGATAGGGTCCCAATTCCCAAAAGTCGAACATTTACATCCTGTAGTGGCCAATACGGATGCCAAGATTCTGGAGTAATGATACTAACATCCGCTCCTGTGTCCAGCAGGCCAGTAATGAAAATGCCATTTACACACACTCTTAACTTTGGTCTTTGATCACTTATAGAAGTTTGCCAAAATACACGTAATTCATCTCTTGGGCTATTTTCGCTTCCAACAGCAGACATGGGGATTTCTAATTGTCCTGACAAGGCATGTTCTCCGTTGTAACGGGAAATGACTGGACCACATTCGCCATGGGGGCCTGCGAGAGGCCCCCCATGGCGTTTCCCGCCTGCAACGGATTTCCTTGCCTATCTCTTGATGATTTGCATTCGCTGTCCCAATGTCTGCCTTTCCCACATCTCCTACATAACCCTGAAGGCTGAGGCCTTCTATTCCTGTTATTCCTGGCAAAGGCATTATTATTATTATTATTTCTGTAAGTCCTTTGTCTGCAATTCCGTTTCATATGTCCTATTCTGCCACAATTAAAACATTTGGTATTCTGATATCTTCTTGTACCGTTGGCAATGGCATCTTCTACCTTCTTATCGGCATGATGGGCGTGATGGGCGTGATGGGCGTGAAGCTCATTCGATTCAATATTCATTGTATGTAAGACCCATTCCTCCAGGGGTGCTGATCTGATCTTTAGGGGCGTCAATACCCTTTTGCACTCTACATTGGCATTCTCATAAGCCAAGGACTCAATTATTACCTGCCTTGCCTCTGGGTCAGATATCCCTATGTGTACAGCTTTAGTTAGTCTATGTAAAAAGTCCACAAATGGTTCTCTCGGATCTTGTTTAACTCTGATATATGATTCCGTTCTCTGTCTTGGGTCTTGAACCCTGTCCCAAGCCTTCAAGGCTGCGGTAGTACATATGGATAGAGTGTGTTCATCATAATTAGCTTGTTCTAGAGGATCAGAATAAAGTCCTTCACCCATAATTTGATCTAGGGTGATGTCAACTCCCTTTGATCTTTCCTGCTGTTCTAAAAGCCTGGCCTCTTGTCTAAACATGCACTTCCAGCTCAACTGATGACCGTTCTCTAACACAGCTGAGACTAGGTCCAACCAGTCCCTAGGGGTTGGGTTAATTGTAAGGGACCAAGACTTTAGCATCTCCTTAACAAAGGAGCTATGCATCCCAAAATTCATAACAGCTTGTTTAATTTCTTTCAGATCATTCATACGGATAGGTTCCCATGTATATTCCTTGGTGATCTTAGGGTTTTTAGAACCAGTCACCTTTTCTGTAGTTATTACTGGGAAAATAGGTAGAGTTCTATTGAAGCTATCCCGGAGAGTTCTATTCGATGGGGTTGGGACTTTCTTTTGTACTATTCGCTCCTGTTCATGAGAGTCCATAAGTTCCTCGATCTTTTCAAATCTATTTACCATTGCCTTCTGCAATGCCTCAATCTCTTGCCCAGTATTATGTTCCAAGGCTTTCATAGAGGATTCAAGGGTATGAAGTTTGTCCAATACCGATAACGTCTCATCCTTGGACAGAATTTTCATGGCATGAATGGTGCCATCTTGTATTGAAATTCTGTCCAGCAATCTTTCATAGCTCTTTGATAAAGTCTTGTTAATACATTTAACGGTTCGAATCTCCTCAGATAATGTTTCAGTTCCTACCGACAGAGATTGTAACTTATGATTCAGATCCGTTGTGCCTGACTCCATACCTTGCATTTTTTTCTCAAGTGATAAAGTCATCTCAGAGAGAGATCTGTTAGTCCTTTCCTCATGAAATTCAAACTTCTCCTCGAAAGTTCCAAATTTCTCAAGTAACAAAGCCATCTCAGAGGAAAGTCTCTTATCCCTTTCCTCGAGAGCTGCAACCATCTTTTTAAGCTGTTTATTAGCGTTTTCCAAACCATTTATGTCCTTGTTTAGTTTTTTAGCTCCTGCCTGTAAGGACTCTATCTCCTTTTTATTTTCCAACCACGTTGTAATGAAACAAACAAAAATAAAGAAGATACCAAACCCTGTAAATATCCAGCCAAGGGAAACCACATCTGTATCGCTCAAAAATTCAGTCATCGTGTAGTTGAACAAATTATAGAATCCGTTAATAGTGATATTGTCGGACATTGTTAATCCGAACGGTTGATTTTTAATCAAATGAAAAATTACCTGTAATTACCGTTGTCTGCCACTAGATGGCGTAGGGCCCCGAGTTTCACGTGTTGTAGGAAACCAAAGATGGCGTTCCGCGCAGAGCACCGTAGCTGTGGAAGCAGCGGCGAAGTGGCGGGGCGGGGCTTCGGTTCCCTGCAAGAACTTCACAAACGATTTGGCGGGCGACTTGGCCCTGAGGTGTGGGGAGGGGGAGTGCGGCGGGGCAGAGCCGAGGGAAGCCGAGGGGGCGGATCGCGCGAGGGCGCCCGCGGACGGCTCTCAATGGCGGGTGTCTGTACCTGGCTACTGGGACGTACGCTAAGCGCAGGAGGGAGCTGCGGTTTCTGGTCCCCGCTGCGCGGAGCGGAGCGACCAGTGAGGCCGGGCAAACAGCTTCTGGGCCTTCTGGGCCGAGCAAAGCAGCCGGCCCAAGGATACTGTGTTGCTCCGAATGGAGGCGTGGGAATAATAATAATTAAAAAAAAATGCGTTCTCCGGCTCAATCAGCTTAATTAAAGTTGAGCCGGCTCCACCCGCCCGCAGCGCGCGGAGCAGCCCGTGAGACCGGGCAAACAGCTCCCGGGCAGCAGGCCTGGTTTCAGGCGCGGTTTCGTCTGGGAGGGAGGGGGGAGCGCGGGCTCCGGCCGGGCCGCGGGGCCAAAGCGAGTCGCGGTTTGACCCACGAGGTTTTTAAGTGGATTTAGCACCACGTTGGAGCGCCAGATGATGCGGCGAAGATTGGAAATAACCAAAAATAGTCCTTTTATAGTTATTCAATTTTAATACAAAGGGAGATAAGGGAACTTACAGAACCAAGGGTCCAGCGGAGTGAGCGCGGGGCAAACGAACGGGGGCCTTCCGCCTCCCCAATCCTATTTAAGGGGCATGGCTACCCCGCTGGAGCAGCCACGCCCCTGAACGCAGGGATTGGGCCAGCTGCCCCAACACTGATGTCAACATTCTCCTTGGAAAGGAGATTCAATGGCTTGAGCACCAACATTGAAACATTTTATCCTGAAAGTAGCAAATAATTTCACCTGTATTCCACTGACCAAAGGATTCATATTCCATGCCTAAATTCACAGCTGATGAGAATATACAGAGTGTGTGGATGTTTGATGAGAAGCAAATGTTTATGTAATACTTTACATTAATTCCCAGTCCAAATGTGAAACAGAGGTGCTGGCAACAGTTGCCACAAGAAAACGTCAGAGAATTGTTTAAATGGAGGCATTGATGAATGGTACTAGCAAACCCAAGCAATTGGGTTCCATGTATAGCTGTCTTTGTTTATGCCTATATATGCATATGTGCACATGTTCATGTTTGTCTCAGTCTACATGTACATGAGCATCATATGTGAGCATATGTACAGAAATTAGAGAAAAATTTGGGTGACATCCTCAGGAACACCATCCACCTCGTTTGAGATATGGGTTTTCATTAGCCAGGAGCTCACAAATCAGGCAAGGTTATTTGAGCAGCTAGGGAACATCTTCATCTACTCAGCACTAGGGTAACAAGCATACACTGACACGCCTGTTTATTTCACATGGGCTCTGAAAACTGTACTTAGGTCCTTACATTTGCAAAGAAAGTGTTTACTGGCCAACCCATCCCTTAGCTCTAATATATCTAAAATGAACAAACAAACAAATAGGAGAAACAGAAAGTAGAGTTTTGGTTACAAGTGAGGAGAAAGGGGAAGTTATTTTTCTTTTTAATATAGGCCGACCTTCAGTTCTGGGAGATAAAAAAAGATGTGGAAGTCTGCTTCACAACAATGTAAATGGGCATAACACAGGAACAATGCTCACCTTCGAAGGAATAAGATGGTAAATTGTATGGTGTGAGTTTAAAACTATATGTCAGGCTACCAATGTGGCTGAGCGGGTAATGGAGCTTGCCACCAAACCTGATGATTAAAGTTTAACTCCCATGACCCATATGGTTTAAGGAGAGAACCAATTCTCACAATTTGTCCACTGCCTTCCACAGGAGTGCCGTAACATGTGGATACGTGAACACATATTACAAATAAATGTAATAAAATTTAAACTAAATTATGTAACCAAGGCTCATTTACCTCATGTTTACATCAAATAATGAGAGTAATAGTAATTAAAAACAAATGTCATTTCCTAATTGCACTTGCCTATGTAGGAAAATGCTTATGCTGCCGAATTCACTGATTAAGGTCAAACTAATCTCTATTATGGATTCCAGGTAGAATTATTTGTAACACTATGATTTGGCAAATAAATAATGATATATAGTAAAGCACAGAGACAAATCACTGTTAAATATTTTTCTAGTAATTGCTTTAGTGCTCTTCTTTGAAACTTTTAATAGAACTAGAATATGACTTGAAGGATGTATGAAGATGGTCCAGACAGAAAATAGGTTAACACCTACACAAGAGAAATTGCAATTAGTCTTTGCAACAAAAGTACTATGCGTTGAATTATACAAAGGATTCATAGAAAAAAAACTGAGATTATGATATGTGTGTGTGCCCCTTAAAAATGATCACACAAACATATACCCACCATACCATATATATAAACCCTTTTATGTTTATCACTATCCAATAGAGTAAAAAGAAAGAAAACATTACCAATGCAACAAAAGCTGAGAATGCATGCACAGAGGGCCACCTCCCAGGAGTTAGAGTTAAAAAGAAACAGCACTCTTAGACCTGCAGCAAGGCCGGGAAACATGGCTTCTTCTCTTTCCTCCTGTCCTCTCCCCTCCCACCACTAACTAAACTCAAACACCCATCTTAGTAGAGAAGAATACTGTTAGTGCAGCTTAACGCTGTCAGAGCACTGTGGTCCTGAGCATCTGGGTGTGGATGGGGATGGAAGAAGTTGGATAATAACTGCCCTCTAAGCAAAATCAATAATGCACAGGGAAGTACAATACCCTGTCAGCACCACAGCTGCTTTAAATTCTTGACAAGTAAGTCTGTCTTCCAAATGTCTGTCAGGTACCAAGGTTAATGTCACAAAGAGACTATGAAGTCTTGGCATCCTTCACCAATAAGCACATTGATAAGAATGTAGTTATCCTCCCACATATATGACCCACTCTAGGCTGAACTCAGAACAGTGCTGTTTTTGTGTCCAACCTTTTCCTGGGAGGGACAACTAGCTATGAATGACTTTCCAACAACATTAACACACAAAATAGACCAAAGTCAACCCATAAGTAATTTCTAAGCTATTGGTCACATCTCCCACCTTATATCCAGTTGTCCAAAACAAGTCACAAAGCTGTAGCCAGATTTGAATGAGTGTCTAGAGTAAGTTTCCTTTTGCTTTGATGGGTGTTACTTCAAACTTCAATGACAAAAGAAGTTAATTTTAGTACTGAGGTGAATAATTGGGGCCGTGCATTTATTAAATATTTAAGAAGAAAAAACAATTCAATCATGGTGGAAAGAAGAGATGGTGTTTTATGCATTCTGCATCACACACACCCTCCCTAAAGAATCATTTGTAATTTGAAAACACATTATCACATAAAAGGCATTCAGTATGTCATGATTGATAGGGGCAACTTGGAAATAAAAAGAAACAGACAGTCATCTCCAAAAGCGGAATTGTTCTTTTGATCAGAACAACTGAAGGACCACCATCTCTCCAAGGAACTGAGACTATATGCACATGCTATGGAGGTCTACCGGTTTTATAGGACAGAAGTGGGGAAACTTAGAGAATGGGAGTGTCCATCTGCAGGTCAGTTGTCCTGTAGTCTGGAAGTAGGTTTAGTGTGCAGATCTCCTTTTCAGAGGTTACTGCAGATGCTATTAGTAAAGTCAAGGTTCGTTTCCCAATCCATCTGTGGCTTTAAGGTAATTAACATGTCATTCAAAAACAGTGTTGAGCTACCAAAGATCGTAATGTTGGCCTGTCTGACCTGAGCATTTCAAGGTTGACTGAATACAAAATTTCATATATGAAAGCAGTGCTCTGAGTTTACACCAGAGTCCATATGTGTGTGGGGGCGGAGGGTGGGAGACTGAGATTGAAGTCAAGCTCACAGCACAGAAAGGTTTTGTTTGTTTACTGAGCTCTTGGATGCCAGAATTCTTTCAGTGCCTTAGAACCATTTTAATCACTATGATTTTTGTTTTTTTTATTGATTTTTGTTGAGCTCTACATTTTTTTTTCTGGTCCCCTCCCTGCCTCTCCCCTCCCCTTCAATTCTTTCCCAAGGTCCCCATGCTCCCAGTTTACTCAGGATATCTTGTGTTTTTCTTTTTCATCCTCTTTTTTGATTACATTATTTTCCTTCTTCATAGGGAATATCAACTCTATGATCATTTTTTTCCATCACAATATGGGTCAAAGACTGCTTGCATTTGTCATATATAATGATCTGATTGTTGTGTGCTTAGATTTCTAAACAGTGTCCTCAAGAAAAATATAGTGATGTATGTAATGATGTAGAATATGTGGGCTGGTTTACTAGTGCAGCATGACTATCAGACACAGCATGAAGAACATCTGAGATCCATAGGGTCAGACCTTTCTGAAAGCACTCACGATAGCATGGTCCTCTCTACAGATAGATGCAGAATCTTAAGAGTATTCATTATCCCAGAGGAGATCACAACTGCGTGGTAGTAAGGAGCCACTTGTTCATCTGGCCATCCAAACCAAAATAATCACACAGAAACTGTATTAATTAAATCACTGCTTGGCCAATTAGCTCTAGCCTCTTATTGGCTAACTCTTACATATTAATTTAACCCATTTCTATTAATCTGTGTATTGTCATGTTGCTGCGGTTTACTGGGTAAAGTTCCGGCATCTGTCTCTGGTGAGGCTACATGGCTTCTTGCCAACTCCACCCTTCTTTCTCCCAGCATTCAAGTTAGTTTTCCTCACCTAGCTCTTGACTATTCCCCTATTGCTCTGCTATAGGCCCAAAGCAATTCCTCTATTAACCAGTGTTATTCACAGCATACAGAGGGGAATCCCACATCACCGTATGATTACCCAGGATGCACTCACAAGCCAGGGCAGTATATCAACTATAGTTCTGAAGTGGAAATTGTCGTTACCAAGCAAAACAAGCCATGGTAGGGTGATAAAATTATTATCTCTTCCTCCTGGGTAAACTGGGGGCAACAGGAGGTGGTAGATGGGAGGGAATTGGGCATGAGAACACGGGGTAACAGGAAGGGTGAGTTGGGGGAGAGACGGAGTGGGCAAGCAATGAAAGAGATATCTTGATAGAGGAACCCATTATGGGGTTAGGGAGAAGGCTTGTGCTAAGGGAAATTCCCAGGAATCTCTAAGGATGACTCCAGACAAGACTCCTAGAAACAGTGGAGAAGGGGCTTGAACTGGCTTTCCCCTGTAATCTGATTGGTGAATAACCTGTCATCACAGAACCTTCATCCAGCAGCTGATGGAAGCAGATGTAGAGATGCACCTTCAAGTACCAGGCCGAACTACAGGAGCCCATTCAAAGAGAAGGAGGAAAGAATGTATGAGCAATGGAGTGTGGGGGTGTCAAAATCATGACAGGGGAATGCAAAGACAGCTGACTCGAGCTCATGGGAACTCATGAACTCTAGACCGACAGACAGCTGGAGAGCCTAAACGGGACTGAACCCGGCCCTGTACATATGAGCACCAGTTGCGTAGCTTGGTTTGTTTGAGGGGCCCCTGGCAGCGGAAACAGGATCTATCCCTGGTGCATGAGTTAGCTTTTTGAACCAATTACCTATGGTGGATTACCTTGCTCAGGCTTACTAAAGCGGGGAGGGGCTTCGTCATGCTTCACTTAGTGTGTCCAGCCTTTTTGAGTTCCCCATGGCAGGTCTCACCCTTTCAGAGGAGTAGAGGTTCGAAGCTGGGGATGTCGAATGGGAGCAGGAGGAGAGGGAGGGGGAATTGTCCTTGGTATGTAAAATGAATAAAAAATTTAAAATTAAAAAAGAAGAAACTCAAAAAGATAGGATCTCTTAAAATAAGTTTAGGTCAAATTTCAATCCCTAATGTATTAGCCACCTGATCTTGACAAATTATTCAGTCCTTCTTTCTTTTCATATCAAAATTGAAAGAGACAGAGTGTCTAGGCTTAAATTCAGTCACTCAACAAATACTATGGTTGTTTCTTATAGCATTCTACTATATGCTAAAGATGCCACAAACAAAATGAGAACCCTCTATAATACACTTAGGAGATGCTTGGCATATCCCAAGGGCCTCTGCATACTCAGAAAATTAATCCAGATCTTCTTAAATCAATTTTAATACTGGGGTCACCCAAGGAGCATTGAACATGGATCGTAATCGTGACCTCCTCTGTCTACTCTAAATGTGTTATTCAGAGCCACAGATCCACACCGCCTGGAGCTTGTTAGGATTTCAAGTGATTAAGCACCACCCCCCACTGCCTCTTGTGTACAATAAACTTTAAGAAATTTGCCTCTAGATAGAGATCTTACCTTGGCATCTTCTACACAGTTGCTAAGATTTTTAATCCACTACTGGGTATGGCCAGTAACCTAGTCTGTCTCGTGTTCTCTTGTTTGTTTTGGGATGGTAAAACATTACAACAGTATAGTTGCTTAGTAATGTATAGGTTAGAAAGTACCAATAGCTCACAAAAATTAGCAAAAATTATTCTGCTAAGTGTTTTGGGCTTTGGGGGTTTCATTGGCAAATGTGCTATTCTGAATATTGCTGGAGCTGCACTACATGCTTCATTGATTTTACTTCTCCTTCTTTCCATAAACAATTCCTTGAAGATGTGGCCATTATCTAATGAAGATATGGTAGCTCTCAATGACTAAAGTTTTGGAATAATTTCATTCCAACACAGAAACCTGTTGGGGAAGACTTTATAAATTCTGCAACAGAGTTTGAAATCAAGCTTGGTAGTGTTTATTAATGGAAGCCTATAAAATTAATAACTTGTGATTATTTTTATGAAATACAAATTCTTAAGTCTCAGGTATTAGAATACAAACACACACACACACACACACACACACACACACACAGGCATGTAGCAATTAAGGAAAAAGGAAAAAGAAAGCCATGAATTTGAAAGAGATTAAAAAGTATTTACGGGAGGGTTTTAAGGGAAGCAAAGAAAAGGAGAAATTATGTAAGTATATTACAATCTCAAAATAAAAGTAGAAACTATAAAAAGTGGTACATCCACCTTAAAAAGTTATCTGACTTTTCTGTACACATTGTTCTGTTAGACACATACCCAAGAGAAATCTAAACATATGGCTACAGAAAATCTCACACACAAATATTTACAGCAGCATTGTTCCTAACAGACAAACTATATAAACAACCCAAAAGCTCAAAACTGAAGAAGAACAAATAAAATGTGGAAGCACTCCCACAAAATGGATTATTATCTGGACATAGAAAGCAATGAAGTACTAATACACCAAATAACGTGGATAAACCCTTAAAAATATCCCGAAAACTGCAAAAAATAGTTACAACTACAAAGGAGATCATGCTTTATTATTTGAATTGCATGAAATATGCAAAATGGGAAAATCTATAAACAGAGAAAGTAGACAGAGCAGTACCCAGAGCTAGAGCAGTTAAAGGATTAGTGTAGGTAGTACCTAAGTCCTACAGGGTTTCTTTGGGGAACGTAAGGAAAATGTTCTAAGTTGGCTGAAGTGATGGGCATGTGCCTTTCTTAATATACTAAAATATATTGCACTGTATAATTGCAATGGAATTTTGTATGGCAGAGAAGTCTTATAGGAATAAACAGAGTCAAGATAAAATAATTTCCCAATTGAATTACTAACACTTGCATACTTCCTTTCTTAAGCTCCTTCCTTCAAAAGCTCTTTTCATATGTGTCTATTTGACTGATCACAAAAGAATTTATCCCTTAACATATCAGATAACACATAGAAGAAAAATTGGACTTCACTAATACACAACTTCATCCATGAAAAAATGTGATAGGAAAGATAGATCACGCTCTCCATTTATGAAAACATCTCATGGAACTCCTGCAGGGGCAAGGTCATAGGCTCTGGGCCAGTCTTCCTTTTTCCACAGTCATCAAAGAACATCACAAAGCTCCATTCTCAAAAGCCTTCAAGTACTAAAGACCTTACCTTCAACAAAAGCCACTAAAAGCTGTGCAGAAATAGCTAGTGGCTGCTCAATACTGCACCTGATAGGGACCCAGGATGTGAGAAACTCATAACCTAATCCTGTCATTTGGAATCCTAAATGTCATATCACACCAGAGTAGATAAAGCAAAGGGATATATAATTTACCTCAGAGAAGATAAATTTCTCTATACAAAGCTCACAGAGCTCCTTTATTCTCTTTATAGCAGGTTGTCTATCATATATGACAAATGGTTCTCTTGGTGCAACTATGAAGGAATGGTGGTTTATTTTGGATTCCCACTGGCCCTTCTGTTGCTCCATCTAACTATTGCATTCATCATCTTTCTCATTTTTCAATACATTGATTTTAGTGAGACAGATTTTGCCCTCTGGTCACCTGACTGCCTTTTCCAAGAACTATGACATCATCAGCTACAGAAAACAACATACACAATGACTTGTGGTTCCTGAGGTCACACCTTAGAAAGCATGGCTTCAGAGAACTTTGGGTCACATTAAAATGAACTCTGGTATTTAATACTATAGTTAAGAATATGATAAATGACACTTGAAATGTCTACAAAAAAGAGAGATCTGGGGGTCAGGAGAGCAAGCTAGAAAACAATTTTAAATTGGTGACCCCAAAATAGGGCCTAAGGTAAGAGAAAATGAAAGAAGACTGCTTCAAAATTAGGAAATTTTATGTTTGTTTGTCTTGAGACTCTGGAATCCAGGTGGACCTAGAGCTTTCTATGCAACTGAGGATAACCTTGAATTTCATTCTCCCTTTTCCTTACTTCCTGAATGCTGGATTAGAGATGTGGGTTATAAAACCTAATTTATGGGGTACTGTGAATCAAACCCAGGGTTTTTGTGTTTTCTAGAAAAGTGCTCCATTGACTGAGCTAAATCCCTAGACCCTACATTTTATTGTTAAACATAAAATACCAAGTACATATTTGTTCTGGTTGGGGAAGGGAGATAAAACTCATTATAAAAATTGTATAAATGTCTTCCAGTGAGCATAGATTTCATACTAGAAACAGCTTGTGGTCTGGGTTGCATGTGTGACGTCCTGGAGATGCAGAATCAAAGGAAACACTCAGGTATACTAAATTCAACCCAAAATTAAAGAAACATATGTTTTGAAACAAGACATCAGAATCACACTGATAATACCAGCACTGGAAGACTGAATCAAAAGGATTGCAAATTCAAAGATAGCTTGGGATATATATATATATATATATATATATATATATATATATATAGAGAGAGAGAGAGAGAGAGAGAGAGAGAGAGATTTTGTTTAATAAACTATGGAAACAAAATTATCCTATTACCCAATAATAACATGCTACTCTAAAAATCACCTATCTGAATATAGTTTTAAAAGGTGCTATTGAAGCCGGGTGGTGGTGGCGCACGGCTTTAATCCCAGCACTCGGGAGGCAGAGGCAGGCAGATCTCTGTGAGTTCGAGACCAGCCTGGTCTACAAGAGCTAGCTCCAGGTCAGGCTCTAAAGCTGCAGAGAAACCCTGTCTCAAAAAACCAAAAAAAAAAGGTGCTATTGAGTAGAAATGTGACAACCTGGGATTCCCAATGCTTCTCCTGTTTGGATGTTCAACAGATCACCATAAAAAGAGGAACATGTTTTTAACTCATTTCCACCCTGAGATAATCAAAAGATTTCCTGGAGAAGGTGGAATTGGAGAGTGCTTCTGGGATGTGAGAGGGGGCCTAGGATGGGATGTCGTCTCCTGGTATACAGACTGTGGTGCATTTATCTCCATAACTTCTCTCATTTATAAAGAGGGGTGGGAAAAGCCCACAGTGGCACATAAAGAGGAAATTTCCTGGTTTGAAGAAAATCAAAAATACATTATGCACATTTATGAAACTCTCAAAAAAAAAAAAACAAGAAATACAACTAACTAAAGAGCAGGAAGCTGATTTTTCAGTTGATTCATATGTTGACATGCCCATCCTCATATCTCCTCACCCCTCTCTCTGTCTCTCTCTCCATCACTTCCTCCTTCCTGCCCTCCTTCTCATGGTTTGTTTAAGAAATATTCCCCCACAGGTTCATGGTCTGAACGCCAAGTCCCCAGCTTGTGACACTGTTATAAATACTGTTAAATCTTTAGATGAGGCTTGGCTAGTGTCCTTTTGAGGGTTTCTATAATGGTGATAAAATGCCAGGACTAAAAGCAACTTGGGAAGAAAAGGATTTCTTTGGCTTCTGCATCACTGTCAATCACTGAAGGAAGTCAGGACAGGAACCCAAGCAGAGCAGAAACCTGGAGACAGGAGCTGAGGCAAAAGCCACAGAGGAGTGCTGCTTACTGATTTTCTCCTCAAGGTTTGGTCTGTCTGCTTTCTCATAGCACTTAGGACCACTAACTCAGGGGTGGCACCAGGCATAATGGTTTGGCCCTCACACATCAATTCCTAATTAAGAAAACATCCTAAAAGTTTGTCCAATCCTGTGGGAAAATTGAGGCTCTCTCCTCTCAGATGACTATAGCATGTGTCAAGTTGACATACAATGTAGAAGGAAGCGGTGGGGCTGCGTCCCGCCACCCGGCCGCCGGCTAGCTTTACACCTGAAATAATTACATGGAAACTGTATTCTTTTAAACACTGCCTGGCCCATTATCTGTAGCCTCTTATTGGTTAATTCTCACATCTTCCTTTAACCCATATTTAGTAATCCGTGTAGCACCACAAGGTGTGGCTTACCAGGAGAGATCTTAACCTGCATCCATCTCAGAGAGGAGAATCATGGTGACTGCCTGAAGTGTCTCCCCTCTCTTTCCCAGAATTCTGTTCTGTTTACTCCACCTACCTAATTTTCTGTCTCTTAAAGGGCCAAGGCAGTTTTCTTTATTAATTAACCAATGAAAGTAACATAGACAGATAACTCTCCTCCATCAATACAATATCCATCACAGCTAGTAAAAGTAGGCCACTAGGGGTGGGTCTTTGAAGTTATACCCAGGTCACCTTTTGGTCTAATCTGACCTGCCTCATCTCTGGTGTTTTAATAAATTTTGACCTCACACTCTTGGCAATGTTACATGCCATCTCTGACATGATGGATTAAAATTCCTTTGAAATTATAGCCTAAAGGAACATTTTCACCTTTGTTATGGTGAGGTGAAAAGTAACTAGGAATATGTAATATGTGTGCATATGTAGGAGTGTGTATATGTGTCATTAAGAAAGGCAAGCCTCTAAATATGTAGATGTTTGTACACATTTACATGTATATTCATATATATGCTCATACATTATATGGTCATCTCCTTTTCTATCATACACATATTTGTATGTGTGTATTAAAGAGTTTCATTTCTGCTCTGTTCCAAGGGGTCCTGCTTGTTCTTCCTGGCCGCTGGGCTAGCTTAGCCCCAAAATAACCACACAGAAACTGTATTAATTAAAACACTGCTTGGCCCATTAGCTCTAACTTCTTATTGGCTAACTCTTACATCTCAGTTTAAACCATATCTACTAATCTGTGTATCACCACGTGGCAGTGGCTTACTGGGAAAGATTTGGCACATCTGTCTTTGGTGGCTCCATGATGTCTTTCTCCTCTGCTTTCTTACTCCCAGAATTCTGTCCTCTACACCTACCTAAGTTCTGGTCTATCAGACCAAGGGAGTTTCTCTATTCATTAACCAAAATAAGCAACACATAGAAGGAAGGACCTCCTACACCACTGCTCCTATTAAAAAACACACAAATGTAAACAACTCTGGGGTGAAAGGGTTTATTTTGTTCATTCACATTCATCAAAGGGAAGTCAAAACAAGAATTTGAAACAGCTAATTAACATCCTATCTGCAATTCATGCATTTATTTCTCTGCCCTGGACAGTTATAGGATGAACTCATATAGTTTTCTCTACTGCTATACAGTTCGTGCCCTTACCCAGGGGTTTGTACTGCACACTTTTGGGCTTGGTCTTCCCACACCAATTACGGCATTCAAGGCAGTCCTTCACTGACATACCCAGAGGCCAACCTGAGCTAGATAGACCCTCACTGAGATGTTCCTCAAGTGATTATAGGTTTTGTCAAGTTGGCAATTAAAACTAACCATCCCAAGCATAATGACTTTCATGGGATGAAACATCTAGCAAGCCATCAACCTGGAATTAGCACAAGGCTCAGATGCATTCCCTAGACACATTGTCTTCCCAGTGTGGCATGTATGGTTTTTATCCAAATTTATTAAAGAATTATCATTTTTAAAAACCATTAAACCCTTAAGGAAGTTCTGGGAGATGACTTATAAAGCCCTGGTGTTTAATGGCGCAGAGAAGAAACTCACCACTCAAGAGACTGCTTGTGGAACTTAAAAAATCTGTCTAAGTGATTCTGGTGTAAAAAAGCTCAGAATATCCACAGGACTAAACACACATGTTCCTTTAGACTATGTTATCTGAACTGATGCTTTACTTACCCCCACATATGCATTTGAGTCACAAAGTAGGGGATGAAAAGAAGACATGCCATGTTTTTGACTCTGTAGAGCACATTCTGTTTGATAAGCATTCCACACATCCCTTTATATCCTTCTCATGAATCCAATTATATCACCTGTGGGGATCTTGAAGTCCCACTTTGGGGCACAGTTTCTATCATCTTGAAGTGTGACCTATTATGAATGATGAGCAAGCTGGACAATGTTGTTCTAGAAGAGGAAAGCTATCCAACCATCTTACTGTGACAAGAAGGAAGCTCAAGGAGTCACAGTCTTCCCTAGATCAGATTGGAATACACCACACCCTTGGCCTACTGGTGTCCAGAGCTCGTGAAGGCTCACTTCTCTAACTCTTGACCAATCAAAAAGTATGCAAGCAACTAGACAAAACCTTAAAAAGGGACCTACCCATCATGCTTTGCAGACAAAGGGAGGAGCTTAAGAGAGAAAGGACTGCATAAGTGAAAAGTACATCGTTTAGGGCTAAAAGCAAAACTCCTTTTTCCAAATAAACATGAAACATGAGACAAAAAATGATCTTTATACATATTTATAGATATTGTCAGTATATAAATTTATTCCAAAGACTTGGCTTAATTTTTAAATAAAAAACCAGATTCTACTTTCATAAAACACTTTTAAATTTCCCCACAGCACATTTTCTGACATTTTTGGTCATTTAAAGATGGATTGAAATTTTGGAAACAATCACTTTGCCTTAATGGAAAGTTTATTGACTTTGGAATTAAACAATTCTGAGTGTGAATTTCCACTGAGAAGCTTACTGGAATAACAATCAAAACCTGAGGATTATCCCCACGATACCTGCCCCTACCTTAAGAGCAGCTGCAGAACACATGGTTCGGAGATTTAACAGACATAATACATTTTATCTGTTTTTTTTTTTCTGAAAAAAATAAATTGAATGGTTGATAAAATTGTACAATGCAATTTGGCAAACAAATATAAGAGGCCCATTTTTGGCTGTACTGTATAATTGCCTCTGGAGCAATGTCAAAAGAATTCCCAATATCCTGCATTAAGGAAACCAGTACAGTCATGGGCATTATCAGCAGAGGACTGAATGCTAGTCTCCAACAACATCTATTTTTGTAGGTATGGTTATTCTGGGTCCCGGGGTGCTGGCTATCTGTTTTAAATGTAGAATCTGTGCTTTATACTCACTTCAAGATGCCAGATGCAGGTTGTGACAGATGAGTCCCTGAAGACCTGCCTCCAAGGAACTGATCTAAGGGGCTTCAAGAACGAGTACAACTTGACTGGCAAGATATTACCTAAGCAGTAGACAAACTCTCAACCTGCAACTGCAGTTCTTCCCCTAGGTTAAAAGTATTCCTCTGCTTCTGTTCTCCTTCCCAGGGACTCACACAGATCTGTCTACTTGAGGAGACGGTATCAACCAGTCACAGAGACCTGAGGCCGCCCCCGCTGCAGTAGCTGCTGCACAATCTGCCTTGTTTCTGGTTTCCGATGTGACCTGAAACTTACTTCTAAGTGACAAGCCTGCTTTGTAGCCTCTGAAATTGTGTCCCCAAGCTATTTCAATGCCACAGACACAAAGAGTAAGAAATAAGAAAAGTGAGGTGGTCAAGAACATGAGTGACCCATACCTCTTCTGCAAAAGTATAAAGTTACAATAAAGTCATTATGGGTCATCAAAACAGGCAAATCAGGAACAATAGTCAGCTCTTATCTTCATGATGGTGGGCACACACACTGAGGGTGACTTCTGAGACTAAAATCACAGGTGTCAGAAGTATAAAGAAAAGGGTTGGAAAACTCTGTTATAAATAAGTCATAGTTCATAGTTTGATGGAGAAGTGTCTATGTGTTATTTTCATTGATTAATAAAAAAACTTCCTTGGCCCTTTAAGAGACAGAAAATTAGGTAGGCAGAGTAGACAGAACAGAATTGTGGGAGAAAGGAAGCTTAGTTGGGCAAACGCTTCAGGCAGTCGCCATAGTAAGTCGCCATGCCTCTCCTCTCCGAGATGGACACAGGTTAAGATCTCTCCTGGTAAGCAACCACCTCGTGGTGCTATACGGATTACTAAATATGGGTTAATTAGCCAATAAGAGGCTGAAACTATGGGCCAGGCAGTGTTTTAAAAGAATACAGTTTCCGTGTAATTATTTCAGGTATAAAGCTAGCCGGGTGGTGGGACACAGCCCCCGCCGTTCCTTCTACAATAGTTCACATATAAGGTAGTAATTCAGTGTGTTGATTTTTCAACCAAGTCTTCCATTTACTTAAGGTTTTAGTATAATTTTCTTTATTTCACAGACATGAAAACTGAAATATAGAACGATTTGGGGAAACTTTTAGTGAGATTGATCTGGAAAATATTACAGCTAAGACTGAACTCCAAAGCTCTAGGGACCACACTATGGTTTATCTCCTAGTTCCATTTTCTGCTGTCTGTTGTCAATGATGCAGCCACATAGACACAGCTGATCCTGGCATAGCACCAAGAAACTTCTAGTAACAAGGATTGTCCAGAACAAAATAATACCAATTGCTTACTATGTGCTTGCTATGTGCCAGGCTTCATATTCTATACTTTATGTTATCCACATTCAACTCTGAAAAAGGCACATGAAGTCGGACTCTTGCCCTCACGCTGGGAATGAAAAGTGCGGAAGGAAGGTAAGGAGTCATTCATCACAGGCCAAAGATTCACCCTGAGGCTATGCAATTCTAGTTTCAGGAATGGAAACTTTATGTTCCATAGCCCAGAGTCATCTCCAACCTCTCTCGACCCACATCTTCATGGGTCGTTTTAGCACACTAGGCAGGGTTCAGTCCTTTCTTCTGAGTCTCCCTTTAGGCTTTTGCTTCCCATAATCCCCCACTTGTGAGAAATGAGGTAGATGTGAAGGAGTAGGTGCATGAATATACAGACCTGGGGTTTCTTTCTCACAGCAGAAGACAATCTTTTCTCTCTCTCTCTCTCTCTCTCTCTCTCTCTCTCTCTCTCTCTCTCTCTCTCTCTCTCTCTCTCATGTGTATCAAATACTTTTTCACCTTTTATTTCACCAGGTTGCTGTATACTGTCTGAGGAACCCATGGCTTAATAAAAAGCCTCCAAATGACGTAGGAAACAATACCAGGCTAAAATGAAGTTGTAGGAAACAGGGAGCCACTGGCTATGGGGGATTCCATCAACCCTTTGTATTCTTGGCATTATTAGCACTTAATTCTTCTTCACGAGCCTTTAGTCACCTTTAGCTGGCCTAACCAATCATGCACCTCCATAATATCCTCATGACATCCCAATGTTTTTCAGGTCTTAGACATCATTATGAATCTAAGCTCATGGTTTCCCTGTTTATTTCCTTATTACTCACCACGCCCTTATGAAAAAGCAATGTTTTGTGAGTCAGTCATACAATGAAATGTAATCTACATATTTAGAGCCTAGACTTTTCAAGGACCATATAGTTTTGAGAAGACCCAGCCAGAAGTCACATAGCAGAGTAATCTGGCAGACATAGATTTGGGGCACCCGTCTTTTCCTGTAAATACGTCACCTATTTCATTTAAGAACAATGAGAGCACCCATGGGGGCAGCACCTTGCTATAAAGTAACTGATCCAATGACCTCTCTTTGTCTATGTTATTAATAGACACACACCCCTTCATTAGGTGAAAACATTGGCTCTTTCCTTGGGTCTTACAAAGTAACTCAAAGCAAGGTTAAGGCTTGGCATCTCTGATTTCATTTTGTGTCTTTTTGTCCTTCGGGAATGTATGGAAAGGGACACTCGAGGATCAGGGACATGGAAGTTGTGGTCCCCCTGCCCCAGGTAGGTAATTGCAAAAGTGTGAAGCTTTCTCATATTCACTTAGAGTTTATGCCTTTGGGAACCAAATTTCCTCTGAAGTAACATTAATATAATATAAGCAGGGATGGAATACCCATGAAATGCGTCTTAACAAGAAACAAAGACGCCGGTTCTACACAAATCTGCCCAGAAAACAGAAAACAAAACACTTTGCAATGCACTTAATAAAGACAGCATTAGTCTGACCTCTATCTGGAAGGCTCTATTAGATTAATTTTTTCTCAAAGAGCAATCTAGTCATTGAGGTAAGCCTGACCTTCCCTACTTCTACCATGCCTCCCCGGAACACACAAACAACCACACACTGTTCAGAAAGATTCGCTACCTTGAACTCATGTGTGAATTTTCACCCAAATAAATTCAGCAGCCAATAAAAGGGTCAGGAGAAACAGCAGTAGCGACAGTACCAATAAAACCTGTTAATCTTCGACTTCTGAGGGCAAGAGACCATACGGACATCATAAACCTCTTGCAGCTACAGACCGCAGGTCAGCAGCACTGAATCACCCGCTAGCAAGCTGGAAAGGACACTCCACACTCTCCCCTGGGAAGACACCATGCTCAGGGAACCTTGCTAGTACGTTGCCCGTCAGCTGGCAGAGACTCTTCATCCACACTAGCACCTGTTACATTCCCAGGAACAATTCCATTTCCTTAGAAATAAATCGAAGCATAAATCGATGATTTTCTCCCCAAATTCAGAAATCTCAAACAACCCTAAATGCATGATTTAATGTTCCAGGATACCAAGAGACAGCACTTGTGCTAGTATAACCGTAAAGCACAAGTTCTAACAAATCCTCTCTTAGCAGCTCTTGAGGTGTCTGTAAGGTGAAGTCTCCAAAACTTGGGTAAAAACTATGCAGGCCGCAAGAGGGGAGCTTACCATTCCTTTGGCTGGTATTCAGATTTTAGCCATTCCTAGTCTGCATTTTCCCATTAAACCAGGTGCTTTCCAGTGCTGTGACTCAAACTATTATGATCTTTTTGAATGTCTAATGGTGACATTTCTGATTTTCATTTACTAAGCATGCCTCATTCAAAATACTTGTGTCAGAAACAGTGCAGATTTCAGGTTCCTTTTTAACTTTGGAATAGTGTTGCATGCATAATAAAATATCTTGAGCAGAAGGCTTAGTTCTAAGACAAAAGTTTTGTGTCATGTGACACATCCATATCATGTATTCTTATTAAATAATTTATTTAATTTTATTTTATGTGCATTGGTGTGAGTGTGTCAGATCCCCTGAAAGTGGAGTTACAGACAGTTGTGAGGTGCCATGTGGGTACTGGGAACTGAACTCGTGTCCTCCAGAAGAGTGAGTGCTCTTAACTGATGAGTCATCTCCCATACACATACATCATGTATTCTTACACAAGTATTCTGAAAGTAATAGGAATACTTCACCAATACGTTATTTGTTCTCAGACTGAGTTTGGGAAGGTGAAGTCCTGTGTTGACTTCTAGGCATGTAGCAACAATGTCAACCTCCAAGTAATTTCAAATTTTACAGAAATTTGGATTTCAGGGGTTTGGGGGAGAATTAGTGAGACTGAGCATACTTTTGTTTGTTTCTTTGTGTTTGGTTTCTCTTCTGTTGCTGTTTATTTGTTTCCATTTGGCATAGTGTTCTTTTTAACCACATATCAAAGTATTTAGTTGTACCCCTCTGCCATTACTGCATAAGACTTTCCCCACCTATATTCAGGTCATAAATATAATATCCTCTGAGTCTTGTCCTCCACAGTTACAGAATATGAACCTCTGCACTCAGGAGCAAGGTTAGTTTCAACCTTGCCTCATGCTTTTTAGCACAGGAACATGTCTCCCATGGTCCTTATCCCCCAGGCCTACCAAGACCCATCTGAGGCCATCGAGGATGACTTACAGTTAGCCCATGGATGTTCGAGCTTCCAGAATTCCCCTTTATATCAGTCCAATAGCTTAAAAAGTCTACTACAACCTGGATGAATATGTTGGGTACTGTTTCCCAGAATCCCTCCTTTACCATATGAGTAAGAGATAGACACCTGAGATACCCATGACCCTTTAACATGTAATACATTCTAGCGCAATCTAAAGGATGACAGTGTAGCGGGGCGAATGCAGAGTAGGTCAAAGGCATGAATAACTTGATTCATGTTATAAAGGCTTGAGAGTCAGTTGCCTTGTGTTTCTGGATTCTGCAGCAGGGAGTGGTTGAAAAGGTGATGGCATAATAGTGCCCTCTAGTGGCAAGCAAACTGTGTCCCTCGGGCTGGGAGGAGCATTCAGAGCCCTTACACTTCTTTCTTTGGTCTTCTGTTTATCTATATTCGGTTTCTCATTAGAAGACAGTCATTATTTGAGGTAAAGAGGTTCGCAGTAACATTTCCTTATATGCATATGATGATTTTGATGATAGTCATCCCTGTATTGCCCTTCTGTTTTCTTCTCCCACCCCCTCTTCTCTTTCCCATTTTCCTATAAAACCACCCACCCTTCTTATTTTTCATAGTCTTTTCTTATTCCTTTGATAGGAAATGTGCATGATACCTCTTTTCTTGTGATTGGCTTGTTTCTCTTAACATGATTCTGTCCACGTTCATACACGTTCCCCAAACATCATAGTTTCTTCTTTAGGCCTGAATAAAATTCCACTTTATGTGTCTCTTTACTTACCCATTTATCACGGGTACCTTGTTGCTTGTGACGTAATGGTTTGTAACAATGCGGAAATAAATGCAAGTACCCCTATGATGAGTTCAGTTGACCCTTTTGGTAAACTTCCCGTGAGTACTATAGCTGGATCATGGAAGTATTTTTATTTTCCTTTAAGGGAATTCTAAATTCCTAATTTTCATCATGAATAGACTAATTCACATCTCATTAGCCGTGAATAAGGACCACATTCTTGTCAATATTTACTACTTTTTTTTCCCCTTCAGGATCACCATTCTGAGTGGGGAGAGGTGTAATCTCAATGTTGCTTTGATTTGTGTTTCTCCAGTGGCTAACAATGTGAAAAGTTTTTAAGTATTGATTGGCTGTGGACAAAACCACAAGAGTCCGTCTAAAGGGGTATTCAGGATTTATTAGGATATACTCACAATACACAACAAGGCAAACAGCCCTCACCATAGTGCTCCATTCTGCCCAGGGGATGAAGGGAACCGAAACAATGGTCTCCAAACACCACACTAGAGAGCAAGCAATCACTACCCTCTTTCCTTTTAAGGGTTCACAGCAGACAAGAAGCACCACCTCTATCGGATCAGATAGACGGAAGTCATGGGCAGAGCAAATACTTTCTTTAATTGAAGATTGTCTGTTCAGATCATTTGCCCATGTGTTAAGTGGATGATTTAGTCTTTGGTGCTTAATATTTTTATTCTTTATATATTCTGATCCTCATCCTGTAACTCATTTCTTATACAGTCTTGCCTTTGACTTTTCTGATTATTTTGATGTGTAGAAGCTTTGTAAAAGGCAAAACATTGATATGACCTGAAGAGAAACCAGAGTATAATATACAAGCCTTGTGATTTTTTTGTAATATATATCTATTAACCTATATATCTTATGTGTTATTTTTTAAATGAGTAGCACAAACACAATACCTTAATCAAGACCAGAAATATACATATATAACAAATTTTATATATATAAAACGAAATTAACCTTAAACCAAGGTATCAATAAACCAAGATCCATACCAATGCAAATTATTTATATCTATATCATGTAATTTTATTTAACAGTTTTTGTTTTTATTTCTGGAACTAATGGAATCTTATTTGGGAAGCCATTTTTATCTTTAAAAAAAACTTTCTCTTATTTTATTTATGAGATTCTTCTCTCATACAATATATCATAATTATAGTTTCCCTTCCTAATATTCAGCCCAGTTCCTCCCCACCTCCATACCCATGCAGATACAGTCCCTTCTGTCTCTTTTTAGAAAAGAACACGCTTCTAAGAGATAACAACCAAACATGGCAAAATCAAATATAATAAGAGAAAACAAAGCCATCACTTCTCACATCGAGGCTGGACAAAGCAACCCAACAGAGGGGAAAGCCTCTCCAGAGCAGACACAAGAATGAGAGATCCACTCATTCATACACTCAGGAGTCTCATGATAGTAAACTGGAAGCTGTAATATACAGGTGAAGGACCTCGTGAATACCACTGCACACCCTGTGTTTAATGCTTCAGTTCCTGTGAGTTCATATGAGCTTTTCTCAGTTGGTTTGAAGAGATTTGTTCTCCTTGTGTCCTCCATTCCCTCTGGCTCTTTCTGCCTCCTTTCTGTAGGACTTCTTGAGCTCTGGGAGAAGGATTTGATGGAGACATTTTTTTAGATGCTATTTTTCTGCATGTGTGATGGTGTATCACATATCTGCAATTCCTCTCGAGGCCGGAAGAGGGTGTCTGATTCTCTGTAACTGAAGTTACGCAGATAGCCACCAGTATAGAAACCAAACCCAGGTCCTCTTGAAGAGCAGCAAATGCACTGAACCACAGGGTCATCTCTCCAGTCCCAGAAACACATTATCTATGCCCACAGTTGATAGTGTGTCCTCCATGTTTTCCCATGGTAGCTTTAAATTTTCTGCTTGTATTAAGAACTTTGATCCATTTTAGGTTTGTTATACAAGGTAAAGGTAGGGATATAGATTGATTTTACTTTTGATGCTGAACACTATTTTGTACTGCAGCTATCTTTGTTCAATGCACAGATTTGCCACCTTTGTTTATATTTGAATGGGTTTATTTCTATTACTTCTGGATCTTCTGATCTATTCCATTATTCCATTCAACCATTTTTGCGCTCATTCCATGTTTGCATTGTCAAATGGACCGTTACCTCCAGCTTGGCTTGTCTTGCTTAGTTGCTCTGATATCTTGTCTTTCGTGTTTCAATATGAATGCTAGAATCATCTCTCATTGAACAATGTCTCTGGCCTTTGATGGGAATTAGATAACTTTTTTAAAAGTTGCCACTCAAAAGTACTTAACTTGTGCAAGAACTTGAGAAGTCATTCACTCTCTAGTGTCTTCTATAGTTTCTTCTTTTGCTGCCTTTACTAGAGAGTCTCTTGACAACTTTGATTAGATTTATGCTTAGGTATTTTGTATGAGAGGAATGGAACTGTTTCCTGACTGCTTTTGAAGAAAGCTTGTGTTTGGCTTACTTAAAAAAAAAGCACACTCATTTTCATGTGTTGTTTTTCTAACCTCTTTATTTGCTGAAAATGTTTATCAGATCTAAAATCTGTTGAGGATCCTATAATCTTCAAATAAGAAAAGAAAGAAGTTAAAGGGACCCAAACAGGAACGGTCCTCTTTTCCTCTCCTGAAAACAAGAAGGTGTAATAAACTGAAGCCTGAAGCTTGTGTATCTGGTCAAGGGCACATGTTCCCTTAATGAGCCAAATATTAGAGCCTTTCAGATTTCATCAAATCGCTGTTTCCCCTACACAGCCTTCTGGCAGTCTTTTATTAAGCAACTTTATTGAGATAAATTTACATACAGAAATTTCTCTTATTTCATTTCAACAAATCTGTATTTTCAGTATATGTACAAAGGTCTACTACCAGTGGCTAAGAACACTGGCTGATTTTTCCAAAGGTCCTAAATTTAATTCCCAGGATCCACATGGTGACTCACAATCATCTATAGTGGAAATCAATACCCTCTTCCGATGAGCAGAGGAACACGGAGGCAGAGAACTCATATACATACATTCATGCATGCATACATACATACATATACATACATATCGAGAGGGGGTGCTCATTAAAGGGAAGAGAAGGTGGAGGCTCAAGGCAACTAATCACTTCATATCCAAGAGCCTCCTAAAATAAATACATTCATGATTGATGCTCAGCCTGGGTTCTGTACTCCTATATGGTCTAGGGCCCCAAACTAGAGAATGGTGCTGTCCACTTTTAAGTCTAAGTATTCCCATATGATGGAAGAAAATCAAGGCAATCCCCTGAAGATAAGCAGGCCAACCTGATCTATAAAATCCCTTATTACGGCTCTCTTCTAAGGCTATTCTAGCTGGTATCGAGTTACAACTGTATCTAACCAGCACAGCTACTTACCCTTGACGGCATCACCAGAGGAAATATGGTTTCTTTCCCCTGCCAATTATTAACTACCTGCCCATCTTTAGGGGAATGTGAAGCTTCATAAATTTCCCCCTATTAACAACTGTTCATTCCTACCTTTCTTGCCAGACAGTGCTGAATGCATGCAGCACGCCATCTTGTTCAGTCCGTTCCCTGATATTCCTCCTTCATAACAGTATTTATGAGCGGAGGGCTCAGAAGTGTCACCATCCATTTAAAGCTGGTTCTGAAAAGTTCCAAGACAAGATGTGTGGAGACTTGTAAATGCAGCTGCTGTTCTTCTGTGAGAAGCTGATGGGTGTAGTGTGGCTTCCCAGGCTCAGCTTTCTGAAATCGTGATGCTATTTGGCCTCTGAGACAGTTCTGTTAATTGAAAATAGCTGAAAGGCAAGGCCTGAGACTTGAGAATGCAGAATTTGAGCACCCTCCTAGGCCTACACTAGTAGATATTTGAGACTTCTGATACAGGGTTCTTGCATCATCTCTGGGTGTATATGCACAATATTGTACCTACAAAAGATGTCAGCCTTTCTGAGGATATTTACCCAATCAATCTGCTTGTAATATATATTATAGAAGTTTAGAATCCTAAAGAAGCTACACAATACCATATTTTATAAGAAAATATTAAAAGCTTAAAACTAGGTAATGGTCCTTTCCTGCTATAGATACAGCTTAAATTTGAACCTAGAGATAAAATGTGGAATATCCAAAATGATTTTTTTTCTAATACTGAGAGTTTATAATGTTAAGTGAATAAAGGGGCTCAAACAGAAACAAACAAGTTTGAATGGCTTGTGGTGTTAAAAACAGAAACCTGTCCCTCCTAAACAAGGTTGTGTACAGAAGAAACAGTCATCACAAAGCCCGCTAAAAATCCACGCAGCGTTGCGATGTCAAGTTCCTGACGTGTCTAACAGTCAGTTCAGTTGCCTTCACAGGAAAATGTGGAGAAAAGGCCTGTTTCTGTCAGTTTTAGAACAATTCTAGGTCAGCAAGAGATGAGATTTGAGACATCAAGTTTTACTCTCAAGTCAAAGAAGAAGGGGATAGATGACATTGCAGACCCGCTCACTGCATCCCAATGAATAACTTGGGCACAATAATTGAAAACTGCAGCTTAACCTGAGTGGTTTAGATTTTCTTCCCTAAAGCAATGGCTGAGACTAAAACTCTAATAGCAATCAAAAGATAGAGTTCAGCATGTGTGTGTGTGTGTTTGCCTCAATATTATATAACTTTTCAAAAATATTTGTGACACCCTCTCCAAATTGAGGCACATAGTGAGCAAGCCTAACACTGACAAAGGCTCCAAAACAGACTCTAAAAAAATAATGAGAAGCAGAGCAGTTCCAAACATGATGAAATACCCCAGGAGGAACAAACTTCTACCATGATTCAAAAATCCTACCAACATTTTCACTTCTATAAACAACAGCCACCATAACAAAAGGTTTATAAGAGAGAAGATCAGCCTGCATTGATAAGTGACTCTCTCAAGCTCATTTCTAATCTAATTTAATTAAATAAAAATAACACCAAACTTATTTTCAAAGTCATAAGTTTTAGGGTGCCATTTAAGTCAGGCATGGTGTCCTAGGCCTGAATTATAAAACTGAGGAGCCTGAAACTGGAGACTTACTTCTATTTTTAAGGGTCATCCTCAGTTAAATACTGAGTTTTAATCAAGTATGGGCTATGTAATGAGACCATCTGAAAAAAAATATGACAACAATAATAATTTAAATATTATTAGCAGCACAATTTTACAACATGGAAAATGGAGATTGACGGTGAGAAAAGTGATTTGTTCCAGGTTCATTCAGACAGCATCAAACTGTCCTTGAGGTCAGTACTCTGACTCTGCAACTGCTGCCATTTCATAACGGTAAATGGTTCTGCTGACATAGAAGATCTGATGCATTGGCCTCATAATGTTTATTCAGCAAATGCTTGCCTTTCTTTACCTCATTGGTGAGTCCTCTCTTCCTCCTTCTCATAGACATTGCACTTAATGTCCCTTACAAACAAATTTATCCAGTGTTCACAGTGGGAGCGGCAATCCACAAGCATCGAAAGCAATTCTTTGTCATTATTTAGAAGACTTAACATTATTTGATGCTAGTTAAATTCTGAAATAGAAGAATAGCATTATGAACTAGAAGAATAACCTGTCATTCAAAAGTCAGAATATATATTATATAATGTAATAGTATATGTGTAATCATATATATATACTTAAAATACATATATAATATGTTATATATTTATATATTATACTACTATATAATGTATTTACATATAATATTATAGTACATAATACTATATATAGTATTATAATACCATAATATAACATAATACTATATTTCCAAATATACATATATATATATGTATATATATGGAAAACTTTCTCAGGAAAGTATTTTAGTAAGTGATAAAATATCTCAACACCAACCAGAGTCAGGGGAAGGTGAAAGAAAGTTTTCACTGCCTAGAAGACTGTCCACTAAACACAGTTGATCTGTCATTTCTTTCATCTTTAGCAATGTATTTTTAAATTATTGATTTTTATTGAGCTATACATTTTTCCCTGCTTCCCTCAGTTCCTCTCCCCTCACCTTTAACCCTTTCCCATTGTCCCTATGATCCCAATTTATTCAGGAAATCTTGTCTTTTTCTATTTCCCATGTAGATTAGATCTATATATGTCTCTCTTATGGTCCTCATTGTTTTCTAGCTTCTCTGGGATTGTAAATTGTAGGCTGTTGGGTTTTTTTGCTTTATGTCTAAAACCCACTTATGAGTGAGTACATATGATATTTGTCTATCTAGGTATGGGTTACTTCACTCAATATGATGTTTTCTAGATCCATTCATTTGCCTACAAATTTCAAAGACATCATTATTTTTTTCTGCTATGTAGTACTCCATTGTGTAAATGTACCACATTTTCCTTATCCATTTTTGGTCAAGGGGCATTTAGGTTGTTTCCAGGTTTTGATTTTTACAAACAATGCTGCTATGAACATAGCTGAACACTTGTCCTTGTGGTACGATTGAGTATCCTTTGGGTATATACCCAAAAGTGGTATTAATGGGTCTTGAAGAAAGTTGGTTCCTAATTTTCTGAGAAATCACCATATTGGTATCCAAAGGGGCTGTACCAATTTGAACTCCCACAAGAAATGCTGAAGTGTTCCCTTTCCCCACATCCTCTCCAGCATAAGTTGTCATCAGTGTTTCTGATCTTAGCCATTCTTAGAGGTGTAAGATAGAATCTCAGAGTTGTTTTGATTTGCATTTTTCTGATGGCTTAGGATGTTGAGCATTTCCTTAAAGTGTCTTTCAGCCATTTTAGATTTCTCTGTTGAGAGTTCTCTGTTTAGGTCTGTACTCCATTTTTTTATTGGATTATTTGTTTTGTGATGACCAGTTTCTTGAGTTCTTTGTATATTTTGGAGATGATTCCTCTGTCTGATGTGGGGTTGGTAAAGATCTTTTCACATTCTGTAGACTGCTGTTTTGTCTTGTTGACCGTGTCCTTTGCTTTACACTTTCAGGAAGTCCCATTTATCAATTGTTTCTCTCAGTGTCTGTGTTACTGTGGATATATTTAGGAAGTGGACTCCTGTGCCAACATTCAAGTGTACTTCACACCTTCTCTTTTATGAGGTTCAGTGTGGTTGGCTTCATGTTGAGGTCTTTGATCCATTTGGACTTGATTTTTGTACATGGTGATAGATATGGGTCTATTTTCATTCTTCTACACACTGCTATTCAGTTATGCCAGCACCATTTGTTAAATATGCTTTCTTTTTTCCATTTGATATTCTTTGCTTCTTTGTCAAAAATCAGGTGTGCAAAGGAGTGTGGACTAATATCTGGGTCTTTGATTTGATTCCATTGGTCCTCTTGTCTGTTTTTATGCCAGTACCAGGCTGTTTTTAATACTGTAGCTCTGTAGTAGAGTTTGAAGTCCGGGATTGTGATGCCTCTAGAAATTCCTTTATTGCACAGGATTGTTTTGGCTGTTCTGGGTTTTTTTTTTCTTTCTTTTTTCCTTTTTTTTTTTTTTTTTTTTTGGTTTTTTTGAGACAGGGTTTCTCTGCAGCTTTTTTAGAGCCTGTCCTGGACCTAGCTCTTGTAGACCAGGCTGGCCTTGAACTCACAGAGATCCACCTGCCTCTGCCTCCTGAGTGCTGGGATTAAGGGCGTGCGCCACCACCGCCCGGCCTGTTCTGGGTTTTTGAATTTTCCATATGAAGTTGAGTACTGTTCTTTCAAGGTCTCTGAAGAATTTTGCTGGAATTTTGATGGGCATTTCACTGAATCTGTAGATTGCTTTTGTTAAGACTGCCATTTTTACTATGTTAATTCTGCCTACCCAAGAGAATGGGAGATCTTTCCATTATCTGGTGTCTTCAATTTCTTTTTTCAGTTTCTTTCTTCAAATATTTAAAGTTCTTGTCATATAGGCCTTCCACTTGTTTGTTTAGAGTTACTCCAAGATATTTTATGCTATTTGTGGCTATTGTGAAAGTTGATGTTTCTCTGATTTCTTTCTCAGCCCAGTTATCTGTGTAAAGTTATCCAATTTTTTGAGTTAGTCTTGTATTCTGCTCCATTACTGAAAGTGTTTAAGAGTTGTAGAAGTTCCTTGGTAGCATTTTTGTGATTGCTTATGTAAACTATCATATCATCCATAAATAGTCAGAATTTGACTTCTTATTTTCTGAATTGTATCCCCTTGATCTCCTTTTCTTGTCTTATTGCTCTAGCTAGGACCTCAAGAACTATATTGAATAGATATGAAGTGAGTGGACAACCTTGTCTTGTTTCTGATTTCAGTGGGATCACTATGAGTTTTTCTCCATTTACTTTGATGTTGGCTGTTGGCTTGCTGTATATTGCCTTAATTATGTTTAGGTATGTTCCTTGTATCCCTGCTCTTTTCAAGAGATTTACTATGAAGGGATGTTGTATTTTGTCAAAGGATTTCTCAGCATCTAATGAGATGATTGTGTGGTTTTTAATTTTTCAATTTTTTATATGGTGGATTACATTGACATATTTTTTATATGTTGAACCATCCCTGCATCTCTGGAATGAAGCCAACATGATCATGGTAGATGATTTTTCTGATGTGTTCTTGGATTCAATTTGCCAGTATTTTATTGTGTATAGCAATATATTTATTCTGAATATTGGTATACATCATGTGTTTTGCTTGCTTTTCTTATTTTTAATTATTGTTTATCCCTTGGAAATTTCATATATGAATACAATATAGTTAGATTATATTCAACCTCCAGCACCTCCTCTAACTTCTTTTAGTCAAAACATGCCCACAGTATTATTCTCTTAATATTATTTTCTCTGCCCCATAATCCTCTGCCTGTTCTTCTTCCTTCTTTTACTTCCTTTTCTTGAGTATAATTAGTGCTATATGACCATGGGTGCAGTGTGCATTCATTGAAATATAAGCACCCTGTTATGGACTACACTATTGTAGAAAACTGACTATCTTTCCCCAGTGGCAATCAAATACCAGTCACTCCTCGGCTGGCAGTGGAGCCTTGGGAACTAATTTACTCTTCATGCTGGAGTGTTGAGTGGCTTGATCTTATGTAGGTCTTGTGCTGCCAACCACAGCTATTGTGCAAATAAAGTATTTTTAAAGTTAAAATTTCCTTTTTCTATTGCTTTATATTTCAATTTCAAAAATAAAGGTACAAAGCAAAATGAACCAAAGAGACAAATAAAGTTCCAATTCCCCAAATACTGCATTTGTAGGAAAACAATATGCCTGCTCAGGTGAAATATTGATGTTCTCAGTGTGTGTCTCTTGCAGTTCAGCCTAAGAATGGAGCTTCAGTGGAAGACTGGCAGCCCCCACCAGTCAAGACTCCTGTAGACCTGAGTTATCCACTGATTACTCTGCTGGGTAGCATGAGCAGCTACTTGCATCAATTTAGACCCAGGTAACCTAGCATACACCAAACTTGCGTGGAACTGAGTGGTACTAGAAAGCTACTTTAATAAGCTACAAGGAGAAATATTAACTACTGGTTGTCTACTATCTGCAGTGGTCAATCAGTGTGCTCCCTTCCCTGTGGAGAAATGTACTTGAAAGACCATCTGCACCATAGGTAACTTTCATCATAAATAAAAGAATACTTTTATCATAAATAGATTGCAAGTTGGTCTCTGCTGACGAATTTTGTAAGACAGATGGTATTAGAGAAAAAGAATCTAATGAACTATGTAAACATTCTACTCTGGATTTTTCTATGGCTAAATCATAAAAAGCAAAGCGCATAAACTACACTAGCACAGTGAGCATACATCTCATCATGGAGGATGTGAACTTTTGACACTCAGATTCCCATATTTACATTCAGTGAATACAAGTTTGTGATCCAATAGTCCTGTGAACCAGTTATAGAGGATATGTTAAGGAAGAAATGAAACCTTGTCTCTACAAGTTATACCTTGTGTTTTGTTGCATTAACTTGCATAACAGATATTATTATTTTTTCCTAGGTGTTGGTTGTTCTTTTGAAATTATTAAATGAGACATAATCTCTACCCTGTAAAATCTCACAGTTCGCAATGAAGTCACATGCTTGGAACTGTTAACATTAGGGACACTGGGAGTTTTAAAGAGTGAAGCCACCAATCCATCCTGCACTGGAATAAATGTTTGGGGAAGGTTAGACAAAGAAAATCACAAATAAACTGGGATTCCATGGGTGCACAGGAAATATGAGAATTCCAGGCAGATAAAAGGAAAAAAATTCATGAACAATGGAAAGAATAATTACATATAAATTAGGGTACATAAATATCCAGTACAATATCTTTGGATAAATAACATTAGCTCATGAATGAAAAATGTTTGAGGTAGTGTGCAATGGTCTCTGCTCAATTCAAGTGGCTTGATTCCTGCCACTGGCACTGTGTGAGTAGTTTCTGGTTCTTTTCTATATTCCCACCTATTGCTGGGTCCGAAGGTCTTCCTCGGGGGAGGGGATAAGACGTGTGATGTCAACGAACACAGATGCCAGGAGTTTATATCAGACTCATTTATTTAACAGTGAGGGAAAACTTATACACCCTCCCAAAACCCAGGTGTTCAAATCCATTGACAGTTGACATTTCATTTCCATCTCTCATTGGCTAGGCACAATCAGGGAACAATACTTGGTCGTTCCTTGTTGGATAGGCACAGAAAGGACTTTTGACAGCTCCAGGCAGAATCTAGGTTGGCTCCTTTTGTCCTGGTAGTCCTTAACTTCCTACACCCATGTACACTGCTTGATTTCCAGAGAGACTGTCTACATGACCAGGAAAGAATTAACCAGCAATTTCAGACCAATCCTTTAGCAGTCTGTGACTTTACAGGATATTAATGGCTGTCTTTCTCAACAAACTTCTGAAAAAACAAGAAAGGTATGTAGGTTTACCCTTACCTTATATGCAATACAATTGTAATGCCTGTGTCAGCTCCTTGCACTCAGAATTTTTTACATTCAGTGAAGTCATAAGGTGCTTTACTTTCTTTGTATGGCTTATTTTATTTCACATAATGATCTCCAGTTCTGTGTATGCTTCTAATAATGGTATTGCATGGACAATTAGCATTCTGTAATGCACACACACACACACACACACAGAAAAAGAGAGAGAGAGAGAGAGAGAGAGAGAGAGAGAGAGAGAGAGAGAGACCACATATTCTCTTAATCCATACATTGATCAGTGGAAAAAAGTTTCCATTTCTAAGTTATTGATAGTAGTACTATAACAAATATGACACTGCAAATTCAAACTAAAACAATAGATATCTTTCATGAGATGTCATAAAAATGCCCAACAGATATATGAAAATATATTTCCCATTACTATTCACCTGAGAAATATAGATGAAGGCCACAGTATGAAATTATTCCTGCCATTTAGAATGGCCATTATTAAAAAATCTAAACATAATAAGATCTGCACAATTTTAATGTAATTTTTTAATTTATTTCTTATGCCTCCTCTTCTTTAATTTTTTATGTTTCTTCTTTAAGGATATCTATATTTCAATAGATATATATCTATGAGGAATATTTCTTAAGACGAGCCTCTTTACCAATGCAAATAATTCCAATTAGGCCAAATCAAACCAAATAAAAGATGCCCATGTTTAATTCAATACTCCCGGGTGACACCGGGAAAGCATAATAAGGGGAAAAGCGGGGGGGGGGGAGACCACGCAAAACCTGGAAACCACATGTACATTTTCTGGGGGACAGTTTAAGTAACTTGTGGAGGTGGCCCTGACCCTCCCTAAGGAGGAATCACTGCTTGGTGATCTTTCTTGACCCTCCCTTGGGAGGGGTCACTGGTTGGTGTGCTTTCCTGGAGGTGGAGTTTGGACTAAAGCAATTCCCAGGGGAGGAGGCTTGAAATGAAGTTCCTACCCAGTATTCCAAAGTTAGGTGCCAGGGGCTGAAATGAGACCCCTGACTATAATATTCCCAGATTCTTTGTATAAAGGGGTGTTAGGGAGCTGGGGTGATGCTTTGACCAAACAATATCTATATATCTATATATACTCAGTAGATTTCATATATGTTAACATGTAAACTAGAATTGTTATTAATTATGCATATTTTGTACAGACAATCATAATGTTGATATTTTATGAGTGAAGCTGCTCTGTCATGTCTAGAAGACATTAGCAGCAGGCATGTTGGTCATCTGGCTCTAACAAATCTTTCTACCCCCTTCCACATTTTTTTCTGAGCTTTAGTCATAAGAGTTGGGTGTAAATGGTGCCAGGCACCCCATGGTCTCTGACTTTCAACTATTTGTAGATCTCTGTAGTAGTTCTGAAAAGGACCCATTCATACATGGATTAAGGTCAACAACTAGCAAATGAGTCCTCATAAAACTTAAAAGCTTTTCTACAGCAAAGGAAACAATCAATTAAGTGGAGGAATACCAAAGCATGAGAGAGAATCTTCATGATTCTTCACATACCATATAGGACAATATCATATGTAATGAATTCAAAATAAGACTCTAAACCACAAACAACTCAGTTAAAAAAATAGGCTATGGATCTGAACTGAGAATTGTTAGATGAAGAAATAAAACTGGCTCAGAAATATCTTTAAAAGTGTTCAGCTTCTTTAGCAAATAGGGAAATGCAAATTAAGAGTCACACTCTTAATCTCCATGCATATACTTTTATATGGTAATTTATGTGAGCCTGTACCCATGAAGGATGGTGTTAAATACCATAGAAGTCTTTACTGAGTAAAGCTAAGCAGCAGTGGCCCAGGGGAATGCTCCATGACTACCTCAATGGCTTAGCTAGATTATGATCTTGATGAAAAAGAATGATTTTTACCCAATGGCCACAACTTGATTAAAAATAAAACAATTCTCTATGGCCAACCTTGCTCCTTCCTTTAATTTCCATCTATTAGGTACTGGTCCTCAACTCTTTATATACTGGGCACTGAGTTTTTAATACACTCCATAGGTGGAAAAAGCCATGTATTTTACAGGCTCTCATGCCCTCTGCCAGAGGCAGAGAGTAGGTAACCTTTTGTTCACTTAAACTTAGTATTTGTTCCAAATAAGCAAAGCCAATTCCTTTTACCATGAACTTGCTTGAATTTCCTAATGTCAAAGTTCATTAGATGTGCACTTAACATGGCTATCCTGAAAATTTTAGTACTGGAGTCAATTCACCTGCTGCAGTTTAAATTTCTTTTGATGGGAGGAGGGGTTACTGTGATTACCTTTATCTTTCTCATTTTCTTCCTATTCTCTGTTAAAGATGTCTTTTCGTTGTTTATCTTTTCCTTAATAAATCAGAACTATTTCATTTTAAGTGCTTACGGTTCCATGGAACCAGCATTTATTTCCTTGTTCCGAGCACTTTCTCAGATAATCAGTCTTTGTTTGCATTGTGCTCAGCTTCAGGGATCCAAAGCAGAAATGCCAGTGGAAAGCAAAACACCAGGAATGAATCTATCAGAAATCAATTTCTCGATGTATAGAAAGCAACCCCAATCTCTTCCAAAATCAGATTGGGAAATCCTGGAGAGGATATGAATATTGTGTCTTAATGGGGACATCCCTGAAAAAGAGAGGACAATAAACATGGAACATCATTCCTTATGATGACCACTCCACCACATGCAAATACCCATCAGAGTTCCTTAATAATTTTCAAGAATCTAAGCCTATAGTGTGGAGTATGACCTGGACCAGATGTTTCAGCTTTTCAGGGTGTGGAAATGTTTTATGACAGAGGGCACGTTCAAAAAAAATAAATCTATACAAAATTTACAAAGATCTCTGTATGAAAATAAGAGTGATAAATGATTTGGAGCTCCAAGTGCTCAGAAAACTTTGTTTATCTCCCTTCTGTGAGTAAGTGCAGAGCCCTCGCATACAAGAGCATTCAGTCATGCGTACTTCATTAGGAACAAATATTAGTGGGAGTTCTGTGAGTGCCGGGTGAGGATAAAGCTGACTAACTGTGGGAAAAGAAAGCAAATATCTAGGGTGGGAAGGAAAATTAAAGTTTAATTATCAGACGTTTTCTTAGAGTTAATTTCCCTTGCCTTTGTTTCAGTGTGCAAGTTCTCCATGAGAGGGAAGATTTATGGGTATCTTATTTTAATTAGCAGTCTGGAGGTAAATGTTCTGTGGAAAGTTGAGTATATATCCCCACTTTGCAGGGTTGGACGGAGAACACATTTTGAAATGTGTCACACACACTTATTAATGCCATATGTTACATTTTACTAGTTTTTCTTCACAAAAACACTTAAATGAGGCCAGATGCAGGTTAAAATTTAACTTAGTCAAAGTCAAACTTCATGACCGACCCCTACAATTTCCATGAGCTTCCTAAGGCCTACAGGGAGTTGGGGAGCAGAGATCTAGTAATGATATACAGTCACATATATTTGTCAAAATTTTAAGAAAAATACATGTTCTATGTTATTTCATTTTCTCCCATCACAACTGGCTTTCATTCACATTTTCCTTTCTCATAAATGTATAATAACATAATGATGAGTTGACCTAGGGATTATATTTCTTTTTACGTTTAGCAAGATATAGTTCTATGGCTTGGAGTCATTTACTTGCACTGTGATGGTATTTCCAGCGAACTCCTGCTAGCATATGAAGAGCCTTTGGAAGCAATTCTATTGCCTGGAGTGAAGAATCTCTATGCTGTGATGAGAAAATACAGGAACAGGGCTGGTAGCACAGTCTGGGGTTCTACCTCAGACCTCATGTTAGAACTATGTGAGCACTGGGAGGCAAATAAGTTTGAATTCTGTAGAGCCAGAAGCTCTATCTGGAAATTCCTATCAAATATGCTTTGTACACAATCATAAGCAGAATTATTTTGTCTTGGTTATGCCTGTACAAAACAAAATTTCTCTTGTCATAAATATGTGAGATAATATAGCTCATATCTTTATGGGCCTTCCACAGAATAGATCTTATCATAACTCTGGGTATTTATAGGAAACAGACTTCAGCAAAAATACAAAGCAGAGGGTGAATGTGAAGGAGTTTGCATTTTGCATGTTTTATGAATTGATAACCAGTATCTATAAAACAAAACAAAACAAAACAAAGCAAAGCAAAACTACTTTGGTGTTCACAACAAAGAACATAATGCATCCAGGATTTCAAGGAACATGGACTAAAACAGTGAATCCCGAAAAGATGATTTATTAAAGACTGTGTAGCCAAAGTTGTAAAAACTGAAAGGTTGAGTACTGTACCACTGAACAATTAATAAATAAAATAATTGCTTTATTTTCATGGATCTGTTGGTATTTGTCCTGATTTTTATCCTATTGCTATAATGAAATATCCTGATGGAAGCAAATTAAGAAAAGAAGGGATTATCTGGCTCACCATTCCAGGATATGGGCAGCCATTACAGCAAAGTCAAGGTGGCAGGAAGTCGGAGCAACTGATCACATCATAGCCACAGAGATGGGTAGTTTGGAGGCTTACATTAACAAATAGGAATGCTTCCCTATTGAATGAGCTGTAAGTTCAATGTGATAGCTGTCCGTTGTTGACAGAGGTTTCTGTCCTGCCTGGTGCAGCAGCCATTCAGTCCCAAAGAAACATACAAAGGCCTACACTAATTATAAACTGGTTGGCCTATTGGCTTAGGATTTCTTATTAACTAACTCTTACATCTTACAATAACCTGTAATTCTTATCAGTGTTAGCCATGTGGCTTAGTATCTTTTATCAGTAAAGCTTTCTCTGGATCTGGGTGACCCTGTAGGCTGAGCCTTTCCTCTTCCCAGAATTTTTCTATTCTGGTCACCCCACCTATACTTGTTGCCTGGCTACTGATCAATCAGTATTTTATTAAACCAATACAAGTGACAAATCTTTACATGGGATAAGACCATTGTCCCACAGTCAGTTACTCCAAGATATAAGTGGCATTGTTGCATACTGGAGAATCCCATACCATGTTGGTCATACTGTGGTTTTTAGGCTTTATAACTAGGCAAGATGACTGATTGTTCTTCTTCCTTGGAAGCTTGCATAACCCTTTTAGATATCATCAGAGATAATCCTCATGAAGGGGGTTTCTAAGTCAGTTCAAGCCAAGTTCTGCAAATCTCGTGACCAAAATATGTGGTGTTTTCAGATATAGATTCTAACCTTCAAGTTTTGGGAGGAAACTAACAACATCAGCAATAACCTACACTGCTTAGGGGTCTCTTAGACTCCCCTAATAAACAACTTGAAGTTTCTCATACCTACAACTGGGGTCTTTGTTGGATGCGCTATGGCTCTTGTAGGGATCATTATCACCCCAAGTAACATAGCTTCATTAAACCAAATATTCTATGAATTTATTCTTAAAGACTGTCCAACCTAAATTTACTCTAGATCCCTGTAAAAATGGATTTGTCTTTGTAGAAATGTCATCCAGAATGAAGATCTCTGGAAATAGAGCAGATGGTACCTTAGTTGAAAGGTTGATTTGTTTTCATTTCTATAGAGTATGAACAAATAGGTTCTGCTCAAGGTATGGGTGAATGTTACACTTTAGAAAACTTGGTCAATAGTGTTTAACTCATGCTTGGATTAGATAATAGAAATTTCACCCATCAGCTCAATAAACAAAAATGATGAAATACCATCACAGAATTTTATCACAGAAGAGATAAAATTCATAGCAATCTGACATGAAAGGGAAAAAGCGAATGTCCTTACCATAAAATTTTTTTTTCTGGGTGAATTCTTTTTTAAAAAATTTTATTGATTTTTATTGAGCTCTCCATTTTTCTCTGCTCTCCTCCCTGCCTCTCCCCTCTCCTTCGTCCCTCTCCCAAGGTCCCCATGCTCCCAATTTCCTCAGGAGATCTTGTATTTTTTCTACTTCCCATTAGATTAGATCAATGTATGGCTCTCTTAGGGTCCTCATTGTTGTCTAGGTTCTCTGGGATTGTGTTAAAACTTTTCTTGACAGAAGATTACAACAATTATTAGACTTAAAGAGAAATATTAAAAGAAATCACTTTAAAACAGAAGCATTTCTCAAAATTCTCTCTTATTAATACTAACAAACGTGAAGAGGTGATGAGAAGAGTGAAAGGGAGCACGAGCTCAGAAGCAAAGCATCTGCCTTGTATGTGTAAATGTTCTAAACTCTGTTCCCCATACCACTCCAAAAAACTAAAGAATTCGTGAAGTAAAAATATTTTCACAATCTACATATTGTGGTTGTCCCTTTTTGTGTGCTAAGGACAAACTCTAAGAAAATGTGAGAAATAATAAACAAAATTTGTTACATTGAAGATGCAAAAACTTATGGGTACTGGAAATAGCCTCAAAGAAAATACAGCAATTGATTTGGAGGCTGGAGAGATGACTCAGAGCTTAAGAACACTGCTGTTGTAGTGCATTACTGGACACTGCAGCAAAAGAGCTGACCTCTAGCCTCATGGAAGGGAGAATTGGACCCTAATGACATGGGCATAGGGCAGCTGGCTCTGCCCCTCATTTGAGCAGGGGAGAGGGAATAGCCAGTAGCCTCAACTAATAAGCTCAACTACCACCCAAGCCTACAGCCAGCCTTGGGGTTAGCCACTCTTACATTTACTCCATCTAGGAACTGCTGGAGCTCGTGAAGGGACTGGTCCTATGAGGCAAAACCCTCAGGATCTCTACTACTTGGGGCAACTGTGGGATATCTCAGAAGAATTCCAATGAGGAGCCAGTGATGATAGTGTACCAGAAACCAGAGACTTTAAACCAGACCAGTGAATCATTGCAATAAACATTTGCAAGTAAAACTGATTGGACAAAAGGGTATATACTGTGTGGCACACCACAGTTCCCAATGCCACCAGGAAGAATGAAGTGTTGGAGAGTCAGGAAAGATGGAATAAGCAAAGAGTTTTGTCTTCTGTTTGCTTTTTTGTTTCATTTTTTTCTGCTTTTTGTTTTGTTTTGTTTTTGTGTGCTTGCATGTTTTGCTTTGGATTGCTTTGATATTTTTTATTTTCTCTTGGGGGGAATTTTAGGGTTGAGAGGAAAATATGGTGGGACTGGGGGGCTGAGCAAAATTGGAGCACATGATGAGAAATTCCCAAGGATTCAATAAAGAAATATTTTAAGAAAATAGTGCAAAAAAAGAAAATATTTCTGTTCTTGCAGAGGACCAAACTTCAATTTCAAGTACAAACATGGTAGCTCAAAAACACTTTGCTTTGTTTGGGTTCCTATTGCTGTAAGGAGGCACGATAACCACATTGACCCTTATAAAGGAAAACATTTAATTGGGTCTGATTTACAGTTTCAGAGGTTTAGTACATTATCACCATGCCGGGACATGGCAGTATGCAGACATTCATGGTGCAGGAGAAGCAACCGAGAGTTCTATTTCTTGATCCACAGTCAGTAGAAGGACACAGCAGACTGGTCATGGCTTGAGCATATATGACACCACAAAGCCTACCCCCACAGCATCATACTTCCTCCAACAAAGCCATAGTCCCAAAAGTGCTACTCCCTATGGTTCAAGCATTAAAACACATGAGTATATGGGGGCCATCCATATGCAAAGGTGAGTCTATGGGGGTCATACCTATTCAAACCACTACATACCTGTAACTCCAGGTCTAGGTGATCTGACACACTCTATAAACTGTTGAAGGCACTGCATGCCTGGGTTGCACTTACATAGATACAGCCAGATAAACAGACAAACATTCACTCATATATTTTAAAAATAAATCTGTAAAAACAAGCAAACAAAACTGTGTGTGGTGGCCATATGTGTAATTCCAGGCCTCAGGAGGTAGAGTTTGAGGCCATTCTATCTCCAGAAGTCTTAAAATAGAAAATCCTAAATAAATGGTCATGGATGAGAAAAATCAATTTCACAAAATTACCAATTCTTTCTAAACTATATGTTTTTTTGTTTTTTGTTTTTTTTTTTTTTTCTAGACTGTGGTAAGCTAGTAGAAGATGAATGTGGAAAGAGGTAATAGCCGTGAGTGGTTAAGTCAATTTCAAAGAACAGAAAAGAAAATATTTTCTCTTCAAGGTGACAAAACTTACAAGTTTAAATCAATTAGTAATATTAAGTCAGAGACAAACAGATACACATTTAGAATGAAATAATTTGGGATTCTGATCTTCAAAAATATAATGATGATTTTATGATTGACCAAAAGCAGCACTTTACAGTTCAACAACAGCATTGATGTGGGAGAGTCTTCTGTTTGTGTTGATTTCATTCGTTAATAAAGAAACTGCCTTGGCCCGTTTAATAGGCTAGCCCTTAGGTGGGTGGAGTAGACAGAACAGGAAGAAGGAAGTGAGGTAGATGGCTCAGGCAGATGCCTCAGGCAATCGCCATGCCTCGCCTCTCTGGGGCAGATGCCATGCCTCTCCTCTCTGAGACAGACACGATGAAGTTCCAGCCCAAGATGGACGTAAGCTAGAATCTTCCTAGTAAGTGCTACACAGATTATTAGATATGGGTTAATCAAGATGTGAGTAAGAGGCTGAAACTAATGGGCCAGACAGTGTTTAAATGAATATAGTTTGTGTGTTATTATTTCGGGGCATAAGCTAGCCAGGTGGCCGAGAGCCGGGCGACAAGAAGTGGCCCGCAGCCCATCACTACACAGCATTGAGTATGCAATGGGTAATATAGGTTTAGAATTTATATAGAAAAATAAAAAAGTATTTATAAAGTTAATGACCAATGACCACTTGTACAGACTCAATTAAGGTAATTTTTGGCCCTGAGAAACAATTTGGCAGTATTTTTTTTTCTTTCTTTCTTTCTTTTTTTTTTTTTTTTTTGTTTTTTTTTGTTTTTCGAGACAGGGTTTCCCTGTAGTTTCTAGAGCCTGTCCTGGAGCTAGCTCTTGTAGACCAGGCTGGCCTCGAACTCAGAGATCCGCCTGCCTTTGCCTCCCGAGTGCTGGGATTAAAGGCGTGCACCACCACCGCCCGGCCAATTTGGCAGTATTTTAAGTCATTTTGGGTTATAAAAATAGGAAGAGCAAGAGGGAAGAGCAAGAGGGAAGAGCAAGATATTACTGGTACCCAAAGGGTAGAGATCAGAGATGCAATAAAGCATTCTATAAAACAAAGGACAGCTTGCCCATACCCCTCAAAAAGCACAGAGTCATCCCCATGAAGCCCAACTCAGAATTCCCAAGGCACAATACTTTTTGTCCTCAACCCTGTTAAGATCTGTTTAACTGCCTCATCTGAACCCTCTTAAAGCACCTATCTCTACTTCTCTTCCAACACTTCTGATGTCTCTTCCTCTCCTCTTTCCTCTACTACTGAACAGTTACCTTCTAACATTAAGCAGAAGGTATATATTGTCTGTATTACTTATTATCAGTTTTCTAGGATGCTTTGGTTCATTAATGTATCTACAACACCCAGCGTAGGGCTTAGCACACAGCATGTAATCAATAAATATTTACTGAATAAATGAGTAAACAATCCCAAAGGCTAATTGCTACACAAAATCGCAGAATCACCGAAATAGTAGCAGCAGAGAAGGTCTTCTACCCTAACTTTGGTCTACACACCTTTATCTTTTTACATTTTTCAGATATAAGTGGTGATTCATGTCTGTCCAAATTTTTCTTCTTCCCATTAGAAAACTATTGGTACTAAATCATTATCGAAGATCATAATAAACAGAAGAACTGCACAGGAAGCATAGATATATACATGGTGTGTATTTATAGGCATGCATATATTTGTTTCTTTGTGTATATATATATATATATTCATAAATATATATCAGGATATGAAATTTAAATCCATTGCTCTGGGATCTCTTAGTGGTTTATGCTTCAGACTCAATGGCTCAGTTTATTTACTCTTTGCCTTTTTTCTGTATTTTAGCTGATTTTGATGATTAGCCAAAGTTTACAAGTACTTATCTGGCAGATTTTCAAACACAGGCCCAGAAACCATGGATATCTAATTGAACAAACATTCCGAGAGTCATGTCTTGAGCAATAAAGGAAGGCAGGTGGTCTTTTCTCTCTCTTTTACTCTCTCCCTCTCTTTTCTTTCCCTCTTCTCCCTCTCCCTCTCCTCCTTCTTTTCTCTCTCCTTCTCTTTCACTCCCTGTCCCCACTCCCTCTCACTTGACCTAAGTAAATAGCATTGAAATAAATTGCAGAGTTGAGATAAGATTTATTTGCACCAAAAATTGTTACTTTTGGTTTTGTTGTTGTTGTTGTTGTTTTTAAGTGTTCTCCATTGATCTACAGGAGCCTGGTTTTAAAGGGGAAAATATTTAAAGTATATGGTAGATACTGTGATAATCAGCCCAATCTTGCCCTTCCAAAAGTAGGAAATTTCTCTAGCAGCTGTTCAAGATGCTCCTGCAAGATCATCCCCAGTTGTCATGCATTTGGGGGAATTTCCTTTGCTAAATGAAGATGACTGATCTAAGTCTATACCCAGAGGAAGCCAATATCCAGTGACTGATCTGTGCAGATAGAAAAAGTCCTGGTCTTCTTGTTTTCACTAGAACAACTGTGATCAGCCATCCTACTCCAACACACTACCTGTGAGTCTTTTGAGCCCACTGAAAAAGCAGTGGTTTTGATGCCATGCAGTCTCTAGAGCAAGGCTACATCAGCCTCTGATTCTCCAGTTTGCATCTCAGAGCCCGCTGCTAAAAAACCCAGCCTTCAGCACCAAGTGAACCTACATCCTGTGGTTTACATGAGGGGTGGTATTTCCCCGTGAGTAAAATAACTAAAAAGACCAGCAAGCAGATAAAAGAGGTGGGGGGTACCACTTGCTGAACTCAGACTGTTTGGAATTCTCAGCAGATGGAAACTGACGGTCTGTGAGTTGTGTTAGTGACTTAGCACAGAGGAAGTCTGCAAGCCGCACCGACGTAACGCTAAGTGGAAAGGCAAGTGCGATATTAGGTTCTGCTGTTCACATGCCTAACCAAATCCTGTGCGCAGTCCTCCTGGATGACAAGAGCAGGGAGAAAACAACAGGAAGCACATATCAAAGTCTGATAGACTGAATCACTGAAAAAAACTAAGTCAAAGAGTCTGTTGTAATGACAAAGGCCCATATTGCCAAAATCAGTAGAAATAATTAAAGAGCAGCACCCATGTTCCAATTTGTAAGTAGCTAAATATATGCAACTTATTTAACTTAAACAAACTATAGAAAAGCTAACTTAAAATATATTAAACCCATTTCTAGTACCAATTTCTGTCTTAGTTACAGGTTTTACTGTTGTCATAGAACACAATGATCAGAAGGAACATGGGTAGGAAAGGGTTTATTTAAAGGCTTATAGATTACAGTCTATCAGTAGGGAAAGTCAAAGCAGGAATGTGGAGGCAGGGACTGAAGCAGAGACCACAGGGAAGGGGACTTACTGTCTTACTCCTCACAGCTTGCTCAAACTGCTTTCTTGCCAAAGACCATCCCCCAGAGGTGGCACTGCCCACAATGGGCTGGAGCCTCTTACATCCCTCACAAATCAAGAAAATGCCCTACAAGCTTACTTACAGGCAATCTGATGGAGGCACTTTTCTCAATTTGGTTTTCTCTTGTTAGATAACTCTAGTTTGTATCAAATTGATAAAACAAACAAACAAACAAAATAGGATAATAAGTATGTTTAAGTTGGAGTACCAAAGTCCAGCTCCTATGGGCCTTAAACATGAGGCTTAGGTTAGGAATATAGTAGATTTTCTGCAATTCAGCAGCTTAATTACTGACCCTAACTTTTTCTGTTGCCTAAAATATAGCTCAATATCACTGGTAGGTGAATGTTACTTTGAATTTTAAAATATAATCAGAATGCTTAGACTTACTCCAAACATGAGTAACTACTAAAGATTAAATGAAAATGGTTCTCCCTTCAATAACTCTTTATTATAATGGGCTATTTAATAAAATATAGTATGAATTATTTAACTGCCTATTATAAGAAATGTAAAATATGTGTGAGTAACAAAATCAAGAAATACAATTAAAAATGTAAAATACAATATTCACCTCACCCAGAAAGTAATGGAGAAATAAGGCACAATATCTAAGGATTTAATTAGTCTGGAGTGGTTTTAAAGCTCAAATTCACAAAAAGGACAAAACTAAGCCTGTGAAAGCAATATCTGGGATTCGGTAAGATGAGAATAGAGAAAGTATTATTTTACATTGAGCATAAAAGAGATTGAGAAAGAACTATAGATACTACATGCACACACAGTTCCATACACACACACACACACACACACACACACACACACACACACACACACACGTATGGAAACTAAAGAAATGGAAAGAAATAGGGTTAAAATTTGTAGAAATGACGACAACAGTGGAAAATTCTGAGAGTCAAACAATTTAAAGGATTCACTTAGTTGTAAATCGCTCTGCATTCCTAACCTTCAGTAGAATGTCTTGAAATGTGAGCTGTGGGGAGGTGGGTTTCATAGGTGTGCGTTAGAAAGAACGGAGTGCTGCGTGAAGTCTCAGGTGAGAGATTCAGGAGTGGGATGATAAACCTGCGCAATGACTCAGATCAAAAATAAATTCATGATAGATATGTGTTATATTGAAAAATAAAATACACACTAAAATATATAATTACCCAGAAACCCTTTGGGAATTCGCTGGCTTCAGAGGGGGAACCCTTGCATTTATGCACGTCATCAGCTGGGGATAGACAGAGTGAAACACCAGTCAACATTTAGGGCTCCTTTGTGAGCTTTGGCTGGTACATTTTAAATTTTAAAATTCATCAAATACCAGTTCCCAATAAATATAACTCTGGTATTTCCAAGGACGTATTTGAACTTCAGTACAGGCTTTACAGTCAGGTCAGAAATATGGGTTTTGCTGATTCAAACATCTACTCCAGTCGGCAAGGACAACCTCTCCCTGTGCTTAGCCTCTTCACGGAAGCTACAGATCTTCATTAACTTCAGCTTTACAGCCACCTTGGAACCTCTCAGCCTAGCGCTGCTCCCATCCGCCAGAGGCCATTTTCATTCCAGTTCTTTACAAATGCGTCAGTCCCAATAAGCACAGACATTTACAACAAGGCACATCTATTGCTGCCAAAGCAGGGAGATTCTGTCTCCATTGTCTTATACACCAGAAGCAAATCCCTGGAGAGGACCTCCACGTCCTGACTCCTCCAAGCCTAGGCTTCTGCTTGCAGTGTCTATTCTTTGATTACTATTTAGCCACTCCCTGCAATTCTTTCTTAAGGTTTAGAGATTTTTATCATCCTGTCTTCTTTGGAAAGCAAAGAGATCTTTATTTTCTCTCTCTTAAAAAAAAGATTTCCTTGAAAACAGCCGCCCCATTTTCTGTTTCAGAATGTGTTCACAGCTGTTGCTTCACAAGGTCAGACTTCGAAAACTTAGCAAAGTACGGTGATTTATCTTCTGCCTCTTGGAAATATCTAGGCAAGGAAATACTAAAATATAATGGGTAGAAAAACATAAAAATCGTTTGCTTTCCATAAGTTTCTTTTTTTTTTAATTTGAGAGGTTTTTTTTAAGGCTATGCCCAGCTACTGTAGAATATGCCTTGTTTGGAATGTCTACATTTTGGTCCTTTCATGTTGATGTAGCTATACTATTGCACGTCCATCCCTGGGTTCTAAAATATATGCTTATTGTAAGACTTAAATTAACAGCTATAAATTGAGATGGCAAAGAGAATCATATGCAACCTGTTAAGTCTACATTACTTCTTTGTTCAAATGAGTTCTTTTTAGAATAAAGGAGTATTAATGGTTACTTCAACTCAGGATAGTGTCCTGGGTAATTATAACTTGTGATTACTGTAACTTTCTAACAATTGGTATGTAACCTTTAGAAGGCTGATGAATGTATTCTATAGATTGCTAAACTAGTTTGAAGGCATGGTACCATGTTATACACAGTTTTATGCTGTCTTTTGTTATATATAAAAGACATGTTTATCCCTAAGTCAGTACAAAGCAGGATGATTTAGATTCATATTTCCTATGCAAATATTCTTTTAATAGCCTTTGAAATTACTTGATTATAGTGTCCCTCAGATTAATAAACCAGTTAAGTTTAGAATACTTATTAAGGTATTAATATCCTGACTAGGAATGCTTAAGACCAGAATTATTTTTATTTCAGACTTTTAAAATTTCATGTATATTTGTTTACCTATAATGTTATATCTTGGAGATAGAATCCCAACACAAAATTAATTATGCTTTATATATACTTTGTGCATATAGCCTAGGGATAACTTCACGCACTATTTTAGTGTGCCTAAAAGTTTTACATCAACACATGTACTTATAACACCGTGTGAACATTCAAAAGGTTTTCTATTTTGAGCATTTTGGATTTCAGATTTTTAGAGTATTTTTTTAAGAGTATTTAATCCACAACTTTTTGCTAATGCAGAAATGCCCTAATAAATATTTTAACATCTACAAGTTTTTACTTCTTACTGAAAATCTCTACAGGACGAATGTGAAGGTTAAAGGCATACATCTGTACACTTGGTGGCACATTTCCACATTGTTTCCATGAGTAAATAAAGCATATGTGCCCAAATGAAATATGTGAAATGCCAATCTCCATGTAATGCTGAGAGCAAATTATTTAATAAAAAGTACCTACTACGTTAATTCACTGTCCTTGGGTGGGGTTCATTAGCATTCACCCCTGGAACTGAGAGTAGAAAACTCAATTGACTAGAGCTTGTTTTAGAAAGACTAGCGTAGATAGAGAAGCTTTAAGCTGCCATACAAAACTACTGGCTTTTAGAAGGGTTTAAGTGGTTAAATAATAAATTTATGGGTTTAATTACTTATTTTGATGGCACTCTCCTTTTCCTTTATACATTTATTAATACTTTTTTTCTAGTGTTTATGTTTTTATTTTTTGGTTTAAACTTAAAAACTAACTTCATCTTGTACAAATAATTAGCCATGTAACCCATTACTCCTTACCCTGCGAATCTCATTCCTCATTATTTAGTGTGTCTAAATCCATAAGCTTTGCTCCAGGCTGTTCCTGAACTTTTTGTTCTCCAGTCATCATTTCATATCAGCTAATCTAGAATCTATTCTGGTTAAGCTTTCAAGACATATGAGTGCCATAGTCATAATACATACTTTTTAAAACATTTTTAATAGTAAGGGCCCCCACATTCTTATATTTTGCTGCGTTATATTTTTGACTGTTTTTCTGGCTCAATAATATAAGGTATTTTGTACATTATATAGGAAGTAATATAAAAAGAACTACTTTGAAACCGAATTAATTACTATTATAAAATTTGTTGATAAATTCTAAAATACTTGCCATATTTGGAATATCCATTCACATACAAACACATATAGTTAACTTCCAAATATTCTTACTACAAGAAGAATCTGTAGATACCTACAGAATTAATGTTAATAGAAGAATTAAATATGTTTTATTGATTAGAAGCTAGAGTAGAGGTAGAAGACCTGCTTGTTTTATATGAGACCATAGGGTCAGTCTGCTGCTGTGAAAAAATACTGAAGTTAAAACTAAAGGACTTCTTTGGAAGCATAAAAGTACCACATAAAATCTATCTATCTCTTAATTAACATTTGTTTATTATCTATTATTATTTGTCCTTAAATTTCTGACAGGAACTGGAGTTTTAATAATAGTGTATTCATTGTTACCATATTTAATAACAAGAATTTCAGTGAATTAGTATTTCAGGAGAAGGTGCATATCTGTATCTGTAGCACTGGAGGGAATAAAGCAACAAGAATAGCAGTTGGAGACTCCTACATGGCAACCTTGTCTCAAAAATACGTTGTGTACACCATGCACTTCAGACATATGGCCTGGAGGCCCCTCAACTGGCCCTGACTTTAGTGCGATCCCTGAAGATTGCCTTTCATGATATCAGAATATTCCAGTGTGAGGAGGGAACCAACAGTGCTACCCAGCAATGAAACCTATGAACCACAACAATAACCGACACGGAAAGATAACTCTATTATCAAACCAAAATAATCTTTAACTACACTTAAAAATCTGTTCTGATACCCACAGGAAAGTGTTGCCCTAACCCTTCACCAAGGAAACTCCTCTTTGCAAGAGACAGTGGTCACTATAGAAAACCACAACCAATTAAAATGTAGAATTATGGAGTCAAGTTCCAACATACACATCTACGAAAACACTCCTACACCTAAGGCTCAGAGAACCATTGGAAAAAAGAGAACAGAAAAAATGTGAGAGCCAGAAGATCAGAAAGTTTGCTGAAACTGTGTCCTCTTAGAAGGTCAGAGGCTACATCCATAAAGTCTCACCAACAGGACTGCCTAAACATGAGCTCAGCAAGTGCAACATCAGTAGGCATGCCAAAGTCGATAAGGAAAGACCATGAGGTCTTTCACGGTCTACACATAGGACTACTGGGAGTGGGAGAACATCTTCCTTAGGGAAATACACACTAACTGGTTATCCAATACAAATGGTCAACCCTGAAGGCACACATCTAAATAATATTATATAGAATGAGCAGATTGTATTTGGGAAAATATAAGTATATAATACACATATATACATGTAAAAGCAATAAATAAACAATATAGGCCATGAATTTGAAGAGAATGAGGAGAGGTATATAGGAAGTTTTCGAGGGAAAAATGTGAAGGGGGAGTGGTGTAATTATAATCCCAAAAGTAAAAGAAAAATACATAAAAATAAAAACTGTAAAGGTCGTATAAAATACCATATTACACAATATTTGGGGAAAACAGGAATTTGAGCTTCTCTGTTTTCTTACTTAGGGCTTATTATTAGTAGCACAAGAAGTTCAATAAGAAAGCTATTCCGCCACAACCTTCTAGCTTTGTTCTAAGTGCTGGCTTAGATGAAATTTTGCCTAAATGCCTATTAAAAGAATAATGGGACGACAAAAGGATCATTTTAAAAGGTGCAGGTGGAGATTCAGAGTCATCTGTTTTAAAATTTATGAACAGCAGCAGTAATTTAACTTATGATGGGAACAATTTTATTCCCATTTCCACGAATGCTAATGTTCACATTTCAGTTATTACAATTAATCTGACTCAATTATACTATGTGAGCTTGTGTTCAGCTGCACTGATTGATAATACCAACAAGCGTTAAGTATGATTTTGTGATCTGTGACACTAGACAACTATTTAACACTTAATTGGGGAGGGTTGATAGGGTGTCCTTTCGACACCAAATGCAAAATCTGTTAGGAACCCATGGTAAATAATAACCTAAAGATCATGACATTCATTTCTTGGACAAATACATATTGAGTCTGTCCAGAGATCCATGCTTAGGTACAGGACACTGATTTACAATGAGGATTTCAACACAGACCAAGAAATGTTAGGCTTTTGCTGATCTTTTCTTGTTTAAATTTCATAGAAACTATGTGAAATACATATTATCATAATATAAAAATAGTGAAGTACACTTACCAACATTAAGATTTAGAAGTCAAAAAAAGGTGAGGCACAGTAGTTTGGATACTAGCTCTTGTCTTTTCAACCACAATATTGAATTCTTCCTATAACAATGTTTCCAGTTACTGATAGGTTTTTTTTCTTATTTTTTTATTAAAAATTTCCATCTCCTCCCCTCCTCCTCCCCCTTCCCTCCCCTCCCTTCCACCCATACCCCCACTCCGCCTCTCTCCAAGCCATAGAGCCATCAGGGTTCCCTTCACTATGTTAAGTTCAAGGTCCTCCCAGCTCCCCCTAAGTCCAGGAGGGTGAGCAACCAAACTGACAAGGCTCACAGTGAGCCCGTCCATGCTGTAGAGTTCATGCTCATCACCGTTGTCCTTGGTTTCTCAGTCCTCCTCCACCGTCAGCCACATTCAGAGAGTCCGGTTTGGTCCCCTGTTCCATCAGTCCCATTCCAAACTGGACTTGGTGGTCTCCCGTTAGATCTGTCCCACCGTCTCAATGGGTAAATGCACTCCTCACGGTCCTGACTTCCTTGCTCATGATCTCTCTCCTTTTGCTCCTCATCAGGACCTTGGTAGCTCAATCTGGTGCTTCTATGTGGGGCTCTGTCATTTTCTCCATCCAATGCCAGGTTCTATGGTGATATGCAAGATATTCATGAGTATGGCAATAGGATCTTGACATTTCTGGCACCCTCTCCTCAGCTGCCCAAGGAACTAGCTGGGGGCGTCTTCCTGGACACCTGGGAACCCCTCTAGAGTCAAGACTCTGCCAACGTTAGAATGGCTCCCTTAATTAAGATATATAATTCCTTGTTCCCATATCCACCCTTCCTATAGAAGCATAAAAGATGTTTGCTCCCACTATCAGAGGCTTAACAAAGAAATGGGGTGCAAAACCATTTCACGGTGGTTCATCCTAAAACACGAGGAAGCCCATACAAAGCATATTTCATAAAAGTGAAGAAGTGCAAAATTCATATAATAAATGTAATTTAGATAACTTCAGGCCCAGTACAATGGAGTCAACTGACCATGGACTAAAACTCATGAAACAGGGAGGGACCAAGAACAAATATTTCCTTAAGCTTTTTCTGACACTTGTTCCAGTGATGGAAGAGCTGAATAAGTTGTCCACCAATTGTCCGTCAATCCCTCACTTAAATAATCCATCCACATCATATTCTGTTCGTTCTGTGTACCAGGAAATCACATCTTTCTGAATGTCCACTCCCGAATTTAGTATCTTTTCCACTAATGGACACACGCACGCACGCAAACACACACACACACACACACACACACACCTCATTTCTTATTTCTCCTGAACTTTAACACTTAAAAAAATAAAACTCATTCATTAATTTCCAGGCTCTCACATTCCAGTGGTCTTAGAACAAAATCAAATCTCAAAATGCTATGTTTTGTAGCAAATCAGAGAAATTAAATGTCACTTTATCACCTACAAAGAACGGGTGAATGCATGATCACCAGTGTTTTTCTGGGATGAGATGTTAATCCACAGGAGAAAGCCAGCATGATGTAACTAAGGCCATGACTTAATGTCTACACCATGTTTCCTTTATTATTATACTTTATGTTGCTTTTTGTATTTTCAAGTTGGGGCAAACTAATTATTCATTTGAAATCTCATTCCCAACAGTTCCTGATTAAACAAATACACTAGTTATTCTGCTTCTTTTTGTCTGATTTACTACACATTAAACAAGAAGTGATAAATGCATACGTCCCAAGATTATTGTGTAAGTTTCAAGGGAACTAAGTCCCAAAATAAGAATGCAGAGTAGAGTTCAAAAGATTTTAATCCCCTTGTTCTTATTTAAGAGTCCAATGTAAACTCTGAGGAGTAATAGTCATTTTACATCTTCGCAGCAATTTTTAACTTATTGATTTTATTAACTAATAATACTTTCCTAAAGTTAAAGTTTGCTTTATAATAACCACAACTCAGAATCCTATTTTGTGTGTGTAGCTCTGAGATTCCTTCCTATTGATATGCCAAGAACAGTAATGTGGTATTTCTGGCTAAGATATAAAAACACTGTGAAGTTGCTCTCATCTTACATTTGACTCTACTGGGAGCTGGTACCACAGCATTATCAGGAGATTTCCCCTTGATTATTCTGAGATAGATTGAGTTGCAACCTTACATGCTTCAGCAAGTTTTCCCCTTAGCTTCAATAATAGCATTTTCATAGTTCACCTTGGTTCTAGAGATAGAAAGTCATATTAATCATGGAGGAAGATAATGCTATATGTTAAGGCAGGATAAAGTCCTTAAGGATAGATTTTAAGAGTCTATTTTGAAGCAGTGATCTCATTTGAAACACAAGAGTTACATGGTACAGGGACAGTTGGTAAACCATCCTCAAGCCGGTGGGAATTTGATTTGTGGGCTGACTGAAATGCTTCTCTCTGTACCTTTCCTCAAGGGTCTAGTGATGTGTGGCCAATTACATCTTAATGATCCCTAGGCACATGTCAGTCTACGAGAATGTAAAAGAGCAGATTTACTCAAGAGAGCTAATTGTTAAAAAATGATAAGATCATAACACAATGTGGGTCCTTCTATGAAATGAGGAAGCATTAATCTACAGAGAAATCTGAAGCTATATACCCCTCCATGCATAAGGAGAAACTGACTGGCTGGATAAATATGAGATTTTCAACTCAGAGTCTATGTATGTTGCTGGGAAGAGTGGGCACAAGGGATTGTGGTGGGGAAAGAGAATGAATGAGAACAAAATATAATGAAGCATATGTACAAAATAGCATAATGAAGTCCTCAGTTTATCTATTTTAATATGTGTATGTATGTGTTATGCACACATGTGCATGTGCATGTGCATACACACACATACACACATTATCTATATTTGCCTATGTGTGAGCATACATACTTGTTCAAGTGCATGTGAATGCATATAGAAGCTTGAGGTTGAAGTAGGGAGTCTTTTTCACAAACATTCCCTACCTTACTCTTTGAGAAATGGCCTCTTAATTGAACCCTGAGTTCATCAGCATGACTAGCCCAGCTAACAAGTTTGCTCTGGGAGTCCCCTGTCTCAGCATTTCCCACATAGATGGGCTAACACCATGTCCATCGAGCATTTACATGGGTTCTGGAGATTCAAACTCAGGTCCCCACTTTTTACTGTCTGTGTTTAATTATTATGATTATTAATTCTCTAGTATATAATGGCATTTTCATATTTGACATGAATATTTCTATACCAGCTTCATCTTCTACAACTTCAAGGCCCATACTCTATACATTTATTCCTTAGTATTTAAAGTCAAGCAGCATCCTTTGATTTGTAAATTAAGGATAATAAGTTATATTAAGTGTTTGTACAGTTCAGGGAATGAGCTATCATATCTGTGCTTTGGGTTTTGAATGAGTTAGTGACCTTATTAAGCATGCACTAAGCAAATATCCAGCAGAAGCTGACTGTGGAGGATCAGTAGTCACAGGAAGTTCCAGGCTTAACTCTCTCCATGAATAATCTTCAAGCTTCCTGTTCACAGAACAGTCAGTTCTATACTGCGGGGTAAACAATAGTGATGTCTGTTGATAATGACTCATCCTTGAACTGCTCTCCTGCTTTTATAATCATAACTGTTATTCCCTCTCCAAGGGACCGAGTCACCATACCCAAAACGGAGGTCTGAGAGAGACCAAGCAAGGACCTTTTAACTCGCAGAGTACAGCACTTGGTAATTTACCCCTGCTCTGTTAAGAAAATTTTCATTTTCAGCCATTACACCAAAGGTGAAAAATATAGGTTGTTCAGGATTCACTTACTCTGACCTCATATGAATAGTAACAGTATGGTAACAACTTTTCTGGCCAAATTCCTGCAAATCGTACAGCAGTAGTTTAAAGAAGTGTTTGCTTTCTCTAGGTGTGATGTGATATAAGGCTCTAGGCGGAAATCATAGAAATAGGCAAGCTTGTTCAAATGTTACTGCACTTAGCTACATCTGTGACAGGAAACAAATCACATGCGCTTGAAGATTGTGGTTCAGACACGATGCATTATTGATTAAAGAGAAACACTCGTGCTTCCACTGCCAAGGTGGAAGGCTTTAACATGTGGTAAGAAGGAAAGAATAAAAACGAAGGGAATCAGATATTTGCATTTGCTTTGATATGCATGAGAAGTAAGCAGGATTGATGAAAGAGCAGGTGGGAAGACAGAGAAACAGGTACGGCATGACGTAAATGCCGTACAATCTCAAGGCCTGCACCACCCGGGAGGAAGGTATTCTTTGGTTTCAATTCTTTGGTTTCATCACACAACTTACATTCCTCACAATGTATATAGAGAGATTGAGGAAATGCAATTTCCTGATTTTCTTCTTATAACCTTTTAAAATGTGGCAAGGAAATGTATATGCGTTACAGGGCCACATTTTGACTTTTGAAAGATAAAAGAGAAATTTATCCTTAAAAAGTCTCAGAGTCTCTCTTACAAGCCCTATCATTTTCAATATCTTTGTCTTTTAGTAATTTCTAAAAATGGTGGACTTACATCAAGATTTATGCCCCTCGCTCTTTCAAACAGTCTGAATGCATTGACCTTTACATGGATTTTCCTCAAGTTTTCCTTGTAAAAGAGGTCAGAAAAAGCCAATCACTTGGGATATATTTTAGTGCTGAAGTGTGGCCATCTCTTTTTTTGGTTTTCCGAGACAGTTTCTCGGTGTAGTCTTGGCTGTCTGGAACTCATCTGTAGTCCATGCTGGCTTCGAACTCATGGAGATCCGCCTGCCTCTGATTTCCAAGTGTTGGGATTAAAGCCATGTACCATCACTGCCTGGCTGTGTGGCCATCTCTTAATCAGGATTAGGAAAGAAGCATATCAGAAAATTAGAACAAGGTAAAAATATAGGACTCTGAGATTTGCCTAGCAAATGGTGTGCAATCATTTATGTCTAGAGTATAATATATTACAGATAATGGGAAGAATCCCAGTCAGAAATTATGGCCAGTAAATTAGCTGTGGTCCACATATAACAAGAAATTATTAAAGGTTTTAAACAAAGAGTTATGGCTAGACTTGTGGTATAAAAAAGTAAGTATTGTGAAAATGGAGAATGTCAAGTAAAATTAAGTCAGGAAATAGAAGTTCTCATCTCTTTAACTCTCTCATTATCTCATTTTATACAATTCTGGTTCCTTTATATCTCTGTCTTCATAGAAACTGTTTTTGGTAAATATGCTTCTATGTACGCATGTGTGTGCATGCCAGGTAATAATATAATATTGTGAGTTCAGTTTCTTGAGGAGCTTCTTTTTTAAAAATAAAAGTTCCAGGATGCCATTTCAGACATAAAAATACTTGAGAAGTTCACCAGCTAGGAATGCTAAGCCCTCTTAACAAGTGTACTGTATAAAGTGACTTCCCTGTCATGAACTTTTAGGAAGTGTTACACTGATAATTTCATAAGGGCAACATCTGTCCTGCCTGTGGCTTGATGTTTCATTGGAATTTTATGAAATGTACAATTTGATATCTGATTTGCACTCCCTTAGAAATTAGTACTTTAAAGAGATCTGCCTGAGGCATTGCCACCTAAGAATTAACAACTTGGGTATTGCAATGAACCTTATCATGGGAGGGAAACAAAGCCATCTGCTATTGCTTGGAAGTCCACATCTGCAAAACCTCATATCTGAATTATTTAATGTTACTCTTGAGAGACCATGCAAGCACAAGCATATGCCCCTTCAGGAATGAATAGCATCCACATTGACCTTGGCAGATACGCAATGTTGAAATCTAACACCCCTTTACATCCCTTTAACACTATTTACTGTCTCACGCATTCGTTGACAGTCAATACTCTATATCTCATGAAAATCAGAAGCTAATGAAAATGCAAACAAGGGAGGGAAAAACTCCAGATGATTCAGATTCTTAAAGAAATTTATTGCATCACAGCACAATAAGTGCATCCCTTACTACCAATCCCAAACCTGGAAAATGGAGAGACTCTTTCTATTTTAGGAAACAAGATCTGGCTATGGGATAGCCACGAATGTCTTAATACATGAATAACCCCACCATGAAAGAAAGAACCTTCTTTTAGAAATAAAGTTGTTGTGCCCCAAGGATAACTTTCCTTCAAAAGCATATTGTTGGTTGTAAATAGACACCAAGGAAAGGTAGAATGCAATTCTGAAAGGCAAGAAGGCTGGATAAAAGCAGCATGGAACAAAAGTTCACATATTTGAGAACATATCATTTACTAGAAGCATCATCTAGACTTCTTTGTCTTCAATATGGTAAGGCTGTGAGCATATTTGCCTGACAGAAAGATGCTATTGCCAGTTTTGTATCTTGACCAAAGGAACTTGTTGCATAGCCCATCATGGGAGCACTTTTTTAAACCCAGAGCTTCCATTACCCTAATTTTGTCCTGCTGTGAGAAAGCTATGCTAACAACAAAAACTTGTCAGGCAAGAAAGAGGGATATGAAAACCCTGAATGTTCCAACTCCTGTCACTTGAGTCATATCAGTAGAAAGGTATTAGCGGAGCGACTTTATTTGCCAGCAAGGGGTGAATCTGAGTCTAATCATTAAAGAAAGACCTTGAGAGATCAAGCAAAGGCTTTATATGGCTCAACACATGAACATGAGAATATTGCCTTAGAGGAGAATCCTATCTTCAAGGAATTCATTAAGACCAAGGTGCAATGGAAACTGACTAATTTGTTCAATAGACCATGCCCACTTCTTGAGTAACCATTCAGTCGGTAGGAAGTGAAAGCTGCCTCAAAAAATGCCTATCTCTACATGGCTGGTCAACCTTGATTAAAGAGGATATCAAACATGTTTGTTCAATCTCAAACAAAAGAAGTTACATCTCTCAATTGAGTGTAAGGTAGTCTCATGGATTAGAAATAAACAAAGTTGTCTCTATCAGAACACTGAAGGGTGAACTTGGATGGATTACTTTTTCTCTACCTGACTGCAGATGGGTTGCAGGGTCAATGCAAATGAATCACTGGAATATGATAACACTTTGAAACCTATAAATAAGTTTGTAACAAATAAAGAAAATTGTGATAAAACTTAATCTTATTGTTACTATATGTGCAAATGTTTTTTTTTTCTTTCTTTTTTTTTTTTTTTTTTTTTTTTTTTTTTTTTTTTTTTTTGGTTTTTCGAGACAGGGTTTCTCTGCAGCTTTTTAGAGCCTGTCCTGGAACTAGCTCTTGTAGACCAGGTTGGCCTCGAACTCACAGAGATCCGCCTGCCTCTGCCTCCCGAGTGCTGGGATTAAAGGCATGCGCCACCACCGCCCGGCTGTGCAAATGTTTTGAAACAAAGAAAAATACAATCCTTTTGTGTAGATGGAGTGGTGGGGCTGAGCCCCACCACCCGGCTAGCTTTACACCCAAAATAATTACACAGACACTGTATTCATTTAAATACTGCCTGGCCCATTAGTTTCAGCCTCTTATTAGTTAATTCTCACATCTTGCTTTAACCCATATTTAGTAATCTGTGTAGCACCTCAAGAGGTAGCTTACCAGGAAGATTCTTAACCTGTATCCATCTTGGAGAGGAGAGCTATGGCAACTGCCATGGGTGACTGTACGAAGCATCTGCCTTCTCTCTTCCAGAATTCTGTTCTGTCTACTCCACCTACCTAATTTTCTGTCCTAAAGGGCCAAGGCAGTTTCTTTATTAACCAATGAAAGTAACACATAGACAGATGACTCTCGGTTGTATGGTTCTACACCCACATATGCACGCACTCACGTGCACATACACAACACACACATACACACTTGATGTAGAGGAAAGTTGGTTACTCTGAATCACAGATTATTTACATGTTACAGTTGATTTTAAGCTATGGTATTATTTTAAACTCTCAATGCCTTTGTTCTTTTTATAGAACATGAACAAAATTATACAGAACAAGGAAAAGTTTTACCTGAAGCCTTGGAAATGATTTTACCTATAGTATGACCAAGTACAGGTATTTCCGTATCCCACAATATCACTATGACAACTGATCCAGCTCAAGGCTAGCTTCCCTTTAATGGGTTCCAAATTACTTCTATGGATTGAGTGCTCAGGGGCTTACTGGCCTTGTGAATTAAACAGAGAGCCAGTCAGAGCGATGAGTAAACTAATTTCCACTAAATGTCTGGACTCATCAACTTAAAATGTGCAGATCTGGATATATGGGTTCAGCCAAATGCAAGGAAAGTCTGACAAGGAGAGAAGTGAGGTTTGTGCAAGTAATGAGGGTTAGAAATAGAACAGAGGGCTCAGCATCCTGCTAGAAAAGATGCACATTCACTATTTTCCTGGTGTCCCTTTCTCTTAGACTTAGTTCCTCTTGGACCTCTGGCTGTGCTGTCTCATATGGATCTCTCTTAAGGTTTTTCACTATATGCCAGGAACAAAAGAGAATAAAGACATGAGTGTCAAAGAAAGACTTGTCTCTATTCATCAGTCCTTCGTGGTGTGTAAAGGCATTGAAGGGGAAAAGGGACGACAGAAAGATGGATAAGCGACAGGGAAACAATCGGGGCTGAAGACGTAGGACACACATTCAAAGCTGGCATGAGCACACCTGCCTAAGCCCACAGCATGGAGGAGAAGAGACATGGGGATCTAGAAAACTCACTGGCCAGACAGTCAAGCAGAGTAGAAAGCTTCCACTTCAGTGAGACCCTGTCTCAAGGCAATCACATGAGGAGTAACAAAGAAAGATACTTGCCATTCTGTTCACACACACACACACACACACACATACACACAAATAAAATGCTTCTTACAAGATTTTAAGATGGGTTGATGTCTGTTGAACAACCCGAGTTGGATTTTCTTGGGAGAGCTTCTTTAGGTAAGTCTGAAGTTAATTGCTCAGGGAAGATAAGTAGCCGTGCTGAATAAGGGGAAAATTGGAAGTCATTCTGAAAGGTGTTAATGCATAGGAGAGAATAGTGCTATTCCACTGATAGCCCATGGGGCTGAGCCCTCTTCCCAGTCCCCCATAGTGGTCAGTAAATCCGTCAGCCTCACAGGGGAATACATGTGAATAGATTGCTAGAAAAAATATGATGAAAGAGCTATGCGATGGGGCTGAGACAGATCAAATAGAAAATATGTGTCAATAACAGAATAATACATACATACACCACTAATGAAGCATCACTGGCTATGTGCTATGGTTCTCCAACGACACAGAAGATGTAAATAAAATGATAGTGATATATAAATGAAACCTATATAGATATATGAGGGTGTCTATTTTGAAAAGAACTGCTCCACTTGATTATGGGGTGTAAAAATTCATACAGTGTGGTTTCGGTAACTAGAATAATGAGTAGCGTGGCTTCCAAACTGCAATCATTAGAACACTGAAAGTGATAGCTCACATAAACAACAGATGCAGACAAAGGCCTCAGGACCTGATCCTCTGACGTCCAAAGAGTAGGGGGAAAATGGTGTCCAAATTCCTGTGCAGCAAGAAGAGAGAACAAGAGATAAACAGATAAAGAGAGAAAATGAGATTTGGCATTTGCTTCCCCAAATTGGCAGACTGCTGAATTTCCTCACTCGGTCTACTGGTTCAGTGACAATCGTTCTTAGAAATATGCTCCCCGACAAACTCAGAAATGATGCTTGATCAGATACCTGGGAAACCTTCCTATAAAATGAGAATTACCCAGCACAGACCCAAAGGGCAGATACTCTCAAAAGATATTATGCATTTAAGCACATTCTTACAACTTCTACAGGTCATGAAGTCTATAATTAGATTCAATTTTAACTACATGCTTTGGAGACATGGAGTTCTCCATAACACATGAGGAGCACCTGTAAAAATGCTAGAGACATTTCAGCTGTACATCTCTTCATTCTTCCTGTAGTTTAATCTATAGATTTCTAAGCTGAATTTAGTATTCATATAATAAAATTAAATGCTGTAATCATTTAGTTTAATGGATGAACTAGAGAGAACATAGAAACATTATATATATGTATATATATATTATATATATACATATTTCACTCACATTCTTTATGTGTTTGTGCATTGCATGACATGTAAACATGAATGTGCATATATGTGTGGGTATGTGGAAGTCAGAAAATCACTCCAGGTGTCAGTCTTCACCTTCCATCTGGTTGAGACAGGGCCTCTCTTTTGTTGTTCAGAGATTTTTTTTTCTGTCTCTGCCTCCACATTCCCATAGCAGCATAGCAATTACAAACATTCACTAATGAACTCTTTTTAGATTCTGGGAATCCAGACTCAGACCCTTACGCTTGGACAGCTAGTAATTTAGCCACTGAGCCACCTCTTCTGTCTGCATTCTTTACTTCTTCTAAACAACAATTTCTTCATGTTTGTGCAAGGACGAAAGCAGTCAAACTAGAATTGGAGAACTACTTTAAAAAAGAAGAGGACATGGTGTTGGGAGAAGGGTGGGGAGTGACTGAGAGGCATTAGTGAGGGTAGTGAGAGATTAATGCAGCAAAAGCATTGTATGCATATAGAAAATTCTCAAAAATCAATAAAAAATACATTTCAATGTTTTAATTTATTATTTTTATTGAGCTCTACATTTTTCTCTGCTCCTCTTAATACCTCTCCCCTCCCCTTCAACCCTCTCCCAAGATCACAATGCTCCCAATTTACTCAGATCTTGTCTTTTTCTACTTTCCATGTAGATTAGATCTATCTATATCTCTCTCAGGGTCCTAGTTGTTGTCTAGGTTTTCTGGGATTGTGATTTGGGATAAAGGGAACGCTCCTGTATTGCTGGTGGGAATGCAAGCTGGTACAGCCCCCTTTGGATGTCGTCAGTGTGGCAATTTCTCAGAAAATTAGGAACCAACCTTCTTCAAGAATCACTAATACCACTTTAGGGTATCTATCCAAAGGATGCTCACTCATACCACAAGGATACATGGTCAACTAGGTTCATAGCAGCATTGTTTGTCATAGTCAGAAACTGGAAACAACCTAAATGCCCTTTGACTGAAGAATGGATAAGGAAAATGTGGTACATTTACACAATGGAGTACTACACAGCAGAAAAAAAATAATGACATCTTGAATTTTGCAGGCAAATGGATGAAGCTAGAAAACATCATTTTGAGTGAGCTAACCCAGACCCAGAATGACATGTACTCACTCATAAGTGGTTTTTAAACATTTCAAATTTTGGATAGAAGTCAACATTAAAACTATTTGGTTCCATGCTTTTCTCTGACAAAAGACCTTTTATTAGTAACTCATCATTCGTCTTTTATTGGTCCATTCAGGTTTTCTATTTCTTTGTGATTCAATTGTGGAAAGGTCCATGTATCTATGGATATTTCTTTGTACTTTGAGACCATAGACCTCCAAAACCAACACGATGCTAGGGGATGATAAGGACTCCGTCACTGTGGGGTGCCTACTACTAAGAGAGAACAATGGCCCAAGACTACTGCAATTATCCATTGGTAGGAATAGACAATTGCTTAGCACTAGGGATATTACAGAGGCTTGCTTCATCATGTGCACTTCTTGGATTTGGGTCATTTTTTCTAACCACTATTTGGTTTCGCCAATCTAGCACTGGGTTCCAAAACAAAATTCTATGCTAATCTACCTCATTAAACATAATATTGGTTCATTCTTTGAAATCAGAGGACACAACCTTTCTACCAATCTGATGCTAAGACAGGTTCCACCTTCATCTTACAGTGATTGTGGGTGCATATATGCCCACACCATAGCTAACTACAGTATCTGCTGAGAGGTATATACATGCCTCTAGCACACAGTTGTCTGCCTAGTACTGAGAAAGATCTAGAGGCTCTGTATATGAATGTTTCCTTAGAAACATTTGTACTGTCCATGCTTGAGAGGTAGGTTGTAGAAACAGTCCTTTAGCCACCAAGGATGATAGTAAATTGGGTAGCAGTGGGATTAAGGAGATCACCTGCCCACTCAACAGCTAAATATGAATATACACAAGCACTTGTCTCTGTCTCTCCTGTGTACAGGTATATGACTGATACAGGTCCAACGTCTCCATCTCTAATTTCTGGCCTACAGACAATGCCATGAGTATAGGGCTTTGGGAGTTGATTTTGTATTGAGTTTCACCATGGCAATCAAGGTACTCAACTCCAAAACTCATGTCTTTATGACACCGTCTATGACCTGCTCTTGAGTCTCTGCCATCTGGATATTACAGTCTCAGATGCTCAGTCTATGAACACTAGCTAGGTTGTGGGAGTAACTATGGGTCCCTAATTGATACCAGATTTCAGCACATCAAGCATTACACTGGGTTCCATGTGTAAGGCTTGAACTTTCCCTTTCCCAAGAAGGAGACATTTCTCACCATGTTGCTTGGAGTTTGGGGAGGAATGATGGTAGCAATGCCTTTTCCCCTTCTTTGCTATATTATTTTTCTTGAAACCAAATCCAGGTACTGTGGTCTCTCACCTAGCTTAGCTCTCATGTAGTTCGGCTTATCGACAAGTCCTCAAATTGGTGTACTATGGGGAAATAATTGTTGGATGATCTTACCTAGAATCTCAGTCTCTTGTCTTGATTGTTTTGTCTTCATAGTGCAGTGCAGATTGTGACTTTATTAACTGCATTATGCTTCTCTGGCAAGTAGATGAACTTGTAAACTGACCACTGCTTAACCTAACTTAACTAAGCCATTGAAGTTAACTCTGTTTCTTCATCATAAATGCAGCTTCCGTCACATGCTATGAACACCATTTCAGCCAATCTTACAAATCTTACTTTCCCACTAGATTGCAATGATGAAAACAGATGCAGAGACCCACAGTCAAACATTAGGCAGACCTTGGGAAATTCCATGGAAGAAAAGGAGGGAGGACTGTAGGAGCCAGAGTGTCTAGGACAAGGGGCTCTCCGAGTCTGAGCCAACAATCAGAGAGCCTGTGTGAGTCTGACCTAGTTATGGTTATGTAGCTTGGTTTTCTCATGGGATTCCTAACAGTGGGAGCAGGGGCTGTCCCTGACTCTTTTGCCTGCTTTTGGGACTCTTTCTCTCTTACTGGTTTGCCTCATCCACTTTTGATATGAGGTAGAAGCCTAGATAATGGTATCTTGTTATGCCAGGTTTGGTTGCTATCGCTGGGAGGCCTGTTCTTTTCTGAAGGGAAACAGAGGAGAAGTGGATCTGGGGGTGAGGAGAGGTGAGGGTGGAAGGAATGGGAGGAGAGCAAGGATGGGGAACTACAGTGGCAATGCAATATAAATTTTAATAATTCACACAATTATTCTCCATAAATGTATTGAATGCAAATGATAAAACACCCTCAATTTAAATATCTTTGAGAATAATGAAATAAATATGTCCAATACCTATAATTTAAAGGTATATGTATGTTGGGAGCTGTGAACCCCCAGATCCTGAATTTCTTGTAAACAACTTGCTTTCCTCTGCCCTGAGATAGCTTGCAGCTGCTCTGAGCACGAGACCCTCAGGAGTTCCTGATGGCAGGGGAGTGATTTCTGGTGGGTTTGGCTGGGGTGTGGCTATCCTTATATAAGCTGTCCCTGGACACAATAAAGGTTGCATTTGGGGGGCATTCCTGTTTCAAGGATGACCCATGTCTCTGTCTGTGTCTTTGTGTGTTTCAATATCCAGCCCCTTGCCCCATTCATGAACTGTATGGTAGCACATAAAGTGCAGACAGGCATGGTGTGCTACATATGTGAACTAGGGGGGAAAATCAGAAAAAAAAAATAAAGAAACAGAAAACTAACTGGCAGGAGCCATGTAACTTCTTTGGGGAACAAGCCCTGATAGCGTTAATGGCTCTCCTGTGTCAAGGCCCTGGAGATCCTGAGCCATTTGACAAAGCGAATAGACAGTTTGCTGCATAATTCCAGGGGTGACCCCCGGAGCATAAATGCTACCTGTTCTCATTGATTTCACCATGCTAGCCACACCGCTGGCCTGACGGAACCACAGTAGGTTATGAAGTTTACACATTTGCATAACTGTTCTAGAAAGAATAATTTTAACCACATGAGTCTTTGAAAAAGGTTATAGATGATATCAGGAGTTAATGGGAACAGTCTAGAAATATTCTAATAACTTTGCCAATACCTTAAGAATTTCAGAGTAAAAGGCATAAGAAAAAGGAGGAAACTGTGCCAAATATTAAGAGTAAGTTTCCAAGTTATATTGCCTAAAGGATAAAATGAAAAACCTGGGACAACCCAGAGGAGATGGAGTAGAACAGAATGTAAACGGATTGATCCAGCTTCAGCTGGTGAGTTGATTGTGAGAACCCAGACCCTACCAGATGTAAATATTAACCACTGGAGACAATGCTGTCTCTTACCCTGCATGACTCTGTAACCACATGTGCTGCCAGCTGAGCATACTGTTCTACCTGTAGGTGTGCCTAGTTAGAAAACTTCCTTTGTAGCTTGCAAGACTGCTTCTTTCTTCTAAGAGCAGAGATATAGATCAAATAGGTAATGACAACCAGTGGGAAAGTTGGGGGGAAGTGGGAAAGGGAAAGAGGCAAAGAAGCAAACTGGCAATTATTGTAGTCGTTTCTAGAAACTTAGGAAGTAAAAACTGATTGTGAAGCTGTTCACGCAAACTGTTGAAACTGTATAAATAAAAACAGCCCAGGCTCTTCAGGGCCACGTGTTTGAATAACAGGTGGTCACAATTTCTTCATGGCTCCAGCTTCATGAATCCATCCCACACCATTGAACCCGTCTGGAGCAAGGCTCCCAGCAATGAACAATTGTGGGGTTAAGAAAAAAAATATCGAGAAATGGAAAATAGAAACTTTCCAGGTCACACGAAATTTCAAAATTGGTGAATCCAACAGAAGAAAATAATTCAAACTCCCTGCAAATTGCAAAAATAGCTCTTTTTTAATTTACAGAAAAGTCACATATCCATTTAGCTCCATGAGATGCTCAGCGTTGTGTAATATGACCAGCTTTGCCAGTGACTGCAACAATGCATTCAGGTGGCAGCACGTTGCCATAGAGCTGTGGACAGCAATGGATGTCTGCTGAAAAAAAAAAGTATGTTGTTATTAATGTCACGGCACTGAATGTCAAAGGAATTAATAATGATTAGCCTCTGATTATAAAGAGCTGTCTATCATGGCTATTATGTTAACATTCAAAAACAACCCTCTTTATTAAAGCATTTGTTTTTGAATTGTCAACAGCAATCTGAAAATCAATGAGTTGCATTTTTCAGGATCAAGGATCTCATACAGGTCATTGGTTTTTCTTGCTGGAACTATGTTGCATAATGATGTTATGTGGGCAGATGATCAATTTGGAAAGGAAAGAAAAGTGAAATTCCCCAAACAATATTTTAGTATTGCATATTACCCTGTTTACTTATGTCTGTAAATGGCTAAATAAGTTTAAAAAACACTCCATTTGAAATTTACAGCGTGTTGATATTCATAATCTAAGCTAAAAGTAAATGTCATAGGATGTATTTTTACAACGGAGACTAGTTCAGTCGTTTAGCATTTGCCTAGTACATAGAAGGAGCTGGGTTCAATCTCCAGGACTGGAAAAAAAAAACCAAAGTCCTGGAAAAAAACAGTCTGCATACAAATTCTTTACTTTATACCCAAATCTACAAAATAGTTAGCTGGGAAACCTAAAGCCACCAAAGTCCTGAATACAACTGTCTCCTTACGAGTCAGTTTCTGACAGATTGACATTCCTGAGCTGAATGTCTTACAACATAGCTGCATATCTGAGAACTGATAATCATCATTGATAACACAAACATGGAAACCTAAAAAAAAAAAAAAAACAAGTAAGCCCATTCTAAGAGAGGAATGGTATTCCCAGGACAAAGGGACAATTGATATTAGTAAATGATTACTACATTACACAGAGCAAAATCTTTGGAGTTCTAGAAAGATAATTAGGTTTAGGTAGTCGATGGAAAAAAAATAGAAGTGCTGTGTATACTCCGCCTGCACTATGAATACTCAGAGTCTTTGCCAAGTTCCTAAGAAAGAAAGAACAGAAATAGAGATCTGAAGCTGCAATATAACACAATTGTGATGGAAAAGGAGACAAACGATGAAAGGATGGCTCACTTGAACTGGACATGACAGAAACTTTCAATAACATAACAAATACAGGAATCTGTATACTTGCTGTGGAAACAAAGGTCTTTTATTGCTTTTCTTTTCCCTTTGTTAAAAACATCCTTCTTCGGAGATTCTGTTTTGATTTCTACTCACATAACATCATGAACATCTATTTTAACAAGAGTGGGAGGCTTGTGCAAAATGATTGTTAAAGCAAGAAGACAAGGCCCAGCATGTAGAAGGGGAACTATTCCAGGTAAACCCTCAGCTGCTTTTGAACAAGTATGCCCTTGCATGCCTAGTATTGTTTTGGTTTCTAGAGTGCTGGGAATTATGAAATAAAAGCCCTCATTCTGAATTTTCCCTTCTTCTCTTCCTTAATCTAATTTGAATGTTTCCTATTACAGTTATTATGGAATCAGTTTGGCATCATGGGCCTTCACAAAATGCTTTCAGGTCCCTGGGCCACCTTCAGACCATGCTTTGAAAATCACTGCTGTGGGCCAAAGAAGCAAAGAGGAAATAGCTAATATCTTTACTCACCTCTAGTATATATCTTTAGTCACATTCAATATCTCAAGTAATGCTCATAATAACTCAGAAACAGAATAAAGAAGACTGGGAAGTCAAGGTTTGGCTTGGATAGTAAGGATGCATGCTAAGTATTAGTAGCAAATTTTAGATTAAGTTTTCTGACTTCAAGTCCTTTATCCACCATATGATACTAATATTTGACTTCCACTGGAATTGTGGAAAGTTTCTAAGAGATTAGTTAAGTTTTAAAATTTTTGTTTTCAGTTTATTTTATTTTATTATTTGGTTTACTGCTATTTTATATTGTTACTCAAAGCATTTCCGCCATGAACATTGGCCACCTTCTCAAGTTTTATTTTAGCTTCCCTGTCTATTTGATATGTGCATGTGCATATGTGCTTGCATGTGTTTAAGTGTCTTCTTTGAAATATTTTAAATTACAAGATGTCCAAGTTAACTGTAAAGTTTCTATACCCTGGTATCAGCCTTTTCTTCAAGGACCTCCAGCTTCTTTGATTGAAGAGTGGTATTTAGAATCCAGAATCTGTGTTCTAGGTCTACATGTATCCACTGATGGATCATTTCTTGCAGACACTCTCAGAAGACAGAGCTAAGAAATAAAGGCACTTACAACAACCCATGATGTATAGAGAATATATATATATATATATATATATATATATATATATACACCCTGCCATTTATCATCTATCTGCCAATTCTCTCTCTCTGTCACCATAATCTTATCATCAATCTATAGATAAGAGTTTTTAAGACATCCTTCCAGTAATCAAATACAAAAGGGATGCTTCTCACGTTTACTCTTGCCTCTTAATGAATTCTTTCTTGTACAGAATAAAATTTCAGTTTTGTTTTCAATCATTGCATTATATATTTAAAATTTATAAACAGATAAGCTCTAAGCATTAATCCTGGAAACTTGGGTGCATTTACCCATGAAAACAATTATATAGTTAATATTGTTGTGTTTCAGGATTTGCTGAATAAATGCATCACCCATGTTTACTCGCCCCAGAAAGAAAACTTACAAAAGACCACAGTAATGACTGCACTAAATTACAAATACTAACAGGAGTACAGGTGAGGGATTAATTTCAGGAGCAAAGATAACTCTGAAGAAGCTACATCACGGACAATCCCACCTCACACAGGTGACACCTTGTTCGATCTGTAGCCCTAGCTGTCTACAAAACTTGCAGACAGCTCCACAGGTTCTAGGAACTCAATTTTCAGTTTCTCTGCTGGACAGAGTCTCTACCTCCTGTAACTGTTTACTGTTTCTATGACCTTGGAAAAGGACCCTCCAGAATTCTGCAAGCTTCAGCTTTTCCAGACAGGTGAAGTTAGTTTGCCTCCTGAGTCTCATCAGAATCCTTCCCCCTCCTGGAGAGCATTTTCAATCCAAAGGACACGGCTACATAACATTAAATATGAGTGAGATTCCCGGGGTAGCCTGCAGACACCTCCTTAAGCCTAGTGTCCAAACGAGTACTCACTTTCCCACTCAATATGCACCCATGCTATTGCTAACAAACCCCATTAAGTTCTGTTTCCACTGATGCTGTAATTACTACAACATGTGATATTTTGGTAAGAATTCTGATTTCACAAAAATCTTTGCACATAAAATAACTAATTTTATTTTTATCAAAAGTTCAAGAGTTGGGGCTGGAGAAATGGTTCAGCAATTAAGACCTCATATCGTTCTGGCAGAGGACCTAAGTTGCATTATCAACTCTCAAGTTGGGTAGCTCGCCGAGTGCCTGTTACTCCAGTTCCAAGAGATCAAGACCTCCTGCAGGGAGTGCACTTGAATATACACTCCCAGACAGAGACATACCTATATATCCATGATTAAATAAAAATAAAATCTTAAAAAAGTACAAGAGTTAAGAATCTAAGGTTCTATTTTAATCGTTTTCTGAAACAGGCACATCAGGTTCTATTTCTAACATTAATTCTTACTAGTATAAAACATTTTAATTATGTCTAATTATCTGTGATGAATTAGTAAATATTACTAATGAAGACACTGTGCAAGATTACTATAGTATGGTAGCTCTCTAGAAAGAAAGCGTGCAAAGCAGGCTCATTCTACCAATGCCTAATAACTTAAACACTGAATACAACGACAAACATTTGGATTGTGTCCTTAACCTTGATGAAGTACAGGTGGCATAGAAAGACAATAATGACTCTTTCCATGAGTTTTCTTGGTTCTTCTGATGATCAATAAGTGGAATGTACATTATGCATCCAGTTAGTTTACATTACTATTGTTTTATTCTACACACTAAAACTTTATCACAAATCACAAATAAGCTGATAGTTCCCTTTCTAGGCAGCCTGGGTATTCAAAAAAAATTGAAAATCACTTCTTTCTAACCAGCTGGTAAATATATTTTGTAAGGCTGCCCTGTATGATGTTTGAGTTTGAAAGAAAGAAATGTTTCTCTGTTACCTGTGAACACCCTAAGGAATAAGGAGTTGATCTGAAAGAGAACGTTCTTGGATCTGGAACTTGGAGGAAGACTATGGTGGTCAGTGAAGTTTATCCTCTGCAACAGCCAAATCCCTAATTACTATTCACTGAACCTGTGAGCAATACCTCTGAGCAAAGACTTTAAATCAAAAGCTTTGCTCACAATTCTCATCGCTTTGCAAATCACAATGAATATCAATGATGAAAAAATTACAGCAAAGAAGATTGCAAATGGGCCTCAGAAATCACCCGATCCAACTCTGTCACTTTGCAAATGAGAAACCTGAGGTGTAAGGAGATTCATTGGTGAGCCCATGGACATAACGTGTCAGTAGCACAGTTGGGAGGCGATTCTGAGTTCTCTGTTTCCTGGGGTGCCTTTTGCTGTTTAAATCAGCTCCAGAACTCAGGGCTTCCTCAAAAGTCCTTTTCACTTTTTCACTAACAAAACAGCAGTATTCTTTCAGAAGATGGTCTTTCTTAAATGGCTTCAGATCACTGTGGTTGTGCATGGGAACATCTATGATGATGCTAATGGTAAGCAATTTAGAAGCCTGGGTGAATTCGCAGTGTTTGTAAACTTCTCAAATCAGTTAATCATTTTGTAGAAAATTTTGTTGATATTCTTTTTCTTTCTTTTCTTCCTCCTCTTCCTCCTCCTCCCCCTCCTCCTCTTACTCCTCCCCCTCCTCCTCTTACTCCTCCCCCTCCTCCTCTTACTCCTCTTTCTCCCCCCCTCCCTGTCTCTCTCTCATTTCTTCATTGATTCTTCTTTAATAAACACAGATTTCTTTATCTTGGGTATCATATGATGCTGCAAAGAACAATGCAATTCAGATATTTCCAAAGGATTTTTTTTTTTTACCTTAGGTAGATATCTATGGTTTCTGGGTAATACAGTGGATTTATTTTTAAGATAGGTTTACTTTTTGTTATATAGAAATTTTCACACTATTATTCACAGTGTAGCTGTCTCAACTTATATTTGCACCAATATCATAGGATTGCTCTCTCTTATCCACACCCTATCCAACACTTACTATCTCATGGGTTTTCATTATGCTGTTCTATCAGCTGTGAGGTGATATTTCACTGTGGTTTGTATTTGCATTTTCTGATTTAAACCAGTATTGAGCACTTTCTCACATGCCTGCTGGTCTTTTTTTGTACTCTAGAAAAACGGTTTCCCTTTTTATTCTGAAATTGCTTTCGTTTGGTTTTAGGATTTGTTGATTGTTGTGTGCATTTCTTCCTGTGGTTTCCAGATTTTTCTCCCAATCTACAGGCTGTCCTGTGTTTTACTGATGCTATTTTAATTACTTTCAGAACCTGGTGCCTAGTTCAGTCCACACATTTCCTTCTAGATACACCGGTCTTCTTGGCACATTTCTTTAGGGAATATACAAGATGAAATGACTTAGTTTTACCTTTGAAGTGCTCTTTCATCTATCCAAGTGCGGGTTGGTCATGGTTTTTCCATCTTGTCTTATGGTAGATGATGTAAACAAATTGATCTGTTTTGATCCCAGCTTTTGTCACAACTAAGATGACTTTGAGGAACTTGGCTTAATTACATCTTTGTTCATTATTATTCGTGGTTTTCCAAAATGCTGTCCAGCTTTGCAACCTTGTCATAGTCCGCAATTTGAACTATATGTCTTCACTGCTTTGTTTTAGATATGGTTTAGTTCACATATCTGAAGAGAAGCTGACAGTATAGTGTAATTGTGGCTGAAATATATAGGTAGAGAAACAAGAGGTAGTGGTACAAGAAGTAGAGGAACAAGAGGAAGAGGAAAAAGAAGTAGTGGAACAAGAGGTAGAGTAACAAAGGTAGAGGAACAAGAGGTAGAGGAACACGAGGTAGAGGAACAAGAGGTAGAGGAACAAGAGGTAGTGGAAAAAGCAGTAGCGGACCAAGAGGTAGAAGAAAAAGAAGTAGTGGAACAAGAGGTAGAGTAACAAAGGTAGAGGAACAAGAGCTAGAGGAACAAGAGGTAAAGAAACAAGAGGTAGTGGAAGAAAAGGTAGAGGAACAAGAGTTAGCAGAACAAGAGGTATGGGAACTAAAAGTAGAGGAACAAGAGGTAGAGGAAAATACATAGAGGAACACGAGGTAGCGGAACAAGTGGTAGTGGAACAATAAGTAGGGGACCTAGTGTTAGAGGAAAAAGAAGTAGTGGAACAAGAGGTAGTGGGAAAAAAAGGAAGTGGAACAAGAATTAAAGGAAAAAGAGGTGAGGAACAAGAGGTAGTGGAACAAGAGGTAGAGGATCAAGAGATAGTGGATCAAAGTTAGTGGAACAAGAGGTAGTGGAACTAGATTTAGAGGAACAAGAAGTAGAAGAACACAAGGTAGAGGAACAAGTGGTAGAGGAACATGAGGTAGTGGAACAAAAACCAGAAAAACAAGAGCTAGTGGAACAAGAGGTAGTGGAACAAGAGGTAGAGGAACAAGATATAAATAACAAGATATAGAGGAATTAGAGGCAGAGGAACAAGAGGTAGTCGAACAAGATATATAGGACAAGAGTTAGAGAAACAAGAGTTAGTGGAACAAGAGGTAGAGGAAAAAGTGTTAGTGGAATAGTAGGTATTGGTTCAAGGGGTAGTGGAATAAGAGGTAGAGGAACAAGAGGTAGAGTGACAAGAGGTAGAAGGAAAAGACATAGTGGACTCTTGGGAATATACCCAAGAGATGCCCTATCATACTACAAAAGCATTTGTTCAACTATATTCATGGCAGCATTATTTGTAATAGCCAGAACATGGAAACAACCTCGATGTCCTTTAATGGAAGAATGGATACAGATTGTGTGGAATATATACACATTAGAGTACTACTCAGCGGTAAAAAACAATGACAACTTGAACTTTGCATGCAAATATATGGAAATAGAAAACACTATTCTGAGTGAGGTAACCCAGACCCAAAAGGATGAATTTGATATGTACTCACTCATCAGTGGATTCTAGACATAAATAAAGGTCAGTGAGCCTATAATTCCAGATCCTAGAGAAGCTAAATATGAAGGTGAACCCAAAGGAAAACATAGTTATCTTCCTGGATATTGGAAGTAGACTAGATTGCCAGACAAAAATTGCCATCGTGGGGTGGGGGTGGGGTGGCGGTAAGGGGTGATGGGGAGATGTGCATAGAACACTGATGAGGGGAGGATGGGGAGATCCTAATTTTTTTGATGTAACTTAAGAAACCTTGAGAAATATATATGAATTAAAATAAAATCATAACATCTTAGTATTTATGCAATGCAAATTTTATTTAATCTGACTTAGTATCTGTCTTAGTCAGTGTTCTGTTGCTGTGAAGAGATGCCATGACCATGACAACATATAAAAGAAAGCATTTAATTTGGGCTTGCTTAGTGTTTCAGCGATTTAGTTCATTATCGTCATGGCAGGAGGCATGGTTGTATACAGGCAGAGATGGGGCTGGACAAGTTGAGAGTTTTACATCTGGATATATAGGCAGCAGTAGAGAGAGACATTGAGCTTGGCTTGAGCTTTTGAAACCCCAAAGCCCACTCCTAGTGACATACTTCCTCCTACACTACCACACCTATTCCAGTAAGGCCACACCTCCTAATATCTGTCAAGTAGTACCACTCCTTAATGACCAAAAATGCAAATATGTAAACCTATAGAGGCCCTTCCTATTTAAACCACTAAAGTGTCTAAAAGTAAACTTTCTTTCTAAAAGTTATAGATAACAGAATCAAAATGCTTCACTTTGAATTCTTAAACTGCTGTAATTGAAAAACAGAGATTTTTAGTTTATTAATGTTGATATTATTAATAATGTTTATAAGAATGATAGCCACATATTTCTGTCATTCTTATAATTAATGAGAAAAGTCTGATTTTAACTGAATTGAAGTAGAAAAAGAATTCTCATATAGAATGTCAGTAAAGATGTGAGCAACTAGATAACCGGCATTCACTCATAGTAGATGGTAAACCCAGAGAGAGTCATTCCATTTTCCAAGATAACACGTAAATACATGAATTTTGTGGAAAGCATTAGATTCTACAAAGTCTATTGTAGCACAAATATTAAAGACTCAAAGTCAGATATTGGGGTTCAAGCTGAAGATCAAAAACTCAAAGCAACCTACCACTACAGAGACCTCTTATCTCTACTAAATCTCCGGACCTAAAGGGAAAGATCCCATCTCCCTGAATCCTCAGACTCCACACTCCAGTGAGTTCTTGTCTCTTCCCTTTTATATTCCTTATTCTTCCCAGCCATATCACTCCTGTCTCCACCTCTCTAGTACTGGGATTAAAGGTGTAAAGTCACCGCCACCTGGATCTGTTTCTGGATCAACCTTGTGTAGCCCAGGATAGCCTGGAACTCACAGATATCCATCTGCCTCTGTCTTCTGATCCTGCAATTAAGATTACATGCCACCACTCCCTGGCCTCTAGTGACTTATCTTTGCATTCTGATCTTTAGGCAATATTTATGTATTAAATTACAAATAAAATATCACTACAATCTATATGTATTAGTTCACAAAAGCCAAACTTTAATGAACTTGAGAAAATTCACAAGCAGCATATGAAGATAACACTTTCATAGTTGCCTGATACCAACAATAAACAAGAATTAAGCACCAGTAAGTATGCATAGGACTTATAATTTATACTTCACTTAAAATTTGCAATAGGCGGGGGCTGGAGAGTGGCTCAGAGGTTAAGAGCATTGCCTACTCTTCCAAAGGTCCTGAGTTCAATTCTCAGCAACCACATGGTGGCTCACAACCATCTGTAATGAGGTCTGGTGCCCTGTTCTGGCCTGCAGGCATACACACAGAAAGAGTATTGGTTTTTTTTTTTTTTTTTTTGGTTTTTCGAGACAGGGTTTCCCTGTAGTTTCTAGAGCCTGTCCTGGAGCTAGCTCTTGTAGACCAGGCTGGCCTCGAACTCAGAGATCCGCCTGCCTCTGCCTCCCAAGTGCTGGGATTAAAGGCGTGCGCCACCACCGCCCGGCCAGAAAGAGTATTGTATACATAATAAATAAATATTTTAAAAAAATTTGCAATAGGCCTAACAAGGGGCTATATAAAATATATAAATAACATAAATATAAACATGAACATAAATAGTGTTTTCTTATTTGACAAAAGGCACAGAATCATTGTCATGCTAAAATGCAAAGTTGAGTCTATTTATCCTGAATATGTTGACAGACTATTTGCCACTATGAATTCTCAGTATGATATGAGAAGTAGTGACCTATTATAATTTTCACGGTATAAGGATAGATTGGAATTCATCGTAAAAATCACAAGATAGGGAAGAAGACTTCAGACAAGAGTCAAAGAAAATCTATATCATGGATTCTAAGTCTCACATTCCTTTAATGGGGGTTGGGGGGGTCATTCTCTCTCTCATTGAGCTGAGCTGGCATACAATCTCTATTGACTAAAGGAATGTCATAACAAGTATGACTTGTGATTTCTGACCCATGGTCTTTAAAAGATAGTTTCCTCTTTGTTGATTGGGAAGTCAGCTGTCAATGCTTTAACAAAAATATTGAGTGAGATTCCTGGTTCTTCAACAAGGACAATTATGCCCCAGGAATCTTTTGGTAAAAAAGTAATATCTGAAGACATTTTTGTTAACAATTTGGGAGACATGGCTGTTACATAGCTTGTGGTAGCAAGCAGGGAGGCTACAAATATATCTGGAAAATGTCCAAAACAACCTTCCACTATACTGCATCATCAAGAACACTCTGGCCAAACTATCAGTAGTGCAGAAATTGACTTTTTTACACTATGGATGATGAAAAAATAACTTGCTGAAAGTGGCCAAGGGACAGAACCACTGAGTCACCAGAAATGTAAGTTGAAGACATTGAATTTACACAGGCCAGGCCACATGTTGGCAAAATACAAACACATAAGAAATGACCTATAATACCCCTAACCAACTTGGATTGGTAGAACATCCAGCTGAAACTGAACAAAAGTCTCCTACTATCAATCTACACTAAGTAATTTAAGACACTAAAGTTTTATTTGGTTTTGTTGCACCACAATAGGAAACCAAAGCATTATTTTCCTTAGCATGTGTTGATATATTAATTTATTTGTCTAAAAGCTTTACATGGTAAGGCAAATATGTAATTCTTCTAAATTATACCTTGTAGATATGGCTAAATTAGCATCACCCTTATAGTGGGTAGCACTCTCCTGAACCTGAACTCACTCTTTTCCATTCTAATGTTTGTTTCCTGTGTAATGTACAAAACTTCTATTACTCTGATAAGCAAAATACTGATTAACATTTGGAATTCTTCAAATGTATGTTCCCCACACATATTTCACCCAGTTTTATTTTGAAGCCATTAATTTTCCAGTTCAAGTCTAGGCTTCTTTATCTATTTGTCTATTCTACATTCTACCTTGTCTATTTGAGCAGGCATTACTCCTTTATTTTTATGGGAGTCTTTGCAAATATTTTATTATGGAAGTAGAAAACACCCTGGTTTTGCTTTTATATATACCTTCTCCCTAGATTGGCACCATGGATAAAATACATGACAGGCACGTGGTAGAGAATTGGGATGAATGAAGTCCTTTTCAGGCATAGGTGTATCAGTTCACAGAAGCTGAGTATAGTAGGGAAGTTGTAGAAAGGAGTTCTTTTCTCATGGATGGATCAAAAATAAACAAATCGATCAGAAGACATTAATTCAAGAACATTAAGATCGCATAGCTGTGGTATAGCAGCAGGGGTCTGGCCGGTTGAGGCTATTTAAGATTTTTTTTGTAATAATTAAACTCTCCCATTTAAATTTGGATCACAAATTCTCAGTTAACTTACATGAATTCAGTTGTGTGTGTACAGCGTCTGCAACAACAGAGGCAAGACAAACCATTACTTTTGTAGCGTGTAACACTATCTGCCACTGCAGTCCCTACTGAATGTGGAGCAGTGACCTTGACAGGGAGACTCAGATTTGTAGTCATGCTTCTGATTGCAAAGACTTCTTGGTTCTGAGAGTGTGATTGCAGCATTTAAAGTCATACACTGTTGTATAATTTCATCAAGGAATGTAAGGCAATTTCTAAAAACACTTTTGTATTCCTGCTAAAAGATAAATTGGAAAAGGAGTTTTCAAGGCAAAAGGGAAGATATTGTACGAAACCTTAGTGAAATGAACTTCCCTTGGAGTTTTTTAATGGAGTTGTCAAGGGTAATTTTAAGTATTACTCACTCATTTTTAAAAATATTTTCTCTTCCTTCTGAAATTATAGTATAATTAATCATTTTCCCTTCACTTTCCTCCCTCCCAACTTAACTATACATCCCTCCTTGCTCTCCTTCAAATTCATGACCTCTGTTTTCATTAAGTGTTATTACATGCATATATATGTATACATATATACATACACATACACTATATATATATAATATATGGAATATATTAGGAAAATATACATATATATTCCTAAATGCAAGCTGCTCACTCATATTTTAAAATCATTTTCTACTTTGACATTTAAAGTTGTAACCACACCATGTAAAACATTTACAGACACTATTTTCATGACTGAGTCAACTAAGATAGTGATTGATTGGGCCAGTCAGTGAACTGGCAATTTTGAATATCTATGATATGCTCCTACAGGGGATACAGGCCAGGGAACTGCATCTTCATGATACAGAATCCTACATTGTCCACCACTGTAATGGATTTGCAGGATTTACACCCATTCCCTCAGAAACTAATAAGCAGAGGCTGCCAAGGTATCCTTGTTGCTCATTTTTATGATCTATGCACTGAAACCTCTTGAAGACACTAACTTTGCTGCTATTATTCTCTGGCTATTCATTTTCCCCATCCTTTGCTTCTCTTCGTCACATTTGAATATGGATAGAGTTCTTAGTAACACATTTTAGGAGGATCCATATAAAAAACCCATTCAGGAAGGGGGATAATGTATTGGAATCTCGTGCATTCATGTCTTGATTTAGTATTACTATTAAGGCACAATTAGTTCAGGACTATTTTAAGGAAATAATATGACAGCTGGCCTGCCAATCTATCCACTCCCACCCACTCCTTGCAGAGGTAAACATTATCTCAGAATTGGTGAGCGTTATCCATTAAGTACATTATCTTACTATTTAAAATATGTATAATAAACTGCATACGGAGCTCTTTTCAATGATGACCACAGTTGGATCCCAAGAACCCTTGGTGAAAAGAGAAACTGACTTCTTCATGTTCTCCTCTGATCTTCAGACTCCCACTGTGGCACTCTTGTGCCTGCCCCAACACACATATCACATACATACATCACACTAATATATGCAATTACTAAATTTTTAATTGTCAAGATAGGAAAAAAGAATATATCTTTGTATTGTGATGGGATTAAGATGTCAAGTCGATGTATGATATGTATTAATAAACAGATAATTCTGTACTGAAAAAAATAAAATAAAATATATATAATTAAACAGAGATTCTCTCTGTGTGTCTCTCTGTCTCTCTGTCTCTCTCTCTCTCTCTCTCTCTCTCTCTCTGTGTGTGTGTGTGTGTGTGTGTGTGTGTGTGTGTGTGTGTTATTTGCAGATTCTGATATGACACCATTACTTATTCTATGTCATTTTTGGGTCACTTTACTTTGATTCAATATTTATCATTGGTTTATGTTTATTATGTCTTTTCATTTTGACTGCTGCATGAAATTTTACTGAAGAAACCCTGTGTGATTTTATCTGCCTTCCTCCTTTTGACTTTCTGAGTTGTTAAATCTTTAATAATAGAAGCAGTTCTGGAGAACATCTTTGTCAATGCCTCCCAGAGCATACGAGAAAGGATTTCTGCTGTGTGCGTAGTTGTGTGTCATAGGTCTGCACAGCTTTCACTTGATCTAATAATGCCTTTCCACATGTTTGTACCAATTTATCATTTCATCAGTGGTAAGAAACACTTTATCTTTTGTCACATTCTCACATCCTCCCCTTCACTTGATCTTAGTAGATGTCTAAAGTCCTCCTATCTGTTGAGCGTGAAGCATCTTCCTAGTTATTTAATTTGCATTCCTTGATTACTGAAACCGAAGAGCATATTTTCACACACTACTTAACAATTCCAGACAGGTTCTCTCCTCTGAATAGCTTGCTCATTTTTAAGCATGTTTATCTTATTGATTTGAGAAGGGACCTTTGTACATCCTAAGTATGAATTGTGTACTTTATTGTTCTTACTTGCAAACAGAATGTGCTCTTATGGGTTGAAGCAGAAAATTCATATATGAAAAAGTCCAGGAAGGATGGAAAGTCAGACTCAAGAGAACTTGGTTCTCCCAAATCACACCATAGGTTTGTCCCAGCAAAGGTTCAGCCACTGAACAGCTGGGTGCCAATACTGCTGTTATTGCTAATGAACTTGAATCTGAAGGCTAGAGACCTTATGTGCTGCTATACAAGGCCAGGGGCATTTTTCCTAATCAAACTCTTGCCCGGGTGAATATGATCATTGAAACCCAGGCCCCCTGTCTATATACTTGCTGGTTTCTGCCTTGGGGAAACAGAACTCACATAATAGAGAATTCCCAAGTCTCAGACAGCTGTGCAAAATGTGCTGAGCACAGCTAATGTCTATTTCACCAATCACCTGCTACATATTAGCCATACCAGTATCCAGTTCATGGCATGGCTCCTCATCTTGGCCCAACAGTCTTATCACCACCGATCAAACAACCCAGTTTTCTCACAGGTGTATGCGGCTCTCTGGCTCTAAACCAGCATTCTTCATCTGCAGAGGTCTTGGGAATGCCAGTGTTCCATTAGTTTTTTATATTCATGCGATGGAATCTGAAATCCTAGGAAGAGCATGGAGATGGCTCAGTGTGGAAAGCTGTTTTCAGCTGAACCCCATTAGTTGGAAGGAAAGAACCAGTTCCTGCAAGTTGTTCTCAGTTCCACATGATACACACCACAGCATAAACACCTCATTCCTCCTTCTTATAGTCTCTCCCTCAAAATAAATCATGTCACTAAAATTGATAGAAAACATATGCAAATGAAAACTCAGAGTAACATGCCTCAAAGGGAACTCTAGCTTAGCTATCACCCAGGAACTGAAGGAGACTGAGTTTTAAATTTCTTCTCTTTATGGTAAATCTACCTCTCTATATAAGCACAGCTGAATTATTTTGGCTAAGTATCTATGTAAGGCTGTATTATTTATGTTATAAAATGAAATCAGCATACACTCTTTCTCGCTCACATTTTTCTTTCATTTTAGTGTCAAGATTATACTACCATCAGAAAATAAATCACATAGTTTTCCACCATCTTTTTCTATATACAGATTCCAAGTGAGATCAAAGTTAGCAATTCCCTCAAGTCTTTATTCTGTAGTTGGCATCTTCATCAATCCAAATTTGACAGTGAGCCTAAATTTCAATGGTAGATAGGGCAGAGTCAGGCAAGAAAGGCGAGATCAGAAAGTGCATTGGATCCTATACCAAGACTTTTCTACACTCTGCCCTTAGCAGATAATGAAACTGATGTATTTCCCTTTATGTTCTTCCAATTTCAAAATACTCAAGGCTTTTGAAGGGAGAATAAGCATGTAACTTAGCACTGTCTTAACCCTGACACCTTAATAAATATTATTAATTACATGATAGCATCCTGAGACATAGATAAAGCATAAACAGCTTGCATTAAATGTGGTAGCATCCAACTTCTACAGTGTATATCCAGGCAATAATTTACTGAACAGAGTCAACATGTACAGAAATACTCAAAACAGCATTGGTTAGAAGATATTTCCCTTGCCCTTCAGAAGCAAAAATAAATAAATAAAAATAACTGAACCCTAAATATTTGCCCTTGATATTTATAATATTACTGCAATGTTTATAGCATCCCAGTCAACACTAGTCATTGTGGAATAAACCATTTGAAATAATATGGAATTTAATAAGCAAATATTAATTTGATCAAAGCTATTTTAAAATTTAAAAATGTATCTGTTATCTTTTTGTAATAGTTCATTAGCTACCAAGCCCATGTTTTACTAGACAAAATAAAGAGAATTGTACAAGCAGAGCAATAGAATGTAATCGTGGATATTCATCACACAGTTTATTAAATATCATTATATCTGGGAGGAAAGATTTAGTTAAGTAAGGCTACATAAGCATGATCGATGGTATGGTTGTTATATGTGAAGTTTACATATTGTAAAAGGCGAAAGGTCCCATTTGTATAAACATATGAACTGTATAGAGTAAGTTGTAAGAAAACAAAACCTATAGTTATGCTGGAAGAGAAAGCAGCAGGGAGGGGTCAGTATTTGGATAAATGACATCAAAGACTGTTCAAAGAAGAGGCTTAGTAGCTATGACTGGAATTAGAAATTAGATCTTAACCGGACACATTCTGGGTCTTGTATGAATGGAGAGAGTATACTCTGAGGACAGCAGATGTCCTTTGTTATGGAGAAAAAGCCAAGAACAAACTCAGACAAAATGAAGAAGAAAGAACCAGATGGTTTAGAACCTACAGGTCTCATTGAAGGACTCAATGGATATGCTAGTAAAAGACTCTAAAGTCACAAACCAGTACTCCTTACTTCCAGATTAGATTCCTTTTATCATAAAGTATGATTATTGATGGGATTTAATGAGCAATTTAAATATCCATGAAGCAGGACTATAGCTTTATTCCATGTTCTTCTTACTTTCCACAAATACCCAGAAAATAAACTCAGATGTAACCAAGATTACTTAAGATACATTTCCAGCTACCAAAGAGCCTAGTACATGAAACTTTCTCCAGTATATCAAATATCTTATCTTTACAATGCAATTATTTCTCCACTATTTGCCAGTCTAATGGTGATTAATGCAACTGTGTTACAAACAGCAGAATTGCAGTGCCTGCCATTGAACAAAATACCAAATAATCATTAGACAATACATCAATGTCTTATAACTGATCTTTATCTTACAATCATTCAATTAAATAGCCAATGCAAACAGTAATAATTGTTGTAGGAAGGCCACTAGTTCATTTCCCAGCTTCCCAGACTCCCAAAAATAATCACACAGAAACTAGATTATTTAAATCACTGCTTGGCCCATTAGCTCTAGCTTCTTATTGGCTAACTCTTACATCTTAATTTAACCCATCTCCATTAATCTGTGCATCACCACGAGATGTCATGGCCTACCAGCAAAGTTTCATCATGTCTGTCTCCGTCAGGTGCTACATGGCTTCTTTCTGGCTCTGCCTCCTTTCTCCCAGCATTCAGTTTAGTTTTTCCTGTCTAACTCTGTTCTATCCTATCAGGCCAAGCCAGTTTCTTTATTAACCAATGGTATTCACAGCATACAGAGGAGAATCCCACATCAAATAACACTGCTCCTTCCTAGCTAGTGTATTATTTCTTTGCGTGTAGTGAAATGTTCCAGAATAAACTTTGCTGAGTTGCAGACTGGGGTGTGTGGTAAGAACGGGAACATTTAATTCAGTTTTTTTTTTGGGGGGGGGGAAGGAATATTGAAATTCAAAATGAGAGATAAGGGCTTTTGGGAAAGGAAATAGGTGCCAAAGACCACGTGGAATTTGATTCCAATTTAACAATATGTCTTTTGTAGGTTGGTTGCCCCAAATCAATGCTGCCTTTGTAATGTGGGACAGAATGAGGACCAAGAGGCAATGTCCCCTAATGAATGAATGTTCCAGCAAGAGAGTCAAGCACTTGAATAAAAATGACTTAAAAAAAAATCTTTGGGTTAATAAACAAGAGAGAAGACTTCTGTTAGGTCCTCTGTTCCTGGAATTCAAGAAATATGTGCAAAGAAATGACATTATTTTCAGCTAATTTACAAATGCTAGACTTGGAAATAGTGATGGAAATATCTGTTTAAGAATCTCTTTTTATAGGTAAGGAGGATCGAAGAGGAGAGGTATTTGCTTAAGGTCCATGGACACAGAGAGTCAGTGCAGACCCCAAGTTTCTAGCTCTGAAGACTAGACAAGATACCTTTATACTTGCCTGTACATCCTGACTTAATAATCTTTTGAGGTTCATAATATACATTACCAATTGCCTTGATGTCTTAATTACCCTTATATTGCTGTGAAGAGACACTATGACCAAAGCAACTTTAAAAAGAAAGAGTTTATTAGGGATGATGGTTCCTGAGGTTGGATTCCATGATATCATGCTGGAAAGTGTGGCAGCTGGCAGACAGGCATGGCACTGGAGCAGTAGCGGAGAGCTTCTATCCTTATCCACAGGCATCAGACAGAAAGAGCTAACTGGGAGTGGCATAAACTTTTGAAGCCTCAGAGTCCACTCTGGTAACACACACAAGGCCACAATTACTAATTATTTCCAAACAGCCCCACAAACTGGAGACCACACATTAACATAAGTATGTGGCCATTCTCATTTAAACCGACACACATGGAAATTGCTCCCCCTACCTCTCCTTTCATCTTAGGCCCTGCTGTTTATTGTTATCTTTCCAACAAATCATTCATGAATAGGTAATACTTGCCTTTTGGGGATAAAGATACTTAAACAACTCTGAAACGATTGCTTTATATAGTTAGTTTTAGGCCAACAGATTCCTTGGAGGAACACCTGGCATTAAGGAGACAATCTTCCCACCTGGGCGTCACTAGTCATTTATCTCCCATGACCTGGTTATTGGGACTTGTACCAACTGCATGTGAAGTATCTCATGTATCATCATCTGTGCTCTTGCAGATGGTACACCTTGTCAATTCTTTCACCTTCATTAGCATCTGGTTTCTCTCAAATAAAGGAAGTTTGAGGTTAGGTTACCACTCCACACTCCTCAGCCAATCATTAAGTCGATAATTGTTTAGTAATATCTATTTTTGCTTATTAATACCTATTTTTACATAAACATAAAACAAGTGAAAGTTGAAAACTTTGCCCCAGTTCTTCCACTTCACCTATTCATCCCTCAGGTGGCATTGAATACTAGAGGTCTATATAATAGAATTGCAAAGCCCCAGAAAAGATTATTGCATGGGAACTGTTCATCATGAACACTGTTGGGACCCTGTCTTTGTCTGCCATGGAAAACTAAGCCTAACATCCAAGTAATGACTAGTAATGACACTGACCTAACAGGGAATAGGTAATGTGTTGGCTGCCTATGTTCCACATCAAATTCAGTAATTTACTCTGTGAGATATGCTCTATACACCAAGCTACCAACACTGACTCAGAAGGGTTGGTTGCTTTCTTTCAGAAATGTTTTTCGGTACAAAGAAACTAAGAAGTAGCTGAGTCATAACTGAAATTTACTTCTTGCTGGGTCTAAAAGCTCTGACGTTTCTGTAGCTGCAAGACTGAGTTATGCATCTAAGTATTAGGGTCACTGTGCTTCACCATCTTCAGTGTGGCTATTCATACTTTTAAAGGTAATTTTCTTAGTATTTAAACATGTATGTCATGTGTTTGGGTCAAATTCACCCCCAGTCCATCCTCTAACCCTGCCTATTGCTTTTTCCCTCTCAACTTCGTGTGCTCCTTCACTTTAGGACCTCCTGTATGTGCATGGTTGTGGGAGATTCCACAATTTTAAGATGCTGAACCAGATGGAGGTAAGATTACATAAAGCTCCAGTTTTCTTCCCATTTGAAATAAGTTAGATGTGGCCAACCAAAGTCTTAAGAGATCTTTACTCCTTATATGTAGTCTTTTCCACTTCATCTACATTTCCAGAGCTCCTGTTTTTCCAGTGCTCATGAAGAACACGGAAACATGACAAATAGTCTCTTAGGATGCTTCATTTTGAAAGGTAAATACAAATATATCTGTTGTGCACCAACAGGATTCCAGCCCTGGCATATCATTTTATTTTAACAGTACTGCAATGTAGAAATTAGTGTATATGGTTTACAGACAAAGGGGGGAAAAGATGGCATGGACAACGTGACATAGCACAGAACGAATGAAACTGGGACTTAGCTCTGTCATGCCACTGAAATGGATTTTCCTCTTTCATAGATAAAGCTCTTTAAGGTGAGAAGTATGTTCCTTGGTACAAAAGTACTGCAGCGTTATCACAGAGTTAGCAAAATTTGGCAAATGAGAGGACCACCAGGCAGATAGCCCCAATTCCTGATAACTGGCATTGACTGTAGCTAAGACTGATCAGGTTTCTTAAGGAAATAATCAGGAACACAGAACTTTCTGACCTCGCATGCCTCCTTTCTTCTTTAAGCAAACAATTAGCTGCACGCCATCTTCTAAGCATTACATTAGACAACAGAGATGCAAAAGCTACCGTCTCTGATCTTAACAAATGCATTTTCGGGAGTTGCAGTTAAGAAATGCAGTCTCTCACGCAGGAGAGAGGCATGCACCTGACCCATGATTCCACATCATAAAGACCTCCTTCACAGATGTCTGACCATTCCAGGTCCACATCATAATGACCTCCTTCACAGATGTCTGACCATTCCAGGTCTCCGAATGATGTCATAGAGCATGAAGCATGAGCAGTGCGAGTGTGGAGAGGTTCCAGTAGCGAACCTGAGCTGAACGATGAAGGCAAAGAGCTTTAGAGAGTTACAGAAAAGACAGGACACACTCTTAAGATCGAGGAAATGAGATAAACTAAAAGATCTAGGAAGAACATGTAAAGATCTGAGAATACTAATGGCAATAATTTCAGATGACTACTACATTCTTTTTGAATGGGAAGAGAGATGATAAATAAGAGAGCTAAAATGCTACTAGACCGTGAGTGAGCATGAATGCCCTGCTAACAGCTGTGGGCTTATTATGTCCATGTTAGGGAGCTAGATTTTCTTGCCAATCCAGTGTCCCTGTGGTCACCAGTGGGAGGTAGGTGAAGGTCGTGAGGACTCTGGACAGCTGTTTTCAGCTCACAACAATCACACTGCTCATGAGCCAGCATCATATATTAGGAGGGGGGAGAGACACAATGTTCTCTCTGTTTCAATTTTCATTTGCACTAAAATGGATGGCTTTTTTTACACACTATCAATAATGCCTGTGCTGGAGGAGCTTTTAATAGGACAAGCATTCATCATTCTAAGGTTGCTCTTTCCCCAAAAGCATGAGAGCAATCTGTTGGTAAAATGGAAAAACCTTGTACATGAGACTGCCCCGCTGCCTTTCTCCCAGGTGGTGCACACTGATAGCAGTGAAAAAGGACAAAAAAAAATCATAGCAATATTAATACTTTTAACAAGCATCTGTCCGTTTGAAAAGGTAATGTCACACAGTAGAAAGAGCCAGGGCATCACGAATGTGTCTTCTCGCCTAATTGGCCTGTACTTTTTGACTAAATCCCCAATGGGAAAAACCAAACATTTTTCCAACAGTTCTAATGATACTTTTGTAAAGGTTAGACATTATAAAATTAGAATTAGGGATTATATGCACATATTAAAAAGGACAACCTAAAAGGGAATTTCCAGTTATCATTACTATTAACCCCTTTCAATTTTGGGTTTTGAAATAATGACAGAATCATTGAAAGCTTGAGAAAATATACAAAAAGTGGGGGCTGATGTACCTTTCACACAAATAACATCTGACACAGCTAGAATAATAATCTCGACTAAACAGAGGGAGGGGAACTGGCGTTGGTAGGTAAAAGGATTTTTTTTTCCTTTCTGAGACAGGGTTTCTCTATAGCTTTGCAGCCTGTCCAGAAACTAGCTCTTGTAGACCAGGCTGGCCTCAGGCTCACAGAGATCCACCTGCCTCTGCCTCCCAAGTGCTTGGATTAAAGTTGTGTGCAACCACTGTCTGGCAAAATGAAATTATTTTAAAATAAATAGTATACTTCCTATGAATATCCTACCATAAAACATATTAGGAACCTATTAACCCCAGTATTCCATTTACATGCTGTGTGTGTGTGTGTGTGTGTGTGTGTGCGCGCGCGCGCGCAAGCTCATGCTTGCACACAATTTTTTCATACATGTAGCTTATGGGACTTGTACCATAATCAAGATATAAAATAGTTCTGTCACTGCAGGAATTTGTAGTGCCAGCCTATTGTAGCCACATATACTCCGCGTGCTCCAGAAATCTTGTTCACTGCTGCCATGCTTTTCTTCCTTCCATATTGTAGCATGCTTTAGGTAAACATTTACTGAGATTGACTTTGACTTCTCATGTTAGTATACCAAGACACTATGCTCTAAAGTCTAACTTTCTTATTAGGTTCTATTAAGTAGGGGCCTATGTGTCTTGATTCCCTGATACCGTCAGATTTTCATCACCAAACACACTGGATGACATTTAGCAAAAAACCAAATAAATAAAAAAAATGGTTGACTAAGTGTTGTAAAAGCTATGGGTTTTTATCCCTTTTATTGACTGGTCCAATTAGAGGTTTGATCACCAAGTAGGAATTTTAATTTTAAAAGATTAAGTTTCCTGAGGTCTTTATATATTTTGCAGTCAGATATGGAATTGGTGAAGAACTTTTCCCATTCTGTAGGCTGCTGTCTGATCTATTGATAGTATTCTTTGCCTTACAGAAGCTTTTCGGCCGGGCGGTGGTGGCGCACGTCTTTAATCCCAGCACTCGGGAGGCAGAGGCAGGCGGATCCCTGTGAGTTCGAGACCAGCCTGGTCTACAAGAGCTAGCTCCAGGACAGGCTCCAAAGCCACAGAGAAACCCTGTCTCGAAAAAACAACAACAACAAAAAACAAAACAAAACAAAAAGCAGAAGCTTTTCGGTGTCAGGAGGTCCCATTTATTAATTGTCCATCTCAGAGTCTGTGTTACTGGTGTTGTATTCAGGAAGTTGTCTCCTGTGTCAATGCATTCAAGGCTACTTCTCACTTTCCCTTCTATCAGCTTCAGTGTGACTGGATTTAAGGTGAAACCTTTCATTTACTTGGATTTGAGCTTTGTTCAGGGTGATAGATACCGATCTATTTTCATTCTCCTACATGCCTGCACATTTTGTTGAAGATGTTTGCCTGGAATTGACCTAGGCTCTGTGCATCTGGGGACAGTTGTGTACCTTGATCTTTTCTGGGAGCCCTAGCAGTGGGACGTGGACCTGTCCTTGATACATGAGCTGACTCTTTAGAACCTATTCACTGTGATAGGATGCCTTGTTCTGCCTTGATGCGTGGGGGAGGGGCTTGGTTCTGCCTCAACTTGATATGCCATGCTTTGTTGATTCCCAAGGGAGACTTTACCCCATCTGAATGGAAACAAGGAACAGATGTGGTGGAGGGGATAAAAGGGAAGTGGGGGAAGGGAACAGGAGAGGAGGACGGAAGGGAAACTGTAGTTGGTATGTTAAATAAATTAAAGAAAAAATAACACAGAAAAATGTGAAGAAAACAAAGATCAAGTGACAGGGGAATATCTCACATCAGGAATCTGGAGGCAAAGTAGTTATAGCAGGATGCCAATATCACAATCAAGTATCAAGGCTTCTCTTGGACTGTCCTCTCTTCCCATCCTAGGAAAGTGACCTCAATTCTAGGCAACATATGCAAAGACTCCAATATTCAATAAGATATGTACCTTTCTAAATATTTCTTTTCTAAAGTTATTATTATTTATTATTATTATTATTATTATCACAAATTTTCACCTCCTTTCCTCCTCCCATTTTCCTCCCCCTCCTCCCATTCCCCCTTCCTCTCCCTCTCCAGTCCAAAGAACAGTCAGGGTTCCCTGCCCTGTGGGAAGTCCAAGGTCCTCCTCCCTCCATCCAGGTCTAGGAAGGTGAGCATCCAAACAGACTAGGTTCCCACAAAGCCAGTACATGCAGTAGAATCAAAACCCAGTGCCATTGTCCTTGGCTTCTCAGTCAGCCCTCCATGTAAGCCATGTTCAGAGAGTCCGGTTTGATCACATGCTCCATCAGACCCAGTCCAGCTGTTCTTGGTGAGCTCCCATTAGACCAGACCCACTGTCACAGTGGGTGGGTGCACCACTCACGGCCCTGACTTCCTTGCTCATGTTCTTTCTCCTTCTGCTCCTCATTTGGACCTTGGGAGCTCAGTCCAGTGCTCCAATGTCGGTCTCAGTCTCTATCTCCATCCATCTCCAGACGAAGGCTCTATGGTGGTATGCAAGATATTCATCAGAATGGCTATAGTATAGGGCCAGTTCAGGCGCCCTCTCCTCCGCTGCTCAAGGAGCAAGCTGGGGACATCTCCTTGGATACCTGGGAACCCCTCTAGAGTCCAGTCTCTTGCCAACCCTCAAATGGCTCCCTTAATTAAGATATATACTTCCCTTCTCCCATATCCACTCCTCCTCCATCCCAACTGTCCCATTCATCCAAGTTCTCCCCATCCTCCCCTTCTCACTTCTCTCTCCCCATCTCTCCTTACCCCCATCCCACCCCCACCCCCAAGCTCTCCATTTTTTCCTGGAAATCTTGTCTACTTCCAATATCCAGGAGGATAACTACATGTTTTTTTTTTGGGGGGGGGGGGGGTTTCACCTTCCTATTTAGCTTCCCTAGGATCATGAATTATAGACTCAATGTCCTTCATTTATGGCTAGAATCCACTAATGAGTGAGTACATACCATATTCATCTTTTTGGGTCTGGGTTACCTCACTCAGGATAGTGTTCTCTATTTCCATCCATTTGCATGCAAAATTCAAGATGTCCTTTTTTTTTTTTTTTACCACTGAGTAGTAATCTAATATGTATATATTCCACACTTTCTTTATCCATTCTTCCATTGAGGGGCATCTAGGTTGTTTCCAGGTTCTGGCTATTACAAATAATGCTGCTATGAACATGCTTGAACAAATGCTTTTGTAGTATGATAGGGCATCTCTTGGGTATATTCCCAGGAGTGGTATTGCTGGATCCTGGGGTAGGTTGATCCCAAATTTCCTGAGAAACCGCCACACTGATTTCCAAAGTGGTTGCATAAGTTTGCATTCCCACCAGCAATGGATGAGTGTTCCCCTTATTCCACATCCTCTCCAGCAAATGCTATCATTGGTGTTTTTGATTTTAGCCATTCTGACAGGTATAAGATGGTATCTCAAAGTGGTTTTGATTTGCATTCCCTTGATCGCTAAGGAGGTTGAGCATGACCTTAAGTGTCTTTTGACAATTTGAACTTCTTCAATTGAGAATTCTCTCTTCAGATCAGTACCCCATTTTAATTGGGTTAATTAGCATTTTAAAGTCTAGTTTCTTGAGTTCTTTATATATTTTGGAGATCAGACCTTTGTCTGTTGTGGGGTTTGTGAAGATCTTCTCCCAATCAGTAGGTTGCCTTTTTGTCTTAATGACAGTGTCCTTTGCTTTACAGAAGCTTCTCAGTTTTAGGAGGTCCCATTTATTGAATGTTGCCCTTATTGTCTGTGCTATAGGGGTTATACATAGGAAGTGGTCTCCTGTGCCCATATGTTTTAGACTATTTCCCATTTTCTCTTCTACTAGGTTCAGTGTGTTCAGATTGATATTGAGATCTTTAATCCATTTGGACTTGAGTTTTGTGCATGGTGATAGAGATGGATCTATTTTCATTTTTCTACAGGTTGATAACCACTTCTGCCAGCACCATTTGTTGAAGATGCTTTCTTTTTTCCATTGTATACTTTTAGCTCTTTTGTCAAAAATCAGGTGTTCATAGGTTTGTGGGTTAATATCCGGGTCTTCTATTTGATTCAATTGATTGACTTCTCTGTTTTTATGCCAGTACCAAGCTGTTTTCATTACTGTAGCTCTGTAATAGTGTTTGAAGTCAGGGATGGCAATGCCTCCAGAAGTTCCTTTATTGGATAAGATTGCTTTGGCTATCCTGGGTTTTTTTTTTTGTTGTTGTTGTTTTCCCAAATAAAGTTTATTATTGTTCTCTCAAGGTCTGTAAAGAATTTTGTTGAGATTTTAATGGGGATTGCGTTGAACTTATAGATTGCCTTTGGTAGAATTGCCATTTTTACTATGTTGATCCTACCCATCCAAGAGCATGGGAGGTCTTTCCATTTTCTGATGTTCCCTTCACTTTCTTTCTTCAATGCCTAAAAGTTCTTGTCAAATAGATCTTTCACTTCCTTGGTTAGAGTTACCCCCAAGATACTTTATGCTATTTGTTGCTATCGTAAAAGGTGAAGTTTCTCTGAATTCCCTCTCTGTTTCTCTTTTCTTTGTGTATAGGAGGGCTACTAATTTTTTGAGTTGATCTTGTAACCTGCCACTTCACTTAAGTTAGTTATCAGCTGTAGGAGTTCTTTGGTAGAGGTTTGGGGGTCACTAATGTACACTATCATATAATTTGCAAATAATGAAAGTTTGACTTCTTCCTTTCCGATTTGAATCCCCTTGATCCCCTGATGTTGTCTTAGTGCTATTGCTAGAACTTCAAGAACTATGTTGAAGAGATATGGTGAGAGTGTACAGCCTTGTCTTATTCCTGAATTTAGTGGAATGGCTTTGAGTTTCTCTCCATTTAATTTGCTATTAGCTGTTGGCTTTCTATATATTGCTTTTATTATATTTAGGTATGATCCTTGTATCCCTAACCTCTCCAGAACCTTTATCATAAAGGGGTGTTGAATTTTGTCAAATGCTTTTTCCGCATCTAATGAAATGATCATATTTTTTTTCTTTCAGCTTATTTATATGATGGATTACATTGATAGATTTTCATATGTTGAACCAGCCCTGCATCTCTGGGATGAAGCCTACTTGATCATAATGGTTAATTTTTTTAATGTGTTCTTGGATTCTGTTTGCCAGAATTTTATTGAGAATTTTTGCATCGATGTTCATGAGTAAGATTGGCCTGTAATTCTCTTTCTTGGTTGGGTCTTTATGTGGTTTTAGAATCAGGGTGACTGTGCCTTCGTAAAAAGAGTTTGGCAATGGTGATGGGCTTTGTTTCTACGGCATGGACAGGCTCTGTGTGAGCCTTGTCAGTTTGGATGCTCACCTTCCTGAACCTGGGGGGAGTTAGGAGGACCTTGGACTTCCCATAGTGTAGGGAACCCTGACTGGAGAGGGAGGGAGTGTGAGTATAGGTGGAGGGGAGGGGAGGGAAGTGGGAGGAGTGGAGGAGATGGAAATTTTTAATAAAAATAAAATAAAATAAAAGAGTTTGGCAATGACTCTTCTGTTTCTATTATGTGAAACACATTAAGGAGTATAGGTATCAGCTCTTCTTGGAAGTTCTGATAAACTTCTGCATTAAAACCATCAGGTCCAAGAAAACTTTCCCAACCTAAAGAAAGATATTCCTATGATGGTTCAAGAAGCATACAGAACACCGAATAGACTGGATCAAAAAAAATCCCCTCGCCATATAATAATTAAAACATAAAACATACAGAATAAACAAAGAATATTAAGAGCTGCAAAGGAAAGAGGTCAAGTAACTTATAAAGATAAACCTATCAGACTTACACCTGACTTCTCTATGGAAACCATGAAAACCAGAAGGTCCTGGATAGATGTACTGCAGAAACTAAGAGACCATGGATGCAAGCCCAGACTACTATACCCAGCCAAGCTTTCGTTCACTTTCTAAATATTTCTGAAGGGCACTTTGGTACTAACCTCTGATCCTAGCCTTTAGAAGCTGAATACAGGAATTACAGGAAATTATTCTAAGCTAGTCAGATCCACATGGAATGCTATTTCAAAACAAGAATCCCAGAACTTTCTCTGCAGCCCTCAGTTTGCAATGTACTGACCAGAACTAAGTCCCTTACTCAAATCTGCTCTTAGAAGCAGCAGAGGAACCACTGTGGTCAACGTAGGTGGCTATCATTCATCGGGCCACCTTAGAGCTTATCTTCATTGCAAAGCATGGAGAAGAGCTCTATAAACCAAGGAGGCCCTAGAAGTACAGAGAAAGGAAGGGATTGCTACAGTGGGATACAACATGGAGGGAATAGTTCAGTAAGATAAGCAAATGATTATCTCCACTCCTTCACTGCTTTGATTATAAGGGTTTGGTGGAGCATTTAGCCCATATGAAAATAAAGTCTACATTTTCTGAAAATTTAAATATTTGTTTTTAAAAAAATGGCTTATATCTGTGATGCAGAAAAAAGAGTGAAGCATTATCCTCCTATTAAAGAGATTTCCCAACCTTCCAGCGTATATTTGCAATGGCCTTCCCCTGGTCTTCTTTCAAGGTGGTAACAGCAAGGTCTCATAAGCTGTTCATAAAACACTGCTAATGGAAGTTGAATGGAGACATGCCATCCAGCTCCCACCATTGCAGAGGTTTCAGACACAGCAGTGGACTTTGCATTCCTCCTTCTTAGATCTGATTCCCCCATTATGCAAAGAACAATTACTAGAGGTGCCAGTTCTGGCCATAATGTTCTTCCAAGACCCTCCATTTCAGTCCAGTTGCATTAATTTGGTGTTTAAATTTATTGCTCTGGAGTCTAATGTGTATTACTCCTGTCAGCATTAAATTTAATTTACTGCACCAGGGCAAAGGGGTTGTTGAAACCAGATTTTAATTCCCAAGCCATTAAAATGTGTTGTCCTTGATAAACAAGACCTTTATTATACACCAGCACAATGTGCGTGCCTAGAGAGGGATTGTTCTGCAGAATGTACTTATGGATGGACGTTTTCTTTTTAACATTATATATTATCTCTTTATTCTGTATATATGAATGTTCCAGAAAGACTAGACTATAGAAGCATTTTGTTCTATCATTTCTTTTCTGATAACGAAATAGGAAATCTAGCCTCAGCCAGACTACAGATTTCTACTGTATTCCTGCTGAGAGCTTCTCAACAGTGGACTATAGCCAAATATACAATACTGACTTTTTCCTGGAAAAGCAAAAATTAGAGAGAGCAAGGATTTCATTCCCATAAAAATGAAAATAAAGTAATTTTAAGTTTAAATAATCTATGTTGTTAAAGTGGTATGTGCCTCCAAAAAATTCGCATTAAGTGTTACATACTATCTATATAGTATAAAACACACATATAAAATATATATCCTATATATGATATATCTTATATGTTTAAAATATTCTATATATAGAATATATTTGTTGTATACATATACAACATTTAATATACATGTATAGATTATATATGAATATATATTCTTTGAAAATCCCCATTCTTCTTCTTTCTTATTGCTGGTTTCCTTCTCTTTATATGTGTGCATAATTATATTTAAACAACTGTATATATTTATCTGTATGTTTTGGCCTCACATATGTACTAACTTCTGTATCACATATCACTTTTGTGCTATGCATAGTACATGAGAAACAGAAAAATGTTTACTGAACTATTTCATTGGTTAATCATACTCTTTTTATTGATAAATTGTTTCCAGATACGTGATGCTCTATGCAATTAATAAAATAAACAAAAGTAACTTCACATTGCCTGAAAATAAGATGTGTTGGTTCACCTCTCAAGAAGTGTTAGAGTTTGGAGTGGACTTTGAGGTTGTTTTGTTAGAAGCAGCATGATATTTCAGGACCCCGTGTTTCTTATGAGTCTCCACTCAGAGATCCACAGAACATAATATAATCTGACGGGTGGTACCCTTTGTGTTAGCACTATGCAGCGCTCATATTTCTTTATTTTAAGATAATCTTTTTAATATTTTGCTTTTTAAAATTCATTTTACATACCAACAATGGTTTTTCCTTCTTCCCCACCTCCCCCCACTTTCTTCCAACTCATCCCCATCCATTCCTCAGAAAGGGTAAGGAGCTTCCCACGGGAAGTCAACAAACCCTGGCATATTCAGCTGAGGCAGGAACTAGCTCTCCTCCTGCCCACCACCGCCCTCCCCCCCACCCCCCGCCACAAGGTATCAAGACTGAGTAAAGCACCCCACTGTGTGGAATGGGCTTCAAAAATAGTTCATGCACTAGGGATAGATCCTGGTCCCACTACCAGGGGTTCCTCAAACAGACCAGGCTACAAAACTGTTGCCCACATGCAGAGGGCCTGTTTTAGTCCCATAAAGGTTCCCCAATTATCAGTATTGAGTATGTAAGATGAGTTTCCACATGTTCTGGTCAACTGTCTGTGTGTTTCCCCGTCATGATTTTGACCTCACTTGATCATATAATCCCTCCTACCTGAATGGACTCCTGTAGCTCAGCCTGGTGCTTGGATGTGTATTTCTGCATCTGCTTCCATCAGTTGATGTAGGTGTGTCTTCTATCTATCTGTTGATTTCATTTGTTAATAAAGAAACTGCCTTGGCCAGCCCTTAGGTGGGTGGAGTAGACAGAACAGGAAGAAGGAAGTGAAGGTAGATGGCTCAGACAGTTGCCCTGCCTCTCCTCTCTGGGGCAGACCACCATGCCTCTTCTCAGGGAGAGAGATGCGATGAAGCCAGCCGCCAGGCAGACATGCTGAATCTTTCCTGGTAAGACACCACTTTGTGGTGTTACACAGATTATTAGATATGGGTTAGTCAAGATGTGAGTAAGAGGCTGAAAATAATGGGCCAGGCAGTATTTAAAAGAATACAATTTATGTGTTGTTATTTCGGGTGTAAAGCTAACCATGCGGGAGCTGGGCAGGACGAAAAGCAGCCCTGCCCGCAGCCCCTCACTACAATCAGTTACAGGATGAAGGGTCTATGATGACAGTTTGGTTAGTCACCAATCAATTACAGGGGAAGCCCAGTTTTGGTACCCTCTTTACTATTGCTGAGTATATTAGCTGGGGACTTCCTTGTGGATTCCTGGGAATTTCCCTAGCATCAGGTTTCTCCCTAGCCACATAATGACTCCCTTTATCAATATATCTCTAACTTTGCTCTCCCACCTCATCCGTCCCCCAAATTGACCACCCTGTCCTGTTCTCTCATGTTCTCACCCACCACCACTTCCCACTTCCCGATCCCCTATCCCCACGATTACCCAGCAGATCTCATCTATTTTCCCTCCCAGGGAAACCCATGTATCCCTCTTTGAGTCCTCCTTGCTACCTAGCTTCTTTGGTCTGGTTATCCTTTGCTTTACATCTAGTATCCACTTATGAGTGAGTACACACCATGTTTGTCTTTCTGGGTCTGGATTACCTTACTCAGAATGATATTTTCTAGTTCCATCCATTTGCCTGCAAATTTCATGCTATTAATGGCGTGGTACATTGTGCAAATGTACCACATTTTAGCTTCACCCACAAAAGCACAGGCAATAGATAATCTTACACCAGCAAATCCCAAAGAAAGAAAACACACACACACACACACACACACTACCAACAACAACAAAACCAAAATTAACAATCACTGGTCATTAATATCTCTTAATATTAATAGACTTGATTTGCTGATAAAAAGACACAGGCTAACAGAATGGATATGAAAACAGGGACTGACCTGCTGCATACAAGAAACACACTTCATCTTTAAAAAGGGTAAAGGGATGGAAATAAAAAACTTTTTAATTAAGTGGATCTAAGATGCAAAGAAGCAAACTGGTGTAGCTATCCTAATATTTAACAAAATAGATTTCAATCTAAAATTAATCAAAAGAGACGGAGAAGGAAACTTCATTTTCATCACAGGAAAAATCCATCAAGATGAAGTCTCAATTCTGAACATTTATGCCCCAAATACAAAGACACCCACATATGTAAAAGAAACATTACTGAAGCTTAAATCACACATCAAACCCCACACACTTACAGTGGGAGACTGCAACACCCCATTGTCACCAATAGACAGGGCTCCCAGGCAGAAACTTAAGAGACAAATAAGGGAACTAACAAATACCATGACTCAAATGGACTTAAGGAAACTTCTCTAAAATCGACCACATACTTGGTCACAAAGAAAATCTCAACAGATCCAAAAAGAAATTGGAATAAACCCCTGTAGCTTATCAGATCACCATGGCTTAAAGTTAGACCCAGGTCAGAAAGAGTGCAGGTCAGGTTTCCATGCTGATCATAATATTCCTCTGGATCATTTGGCTCTTATTCTTTATTCCTGTTCCCTGGGCCTTGGTGGGGGTGATACTGATACCTTGTTTGGGGCTATATACTCTGCAGTCACAAATTCTCAGCACAAATTCTCAACACATATACCAGTTATGCGTCTATACATTAACCACCAACTTGAATTCAAATTCTCTCTGCATTTTGTGTGGTTTTGGTACATCATTTTACCTTGTTTTTAATATTTTCTGAATTTTCATCTTTCTATAATTCTCTCTATAATTCTGTTATTGTTTTCTTTACCATAATTATTTAAATGTCTAATATTAGATATTTAGCTCTTCGGGTGTGTGTTTATTTAAATTATTCTTTTATCATTAAACATTTTTGAGATTCTTTTATATTTACTTTTTAAAGCTTTCGCTCTCTCTCTCTCTCTGTGTCTCTGTCTCTGCCTCTTTGCTATGTTATATTTGTTTTTTGTTTGTTTTAAAAGTGAAAGTAGTTTGTCATCCACTGTTTGACTCAAGAACAGGAAAAGAATAAGGTAAATTTTATGGAGCATTTCCTATCTTTTTAACTCAAAATACTGCCTTATACTAGCAGAAATAACTATGTGTGAACATACTCCATCCGGGTGTTTAGAAAAAGGCCCTCTTTTGTGGGTAAGAATCAAAGTATCAGTCAGAAAAGGGATTAATCAGTAAATTTGTATAGCTAAAAAAAATAATCATATAATATCCATTTAATTTTATTCAATTATTACCAGTCAGGAGCCCCCAAAGGTATTTACTTTACTCCTCTCTTTTTCAGCAGTTTTAAACCTGGTAAAGTAAAGATGTCAATCTACATAGATCCTGCCTTATCGAAATCTCTCCCCAAAGCCTGAACTATGAGTTTAGCTTCTAAAATCTATTCCTTGTACATGTTTGCGGTCACAGGCTTTTGGACCAGATGGACTCAGGTGAATCCTAGCTTCACCATCATCCCTCAGGCACCCCTCTGTACCTCACAGATATTTTCTCACCTGTAATATGATCACACAATGGTATCTATCCCATTGAGCTGTTCAAAGATCATGTGAAACAGTCTGCATTCATGTGCTCCTGTTCTTCTAAGTTATTATGAGAAAACAGTTATATGGCTTCTGTGGAATTCCTTATATTTAGAGATACATGCATGTTATTTAGAAACTTGGAAAGGCATGAATATAATTATTAAAATTGTTTTGAAGGATTCATACATATGTACAATGTTTTGATACCATCCATTACCTACTCACCCCTTCTAATAACCCCAGACCCCACAGCACATCTCCCTCCAAATGACACATTCTCTCTGTCCCTCTCTTCTTCCCTCCCTCCTTCTTTCTCTCTCTCTCTCTTTCCCTCCCTCTCTCCCTCTCTTTTATAACCTACTAAATCCAATTAGTGTTGCTCTTGCTTGTGCACACAGGCATAGGGCCATTCACCAGATATGGACTGTCTACCAGGGGCCACACCCATAATGATAATTGACTGGAATAATCGACTGGCTTGATCCTGTGTGTTATATTATGCAGGCAGCTATAATGACTGTGAATTCTTGAGTGCACCATTATTATTATGTCCAGAAAGCTTTATTTTCCAGAATACCTTCCAGGGCACATGCTAGGGTCATCTGAGAGGAGTGAACCTCAAGGGAGAAAATGCCTTCATAAGATCAGGGTCTTCCTGTGAACAATTTTTTTTTAAAATTATTGTCTGATGTGGGAGGGGTCAGATCATTGTGGGTGGGGCAACCCTGACCTGGTGGTCCTGGGTTCTAGAAGAAAGCAGGCTCAGCAAGTCATGTGGAACAAGCAAGTAAGCAGCACCTCCCTCTTGCTTTGGCATCAGCTCCTGCCTCCAGGTTCCTTCTCTGACTTCCTTCAAAGATGAACTAGGATGTGGAAGTATAAGCCAAATAAATGCTTTCCTTCCCAGCTTGCTTTTGGTCATGGTGTTCCATAACAATAGTAACTCTAACCAGGACACTCCCTGACTTCTGGCTCTTTAAATCTTTCTGTCACTTCCATGTTATTCTTGTGACTTCAGGGGAGGGACTGATATGGATGTCCAGTTTGACACTGAGCACTCCCCAGTCACTTATTCCCTGTACTCTGCACTGACTGGCTGTAAGTCTCTGTGTTAACCTCCATTCACTGCAAAAAGAAATTTCTCTCATGTGGAATATAGTGTGGTATACTTGCACTATAAGCTAAGTATAACAAAGGCAATTTGATGCTATGTCTTTTTACCAAAATAATAATAATGAGTCCTCCCTTATGCAATATGAGCTCCCAAAGCCACAAGCTATAATGGTGGTAGATAAAAGTCACTAACTAAATTTCCAGGAATTATTTTCACTAATTGCTAATATGACTGATGATTCCTAGCATCTGTTTCTTTAATTTATGTAATAAGGTTTCAAGGAGAACAATAGATGAATATGTTTTTGCTGCCCTAGAAAATAATTCTGTGTTATTCTTGATCTAGAAATAAGTGAAAAAAGGAAATAAGTGGGTTTTTAAAGTCAAAAGATACTGCAATAAATAAAAACGAAGGATCAATAGAAATTCTTCCCATCAGAACTAGTTACTATTGACGTTTCCAGAGCATACTTCTAGGCAATTCTCTGGACACAGGTATGCACACAAACGCACATTCTTATAAGCATGGATACTCATCTATGTCTGACTTACTACCCTTAAAACATCTTGGGATTCTCTTCTATGTAAATAAATATATAATATTAAGTGGTAATGCATTATTGATTACATTAGGTAAAAATAATCTTTTGACAGACTTCAATCTCCTTCCAGAATTTTATCATATTTCTCTTCCCGTAATCAATTACATTTTGATTAAAATACCTATGATTTCTTCAGTGGTTGGACACACAGTGCGTCATGAGGCTCTCTACATTGAATGTGTTCTCCAAAGGTAAACATTTTGTCCAAGAGGCTTATAAAATTCCTCTCTCCTTTTTTATTTTTTATTTTTTTTATTATTATGTCTGTCTTTGACTTTTTATTTTTTTATTTTTTTATTAAAAATTTCCATCTCCTCCCCTCCTCCTCCTCCTTCCCTCCCCTCCCTTCCACCCATACCCCCACTCTGCCCCTCTCCAAGCCAAAGAGCCATCAGGGTTCCCTTGGTAACTCTCTCCTTTTTTAAAGGAGAAAAGAAGACACCTGCTTTAAAAGAAAAATGCTGTTGCAGATGGACTAAGACCTAAACCCAAAATGAAATACATTTTTTTCTTTTGCAAGAGAACTCTGATGTATTAAAAGGATGGATGTAGGTTCTAAAAAAAAAAAAAAATTCAAACTCTCTGATCCCCCAACTTGGCATCAGTACCAAAGGGAGTTCTAAATATGAAATTCAGTCACTCAGCCAAAGCCTCACTTTGTTCATTAAAACCCAAGCTTGAGGGCTGTCGGCAATGGTCAGTCTCATCACTTGTCAAAAGCCCAGAGAAAAGACAGGGCTATTGAAGTCAGCTGGTACGGAGAGAAAGGAAACTCTCAAAGATCTGATTCAGGAATCAAAAGTCAATAAAAATTTAAATGTCTACTGCTTGGCTTTGTATTTATAAAATTTCTATTTCTGGATAGTTTAGGAAATCAACACGCTGATCTGCAGTGTACATTTTAATGAGTCCTAACTAACAGACAGTTGTCTTACATACTTTTTATATTTGGTAAATTCTTCACAAAACTCCCTCTTTAATATAAATGCTTTTAGGTGAAAATTCAGCAGTGTAAAAAAATCAGCAATGTTTCTTCTCTTCCTATTTATTTTTATCTAACTATCTATTTATTTATATATTGGGCAGCAGAAATCTCTCTTTCGTAAGTATTTATTAGCTAGCTTTTTACCTGTGTTGTTGGGAAACTGCTTTGCTAATATTATTTGCATCTAAAATAGGAAGCCCAGAAAGAGCAAACATGCTTATAAAATGTTTCAGAAGAGAACTAAGACATTATGATGGGGACATATTAATTGATATCTTGTGTCTTTCTTTCTTTTTTTTTTTTTTTTTTTTTTTTTTTTTTTTTTTTTTTTTTTTTTTTTTTTTTTTTTTTGAATGAGGCAATTTATTAACCCAGCATCCTTTGTTCTAATGCTTCTTGTTGGCAGCTGCCACCTGTCCGGCAATCCTGTCCAGATATCTCTGTCCCTGAGGTGTTAGCTTGCAGCCCCCATCTTGGTCCTTTTCCACCATTTTCAGTCCCTTCAGGGCTTGGAGAACGCGGTGGGCCACACTCTTGGAGCCTCTGCTGAATTGGCTGGGCCTGACACCGTTTCTCTGCCTCTGCCGTCCTCCATAGATCTTGGTCATGGAGCCAACCCCAGCACCACCACGCAGGTACAGGTGCCGAGGTGTAGAAGCAGCTCGTGTGTAGAACCAGTTCTCATCATAGAGGGCAAGCTCTTTATGTTTGGCCAGCTTGATTGTGTCCACCCATTCGGGGACTTTCAGCTTCTCGGACTTTTTGAGGAAGGCTGCCAGAGCTCTGACGAACTCCTGCTGGTTAAGGTCTTTTACAGTAACTCCAGGCATTGTGCAGCCTCCGCGCTGCTAGCCAGGGGGAAGGGCTGTGTCTTTCTTGTTAATCGACATTACTATACCATTGGAAATCATTTGGCTTATTCTAAGATTGTCTTTTTCCCAAATCACTATCGTGAAAAATAGTGTTAAGCTATGTAAACAGAAGCAAATGTCTTCATATGTAAATTACAGTCATTTGCTGTAACACTTGTGAAAACCTAATTTATTACAGAGCAATTGATATATTGTGGTATGAAGCACATTGCAAATTGCAAATGTCATTATTTGCTCATACAAAAATTCATCTGAGAGAAATATTAACTAAAGCACAAGTTCTACCAAGGTGAACACAATTTAGTAGAAATAACACATAACATATACACACAGATTTCAAATATCAGTATCTGCTTCAGGTCATTGTATGCTTTCCAAAACCCATGATATGTGGTTTCAGAGATTTGATTGCAAATAGCATGCTTTCTCCCACTTCACATTATCTCATGAGCCAGCCACTGCCCTTGAAGTATTCTTATTGACCTCAAGTTTCAGGTGCTGTTCAAGGAAAGGACCACAATTATGGTAATATTTGCATTCCTATTAGCTGTTTAAGGTATATATTATGAAACCATGTTTATTGATGTCCTGGGTTTATCTATGATTATATTGTATCTCAATTATATTTCCCCAGATGCCCTCTGATTTTTCTGATATTTTTTGCAAAGCTCCTTTTAAAAGAATTTCCCAAGTCCTTTCTGTACATATTGCACCATGACTGGTGTTGGCATTATTGGTTAACATGAAATCTGCCAGATGTTTCTAGCATAAAATCACTCTTTCCCCTTCAATATTTCACCCATATCTATAACTTCAAGGAAAAATAAACAAGTTCAACTTATTGGAAGATTATAAAGGATCTGTGGGAAGATACTAAAATAATTTTAGTATTTTAAACTATTTTATGGAAACCTCTTTGAAGGAATGCAAATATCACTGTTTCTCTTTTAAGGTTTGCACATGAACCCTTTACAGGTAGCCGTGAACCAAGCCTGTAGCAATTACTGTGGACCGATGTGACCCCCCCTCTCAGTTTTGTATACTTATTAATTACAATTCTGTGTAAAGAATATGTATCTCTTCTTTTATGGTTCTTTTTTCTTTTAAATATCAATTTATATTGGTAGGAACTTCTGGATATCAATGTGTGAGGCAAAATCATTCCTGTGATTTTCAAAATCATGAGAAAACATCAGAGGCAGCGAAATGGAGGGACATTCAAATAACATTTCTAACTACAACTCTCCCAAACTGCAAAGATCAGAAAAGATAATAACAGGCTGAGATATCAATGACTGAAACTGACTAAGGAAACACAGCTAAATTCAAGATTGTATCTTCCACTGTGTCCTGGGACAGAAAAGAACATAAGCAGAGCTTATGTGTTATCTTAAGTAATATTCAGAGAGTGATTAGCTTGATGAGCACACTAAGTCTAATTGAATTTACTACTACCGCTGAATTGAATATAAAGAAAATGAGGAACAAAGCGGTTAATAATGTATCTATGCTAGAGAGTAGAATGAGGACAGTCAACACTTCCTGATGCATACTAGGATTCACAAGTAACTATGGGAAATAATTCCTGAGAGTTCTATGTATGGTGTATTTCATTCTAATTCAATGAGATTGAAACAAAAGAGCCAAAAGATCCTATCTCAGAAACATATATATTCTAAATATAACAGAAAAACATATTGCTGAGGTCTCTTTTAGCTAACCAGAAGAAAACGGGAGAGAGTAGCAGGGGTTAATGTCAGTAGCACAGAATTCAGACGTGTGATGTGGTAGATGAGTAAAGAGGTCTACTGTCTCTTTAATCACAATAGGCATCAATGAAGGTCTCTGAATTTCTGATGACTCCCTTTTTCCAGTTACTCATGGAAATAGACGCACAAAAATTGTAGGATAAAAATGGCAGGTCAACTTCTCTCAGTCAATTTTGCAAATTGCTGAATTGTAAGTAATTGTAGCACTAATCGGCTGTTTTTCCTTGCCCACTTAAAGCCTTCAAAATGGTTTAAATGATCGGTTTAGTCAAAGGGCCTGGGATTGGCAATCAAGTAACACCAAAGCATACTGGTACAATGGAAAGGCTCGGGGAAAAGTACAATTAGCTTTAAGATGTTGTTTTACCACTTGTCAGCTATTAAGTTGATCATTTTATTTCTTCTGGTTTCAATTTGTTTCCTATACATTATTAAATAATAATAACTGTCTCCCAAGGTCACTATGGTTATCAAATAAGAGGATTCATATAAAGAACTTTGTGTCTGATGCATAGTTACAGACAAGAAAATGTGTGTTATTATCATTGTATATTTCCCTTGTTAGTAAGGATGACATCAATTTTATTCTAGCATAAGTTCAAGTAACTGGCCATTGCTTTATTTCATACAACAATATTCTGGAATTATCAAATGAAAATTTCCAAGGTTACTCTTCCAAAGACTACGAATGACAACTTTAAAGAGACCTCCTTCTTGACTATTGTATTTATACTGACCAAAGGTGTCTAGCCATCCACTGAGAGTGTTAAGAATCCATATTATTTTGAACATTGATAAAGTTTTTAAATAGTAGTTGGAAGTGATAGCATGGTACTATTACGCTTCAGAGAGGAAGAAAATATCTATAATACACCCCTGTTGTATTAAATTAGAATTGGTAACATTGTTATTTATCCATGATTATAAGCATAGAGATAACTAAAGAAATATGCTTAAAGGGGTTGTTTATATATATATATTCCCAAATGCTACTTACTGATAATTTGGAGAGCAATTTCCTCAAAGAGCATAACTACAGTCAAAATGGATAATTAATCTTTAAATGAGACTAGAACACCTTGAATACCCAGGTAATTCCAGGACTGAAACAGAGTACACTAAAGCACAAAATAACTTTTACCACAAATCAAGGTATTGTTCGAAGATAACAAGAAGCTAAGCACAAAGCTATGCACCTATATTCTCAGCTTTCAGGAAAGTGAAGCAGAAGGATTACCTGATCCTATAAATTAGAGGCCAAACTAGGCAATTCTGCAAGACCTTGTCTCTAATAAAGAAAACATAAGAAGAAAGAGAAGGGAAAAGGAGAGAACGAAATAATAGGAGAAAGAAAAGGAAAGGAGAAGAGAGGAACAAAGAAAGGATAAATAATGCCAAGATGATGCAAAGGCCATTGAAGGACTCACAGTGGTTTCATGGAGAATGATCCAAGTATTATAATGTAATGATTAAAACCAAGATAATAGAATGATTAATTGCAATTCCACATTTTAATTGAAGGTTTGATAAGATAAAAATGAGACATTTACATAACCTTCAAGTATGCTCTTACAAACTGCTTATCAAATATATGTTGGGAAATATAAACTGACATTGGTAAAGCTTAGAAAATACTACCTTAAAAATGAGTAAACTAAATGGTAATTGTAATTGATGAAATCAAAATTGTGAATTACCTGATGGAACATAGATAAACAAGTACTGTTTTTGTCATTTCTGCCAAAGATGCAAGAATTAACTGTAACCATCTGAGCACACTGAGCATATCAAAATGATGGGATAATCTACAAAATAATCCATGTCTGATCTTTAAAACTGTCCAGGTTATAATAATCATGGAAATAGTAAAAAGAGTGTCTGGAGACCAGGAAACGTTAATGAATGGGATGTATGATTCTGAGTGAGATCATTTGCATGTAGAATATGATGGTGATGATTGCCAAACTGGACTTTGGCAACTTTTGGAAATAGTGAGGCAACCATTTTAGTTTCCTGATTTTGGTCATTGGATAAAATACATATAACAACACAAAAAGCATATTTGTGTAAGAGTCATCCCAAGGTATTCAAAGTGATGGGATATAAGATTGACAGAGAATAGCATTCTTTGTTCTTTCTAGATTTTCTAAATATTTATAATTACTTCAAAACTTAAAACTAAATTGTATTTATTTTAAAAGTCAGTTTTATTTTTAACAATAAAACAAGCAAGCAAGATTAAATCCAATAACACTTTTAATTTAAAGTACTAACATGACTACATCAAAGTACAGAGATAGTTTTGCCAAGGATGTTTCTGTAAAGCAATGCATTAGATAGCATTATATTTAATTCGATATTTGTTGGGCAAATTCAATGAAACTTCAATGTGTGTGTGTGTGTGTGTGTGTGTGTGTGTGTGTAGAATGAAAACACCTTTATATCATATTGACTATATTTGCCTAAAATCTTCAACAATGGCACTTGGCCAATACTGTGGAATTTTCAAAACTAATACTGGGTGAGAATTCATGACCCTTATTGACAATGAACTTTAAGCTACTCAGGAGAGAGTAGTAAAATGAAAATATACTGTGAATTATCTCATTACTAAATATTGATTTAAATATTTATCAAATGTAAGATCCAAACTAGACATGTCACCCTCCAGAGCCAGTCCCTAGGAAGGCACATGGTAGCCTCTGCTCTATGGCTGTCACACAAGAACTTTGCCAGCATATGGTACCACTATAGCTATGTCTGATTTCTGTATAAGGCCTTCTTTGATAGGAGAACTTCAACGCTGAATTGTTAAGAACTTAGAAAATTGCTGCACTAGAATTGACTAAGCAAGGTGCATAATAGCTCACAGAGACTAAAGCAACCAGCATAGAAAAGCTTCCACTTGCCGGGCGGTGGTGGCGCATGCCTTTAATCCCAGCACTCGGGAGGCAGAGGCAGGCGGATCTCTGTGAGTTCGAGGCCAGCCTGGTTTACAAGAGCTAGTTCCAGGACAGGCTCTAAAAAAGCTGCAGAGAAACCCTGTCTCGAAAAACCAAAAAAAAAAAAAAAAAAGAAAAGAAAAAAAAAAAAAAAGAAAAGCTTCCACTTAATCTTTACCCCATTCCACGCTAGCTACTTTATCATTTAAGTAAGAGTTTTCAACAGGTACTCACACCACCTTCTCAGCTTGGCCTCAGCTCACTCATCCCCCTACACCCTGAAGCTTTACAAAGGCTTCTAGTTACCCATAATAGACATTCAACTTTACTCTCAGTGCGCTGCGATGAGGAGGAGGGGAAGAATTTCTTCTTTATGTTCTTTAAATCTAGTAAAATTTGATTTTTCATCCATGTGGCTGTTTTGAAAACAAATTCAGACCCGGCCATTCTGAACTTCTCTTTCCACCATTTTCCTCTCCACATACTCCTTTAAATTAGATGTTGAGAGGAGCATTCTGAGAGATGCCTCTTCTGTCTTCCTCATGGCTGCTTTTGATAGCCTATTTCAGATCTAGAAGGTTTGCAGACCGCCCCCCACCTCTCCCTGACACACCCCACCTTGTTTCTCACCTCTGGGTATTTTAGCCTCCCTCTAAGAGAGAGGAAATATAACATCTCTTAGCATTTAAATCCCCCGATTGGTTGCTTTGATAATCATTTCAAAATGAAAAAAAATTATGGGAGTGGTTAACAGTAATTAATTATTAGGTTAATTTCATAATAAGTAATTGTTTCTTTCTTCAGGTTGTATTTATGTATTTAGGAATTCATATACATATATGTGTGCAAAAACAATTAATAAAAAAATGTCATAAATTTGAAAGCGAGCAAGGTAGAGCTTAAGAGAGAATTTGGAGGAAAGAAAGGAAAGGGGTAAGTGATAGAATAAAATTTAAGAAATAAAAGAAATATTAAACATACGCACACACACACACATATATGTACATACATACACACACACACACACACACACACACACACACACACACACACACATATATATATATATATATATATATATATATATATATATATATTAGGACACTGTTCTCCTTATTCTCCTGGTAATCTCATTCTTCTTTTAAAACCAACTCAAAAGCATCTCCTCAGAGAAACCTTTCTGCTGTTTCTTGTTTCATTTCTCCCCTATCAGAATCTATAGCTCCCTCTTCTGGCCTCCCTTCATTTCACACTAACCTTCCTGAAGTCAATCTCCACCTCTCAGTATTTTTATTAACCATGTATCTGTTGTGGCCCACACATTGCTAATTCCTCAAAGGTAGGACATGTGTATCATTTTTGTTTGCCAACTCTTTGGTAGAATTCTCTAAAGAGATAAAATCTTGATAAACATTGAAATTTCAATAAACACTGATGGATGAAGTTAAAAATAATTTTTTCACTATTTGCTCAATTTTGTTCTGATCGTGTACATATTTTGAGAAGCCTCATACAAAGCACAGCCTAAAGACCCATGCTGCCTCTTTAATTCCTTCCACTCTAGATTAAGTTGCCACCTCCATCAGAAAGGTATCCATGATACACTGAAATGGGAAAAACCATCAAGTTAGAAAACACTTTTTTCACTTGTGATGTGATCGAAATTGTTTTAACTGATGTTTACTTGAAGAACATCCAGGTAGATTCAAGAAGTTCTTCAAGAAGAACATCTCCAGTAGATTCCATGAGGGAGGCTTTTACTAAATCTGGAATGAAAACAGTGAGTGAATAGGGAAACCTAAAAGACATTGAGAAAGAAGTCAAACAAGCAATCACACGTGAAATTTCCCATCACGCTGCCAGAGCTAAAACAACCTTAATCCCGGGACCCCCTGAAGTATTCCACAAAATTGTTTGAGCACTTTGAGAGAGGAAGCAATCTTTGAATCTCCGAGCTCACCAGTGTTCATTGGCAAGGAACCATGCTCCAAATGAGTAAGTGGCTAAAGGAGACAAACTCTTGTTACTTCCTGCTATTTTATCTGAAAAGCAAAGTGGCCTCAGTAGCCTGAGCTTGGCCTCCAAGGAAGAACCACAGACAGACAGCTACTTATTGAAGGCAAAAGATCATAAAAGACCAACAGGGGGCAGAAAGGTAAAGGAAACCTGTTCCGAGGGAAACAAGGGAGGTATCCATTGGACAGTACTGATGCCGTGGATCCTCAGCTGACCCTTCTCAAAGGGGCCCTGGGGAGATGGGAAGAGACAACCACTCCGAGTCAACAGACTCCACTGCACACAGCATGTGTGCATCGATTTTCCTAAAGCAACTGTTGTTCTTAAATGTTAGCATCTTATGCAAAGCCAGAACACATGGCACATTGCTGAAGATAAGTACGCTAGCATAGAGAGATAAAGATTGGGATTCAGGGGAAAATTTAATAAATTTAATTCTTTAATTGGGAATAGTAACACCTGTCATGCAGAACTGTCACCAAAATTAAACACAAGTAAGAATAACCTGTGTGGGATATTTGTTAAAACAGAAACATAATATATAATAAATTACTAGTTGTTTAGTTTCATTTTGTTCCTCCCCACCCCCAAATAATCCCAGCCCCCTGAGCATTAGCTGCTGATCTCTGAGTAAGTGAGCATATGAATAAACTTGTCAATATTTCAGATATGCCTTTATCACCCAGGTGCTTAATGAGGACAAAACACAGTTCTGGTACTACAGGGAATTCAAAATTAAATCACAGCCCCCATCCTGAGGAAGACAGAATCTTAAGTTGAAATGGCAATGGCTATTACACCGGTTACAGCCGAGTGACAAAGCTGAGTGTCTGCTGTCTTAAGAAAGACTTAAAGAGGAATACAAAACGTAAGACATCTAACACAGAGTTTGGAAATAAGAGTGGGGTTAGTAGAATACAGGACATTTTAATTGGACTTGAGGAAAAAGTTTCCCCGTCTTTAATATTCAATAACTTTTGAATTGTTGCTTAACAGAAACACAGGAAAAATCGACATAACACAGTTTTCATTTCAGAGAGATAATAACACGTGATTATTAAATAAATTAGTGGCTGTGTATAATAAGTATGGGCTGAAAATTACTGTGAAGGTAAATAAAGTTGACAAAGAGGAATGTAAAGGAAGGTGGTCTTTCTGATTTGGCAATCAGACAAGAACAGATTTTAGTATAGCTACCACACACTTGGCTGGCTCCCAAGCCCAGGGGAAGTAGGCCAATACAAGTGGACTCCGTGTTTGTTTGTTTGTTTGTGTGTTGGGGTAAGAAAAAGACAGAAAGACATAGACAGATAGGAGAGAAAGGGAGAGAGAGAACATGAAGTTGGTTGGGCAGGGATGTAGAGATCCAGGCAGATTTGGGGGAGGGGGATGAGTACAATCAAAATACATAGTATGGAATTCTCAAAGAATAAATCAAATCATTATTTAAAACTAGAAAGATAAGGAAAGAACAAGTCTACAAGTAGCTGAGAAAGGATGACTCCTAAAACAAGGGAAGAACAGCAACTGAAACTCAGAAGCGAGAGCAAGCTGATAGGTTTGGAGAACACCAAGAAGGCCAGGGTGTTTGAAACAGATGAGTAGCAAGGAAATGTCAGAAATGCACTGGAGGCGTGAGGAGCTTGAAGCAATTGATAAAAGACAAGTTTAGGTCACAGCCACAAAGCATCACATGTTACACAAACTATAGGGTGTGGCAAACCTCAAGCTAACATATTCTAATGTATAATCCTGGTGACAGCAAGAGCAGTAGGCCTATCTCCGGCAAATCTAAGTCTCTCCTATAGGGGTTACGGGGGAACAATGGTGTCTTGTCTCTAATTTACTAGGCCAGTAAAAGGTTTCTTCTTACCAAAGACTTCTCTGCACCAGCCTTTCCAAGACAAAGATTTCTGTGCCATGAGCCAAGCAGGTGGGGACTGTGGTTACAAGAAACAGCTACTGAGGACTTTGCACTGTCAGTACTGCCCGTGTCTTTACCATGTTAATGTTGTGTAAGCCCTGCACCTTCAGAGAACAAGAGTTGGCAGGGACCTTGACAGCACTTGTTCCTTTTGGCTGGTTGATCATTTATCATTTTTTAGCTTTCCTCTGCTGACAAGTGTGACAGCTAAACGGTAGATTTGAGGGGATCTCTGTGATGCTAAGAAGTGACTTAAAAGCAAGGAGGGGACCATCGGTGTGGCTGTTAGGCTAGACTTATTGCTGACATATGGTATCCGAAGGCACCTGAGTCCCTTTATGATGACTGGAAGGATTCTGTCGTGGGACATACTGGACTTTATTGGCCCAAATGAATGATGCTAACCACATCAGGGTTTCTGAGTTGCAGAGATGCACTGACTGGCAAAGAAGCCTACAGTTGCTTCTCGTATAGCTCACATGGGGAAGCATGGGTACTTTTACTCTATGGAAATATGTTCTCTTACTCATGAAAATAAGAATCTGACAGGGGAAAAAGAGCTTATTATCTACCCCCTCACAGTTCCAACACTGTTTCTGAAACACAAAGCTAGCAGAAAAAAAAATAAGAAATGTATGTTAAGAAAAACATATCTCACTCTTATCTTTGCCTAGATACCTTGCCCTATAAATCAGTACAAAAAATAAAAGAAATAAAGAAAATCATCACTAGCATTAACATGTGACACTTGTGTAGGACTTTGCCATTTACAACGTGTGTGCATTCAAAATTAGTTTTTATTCATTTGATTATCACAACCAGTCAGCAGGATACCTGTGGGTGAGAGAGCATTACCATATTAAAGATAGAAGACAGAAAAACATACAAACCAGCAGAGAAAAAGCAAACCTGAGGTCCTGGGATACATAGATAGTTCACCAGAAAATGAGGCCTGGAGAAAATGAATGACTCTCACCCTTGTGAATGGATTTTACCGGATGCATTTTTAAGTCAATGCTGAGTACAGAAGATGCTAAGAAAGATTGGGCAATAATGGCCTCACAGCCTGTGTATAAACATATTGCAGAGATGCAGACGCCATCACCTTCCAGGAAGTACTTTCTGTTCAGCTATAGAGAGTGCAGTCAGCAAATCCCTCCCAGCTGTCAGCTCCTGGAGGATCTGTCCTACCTGCAGAAACGCAATTCCCTCACTGAGTCAACCACCAGCATTTGGCAGGGAAATGAAGTAGAGATATGAGGACCTAGACACTTTGACTCATTGCCAATAAATAAACAATAAATAAATAACCTCTAATAGTTTCAACTCCAGAACTTCCCAGTAGATTAACTTTTCAATCCTATACCTTCTAGCCATTTCAATTTACCTGTTTTACATTTATAGGTATCAGAAATAGGCTTCTTGTATCCCAGTGTCTGACTCTTTTGTATCCAATTTATACCAGTTGATACTGACTGTGATCAAAGAAGTTGTTGATAAGATGAGAATTTGGAGTCATATCACTCAGACCTGGCTGGTAATTCAAATCCCATCATTAGTACCAGGTAAACAACAGAGAGTTTTGGTGCAAGGTAGTGATCTGATTGCTAAAATGTGTACCAGGGATACAATAGAATAGAGAAATATTTAGCTGGAATTTAAGAGAAATGGAGAAACTATGACAACCACAGCATTGGAAAATATTTATAAGCTTGATCCATGTGCCATTTAGAGAAACATAACGAACAGCTGAGAGTCAATAATAGGAGATTCAAAATCCGGAATGAATGCCAAAGGGTTGCATAATCCACACACAACTGAGCTCTTATTTCCTGCCACGGGAGAATCTAAACTTAAAACTTAAAAAGTCCAGCATCTGGGAGGGGTGAGGGGTTGGAGAGATGGCTAAGTAGACAAGAGCAATGAGGACCTGGGTTCAGTTCCCCGCAACCACATGGTAGCTCACATGACATCTCACCACCATCTGTAATTACAATTCCAGGGGATTTAGTACCCCATTCTGGCCTCTTCAGGTGTGCAGAAGATACATGCAAACCCTCATATACATACAAATAAGCAAATATTTTTAGGACCATTGTCTGAAAATGCAAAGAAAGTTATGCATTCATATATGTCAGGTGCATTAGGTCAAGGTCAGGATTAGAATTTAAATATCTTAAGTGGAAATGTGTGCGTGAATATATTCATAGCCTATAATACCCCAGTTCTGCATCTGTCTTGTTCACTGAAGAGCTTCATCCTTCCCAGCTAAGAGGCAACACTCCCCATCCCAGACAGGAAACCAATGTCAATGCATCTTTCCCACCAACCCCCTGAAGAAAAAAAAAAAAACCTGCATTCCTCTCAATAGATTTACATTTGGTCCAACCAGCTCTTACCTAAGGGCTAAACTGTAACATAACACAACCAAAAATATGGTAAATGAAACATGGGAAGAAAGACTATATGCTTAAGCACCTGAAAATCCAGAATAGAAGAATATATAGTTTAAGCATGGTTGCTCAACATGCTTAAACAAACAGCTTGGAACACAAGGCTTGGTAAGGAAGAGCTTATTGATTTAAGAGCACTCTCTTGAAATACAGGGTTTGACAGCTGGCAATGCTCCCAGGAGCTGGTGTCATGCACCCAGACATTTCAAGATTGCTTTGGATACAGTTTCTGAATTGACATTGAAACCTTGAGACTCAAAACTTCATCATGATGGGCAGTTAAAGGAAAAGGACGTGGAAGTCAGATAACAAAGGAACTCCTCCACGAGACCTAGTTCACTAGTTCATGAGTACAAGCTGAAATTGGTAGTAATGATAACTATCACAACGCATGGAGGGGCCTGAGGTTCATAGAGAAAATAGCAATGATCACGTGGAGATGTTCCATTGGAGAACTTGAAATAACCTCTATGCTAGACCAAAAAAGTGAACAAGAGATTGCAGAATAACATATACTAGGGACAGAGAGTGGCAATGATGGGTACCATCATCAAAATGTAAGAATGGCAAAAGCAATGTTCCCCGTTGTGTCATAATTCAGTGCCCCCGTGTGGGCACTGTGGAAACCAGTTGGAACATTAGTGAGACATCATACGACTGGAACTTCAACCAAGCAGTATCGCTGGTCGCAGCCACAATGCCACTTTGGCATCTCTGCCAGAGAGGATATTCTGTTTTGCTGGTTGTTGTATTCAGGAGTTCAAATATCCAGAAATCACTCAAGATGCCCACCTAAGAGTTATAGCTTAAAAATCTGCTTCTGAGTTCACTACCCTTGCAATTTTTATTTCCCGGATATTACTTTTTAAGTTCTAGATTGTATTTAGCTCATCTTTATGACCTATTTCTTTGTTTAGATTTTCTTCCCTTTTGTTTCAGGAAAATTTATAGTTGCTCATTAAATTATTTTTGGTTATTTCAAAAACCATAATTTTACAGCACAGAGACATTAATGCGGAACAAAATAGCAATGTAACCTAAAAGTAGCTCAGTGGGGAAAGTACCGGTTTAGCGCAACCAAGAAACTTACAGTAGCTAAGCTATCTTATGGTTTAAATTAAATTTACCAAAGATTGAGGGCCTTCTTTTCAAAAACAGAACAAAGCAGTCAATAAGAGGGAATTGGATAGGGAGGAACATGTGTATTTCAATAATAAAACAGTTGCTACGTGATGGCAAACAAAACTATCAGCACCTACATGGGCTCATGGCAGCTACTGTTGCCTGCACGAGGCCTACATAGACTGGTCCTGCCAACAGCCAATCATGCAGCAGAGAGGAGTTCATGGATCCTATTTGTCTCTGCTGAGTTCTTGGTCACTGGTGAATTATTGGGGAAGAACAATCATTGCCTGCAACTTTATACCACCAGGCTCCAAAGAACGCTTCCCAAGCCCAAAGTCACACGGGCTGTCACTGTCCAGATTAAAAATCAAAGGATCAAAGGACTGGGAATAACAGGAAGACAAGAAAGATAGAGAGGGTAGGGAAACAGGAGCCATCAGACAACACAGAGTGTATACAAGGGGACACGGCCATGAATGGGATGTGAATAATCAGAATGAACTATGTACATGTATGAAATGGTCAAGGAACAAATCTGATCAATAAAAAGCAATCATTATCCATCTAACAAAAGTCGTATTTAACGGAAATGTTTAGCAAAAATGCTGACATATCCTAGGAAAAAATACTTCACAATTTCCCTTTGTAAGCTAAGAATTTAAAACTCAGGTTTTAATGCAGATAGAATTTCCCTCAGATGCTATAAAGCATCAATGTAAAGCGTATATATGACACATCCACTCTCAATAAAACACATATACAGAGATCACCAGCAATGCATTTTAAAATCATGCTTAATAGCCAGAATGTTCTACAGATAATGCAGTTTTTTAAATGCCCTTTAATTTCTCTATCAGTATTTAGCAATTCTCCTTAAAATAATAAAGTGTTGCTCTCTTGCATTTGGTAATAAGATATAAGATTTTGAAGTTTTTTTCTAATTAGTGCTACAGGCTACAGTAGTAAGTTCTTTGTTAACTTACAAATAAATCATTTCAGTTACCAATTAATGGAAAACTATTAAATGAATACAACCCGCTCTTATTGTGTTTGCATATGGTATTTTTCATTGAAAATGAGAGTTTTAGTACTGAGATTTGTTAAAAAAAAACATTAATATAAGACTACACGGCCTATATAGCTTAGAATTTTAAAAAGTTCCATATTAAGGATAAACGAAAAAATAGTCTACATAGATCCAAGACAAATAGGGCATTTAGTGTTTGAGGAAGAGAACAGTTCAAATGATTGGAGGGAAAGATGGATTATTCCATATTTGGGAGCAGAGAAAACACACACTTGGAGAAAAATGAAAGTTGAATGTCACTCCTTAGAGTAAAATATCAGGTGAATCAAACATTTAACTGTAAAATGTGTCTAAGCTCATAATCAAAAGCCTTTTCTTAAGGTCTGCCACCTACATGAAGAGCTACAGGCAATTAATGGGTGCTAAGAGAGGAGTAATCACTTTCCACAGGAAGGAGACCCCTCATCAATCATCAAATCCCAAGCTGTCAATCCTAAGTACATATATGTATGAACACTGAGTGGGCTCAGCAGGCTGTATTCTATTTACATAAGCATGTAGATATAAATATGGAACAATAACAATTAAAGAATAAATGGTCATGAATTTGAAATTGATGGGGGCAGAGGAGAGAAAGGAGGATGAAAATGATGTGAATGTAGTACTCACATATGAAACTCTCAAAATGTAGTTAAATTTTAAATAAGTAAATAAATAAAAGCTTTAAAACATCTTAGAACGTTTCAAATATCCACTGTCAGACAAATATCCTCAATGCTGAGGCTGAGATGATTAGCAAAGGAAATATTGGTCCAATGATGTCCTAAATCTAGTAGAAAGGGAGTAATTAAAAATAACATGAGCAGGCTGGAGAGATGGATCATAAGTAAAGAGCACTGTTGTCCTTCCAGGACTTGAGTTTGATTCCCATCACCCAGAACAGTGATTCACAGCCACTTATAACTCCAGTTCCAGGGAATCCAACATCCCTGACTTTGATAAGACCTGCACTCAGATATACATTTCCACATACAGTCACACCTACAAATAAATAAAAATAAAAATAAGAACACTTGTGGAATATGCCTATACATTGTGTGAATATATGTTGCTGTGATTGGTTTGGTTTAATAAAGAAACTGACTGGCCAATAGCTAAATAGAATAAAATTAGACTAAAGAGCCAAACAGAATGCCAGGAAAGAGAGGGGGCAGAGTTTGGAGTCCCCAGCAGACAAAGGGAAAAGCAAGAAGGCTGTCAAGCCATGTGCGAAAACATGACTAAGAAATATGGGTTACTTTAAGTGTAAGAGTAGCTAGTAATATGCCTGAGCTATTGGCAGAGTATTTGTAATTACTAAGAAACATCTGTGTCAGTTATTTCAGAACTGGTAGATGGAAAAGAAACTTCCTCCAGTGAAAGCTGCTCTGTAGCATTCAGTAATCCAATAGAAGCTTATGCTGAGCCCAGAAAATGACAAACACACTTGAGGTCTCCTGATTTATTAAGACTTTACTGCTGCAACTCACTGGGGGAAAGAATGGCATTAACCATTGAAAACAATACTTGGAGCTATTGAATTTCTTGGAAGTAAAAATCAATCCTGAGCCCAACCTTAATTTTAACTTAAACTAGATTTCAGTCACAAACATGGCAGCTAAAAATGTAAAGCTCCTTTGAGGAAATATAGGAGAAAACCTCTATGAATTTAATGTAAGTAACAATTTTTAAATTAAAAACATACATTTGAATCACAAAAGTCTGTTTAAGAATCTCTACCAATCCAAAAGCACCAAGGAATTACCATGCAAAAATGTGTAAGTCATCTGCAGTACACATACCCCATACGGTCCCATCACCTGATAGAGACATAAACACAGGCAGAGATATGGAAAGTTGGCTAGTTACCTTAACTCTTTAAAAATACAAATAAAAAGAGGACTTTACTTTGTGCTTAGCAGATTGTAAAATGTTTTCTTAAATTGTTTAAGGAATCTAACATTGATACAGAAACATATAAAGAAATGGAATGGATTTGTGCTCTTCTGTAGAATACTGTAACAATGCATAGCCACATCATAAACTCTAATCTCTATACCTAGCAATGTACCTTAGGGAGATGATCACACAAACTCCCCAAAACATAAAAACAAAGGCAATTTGCACATTATTTATCTTAACAGTGAAAATGTAGTCATCAATGGAAACTGATAAAATATTTTATTGTACTGAGCAACAAGGGACTATTAAGTCATTTCTAGGACTAAACCATTGAGGCAATGAATTCCAGTAACATGATTGACATTCAGCATTCAATTTCTAAACCATTTTGGGGTTGAAAACATACAGCTCATACAATAAGTGCTCAAGTTCTAAAGACCAATAACAAACTTTGGCCTCAAGAATTTCATGCTCTAAAAGAGCTAGATTTGTAAGTTAATGACTCTGAAACCATAAGTACATTTGAAAAAGCTATGTGTTCTCAGGAAATATAGAAAATAACATAATTCAACAAATTACAAGTGATTTTTTCAGAAAATAAACACACTTTTTCCATCTACATCACATGGTTTACCTGCAACCTTTGAGTGTGCATCTGCCTGATAGGAGGACTTATCTGCTGTGCACATTATGGTTGAGCACTGGATATTCATGGGGAAAGTGTGTTCTTTGGAATAAAATGGAGAACTATTGGATCAGTACAATGGACTTTGGCTCAGATCCTTAGAAGAGTACAGTGAGAATAACAGATTCGTAATAAATACTTAGCTAAGTTATCTTCCAAAATCTCCCCTAAGAAAATGGTCAAGAGTCAGGGTAAGCCGGGTACTATGTTTTCTCCATTGTAAGTGGAAATAAGAACACTTGAACTGTATTAGTCAACTGTTTATTGCTATGGCAGAATACTGCAGTCATTTAACATATAGAGAAAAAGGTTTTCTTTGGTTTACATTTCTGTAGAGTCTAATTTAAGTAACAGCATTTCTCTGGGCCATTGGTAAAAGATGGTATATAATGGCGGTGGTGGGTATGATAGCAAGCCAGGAAGTAAAGAAAGACAGAACAGATAGGACAAGTTTCACAGTATCCTTTGGGAGCATGCCTTCAATTGCTTAAGGACCTCCAACTAGACCCAAGCTCCTTTTTATTTTTTGAGTCAGGTATTCATGAATCCTTGGCTGGCATAGAATTTGTTATATAGCCAAGGATAATCCCAACTTCTGGTTCTTCTTCCACACCTCCCCAGTGCTGGAATAACATGCATACTCTACCATGCCTGGTTAATGCAGTGCTAGACATTTGGGCAATGACCTCAAGGCATCTTGAAAGCTAACACAGTTCCAGTTGAGCTACATCCCCAGCCTAGACCTCAACTCCTAAAGATCTAAATTTCCTAACTGAACCCACCTGAGGACTCAAGTCCTTAACAGATACCCAGATAGAGAATAGTACTCATACCTAATCCATAACAGGTATGTACCAGATGCAGACACACACTGATTAAAAAAAAGTTGAAGATGCAAATTCTTAGGCCCTAGTCCCTTTCCATTATTCTCTACACCGAGCCATACAAATAACTGAATTGCTTTCTGAGAAATCTGAGCAGTGAGAGACTGAATAGGGAAATGAGTCATTCTAGCTTTGAAATGAGTCATTCTAGCCATTCTGCAGAAGCTGTGCCCAATGTGAATTTATCAAAGCAAAGGGTTCTTTATTAAATTAAAAAAGAACCTTTTGACTCTAGAAAAATATAAAATCTAAAAGAGAAATAATAATGAGAGTAGTCATTGCGGTAGGTCTAAAGATGAATCACCGATCAGCCTTTTGGGGAGGGGCAGGAGAAGCAATTAGTTTATTTTGTCTTCCACAGAACAATGGAGAGGTAGCAGCCCATTGTGCACATGAGTTACAGCAGAACGACTAAAGTGCTGCATAATTTCAACATTCCACTGGCTTTTCCCAATCAATCTCATCGATGTTCTTTCCAAGCATGAACGCTGGGAGCTCAGCTTTCTCAACTTAAAGAAAACAGAAGGTCTTATTCTGTGCCTTTCTGATTCTCTGTTACGATGCTGTGGTGCCAACAGGAAAATGGATGCGTCTCTTTCTCCTCGAGTCAAATGTTCATTCTTGATTCTAGAGTGATAGAATCTGCCTCTCAGAAGCTGTGATGAATGAAGTATGTGCGCTTCTCTATCTTTATGTCTAAAAGATGGGCTGCAGGAAGGGAATTGCTGGTTGTCAGAATAGAAGGCTTTGCTTTCTGTCCCCGTGAAATACCTTGCCACCTCGAGCTGAAATCGAGAACAAGCAAAACCAGTTATCATAAAGCCCTAGGAGAGGAGGCAAAAATCACTTGCTGTCTTGCTCAGAAAAATATAGATCAGAATCCTGGAAATACATCAATTGTAATGGCACATTGAAAAGCATTTTTAAGCAATTTCTCTTCAAATGTCTGTTAGCAACCCCAAACCCACAAAAAAAAATCTATGAAACCTATCATTGCTGCCAGAGACAATTTGTTAGAAACAGTACATACATTATCATTGCTTCTTGCCCTATCCTGTCATTAATTTCCGTTGTAGATGAAAATGATGTCACTCTCACAGCTTAATTAACAGTCAGATCCAAGGTTACTGATTTAGCAAACATTGCAGTTGAGATTTGAACTCATGACCATTCATTTTCACGTTCCTAAAGCAACCAAGTGTTCACATTGACAAAGAATTGGCTTAAACTAATATTTTCCTCAGCACTTGGCTAGATTTAAGAAACAAAAGGGATATGTTTTTCTTCATTTTCCACTTCTTTAATCAACCAAAATTACTGTCTCTACTTTCATTTAAAAAAAACTAAGAATAATATTAAAGACCATAATTATTCAATAACACAATTTTTATTTCAATAGACATCATGTTAGTAAATGAAAAATATGCTGATAGGTGATTAAACCTACTTTAAATATATTGTTTTATATGTTTGGTAAATGTTGATTTCTGTCTATATAAGTATGCTAGTATAATTTATATGTTCTTAATAAGTGATAAAATGCCACAGTGACAACGCACAGATGCTTTGATATTATTCAAAATATTGTCTTTCCTAATTAACTCCACCCCAAGATGAAATATTTTTAATAATTGAGGTTGAGATAACTATCATCAAAAATGTTTTCTTTCTTTGCCGCCCTTCCTTTCCTTGAGTTTGTCCCCTTTTCATCTCTGAGCCTGCTCATTACCAAGAAACTGTCTTCTTTTTTCACCTAAATGAGAAAGTTTTTATTGTGTATGTTTTTAGCATTTCATTTCTATAATTTCATAGCCACCAATAACAGAGCCTAAGTTTGAATTCCACATGTTTCTGTCCTTACAGGTCCATGAACATTCCTTGACCTTGTAGTGTGTTTCTGTCATCCTCCCTTGAATTATACAGCTTTGTTTACCTCTCTCTATGTATCCTGCCTTAAATGAATCTTTATCACCCCTCTTGACTGTTATTCTGGCCAACACTATTTCTTCTCACCTCTCTATTGCACCTACACTAAATCAGAAGTAAGACTCCCTTCTTCCTCTCCATGTTTAGAGTCATATACTGATCCAATCAACCAACCAATCATTATCAATCACTAACCCCTTAGTAACTAATTCAGACCAGATAGAGAGAAGATATATCATGTTCCAATCCTCTTGATAAGAATCACAAATCTGAAAATAATGTAGTATATCCTTTCTGTTGTATATCTCATGATCAATCAGATAAATATGTTGCAATTCAAACTGCCAACAGTCCTAAGTATTCAGGGCTAATGGGGCATAAACAAGGTGTTCCATCTGGTATGAATGAAAGTTTCCTAACGTGTACCTTTTTCTATCCTCTCGTTTTTGCCTGTGAAAATTTTATGTTTTTTCTTCATAAAAAGTAAGGTTATAATGGTTTGTTTACATAATTGACACTGTAAACAGATGTCTAGAAGTAAATAATTTTATTCAGAAAAGACACATGAAGTGTCCTGAATACATTTTGCTTAAACCTTTCTAAGGTACATGCTTGCTGACAGTCAGTGGGAGAGGGGGCATTCACAACACTCCCCCCTAGTAGTAAACAACATAAAAATTAACTGCTTTGCTCTTTATGCTTCTTTTTCTTCTCTCAACTATTCTTATATACCTAGCAAGTTTGAGGTATCCTGCTTACATGCCCCACTCTCTTTTTTCTCCACCCTCCTGCCACTTGTCCCTCTGTTCCCTTAAACAACTTCTCATCTATGTTCATTGAATACATGTGCACATAACTGTATGACTGTATAAATATTTCTGGCGTTGGCTTCAGTTACTTGATATGATCATCTCCAGTTGCATTCACTGCAGGCAAACAGCATCACTTCATACTCTATGATAAGCAACATAAAATTTCTTAAAAACTCAACTTAATATGTAAAAAATCATGTTTTCCCGCCTGACATTCTTACCTTTATTTGATTACTAGCAAGTTTTAAAATAGTTACATGTTTTTCGTTGAATAATTTATTTTGAAGCACAGAGAATTATTTTTGATTCTTATACTGATCATCGAAACATTCTTATGACATATTAATTTTTATTATTTGAAATGTTTCAGGATACTTTTCTATCCGATGAGCTCCCCTCACACAATGTTGATTAAAAGATGACTGATTGCAGGAGACAAAGCACATAGTGTCCTCTCTCTTCTTATGAGGTCCACTAACATGATGATGCAGTAGTCACCAGGGCAACAAAATCACAAAGATGGAAAGCACACAATGGAAGGACTAGAAGAGGAGACAGTGTTCAGATATAAAACAGAGATGGAAGCATGCCGATAATTGATGTTGTTAGGAGATACCACCACTGCTCCAAAAAGTCAGAGGGGAGATAATCAGAGAATGGGGTCCATTAGCTCTGGAGACCTATTGTGTGTGGGGGGGAAAGGGGGTTTCTGGTGAAGAGCAGGAGACTGAGTCGAAGAGGAAAGTGAAGTCTATTCTGAGGATTAAGCTAATGTCCCCCATCCTACCCTCTATCCCTCTCTGTGATAATGTACAATAAGGAACAGCTGGGTCCTGAGTCCATTCAAGCAAAGAGAAATAAACATATTTAAGGAGATATAATAATTTTAACTGTTAGGGCATTCATGTCATTTGACTGGGATTGTGGGAGTGGGATGCATCAAGCAGTGTAAAGTACATGTCAAAGCTGCAGGAAATAGAGTTATTACTGGACCTCTTCACCTGCTCACCCTACTGGAAAGTCAGAGAGACACTAGGTGTTTGCACTGTTTTATTCTGATTTGGTCTTGTCTAATGTTCAAACATTCTCATATTTGAGGGAATTCAATCTATTATTGTATTATTTGGTAAGACTACTTCCTTTGGTATTTATGTTTATATAATGCATCCTTATTGCCAAATCAAATCAAATATTGTTAATATTTACCAAAATATTTTACTAATGAATCTTTTAAGCAATACAGTCCCCCATAAATGTATACAATAGAATATCATAGGGCCTAACCTAATATTTCAATTAACTAATTACCAAATATTAGCTTTGGTGTTGTGAATTATTTTTAGCTTTGGTGTTATAAATTATTTTGTAAATTCTTTTTGAAAATTATTTCTCTTATTCTTTATTTTATTATATAATTATGTCATTTTACCCTTCCCTTTTCTCCCTCCAAACCCTCCCATATTCCCTCTTTGTTCTTTTTCAAATTCATGGCTTCTTTTTTCAATGATTGTTGTTATAAATGTGTATTATATTATATATTTTGCTACATATGCATGTATGTAACAACAATTAGTAAAGATAGATAGATGATGATAGAGATAGATAGATAGATAGATAGATAGATAGATAGATAGATAGATAGACAGACAGATAAATGTTGCTATACAAAATTCAAAAGTTTTTTTCTAGGCTATTTGTTAGTGCACAATAAGTCACCCTTGGCTTATACGTTAATTTCAACTCTTCTTTAACTAACTTTAAAACAGTCTCTTTGCCAGTATTTTATTGAGAATTTTTGCATCGATGTTCATGAGTGAGAATGGCCTGTAATTCTCTTTCTTGGTTAAGTCTTTGTGTGGTTTAGGTATCAGGGTAATTGTAGCTTCAGAAAAGGAATTTGGCAATGACTGTTCTGTTTCTATATTATGAAATACCGTAAGGAGTATAGGTATTAGGTCTTCTTGGAAGTTCTGGTAGAATTCTGCATTGAACCCATCAGGTCCTGGGCTCTTTTTGGTAGGGAGGTTTCTGATAACAGTTTCCAATTCTTCGCGACTAACAGGACTATTTAGAGCATTTACCTGGTCCTGGTTTAACTTTGGTATATGGTACTTATCTAAAAAAGTGTCCATTTCTTTTACATTTTCCAATTTTGTGGCATACAGGCTTTTGTAGTAAGATCTAATGATTCTTTGAATTTCCTCTGTGTCTGTGGTTATGTCCCCTTTTTCATTTCTGATCTTATTAATTTGTGTGTTTTCTCTCTGCCGTTTGATTAGTTTGGCTAGGGGTTTGTCAATCTTGTTGATTTTCTCCAAGAACCAGCTTTTTGTTTCATTGATTCTTTGGATTGTTTTCTGTGTTTCTATTTTGTTGATTTCTGCCCTCAGATTGATAATTTCCAGTCTTCTACTCCTCCTAGGTGAGTCTGCTTCTTTCTTTTCTAAAGCTTTCAGGTGTGCTGAACGTGAACTCTACAGCATGGACGGGCTCACTGTGAGCCTTAACCTTCACCTGGCGATGGATGGAGATAGAGACAGAGCCCCACATTGGAGCACCGGACTGAGCTCCCAAAGTTCTGATGAGGAGCAGAAGGAGAGAGATCATGAGAAAGAAAGTCAGAACCATGAGGGATGCGTTCACCCACTGAGATGGCAGGACAGAACTAACGGGAGACCACCAAGTCCAGTTGGAATGGGACTGATGGAACATGCGACCAAATCGCACTCTCTGAAAGTGGCTGATGGTGGAGGCTGACCGAGAAGCCAAGGACAATGGCGATGGGCTTGGTCTCTACGACAAGGACAGGCTCTGTGTGAGCCTTGTCAGTTTGGTTGCTCACCTTCCTGGACCTAGAGGGAGTTGGGAGGACCTTGGACTCAACTTAGTGTAGAGAACCCTGATGGCTCTTTGGCCTGGAGAGGGAGGGAGTGGGGGTATGGGTGGAAGGGAGGGGAGGGAAAGGGGAGGAGGAAGGGAGGAGATGGCAATTTTTAATAAAAAATAAATAAACTGGAAAAAAAAGTCTCCTATATGTGAAAAGACATGTAATTTGCTGTTTTGTTTTTTTCAAAATTATCATATTTATTAAGAGATTAATATTATTTTACTGTCACTAAAGCTTCTCACAATATTTTCAGTGATGTCTTAAAGCTGCATTTTTTTTTCATTTAAAGCTGCATTTTTTTAAATACCAAATACCATAACGATGTTTAGTCTTCCTTATCAGGAATATATGTTTCTTTATTAATTTATACTTCAATTTTTCTTCTAGGTACGATTTTATCATTTTTTTCTAAACATGAGAGCAACATAGCTTTGTGGTATTTCTGTCTTTAATGTCACTATGATATACTACTTGTTTCCAATAATCCTTTTCCATAATCGCCATTAAATTTGCATTCGACACTAACGGACAATATCAAACAGGTGTGTTCACAACCACATTCCTGCTCCACTCCTTTCATTCCTACCCACCCCTCACACACACACACACACACGCACACGCACACGCACACACACACACACCACACACACACACATACACACACACACATACACACACACATACACACACACATACACACACACACATGCACACGCACACACACACACACACGCACACGCACACGCACGCACACGCGCGCGCGCACACACACACACACACACACACACACACACACACACACATTTCTTGGTCTCCCACAGCTTCCTCCTTCCACGGTTTGAACTGATCCTCCTAATATTTACTTCCACATTTCCAAATAATCTGCTTATATTGCTGTTTATTGCTTTGTACTTTTAGAGATTATCTCTTGACTTCCTTTTTTAAGTGAGAAGTAAGCTGTTTTATTTTGTACTACCAATGTCCCATCCTTCTAAACCTCTGAATTTTTACTAAATCAATGTTTGTAGTATCCCTTTTATGTAAGGATCCTATATAGTTGAATAGTAATTTAACTTTTATGATCAAAATATTATTATCCCTGACATTATCATTGACTTGTTTCAGCTTACTTTCTAGGATGGATCTGTGTGTGTGTGTGTGTGTGTGTGTGTAATAGTTTTCTATGCATTACTTTTTAATTTATTACCATATTTATTTATGGTGTCACCAAATCCTCTCAAGATGATATAATAAAACATTAGTTTATTATGTTCATCTTTTGGGAGTAGTCTTTCCTAAAAGCATGTGAGTTTTCTCTTGCAGAAAAGATCTCTCCATGGTGAAGGATACAGTATTTCTTAGGTTTTGTCTCCTCTTCTTTTGCTTCATTACTCTACAACAAAAGAATATATCCTCTTATCACTTTCCTTAAAAAAGTCCACAAATACTTTTTGTATCAGGCTTTTTCTTTTTTTTGGGGGGGGGGGAGGCACCAACTAGCAACCAAATCAAGCTTATTATTCGTTTTGAATGCTCAACCTAGCTTAGGCAAGTTTCTGCCTGGCTCCTTTAACTTAAGTTAATCAGATTCTCCTTATCTACCTTTTGTCTCAGGGCTCATCACCTTTTCTTTTGTATATCTTATTTCCACTGCTCCTCTGTGTCTGGTTGCCCTTCCTCTGCCTGGCTTCTTGCCCCTGGTGTGTCTCTTATTCTCTCCTCCCTCTTCTCTCTTTCTTCCTTTCTCTATTGAGCATAGATTTCTCCTCCGATTATTCAGTCTGTCCTTTCTTTGCCTAGCTATTGGTTGTTCAGCTTTTTATTAGACCAGTCAGGTGCCTTAGGTGGGCAAGGTGAAACAAATGCTGCCCATCTTTTCATAATTTAACAAATGCAGCACAAATAAATGTAACACACCTTTATACAGTTAAAATACTCTTCTATAGCATAAACACAGGCAACACATCTTTGCCTAGTTATAGTAATATTTCACAACACATTTCATTCTGTCCTTGTACTTGATTGATAAGGATGAATTAGTATAGAATTATTTTTTAATTGTTTTTATTGAGCTCTATCTTTTTCTCTACTCTCATCCCTTCCTTTCCTCTTCCCTTCTACCCTCTCCCATGATCCTCATGCTCCCAATTTACTCAGGAGATCTTGTCTTTTTCTACTTCCCATGTAGATTAGATCTATGTATGTCTCTCTTAGGGTCCTCTTTGTTGTCTAGGCTCTTTGGGATTGTGAATTGTAGGCTGGTTTTGCTTTGCTTTATGTCTGAAAGCCACTTATGAGTGAGTACATAATATATTTGTCTTTCTGTGTCTTGGCTACCTCACTCAATATGATGTTTTCTAGGCCATGTGCCCACAAATTTCAAGATGTCATTATTTTTCCTGCTGTGTAGTACTCCATTGTGTAAATATACCACACTTTCCTATTCTATTCTTTAGTTTATTCTTTAGGGCATTTAGGTTGTCTTCAGGTTCTGGCATAGCCAGAACAAGGATAGAATTCTTATCGGAAATTATTGGCACTCGAATATATGATGGTATTTTTCCGATGTCTCACAGATTTGATGGTCTCTATTGAGAAATATCATCACATATTATTTCATTCTGTGGACCCTTTGTTTGAACTTGTTTTGTTATGTCTGAAAACTTTCAAGATGTCCTCTTTGTTATGTGCATTCTGAAGTAACAATAATGTATGGGACTGATATGCATACATGTTCCTGAAAATTAATTGGTCTCTTTAAGTCTGGAAATAAGATAACCTCATAAACTCTTGCTGACACAATAAACTGTAATTATTTCATTTTTTTAACAAGCATCCTTGTTCTCCTTTTCTGGAAGTACTGCTTTTCTGTCTTAAGTTTTAGATTATTTTGATGACCTTTTGTCATATATACACTGTATAAAATACTGAATTTCATTTTAATATTTTCATACCAGTAAATAATTGTACTTATATAAGATTCACACTTCATTATCCTTTTTTATAACTACCTCCTTTTCTCTAGTCCCCCGTCCCTTCCCAAATATAAAATTGCCCTTTAACATTCCCTAGAACCTCAGGAAATGTAATAGGAAGATAATTCTAATGATCACTATTTTTATTGTAACATTTCTAATGTTTTATTTCTATATTCATTGCTGGCAATATACTTTTTATTATCTTAGTAAAATGGTATTCATAACATTTAACAAAGTATCTAAACTATGTGTTTATAGAAGATAATAGAATTTTATGTTACATTAAATTCTTAGATAACTAAAATTTTTTACAATCAATATACTTGATCTTGGCATTGTTTTAAAAATGGATTTTTTTAAAATCACAACAACAAAGCCAGCATTCCTGAAGTTTGAATGAAAAAAAAATGTCTTTTTAGATTCATGTATATGAATACTTAGCTCGCAGTTGTCTGGACTGCTTTAAAAAGTTGTAGAAACTAAAGAGAGGGAAGCCTTAATGAAGGAAGTGAGTCTCTGTGGGGGGAGGTTTAACCCAGTCTGCTTCCTATTTGCTTTCTTATTCCTCACCTCAGTGTGGTCGGTGGCCTTATGTTCCTTGATGTATAGAGTGCCTTCCCTGCTTGATGGACTTTATCCATTTAAGTTGAGAGCTAAGATGAATTTGTCTTCTCTAAAGCTTCTTCTTGTCAGGTATTAAGTCATAAAGTATTTTAAAGGAATAAATGTATCCAAGGTTTATTTTTGAATATGTATAGACTCTCATGTTGTAACATGCATGCTTGTTCATTAGGCAGTAATTTCTGAACATCACTGTAATCCCATTACACTGCAAGCAGTGTGGTAGGAACCAGAAAGCAATACAAACCCTTGTCATTCCCTGAGCTGGTCTTAAGTCACCTTGTAATAAAAATGTCTGGGTGTTCATATTTGACAACCAGCAAACATTTCTCAGCTAGGGTTGAATAATATGGTGAATAGTAATATCATTTAATAAAATTGAGAAATCCTCAGATTATATCACTGGGCACATAACAAAGGAGAGATTCAAGTGCTTTGTTTTGATATATTTGATATGCAATATCTATTAAACAACCCAGCATAAAAGTCAAGAGTTCGGGCCAGGCGGTGGTGGCACACCCCTTTAATTCCATCACTGACTCCATAGCTACTGAGAAACCTTGTCTCAAAAAAAGAAAGAAAAAGAAGAAAGAAAGAAAGAAAGAAAGAAAAAGAAAGAAAGAAAGAAAGAAAGAAAGAAAGAAAGAAAAGAAAAAGAAAGAAAAAAGTCAAGCGTTCCACTGATCATGGAATCTGGAGCTTAGGGGAAAGTCAGATGGTGAATATAAGTGGGTTTTTTTCAGGATAATTTATATTTAAAATTATGAGGTTGGGAGATGTCATCAAAAAAGCAACTATTATTAACATAAAAAGGGGATAGGATGGAATCTTGAGAAACACCAGAACACTATGAGGTTGGAGAGCAACAACAATCAATCAAAGCCAAGAATTCTGAGAACGAGACTAATGATTCATCCTCACAGCTGAGGAACTCCCAATGAGTTCCCATTTATTATTTGATTATCAGTTGTTGGCAGTATTTATTGTCCTGGTCTATATAGTGGGCAAGAATGATAATGTACTGTAGATAAATATACATAATATAATTTCTTCTATAATGTACTCATTGTGAATGTGTCAGAAATAAGTGACTTTTTATTGTCCTGATGAATGATTATTGAACAAGCGTATTACTAAATGAAATTCTACAATTATTTTTTATAAATTTTAAGAAGCTGTCTCAGTCAGTAAAGTGCTTACTATGTCAGCATGAGAACCTGAGTTTAAATCTCCAGAACTGCAATCCAGCACTGAGGAGACAGAGGCAGGTAGATAGATCCCTGGGGATCACTGCTCAGCAAGCTTAATCCACTTGATAAACTCCAAGCAATTGAGAGACTCAGTCTCAACAAACATGGTAGACACACCTGAGCAGAGTTATCTCCTGCCCTACACACACACACACACACACACACACCACAATCTAAAGGGGAATATCAACAACAATATGCACTTGAGTGTTTTAAAATGCATGTTTGAGAATCAGAAATAATAAGGATCAAGGAAGACACCCATTGCCAAGCTCTGGGGCATTCCAAGAGTGGGCAAAGTATATATTAGCAGCTCAATAGATGGGCTATCATTTTAATGCGATTCACATGCAGTTTGTAGTGAAAAGTGGTAAGAGAAGATGTTGGAACTGTGCCATAAATTATAGACTATGTTTCCTGCCATAGTAATTAACCTTGCTGTTCCCTGTGGATACTGGAGAGCACTAGAAGTATCTGAGCTTGTAGTAGCTTTTCCCCTTTCAGATATAATACAATTTTAGTAGGAAGGTCAAACACACATATGTACACACACACACACACACACACACACACACACCATACACCACCACTTCAAAGGAGCATCCCCAGGAAGATGAAGCATATTACAAGTGAAGGGAGCCAGATACTGGTGTGTGAGGCAATGTTTAATACTTATTCACTCCTCACAAGTGTCTCGAATGGCTACTTCATTCCAGGTACTATGTTGGATATTGACTCAATAAATAGATAGAAAAAAATTAGGAGTGAAATGTATTTTGTTTGTTGTTTAACAAAACAAAAATGGAAAGATATATGTTTTTTTTACTATTTATAAAGTTAATATGCAATTCAAAATGAATTGATCCATGTAACTATTCAATACGATACACATTATGTCAATATGAACTTACTATTATATCTTAGCTTGATTTTAGAGTTCTTTTCCAGATGTTGCTATTTAAGAATAATTAAACCCCCACCTTCCCCAATTAATGTGGGTTTTCAGAAGCCACACTCATGCTCTCGTACTCATTAGACCCATCACAACTACAACTCAGGTTTGCAAAATTGACAGGTGAAATGACTTAATAGAAATTTGTCTCCAAATAAGTGAGGACCCTGAAAGAAAAGAGGCTGGAGAAATAAAGGGTAGTAGGACATGTTCAGAGCTCAATGAGTCATTTTGTGAGGCCAAAGCCTTGCCAGGGCAGACCAATTCACAGAGAAATCCTCAAGCAAGACTGGAGAATCTGAAGCAGAGCAAGTAGCTCTTCAATTCATTCACTAATGACACTATATTTAGTGCATCTGTTTAGCTTCTTGTCAAAAATTATTCAACCCAAAGATGTCATAGAGACACACTGATAAAAAGAAAACAAAATGACTCAAAAGATTGAAAATGCCCCACAATGTTTTGTTCACCTGAGGTGTGAGAAGTGTCTTGCACACTTCACCCATGAGCTAGAAGTCTCCCTTTTCATCCTCCTATGTAAATAACCATGTTTTCTGCAATCAAAAGATCTGAAGGTAAGTCAGTTACATGGCTTGGTGAATAAAGACACACACTTCCAAACCTGACACTGCTGTAATGTTTTGCCACTTGTACTGATTTAATAAATTGCTGATTGGCTAGTATCCAGGCAGGAAGTATAGGCAGGGCTACCAGAACAGGAGAATTCTGGGAAGAGGAAAGGCTGAGTCTGTAGCCATCACCCAGATGCAAAGGTCACAAGGTGGGAATGCCTCAGTGATGAAAGGGATCAAGCCACATGCCTAAAACAAACAAGAATTATGGGTTAATGTAAAATGTAAGAATTAGTTAATATGAAAGCCGAAGTGAGTAGACCAACCAGATTATAATTAATGTAAGCCTCTCTATGTATCTTTGGGACTGAATGGCTGTGGGACTGGGTGGGACAGAAACCTCTGTCAACAAATGGTCCCAACATGGACAACTACATCCACATAAAACCTGACAGAGATTGGGAAGCAATACTATATAAAAGAACAGAGTTAAGCACAGCTTTTTTGTAGCAGCATTTTCTCAGGTGGGCTCTATTTTCTAGAGGAATGCACATCTCATTTAAGAGAGGCTTCCTGACTCAGGTTTAGCTGCAAAACCTTGCAGCTCTTTTAAGAGGCCCTGCCACAAAACACTTAAATGGTGTTTATGAATAGCTTACAGCATGCTTCTTGTAGGTGGCAAGGACCTTGAAACTCCATAGCAGCAGATGGCCCAAATGATCCAACATTTCAGAGGATATCTGTTGGAGTTTTCTCTGAATTCTACATCCAGAACAGCCTCAATACATCTGGCTAAGATGATCAATCCTCACAGACTATTGCAGTCATGAATTGACCATAATCCTAAATTTTCTTTAGGTTCCCATAAGATTATCAGTGCACCCAATCAGTAGGAAGTAGCCTAGAAAACTATGTCCACATTCCAAAAATAATGGATTGTGGATGTTTGTCATTGTTTAGAGTGTTGGTTACAAGTTGTAATGGATAATGGTCAGGAAAAAAAAGCTAAAAAAAGAAAATTATATTCGGAGTTCTTGTTTTAAAAAAGAAAAAGGGGAAAGTGCTGTGGGATAATGGTCTTGTACTCTGTAATGTTTTGTCACTTGTATTGGTTTAATAGAATGCTAATTGGCCAGTAGCCAGGCAGGAAGTATAAGCAGGGCAACCAGAACAGGAGAATTCTGGAAAGAGGAAAGACTAAGTCTACAGTCATCACTCAGATGCAGAGGACACAAGATAAGAATGCCTCACTGATAAAATGTACCAAGCCACATGGCAAACACAGACAAGAATGATGGGTTAATGATACCCTAAGATTCATCCTCAAGACTCACATGGTAGAAGGAGAGAGAAAATTTTCGTGACTTATCTTTGGAGTTTCACATTCACACTGCAATCTCTACCCTTATAAATAAGTAAAAAATAAAGAGTATATAGGTATGCATAATAACATAAAAGAATAACAATTCAAAGATTGTTTTGTCATTTAGTGGATTTTTTAAATACGGTGAATACAATGCACTCCAACATCAGCCTTATTGATATTTGAATTCATATCACTTACTTTGTGATCTTGGATAAATGGCTGACCTTTAAAATTATAGAGAAAGCTTCACTTTTAGTTAGTGTAAAATAAATGAACTAACTCTGTGTTGTATTTATTTCATCAGCCAGAAATATTATGTTAAAGAGAATGACAAATTCTTGGCACCCAACAAATAATAGAAATAAGTAAGAGAACATTGGATCACCAAATTACACCAGAGTTAAGAAACTGCAGTGTTCAGTGGCTATGGAAATATCAGAGATCTGTGATATAAGTTTACATAACAGTGTCAAATATAAATAATTATGCTCAGAATAACATCATATACCTCTCAAAGTGATGCAATGAAAAGAATACAGTTCTGTTGATGTGTTATTCATACCACAGATCTATAACCTAAACCTAATCATGATAAAATAGCACACAAACCTGAGTGAGAGAGCATTCTTCAAAATAACCACCCAGTCCTTTTAGCAAGTGTGGGCAATGAGAAGGATAAAAACAAGAGAACATCCCAGACCCAAGGAGGTGAAGAAGATGAGATAACTGAACATAGGGTGTGATATTATACTGATCCTGGATGTAAAAAGGGACACAATTGAGAAAAACTAGCAAGATGTTAATAAGATTTGTAAACAATTTCATGGTACTGCATCAAATGTCACATCTATGACATTCATAATCCCACTGTGGTGGCATATGTCAATAATAAATTTTGTCATGTGCCAACAATAAATTTTCCTAAGTGATTTTTTAACTTTCAAAATTCTATCAAAATTAAAGTTAACTTTAAAATGTATTTAAAACACTAGAGTATTGAGTCACTGCAAAGCTGGAAAGAAAGTAAGATGATTTTTCTCAGGAACTGTCTAAATTTTAAAGCCAGATGTAGTGGTCCCTAATTGTAATGTCTGCAGGCATGAGACCGAGGCAGGATGATCATAGGTTCAAGACAAGGCCAAGCTACAAAGTAGTTCAAGACCATCTGGGCTACATGAACCTTTGCTTTATGGGGACAATTGATGGTAGTTAACTGGAGCTGACAGATTTAGTAATAAATGAGAAGAGAAACCAGAAGCATAGTGGATCATAAATATGCAAATATTTTTCCTCAGCATTAGTTGGGGCTACATGGTAAGTTTAAAATCAGCTTGGGTAAACTTTTTCAAATTAATGTTCTTTACCAGTTGCTTCAAGTAAGGTTTGGTGGGCAATGTTAACAAGGTTTAAATAATCGTATTATTTTTAAAAAGTAGGCAGTCATGCTATAATCTCAAAATTTTTTAAATTAAGTAAGAAATAACATAAGTAGCTCAAGATTTACAAATCATACTTAAATTTCCTAGGAGTTTTCTACTGTATACAAATACTGGAGCTGAGTAGCATAAATGACACACGGGGAGAAGAGATATGTCTTTTCTCTGTGAGACTCCAGTCTAGTGAATCAATGAGTGCTTAAGATTAGCTTTAAAATGAGTGACTGCAGATTAAAGAGTGATGAAATAACAGCAAATACATATTAATATACAGCATGACTTTTTGGTAGCAGCATTTTCTCAGGTGGGCTCTGTTTGCTTGTAGCAAACAGAGACATAATTCTTTTAAGAGAAGGCTTCCTGACCCAGTGGGAGCAGCAAAAACTGCACAGCTCCTTTCAGAAGACTTCCTGGTTTGTGCTAGTTGCACAAGCAACTCTGACTCTTTCAGGAAGAGCACTCATGGACCATTTAAATAGGGTTTGAGAGCAGAGTGCTACAACATGCTTAATGGCAACATAGACCCACTATGTGCCTGAAAATGGAATTGTGAGCATGGTTCACAGAATCGGTGAATGAACCTCTGTAAAAGGAGTGGCTGGCTTTGTTCCCGCCTGGCTCCCGCATGGCTAGCTTAGCCCCAGAATGGTGGGGCTGCATCCCACCACCCGGCTAGCTTTAGACATGAAATAATTACATGGAAACTGTATTCTTTTAAACACTGCCTGGCCCATTAGTTCTAGCCTCTTATTTGCTAATTCTCTCATCTTGATTAACCCATTTCTAATAATCTCTGTACCACCGTAAAGTGGTGGCTTACCAGGAAGATTCAAGCCTGCGTCTGTCCCGGAGAGGAGAGTCATGGTGGCTGCCTCATTGCCTTCCTCCAAGCATTCTGTTCTTTTTACTCTGCCTACCTAATTTTCTGTCCTACCAAAGGGCCAAGGCAGTTTCTTTATTAACCAATAAAAGTAACGCATAGAAAGATGACCCTCCTCCATCAAACCTTCACCATGTTGGACAGGGTAGAGCCAACAGGTAAAGCAGCCTTAGTCATAACCCTTGTCACTTAGCATTTTAAAAGTGGTCCTGGTCAGAAAAGGATTGCAGATCCACAGGAAAGACAGATTCAGATTCAAAAGACCTCTAAATGGATCACAGTGTTGGATACGTGCATGTAAGTTTGAGAGAGAGAAGAAAAATAATATAGACAGTAATAAAAAGAAATAAATGGTTTAAAAAATTAAAACAAAGTCTTTAAAGAGACAGAATACAGACAGACCTAGATGAAAGGAGTAAGAAAAACAGGCCACATAGATAGAATATACAAAGAGTCTGGATTATGTATACTATTGTGCTTTCTTTGAATTTTTTGACTGTGAAGGAGCTAAGTACAGAGAGACATTTCATTATATGGGCTGCTAAGCTAAACCAACATATTTATTTTAAAGGTATCTTGACTTCAAAATTTGGGTCTAAGGATTTGTTGCTTTGGAAAAAAAGGTTCTTCTTTTGTTTCCATAGAGGATGAAAACCCATGGATTTCTTCCAGACTAATGTGCTTTAATGGACCAAGACCCACCAAAAGGTCACTGTGAACAGCCCCCAAAATAGCTTCATGCAACAAAAAGAAGAAAGCAGTTTGGAGAGAACTACCTGAATTCCCAAATATTGTTGATAAATGTTTATTTACATTTAAATGGGATATGCTATAGAGATGACTACATTGCCTTGGTATGGACCTTTGTTTACTGTTTAAGATCAAATATATATAGATATATATGTATATTATATATTATATATTTATTATATATTATATAACATATATCATATTATATATGATATATATATATATATATATATATATATATATAATAGTCAAGTTTGGAGTCATGTTAGTCTTTATAGATAGAGATATATTTCAGTTAGAAAGATAATGTTCAAACCTTTCAAAGACCTACTGAATACGGAGTTTCAAATGTTTTAAGAACTTAAGACTTTTCATGACAGTGAGATACATCTGCTCCTGGCAGCACCAATCTACTTCAAGAGGATGATGGGAATTGATGGGGCTCCTTATGGAGTTTGCTAGCCATTTGGGCAAGAAACTGTTCTTGCCTGTACTGTTTGATATTATGCTGCATGAACTGGACCTGCAGGACCCATCGAAAATTAACTGCTGACTTGCCTAAAGGTGAGATGGTTCTTTGAGGTTCCTTCTTCATGAAAGAGTCTGCCAGACATTTTGCAGGTCACAAAAGAAACTGACTGACAAACTCCCAATATAGGTGTAACTGTCTTTGAAATTTCCTGCTTCATGGAAAAGTCTGCCAGATACTAATGGCCCATAGACTGAAGATGAATGCCACAATGGTACAGAAGAACTTTGGGTGACTGTCCAGGCAGCAAGTTGTCTCTTTCAATTCTAAAGTATTGGAAGTTGCTTACAATGTACTTCCTGTTTGTGTAGGTAATATTATATCCTTCTGGAGTCTTTAATGGAATTGAAGAATACATAGTTATAATATAGTTTTCTTTAGTTAAGATAAAAGATAAAGTAGATATAAATATTGTAACTGTAATTCTTGCTTGATACCTGTTTTTATATGTAATCTTGTTATATTAAAGTTAAAATCTTCCTTTCTATTTATACAGAAAATGGGAGGTGATGTGGGAGGTTATGTATGCTATGAATATGTTTTATTGCCATTGGTTAATAAAGACGTTATTTTGGCCAATGGTTTAACAGATTAAAGCTGAGAGAGAGATATAGAGAGAGTAGGTGGAGTCAGGGAGAAGCCATATAGCCTCTGCCAAAGACATATGCACCTGAACCTTGCTGGAAGTCACAACCATGTGGCAATACACAAATTAATAGAAATGGATTAATTTAAGATGTAAGAGCTAGCTAGAACTATGCTTAAGCTATTGACCAAACAGTATTGCAAATAATATAGTCTGTGTGAATATTTCAGTGGTCTGAGCAGCTGGGAACAAAGGAGCAGCCTCTGCCAGCATCCATTGTTTGGTAATGTTGACAAAAGCATTGTTTTGCTGAGGAAGGAGCAATTTTCTTGCTGTTCTACCCCACTCCAGCAGACTGTGGCTCATCAGTACCCTGTGGGCCAGTCTGAAGCCTTGGATCATGGGCCTGTTAGGCTAAAGAGTGCAATCCTACATCTCAGTAGACAGAGCTTCATGGGAAGGGCAAGGTGGACTTAGATGCCTGTGATCAGTGGTAAGGTCACAGCTCTGTGGTTTCCCAGTGATGTTCCTTTGGGAAATGCTGCTTGAGCTGACTGTACAGATTCTCCACTTGAATAATGAACATAATTAAAGCATAGGATTGTTAAATGGACCAAGTGAATTAATAAGTATGAATCTTGATACATAATAATTTTTCCTTAGTATTACTGTTCCGCATTTTTCTTTTTCTTAACCACACCCCCCAGAAGAGCTCTTGCAAACTTATGCATGTACACTTTCTTCAAGTCTTTTTGTTGTTCCTCAAAATTATGCCTTAGGTAAATGCACATTTAGTTGATTCTATTGCTCGTTTGTCCAAGTAATTGTCATTGCTTTTTCACAGTACAAACTCATCCCAGCCAATCTTTCTGCCTCTACCTTTGTCTTCTCACATCCATTACTGAAACAGAAGCTAGAGCAGCAGCACCTCAACATATGAAAGATGTTATCTTTCTCTTGAAATTACAGAAACTCCAACTGCACTTACTATGAATTCCAATTTTCTGCTACAGTCTAAGATCCTCCATGGTTTGGGCTGTAATGGAGACTACTCATTTATTTCCCAGCTGCCCAGACTGGAATAATAGCACAGAAACTATATTAATTACAACACTGTTTGACCTATTAGCTCAGGATTCTTATTAACTAACTCTTACATCTTAAATTAACCCATTTCTATTATTTTATATTTTAACACAAGGTTCATAGTTTGTTACCTCTTGCTTCCTGGGAAGCTACATGGCATCTGCCTCCTTTGGCAACTACATAGCATCTCTTTGACTCCATATACTCTCGCTCTCTTTGTCTCTGTTTTAATTTCCTGGCTTTACTCTACTAAGCCATTGGCAGAAGCAGTTTCTTGATTAGCCAATGGTAATAAAACATATTTACAGAATCATACAGAGGGGAATCTCACATCACTGGGCACTGACTCCTTTCTCACTTTCTCCACTCATCTCCTTCATCCTCTCCTTCACGTTCTCTCTTCCTCTGTTCTGTGTATAGTAGTCCCACACTACTTTTATTTAAAGTGCATTTGTCCTTTCTTCGGTCTGTGTTCTCCTCCCACCTATTCCATTGCATAAAAACACTCAAAGGCTATATTTGTTAAATGAGTTAACAAAAAGGAAGAGCTCACAAAGAGTGCAGGGAGCATGTTGCAGGGTTAGGTTTAGGAAAATGCCAAGTGTTGGGAAGGCTTCAGGAGACTGACTAGTGCAGTGTATTCTAAGGACATAGAACAAGATAAACCCATGCCATATCCATGTGCTAGTGCTGAGCCTAATTCTTTGGGCTTTTCTTTAAAGCAAGCTGAAACTTTAACATTGGCTTAGTCAGAAAGGAAACATGGAACGGGCTTAATTGGGGCTAGGAAATTGATCCAGCACTAGGATAGATGCTTGAAAGCATTATCTGAAAATCTAATGAGAGTGTTCTGAGAAAGTTTTGTGTATTTAACAATATCAATATCCAAGAAGGTCCCAAGTAGTAGCTGGAGCAAGAAGGAGAGGCTTACCTAGCTATCTGCCCACCTAAGGGACTATAGCTTCTCATGTTTCAATGGGAGGGGGAGGTGGTGAAGAGGTTGTTCAAAGAGCTGAAACACTTGAATGACCCAGGAAACGCCACACAGCCAGCTCTTACATAGACTCAGAAGACCAGATCAGGGACCCTCATATGGACTAGTTTGGAGAAGAAAACTCACAGTTCCACAAAGACAGGCCTAAAGAAGTGTAGGCTCAGTGACTATTCACCCTATCTGTAAGCAGACTTTTCTGCCCCACCAGCCAGTCCCCAAATAACCACATAGAGACTTATTATTAATTATAAATGCTCAGTTGATAGCTTAGATTTGTCTTTTACTAGCTCTTTTAGTTTGAATTAACCCATTTCTATTCATCTATGTGCTGCCCTGAGGCTTTTTTTACATCATCTATGTACTTTCTATGCTGTTTCTTCCTCATCTGGCTGGTGATGCTGAGACTCGTGCTCCTCCTCCTTTCCAGCATTCTCTTAGTCTGGTTCCCTTGCCTAACCTTATTGTGAGACCTATCAGTTTCTTTATTAAGGCAATCACAGTGACATATATTCACACAGTGTAAGAGAATACTCCATACCCATCTAAATGGCAAAGGGCTTCTTTAAAGATGTCTGAGTATCATTTTTGAGAATGAAGCAAAGTAATTGCTAGATCTAAGTTAGAAATTTATGTGTTCTCATTTGAGATTTATGAGTGTTAAATGTCAGTGTTTCATGCAGATGTCCAAACAATTCTAATGCTAATCAGCCATGTGAGGGTGAGAAAAATATCTCTCAGTCTAGACAAAGGTACGATAATAATAAGGTTTGCATTTAATGACATGCAGGGGCCTAAGGGGCACACATCAGAATCTGTGTAGGGAAAAAATGATTCCTAGACTTGATTTACTTAGTGTATGTAAAGATAGGGTCCCAACATGGTCAGCAACCATTTGCAGCAAATGTTTCTTCACTGAAACTAGGTTTCAGATCTCAGTGAATGTACCTGCTTCAGGTAAAGGAAATCTTAGCTGAAGTAGAAGGACCATGTATTTGGAGAATGAGATGAGGTTGAAGACTGAAGGCAGAATAGATCCAATTTCTTATTGAGGACAATTATTTAAGGAATGAGGATAATAGACAGAGACCTCTTCTCTATAATTGGAGGTTTGATGAATGTGACAAGACTAGATTTGCCTAATAGGAATCTTCACACATGACTGAGTAAGTATACCTGTCTTATTAACAGGCAAGCCTGAGACCAAATGAACTAGCAAAAAAAAATTATATTACAAATATTACAGCAATTCAAATTTTCATTTTTAAAAATATAATACTTGCTATGTTTGCCCTACAGCTATGGTAGTCAACATTGTAATTATTGGAAAGCAAACAGGTCTACAAATATCAGAGTTGTGAGCTTGTAGGTTTCTCATTCAAATACTAATTTTTCCCCATTGGTAGGGAGGAGTTATTCATGACTCATTGCCTTTCCCTTCCTGCCTTCGGTCAGCTTATTTATCTACCTAGAAACTGAGTGTTGAAACAAATACAGGCTTTGTGACTTAACAACTTGGAAATTCATGTTCATGCACTCAGTGAAGTCTTAGAGAGCACAGCATCAGCACTGTGCTCCCATGGAGCCAGCTTTTCTTCTGCTTTGGGAAATGACAAGATCTACTAATAAGCAGCTCCACATAATGCTCTGACTACACACAACTTGGGCCATTGAAAACTGATTTCAAAGCCACAGAAAAAGACCCAAAGCATGACTCATTCGTAAAGATAATTATGTGTTGAGATCTGACTCTGCTGTAATAAATGAAAGGCCCTGTCCTGGGTAAAACTGTACCTTGTGGCATTATAGTACAGCTGGATGCTTTAACTTGGTTGTACTAGTTTCCTTGGTCTAATTTGTTTTTAGATACTAAATTTTCTTTATCAACATCTTCATCATTACCATAATCATAATAGCACTTAATAAATATGCAATATTAACAGCATGCTAGACACTTGCTAAATATTTTATATGGTGAATCTCAATGAATGTAACAGCCAAATAAAGTAATCACTATTTTTATTCCTCTTTTAAAAGACAGAGATACAAATAAGATGCATAGTACTAAGAAATTAACCAGCATCATCCAGACAATAGATTGCAATATGAGAATAGAAACTCTAAATTTTATATAGCCACAGTCTCAAAGAACTCTTAACCATTTTACTCAAAATAAACTCTTCTCTGTGAAGGCTATAATGAAATTTACTAAATTGTATGTTTAAATGGTAGAATAATTCAAAGACCCTGTCTATCTGGACCTTTAAATATCCCCTCTCTCTCTCTCTCTCTCTCTCTCTCTATCTCTCTCTCTCGCTCTCTCTCTCTCCCTCCCTCCCTCCCTCCCTCCCTCCCTCCTTCCACCCTCTCTCTCTTTCTCTCTCCCTGTGTATGTGTGTGTGTGTGTTGGTAGGTAGGTAGATATGTGCACATACATGCAGGTACCTGTAGTGGTCAGAAGAGGGTGTCAGATCCCAAGAATTGAAATGACAATGAGCACCTAAAATGAGTGCTGGGAACTAAACTTAGATCCTCTTCAAAACCAGTGTGTGCTCTGTTCCGGTATGCTTACTGTTGCTGTGAAGAACACCATGATAAAAGCACCTTAGGGAAAAAAGAGTTTGCTTCCACATCACAAATGATTCTCAAAGGAAGCCAAGCCAGGAACTTGAAATAGAAATAATGGATAAACACTGTTCACTGGATTACTTTCTTTGGCTTCCTCAGCTACCGTTTCTATTCAACCAGGCTTACCTGTCTAGGACTGGTACTTGCCACAGTGGGATGGGCCCTCTTAAATCAACCAATAATCAAGAAAATGTACCACACATGCCCATGAACCAATTGGATGAAGGTAATTCTTCTCTAGAGGTTCCATCTCCCTCAGTGTGTAAAACTGATTACCAAGATTAGCCATCACATGCTCTTAATCTCCGAAGCCTGTATCCAGTTCTCTAAATGAGTTTGTGTGTGTGAAAACACAAGCAGTTGATATCTTGCCCCTGTCTTTTCTTTGCTCTGTGGCAATCCCTACCACATCAAGTTCATAGAACTCCACTCTCATTTTCCCAGGCTTTGCCTTTCTGAGATATACCATTCTTTAAGTAGTATTTGTTACAGGCATGCTCTTCAATTCAACATTAAAGTTTCCCTTTGTATGTACCTCAAAATTATTTTTATTTTCATCAAATAATTTATGTGTCCTCCATATCCCAGTTCTAGCTCCCAAAAGATTCACACTACCTGGACCTATCCTGGCCTGGTCATTGGGGAAAAAACATGTTGACAATGACCAGTTATGAGGTTCCAGATGATCTTAACCTAAGTTTCATGCTTGTTTTTCCAGACACATTGACTGTCAAATATATGGAAACCTCTCACCACAAATGTCAAAACCCCAAACAGACTAATCATTGCAGGTCATTTTCAGCTAGGGCAGGCAAAAAAATGCAACCAATGGATTGCACATAATGAAGAGCTGGTCTGAACCATATGCTAGACCGTGTAGGGGAGGAAATCTAAGAGGAAAGGAAAGCAGTTTGCTTTCTATTATATAGTTTTTCCTGTCTTGAGACTGACTGCTTAATTCTGTGAATTGAATCACTGTACATAGGACTTCTCATGGACTGGTTGCCATTCTTCAGAGACATACCACTGTGCTACATTTGAAGACTGCAGCAAATTGGGTCAGAGTATGAGTGTCCAACAGCAAATGGAATAATAATTTACAGCCAGAGTGTGAGAATTAAATCCCCACCATTCACATTATTAAACAATAATCATAGGTCCAGCACTCTCTGTTCCAATAATATTTCAGATTCCTCAGAGGTGAAAGCTGTAGCTGGCAGTAAGTCTTGGGTTTACAGTCCAAGGTATTTCCTCTACTTGAAATAATTGGAGGGTTTGTCTAAACCCTTACATGAGAGCTAAAGATAACATCTCTTTGCTTCATACAGCTGACACATTTTTTCTTTTAAAAATACCTTTATTAATAAAACTGTTAATTGACCTACTATGCTGTGCCAGTCCCTGTACATAAGTTTTCTTTTTTTTACTTGAATACACACACCATAGCCTGTGTTCAGAATACTGCTGTTCTTGGTTCAATTATGCATTCTCTTACATGTGCATTTCCTGGAGACGCCATCCTTTTTTTCTCTACTCCATAGACTCTTGGTCATATTTCGGTAACCAATGCAAGCATCACTGCTCTGAGAATTCTCACCTGGAACTCCTGCGGGACCTCATCGTTTCATGCAGTTAACACTTTAGACATAACCATGGTGATTCTGAGAAGGGATGGCCTCTTCTAACTCCATGAACGATCATTGAAATAAGCCATATAAAACTATAATTTCCTTTGAATTCATTAGCTTTAGATTCTTTGAGTAAGAATAAAATAATAAATTTAACATATATATTACATTTATTACCAAACGCTAAGGTTCATTAGCATTTCTTCAATGTCTGTCTTCTAATATTCCTGCCTACACCAGAAATAATTCACTAATAAAAAATGCTATTATAAAGGTTCTATAAGGAATAAATTTAAAATGCTCCTAATTTAAGATATCTGTCTGTGGTAAAGTGAATTAGAGAGGTCTGGTCCTCATACTAAAACAGAAGTTCAAGTATTTCTCTATATGACAAATAAATACCCACATGGCACAGTCCTACTTCAGTCTCAAAGCTATTGACACACAGATGTTACTCTAAGTCCAGTGCATTGCTTTTGTAAAGTATCTTTGACTTCAAATGGGCCATATTGATGCATAGAACTTCAAGAGGAGATTGGTAGCTGGCAGAGATGATCGTCTTGGCAAATTTCTACAGGAAGGAATACTTCACATTCATTGCACCATAACCTGGATGATCAGCCAAACTCACATTAGACAAAAGGCAGAAATCCAAATTCCAAGCTTATATTAACAACAGAACTATATTTTCTCAGTGCTGGAGATGCTCTATTGTCTGTTCTGGCCAATAGTCAGACTGTGAGGAATGTCTCACTGAAATTCTGGGAAAGCCCAAGTAACTGGGCTGTTGGGACATTCCTGACTTTCTCTTTGGAAAAGCTTCACCGATACCGATGACACCAAAATCTTTATTGCATTTTGAAATGATGACCTCTCCATTAGCTATCTATCATTGCATGCAACACTCCTGAGACATGGTAGATTAAAACAACATTTATTATTAATGCTCCACTAGTTTATAGGTCGACTGTGAGTTTTCACAGATCTCTTTAAGGAAAGACTTGACAGATCCTGACTGGAGCTGCAGCAGGGTATGTGGTAGATTGGCAAGGTGGCTGAAGACTGACATGACTTTAATGATCTCACTCACACATCTAACAGCTGGCTATGAACCAGGGTGATGCATGGCACTGAGCCATGAGCTTCTCTTCCTGGCAGCTAGCCTGGGCTTGCTCACGTGGCAGGATCATAAGACGGCAGTGGAAATACTGAAGCTTTGGTGTAGAAGTGACAGTTAAGTAACAAGAAAGCCATTAGGCTGAAGCAGCTGCAGAGCCCTCTGTTCCCTTGCAAGCAAACCAAAACACAGGATTCTAAACATAAAAGGAATCATAAGCTTAACTAGTTTAAACTGTCCTTGTCTCTACCTAGGGACTTTCCACTGAGATGTTCCAAATAAGACCATTGTTCCCCCTTGGCCAAGTAAGAATTCTCTTTGCCTTGCTTCCCTACTCACTGTATGATAATATCCCCTTCTTAAATCCTTGGCTTGGTCCTGAGCATGCAATTTATAAATTCTTGTCTATTCCAGCAAAAATTAAAAATTTAATGTGTCCTGGTTTATCTTTTCTCATCATACTTCTATTGCCTTCCATTGGCTGATGGGTTACAAGTTCAGCTTACGTTCAGGGACACACATGCTGGAGAGGAAGCTGCAAAAGTGTGTTGTGAATACAAGGATATGGAGATGCTTCATTAGTAGTGAACATTTTTGTAGTTTACTTCCCCAATCTCCTTATTCACATATTCTACAGATTGTTTCAGTTGAATGAAGAATGTCCCCCTCAGACTCAGACTTATATTTTTATACAAAGGTTAGTAATATTTTATGAGACTGTGGGAACTTTAAGAAATGGGATCTAGCTCATAAAAGAAGTGCACAAATGGTGAGTTTTTGAAGATAATACCCACTTTGGTTGCATCGTACTCTATTCTGAATCCTAGTTTGTGGTCATGAAGTGAATAATTCTCTACCACATACTCCATGTTTTTCTCACGATAGTGAACTATGACTTCTGAAACTATGAGCCAAAATAAACCTTTCTTCACTTTAGGTATTTTTTGTTACAAAAATTAACGAATCCATCTATTGGTGTCATTGAGTAAGGTAAGGTAAAGTTTGACCCAGCTTACATCTGATAGTGGTCACTCACTCATCATTCAATAACACATTTAGAGATAATGCATAGTCATTAATTCTTTTCTATTACCGATCCAATGCAATTCATATCAAAATTCTAACAAAAAGTTTCCCAGAAATTGAAAACAATAATCCTAAATTTCACATGGAAACACAAAAGAGCCAGGATAGTCAAAACAACCATGAACAATAAAAGAAAGCTAGAGGTATCACTATCCCAGATTTCAAATTGTACTATCGAGCTGTATGGTCCTGGCATAAAAACAGACATGATGACCAATAGAGTAGAATTGAGGACTCACATATAACCCTACACTACTATTGCAACCTGACTTTTGACAGAGACCAAAACTACATGCTAGAAAGAAGATGGCATCTTCAACAAATGGTGTTGTTCAAACAGGATAACTACATATACAATGATGAACCTAGCTCCTTTTCTCTTACCCTGTATGAAACTAGACTCCAAGTGGACCAAGAACCTCAACATAGGCTAGAGAGATAGCTCAGCTGTTAAGAGTACTGGTTGTTCTTCCAAAGGACCCAGGTTCAATTCCTCGCACCCACATGGCGGCCCACAACTGTCCGTAACTCTAGAGGATTTGACACCCTAGTACACACATAATGCAAATAAAGCATCAATGCACATAAAATAAATAAATCTTAAAAAAAGAACCTCAACCTAAGACCTGTTGCCCTGAATCTGATATAGGAAAAGTGAGGGATAAAATTAGAGTCATTAAAACACTAATGGACTCTCTTAATATTTATAGTGGAACATTAAGACCAACAATTTAAAAATGGGATATCGTGAAGTGGTTCCTCTTTAATTATTTAGTACTGTGTAAGTATATCTACAGAAATTCTAGGGATCATAAGTATATGAATGCCATTTTATGAAAACTTTTGGCTAAAAATATTCTAGCCTTTAACTGTTATAAACCCCCTTGAGGTATTTCTAGAGGATTCTAAATGTCCCAAATCTCCACTTTGTAACAGATACACATTTGAAACCGTAAGACTGTAGTTTCATCCAAGTTCCAGGACATACGCAATGCTTCCTCCCGAGGGAAAAAAAACCTCATTTGGCTTTAGGTGTCTTCAAGTACACACTGGCCCCATACTCAGCAAATAGGAGGCAAGTATTTCAGTCTCATTCTGTTAATACTTTCTTCTGCTTTTCTAGTTAATGGTTCTCTCAGGAGTCAACAGATTGTGTTGTGCTTTACTTATAGTCTCCACAGACCAGCATAGGTTTGAAAAGCTACAATCTAGTATTTGTCAAGTACTGGGGGCAATTAGGAATCAGTGTTCAAGGATATACCTTATAATGTTACTGAAGGATATCTTGGGAATAGAAACTTCTTTAAAGTTACATCATCCTGCATTGAATGTTGTAGTGATGTTTTGCTTGTAGTCTAATGAATAAAGCTTGTCTGAAGATCAGAGTGCAGAGCTAAGTCACTAGTTAGATATAGAGGGCAGGTGTGGTGGCACGCACCTTTAACCTAGCACTCATGAGACAGAGGCAGACAGATCTCTGTGAGTTCAAGGTCACCCTGGGCAACACGAAATTTATCCAGTCTAAAAGAGAAACAAAGATAGGTGGTGGTGGCTCATACCTTTAATGCCAGTACTTGGGAGTCACACACCTTCCATCCCAGCACTAGGGAGGTGGAGACAGAAAGGGATATGCCTGGGCAGAGAGAGAAATATAAGGTGGGAGGAGACAGGAGCTCAGTTACAGCCTAGGATTTCATAGAGACAGCGTGAAGTCTGTGGCAGCAGCCTAAGCAATCAGTCTGAGAATCAGTCTGATGCAGTCAGAGATGTAGTTTGAAATACAATCTAAGAATGCAGTCTGAAGATGCAGTCTGCAGATGCAGTCTGAGGATTCGTAGAGATGGAGGCAGTCTAAGGATTCTGTCTGAGGAGGCAGTCTGAGGTTTTTTAGAGACAGCAGTCAGTCTACAGATTCATAGAGATAGGATTGTCTCTTTGGTCTGAGCATTAGCAGAGGTAAGAATTCTCTAGTGGCTGGCCACTCTGATTCTCTAATCTCTCAGCTTTACCCTCTAATATTTTACTCCAGGTTTTAATTGCTAAGACCAATTAGTATTTGTGTTACAGAATGTCACTACAAAGTACTTTGGAGATAAAAAGTCTATGGTCCATACTTGAGAATCAAAATGCAACATTAGTGTGGGATTTTTCTACAACTTGACTGCTGCAGAAATCAAGTCTCCTATATAAAGTTCTGTTTTAATGAATAATTGGAAATTAATATAGATCTGCACAAAATTTTTGGTTCAAATAGATTGAGACTAAGCCTGTCTTGTTTGGAGGATTAGAAGAATACACAGGTGGAAGAAAAAGGCTATGGTACTCATCATAATTCTCATATCTAACTAATTCTAGTAACAGAGCCACAGAGAGCTTCTAGCTGGAAGAAGTAGAGAGATTCATACCTCTCTTTAGAAAAATTCAGCTCATCTTCAAGAAAGGCAAGCACTGCAAATGCTATATCCCCTGGCAGATTTTTGCATCCTAGACATTCTAATAAAGACACTATTTCTCAGTGATCAGCCCAGACTCTACTTTCAAGAGAGTTGGTTATGAATTCACCCCAGCCAGAAGCATCAAGGTAAAATGGATGCCCTTCTAGTAATGATACCAGAAAGCTCAAAGGCGCAAGTCATGGGCAATCTGTAAGGTCACAGAGGAACAGAGGAAGCACAGTCAGATGATGTGACCAAAAGTGATTCAACCTGGACAAAAGAATGAGGCCACTGTCGTGCATCCATAATCACACTCTGCACCGGGGTAGCTCTTGAAGAGAACTTTTTTTTTCTTGGCAGAGTTTTCACAGTTTCAGTTTTATTTTATCCACACACCTCTTGGAAACTATGCAGACCAGGTTGAAAAAAATTCACAGCATTTTTTGAGGGGGAGAATAAAAGCAAAGAGGCAAAAGTGATGTGTTCAATGTCACCTAAGGGAACAAATTCAGAACTAGGGCATCTCCATGTCTCTGCTTCTCAGGGTTACTGTTCTTATGATGTCTGCAAACTTAACAAATGTGTTAGATAGCAGTCCTCGTTAAGGTGAATTCTTAACTACTGCAAACTTAACAAACATGTTAGGTTACAGTCCTCGTTAAGGTGAATTCTTAACTACTCTCAGAAATAGCTCATCCCACGTTCTTCCTATCTATCTCCTCTACCCACCATTCCATCCTCGGTCAGATCAATCAGTCCTCTTCCCTCCACATCATGCTTCCTGCTACCCAGTTAACTGTGGTGGATGTGTGAAGTGAATAAACTTGACTTTAGCATCAGCGTGTGCCATTTTACTATCTCAAGTAAATCACAAAAATTGATTAAATTGATACTGAAAAGCAAAGAGGAATCATCAAGTATTAGTGCTGGGTTTTCTTTCTAGAGATTCTAGTCATATTAAATTTGATGTTAATTCATGATGATAGCAAAAGGCAGTGAAGCTGGGTGAACGCAAGTTTTAGAGTGGGCCAGAAACCACCGAAATCTGAAACATAGCTACTTACTTATTTCATGACTTTGCAAAGTTTTCTGCTTATCTTGTTATTTCAGATAGGATCACGTTGTGGCTCTTGGATGCCTTAGAACTAAGCATGAAGATCAGGCTGGCCTCAAATTTGTAGTAATCCTCCTGCCCCTCCTTCCTGGGTGCTGGAATTGTGAGTATGTGCCATCATGCCTGGAAAACATGGACATATTATTGTTTAGCCTCCATAAGACTCAATTTGTTGAATAAAATATTAGCATAATAATATCCATGTCCTCTATTCCAAGAATATTAAATGATATATAAAACTCCCAAAATAGCATAAACACGACTTTCTTTATATAACTTACTTATAAAGCAATATATAAGATAATATAAGATAACACACATTGAAGAATTCATGTGAAATAAAGGGGGAACTGATGTGGAATTCCTTTCTGAATGCTGTGAATATCATTGGTTAATAAAGAAGCTGTTTTGGGCCTGTGATAGGGTAGAGCAGAGCTAGGCTGGGGAAACAAAACTGCATGCTGGGAGAAAGGAGGCAGAGTCAGGGAGAAGCCATGGAGTTGCCGCCAAAAACAGACATGCTGAAACCTTGCCAGTAGGCCATGAGCCTTGTGATAAAATTTAAATTAATGGAGATTGGTTAATTTTAGCTGTAAGAGCTAGCTAGCAATACGTTTAAGTTTTTGGCCAAGCAGTGATTCAATTAATACATTCTCTGTGTCATTATTTCAGGGCATAGCAGCCAGGAACTAACAAAGGCCCCTACTACTAATAGGCATGCCAATGTGGCCAACTAAAATCCATTTAAAACCCGAGAGAGCTTGAATACGAATTTTAGATACAAAAGAACACAGTTTAGCACAGTTTCTTGGTAGCCATAATTTTTTTTCTAGATGGGCTTCCAGAGAGCAGGGGCACCATGGCTACTTTAAGAGGAGTGCAATACAAGCTGTGTGGCTTCTTTAAAAACAAACAAACAAATAAAAGTGGCGACTTTCTGGTTTACCAGTCCAAATGGCTTTGGCTCTTTTGGGAGGTCCAGCTATAGAGCATTTAAATGGGTTCTGTGAGCAGAGGGCTACAACTTGCTTATTGACAACATAGACTGACTGTGTGCTTAAAAATAGGACTATGATCATGGCTTTCAGAGGCAGCAAACATCTTCTCCATGCTGGACTGGGCACAGCAAGCAAGCAGAGCCTTGTTTGACCTAGCAAGGCTGCTGTTTAGTTCTTTAAAAAGTGTTTAAAATTTTTAGAAGCCATTCTGGTAAGAAAAGGATAAGAGATAAGCAATAAAGACAAATCCACATCAAAAAGACCTCTAAATGGGTCGCAGTGTTGGATAAATGCATGGAGGCTTGGGAGAAAGAAGAAGATTAGTATAGAGAGTTATAAAAGAAGTAATGGGTTTATAAAAACAAAGTCTTTAAAGAGACAAAGGACAGACAGTCATAGATCAAAGGAGTAAAGATAATAAATATTAAAAAGTAATAGAATAAAAACAAATAAGCCACATAAAAATGAAATATACACAGAGAGTCTGGATTATGTATGTTATTGTGTTTTCTTGGAATTTTTTTCTTTGTAAAGGATCTTAGTAACCAACATATATAAAGTATTTTATCTGTAAATTTTGAGTCTAAGGATATGTTGCTTTGGAAAAGAGGGTTTTCTTTTGTTTCAACAGACAATGATAACCTGTGGAATCTTTCCAGACTAATGTGATTTGATGGACCAAGAACCCCTGAAAGGTCACCTTGAACACCCCCCAAAAATTACTTGACTCAATAAATAGCAGGAAGAAGTTTGGAGGGAACAATGCTCATATTCCTAAATATTGCCTATAAATATTTTATACATTTAAAGGGGGATATGCTATAGAGATTTGCATTGGTATGGATTTTGGTTTTTTGATACTAATTTAAGGTCAGTTTTGTTTTACTGTGTATATGTATTTTTGATCTTGATTAAGGTATTGTGTTTGTCCAGCTTATTTTAAAAAGTAAAGTATAATTAAGAAATATAGGTTAATAGATAGTCATCTATAATAGTGAAACTTGTAGTCATGTTAGTTAGGTTTTCTAGATATATAGAGATATATTTCAGTAAGACAGGTATTCTTCAACTCTTTCAGAGACCTTCAGAATATGGCATTTAAAATATTTTAAAAAGTTAGGTCTTTTCATGACATGTGAGACACATCTGCTCCTGGCAGGACCAATATCTTCAAGAGGAAGATGGCATCAAAGAGGCTCCTTATGGAGTTTGCTAGACATTTGGGCAAGAAACTGCTCTTGCCTGGACTTCTTGATGGTATGCTGTATGAACTGGACATGCAGGACCCACACAGAAATGACTGCTGAACTTGCCTAAAGGTGAGACCATCCTTCCGGATTCCTGCTTCCTGAAAGAGTCTGCTAGACATTCTGCAGGACACAGAAAAAAGTTACTGACAAACTGTCAATATAGGCAGAACTGTCTTTGAAATTTCCTGCTTCATGGAAAAGTCTGCTGGATATTATGGACTAGAAGGCTGAAGATGGATGTCCCAATGTTACAGAAGCACTTTGGGTGACTATCCAGGCAGCAAGATGTCTCTGTCAATTCTAGAGTTTTGGAAATTGCTTACAATATACTTCCTGTTTACTTAGGTACTATTATATCCTTCTGGAGTCTTTGATGGAGTTGAAGAATAGTTATAATTATAGATTTCCTTAGTTATGATAAAATATAAAGTAGATATAAATATAGTAACTGCAATTCTTACTTGATACCTGATATATATATTATATGTAGTTTTACTATGTTAAAGTTAAAACCTTCCTTTTTATTTAAACAGAAAAGGGAAGGTGATGTGGGATTCCCCTCTGTATGCTGTGAATACCATTGGTTAATAAGGAAGCTGTTTTGAGCCTGTGATAGGATAGAGCAGAGCTAGGTGGGGAAAACTAAACTGAATGCTGGGAGAAAGGAGGCAGAGTCAGGGAAAAATCCATAGAGCCACCGCCAGAGACAGACAATGAAACCTTGCTGGTAGGCCATGGGCCATGTGATAAAATATAAAATAATTGAGATGGATTCATTCTAGATGTAAGAGCTAGCTAGTAATACACTTAAGTAATTGGCCAAGCAATGATTTAAAAAATATAGTTTCTGTGTAATTATTTCAGGGTTGAGCAGTCGGTAACTAACAAATGGCCCCTCATAGGGAACTATCTAAACTATCTAGCATGTTGTCTTAATTCAGCATGCTTTATTAAGTTTTATAAAGTACTATTGACTTAGGCACCTATATAAAACAGAAATTTATTTCAGACATATCTAGACTCTGAATTTCTGGCTCAGGGTACCAGCACAGTCTACAGGAGTGTCTTCTAGATTGCAGGATACTATCTCCTCATTGTGTCTTCATGTGGCAAAATGACACAAGTGACCCCTCTGAGTTCCCTTCAAAAGAGTATTTCTCTCATTTATGAGAGTTCTAGCTTCATGACCCAATCCCTGTTCAAAAAGTCCACTTCCAGATACCAATACACTGTGGAGATTGGGTTTCAATAAATGTATACTGGAGGGACACAGCTACTACTTTCTATTACACATCATTATGCAATTTTAAAATTTTATATATACATATAAAATTTTATATATATATATATATATATATATATATATATATATATATTCAGAAGCAAAAATCCTAAATGTGTGAAACCTGGAAATGATACTAACCAAGCATTTTGTTAAGAAAATCTTGGAGCGATTGATAATGGAGGTGCTCAGGAAAGTCTCTCACAACAGTGTATACGTGACTAAATCATACTTAGGATTTTTTTAGTGTTAATTTGTTTAAATAGGAGCTTCCAGTTACTTCACCAGATACTACTCTTTGTGTTTGCTGTGAAGACATTGTATAGAATGTGATAAAGTGCATAGTAAGTTTACTTTAGGTAAAGGATATATTCTAGACAACCTATGTGGGCTTGATTCAAGATGTTAAGTACAGATCTAAGGCATCACAAAATAAGTGCTGCCTCTCAAAGACAACTTTAGCTCATGCTTGAAAACTCTAAGCTCTACTCTTCAATGGCCTGGTGAATGGGTTTCATGTTTACATAACCAGTTCTTTGTACATATATACATTCCTATGTATTCATGCATAGAACTATACTTGACTTGGAAAGGTGTGTGCACAAATACATATATACACACATATTTCAGTGATTTAAGCTTGACTGGCACACCTTGTTTTTCCCATAAAACCTGTATAGTTTTATTCATTTGGGGGTAAATATAATATGTCTTAAATTACACGTGATGTGTCCACACACATATGTATGTATATGACTCTGTATGTGTGTGAGAGAGAGTGTGTGTGTGCATGCACACACACATGCAGTTGAATAACCTGACCTCATTCTTTCATAACTCAGAAAATGTCTCATGGAAAACACACCAGAATTTCTTAAGCCCTGTGTGTTAAAAGGTCTCAGCCTTCTTTATCTGAAATACGCTGGTAAGAAATGTGGGCACTTAATGAGCCTGTCCCTGACTCTGGCCCTCAGCGCTTTCACAGTCAGCATAGCAAACTGGCAGTTCATAAGAATTTTATGTCTTTCTCTTCTAAAAAGTATTGGAAACTCCAAGTTTTTTAAAAACGTACAGTTGAGTTTCCCTCAGCTTTCTCCACTCTCTATCTGATTGGACTCTCTGCCATCCTCATTCAAGCCAGATTTTCAGCAAGGTTCATGACTAGGGTTTAGATGGGTTTAGACAGGTTTAGATGCTCAAACTGTCCCTTTCTCAAGCCAAAGTTTCAGAAAAGCAAAAACCCAATCAGTAGCACATTGCTGCTTTCATTCCAGGGACAATCTAATCAATATCACTAAAAGTGAGTATCTAATCTCTCTTGCATTCCCCCATCTACCTGGCACCCCATTGTTCCCAGAGTCCTCTCCAGCATCCCCCTGCAGAGAGGCTTCAAGACTGCTTCAAACTGAACCAAAACATTTCTCTTGCCCAGACAAAGCCAGGAAACTTTGCTTTCTGCTCTTTTCAGCTAAAATGCAGCTTCCTATTATGTGAGCAAGTAGGTCACAATCCATCTTCCTTTGGAAGGCTGAGACTCCGCTCCACAGTTCCTAATGAACTGGCAAGGCCAATTAAGCGTTGCATAGAATATTTGTAGCCAACCCAACAAAGAACAGATAGATGAATGAATTCTCTGTCTTTTATAGATGAAGATGGTCAGGAAACAGGATTTTTGTTGCTCTTTAGACCTTGGGAAATTGGTTGCATAAATCCACCAAACCAATATCCTTTTCCCCCTTTGAAACATCTTTGCCAACCAGATTCAAATAACATTTACTGATTATACAAGATGTACAGAGGGAGAAAAAGAGAGACGAGTCAGGTTTGGATAAATAGAAGAAACAGAATAGTGCTGATTCCGAAATCCCTCAGAGAAAAACCACCTAGCTATAGTATTGGCAGGGTGGTTAAATGACCGAGAGCTGAAGACAAGATATTCACCCATCTTTTGCCCCAGGAAGGTTTTTCATAGAAGATCTAACCACATACTCCAGTGAGTTGCCCTACAAATAAGTAGTTATAGCACCAAAAATAATTACTATTTTCTAGAATATTGGTGTTGAGTGAGATAAAGAGGGCAGTATCTTGCAGGAGAAACAAAGAAAAGCTATTTCAGTGCTCTATCAACTGGTGAGGAGAGCAGGTTTATGTCACGGAAATATCACCTAACACTGATGACTGGTCCCACAATATCTATTCTCTCCTTATAGTAACAAGAAAACTTAAATGGCTAGTATTATATATTCCACACTCCTTTGCTATAGGCACCGACATATTAATTATTACCAATATCTTAAAAATAATATAGGCAGCTTTCAAATTTCTACCTTAAAAATCTTTGGCCCTCAGTGTGAGCTCTTTTCGTTTCCTATAACTTGCTGATAAAACAATTCAACCAATATTCCAAGGGATAGCAGAGTAATGGGAGAAGAGCTTGAGCTCTTCATGCAGGGAAGCCACAAAGCTGTTCTCATTTGACAACCCTGACATCTCTAGACTGTGATAGGAGGCAGAAAGAGAAAAGCACAATAAAACCCAACTCAAAGCAAAGGTCATTAGACTTAAATAACTGCATTCTGAGACTTGGTTTCAGAAAATTATAGTGTTCCAATATGTACTTCCATTAAAGTGGAATGTCTCAGTTATGCTGTTGTTGATAATGGTTTATCTTAGTCATCACTGAATGCAATTATCGACTAGAAAAAAAATTTTGAAGAGACCCTGTGATTTATAGACCCAGATAAAATGTTATAAAACTGTGCTTATTCTTTATATATGGAATAGCTCTGGCTTAGAGCATCCTTTTTCAGAGAGGTGATGGATTACATAGGCAAAGAAGTAGAAACCATAAAAATAATGGTAAAACTGTGGTGTAGGGAGTTTGTTCAGAGACAGGAGCATTTGCTTCACAATTGTGATAACCAGTGTTAGGATCTAAACATTCATGTAACAAGCCAAGCACCCTGAAAATGGCTGAAACCCCAGCCGTGAGTGGGAAGTGACAGAAGATTTGCTGACTTTCAACCTAGATAAGAAAATATGAGCCCCAAATTGAGGGAAAGATCCTACCTTAAAAGGATAAGCAGAGAGTGCACAGGCATGTACACTTCACACATACACACATGTGCACCTGCGCTCATGCTGACATATACACACTTAAAAGTTATGTTTAGATATATTCATAACAACTTGTTTATATGTGAGCAAATGAAAATGTTCTGGTAGTCTAGCAAATATTCTTTTATGTTTATGGAAGTTGTGTCTCAAAAAAAACAAAATCCAGCTTTGATGAGCTAAGGTAAATGGAGGGATGTATTAATTCTTATAGTCAATGGAAGGTCAGTGATAAAGTTGAAATAAAAAGGGGGGAAATTAGTTCCTCCCACCTTTCTCTCAAACACCACACACACACACACACACACACACACACACACACACACACACACACACACACACACTTCTATGGCAAGCTGGCATCAGTTTCTTAAGGTAGCTTTCTCCACAAGTGGATATCACTCAAATTCACTTTCCTAGAAGGACTTTCTAGATTTGCTTTTTACTCCCACAAATGCATTAGCCTGACCTAGCCTGGCTCAAGTTTCCTACCCTCAATCAACTAATTTTTAGTATCAAAAGGAACATTTTAGAAGATAGTAACTCACATTTTATTATCTATTCAACAATTTGCATTGGGAATAGAGCACACTGCTTATTTGAAAAGGCTGACAGGAACATTTGGAAAAAAGATTGGCATTGTTTATTCTGTTTTTCAGAACTCCAATACACAGAAGCATTCTTTCTACCTGACCATAAAAAAGGGAGGCTTCTAGCTCTTGGCTACTGAAAAGAAGCATGCCAGAGTGAGGATAAATGTCAGTCATACCTGTGCCTTCTCTATTTTTCCTGCTATTTCTGGAACAAACTTTTCATGAATTTCTATGAGGAAACAACCATACTCATCCCTGATGAGCACAGAACATTACAATTTCTGGAAGTAGTGGCAGATGGGAATATTAGGTGACTAGAAGGACATTCACCGCCATGTTTGCAAAGTAGAACAGGCTACTTTCTACTTTGGGGACAGGCTATAGTCATCTCCAAGTCATATAATTGCACACTTAAACTGTTTGGAGTGTGTACACTGGAATGTGAGTTCAGACTATTGGGCATGCAGTAGAAAGGCTACTGCAGAGCCAGTCCCATGAGCAGGTCAGGGTTGGAACCATCTTTCTTGTCTGGTACAGTGGAAGATTTCAGAGTGGCATCTAACCCCATCAAACAAGCAGAATTTGTAGCTTAACTCCAGGTCCCAACATCTCCCATCTCGGCCCCAGAGGGAGTAGATGTCCTGTCTGGTGTTCGCCTGCAGAGTTAAATAAAGTAAGAAACTGGAATATTGGAGTCCAGACCATAAAACATAATGGAACAAATCTCTACAGACAGTGTAAAATATTGGATCCTGTCTTACACAGATGGGATTATTTAGCCTTCACACAACCTTCAAATAACACATTGTGGTCCTTTTAATCAATCCATAATTCAAAGAGGACATCTTTTGGCCTCTAGAGTCTTTCCAGATGACAATAGCTGTGGGCAGACTAAGTTAAAGTGTATTTTATGACAAAAGTCAAAGTCAGCGAGGGCCATAATTTCATAAATCTCATTAGTGATTATAGTTTCTTATTTCCAGGTATGATAAAATACCATTTTCACACTGTAAATGTATCTCAGCCAGCCAGGAGGAGAGATGCCAGGGCCTCTCCACAGGGCACCCACAACAAAGGGATGCCTGGCGTGAGAGCCTGTGCCAGACCTGATAAGAAATTCTGCAGAGGAGTGCTGTCCTTTGCCTACACACACACAGCCTCTTAATGAAAGGCTGGAAAGCAGAACAATCCCAATCTGAGTCCCCCGAGGATGGAGAGGCAGGGGTTCTGTAAATGCCACAACAAATAGCCCTCTTTTATAGCTGCTGCTCTGTTTCTCCTGCATGACCCAGTGTCATGCAAGTGTGGACTAGAAATTCTTCTTGTCACCAAAGGCACCTGAACTTACAGAAGAGGAACTGCAAAATTATCAGAGGCTCAGTTTTATCCGGAGGAACTGAGATGAAAGACCATAAATCTTCCTTCATCAGTCAGTCATCTACGCAGTTGCGCCCATGGAGTCGTGGATCGCAGTTGCAATAAGAGGTAAGATGCAATTAATTTTCATTTGGGAGCTGTTTTCAAATTTTGGTTCCAGGCAATGCCACAGGCATGACACTGGGGAGCCAATACTAGAAATGTTCGTTTTACATGCTGAAGAAGGAGACAAAATGGGGAGATGATTCAGCCAGAAAAGCACTTCCCTTCAATACCACCAGGGCCTGAGTTGGATTCCCCAGAATTCCACCTATAGAATGATTGATTATGACAGTGCATGCTTATAATTCCAGTGTGAGGACTGGCCAGCTACTCTAGTGACTTGGTGAGTTCCAGGACAGTAAGAGACATTAAGGAAATACATTCAGGGTTGTCCTCTGAGCTTCAAATGTGTGCACACACACACACACGTGCTAGCGCAAGCACACCCACATGCACACGCACGTGCGTGTGTGCATACACACACACACACACGTTGATTAAATACTTAAATGTGGTAAGGAAGTATATGGGGATACCACAGTCTAGGGAAGGGGACATTTAAGGAGAGTTAAGAAGTAGTTAAATCAAAACCCGAGACAGTAATGGGAATGAACTACTGCAGGGGGAAGGAAGAAGGAAGCTCTACACAGGAAGGAGACAGAAGAAAGAACATATGCAAATGCATGACACCTGGCTCAGCAAATCTAGACTGTGAGTAATACTTGCCTGTTTCTAAGTCAGTTTCTGCCAGTGTTGTTACACATGGTGACTTTTATTTATGTCACAGATTGTTTGGATACTAAATGTTAGGTTTAGCTTTGTGATTGGATACATAGGAAGCGGTATAAGGAGGATGCTCCCCAAGTTGAAGTCTAATGACCTCTGCTCAGAGTATTGGGGGGGGGGATATTTTATTCAACAGTCAAGGAAAAACCAGTTGAAATAATCAAAGGGGGAGAATGAACAAAGTCAAAATTGTGTTTAAGGAAACTAATGTTGGTTGCAAAGTGGAGAATAAATTACTGAAATGGGTAATGTTGGACTCAAAAAGACCAGTTAGTTCACTGAATCTCAAGATACTTCTCCAAATGAAATGTATTCTTTGTCTCGGATCTTTTCTTGGTCCTGCCTTGTCAACTTAGTATTCCAGACTCCCCAAGGAAAGTCTTACCCCCTCAGAGGAGTGGACAAGTGGTGGGATGGAAGGAAGAGGAGGGATGGGAGGAGGGAAGAGAGGAACTAGGGTTGATCTGTAAAATAAAATAAATAAATAAATAATAAAAAAGAAATAAGCTGCAGTACACTATTTAAAAAACTCTGGTAGCCACATGAATCAAAGTAGAAGGACAGATAAAATAAATTTTACTGTGGTTTATAAACATCAATATATCAAGGCTACTCTACCGGTACCATGTAATAAATCCAAAAGTTATTAAGTTTTTAATACTCTTTGTCTTCCTCTTTTGTTTTTGTGCACAGACATGGGATCTTCTTCACCAATACCTGTTCCTTTAATTCACTTAATGGGATGGGTGGCCTACATAGCCCATTGAGGCTGCTGGAGTCAGGCTTTTAACTTAACACTCTAAATTTCCCAAAGACCTTCCATTGACTGCACAGTGGGAGGAAAAGCAGGGTGAGAAGGAAACCAATTCTGACACACAGAGCACTCTGTAAAATTATTATTATGTTAAATAAATAAATAAATAAATAAATAAGGGGCAAAATACAATTAAATCTTTGCATTCAGCTAAAAGTGAGGCACCTCTCCAAACTTGCCTTTGCTGTGTAGCCTCAGATAGAAACTGACTGCAAACAAGCCCAAATTCCTTACTTTTCATCAGCGAACTAAATTCTTACATGACAAACAAGGAGGCAATGTTGAATGTGTGAACAGAGCAGTCTGTGAAAATGTAATGGATTTCGTCAATGACTGGAAATGGAATTTTATTAAATTGCCTGTCAATAGCAGGAACAATTTGACGTTGGATGTCGATGGCTTTCCTACTTTTTTAGATGTGTGCAGGACTACTTTAGGTACATTTCAGCAATAATGATACTAGGAGTTATGGGAGAACTAAGAAAGCAATAAGGCTCTGCATAATTTATCCTCATTCATGTTTTATTATAAAAACTAAAGCATGAGAGAAGATCTTGAGAGGAGGATTTGTTTTCATTGCCTCTCTTTCAGAAATTCTGGCTGCATGTTTAATCATTAAAACCTTAAGGGACATCGTCTTAACCCCTAAACACCATTCTGGCTTCTTTGCCTAAAATAAAGTTTTAGCTGCCTAAATACTTCCATGAATGTAAACAAGATTACATTTTCCTTAAGCTAGGAGAGCAATTTTCCAAGGAGTTTAAACAGGCAGATTGACTCACACAGTCATTTTTGCTTTCTTTGGCTCTAGTTCCTACCCTGATAACAGTGAAATCTGTACAACCCAGCATCTCATTTATAACCTGCTGCTTTAGATGTCTTAGTAGATTATCACATGAGAAGATGAGCAAGGGAAAGTATATATGTGTATATGTATATTTATATTTATATGTATATAGTTCTCCAGCTCCAAAGACATAGACCTAAGATTTAACACTGATTCTGGATGGGGTAAATATTATTTTATCAGGCAGTCATCAAGCCTTCAGAATTAACTGTGTCCTTGCTCAGTCTCCATTTCTTTATTTATAGAGACCTCTCCAGGACTTCAGGACTTCTAGGAACCATTCCAGTTCTATTATCAGATTCACATGAGAACATACAGCTGCCTATGTTCTAGAAATGATTAAGAGTCAAATACCCATTGATTTGCCAAAATAAGGAAGAGTCAGAATTCAGCACAGGTGGCCTTTAAATACATCCTCTTCAAACCATGGAAAGATGCAAGACATTGGCAATGATCTTTTTAAGATGGCTATGCGCAGTGGTGGCTTGAAATGAAAGGCCTTTAAAATCTAAGTCACTTCATTGTTTGGTTCATTTTTATCCCAATTAACTTAAACTAACTGCATTCTGTCTATGAGATCTGCTAGGGCTCTGTGCTTTGAAGCACATTGTGCAGTAAGTTCGTACCTCTGGACACCACCAGCGTGCATGTCATAATACACTTTCAATAAAACATATGAGTTTGTGCAGAGGGAATAGTAGGGGGCAAGAAATTGAAAATTCAAGTCGCACACTGCATAAGCCACAGGAGAGTGGACCCTCTGTGCTTTAAATGAAAACCTTTCATCTTTGGAGAAGACTCTGGTGTCCTGGTTAACACAGAACTTTGTACTCATCATCCGTCCTCCTCAGAACCCTGCAGCGTGACATTGTCAGAAGCTTGGCTACAGAGACATCTCATTGTTTCAAATATAGTTGCTTTCCGTCTTCCTTTTTTTTCTTAATTTCACACACTCTCATCAGAACGGATGCAGTGCCCCATAGCATTGTTTCTTTCCCAGAGGGTGATGTTGGGGGAGGAGTGGAGGGGGCATGGATGTGTTCTACTTGCCTGTTCCTGTTTTTCTCAGGAGAAAAATTGGACTTCTTCTTCCCCTAGTGTCTCTCACCAGACCATTTTAGATTTCTTAAAATAAAAGTGAGGATTCTGAATCCCACTGCTCTCTCCTCTCTGTCTCCTTCGTATTCATCTGCCGGGGTTCCTAAGGGTCCTGTGTCTGGATTCATCAGCAACTTCCTTGTGTTTCTTCTGTGGCCCTTTGTTTCTCATTTGATTCACAGACAAGGTATTACTGCAAGTTTCAGCTTTTCCACTCACTAGTGAGAACCTAATTACATTGTCTTTCTACTCCCTGTGCTCCTCAGATTTCTGCTTCCAGAGTTGGAGGAGCCAGAATGCACCCATGTTCTGTGCCTGCTTTCTTCTGATGATGCCTGGCCCTTACTCATTTGCCAGCTAACATACTCAGGAGAAATAGGGGATGTTCTAAGCAATAATCCGTGTAATGCCTAAAAGGAGAAAAGTGTCAGGAGTCTCAGGAAATATTTGGAAGAGAAATAAGACCCTTAATAATATCTCTCACGTGTACTGTGAAGGGCAACCACATATAACCCCCACCACACACACACACACACACACATACATACACACACACACACACACAACCACCTGAACAGACCTCAGAGATGAATAGATGTTTTGAGCAGAAGGCATTTGAGAGGGGACATAATTAGCAAAAGTCACCTGTGTAGCCCTTTCCTCCCAAATGCATGCTAGAAACTCACAAAAGTCTCCCCTCCACTCCATGGAAAACTAACCTTGATTGTTACTCAAACCCAAGAAAGACTCATGCAACAAACTTCACTAATGAGCTTTCTTTCAGCTGTTCATTTATTCTCCTATAATGTACCATGGTTAGAAATTCGGGTCCTTTCCCTTCATCTTGCTACTTCTCTAAAAAGAAAAAAAAAGGAAGAAAGAAAGAAAGAAAGAAAGAAAGAAAGAAAGAAAGAAAGAAAGAAAGAAAGAAAGAAAGAGCTTTTTCTTTTTTTGTGGAAGATGCTACATAAGCTGGCACTGTAAGTAATTTCTTGAAGATTACTGATTACCTGGCTGTCTCTCATGGATATAGAAAATACAATTGCTAGTAAACTCTCTTGTCTATCTGTCTTCTGTCTTAGAGATCTCATCTAAGCACTCAGATAAAGAGAAAATTATTTCTTCCTCACATACAACTCTCCCAGGAATATCTCGAGAAGTTCCACTGTTTACATATTCCTAATTCATCAGCAAAATCCTGCCAGTCATCTCTCTGAATGTCCAATATCACATGAAAGTGGCCTTCCATAAAACCCAGAAATTCTGGAATAAACTCTCTGTCCTTAGCAGAAGTCAGACCCTCTGCAATCCCCACTCCCATCGCTGGCCTCTCAGTTTCATCCTTGGCCCTCAGACCCCATCCTGTCTCCCACTCACACCCGAGAGACTGCAGGTGTCTGAACACAATGTGCTAAAGCTTCTTCCTCTGACCCCAAATACCCTTCTTGGGTACATGCACATAAAGATCCCCTTTTTTGTTGTTTTTAAAAACTCAGTCCATGGTATGTGTGGAGTCATTCCTGACCACTGTTCTCAAGAAAAATGGAAAATTTCCTTTTAAGACTCACAGAATCACCTTGCATAGAGATTTGCATGTTCATGTGCAACACTTTGTACACTTAAAACAGAAGATCCCCTCCCCATGTAGACTGCACATTCCCTATGGGCTAGGATGGGACTTATTGATTCCCTAAGATCTAGCACAAAGCCTAGAATATGACAGATGTCTGGAAAATGTTCAGTGAATGAATGATGGAGAGTATTATTTTCCTTTTCTAAAATCTACCTGGGGAGCTGGGTGTGCTGAAGCACACACCTGTATCCCAGTACTTGAGAGGTGGAGATAGGAGTTGAAAGGCAGAAGAAACAGGCCAGCCACATCTAAATAGTGAGTCTAAAGTTAGCCTGGGCTATCTGACACCCTGTTTCAAAAGGCATATTGTTATTACTATTAATAATAAATAATAATAAAATTTATCAATGGATCATTCAATAAGATGTAAATAAAAATTCATTTACATTTTTAAATTTCTCCACTGATTCTTTATATCCTCTTGTTTATACCCAAATTAGGAAAAGGATCTCAGAGCCACTTTGATCATTTTATCCCAAGGACCACTGGACCCCAGGGGAAACACTAGGTCAACTGTGACATGTACTGTGGTATTTCTTAATTATGCAAATAGCCATCTGCTCAAATACCATTTGGGTTCATTTAATGTATATAGTTTAAGATAAAGGGGAAACAAAAAAAATGTATTTCACTTTGGACTCATAAAATTCTGAGTAGTACCTGATTCATTTCAAGTTATGAAGGGTACCCACTTTGGTGGTGCATTCTTTCTCTGTGGCCAGAACCCTAAATCTTTTAAATTGAAGTTTAAACACCTGTAGCCAAAATTTAAATGCCTTTCTCATTTAAATTCCAAGCATTAAAATTCCAAATATCTCAATTATGTAAATGGCAGAAGAAAGGGGCAGACATTCTCCTTAAGGCTCCCCACCCCCCAACAAATTGTCCCACTGCTCTCAACTATGGCTTCTCTTCAAGCTCACAGCAAGGTGACTATGTTTTCCGGATGACCCTACAAATTCATTTTTTTTTTAATAGAAGAGGATGGTTAAGTTCCAGCCATGTTTTCAAAAGAGGCGAAGTGAGAGAAAATAACTAGCACTGTTCAGCAATTTTCTTTGGAGAAAATTGGTTAAAGAAGTTCAATCCTCACAAAGCCCTTCCAGGTAGTAATGCTAAAGCCAGTACTTCCCTGAAGCTGAGGTCCAACTACAATACCTAAGTTACACAGCTGGTGAGTAGTAAGGCTTTGGAGGCGGGGTAGTCTGGGTTTGTAATAGTTCTTTGCCACATGGCTGCTTTACATATGCCCATGTGCACAAGAATATACTACAGGGAATTTTTGAAAGAACTGAAACTACCTAAGAAAAAATCCAAAATTTTACATATATATATGTATATGTAAGTTATATTTATATAAATTTGGATGTATATAATTTATTACTATGTATTACATAAAGTTATTGTGTATATAAATATAGGTACATAATAGCCCTATTTCTAACAGCAGTATGATCCAGGTTTTGTAGTACCACATATGTAGTTTTATTTATTTTTTATTTGCATATCAGTGTATATGTGATTTTGTACACACAATTAATAACTCGAGTTCACAAGAAAAGAGCTAACTGAGGGCATAAGTAAAAGATAGTTTGATAAATGTCATTTTCAGTATTTTATATTCTTTTTATTTATAAAATGAGCATGCATTATTTTATAATTCTAATGATAAGATAAAAAAAGGAAAAAGAATTAAAAGGATTGAAATAGCTAAGGAAAACTGATTAAGTGAACAGTATGCATTAATCCAAATGGAGGATAATCCACAGAATGAGTGCCTTTTGCCTCTAACCCAGCTGAAATGAAGAGACATCATCAAAGGGATCCATCTACTAAAGGACTTAAGTAGCATGTCTTCCAATTTGAGAGCAGATTCACTGTTCCTATTGCCCTGACTACCTGGGTAGTCATCTAACAGCAATGTACCACCCATTGCTATGTGAAATTACGTTTTCGGAGGTTCAGTGATACAGACTTTCCCTTAGATATTCCTGATCCTTTTTCTACTTTCTGTCTGTTTCAAATATTGGATTCCATGTTGCTAACTGACTCATTGAAGTCATGTTATTATGGCCACAATAACTGGCTATGTTTATTAATTTACATTTTAGTATTAATTTACATTTCAGGTGTATGGTGTTGGAGGGAGAGGGGCTGCTTGTTGGTTCCTGGCCGCTTAGCCCCAAAACAATCATACATAAACTATATTATTTAAATCACTGCTTGGCCAGTTACTTAAGTATATTTCTAGCTAGCTCTTATATCTAAAATTAACCTATCTCCATTATTTTAAATTTTACCAGTCGGCTTGTGGTCTACTGGCAAGGTTCCTGAGTCTGTCTCCAGCAGGGCTATATGGCTTCTCTCTGACTCCACCTTCTTTCTCCCAGCATTCAGTTTTGCTCTTCCCACCTAGCTCTGTTTCCCTACAGCTCTGCTATAGGCCAATAACAATTCCTTTATTAACCAATGATATTCACAGCATACAGAGTGGAATCCCACATCAGTATGGGACTGGGGTCTGAATACTTCCTTCTCCTTGACATTTTGAAGCATTCACAGTGTGTTGGGAAGAACTTTCGACAGGATGATCTTCTGCGTTTCAGTCAAGATATTTAAACTCACTGTATTTCTATTTTTTATCAATTTTATTTTTTATCAATTTTTTTATGTGGATGAATGCTTTTCCTGCATGTAAGTCTGTGCATCATATGTGTGCCTGGTGTCCATGGAGAGCAGAAGAGGGCATAAATCCGTTTTATGTGAGCTGTCACATGGGAATCAGCCCTGGATCCCCTGGAAGTGTAGTAAGTATTCTTAGCCACTAAGAAATCTCTCTACTCCTGCAGTTATATTTCTTCACTTACAAGTACAGAATAAAATGATGAAGTCCAGAGGTGAAAAAGACTAATGGAAATTCTATGTATGAAAAGATTTGAGACAAAGATAAAGCAATCTGTGAATTTTATTCATTCAACAAATATTGAGGGAATTGTGTGCTCTGTCTTCTGGAGGCTTGTAATACACTAGGAAACATAAAAAAAGATAAAGAGTTCCATTCTAGAATATTAGTCAAATAAATGACAATTTATACAATTTACTTATACTATGTAGTAAATAGCAAGTACTATAAATTGCTATTTTTTAAGCATTATATTAAACCTAAATACAAGGATCATGAGCCCAGGGGCAGATGAGAGCAACAAAGGGGATGATAACTGAGAGATCAGAGATTGCTGAGTGACATCTGGAAAATCTGAGTGACAAGCAGAAGAAGCAACTACTACCAACAGGAAGTTCAGAGAAGTGTTCAGAAGTGCTGCATAATGGAGAAGAGAGGTAGAGGTCACCACAGAAAGGCTTGGGGGATCAGCTATTCTGGCCCAGGGGCCAATGAAAGGACATGGACCTTCCCTCTGAGTGAGATGTTGGCGAATATAACTTTTCTCTTGAGTCTGGAATGGTTCTTGACTATTTAAACTTTTCCCTATTCTTTTCTTCCCATCAAAAATCAGTATTTTATTGATCAAATAAAAATGCAAAACCATAATGTATAGGAAAATATTTTTGTAGAGTCTGCATTGTAATATACAAGTGATAAATGCCTTTATCATAACTCACGGACAGGGTAATGTTAGGCCTAAACAGAAGACATTATATTTAAGAATCCATAGAGATAACTTTTCATCTGATGAACCAGCAATAGTGTGTCATGACTTTTGTGATAGCAAGAAAATCCATTTTAGCAACAAAATAAAGAGTTCTGATGCCATCAGATGACCCTTTCCCACCTTTCTATAATGATTTTGCTTACGTTAGAATATTCTTAAAATAGTCTTTTGCCAAATTAAGAGCTCATTAAAGATGCGGCAGATGGGCATAATCAATAGTAACCCCAGATCATGTGGCTTGCACAGAAGTTCAGTTAAAAAGCAATATATACACTCAGCTCTCCATCTGCATCCTTTTGATTGATTGCTCACTTGTCTGGGTAACTGCCAAACCTAAAAGCAGAGATTCCACATTCCCAAAGAGTTTTACTGTGTCCCAATTGGCACACTGGCAGCAAGATGGGAGTCCCCGTGGTACTGGCAAGGCAGCAACCCAGGTGAGCCACAAGAATCCTACCTCCCAACTCCCACACACCTCTTCTTCAAAGTGACTGTATCTGCAAATGCATACATGCCTTAAGCATCTCTCCCACAGAAGATTATATTAACCTACAAAGAAAATAGGAAGCTTCATTCTTTTCCCAGGCCTAGGTGGGATTACATATTCAAATTTAATTGACTCTGGAGAATCCAAGTCAATTAGACTAAGGTTGTACCAGAAAAGAGAGGCTATATTATTCTACTAACTTGCTTATTTTGTAAAAATAGAAAGAGACGGTTGTAAAACTTGGAGAGTCCCACAGCATTGAGATGTTCCATCTCTGCCCGATGGTTTGGAGCTATGTTAATAGGTCTCTTTAAAGAGAAGGTAACTGAATATAGAGTTGAGGATTCAGTTGTCTGACACTTGCCCTGTTCTATACATTAGGACATTAGCAGCCAAGCAAACAGACCAGTTCCCAGCTGTGAGTTAAACATTTGAATAGGAGTCTAAGCAGATGCCAATATATTTTTGAAAGAGTGAAATTAAAACTAAAAGTCCTAGAAAATCAAAAAGAGAGCACATTTAATGTTAACTAAGCAGCCACTGGTGATCCAAATGCTAGCCTATATTTTTATGATTGGACGGTAAATTTCCTGAAAAATTTTTCAAATGCTAGACATATGTGAAAATCAAGTCATAACATTTGATGAATGAAGACTTCTTTCTGGAGCAAGGGCCACAGGTGAAGAAGTGGCCAATTTTGCAAAAGAAACAGATGTATCCATTGAGGTTTCCACCCAGGTAGTGAAATGAGTCTTGCAAGCTTGATAGATCTCACCAAACAGAGGAGAAGAGCACAGTAGTCTAGGATAGATCACCACCATAAAGTTTTGAAAGTACATAGCACACATGGGATTAAAAATAACTTGATGTGGTTATACCATAAAGAGCATATTGGTTAAGATAAGCCTGGGAAGCAGAGATAGAGATGGAGGTGTTGGCTGGGACCAAATTGTAAACATAGTTGTTCTGGCATAGACTATGGATATTGTGCTATAAAAATGGTAAATTAAACATTTTAAATAAAACATATGGAATGTAAAGGTTGAGAAATAAATTTATGAAAAAATTAAGTATTTTTAGTGGAACAAATATATTTCTACATTTTTATAACAAATTGTCCTAGTTTAGGGTTTTTATTGCTGTGAAGAGACACCATGACTACAGAAACTCTTAAAAAGAGAAAACAATTAATTGGGGTTGCTTACAGTTTTAGAGCTTTAGTCCATTATCATCATGGTGGCACATGGTGGCGTGCAGGCCAACTTGATGCTGGAGAGACCTACATCTTTATTTCCAGGCAACCGGAAGTGGTCTGAAACACTGGGCGTGGCTTAAGCATATATGAGACCTCAAAGCACACCTCCACAGTGACACACTTTCTTCAACAAAGCCACACCTCCTAATAACGACTCTCCCAATAAGCTTATGGGAGCCAATTGTATTCAAACTACCACACAAAGTGTTTACTTATCATTACATTTGGAAAGGATTAAAGTCCTTGCACTGTGCTGGATTTATTGAGGCACAAAGCAACCAACAGAAAGGTAGGTGCGGCTCTCATGAGGCTTACATTCTCTGAGGAAGTTGAGCAGCAAGCATGGGAGAGCCATCATCACAGGTGATTCCATAGCAGCAGGTTAAGCAGCTGCAGGAGCTCCCAGCGGCTCAGTGACAGAGACTTGAGTTCTCCACTCTCGCACTTACCAAGCATTGTGGAAGTTACTTTTTTACTAGAGCAGCGGAACTACATTTTCCTTTTGAGCTATATGGCATTTGCTGGTGAATGTAGGGTTCAGTAACCCCAACATAAGCCATTGTGATATCGGCAAGGTATTTTTTGCTTTTCCAAACATTCATAAATTGCTGAGAATCATTGCATTCTGCTAGAGAAGAGACACAGTCAGGCTTTTCTCAGCTGGAGGCTTTAAATGTGTGGATTCACGGGTGAGAAAGGACAGATGGCTGAGCTAATGTTAGTAATTGCAGAGAAAAAAAACAGTCCACTCTTGACCTGAAAATGCAGCAGATTGTATTCCTTTATAACTTTTCTGGTACTGTTTACCTCACGTCTTGTTACAAGAGAAATGGAGAAGAATAGCCATTAAAATTTTCCTAAGAAGATAAATATTATACTGCATCTCTATATGTGTTGGTTACAGCATTTACTTAACAGCTCCCTTAACCAGTCTTATCTGACCTGTGATTCATTGCAAAATGTAATTAAATATCACATTCCACATTACATTCCACAGAGACGAAGGAGACTATCTTCAGTGAGAAAGTAATTTAATCATCTAACAAGAAATATTTTTTTTAAATTTCATTGTTTGAAAATCTCGTACATTGATACAATGTGTTTTCATCAAATTCATCTCAGATTTCCTCCCCTCAAACTTCTCTACTATCCCCTACCACTGCTTTTCCCTCCCAACTTTATATGTTTTTTTTAAAAAAACCTATTAAATACACTTAGTCTTCTTGTATACGTGTGTAAGACCACCCACAGGAACCCAAGTAGCATCTCAGGGGTTACACCCCTGAAGAAAACCTATTCTCTGACCCCAGCAATCATTGATTATCATACAAAGCAGACCCAAACGTAGCTTTCTAGTCTCTTATCTTCAATGACAGCCACAGTGCAGAGACGCATCTCCTGGCAGCTGCCTGTAGGATGGGACAAGCCACCAGTCACCATGTCCTACAGTGCACTAAGTTGAGCCTTACTGGCTGCTGACATAGCAGTTTAAGATCCATCTCATCTGATCAATAAACAATACAGACCAGGAGGTGGTTTTAGTGCACATCTTTAAGCCCAGCACTCGGGAAGCAGAGGCGGGCAGATCTCTATGTGTTTGAGACCAGCCTGGTCTACAGAGCGGGTTCCAGGGCTGACTCCATAGCTACTGAGAAACCCTGTCTTGAAAAATCACAAAACAAAACAAAACAAAAGCAAAAAACAAACAAACAAACAAAAAGTCCAATACAGATTCTGAGTAAAAACAAATTAAGATGGAGAAAACCTATAAATAGATTACAATATGTTTAAAAAAATATGCTTAGGTTTTGGAGAGAAAAGAGAAAGAGTCTATAGAGTCATAGATTAAAAAATAATTGTAAAATAATAAAGTTCTTAAAAAATAAAGTAATAAAAAATAGAATAAGTCACATAAAGATAGGAATTACGCAGAGAGACTGGATTCTGTATGTTATCACGTTGTCCTTGAATTTCTTAACTTCTGATGTATGAGCGATAGCCACTAAGAGACACTGGACTATGAAAGCTGCTAGATCAAACCAACCTGTATGTTTAAAAAAATATCTTGACTTCAAATGGAAGTCAAATGGTATGTTCCTTTGGGAAAGAGATTATGCTTTTATTTACATGGGAAATGAGAGGTTATGGATTCAATCTGGGTTCATATGGATCAGGTTTGATCTAGGGAGACCCCCTAAGAATCCTGGCTAAAGACATAAAGAAATACACCTAGAAAAACTACAAAACAGGTAAAGTATGTTTTACCTGCTCAAACATAAAACAAAATATATATATATATTGGCTAACTTTTATACAACACCAAGTCTAGATTTGCCTTTATAAAGATATGTTACCTTTAAAAGTTTATGTATTTTCAGAGCACAGAGACCAGACACCAAGTAAAATGCATGGCCCAGAGGATCCAATATCTCAGAACACCTCTGTTGCAGTTTCTTCAGAGTTCTGCATTCACAACAGCTTCAAGGCTGCTGACTAAGATGATCCACTCATAAAATACTCCAATAAAAACTTAACAATTATCCTGATTTTTTCAAGCTTCCTTCAAAGAATCCACTAACCCCAAAGGAAGCAGTCTAAAAAACAAGGCCCACATTCCCAAATGATGAATTATCGATGTTAGTTAGTTTTTGAGGGGAGGTTACTACAAATTGTTATTTATCATAGTCAGAAAAAAGCTAAACAAAAGAGTTGAATTCAAAGATATTTTTGTAAAGGAAAAGGTGGGAATGTGGAAATGATAGGAAAAAAGGGTAGATTATTGATTCTACTTTAATCCAAAAATAACTATTAATCAAAATATTTTACAAATTGGCATATGAAGCAGGAGATAATGTACTAAGATAAAGTACTGAGTCACATGATGAAACATAAAATAAGGGTTAATTTAAGACATAAATGCTAGTTAGTAATAACCCTAAGCCTTCAGCCAAGCATTTACAATTAATAATACGTCTCTGTGAGAGACAAAGTTGACCAGCAATCTAGATAAAAAGCTCCACCTACAGGTTTGGTGATCCAATTAAAGGCACCAGGTTTGAGTTCCATCTTGTGGAGCAGGCTTTAAAGCAAATAAGAATGTGGCTGGTCATATCTACAGCTACCATGCCACTACCGCACTAGTAGGAATATCTTACCAGGCCAATTGTTGTGGTAGCACACAGAAATCACCAAAAAAATTATATCTGTTGATTATTTTTCCCCATGTCATTATACATGGCTTCCTAGCACTTTGAAATTTAGACAGTAGGGGTGAAGTTTCCCAGTTGGTATACCACATACTTAATTGTAAGATGTCTTTCGCAATAGAGTCTTGTCATCAAGTTCTAGAGGGTAACCAAGAGCAAAGGTAGCAACCTGCAATGTTAAAGAGAATCTTTGGGATTTCACTGACCAAAACTTTGAAAAGAAGTAACAAATACCTACCACTAGGTTTTTATTTGATACCCTAGCATGTCTCAAGAAAACACTATCTCCCTTCCCTTTCTTCCTTTCAAACTTACCCATATACTCCTACTTTCTCCCTTTCAAATTCATGGCCTGTTCTTTCATTAAATGTTGTTATATGCAAATATATGTTTAAGTATATACATGTATATTCCTGAATACACCTACTCATTCTGAATAATGTTGCTTAAATGTACGTTTTCAGGGCTGACCATTTGGTATTGGATAACAAGTTGGTGTACTCTTCCCTGAGAAAGAAGATCCGCCCCCATCCCCAGCATTCCTTACTTGTCTGTGGTTCATGGTGTAAAGTTGAGGTCTTATAGTGTTTCCCATGTTCACTTCTGCATGAAAGACATTTTTGAAAGCCTAACCCCTTGCCCTTTGGTGTTTTGGACATAACATTGTATTAGTTTGCTAAAGTTGCTGTCACAAAGTACCAAACACTAACTTGGGACTTAAATGACGGGAATTTTTAGCTTCACATTCTACAAGTTGAAGCTCATGGATCAAGGAGTCTGCAGAGCTGGCTCTTGCTTAGAGACCATGAAGAATATTGATCCCACACATGCCTCTGGCTTGGCTATTGGTAGTCTTCTTGTAATCTTTAATATAGTTTGGCTTATAGCTTCTCCATCTGACTGTTTGCCTTTATCTTTGCAGGGTATTTCTTCCATACTCCCTTATCCCCAGATCTCTCAATTTCCATAAGAACGCTGATTACATGGTGTTAGACCCAGTCATAGTATATACATTTATATTATCTTCCTAAAAACACTGCTGCTAAATAAAATTGGAAAGGCCATGGTTGTAAACACAATATGCAAAGTTTAGAGACATCTTATCCTATCCATAATCAATATTTCTGTGAGTTGAAGGACAAACTTTCACCTTAGTAGTAAATGTCATTACCTGTGCTGTAAGTCAAAACATTATTTTTTATACTTAAATGCATACAGGTATGTATGTGAAGATAGTTTCTGTTTTCCATGCACCTCTTACTTAAGCATTGACGGGGCTTTAAACATCAGGATAACTATCTGAATACAAGGTACACAATGGTCCATTTTGAGAAGTAGTTCCCAACTCTAAACAAATGTCATTCCTGACACTGACCATCTGGACATGGGTTTCTATTCCATGAGATTTGTCTTCTCTGTGGGACCTTTCCCTACTGACCAAGATATTTTAATCCCACCTTAAACATCTGCACCAAAAGAATAAATTAATAACTCAGAGGGATTTGACATTTGTAATGCCAGAACTTAAAACCAGGAGTTCTCTTCACTTGTCTCCTGTCACCACCAAGCAAAGACCCTGAACACCTGCTGGTAAGTTATTTAGTCCTGTTCTGATTCCGTTCCCTCTGTGCACTACTCCTTTTAGAATTTCAGTAAGCTATTGCATATTATAACTTAATGTGCCTAAGCTTCCCAGGGTAACTTGCTTTTGCATATGACCAGAAGACATTAACACTTGTCTAAGTGTCTCTTCAGCCCTTGAGGTTCCTAGTGTCTTTTGATCACTTCTGGTCCTTTAACCCACCTGACAGTTTGTAGTTTATGACTAAAGAGAGTACTCCTGTTTACTATCAGATCATATCATTGAAAATCAGAGACAAATGAAAGTTTTGAAGCAGAATCCACCTGTACATGGGGGTGGGGGTAAGAATTCAAAGTATGCTGTTCATCAATATTGAACCTATATCTATTTAAATTGTTTATCTATTTAAAAACTTATGTAATAGACTATAAAGTTGATTTTCTAACTTTAAAGTTACAGAAAATAGAGCTAAATGCATGAAAGTTATGACCTTTACTGATGAACAACACAAATGTGGATTACTGGAAGTTAAGATTTACAGTGCATGGTTTTTATTCAGGGGTCTTTATCAGTACCTTTTGCTTCTGTCTTCCACAGAGGCAGAGCTATTCCCTGGAAAAGGCAACATCCCTAACAGAGTCACCCAAACACAGAAGCCCATTCTGTGTAACATCCACTCACACTCAAGGTCAAGGTTAAAGGTATACAAGTCTTGCTCGAGAAGACCAGAAAGACAGGCAGGTGGCATTAACCAATGACTGTTTATTTTACCTAACGTCTTTGGAAGAGAAGGGCTTTATCCATGAAACTTCACAGTATATCTCTGAGAATTTCACTGTGGCTTTGAGTCAAAGAATAACAGAACTTGACCTCAAAAGAAATGCATTACATGAGAACATTAAAGCCCTATACAATTTAGCTTCATCCAAGAAGTCTATTATCAACCTATTGTTTAACTTGAAGTTCATCTAAAGACTTTTTAGCTGTCTCGGAGAAGCTTAGAACAGAGGGTTATGGAAAACCATTGACAGCAGGAAAAGCAAAAAGAAACCAAACTGAAATGAAACCAGATGGGCAAATGAATCAAAATGAGTTTTCATCCTTGGTGGCAATAATGTACCATCCAGTCAGCTCTCCAAAAGGATGTACAAGGCTGATGCTTATCCTGATCCTCTCCATTTTTATTCTCATATTTATAGGAATAGTGCTCCCCAAGCAGTAGAAATATTCTGCTTAAAAATAGAATATCTACTGGGTGGTGGTGGTGCATGCCTTTAATCCCAGCACTAAGGAAGCAGAGTCAGGTGGTTCTCTGTGAGTTTTCTGCTACTGTTGAATCAGGAAAACCTTTCTTAAAGAAGCCACAGCATTAACCTTTTTGTTTGTTTGCTTGTTTTTGTGCCTAGAATTTCTTCCCAAACTTTCTCAGGTTTTAAGTGGATTTTAGTGGCCACGTTGGTGCCAATTTGTTGTAAGAGGTCACTTTTATTCCCGGGACACCCAGACTCCTGAAATAATCACATAGAAACTATATTATTTAAATCACTGCTTGGTCAATCCATTAAGTATATTGTTAGCTAGCTCTTACATCTAGAAATTAGCCCATTTCTAGTATTTTATTTTTTACCATGAGGCTAATGGCCTACCAGCAAGTTTCCAGCATGTTTGTCTCTGCTAGGGGCTCCATGGCTTCTCCCTGACTCTGCCCTCTTTCTCCCAGCATTCAGTTTAGTTTTCCCTGCCTAGGTCTGCTCTACCCTATCACAGGCCCAAACGATCTTCTTTATTAACCAATGGTATTCACAGCATACAGAGGGGAATCCTACATCATGCCTAGGCTACAGTAAACTGTCTGGGCTTTACTATAGGAATGTAGACACCAAGGCAGAAGTTAAGGACCAAAGTTGGACAAACTACAGATAAAAAGTGGTGAGAGAGGCTAAAGTGATGGCTCCATTGTTAAGGGCACTTGGTGTTCTTTCAGAAGAAGAGCTGAGCTAGGTTCCCAGAACTCATGGGAAGAGGTTCACTGTGGTAATACATAGTTTGTGCTTTAACAAAAAAACCCTTGCCTGAAGATCAGAGTGCAGATCTAGTCATTCTAGTTAGTCATGGCAGGCCAGGCAATAGTGGCAGATACCTTTAACCCCAGCACTCAAGAGACAGAAGCAGATGGCTCTCTGTGGGTTTAAGGCCATCCTGGGCTACTCAAGATGGAATCAGTCTAAAAGAGAGACAGAGCCAACCAGTGGTGACACACACATTAAATTTCAGCACTAGGGAGGTGGAGATGGGAAGTGATATGGCCGGGCTGAGAGAGGAATATAAGGCAGGAGTATAGGAGGAGAGCACACTTGTTCATCCTGGCGGCCCAGCGAGTTTAGCCCCAAAATAACCACACAGAAACTGTATTAACTAAACCACTGCTTGGCCCATTAGCTCTAGCTTCTTATTGGCTAACTCTTACATCTTAATTTAACCCATTTATATTAATCTGTATATCGCCACAAGGTCATGGCCTACCAGCAAAGTTTCAGTATGTCTATCTCTGGCAGCAGATTCATGGTGTCTCCCTGACTCTTTCCTTCTCCCAGCATTCAGTTCTGTCTTCCCTGCCTACCTAAGTTCTCCCCTATCAAAAGGCCAGGCAGTTTCTTTATTCATTAACCAAGAAAAGCAACACACAGACAGAAGAACCTTCCACACCATTTTCCCTTTTCTGTTTAAACAAAAAAACGAAGGTTTTAACTTTAACATAGTAAAATTACATATAACAGGTATTTAGCAAGAATTAGTTACAATGTTTATATCTACTTTATTTTTATCATAACTAAGGAAAACTATAACTATATCTATCTATTCTTCAACTCTATCAAAGACTCCAGAAGGTTATAATATTACCTAAGTAAACAGGAAGTGTGTTATAAGCAACTTCCAAAACACTAAAAATGACAGAGACATCTTATAACCTGGACAGTCACCCAAAGTTTTTCTGTGCTGTTGGGGCATCCATCTTCAGCCTACAGGCCCATAGTATCCAGCAGACTTTTCCTTGAAGCAAGAAGTTTCATAGACAGTTCTGTTTATATTGGCAGTTTCCCAGTTACTTTCTTCTGTATTCTACAAAATGCCTCACATACTCTTTCATGAAGCAGGAACCCCAAAGTATCATCTCACCTTTACGCAAGTTCAGCATTCATTTCTCTGTGGGTCCTGCATGTCCAGTTCATCTAACAAACTCCATAAAGAGCCTCTCTGATGCTCATTTTCCTCTTGAAGTAGATTGGTGCTGCCAGAAGCAGATGTGTCTCATTGTCGTGAAAAGTCCTAACTTCTTAAAACATTTTAAATGCCATATTCTGTCCTGAAAGACCCAGAGGGAATGTTGGCAGCATAGCCCAGAAAGCCAGCATTTTTAATTGGCCTCAGCTTTTTTCCTGCTATGGCTGAATCAGGAAAATCTCTCTTAATGGAGCTGTGGCACACCACCAGCAAACAGCAAAAACTCTGTATTTTTTTTCTAGAATTCCCTTTCAAGCTCTCTCAGATTTTACATGAATTTAGTTGGCCACATGGGTGCCAATTTGTAGGAGGAGGGCCCGCTTGTTCATCCCGGCCACCTGAAATAACCACACAGAAACTGTATTAATTAAATCACTGCTTGACCCATTAGCTCTAGCTTTTTATTGGCTAACTCTTACATCTTAATTTAACCCGTTTCTATTTATCTGTATATCACCACAAGGTTGTAGCCTATCAGCAAAATTCTAGCACATCTATCTCTGGCAGCATATCCCTGACATCTCCCTGACTCTTTCCTTCTCCCATTATTCAGTTTTCTTCCCTGCCTACATAAGTTCTGCTCTATCAACAGGCCAATGCAGTTTCTTTATTCATTAACTAAGAAAAGCAACACAGAGACAGAAGGACCTCTCACACTACAGGAGGAGATAGGAGCTTCGGGTTCAGTTTGAGGTTTTTAGAGATGGTTCTCAGTCTGAGGATTCAATCTGAGGATACATGGAGACAGGATACTCCATTCTGTCTGAGAATTCAGTAGAGGTAAAATGTCTCTCTAGTGGTTGACTCCTTTACTTTTCTTATCTTTCAGCATTTACCCTGATATCTGACACCAGGTTTTTATTATTAAGACTATTCACCCTCACGCTACAGATCACACCACATGTATATTTAGTTCTAGGAGTCTAACACCCATTTTAGACCTCCAAGTGCACCTGAATTCATTCACACATACACAGAAATACACAGAGACAGACACAGAAATAAAAATAAAAATGAATTTAAAAATAATAAAATGATGAGATTGTGTGATTATGGTTACAGAGTATGTTGACTAATACTTCAGGATATACAAAGAACAATGCCAAGAACCATCCAGTTGAGCAATGATTTTAATAATCAGCCTCTTATTTTACTTAGGTTTGGATAAAGACCTAGGCATTGTTCACTTGTGACTGAAAAAACCTGCAACATTTGAGCAGACTAATGTTCAGGGAGGTGGCAACTTACAATTCTGTAATGCTATATTTACATAAATGGTTTATCAGTTTATTCTCTTTACACAGGTGCTTACAAAGTACACAGTTTCCTCTTTGTTCCTCAAATTATATCATCTTCACTATAACTTATATAAAAGTTGTTTAGAGTTACCTGATAAAAGCTGTTGTATTTTGAATGACTATTACCTTTCGAGAATTATGCCAGATATGTCATATACAAAACACATTTTCACAACTGTGAAGAAGTAAGTATCCTTTTCTCAGAAGATGTAACTGTGTGTCTCAAAGTTTTAATACAGAGTTTAGATACAAACCTTCATCTACCTGTTGGCAGAGGCTGCTTGTTTATTCTCACTGCCAAGACTTGAAATAACCACACAGAAACTGTATTAATTACAACACTGCTTGATCAATAGCTTAAGCATATTTCTGGCTAACTCTTATATCCTAAACTAACCCATCTCCATCAATCTGTGTATCGCCACATGGCTGTGGCTTACTGGGTAAAGTTCTATCCCTGGCATCTGTCTCTGGTGGAGCTACATGGCATCACCATGACTTTGTCTACTCTCTCCCAGCATTCAATTTAGTTTTCCTGCCTAGTTCTATTCTGCTAAGCCACTGGCCAAAACAGCTTTATTTATTACCCAATAAAAGCAACACATAAACAGAAGGACTTTTCACACCATCTGCCAGACTCATGTGTACTTTAAGATATATTCCACTGAGATATATTTAAAAGGATATGTTTTATAATAATTTGGTAAATTTTTAATACAGTCAATTAAAACATTGGCACTTTCCTTTAACTTGTGTTTAGTTTGGGTGCATATTCAATATATATTGGTGTGTGTGTGTGTGTGTGTGTGTGTGTGTGTGTGCAGTTTTTGTAAAAGTTAATATTTAAAAACAGCTTTGGGAGAATTGGGGCTGATTAAAAACACATTGGAGATCTGATGCCAATGAGTAACCTGACTTTGTGAAGCCCTAATTTCTTTGAGAAAATGTCCCTACTTACTAGAATGAGTATAAACTAGCAAGAAATATTTTTTAAAATTTTTTCTTCTCCCTGGAGTACTATCCAGGTACTATCCAATTCTCTAGAGATAACTTAATGTGTGTGTGTGTGTGTGTGTGTGTGTGTGTATAAAGTTTTTTTAAGATTTATTTATTTACATTCTAGAGGGTATTTTTTGTAATTGTGTATATATGTGTTGTGTGCATGTTAGCATGCAGGTGCCCATGGAAGCCAGAAGAGGGCATAAGATCCCTAGAACTGGAATTACAGGCCACTGTGAGTGTCTGGTATGGCTGCAGTAGCCAAAGTGCAGTCCTTTTCAAGAAAAGCCAGCAGTCTAAAGTGCTGAGCCATCTCTCGAGTCCCCACACTGACCTTTGTTAAAGAGTCATTAAGATAAAAAATAGTTTCAAATGCATTTTATAATAAAGTACTCAAATTATCTGTCTATCCCCCAAATTTAGTCAATTTTATTTATTTACAACTCAAGGAAGTAGCAACTACAGTATTTGAAAACGACTGCCAAAAGGTATTTGAGGTCTTGTTGACAATAAATATAGGCAGCAAATAAAGTCTTGACTTCAACCAGATAAACAATTTCAACATGATTCAATTCAATGAACTGGTATTTTAATTTAAACTACAAAAATGCCATTAGATGGCTTGAAGTTTTGTTGTTGTTGTTGTTGTTGTTGTTAGTTTTTTCTTGTTTTGTAAATGGAGATTGATGCAATTATATTGTCAGTCCCATGGTGGCTCACAATTGTAATCTTGGCATTCGGGAGACTGAAATTGAAATATGACCCTGAGTTCAAGGTCAATCTGATCCATATAGGTAGTTCCAGGCCAGCCTGGACTACAGAATGAGACACTGTCTCATACACACATGCACACACACGTCCCTTACAAAAGGTTTGCCCGCTGAAACATTAATACAAACTCTGTTGTCCAAATGCATCTGCAGATCTGATAAGGAAAAGTTTCAGATGGACAACTGCTATAAAATCACCCTCTCACTATTCTGTGACCTGTATTAAGGCTTGCATAAGTGGAAAGGGGGGGGGTACTTATGAAAGGAGATGGAGATGGTGCAGCCTGGAAAGGAAGGCATAATAGAATGTGCAGCTAGGTAATTTTTCACATACCCATAGGTGCAGACAGTTGGAACAGTTCACCGTGATTTTGCAGTCTGGTTCCAGATTTATGGCTGGAATTAATTCCTACATTTTCTGTGTAGGGCATTATACATTCTACTGCTATCCTATTTAAATAATAAGTTAATGTTAACATATTTTCATTCTAGCTTAAAGATCAGTTGATAGGTTTTACGTTTTGAGAACACCTTTCAATAAGATGAAAAGCAGAAGGCATTCTAAGCCCCCTCTTCTAAAAGCAGAAAGTAGCCATCTGCTGGTCCTGTAGTCATTCTGCTCAAGTGCTGCACCATCTAGCAGAGCAGGCACAGCCCAAGGCTACTCCTTGACCAAACCAGTCCTCCAACAGCCATGGTCTTGAAAGTTTTCATCAAGGTTCTTGTTCAGCCAAGGTGTCCTCTGTTTCTATTCGGCTGTGCTAATGAACAGAAAGAGCTACTGCTAACTTTTCTAGACCAGAAGATAAAAATAACCCAATGATCTTGCTAGTTGTGAGACTGTCTGGGTTTCCCTACAGTGACTTCAGCTCACAGGTGAGGCTGGAGAGGAAATTGCTTTGCCCTTTATAAAGTAAGTGCTATGTTGGGACTTGAGTAGAGAGAGGAATGCAACTATTTTAATTTCCTTTGTTCCTCTTCTGTAATGTCTTCCAGTATCTATTTCCTGTTGCTACATCTTCACCTATCCTCAATCAGTTCTTGTTTGCCCTTCTACATCGTGCAAGCCATGTCCCAAGGTATTTCTTTTTTTATGCTCTTCTTCAGTTTCTAATGAATACAATTTTTAAAGGCAAACTATATAGCTAAGCTGCCCCTTTGGTCCACCAAATACAGAACTCTGTGGTCTTTATTTAAGTTTATTGATATCTGAATGAAAGACTAGACATTGGCAAAAACATGCTGACTCTTAATCAGTCTTAATAATTAATTCTTCATCTGCTGGCAGCAGTTTGAGAACATGACTCTATGCTTTATTGCTCAATAATTGATTCAAAGCTGAAATTCTTTTCAGAAGGCATTCATGCAGACACTGTTAGCTGGTAAAATACAAAAATGCCTTCTCTAGCCTTCCTCTTGATTCATGCTTGCTAGAAAAGGCAAGCTCTCTTCTGCTGGTCCCAGAAGTTTGAAAGAAGTCTCCAAGTTCTAGGAAATGAGACAAACAGAAATCCTAGGCAAGGTGGAAAAGTGTGTGCTTCCCAAACATAATGAGAAAATAAAGCTTGGGCTTCCCCTTTCCCGCCTTGCACTCAAGTATAAGAGCTGTAGTTATTGCTGTCATCTTCAAGGCAAAAATTATTAAGTCAAAAACCAACGTGCAAGAAAAGACAGTGTTAAAATAAAGACACACCTGGAATTTCTGATCCCATTGCTAAACCAGCTAAATTAACTACTTACCACTGTATCTGTATAGGTGAGGAGAAAAACATGTTTCTAAGACTACTTTTCTAATTTTTATCCTTACAATTAAAAACTTTCTAATTAGTAGACTACTTATGTTTCTGACACATGATTAATAATCTGTCTGTGGGAAATAAAACACAAGTTACAACAGTTTATCACTTTCCATCTTATGGAGCTGTTTTTCTTCTGTACATTATCTCATTAAAATGCACATGAGGGTAATAAGCCAGAAATTGTTATCATTATCATAACTTTAAAGACAAGTCAATTTAATGTCAGGGGATTTAAGCAACTTACTCAAATGCACAGATAAGGATATAGCACATTTTATTATTTAAATCCTTGACCTTTGACTTCAGTTCCAAATGAAGTACACTTTGCTCATGTTGGGAGTTATATTCTTATTTTTACATAGTTACTATCCTTTTAGTGATTTGCTATTTGAAAGATAACATACAGGCCAGGCATTGTAGCACATGCCTACAGTTTAACCCTTGGAAAGCAGAGGCAGGGGGAGCCAGACTTCAAGGTCAACCTCAGCTACATAGGAAGCTTGCAGCCAGCCCAGACCATATGATATGTTGTCTCAGAAAATACAAATACAAATGAATAAATAAATACATTTGTTAAGATTACTGAATTATTAAACTCTAGGGTAGACTAAGGCATTGCAATAAGCTCAGGGCTGAAGAGTATGAAGTATCTAATTCATAACAAGGTTGTCACAGCTATGAAGGAAGACAAATGCATAACCAAGTTATTTCGAACATGCTATTGAGTGTGGATAAAGGGTGTTTGCTCATGTCATCTGGGAATAATTTTATTTTGAGGAACATGGTCTTGAGAAAAAGATAAGGAATGGAGTCAAAGGAAACCCACACAAGGCATACCATTATACAGTTTTGCAAGGTTCTAATATATTGAGAGGGTGATAATTTATGGGGATCCAAAATGATCATGTCTAGATCATAATGATTCTTATTGGCTTAAGTGTTTTGTGTGCATGTGGGTGATTAATAGCAATAGAAAGATTTAAATATGGTCAAGTTATACATAGAAATATATTTTTGAATACTTCTCTGGCACAAAGATTTAAACTGGAAGTAGACAAGACTGGAGACACGGTTTGAGTAGGATGCTAGGGCAATCATCCAAGCAACATGTCATGAGACCACAAACTCAAGGAATGTCTGTGGGAGGAAGCAGATTGGGGAGCTATTCAGATAATGCCATCTATGGGCTATAGTGGCAATCTAGACACTATTGGAGGGGTAACTGATATAGAAGAGGGAAGGAAATAAGATTATACTTAGGTCTCTGGTTTGAGCTTCTAAAGAGGTTGTGCCATTCATGATTGAAAGTTCTAAGAAAGAAGTAGAGAGGGAAGTAAGGATGAAATGGAATTCATTTTACATAGCATATGCAGTGTGATTGCTCCTGAAAACATCCAAAGATGTTCTTGCAAGATGAAATAAAAGTTATAATTCCATAAATAATTATGAATTGGGAGCTTGTGTTAGAAAGAAAGAACAGAGGAGAATAGACTTTAAAGAAATGAAAATATTTCAGCAAAAGCATATGGTGTGAAGAAAGAAATAAAGTAAGAGAAATCAGAAAAACCAAAACCAAAGAAAACACAAGGAAATGCAGAATGCTCCTGGAGAGCTCGGAGATAGGTCCTTAGAAGTTAGAGAATGAGTAATAATAGTTTTTGTAATAATAGGTAGCACCATTGAGCATTTTCTTTGCATGCAGCATTGCTGATTGTGTTTGTATTATCACTTATAGGGAAGATAATGAGGGCTGGGCATTTGTAGTTGGATATGGCCACAAGCAAAATGGATTATGGAAAAGAAAAATGGAGGCATTTCAGACTGTTGAACACAGGTTAGTTATTTAACTGGCCAGAGCAAACCTAAAATTTGGAAGGAACCACAGCTGAATAACCAAGGGAATTTTGAGAGAAAGAACTCCAAAACTGTAATAACCTAAACAGCATGGTGATATCATAAAACTGATATAAAGCATAAGACCTATTAGTAAACACACCCATTGCAGCCTGCTGGTCTTTTAAAAAGTCACTAATAATACACAACAAAGACACGTCCATCTCTTCAATAAACAATTCCAGAAAAAGTAGACATCTACATGCATAATAATGAGTAGAGCTCTATTTTTCAGTACATATTTCAATAGTCTAAATAAAAGACTAAAGCAACAAAAACATTTTCTACATTTTTTAAAAGATCTTAAGTACTTTAGACCATTAGAGTGGGCAAGACAGTTCTGTATATGACTCAAGCAGCATGGAGGAAAAAAGGAAATGTGAAAAAATGAAAACATTGCAATGTAAAAGCCTTCTGCACAGGAAAGAGACAATCAGTAAAGTTACAGAAAAGAGCCAGCCTGTGAAATGGTGAGAAATCTTTTGAACTGTACATCTAACGTGGGATTATATCCAGAAGATATAAGAAGCTCAACTCGTTAGAAAGAGATGGCTTAAAAGTTAGCAATAGACCTGAATAGACATTTCCCAAAAGAAAACATACAAATGGAAACATACCCGGCCTGATTACTCGTCAGTGACACACAAATGAAAACCTCGGCGGGATTCCGTATTACTCCAGTAAGAAAGAGAAACCATAAAAGGTTAAAGAAAACAAGTACTTATAAAGATGTGGGAAAAAAAAATGTTACAGTGTTGGTGTGAGTGTAAATTTAGTACCACCATTATGGAAAACAGTTTGGAAGTCCCTCAAAAAGAGTGAAAATAGAACCACCATATGGTCTAGCTATCAGACTACTGGGTACTTATCCAAAGGAAATGAAATTAGTATGTAGAAGAAACATCTGACCACTGTCCCCATGTTTACTGCAGAACTATTCACAGTCGGCAAGAAATGGGAATAACCTGAGTGTCCACCATCCAATGAATGAATAGTGATTGTGTCACAGATGTTTACAGTGGAGAACTATTTGACCATAACATAAGTAGAATCCTGTCGCACATGGTAGAACTCGATGTTATCATATTTACTTACATAGTGCGCATAAAGTCCTATGTCCTAGGTTCAAAAACAAACAAACATCCAACCAATCCTTCATGAGCTCAATTATACGTAGCACTGAAAAAGCTTGTTGCATAGAAGCTGAGAGTAGAATAGCACTTTTCAGACATTGGGAAGAACAGGGGAGAAGGAATATCTTCTTTTGTTTCCTGGTTGTTATGATGAAATACTCTGACGGAAGAAAGTTAAAGGAGAGAGACTATATTTGGCTCACATTTACCGGTTACAACCCACTCTTTTAGGAAAGTTGGGGCATCAGAAACTTAAATCAGCTAGTGCTATTACATCCACAGTTAAAAAGCAGAGAGAAATGAATTAATGCATTCATTCCTGGCCTCTCTTTCTCCACGTTTACACAACCCAGAATCCTCTGCCTAGGGACTGGTACCACCCACTATGGGTGTGTCTTGCCACCTCAAGGTCCTCAAGTCATGTCCACAAGTCAGCATAATCTAGACAACAGAAACTCATTGAGACTCAGTTCCCATTTGATCTTAGAGTGTGTCAGGTCAACAACTAAAACTAACTGCCACAGAGAGGAACAGATAAAGCTTGATCAATAGGTACAACGTTACACAGAGAGAAGAAAAAAGATCTTGAGTTCAATTGTACTGATGACCAACTAAAGAAACGACAATGAGCTGTGTATATTATTTTTTTAAAGAACTAGGAGAAAAGACTTTGAATGTTTTCACCACAAAGAAATTTGAAATATTCAAGGACACTGAAAGGTTTAGCACGGTGTAAAGATTACAAACATAGACAAGTAGGAAACACCAAATGGTACCTTAAACACATGTATATTTTTGACATGGCAATTTCCAAGCCAAAGAGTAATAGAAGTCAAAGTTTCATTCAATTGTGAGAGTAGAAACTAGATTGCAGTAGGCTGAGAAGACAGTGGGAGAGGAAGCAGCAGACAGCAGTAAGAGGAGTCTGCTAATTCTAAGAAGCTCTTTAAGAAATAGAGAACACCCCAGGGGTCATTTTTGTAACACAATAAACATTGTAGCCACTGGGAAAGAGTATAAAGAAGAAACTCCAAGAAAAGAAAGAGGATGGAGGTAACATACCAGGAAAAGGTGAGATAGGACAGGATTAGAGAAAAAGTACAGAAAAAAAAAATAAGCCCTAAAGAAGAAGCCATATGCCTTTCTCCAAGAATTTGTTACAAGGCAACGAGTACAACTGCAGAGTTTGACAATGAATGCATATATAAACAACAGAAATGGATCTGTGTGCATCTAACTACACAGTATGCTAGAGCCCTGCCCCAGCGGTCTTCTTTGAGCGTTCGTCTCCAGGGACTCTCACTTCCTTGGGTGGGAAAGCAGTTTACATGCATCAGCTACTTTTTTTACTTTAAGTTGATATTTTGACTATCTCCTCCCCTCCTAACAACCCTCCATTCCTCCATCCCTCCTTTGCCCTGTTCTCTGCCTGCCCACTCCTCTTTATCCAGCCCCAAGATCATCTCTTCAGAAGGTTAGTCATAAGCTAATAATCCAGTTTTCTCTGGAAGTAAAACTGGAGGTTAAGGGAGTTAACTGCAGTGTTTGCTTAGGTTGTAGGCTGGAAAGATGACTTAGTGGTTAAGAGCACTGCCTGCTCTTCCAAAGGTCCTGAGTTCAATTCCCAGGAACCACATAGTGGCTCACAATCATCTGTAATGAGAACTGGGGCTCTCTTGAGGAAGAGACCTGATCAGTCGTCCTCATCAATTTAGACCATGAAACTCAATATGGACATGTTTAACAGAACTGCCATATATGGGCTGCCTGTGCATACTTCAGCATAGCCAGGGCATAAATTTCATTCTTTTTTTCTTTCACTTAGGTAGTGTGGTGCCCCAGGAAGTCACAGTAGGAAAAAAATATTATGACTGAACAGAGGAAGGTCAATATGAGGCACAACAACTTATTTCAACATAGACAACTTTAGAGATGGTGCCAAGAAGACCCCTGGGTTGATCTTCCCCATTGGAGAAACAGAAAATAGTTATTTATCCATGAATAACTGTAATCACTGGTGAGCACAGCCAATCCCACTCTTTTCTGATATTCTTATTAATAGGCTAAAATGTGTCCCCTTCACCAAAATGAACTCCACAAAGATAGAAAACAGGGTGAGACTCCAACTGTGTCTACAGCAAGTCTCTTCTCACAGATTGAGTTCCCAATGGCTATTATTTGTCTTTTTATTTAATATTGCAGGTACCTTCAAATGCTGGAAACATATTGCCCTTGATTCTAGGTGCCCTACAGGATATGCCTGAGAGTCTCCTGGACTGTGGGTACTGAAGATTGTGATGGTTCCAACACAAGCACGAGAACCTGAGTTCAGTGGCCAGCACCTGTGGAAACACCTAGGCATGGTGGCCCATGCTTATAACCCCAAATTGGAAAGCCATTGACAGGTTGTTCTCCATAGCTCATTGCCCAACCAGTCTAGCCTAGCCTGCGAGCTCTAGGTCCTAATCAGAGACTCTCTCAAAAAACTAAGATGAAGAACACCTGAAAAAAAAAATACTCGAGGTTCTCTGGCCTTCACACTCACACACATGCTTATGAACCCCTCGCAATACACACACACACACACACACACACACACACACACACACACACACATATACTCCTCTGAGATCTATTTAGCAGCTTCCTTGCAGGTATGGGGATGATGAAATGGTGAACAGAAGGAACATTCAGGAAACCATTCTCATTGGGGCTAGCAAGTAGTGACTAACTACTCACTCACACAAGTGACTGGAGCGCCATTATTAGATGAAATGCAATTCAGAATTCAATTTACAGCTGCAAAAGATGTTGTGCTGGGGGTGGGGGTTGGGGCTGAAGTTGCAAGCAGCTTTTGGGGTAATATGGAGCCTGCGCATAAACCTTATAATACTCCCAAACGGTCTTCCTGGTTCAGCTCAAATTAAATACAATTGTCTCTGAAAGGTTAGCGAGCTTGGCTTTTGCTGAAAGGTTTCTGCCCCACACTTTGTTTTAATACCTCAGTGACAAATTCCCTGTTCTCTGAGGATTTTACTTCTCTTGGCGTGTAACTCACCAAGTAGCTGAAAAGTCATGACACTTCAAGGGGGTGATTAGTGGTAAGAGATCGAGGGTGGGGGCACTTGAGTGGAGAGACACAGGAGGCAAGGATTGTATGCAGTTCCATATGTAGAAGAGGAAGCATCCCCAGGGGCAGCTGGCAACATCTGCTGCCCGGGTTTTCAGGGTACCATTAGCCCTCGTAATCGCTTTCTGGTATACCACAAACTCTCACAGTCCAATGGCCGTCCCTAGGAGCTTGTTTAAGAACAACTTTCAGAACGCAATGATTCCATTAGAGCCTCGAAAGGGGAGCTTGTCTTCTAATTTAGCTCTGGGCTTTCAAGGATCTTGTCCTGACAGCCACCAGGCTCTTGTCACTAAGAAATGAACAAAGCAGCTTCAGTGCAGAGAAGGCAGACCCTCTGGGTAGTCAGACTCCCAGGAAAAAAAATAGTCTGCCCTATTTTGGTCGCGGCTCATGAACTCCCCTGGCAACGGTGCCTGCAAGGTATTTCTGTACTCGCAGCTGGCACTGGTTTTTCCAATTCATTGAGGAAGAAGCTTGCAAAGCATTAGTTAGTATAAGGGCATTAGCACAAGGTGCTGGCCTCCAGAAGCCTTCAAGAAATGTCAGTTGTTTTACGTATTTCACTGTAATTATGTTTTTAATCTCACCAGACTGAAGAATTGCTGACATTACAACCACAATTTAGCTTACCATTCTACCATACCTTAAACACTTTTAACTGCTTTATTAAAGCTTAATTGACAGGGACTGGGGAGACTTTTCAGTTGGTAAAATGCTTGCCATGCAAACATCAAGACCTCAGCTAAATCCTTAGTGCCCATGCAAACTAGCTGACTGTGGTGGGACAGATGTATAGTCCCAGTGCCCTGGAGTTGAGACTTCAGGGCCCTAGAGGCTTGATGATCGGCCACATTAGCCTAGTTAGCAAGCTCCAAGTCAAGTAAATACCTTAGCTCAAAAATAAGGTGGGCAGTGACTGCTAGTTATCACCTGAGGCTGACCTCTGGTGTACACACAAACACACACACACACACACACACATACACACACTCACATCCATACACTCACACATACACACATTCACACACATGCAGACACACACACACAGAGAATCAAAAAGACAGATGGTGAGAGAGACAGAGAGAGACACAAGGAGAAACAGGAGGAGGAGGAGGGAGGAAACAGAGGAGAGAGGAGGAAAGGTAAGAGAGACAGAGCGACATAGAGAGGCAGAGGGAGAAGGGGGGGACATAATATCCTGTTAACTTTTGGAACTATGTTGCATGGAAGACCACTAGATCACTTTCATCTGTATAACAGAGACTCTGAACCCAATTAACAACTGCACATTTGCGCCACACCAGCCACTGACAAGCGTGTTGGCGTCCCAGTTCCGGCTTCTTTCACCCTTGCAGTTTCTCTTTCATTTAAAGCTAGATGATACTATAGTATGTGTCTATCACATCCTCTTATCCATTCATCTCTCCTGTACCTTCACATTGTTTTCATATATCAATCATCATGAATAATTAATGCTCAAGTCAGTATGAGAGTGTAGAACTTTATTTAGGGTCCTAATTTTTTTATCTTCTAGATTATACAACAATCCTAAGCTTAAAATTTCTTGTCTTGAATTCAGTTATATATCGTTGTATAATTCTCCTGACTGTACAAGGGTTGTAATTCTTTTCACATTATCACCAATACTTATTCTCAGTTTTATTATTTTACATTTATATTGTTAGTTATCTATTTGTGAATGAATGTATGAGCATGTGTGGAAGACAGGTAACAACCCTGGGAGTATGCCCTCACCTTTTACCATGGGAGTTCCTGGATCTAATCAGGCAAACAACTTACCCATGGACCCGTCTTGCAATAGCTATCCCTGGTGTGAATGACATGTCCTTGGAGTTTTGATTTATAGTTCATTGATGATTGATTAGTCAATGATAGTGAGCATACTTGCAGCCTAATTATTGATTATTTATATATTTCCTTTGGAGAAATATCTGTTCAAGTTCTTTGTTGATTTTTGGTTGGTTGGTTTTTAGTTTACTTTTGGTTTTTGAGAGAGGGGCACATTTATCCCAGACTGGCCCAAAATTCACTATGGACATGAAAATTGCCATTAACTTCTGATCCCCTATATCGACCTCCTCAGTTCTGGAATATAGACAGGTACCAATATGTTTATTTATTTATTTTTCATCAGTTTTAAAATTTGTTTTACATACCAACCAGAGTTTTCCCTCCCTCTTCTCCTCCCATTCCCTCCCCCTACCTCCCTTCCACTCCCACCCCATATACTCCTCCTACATCTATATTCAGATGGGGTAAGGCCTCCCATGGGAGTCAACAAAGCATGGCATATCAAGTTGAGCAGGACCAAGCTCCTCTTTCCTGCATCAAGGCATCCCACCATAGAGAATAGGTTCCAAAGAGCCAGCTCATGCATCAGGGACAGGCCCTGGTCCCACTGCTAAGGGTGCCACAAAGATCAAACTACACAAATATCATCCAGGTGCAGAGGGCCTAGGTCAGTCCCATGGTGACTCCCTAGATGTCCATCCTGAGTCAGTGAGCTCCCATGAGCTCAAGTCAGCTGTCTCGGTGGGTTTCCCCATCAAAATCTTAACACCCCTCTCCCTGCTGCCTTGCTCAGCCTATATTGGAAAGGATGTGGGATAAGGGGAACACTCTTCCACTGCTGGTGTGAGTGCAAACTTGTGCAACCACTTTTGAAATCAATATGGTGGTTTCTCAGAAAATTGGCAATTACTCTACCTCAAGACTCAGCATCCATATGCCTAAATGATGCTCAAGCATGCTAGAAGGACATCTGCTCAACTGTGTTCATAGCAGCATTATTCATAGTAGCCAAAACCTGGAAACAACCTAGATGACCCTCAACCAAAGAATGAATAAAGAAAATGTGATGTACCTACACAATGATGAAAACCATGACATCATGAAATTTGTAGGCAAATGGATTAAAATTAAAAAAAAAAAATCCTGAGTGAGGTAACCCAGACTCAGAAATACAAAACATGGTATGTACTCATTAATAAATGGATATTAAATGTAAAGAAAAGAATAACCAGGCTACAATCCTCAGCCCCAGAGAAGCAAGGTAACAAGGAGAACCCTAAGAGGGACGTATGGATCTCCCTAGGAAGAGAAAATAGATGAGAAATCTGTTTAATTTTAAACCATATATCAAAGCCGGGCAGTGATGGCGCACGCATTTAATCCCAGCACTCGGGAGGCAGAGGCAGGCGGATCTCTGTGAGTTCGAGACCAGCCTGGTCTACAAGATCTAGCTCCAGGACAGGCTCTAAAGCTGCAGAGTGCAGAGAAACCCTGTCTTGAAAAACCAAAAAAAAAAAAAACCCATATATCATGATAGGAAATTGATTTGGGGGCTTTATGCATGCTAGGGAAGTTTTCTATCAACTGAGCTACATTACCTCTTGAATTTCCAAAGATCTTTATCTTTTTTAAATGAATCCCTTATCAGGTATATGGTTTGCAAATATTTTCTTATAGTCTACATATTTTCTTATTCTGCTGATTTGCTGTTCAGAATTGTTTCAAATTTATGGTAAACCCACTTGTCAACTTTTGTTTTTGTTGCCTGTATTTTTGATCTACTTTCAAAATAGCATATGAAGGACAATATCAAGATACTTCTCTGGCTGGAAATAGAACTCAGTGGCATCATGTCTTCCTCAGGTATTAAATTTGGAAGTCTTACATTTCTGTCTTTCACTTCCTTTTTATTTCTTTGTGGAGTTTCAGATAAAGATCTAATTTTATTTTTTAATGAAGGTACGTATTTTTCCCAACAACGTGTACTGAAGATACTTTTTTCCCCTATTATACATTCTTGGCACTCTCGTTGATGGTTTGCTTTAGAACCATTATATTTCTTAAGTCTGTGTGTCTTACATTATGCCAGACTTATAATCATTTTAGTCACTTTAGCTTAAGCATGTTATTTGAAAATAAGATAGTATCATTACACAACTTCGTTTTTCTTTCTCAAGATGGCTTTGTCTGCTCTAGGTTTTCAGTAGTACTCAATTAAATGACATCTTGAGATCTGAAGGCAAGTGGATGGATCTAGAAAGCATCATATTGAGTGAGGTAACTCAGACCCACAAAGACAAATATCAAATGTACCCACTCAGAAGTGGCTTTTAGACATAAAGCAAAGAAAACCAGCCTACAATTCATAATCCCAGAGAACCTGGACAACAATGAGGACCCTAAGAGAGACATACATGGATCGGATCTACATGGGAAGTAGAAAAAGACAATATCTCCTGAGTAAATTGGGAGCATGGGGACCATGGGAGAAGGTAGAAGGGAGGGGAGAGGAAAGGATGGCATTAGAGAAAAATGTATAGCTCAATAAAATCAATTAAAAAAACAAAAAATATAGATCTTATGTTCCTGTGAAAAATACCATGCTGATATGGATAGGGATGGCATTGACTCTGCTTATCACTTTGGGTGGTATGAACATTTTGACAATATTAATTTTTTTATTTCATGGGTTGCCTTTCCAATTATTTATGTCTCCTTTAATATTTTCACTGTTTTGTATTTGTTTTCTGCACACAAGTCTTTCACCCTTAATTCAGTGCACGTCTTGTATGCATCTTGAATGTCTTATCATTTTGATATAATTTATATGGTTTCCTTTCTTAATACCATTTGGATATAATTAATGTTTTGAAATACATATGCATTCTGTCTTTTGATTTTGGATGCTATAATTCCCCGAATCTAAGTATTGGCTCAAGGGGCCTTTTGTTTTGTAAAAACCTTAAGGGTATTGAACAGATAAGGTCATGTCATCTGCAAAAGAATTTGCTTTCTTTTTAACTCTATTTCATTGTAATATCATAACACTCTCAAAGTTGTGCTGGTTCCTAGGCTCTTCAGCCACCTCTTCCACAAGGTTCCCTGAACTTTGGGTACAGGACCTGTGTTGCAGGCTGTGTACCACTTGCTCTCTCTTCTTCGGTGTTTTTCTGTAATGGTTTTTTGTTGCAAAGAGAAATTTCTGCATCGAGGAGTGTAGTGAGGGGCTGTGGGCAGGCTTCCCGCCGCCCGGCTCCTGGCCGCCCAGCTAGCTTTACCCGAAATAACAACACACAAATTGTATTCTTTTAAACACTGCCTGGCCCATTAGTTCCAGCCTCTTATTAGCTAATTCTCACATCTCTTGCTTTAACCCATATCTAATAATCTACGTAACACCACGAGTAGTGTCTTACCGGGAAAGATTCAGCATGTCAGACCTGGTGGCTGGCTTCATGTCATCTCTCTCCCTGAGGAGAGGCACGGCAGTCTGGCTCAGAGAGCAGAGGCATGGCGATTTATTAACTTCCCTTCCCAGCATTCTGTTCTGTCTACTCCACCCACCTAAGGGCTGGCCAATCAAATGGGCCAGGCAGTTTCTTTATTAGCCAATGAGAGTCCTCCATCAGAGGAGTAAGAACTGCATTAGAGGTGGAATAAAATGCCTCCTTATCTTACCATCAAACATCCACTTAATGCAAGACAGTCCCTTCCATTGGTTTTCTTTCCCTTCCTCCTTCTCAACATTGTAGTTATTTCTACTTCTTCACACTCTCCCACAGTTCAGAGCACTCCATACTTCCAATATGACCAACCTTCCTTCAAACCTGATACTCTGGAGTTGTGACTGATGGTCGAAGGCACATCTTTTGCTTTTTTGTGATTATAACAGGAGAAAACCCATTTTAAAACTATAGTTTAGCTCAGAAACCAGAGCCATTAAAAAGAAATCCTTGAAACAGTCTCAGCAAGGTGGGAAGAACAGGTTGAGAACATATTAAGTCCAGGCATTAAGAGGGGATGAGAAAAACAAATTAGGGACCAGATCCTAGAGAAACTGATTCTGCAGTTGGATTAATACTGAAAGTAATGCATACTCAAAACTAAGCCAAAAATTAAATGATGTGGAGCACGTTCTATTGCCCCTGCCTGGAGCCAGGATTGGTTTTAGAGTCAGGCTGCAGGCAAGGATTAAAGAGAGATTTACCTTAGAATGCAAGGAGTGAAAGCTGACATTACTATCCTGTATTTGCCAGTTTCTTTTTCACTGATGTCAGGAAGATAGGAGCCCCTTATCTCTCAAAAACAATTAGGGATAAACCTTCATGGACTCGGAGTATTGTGATCGCAGTGGTGTTGTTTAAACGTATTTGGATGTGTCTCATTGCTACTTTATTCTCAATTAAACTTTTAAACCCACTTCTCAAACCCTAGTGTAATCCCAGAGATGAATAAATGTTAATTCCAAAAATGGAAAAAAGAAGCACTTATGACAGTTTTTTTTTAATTCTCTCTTTTAAAATAATAGGGTTATGTCTGTGTACTAGCAGATCTAACATGATAGCACAAACCTAATTACATCACTGGACCTGTTGTATTCTTCTTCTTCATTTTTACAAAGCTTTGTTAATCGAGGGAGTGTTTCTTCTCCGTCCCTGTGCATCATAGCCAGGAAGACAGATGGAGTTTCCGTAACCACTTCTCTACCTCATTCTCTTATGTTTTCTTCGTCACAAAATCAGCTTGATCATTTAAAGCAACGATCTCCAACTCTGAGGATTTTATCCTCCAAAAAGATACTTTGTAATAACATCTAGATCACTTCAATGGAGAACTTTATCATGCAAAGCCAGCTAGAAATAGGAGCCATGGATGCAGCTCAACAGCCTATAATGAATGGGGATCATCACATACATACAAAGAATTTCCCAGACCTCAAGTACCAAAAGGACAAAATTTGGAAAGTTAGTTTTTAAATTTTAATTATATAGACCAGTAAGATGGCTCAACTGGTAAAAGCCCATATGACAGAAGAGAACTTATTTCCTCCAACAGTCCTCTGGCTTCCACTGTATGCTGTGGCATATGTGCACATGTGTGTGCACACATGCACACACCTATATTATATATGTATGCAACACACACATATATATGTATATATATATATATATATACATATATATATTGGGCACAACATGTTATTTTTCTCTTTAAACCTCTCAAATGACTCTATAGCTTATATGATTTTGAAAATTCATATTTATAAATAAGTAGGGTAGAATACACACAAAGCATAACTTTTGTCATATTCCATATTATTAAAAATATTAAATTAAGCAAAAATGACTGAGATAAATTACATATGGATTAGACAAAGGATGCATATATAGACATTATTGTGCTTAATAAATAAGCTACATATGGATGAATGGTATTTCCTATAGTCATTAGTATGGTCAAAGGAAGCATTTTGAAAAATGTTAGATAAAAGACAGGTTATCTACACCCAAAGTTTCAGTTTTATTAGGCATGTCTGTTGAGAGTAGTCTAGATCAGGTGAGCCTCTGAGTATGCCAGTGAAGAATTACCCAAATTAAGTTAATTTATTTAAGTTAATGGGAAGATTATCTCTGATTATGGGAGCACCATTCTGTGGACTAGGGGTCCAGACTGCATTAAAAGAAGGAAGCCAGCTAGGTACTCATCACTTTCTTCCTGACTATAGATGCAATGTGACCAGTTGTCATATGTTCCTGTTACCATGCCTTTCTTACCATGATGGGTGGTATCCTCAAAATGCAAGCCAAAATAAACCTTCCTGGTCCTCGCAATAACTCACGCAGGCAATGATATTGGTGTTTCTGTTGCAAAAGAGATGAAAACGTGTGTTATTACTGAGCGAAGGACCCAGAACTACAGTGTGGCAGATGTGAGATTTGTAAGCATCATTTATTCTCTAGCCTTTGCTCTCCCCATACACCTGTAGACAAACCCATTACAAGCCATTCCCTTTCCATGGCTAGCCATATACACTTATAAGGACTTAATTGTTAATGAATATTTTATTTCTAGCAGTAATGTGGGTGTGGCCTAATTGTGCATGGCCACCCTCATGGCCGCTTTCCTTACCATCTCTTCACCAGGATCCACTTGGGGATGGGGTCTACTACTTTAATGGATGATTTCCAGAGATTTACTTCTAAATACCTTATTCCCTCCCAGGAGTATCATTATTTGGAAGCAAGATTGCAAATAGTAATACGGAGTACTGGGAATAGTGCTGTAGAATAAACACTTCAGAATTTAAGCTCAAAATACCTTTATTCAGCTGTTAAGAGAATGTAACTTTGGGAATTAAAGTATCTTTACTATCTTCAGAATCTTCATCTGGAAAATGATGGTTAAGACAATCAAATATCATAATAAGGTATAAGTTACATTAAATAAAATAAAATTCATTGTTATATTTGTTATCCTTTCAGAAATATTTGCCTTGGTCTTTTTTTTAATGAGGAAAATGAAAAATTAATAAAAAACCAATTTAACAGATTCTGGTGAAAACTAAGTCAGTTTTTTGCAAATTATAAAGAGTTGAATGAGTGTGAAATGTCAACATTGCATTTGTTGTCACGCTCTAAGACTGTCGCCAAAATGTTCCTCTCTGCAAGACAACCAAAACCCTCTGAGGCTCTTTCACTCAGCACCCAAGAGGGGTTATTACAGGGTTCCTGAGAGTACGAACTTATACTATTGGCATCTGAAATTTCAATTATAATTAATTCTGACTCTGCTCCTTTCTGAAAAGTTAAAATAGTATTCAGTTCTTAAAGTGCTATTCAAATTATGTTACTTCATCACAGTCTTTTCTTTCTTTTCTTTCACGGTACCTCTAATATGTCTCATAGACTAATTTATCAACCTTCTTCTACTCCATCAATACTCTCTTCAGCTATGTTTAATCTACTCTAGTTAGTCCACTGTGCTGCCTCTTTGCCATTTGTTTAGCATTTTTATAAGTCAGTGTTTACTTCCTTTGAAACATGCCTGTTACCACACTTCTCCTTGTTGTCTCTGGAATTTATATTTTGTTCTCTTTGAAATATGTATATAACATCTGCATTCAATACACTTTTTGAAAACTTGCCCAAAATTTCTGTAACTTGTAACAATTTTCCATTTCATGCTGCTTCCTTCAGTATGTTCCATGACTTTATAAATTTCTAGTATTCCTCAGAGAATAATTCTGATGAAACTACAGACATAGAGAAAGGAGAAACCCCAAGGGGCAAAGGGACAGTTTTATGATTAACCTGTTTAAGACCAAATGGAGCTCGATTTAAGAGCAGATTTTAGACTAGTTTCCAGTGGGAGAGAGAACAAATTCAGGACTCAGAGACTTCATATTCATTATTTTAGATCTTCTTTCTTACAGAAGATACTGGTTCCATCCATGCACTTGTAGAGGGAACTTACATAAGGCATGCTTGAGAAAAGAGACTGAAGCACCTTCTCTCCGGTTTCCTGTATGGTAAAAAAATAAACCATAGTCATCACTGCAAAAAATGCAAGGGTTCTAGGACGACACCAGTCTCTGTGAAACTGTTCATACACAAGCATTCAGAGCATACAGCTTATGAAATTGCCTCATGAATCATAAGATCTCAAATACATCTAGAATTACTCTTTTCTTAAATTCTGGTATAACAATTTATAAAATTTTAAATATTTGTTTTTATCATTTGTTTTATCACATTTTAAAGATGATGATTATAAGTCCATCTCTTTAATCAAGCAGGTCAATGTTTGAAATATGAAAAAAGAGTTCTGTTTAACCCACTGGTCTATCTTTGCTGACAGATCTGCTTTTAGTGTTTTGGCAACTGTATATGTTGTTTATTATAATCTTAATTTCTACCCATTCTTAGAAAATCATAAAAATATAAAAACACAACATTATATAAAGTTCCAGTACTCTGGTTAAAGGGAATAAAGCTATAATAACAAGGCACTTGATCGACTTTTTGGGAAGAAAACAGAATTCCCCCCAGTCAACTGATAAAATGTGAAAGAGAGGTGGCTTTCACCGTAATGGAAGCATTGGATTCCTGGACACTGGTACTAACCACAGACATTAACAGCTCTGTCATCTGCTAAATGATACAGTTTTTATTTTTATTTTACTCATTTTCCTTAAGAGACACAACAACTCATAGCAAATATTTGGGGGGGGGGGTGATGGCTCAAGAGTTAAGAGCAGGTAATTCTCTCAAAAGAAGACCTGGATGTTGTCAGTCAACCCAGCACTGGAGGTTAGGATGGGGAAGAGGCAGATCAAGCCAATCCTGAGGGCTATCGCTGGCAATCTAGCTGAAAATGGAGAATGAATTCCAGGTGCAGTGAAAGATTGCTGTCTTGGTTAGGGTTTCAATTGCTGTGAAGAGAAACCATGACCACAGCAACCCCTCTAAAGGAAAACATTTCACTGGGTGGCCTACAGTTTCAGAGGTTCAGTTAATTATCGGCATGGCATGACATGGTGGTGTGCAAGCAGACATGGTTCTGAAGAAGGAGCAGAGAGTGGAGGAGGGAGCACGATCTTGATTCTGCCAGCAACAGGAAGTGAACTGAGTGTCATAATGAATGAATCTTGAGCAAAAGAGACCTCAAAATGCACCCCACAGTGACCTACTTTCTCCAGCAAGGTCATACCTCCTAATAACACCACCCTCTGTGAACTTATGGGGGCCAAAGACATTCAAACTACCACATTGGTGTCCCAAAAATAAAGCAGAAAGTGACAAAAGAAGAACTCTGTCCTCCATGGAAAGAGGCATGAGCACAGGCATAATGCACATATAGATGCACTGTGTAGAAAACTGAGTAAGTCTCAGGTTGGTTGCTATAGCAACTGACTCAACGAAAATAGCCTATCCAATTCTGTGAAGTGAAAGAAGCTACTAAGCAATTAACTATTAGGAATTAAGCAATTAAGCATTTAATAAATATGGAATGAAAGAAAATACAAGTTTGTCTTGTCGCTTTTCGACTCATGCTGAGTCATATGGGCTGCCTAACAGACGTATCCACACACACAAAATGGAGGCCTAACTAACAGCCATGTCAAAGAATACTTGAGACTTTGAGGTTGAATGGCAAGGAAATCCCTTCCTCTACCGGGTATGAAAGTTTGTTTTCTGACCTATAAGATATGCTCATTGCCAAGGTTACAAGACCACTGTTGTTTGAAAATAACAAAGAGGAATTTAAAATTATCTGTCTACAGAGTGACTTCACTGAATCATGTGTGGATAAACTCATAATTGGCTTCTATCAAAACAAGAAAATAATCTATGATAACATAGTGAAAAGAATTATACAACATGTAATAAATAATCTCGGATTTGATTATGGTCTCACTGTTTGGGTTTTAGGTTGAAAAATAATCCAGAGATATGTTTTAGTGAGAAAAGAATGTACACCCAGAAACATATCTTTTTGTTTCCAGCTATGCTGACTAGTTTTATGTTACCTTGAGATAAACTAGAATCATCTGAGAGGGAGTAACCTCAATTAAGAAAATGCCTCCATAAGACTGGACTGTAGACAAACCTGTAGGGCATTTTCTTAATTAGCAATTGGTGTGGGCGGTACTATCCCTGAGCTGTTGGTCCTGAGAAAGAAAGCAGGCTCAGGCCAAGTGGTGAAGGCCCATGCCTTTAATCCCAGTACTCAGGAAGCAGAGTTAGGTAGATCTCTGAGTTGGAGGCTAGCCTAGTCTACAGAGTGAGTTCCAGGACAGCTAGGGCTGTTATATAGAAAAACCCTGGAGAGAGAGAGAGAGAGAGAGAGAGAGAGAGAGAGAGAGAGAGAGAGAGAGAGAGAGAGAGAGAGAGAGAGAGAGAGAGAGAGGAGAGAGGAGAGAGAGGGAGAGAGAAGAGAAGAGAAGTAAAAAAGAAAAGAAAAGAAGAGAAAGCAGGGAGGGAGAAGAAGCAAACTGGCCAGGTGGTGGTGGTACACACTATTAATCCCAACCCCAGTACTTGGTATGCAGAGACAGGTGAATCTCTGTGAGTTGAAGACAAGCCTGGTCTGTAGTGAGAGTGCCAGATCAGACTCTAAAGTTACTCAGAGAAACCCTGTCTTGAAAAAACTATTCAAAAAGAAAGCAGGCTGAGAAAGCCCTGAGGAGCAAAAGAGTTAGCAGCACTCCTCCAGATTGCGTGTGCACTCAAGTACCTGCCTCCAGTACCTACCTCCAGGTTCCTCCCCTGTTTAAGTTCCTGTCCTGACTTACGTTAAATAGTATCAATGATGATAAAGCATAAACCAAGTAAATTCTTTCCTCCCCAAGTTGTTTTGGTCATGGTGTTTCATCCTAGCAATAGGAGCCTCAACTAGGACATCCAATTGCCTTCTTCTAAACACAAGACCACAGTTTCCCATTGATAACCTACCTGTTGCCTTCCTCAATCTTGTGAACTGGGTTGAAATAATCCCCTACATGATCAGTGTTTCCTCAATAATTGGATCTAGTCAATGAGTGAATTCTACCATGAGGGCAGAGTAGGAAATGAGATGTCCCTGATGTGGGATGCCCTTCTGTATGCTGTGAATATGTCTTATTACCATTGGTTAATAAAGAAGCTGATTTGCCCAAAAGTCAGGCAGAATAGAGCCAGGTGAAAAATTGAAGAAGAGATGCAAGGAAAAATAAAGCAGAATCAGAGAGACCCAGCAGCTGCCAGAGAAGCAAGATATGAGGTAACAAGCCATGAGCATTGTGGTAAAATATAGAATAATAAAAACGGGTTAATTTAAGTTGTAAGAGCATAGTTGACAATAAACTTAAGCTAATTGGCCAAACAGTTTGTAATCTATATTAAGCCTCAGAGTGATTATTTGGTGTAGGCCCATATTTCTACATGGTATGGTGACCAGAATCCCAGGCCATAGTTTGCACCTGCCTCACGGGAGGTGGCCAGTCACCTAGCCTGTCACCATCCCTAACAAAGGGTCAGGATGTTGTTCTTCTCCCTCTTTGTAATTTGGAGGATGCATGAAAAGAGATGCTAATTCAGCCTAGCTGGCATACAGAGCAGGAAGACTTGACAGAGCAGGCATAGGTAGATGTAGACGTGACTACAACTGGTCACCTGGTTACCTAGGAAACAGAATGCTAATGAATTTCCCCCTCAGTTTATGTTTTGGTATATAAGGCTGTTTGGAGAATAAACAGAGGAATTTTCAAGATGTGGACTCTGGATTTCATGAGGGATCACTGAGAATCTTCCTCCTGATAAAACCATGTGAACTGTGTCTTTAATCCCACGCCTCCCGTCTGGTCCAGAGAAATAATTTAGGGTCCAGGCTGGCACTGGACCCTGACATAGTGGTGCCCTAATGTGAGACTGATCCGCGAACCCCCAAAACACAGAAGTGACCAGATGTGCAGAGGAAAATGTGAGGAACCCGCGAGAGAAAATTTCACCACAGGTGGATACGTGAGTATGAGCGCTCAGAAATAGAGAATAGAATTTAAAGAAGTATAGAGAAGAGCAGGAAATTTAAATCGGAAATAAAAATCTGTAAATAACTAGTTAAATATATGGGATAAGAAAAGAGTATAGGGTTATGTATGTTGATAGCTAAAGGAAGTTAAGTGGAGCAGAAACAATGGCAGAGATATTTAGAATCCGTAAGCACGGTAGATGCGGAGATACAACTTTTATTGCTTGCTAAATGGGTAAGAGGTCGGATCTGAGTAAATTGGGGGGGCATGGGAGGGCTAAAGGAGGGAGGGAAAAGGCAGGAAGGGAAGCAGAGAAAAATATAGAGCTCAATAAATAAATAAATGGGTAGGAAAAGTGAAGGGAATAGGCAATTGGTCCAAGAATCGCCTAGGCTACCACTAAGATTGAGGCTCCATGTGCAGGCGCAGTAGCCAGCTGAATCTAACCCACCTGCAGGTTAGGTAAGCAGGAGACAGAGTAAGTTTGAAGAATAAATTTAACCCCACACAGTCAGCAGCCCAGTCAGTCAATATAGAACAGAGGAGAGGATTCAGGAATCCTTCTAATTTTATGATTAGAAGTTAAAATAAAAAGGATAGTTAAAAGTCGGCGTGGCTACACCTGCCAGAGCTTGTGACCGTCAGCTGGCAGAGGGACGGAGCTGTGTCCTACCTCCTACTGTGCGGTCCAGCTTCAGCTGGGAGCTGGACAGGCTGGTTTGCAGAAAAGGTAGCCTCAGGGAACTGCAGCTTCAGGATAATTAAAAATAAATAAGCAGGTTAAATATGCTTCTTTTCCATTTCACAGTTTTGCTTCTTTGTAAAAAATCTGCTGTTTGTAGACATATGAATTTGTATCCAAGGCGGATTGATATCAGCTCCTTTGATCCTCACATTCGTTTTTAATCTGTTTTCAGTACTGTGGCTCTATAGTGATGTTTTAAAGTCAGAAATTGTGATACATTCAGAAGTTCCTTAATTGTACAGGATTTTAAGACTGTTTAGGCTATCCTAAGCTTTTATTTTTTTCTTATAAAGTTGAGAATTGTTCTTTTGAGGTCAGTGAAGAATTTTGCTAAAATTTCAACGAGCATTTGCATTAAATCTGTAGATTGATTTCAGTAAGATTGTCATTTTTGCTATGTTGGTTCTACGGTCACAAAAGAATAGGAGACCTTTCCATTTCTGATGGCTTAAATTTCCTTCTTCAAAGATTTAAAGTTCTTATCATACAGGATTTTCCATTTGTTTGGTTACAGTTACTCCAAGATATTTTATGGTATTTGTAGCTATTTAAAGGATTATGTCTCTCATTCATCATTGGTATAAAAGAGGTGGAATTTGGGTTGTTTTCAGATTCTGTCTATGACAAAATAATTCTGCTATGAACATAATTAAGCACATGTCCTTATGGTATGGTTGAGCATCTTTTGCATCTGAGTTTTAAGATAGATTGTTGCCTAATTTTCTGAGAAATCGCCATACTAGGATCCAAAATGGCTGTGCTAGCTTGCACTTCCACCAGCAGTGGAGGAGTCTTTTTATTCCCTTTACCCCACATTCTTTTAAGCATAAATTGTCAGCAGTGGGTTTATTTTATTTTATTTTATTTTTATTGAGTTCTACTTTTTTCTCTGCTTCCCTCCCTACCTGTCCCCTCCCCTCAACTGTCTCCCAAGGTCCCCATGCTCCTAATTTAATCAGGGGATCTTGTCTTTTTCTACTTCCCATGTAGATCAGTTGTATGTAAGTCTCTCTTAGGGTCCTCATTGTTGTCTAAGTTCTCTGGGATTGTGATTTGTGGGCTGGTTTTCTTTGCTTTATGTTTAAAAACCACTTATGAGTGAGTACATGTGATAATTGTCTTTCTGTGTCTGGGTTACCTCACTCAAAATGATGTTTTCTAGCTCATCCATTTGTCAGCAAAATTCAAGATGTCATTATTCTTTCTGCCGTGTAGTACTCCATGTGTAAACGTACCACATTTTCCTTATCCATTCTTAGGTCTAAGGGCATTTAGGTTGTTTCCAGTTTCTGGCTATGACAAACAAAGCTGCTATAAACATAGTTGAGCACATGTTCTTTTGACACAATTAAGATCCTTTGGATATATACCCAAAAGGCATATTACTGTGTCTTGAGAAAGGGTGTTTTCTAATTTTCTGAGAAATTGCCACACTGACATCCAAAGGGGTTGTACCAGCTTGCACTCCCACCAGCAATGCAGAAATGTTCCCTTTACCTCACAACCTCTCCAGCATAAGTTGTCATCAGTGGTTTTGACCTTGGCCATTCTAACAGGTGTAAGATGGAATCTCAGAGTTGTTTTGATTTGTATTTCTCTGATGACTAAGGATGTTGAACATTTCCTTAAGTGTCTTTCAGCCATTTGAGATTCCTCTGTTGAGAGTTCTCTGTACTCCATTTTTTATTGGATTATTTGTTATTTATTGGATTATTAATTGTTGACTGACTTCTTGAGCTCTTTGTATATTTTGGAGATCAGACCTCTGTCTGATGTGGGGTTAGTGAAGATCTTTTCACATTCTGTGGGCTGTCATTTTGTTTTTTTGACCATGTCCTTTGCTTTACAGAAGCTGTTCAGTTTCAGGAGGTCCCATTTATTAATTGTTTCTCTCAGGGTCTGTGTCAGCCGTGTTTTTAATCTTGGTAATTCTTACAGAGATAAGACAGAATCTCCGAGTTCTGATTTGCATTCCTCTAATTATTAAGGATGTTGAGCCTTTTTTAAGTGTCTTTCAGTCATTTTAAGATCATTTGTTGAGTTTTCAGTTTAGGTCTGTACCATATTTTTATTGGATTATTTGTTCTTTTGATGACTAATTCCCTGAGTTCCTCGTATGTCTTGGGAGTGGATTAGTGGTAAGGCAAGATCGTTTCCCATTCTATAGGCTGATATTGGGTCTTGTTGACTATGTCCTTTGCTATACAGAAGCTTCTCAGTTCAGGAGATCTCATTTATTAAATGTTTCTGTCAATGTCTGTGCCACTGAGTCTATGTTTGAGATGTACCAATGCATTCAAATGTACCTCTAACTTTTTCTTCTGTGAGGTTCAATGTGGTTAGTTTTATGTTGAGGTCTTTGATTCATTTAAACTTGAGTTTTGTGCGTAGGGATGAATATGGATCTGCTTTCATTCTTCCATGTGTTGCTTGTCCAGTTATGCCAGCATCATTAGTTGAATATGCTTTCTTTTTACATTTTCCTATCAGCTAGACAGACTTGCAGCTTAAAAATGGGAGAGTTTACAAACTTTTAATTAGATATACAATGGTTAAAGCCTTAGTTATAATATTCTTGTACAAGACCTTGAGCCACTAAGTAAAATTCTTAAAGGGGGCAATGAGTCAATTTCCAATAGAGAGCTTATAGGTACTCTAGCAGGTACCTGTCTGTATAGATCAAGAGGTAGAGTATACAATAATCAGCAATTACAGTATATTAATTATGATTAGCTATGGCAGATGTGTGTATTAAGTGCAAAACATATTCTACAGCAGTTTTATGAAAAAATAGAATGCTTTTTATGGCTGCACCTTCCTGTTTTCGCCAGTTAAGATATTAAACTCTTAATTTAAAGCAGTAGCTTGTCTAATACAAAAGAGCAAAATGAAATCTAGAAGATATTTTAGCAGAGTACTGACTATGATCAATGTTTCTTATACTAAAGAATAGATTGATTAATAATTTTAAGAGAGTGATTCTTGGACAATTGTATTTGCTCAATTCAAAAGCAAGAGTAATAAACTTTTCACAGATGATCATTGCTGCAATCCACACACCTATATATTGCTGAAGTTATAGCTAAAGATCCCTTAAAGGATGTTATGCGGAATTTTACAAATGGCTCTTCCAATGGAAGAACTGCATATATGGTTCATAATGAAAAGGAATTGTGGAGCATACCTTGCTCCTTGAAAACAACTTAAGAGGAAAAAAGTTGCAAACATCTGCTGCAGACAGATATGGCATGGTGACATCAAGGTGACCTTGCTAAGGCGAGGTGAAAAAGCCCTTGTAATGAATTGTGAAAAGACCTGCCCTATATTAATTTGGGGCTGAGGATGTGTTTATGCTTTTTTTCATAGAAAGAAAATAAAGCTGGATGAGATGACTGCATATATCTTAGTGTCTGGGCTAGCACTGGACCCTGACATTTTGGGAACTGCTCGGTGAAAAGAAACCACATGTTACATGTCCCTCTCTACATGGTTCTATGCAGCATGTATCTATCTCTAAGAAAAAACTTAACGGCTATCATTTTGTTTATTTGTCTCATAGTTCTATATTTATATAAGTTACTTGAATAATTTTTATATAAAGACAAATACTGTGATTAAGCACAATGTGTTTCTCCAATTGAAACAGAAACACAAGCCATAACTGGGCATGTAAAGTACCATTGTCCATAAAATATATGTTGAATGGAGTTGAAGAAATAGGAAAAGAGACCTGAGTGGGAAGACAGATCACTCCAATGCATTGTCTCCTAGTTTTGAAATTCACTATGAATGTGATAAGAAGGCTTTACACATAAGAGTTTGTATAGTTCCTTGTTTTGCAATGACAAAAAACAATGCATTTAATGACTTACAACAGCTCCATTCCATTGTTCCCTTTCATTGTCAAAAATCTGACAATTGGTCTTATCGGACAGAGAAAGAATATGTTATGTTACTTCTAGAAGTTCTAGGACAAATTGCTGTTCCCTATTCATTCAGGTTTAGTCTCATTTTGTTTACTTACAGTTCTAAGATTGGGATCTCTGTGTCTTTGTTGACAGTTAGCTAAGGCCATTCCCAGCTTCCAGAGTCTTCCCTTCATTCTTGTGCCCGTGCCCTCTTTTGTTAATAAAACCACAAGAGAAAATTATTTCTCTCCTATACTTGGAAAGTCTCCATTCTTGTTCCTACCATGCTTCTCTAAATTGTGTTCTTGTTTTCTTCTCCTCAGTGTGAGATGGGCCTACCTCGAGAATCCCAGGCAACCTCAGTCACAAATTTCATTCCCTTAATTAGAGCTATGAAAGCATTTCCCACGTAAATTAACACATTCACAGATTTTAAAGTTCAAGCTAGAGATGCATCTTTAAAGAACTGTCATTCTACCTTCTGCAGCATCACTACTACGACTTTAATGCATCACTACTATAATTTTCATAATTTTAATAGCATATGTTGCAGAAATGGAATCATAATGAAGAATGTTTATAAACAGTGCATACAGACATCCACCATCCTCAAAGCAACAAAGTATTTTATCTGTGATATTTACAGTAAATGCAGTCTTCTTTACTTAGACCCACTTTATCTCCAAGTGACATCTACAGTGCATACAATGGCATAAAACTAAGTCAGATCTTATGTTCTTCTTTCCTGAAGCATGTAATCCATAGTTGGGTAATCCATGTTAGAGTACTGAAGCAAATGGCCACACATTATCTCTTCTGTCTGGCAAATGATAACATTCCTGCTTTCAAATTAAATTTAGCTGGACACAAACGACAGATGTGACTTCTTAAGATTAATGTAGAGACTATTGGATTGAGGAGATTGCTCCGAAGTTAAAAGTCTTCACAAATTTTGCAGAAAATTGGATTCAGTTCACAACACCCTCATCGGGCTGCTCATAACTTGTAACTCCAGTTCCAAGGGTGAAGGTGTGTGGTTGATCGGCAGTTATGATTCACCAGACAAGCTTTAATATATATAAGTCAGTTTTAATAAAGGAAAGGAAAGGGAACTTACAAATCCAAGGTTCCAGCGAGGAGGGCAGGAAAACAAAAAGAGAGAGCAGGCTGCAGGCCCGCAAGATTTTATAAGTCAATATTAGCCTAAGGGGGACACGCCTAAGAGGGACACGCCTAAGAGGGACACGCCTTTAAACCAAGGGGGACACGCCTTACAAAACAAGGTTTTGGGCTAGGCTTCCCCTTCATCTCCCCCTTTTGTCTAAATAAGACAGAACCAAACCAAATACAACTATATTCAATAGGAACAAATAATAAATATAAAATTACAAACAATATTAAGAAGAAACATATAACAAAAGTTTTACTAAGCATTCTATTTCAAGGAGTCTAAATAATGTAGAGGGTAACTACAATTATCTAATCTTCAACCCCATCAAAGATCTGAGAAGGGAAGTAATATTACTTAAGCAACCAGGAAGTACAAACAAGAAACTTCCAAAATGTGCAACAAATGACAGAGACAACTAACTACCTGGGCAGTCACCCAAAGTTTCGTTTTGCAATGTTGAGGCAACCAACTTTGGCTAAGGCCTAACACAACTGACATAACATTTTTCAAAGGCAAGGAACTTTTTGTAGAACTGTCCAACCCTGTCTTGGCAAGATAAGACAATCCTGTTTTTATCCATTTACGGATACTCTGAAACTCTGTCAGTGGTCGAGGTATGGGCTTTTTCTTTGCCTAAAGGCCACTTCTGCCAAGAAGACAAGCTCCCAGTGGAGTGTCTTTGGTGCTCAACATTCTCTCGGGAGTAGAGTGGTGTTGCCAGGAGTGATTGTGTCTCATAAGTACCAAACTCTAGGTTAGATTAAAGGCCATGTTCTACAGCTCTTCAAAGAGGTCGAAGATTATACTATCTATACTAAATATAATTTCTATGTATCTAAAAACCTGAAAAACAACTGTGCAATAAATGAGGACAATATCCCCAAACGTAAACAATGTCATTATACAAATAATATCAGAGGTAGAAATGTACATTGCAATATGATAAATATCTCAATATAACAATTGTTTTAAACAGAGGTAGAAGCATACTCTCATACAATAGAGGTAGAAGCATACTCACATACAATGTTCAATATACAAGAATCAACACCAATGCAATTTTCTAATAACAATAATTCACAAATACTAATCATCCCATCAAACCAGGTAATCCCCCCCCCCTTTTTTTTTTTTCATAAACACCCCTGAGTCCATATAATACCTCCCCCATCCCCTCAACCCTATACCATCTACTAAATGATGTCCCTAAACCAGAGGGCAAACTCTGTTGGGAGAGGGGGCGTCGTCCTCTAAGATTGCTTCTAGCTGACATGGGGGCGACGTTCTTCTCAGGGGGTTCCATGAAAGCAAATGATGGTAAAATTCCCAGAATAACATTTGGTCGAGGAAATTGTAACTAGCCTCTGAGTGTTTTGAGGAGGTCCGGCCAGAGTGTTGTCAAAATTGTACACCATTTGAAACTGTCTTGTATAGTTGGTACCAAAAAAAAAAAAAACCAAAAAAAGGTCTAATTTTAGCGCTATTAAAAAACATGACGTCATAGTAACCAGGTGAAATTGATGTTGTGGGGCCCCATCTTCATCCTGGAAACTTCAAAGATTACTGAAGGAAAATTTGTTGTTTGTTACAGGAAAGGTAAACATTATCTACAAAGACATATACAGACATATATATTCGATGGAAGGTATAATAAAGACAGATATGAGGAAAGGCAAAGAAAGTTTATCAAGTATCATCATCATCATCATCATCATCATCATTATCATTATTATTATTATTATTATTATTATTATTCTGTCCCATTTCATGGCTCCTGACCTGAGACAGAAACTCTGAGATATCTCTTATAAACAGGCTTGGAATTGAAGAAGGACTGAGCCATAGTCCAACTCCAAAACCAGCTCTATATACATATAAATAAAGGCACAGTATATATGTAAAAAAAATGTTTTATACTTACTAAACATATTCGGGTTCTGTGTTGATCCATATTAGGTTGTAACTAGTGTCCATGCATCAGTATTTAAATATCCAGGGTCCCTTAAGTTCTTTGAAGATGAGTGGTTTCCTGTGGAGATAAGAAAAGAACCCTGCCCCCAACCTATATGCTTTTCTTACCATCAGTATGATCATCATCCTTGTGAATGAATTATTTTTCTTTTCCAAGGGGCTTCTTCTCTTCAAACCGAACCTTTATTAATTTTGACGGTATCCACAATTTTTCCTCTCCTGTGGAGACAAGAGCAAAACCCCTTCCCCAACGCAGCACATCTCCTGGCTTCCACTGCGAGGTCAGCACATCCTTGAAATAAACTGGTTGATTTAATTCAGCAGACTTTTCCATTATCCAATGTCTTTCTGCAGCCGTTGTCCCCTTCTCATTAGCGTTGAGAAAATTCAAGGTTAATAAAGCACTATGTAACCTATTTCTAGGGGTGTTTTCCACCCCTTTCTGTTTGTTTAACATGTCTTTTATAGTTCTATTTGATCTTTCTATGACTGCTTGACCTGTAGGATTGTATGGTATACCTGTAACATGCTTAATATTGTAATAAGCAAAAAACTGTTTCATTTTCCTAGAAACATAAGCTGGACCATTATCCGTCTTTATTTGTGTAGGTATACCCATGATGGCCATAACTTCTAATAAATGAGTGATTACTGAATCAGCTTTTTCTGAGCTTAAAGCAGTTGCCCATTGAAAACCTGAATAAGTGTCAATGGTGTGGTGTACATATTTTAATTTGCCAAATTCTGCAAAGTGAAACACATCCATCTGCCAGATTTCATTCCTTTGAGTGCCCTTTGGATTAGCCCCTGCAGGCAGTGGTGTTTGGTTATAAAAAGAGCAAGTAGGGCATTTCTTTACAATCTCCTTAGCTTGTTGCCATGTAATAGAAAATTCTTTCTTCAAGCCTTTGCTATTGACATGATGTTTTTTATGAAATTCAGAGGCCTGCAGCACACTACCAATCAACAATTGATCAATTTCTGCATTACCTTTTGCTAGAGGACCTGGCAGACCCGTATGGGATCTGATGTGTGTTATATACATAGGGCAAAGCCTGTTCCTGATCATGTCTTGTACCTGGATAAACAATGAGGTTAGTTCTGTATCATCAGGTATAAATTCAGCAGTTTCAATATGTAAGATTACTCTTTCTGCATATTGTGAATCAGTAACTATATTAAGCGGTTCTTTAAAATCCCTTACCACCATAAGAATGGCATATAATTCTGCCTTCTGGACAGAATCATAAGGGCTTTGTTCCACCTTACTCAAATCTTCTGATTTGTAACCTGCTTTCCCTGATTTATTAGCATCAGTATAAAATGTACGTGCTCCAGTTATTGGAGCATCACGGATGATTCGGGGGAGAATCCAAGAAGTTCTCTTTATAAAGTTAAGCCTCTTGCTTTTCGGATAGTTGTTATTGATTTCTCCCAAAAAATTAGCGCAAGCTCTTTGCCATGGTTCGTTATCTTCCCACAATTTTTTTAGTTCATCAGCAGTGAAAGGAACTATAATTTCTGCTGGGTCTATGCCTGCTAGTTGACGAAGTCTCAATTTGCCTTTTATAATTAATTCAGAGACTTTTTCCACATAAGTTTTTATTTTCTTACTTGGTTTATGTGGTAAAAAGATCCATTCTAAGATAATATCATCTCTCTGCATTAAAATTCCTGTAGGAGAAATTTTGGAAGGCAATATGACGAGAATACAACTGAGCTCTGGATTCACCCTGTCCACATGTGTCTCTTGTAATTTCTCTTCAATCATTCTCAGCTCCTTTTCTGCTTCAGCTGTTAATTCTCTGGGACTGTTTAAGTCTTTTTCACCATCCAAGGTTTTATTTAAATGAATTATCATATCAGGTGTTATGCCAACAGCTGGTCGTAAGCTTGAAATGTCTCCTAACAACCTTTGAAAGTCATTGAGAGTCCGTAACCGATCTCTCCTAATTTGTGCTTTTTGTGTCTTAATTTTTTGTAAACCTATTTTATAACCTAGATAATTAACAGAATCTCCTCTCTGAATTTTTTCAGGAGCAATCTGCAATCCCCATTTAGGTAAAAGTATTTTTACTTCTTCAAACAGTCTTTCTAAAGTAGCCATGTTTGAATCAGATAACAGAATATCATCCATGTAATGATAAATTATCGACTTGGGAAATTGCTTGCGTATTATTTGCAATGGTTGATTTACAAAATATTGGCACAGGGTGGGAGAGTTCAACATGCCCTGTGGGAGGACGGTCCACTGGTATCTCCTTGTAGGTTGAGAGTTATTATAAGTAGGCACTGTGAAGGCAAACTTTTCTTTGTCTTTTTCTTGTAAAGGTATAGTGAAGAAACAATCCTTTAAATCAATTACTATGAGAGGCCATCCTTTTGGTAATAAAGATGGCAGAGGAATTCCAGATTGCAGAGAGCCCATAGGTTGAATAACCTTATTGATAGCCCTGAGATCTGTCACCATTCTCCACTTACCAGATTTTTTCTTAACAACAAATACAGGAGAATTCCAAGGGCTGGTAGATTCTTCTATATGTCGAGCATCTAATTGCTCTTGTACCAGCTGTTCTAAAGCCTGCAACTTTTCCTCAGCTAAAGGCCATTGCTTTGTCCATATTGGTTTCTCAGTCAACCATTTTAGAGGCAGTGCTGTTTGTATCTCTGAAGGGCCATCAATTGCTTTGCATTCTTGTACAGCCCGAACAGCCGGTTTCCGCCTTCTGTAATATCTTTTAATATTTCCCTCGGTGATATAGGCTCTAGAAGCAGCAGGAATGTTAATTTGGGTATTCCATTGCTGCAACAGGTCACGGCCCCATAAATTCACTGCAATATTGGCTACATATGGCCTTAATTTTGCTCTTTGTCCTTCTGGCCCTATGCATTCAACCCATCTCGTGCTCTGCCTTACTTGAGATAGGGTTCCAATTCCCAGGAACTGAACATTTACATCCTGAAGAGGCCAATGCGGATGCCAAGATTCTGGAGTAATGATACTTACATCCGCACCTGTGTCCAGTAGGCCAGTAATAAAAACGCCATTTACACACACTCTTAACTTTGGTCTTTGTTCATTTATAAAAGTCTGCCAAAATACACGTAACTCATCTTTCAGGCCATTTTTGCTTTTAACAGCAGGCATGGGGCTTTCTAATTTTCTTGATGAGGCATGTTCTCGGCAGTAACCGGAAATGACTGGACCACATTCGCCATGGGGGCCTGCGAGAGGCCCCCCATTGAGTTTCCCAGTGGCAACAGGTTGCCTTGTCTATCTCTTGTTGACCTGCACTCATTTGTCCAGTGTCTGCCTTTTCCACATCTCCTACATATACCTGAAGGCTGAGTCCTCCTACGTCTGTTATTTCTAGAAGAGGCATTATTATTATTATTGTTATTATTATTATTATTATTGTTGTTATTATTATTATTATTATTTCTGAAAATCCGTTGTCTGCAATTCCTTTTAATATGTCCCATCTTGCCACAATTAAAACATTTGGTAACTTGATGCCTCCTTTTTGCATTAGAAATTGCTTCTTCGACCCATGCTTCAGTGCCATAGTCAAATGATTCAACATTCATTGTATGTAAGACCCATTCGTCCAAGGGCGCTGATCTCATCTTTAAAGGCCCCAGGATCCTTTTACACTCCACATTGGCATTCTCATAAGCCAAAGATTCAATTATTATACGTCTTGCTTCTGGGTCAGATATCCCTATCTGTACAGCTTTAGTTAGCCTTTGTAAAAAATCACTAAAGGGTTCTCTCTGACCCTGTTTAACTCTGATATATGATTCCAGTCTCTGTCCTGGGTCTTGAACCCTGTCCCAAGCCTTTAAAGCTGCTGTAGTACATATGGATAAGGTGTGTTCATCATAATTCGCTTGTTCCAGAGGATCGGAGAAAAGTCCTTCACCTAGAATTTGATCTAGGGAGATCTCAATTCCCTTTGCTCTTTCCTGCTGTTCTAAAAGTTTAGCCTCTTGTCTGAACATGCATTTCCAATTTAATTGTGACCCACTCTCTAGAACAGCTGATACTAATTGTACCCAATCATGAGGCGTTGCCTTATTGCTTATAGACCAAGTTTTGAGCATCTCTCTAACAAAGGACGAATGTAGCCCAAAGTTCATAATGGCTTGTTTAATTTCTTTGAGATCATTCATACGGACGGGTTCCCATGTATATTCCTTGATGACTTTAGGGTTTTTGGAACCAGTCACCTTTTCTGACGTTACTATTGGAAAGGCAGGTAGAACTTTATGGAAATTATCCCGGAGAGTTTTACTCATTGACGGAGTTAAATTTCGCCTTTGTACCGTTTGCTCCTGTTCTATAATTTCCTCAATCTTTTCTAATCTGCTTACTATTGCCTTCTGTAAGGCCTGGATCTCCTGTCCAGAATTATGCTCCAAGGCCTTCATGGAGGATTCCAAAACATGAAGTTTGTCCAGTAGAGTTAGTGTCTCATCCTTGGATAGAATTTTCATGGCCTGAATTGTGCCTTCTTGTATTGACAATCTGTCAGCCAATCTGTCATATCCTTTAGACAAAGTCCGATTTTCACATTCAGCAGTTTTAATTCTCTCTGATAATGTTTCAGACAGGGACTGAAGTTTACGATCCAAATCAGCTGTTCTCTCCTCCGCAGCAATGAGTCTCTCCTTAATATCAGACTGTAGTTTTTCTAAATTTTGCTCATTTGACCGAGTCATATCAGACAAAGCCTTATTCCCTTCCTTGAGACCTTCAAACTCTTTCTTGGTGTCCGTCTGAATTGTTTTTGCAAATACCTCGACCGACTTAAAGTTGTTACTCAAAACAGTTGTGCCCTTTCTTAAGCATTCAACCTCTGACCTAAGAATCCTGGTTTCATTCTGTAAGGACTTTATCATTTTTCTATTTTCAAACCATGTAAGGGAGAAACCAAATACGAGAAAAATTGCAAGCCCTATAAACATCCAAGTTATGGGAATATCATATGTATCCTGTAATATTTCTACCATAGTACAATTAAATAGACTGCAGAAGTTTTCAACGGTGATATGGTCAGACATTTTTTTTTTTTTTTTTTTTTTAATCAAAAGAAATTTTACCTGAAATGACCGTTCCCTGCCAGTAGGTTGCTAGGGCAATAACCGCTCGGCCAAACCGAGTCTGCAGTACCTGAGGAGCTCGAATGTTGGGACTCCGGCAGTAACCGCTAGTCTCTGGCAGGTCAGGGCCCAGGCCGAACTCAGCCGGGACTGGTGCTGCCTGAGGGGTTAGCGAGCTCGGACTGAGTCACCCGAGCACACACACGTCCTTTGCTCCGTACAAGCGGGGCTGGGACAGGCTAGTCTGGGAAACTGCTCTGAAGCAATCAAGAGCCCAAGGCCGAATCCCTGCCACGCAGTGTGGGAACTGGAGCTGAAGGCTCCCAAATGCCCTAGTTGGACGCCAAATGAAGGTGTGTGGTTGATCGGCAGTTATGATTCACCAGACAAGCTTTAATATATATAAGTCAGTTTTAATAAAGGAAAGGAAAGGGAACTTACAAATCCAAGGTTCCAGCGAGGAGGGCAGGAAAACAAAAAGAGAGAGCAGGCTGCAGGCCCGCAAGATTTTATAAGTCAATATTAGCCTAAGGGGGACACGCCTAAGAGGGACACGCCTAAGAGGGACACGCCTTTAAACCAAGGGGGACACGCCTTACAAAACAAGGTTTTGGGCTAGGCTTCCCCTTCACAAGGGCATCTGACACTCTCTTCAGGCATCTCTGGATGTTGACTATACATGGTACATATACAGACAAGCAGACACACATACACATACTTAAATATTTTAAATATGGATGCCATCATTGCCATACAGATACATTCAGAGTCTGTATCTGTACCAAAGTCAGGTACACTATGGTTTGATTCATTGAACATCAGCCCTGTGTGAAAAGTGATAAAGAAAATGGAAGATCAGTGGGAATTAAAGGAACAAGCTTCTATTCTCTCTTTGCCATTTATACTCATGAATCTTTAGAAGCATCACTTCAGTCCACAGACTTCTTCAGTTGTAGAATGAGAAAGGTGGGAGAAAATATTTCCTTAAGCCTGTAAATCACTATCGTTATTATATCAGAGCTTTAGTTGGAGTCATGTGAAGTATCTCGCTTTTATTGGCATTCCCAATAAAACTCATGAAATAACTGTATTTCAATATTTAAACTCAAGAACTCGTGAAATAATTGTATTTCAATATTTAAACTGATATATAGGAACTTGTGCTATTATCTATTGGAAGCTGTGTTTTACTTTTTTATGTTATCTTTGGTTATTTCTCTGACCTTTGAAAAATGAGAACACACATATTTTACTCGGCAGAAGAGGAAATACCATGTCATTTCAGGCCCTTTGGATCTTGATTACTTGGGCTTGATGCATTGGCACCCACTTAGCCTTGGTCTCCTTTTTCCTAATCTGTATTATTCATACAATGATGACAGCTAACACCCATGAACCTGAGATAGAGTGGATGAGCTAACATTGAACGCCTTATACACAGACTGACACATGGCAACTGTTAATAAATGTGGGCTACTAATAAAATCTAAGGATTTATTTATTTATTAAAACTTTTTTTCTGTTCACGGGTATTTTCCATGCATGTATGTATGTGCAGAATGTGCAAGTCTGATGCTCACAGAGGCCAGAAGTAGGCATCAGGTACCCTGAAACTGGCATTACAGATGGTTATGAACCACCTTGTGAATACTGGGTTGAACCCAGGTCCTCTGGAAGAGCAACCAATGCTCTTAACTACTGAGGCATCTCTCAAGCTCAATCTTGACATAGTCATCAGGGATTTCTCTAATATGAATCTGCTTCTGAATGCCTGTGTTCCTCCGGGTGATGGAACCTATTTTGCTGAGTAATAGGAATGAAGATAAGAAAAACACTTGCAGCAGAATTACCCTTGGGATCTTGGTGGAGAACCTAATAGGGCTGAAGCTGATTTCTTTTGTTTGTTTGCTTGCTTGTTTCTGTATATGCAGTTTAATAATACATTTGAGTTTAAGAAAAACCTGGATATCTTAAATTTTTATGGCTCCAAAATTAGGCCCTATGATCCTATGTGGTGAAGGGATGTAGTACATGGTCCTCACATATGCTGCCTATCTGTGGACACTGGTTGTTTATGATGATTAGGACAGAGTTCAGGGTAAAGATATGAAATCCAGAATTTAACTGCACACACAGGACATGTATCCTTGTCCTTTCTTCAAATGTTAAACTTTCACATCTGTTTTAAGAGGATCCTTGTTTGTTCCTGGCTGCTCAGCACCAAAATAACCACACAGAAACTATATTATTTGCAATACTGTTTGGCCAATAGCTTAAGAGTATTTCTGGCTAACACTTATATCCTAAACTAACCCATCACCATTTATCTGTGTATTGCCATGTGACTGTGGCTTATCAGCAAAGTTTCAGCATATCTATCTCTGCCTGCAGCTCCATGGCTTCTCCTGGCTCTGCCTTCTTTCTCCCAACATTCTGTTTAGTTTTCCTTGCCTATCTCTGCTCTATCCTATCACAGGCCCAAAACAGCCTCTTTATTAACCAATGTTATTCACAGCATACTGAGGGGAATCCTACATCCCACACCTATTTCCAAGTCTGTGGTAGAAGGGGCCACACAATATCTCCAGTCACCCTTTTAGAGTAAGTGCCCGTGTCTAGGAAGACTGCAGAAACTGATGTAATCAGAGGTTCAATTTATGTTTTCCTCTGGGTTATTTCAAAATAAGGCAGTTAAAATAGATCCACACTAGAAAAATCTACATAGTTTCAGGGTCCACAGTCCCTTATTTTCATTAAAATCATTAGAAGTTAGGATCCTCTTATGAGAATGCACATATAATGTCTGTCCTTCTGAGACCGAGTCATCTCATTGAATGTAACACTTTTCAGTTCTGTCCATTTTCTTTTAGATTTCATCATCTCATTTTTCTTACCCAGGAAAATTGTAAGATATATATATAGTAAGATATATATATATATATATATATATATATATAATATCTTGTTATACATTCTTCTCTGTATGGACATCTAGGCTATTTTGAACATTAGCATGTTCTGATCAGTTTTTTCTTTGTTTTGTGACACAAGTTAGATTCATCTGAGAAAAGGGAATCTCAGTTGAGAAAATGTTATACATCAGCGTAGCCTAGAGGCAAGCCTGTGGGGCATTTTCTTGATTGATGATTGACGTGGGAGGGCTCAACCACTGTGGGAAGTATCACCCCTGCGCAGGTGATCCTGGGTGCTGTAAGAAAGGAAGTTGAGTAAGTCATGGGGATCAAGCCAGTAAGCAATGTTCCCCAAAACTTTCTACTTTAGCTCCTATCTGAAGTACCTGCCATAAAAGTCTCCTTTTATGCTGTCCTGTAAACTATAAGATGAAACAAACCCTTCCTTCCCCTTGTTGGCTTATTCAGTGTTTTAACACAACCATAGAAAGCAAAGTAAGGCAGGGAGTAATAAGCATGGACGTTCAAGTATATTGTCAGCGTGTAGAGTCCTTTGGATAGATCATCTGCAGAGGTACAGCCCCGGTCACATGGCATTTGTACATTTGGTATCGTGAAGAGTATTCCTACTGATTCCCATAATGGTGGTATTAGCAGTTTCCCTACAGCAAACATGTCCATTAGGAGAATTTCTCCCATATGTTGTGGAATAAAATCAAGATACACAGGTTAGATAGCAGGCCTCTGTTACTTTCATTGGTTAATTAATAAAGAAAACTGCCTTGGCCCTTTAAAAGAACAGAAAAGCCGGGCGGTGGTGGCGCACGCCTTTAATCCCAGCACTCGGGAGGCAGAGGCAGGCGGATCTCTGTGAGTTCGAGACCAGCCTGGTCTACAAGAGCTAGGTCCAGGACAGGCTCTAGAAACTACAGGGAAACCCTGTCTCGAAAAATCAAAATAAATAAATAAATAAATAAATAAATAAAAGAACAGAAAATTAAGTAGGCGGAGTAGACAGAACAGAATGCTGGGTAGCAGGAGTGGGGAGACGCTTCAGGCAGTTGCCATATGCAGTAGCCATGCTTCTCCTCTCTGAGATGGATGCAGGTTAAGACCTCTCCTGGACGTGCCATAGAGAGATTTCCTGTTTCGGCAATAGCGGCAGAGAAAAAGCTGAGTCATTTTAAAAACGCGGCTTTCTGGTGCTGTGAGCAGGATTTGAACCTGCGCGGGAATAACCCATTGGGTTTCGACTATTGTATGCATGCATGTTTCTACCTCTGTTTAAAACATTTATATATTGATATATATTGTATTGATATATATATTGTATGTATTTACCATATTGCATTGTATATTTGTACATTATTTATATTTGGAGGTCATATTGTCCTCATTTATTGCACAGTTGTTTATTGTCTTAGTCTTTAAGTTAGATAGGTATTGAGAATTATATAGATCAGTAGTCATCTATGTTTGTCATTTATAATTAGACTAATCAGGTTCGTTAAATAAATAGAGATTTTACTCAGAATAGATAGATAATCTTCAACCTCTTCAAAGAGCTGTAGAAAATGGCCTTTAATTTAACTCAGAGTTCCATGGTAGACAAATAATTTGGTAGCAAGACACAATTGCTCCTGGCAACACCGATCTATTACCGAGAGAATGTTGAGCACCAAAGACACTCCACGTGGAGCCTTTCTTCTTGGCAGAACTGGCCTTTGGGCAAAGAAATGCCCATACCTCAACCACTGACAGATACAGAGTATCCATAAATGGATAAAACAGGACTGTCATATCCTGCCAAGACAGGGTAAGATAGTTCTGAAAAGTTTCTTGCCTTTGAAAATGGTATGTCAGTTACATTAGGCCTTAGCCAAAGTTGGTTGCTTCAACGCTGCAAACGTGACTTTGGTGATTGTCCAGGTAGCTAGTTGTCTCTGTGATTTGTTGCATGTTTTAGAAGTTGTTTGAATGCACTTCCTAATTACTCAGGTAACATTATTTTCCTTCTCAGATCTTCGATGGGGTTGAAGACTATATAAATGTAGTTACTTTCCTCTCATGACTTGGCCAAGTTATTTATTATACAAGACTTAAGCTAGTTAGAATAGGATATTTGTGTTTATTGTATATAATTTCATAGTAGGTTTAGAACTCTCTTACTTTAACAAAAGGGGGAGGTGTTGCGGGAGCTCCTTCTGCTCCTTCAGCCAATAGCCGCTGAGATACCAGCCCATTGGGGCGTGGTCTCTCTTTTTAAAAATGCGGCCACTTCCCTCCGATTGCTCTGGCTTCTGGCTCCGCTTCTGACGACTAGGCTCCCTTCCTGATTGCGCAGAGGGCTGTTGTCTGGGACGGTGATCTGTAAGTTTTCCCCTTTAAATAAATAACCATTCTATTAATCATAATTCCAAACTGGTGTGGAATTGTTTGTGATTTACGCCATCAGGCCTCCACTCATGTTATTGGGACCCATGCCAATCTGTGATGAGAGACCCATTAACACTGACCAGTGGACGTTCTGATCTACATCAAGAGACTAGACGAGGCCTCCACCCCTTCCTCAGCTCTGCACAGAAGGCGTCTTCCCCTTGTCTCACTCTTCTTTTGTATCCAGATTCACAGTCACTAGTGTGTTTGCTTATGAAGGACTCTGCTCTGGTGATTAAGGACCTAAAGCAGATAATTACCCTGTGATTTGCCAGCATTGCACTGGCTGGTATTTCTCGAAGTTGGATTGCTATATAAATATTACCTGTGTGCTGTGTCAGCTTATTGCCCACCTTGAGAGCAATCTCCCTGTTAGTTTTATGGCACATTAAGTCTCCTTTTGGAATGAATTGGGTTTGTCTGAGTAGGATTGGTTACATCAGAATAAAAGAGTAAACAGCGGGGATGGCTGGGAAGCTATAAAAGAGAGGCATTAGGGGAGGGAGAGGGGAAGGAGGGGGGAACATGTTCAAAGGAAAGGTTTAAAATGATAAACTAATAGGGATGGTGACAGCCTGAGAGGGTTATGCTTAATGCCCAGAGTGTGCCTGCTACAATAAAGGTGTGAGTCAGACGACGGGGTAACACTTCGAGCTGCAGGAAGGAAATTATCTGGGGTTGAGAAGAGAAATGTTAGTATTCATTAAATGTCTCCCCTGTGTTTTTCGCCACACTCCCAAGCCGTCTGTCAACACATACTTCCTGACCTTCAGTAAGCAGTTCCATTACACTGGCAGGATCCCAGTTTACCAGCCTCCGTGACCTTTACCATCCCCAAGATCACCAAGGGCAACAGCTAGGGGGCAGAATGAGAAAGGACTCAGCATGCCGCATAGGTGCTGAGAAGTAGGTTTTGCCTGCTCTCTCTTAAGCTCCTATGTCAGAACACAGCATTCTGTGTGTTCCTGTGTACCCAATCCTGGCATGAAGTTCTCAGTGAGTATTTGTTAATTTTGCCAAAAATTCGGAGGATGTAAGGAGCAGAAAGTGCATTTGTAAAAGTGCCTACAAACTGTATTTGATTACTTGGCATGAATCTCGGTACAAGGTTTGATCCTTTCTAACGCAGTTTCCTTTATTAATTACAAAATGCCTGAGGTCTGGAATTTATTCAGATCCACTTGATAAAGAAAAATAGATGGTTTGAGGTTGAATTGTGTTGTGCAGATGAATTTATGGTTGTTTATAACTTTGGGTCTTTGAGAAAGGGGCTCACCGTGTTGCCCTATCTGGTCTGAAACCCTCAGTGTAGACAAAGCTGGTTTTGAATTCAGAGATCTACCTGCCCCTGACTCCTTTCCAAGTGCTGTGGTTAAAGGAATGCATCATTATACCCAGACCACGGATAAGAATTTATAATACTCTGTGCACCCAATACAGTATTTCCTCCATAAAGTACTAGAGGAGTTCTTTATTCTGTATAATTGAATGAAGACAAAAATCAAGGTGAAGGATAGGGTTTACAATGAAGGATAAAAATGATGCAACAGTGTGTGAGTGTGTGTGTATGTGTGTGTGTATGTATATGAGAGAGTGTGAGTGTACATATATGATGTCTCTGATTGTATGAGTGTATGTGTGCAAGAGTATTGAAAGTGTATTGTATAGTAAGTGTATAGTACACATGTGGGAATATGTGTGAGTGGGTGCAAGTATGTGATTTGTGTGAGTATGCGAGTGTGTATGAGAGAGTATGTGATTGTGGTATATGATTGTGGTGTGAGTGTGTGGTATATGTGAGTACATGTAAATTTGTTTGTGTGTTGTAAGTGTTTGGTGTATGTGTGCACATATGATTAGTTTGCTACTTTAAAATATACATAAATTAGAAATTTTATGTGTATGTAAAATTTATGTATATTTTAGAAGGAGGAAGAATATTATAAAGATTAAAGATAGATGTTGAAAATTTCTTGTTTTATATGTTTAAGCTGAGTATCAAGTAAATATTTAACATAATTAGAAATAAGATCATAAATTGTTTTCTAAAAATTAAAGTCATAATGAAAACTATGTGTGTACTAAGTTTGGGGGTATAGCCATATGCGGAAGATGTATTTCTAGTGATTTTAGAGCATGTTTGTTACCCTAATGCTATCAGTAAAATACATCAGAAGGACAGTTAAGTATTTTATTTTACATCTTGCCAAGCACCCTTGTGAAAATGCTGTTACTGTTAGGTGGCAATACCACCCAAGATAAAACACCCAAGCTCGTGCTGAATTCTGGAATTGCAAAATTTAGTAATTCTACTGGTGACATTGAACACCCACAATTTTGCTGAAATAATAATATAAAAAAACCAAAGCAGAATATGTTAGATTAAGATTCAGTCATCCTAAATTTTTGTTGGAGTTATGAATTTATTCTGTGTCTAATCTTTATGATAAGCAGATTTTCTCATTGTAAGGAAACACCTGAGATAATCAGCATTTTAAAGAAAGTTTATTTGGGCTTCCTCATTTTAAAAACTCCTGGCTGTGGTAGAGTGACCACTATTTTGGGCCCCAGGTGGCTGTGTAGGAGCACAACAGAAGGCTGTATGTTACAGATGAGCAGCTCTCAACTTTGGGGTTGACCCTTTTACCGGGGTCACATATCAGATATCTTGCATATCAGATGTTTACATTATGACTCATTAACAGTAGAAATTATACCTGTGAAGGAGCATTGAAACTAGTTTTATCAATGGCATCACTACAACATAAGGAACAATATTAAAAGGTCACAGCACTAGGAAGGTTGAGAACCACTGCTATATAGAAAACTGTTTGTCTCAAAAGTTAGGAATCCAAAAAGAGAGAAGAATGGGCTGAGGGCCCACTAACTCTGTCAGGGGCATGTTATGATGTTCAATGACCTCCTTTGAGGCCCTGTCTCCTAAGACTGTTTTATCATTATACTAGTTTCCTCCTCTCTGGTACACATGCAAGCTATTAATATACTCACTATGCACAAAATCCAGGAATGTATTATGGATAAATGCATATATTACTTTTCAAGGATGATAAGAGGAAAATTACCAAAATCCATTAAAAATAAAAACCATTCATTAACATAAAACCTGCTGGAATCCATTCTGACTTAAAATCACTGCTATACAGTATTAATTAGTGAAGTCTTCGTTACTTCCAATTAACTTCTCATCGTAGCTTTTGTTTCAAGTAAAAATTATTTTGTTCATTCTGGTTTTGTTTACTTGCTATGCCCTTCTTTTCAATACCAAGTTAACTAAGCATAAAGTAATGTTTAGTCTTTACTAAGATCAATGAAAATTCATGTTGCCCTCAAAAGAAATTAAATACAGACAAAATGGATGGAATATAGTATTTCAGTTACACAACAAAACAAAGCATGCAAGCAAAAATGTTAAAAGCTAAAACTTGGGGCATCTTAGGAGGTGGCTCAGTTGGTAAAGACCCCAGCACAAGAATAAGGACCTAAGTCAGAACCCCAGAATCCAAGTGAAGGTCCCATGACATGTTGCTTGCTTGTCAGGCATTTTATTCAAATTGATTAGCTGCCAGTCTAGAGAGAGACATTGTCTAAATAAAACAAAACACTGAATGATAAAAGAGGATACCCATTGGCCTCAAGTCTCTACGTGTGTATACACACAAGCATGTGCCCCATCCAACCTTCACACACACACACACACACACACACACACACACAAACACACACACCACAAATAAATACTCACAAAATACTTGGAATAAACTTGTTAAAATTATTTTTAAAATATATTTGATGTTTCGTTGGTTAGTGTCTTATCATTTTTAGAGTCTGATATTCGGCAGTGTAAAATAACCAGCTATTTTCCATTTCAGAGTCCTAGGTAGAATAAAAATCATCTCCTCTGCCCTTTTTTTTCTTTTTGCATTTTTTAAAATCGTGTAGGAGTGAACTTTGCATTTTATCCAGTCAGCACGTTTAATGATACAGCTTCAGGGACAGCACCCCTCTGTCAGTAGAACTTCTGCAGGATTAATGTCCTAAACCATACAATGTAGCCCTTTCACATAAAATACATTATAACACAATAAAAGAGAGAACATGGCTAGATACTCTGTTGCCCTGAAATCTAATGATTTCCATGTGGATTACAGATCAACTGTGTCAGAATCAACTGGGTACTCCTTCAAAAGGAAGGCAGAAGACCACACCAAGACTCACTGAACCTCAACCTGTAGGGAAAACCACCCTAGCGACTTCCCAACAAGCGCCAGGTATGAGTCATGACCATCACGGCTGTGATCAAAGGAATAACAACAAAGTGCCTTGAAAATAAATTCGGAGGAATGTATCCAAGTGATTTAAAATGGAAAACATTAAAATTAACCCTTTTATTCAGAAGGGGTTAAAAGTTAATAAGAGACATTTGGTCACATTGTGGAATAATCTTTCCTCTTTCGCTGATTCATGCTGAAGGAGAGGAGGAATGGGTGGCATAGCATTGTATACACCCTCTAGTCTGCCCCAGGTCTTCCTCCCACTAAAACCAAAGGTGCCTTTGTTTGCCTTCCACTCCACCTTAGCTGTTGCCGTTTTCCTATCTGTACTCAACAATCTCGACATAATAGGTCCTTAGTATGACAAACTAAGGTCCCCACCCAGACCTTTTATCCAAACAGGGAGAAAAAAAGTGAGCATTTGAAACATCAGTAGGGCGCAAATATACTCTGGGTATGCAACCCAAGTTCCCACCTGTTTTTATTCTTCCACATCAGACTTGCAAGGCAACGCCAAATATCTCTGTACTTTTGCTGTCAATCAATGATGCCATAACATGTAATTCAGTTGCTGTGAAATACTTTCCCTACCCAACAGTTGTTGAGCTTTTAGATGAGGTCTTTTGTGCAAAGGAACTCAAACCACTGTGAGGGACTCAGAGGTGTGTAATGACCAGATTACACATTTTCACTACACTCAACAGTTAGTAAGATTTATCTTATGCTTATCTCTTAGGTTTTATTAGGTCAGGTCATTAAAATAGGCTTGTTGTCTGCAAGCTGTAAATGACATTTCAATTCACTGAGCACATTTCTAATGGAATTTTATATTATTCCTGTGAGGAATATTTTCCCTATAGGCCCCTGTGAAACCATATCACCTGCAATGTCACTGTTGGGTTCAGAGCATCCATTAGTAAATAAAGGCTTTGTTTAATCCTACAGACACAGTTCAATGGCTGAGCCTTTAGAAGTCACTTGAGATAACTCTTTCATTTTTCTGTATAAAGAGATGGAGTTTCCTGGAGATGGGAAATTTCTTACTCAAATCAAATTTGATATGTCGAAACCCAGAAACATATCCGACTTCCTAGTCAGATTAGCTGTGCGAATGGGATGCCCTGCACAATCACTTTCCCCACAGTCCAGTAAAACTTTTATTTGCATCCGCTTATTCTTTGTTTTCAAAAAGCACTTTGTCTATATTCCACAATAAAATCTTTTTCCTCCATCCCTGCTATCTCTCAGTAAGTCCTGCAGACAGGCTCTCGAGATAAATCTCAAACCCAATCGCCTTTCCTAATCCCATGTGCCAACATCTCTTGGCCTGTAACTATGGGTTCTCATAGCGAACTTTCACTCTTCATTCCCCATGCTCAATGTCACTTGACCCATATCTGTACCTGAAAACCCTAGGCAATGGTCTCAAAATTAGGAAGACTTTGAACTAAGCAAGTCAAATGGATGCCACACCACTTTGGAAACAGTCTAGACCAGCGGCCCCTGAGTACAATGTTAGATGACATCAGATGAGCAGATACCTCTAACCTCGCTTGCCACTATGTGTCTTCTTGCTCCTTAAGACAGAACTCAATTGTCCTTGTGATGTTCACCCATACCAGAAGCAATGTGCTGCATCTTTCACTTGCTCTTAGATCTGCTGTAAATGTTCTTCCATCCAAGGACTCTCGAGAGCAAAGAGAAAATGGAAAGAGACTACTGGGAAGGGGGACATTTTGGGGTCAGGTAAAAACCTAACAAAAGGGAATCTCTCACAGATCTGCAAGGAAGACTCCAGTTTAGACTCCTATCAAAAGCAGATATGTGATGTGGGATTACCTCTATATACTATTGATATGTTTTATTGTCATTGGTTAATAAAGAAGCTTCTTCCAGCCAGTGGCTTAACAGAATGTAGCCAGGCTGGATAAGATAAATACAGACAGTCCTGCCCGGTCCTGCAGCCATTAAGTCCCAGAGAAATCACACAGAGGTCTACATTAGTTATAAACTGATTGGCCTAATAGCTCAGACTTCTTATTAACTCTTATAACTTATATTAGCCCATTATTCTTGTTTATGTTAGTCATGTGGCTTGGTACCTTATTCAGCGAGGCAGTCACATCTTTCTTCTTCTGTGGCTGGGTCACAACAGCAGAAATGGGCTTTTTCTTCCCAGAATTCTCCTATTCTCATCACCCCGCCTCTACTTCCTGCCTGGTTGTCCAGCCTATACTTCCTGCCTGGCTACTGGCCAATCGATGTTTTATTAAACTACAATTGACAGTGTACAAACCATTGTACCACAGCAGTAGGCAGAGTCAGTGAGTCACCACATAACCACCAGAGGAGACAGATTCTGGAACTTTGTCAATAGGCTATGACCTTCTAGTAATGCACAGATTAATAGAAACAGGTTAGTTTAAAAAATAAGAGCTATCCAGGAATATGCATGAGATATTGGCCAAACAATATTGCAATTAATATAGTTTATGTAGTTTCTGTGTGATTATTTCAGTCTGGGCAGCCAGGAGACAAACAAGCAGCCTCCAACTATAGATATGTAGCATGAACTGGCCATCTCCTATGAGCAGATTTGTCCCTAGCCCAATTGACATCTGAGAGACTTCATCCAGCAACTGATGGAAAAAGATGCAGACTCACAGTCAAAAATTAGGCAGAATTCAAACAATCCCACAGAAGATGAGGAGAAAGGATTGTAGGAGAAAGAGGGGTCAAGGACACCACAAGAAAACTCACAGAATCAACTAACATGTGCTTATAGGGCCTCTCAGAGATAAAACTGAAAACCAGGGAGTCTTCATGGGACTGACCTAGGCACTCTGCATATAGGTTACAGTTGTATAGCTTGGTCCTCTCGTGGGACTCCTAACAGTAAAAACAAGGGCTGTCTACAACTCTTTTACTTGCTTTTGAGACCCTTCTCCTCATACAGGGTCACCTTGCCCAGTCTTAATACATGTGGAGGTGCTAAGTCTTACTGCAACTTGATAGGTCATGTTTTGTTGATATTCATCGAAGACCTTCCCTTTCTTAAACAGAAATGAAGACGTGGAGTAAGGAGGTGTTAACAGAGAGGGAATATGGGGGACTGGGAAGAGAGGAAAGAGGGATATAAGATAGAGAGATAGATAGATAGATAGATAGATAGATAGATAGATAGATAGATAGAGATAACTTTTGTAAAAAGTTCCAGAGAAAATACAAAGAAAACATTTTGAAAACACTTTTAAAGTGCCTGCTGCTTAGAAGATGAGTAAGAGAAGATAGGAAATCTGGGGAGGATGGAATGGAAAATGCAAGAAAACAGAGTTTGGACTTTTTTGTAGAATTGACATAATTAAATAATCAAAGGTAGGACTGGTTTCCATGAAGAATAGTGGGTCCCTCTTCTCTCCAGATGTGTATGCCAAACACTGATGGATTCAGCTATAGAAAGCACTTCAATTCTAGGTCGGAAGCTTCGTGGAATGGACTGATTGGCCTGGTGCAATGCAAAGAACCTCTAGTGCAGGTATTTTACTCATGTCGTAATTACTAAAAACACTTTTGTGAAATATTTCCTTCTAACTTACTTTCCAAACCTATGTCACATTCCTTAGAATATATGAATATTGAGCAATTTAAATTGACTAAAGAAATTAACTGATAAAACTATTGGCACACTTTCTACTTAAAAAAAACTGTGACTGTAGTATAGCTGTTTCATTTAGAATGGTTTTTCAAATCCATTTTTAAAAAAAGAATTCCAATACTATTTTGAGAACTGAGAGCATTGCCGCAAACTCCTTCCTAGGGTTCTCCCTTTGAAGAAGAAAATTAATTGAATGTGCCATTCTGATTTGTGCGAAGGAGGAGGAAAGATGCAATAAAGCTTTCCAGATACACCCCTGGCATTGTGGTCTCATCCCTTGCTCAGCATTCATTAATCCCACTAACAACGCAAGGCACTGTAATCACACACCCACCTTTAACTCTTTCTTAACATGCCTTGAAGCATTTACTGCTACAACGTAAGGCCTCAATTTGGCTTCTGCTCTTATGAAGATAAGAGATGTTAGGTGGCTTGGCCCATCATTAAATAGCAAGAAGAAGAGCGTCTACAGGCCAGGAGGTCCAAGGCTCTGCTTCCAGGTCGCTGCCCTGTCACTTGTATTGTCTAGAATGAAACTTTCGGCCGGGCGGTGGTGGCACACGCCTTTAATCCCAGCACTCAGGAGGCAGAGGCAGGCGGATCTCTGAGTTCGAGGCCAGCCTGGTCTACAAGAGCTAGTTCCAGGACAGGCTCTAGAAACTACAGGGAAACCCTGTCTCGAAAAACCAAAAAAAAAAAAAAAAAAGAATGAAACTTTCACCAGCGCTGCTGAATTCCAAGCTCTCCAAAGGCTCATGAAGGGAAAAAATGTCTTAAACATTAGCTTCAACGTGCCTCTCTATAGAAGGCTTCCCATTCAGCCTCCTTGTTGGAATGTTCCAGCTATAAAGCACAATAAAAGTGTCAGAAATTATTCTTCTCTCCTGCAATGTGGGCTTTTACTTGCCAGCATGAGGAAAGCAATGATAGATTTTCAATATGCTTTATAAATTGTCACACCCTTGTTATTCTGTTTGCTAAAAATCTATTTACGTTCCATGGCTTTATGTTAAGCTCGGGTTACTAACTCGCACATTTATTCTAACTTTAATTGAATTTTTATTACTCATGATAAAATTGGCGTTTTGCATTTTGCACAGTATTTCTCTGCTGTGGGCTTTTGTAAGGTACAATTATATAAGAATCAGATCCTGGTCCAGTTAATTATTAATGAGTCAAATAAAGTTATTAATGTTTATCTGTAATAAATGAAAAGCTTCAGTTGCTTCTCTCAATTATGATAGCAGAACCCTGGATGTGGATGTCCTTTCTTTGACTTCTTCAGCAAATTCCAATCCCTGCAATGCACTGTGGAATATTGAAAGACTCTCCATTACATGATTGTGTATAATTATAAATGTACATATGCACATCATTACATACGAGTATATGAATTTATGGATATATAGATAACATGTACAAAATAAATTCAAATACATGTTATTATTTATATTATTATATAAGAAAATATATGTATATATGTATGTATATTAAAAGGGGATTTATTATGAGCTTACAAAATGTGGTCTGGTAGTCCAACAAAGGCTGTCTTGTCTCATGATAGAGAGGCTGAGAATCAACAAGGCTGGATGTCTCAGCAGTCCCAATTTGACCAAAATCAATATGGGGAGTAAAGAGTTTCTTTGGCTTACAACTCTTAAGCCACACTCCTTCATTGAGAGAAGTTAGAATAGGAACTCAAGGAGGGAAGCAGGAATCGAAGAAGCCATGGATGGAGGAATGCTGCTTACTGACTTGTCCCTCATGACTTGCCAGCTTGTGTTTTTATACAGCTCAAGACTTCTTGCCCAGGGTTGACATAATCCACTGTGGGCTTGGCTTGCCCCCCCCCCCCCGCAAAAAAAAGACAAGTAATGGTTATGTAAATTTCCGAAAGACTTGCCTATAAGGCAAACTTGAGAAGACATTTTCTCAATTGAGAGTCATTCTTCCCAAATGACACCTGCTTGTGTAAACTTGGGGTAGAACTAGCCAACATGTTCCCCATTGCCCATCACTGTCACCATTTCCTCTAAATTATGTGTCCCCAACACAGAGAGTATGCTTGGTGCTGCCTATAGTGTAGGAGTGTAGGAATATCTCTTTGAGCATGATAACTTCTCAGAGGACACATCCCTGAAGAAAAATAATCTTCTAATCCGCAGTACCCATCAATTACCAATATTTCAGCCAGAAGTAGGACTTCCTGAGTATGCAACAGGTGCCTGGCCAATACTGTTTGGCTATGACTTTCACAATCTTTCTGCCCCCTTTTCTAAAGTGATTTCTTAGCCTTTGGGGGAGGGTGTATGATGTAGACATTCCATTTAGAGCTGAACATTGCATAGTCTCCTGTTCTCTGTATGTTGACCATTTGTGAGTCGCTTTATCATTGTCTATGTACTACAAAAAAAAAAATAGCTTCCTTGATGAGGACTGAGAGATGAGGTACTAACCTATCTGCATAAAGATAAGCATTTGGGAGCAGCTTAATACCATGACCATTTAGGAAAATAACAGTGCTAGGTTCTCCCTTAGAAGCCATGCCCAGCCAGACTCTTGTTTTGGATTTTTTGATTTTTTTTGTTATTGCTGTTGTTTTGTTGTTGCCTTGTTTTGCGTGTTTGTTTGCTTGTTTTGCCAATTAATGTTACTAGGGATAAATTCCTAAACAAGCAAGAAAGATCTCAAGAAGACCTCAAATGTAACCCTTGGTGGTAGGGGGCTGTAGCCAGCAGCAGAAAGAGAAGTGGGTGGGGACGGAGCGTTTTACAGTCTAGGATGAAGAAGTTTCTAAACAGAGAACAGGCAGGTGCCTTTCACATACCAAATGAAAAGTGACACAATGTTTGTTGTGTTAGGGCTAATCATTAAATGGCAAAGTAAAAAAAAAAAAAACTTAGCAAAAACTTTAAAAGCCTAATGCACTAATTGCTAAATCCAAAATTACACAAGCTGAGATGGAAGCAGACATTTGTCCTAATTAAATCTCTTTTTTGAGAATTGTTATGAAACTAAAACCCTCTATATTGATCTATAACTGCAACCTGATGATCTCTGCAGCTGGCTCATGAGGAGGGAAAGGGATCTGTTGGGATCAAATCCCACAGGAAATCTGTTTATATACACATATGTAAACACCCCCCCCCCCAAATGGTAGCAAAGAACTGAAACCGTGTTGAACAAAAAGCAGAAAGATTTAAGAAAAGAACTTTATACTAAGATTTAGGGTTTGGGGCAATGCATTTACCTTCTGTTTCCTTGCCACACTGCATTGCATAACAACAAAAATAGAAGTGCTAATGGAAGGTGTTTGTGGAGGCGTTATAAATGGAGGGATGGAGTAAGATCAGGGACAGATGCCCATGACTTAGAATTTATTTATGTTTTAAAGTTTCCATACATATGTTTAGAGTATGATGACCATACTTCTCAATGTCAACCAGTCCTGTTGCCCCTTTTACTTCTAGCTTGATATCACACATACATATATGATTTTATATGGTTATATAAAATCTAAAAACAACAAATGAGAGAACAGATACAATATTTGTCCTTCTAAGGCTAGAGAAGTTCATTGCATATGCTTATCTCCAGGTCTACCCACTTTGTTTCACGGTGTTACTCTTACTTACTGTGGCTGAAAAGTTTCACACTGTGTATGTAAACCACATTGTCCTTATCCAGGCCTCGGTGGACAGCTATGTGTGTATGTTCATGTGCTCTCCCCATGATCTATGAACAACCAGGCATCAAAACCATGACTCAAATGCCAGAGATTTGGACTTAGTAATCTAAGCAAATATGGTTTTTTTGTTTTTTAAGCCACCATTTGCAGAGTATTTGCTATTTATTGATGACAAATGAATTTTATTTTGTTTTATACTCTGATCAGATAGACAATGTAAAGATATTAACAGTAATGAAATAAAGGAAAATGTAGAATGGTTTCACTACCTTCAAAATGATGCCCTAAAAGAAGTTTCAAATATTACAGTCTCTGTGTGTATGTATCCTTGATCATTATTTATCTACAAAACTTTAAATATAAAATAAATAATAATATTTCAAATAGATAAAACTCCTACTATTTGTTTTAATGAATAGAAATGCCCTAGATTAATGACAAATTTAATTATGGATGAGAAGACAATCTCCTTTAGAAATATGATGAGTCCTGGAGGTCACTAATCCTCTAACCAAAGAGATGATGATAATATGTTCTGGTGACATATGTCCATTTCAGTATCTGGCATTTCTCTATATAAGTAAGCTTCATCCTCTCAAATAACCTCCTGTTCCTTCTTGATGGACTCAACCAAAGCTTCCAGCAACCCACATGCGCTCATTATTGAAAAAATACAAAGAATATCATTACATATATTGAAAAGTAGCAAACTTTCCATATTCTATTATTTCACATACTCTACTTTCTATTCTTCATGAGACCTACAGCTATCTGCCTGTGATGATCAAGAAATATCCATTCAAAGATGTTCACACCAAATTCCTGGAACATGGATTACAAATGTGAGAACTGAGAAGTTTTATTTGTACTGGGACTTGAACCCAGGGGCTCAGCACACCATATAAGAACTTTATCACTGATCTGTTTCCCAAATCCTCCTCCTCGGAGGATGAAAAGTTGTGAGAGTGGAGGAGCAGAGGTTGAAGTGAAGATAGTTTTGAAAGAAAGACTTGAGCCAAGGAATAGAAATAGCCTTAAAAACTGAAAAAGTCACAACATTTCCTGAAAGAACACCTACCTAAGGCTCATTTTTAGATCCCTGATTTAGGAAACTCCCAGATAACAACATCTGTTTGAAGTCACTACGTTTGTAACAATTTGTCATAGCAGAAAGAGACTAATTCACAATTGATGTCCACAAGCTGTATGTTAAACAAAGACATCCAGTCCTCCCTTTGAGGATTTTTTGCTTCCTGTGAAGTCTTGGGAAGTTCCTGCAGTGAGAGTACCTATCTGTGCATACATACTATGTGTTCTTACGGGAGTCTTGCTCACTGTCCACCATGCATTGTGCTCTGATAAAGCTCTGCCCTTTGTAACTGTATGATCTACCCTGCATTTTGAGCTAACGCCAGAAGTTGCCTCTGCTTCTGATACCTGCCACATCAGCACAGATTTGTGATCTTCTGAAACACCCTTATCATTGCAGTCCAAGTTCTGACATGGGAATTTTCACACAGTGTATTGCAAGAAATAACATTGGTGGATTAACCTTTAACTGGTTCTTAGATGGGATTCTTCTTAGACCATCCGATTGCATGCCAGTTTTATCAGGAACTTTCAGTGTACCTAACAAAAGGCAAACACTTTGATTACCTCACCACATATCTCAGCTACAGAATCCAATTAATCTAAACCTTGAGCATGTTCCCAAAATGTAGACTCCTTAATCCTACATTCTTAGTCATGAAAACAAAACTTTTGCTCCACCTTCTCTGAAGCTCATCTCTCAGATCTTTATTTCTCTTCACAAACTGGCTTCTTTCTAAGACTGACTGGAAGTGTGATTTGTAGTATCTTCCAGAAAAATTACCCCAGTCAATAATACAAGACTGTATGAAACCTAAAGGATAATTATAACACAGCAATCTAACACCAGTAAAATAGATTTGGGCACAATTTTGGGTTTATTCCTTTATTCAAAACCTTCCCAATTACAATCACTCTTTCAGTTTTCAATATTTGTCAAAGTCTGGGTAGGTCAATAATAACTAACAGTTCACATAGAGGAATAGTGCAATCAATTAATCTAAGCCTAGTCTACCATCAGCGTGTTAATATTCTGTTCATTATTATCACTTTTATTTACTTTTCCAAAACTTGAAATCATTTAGGTAGATGATGTTAAGGTATAGTGGACATAAAGCAAACTGAATGCGTTTAAAGTATATAATCAGAAAATTTGGTGTAGTAAAATCAGAATAGCAAATATGAGCTTTATTTTAATTTTCATAATCTCTCTCTGCTATCCCTCCCTAGTTTCCTAAGCCCATTTCCAATTGGCATATATTTTTGTAGAGTAGCATATATTTTTGATAATCTCATGTAAATGGAATCATCCTATACACAGTTGTTTTGTCTTTATATGCTTTTAAAGGCTATTGTGACATACATTATTTTACTATATATATGTAAACATGTATGTATATATAGTGTGTATATATATGTGTGTATGTATATATGTCTTTTTCACATTTGGATATGGTATGGACATGGACATGTCAAACATGCATGCTATATCTGTATATTTATCATCCCTAAATGTCCCAGCCTCAGAGCTAAGACTTGAATTTATCTAACAAGGGCAGGGTCAGAAAGAAAGAAGGACAGACATATAGATATTATGTACAGAAAATCTGGAATTAGGTGGAGCATGTCCAAATTTATGGAGTAACACAAACTGCACAGCAACCAGGAGTCTCAAAACATTCATTACGTTTAGCACTGGGGGAGGTGTTGGCTAGGTTTGGTAGGAAGTCTCTGTAGGAGCAGTCTAAGGATGCAGACATCTAGGAGAAAGCCACAGTTGTTAGCTTTTGCACAAACTGGTCAGTCATTTGTAAACACTCACACTTGAACACACTATGAGCATTTGCAGTCGGATGAGAAGAAGACGTTGTGGTCCCTCTGAACCTCAGTCTCGGGGCAGGAGCAAAATGTGGCCAAATCCCTTGGGCCTAAGGCATGGGTCCTTGACATGGCCATGGCCATACCAATAGTACACATCGCTTCATCCACTCCTTACACATCTACTCAGGGCTTCCTTCACTCACCACACCTAAAGGAGCTTTTATTTTCTCTAAGTGACTCTGCATTTCAGAGTACATTGGCTGAATTCACATGTGGTGTGCCGTTGCTGGACGCCCTGCTCTTCTGTTTCATTGACTTACTTCTCAGTCTTGATGCCACTGCCTCGCTGTCTTGATTAGTATCATTTTATGTCTTGAAATCAGACGGTTTGAATCTTGTAATTTTGTTCTATTTTTTCAAAAAAATGAATAATTCAGATCCTTTGTATTTCATATAGATTCTAGAAACCGCTTGTTAATTCCATGAATGGTTTTTTTTTTTTTTTTTTGCGTCTGGTTTTGTTTGCTGATACAGTCCAAGTTTCCCTTAGGCTCATGATATTCCTGCCTCAGCCTCTAGAGTTTTGGGATGACAGATGTGTACTATCATGCCTGAATTTTCTGAGATTGTAATTGGGACCATACTAACTCATAATATACCTGGATGAAATCAATATTTTAATAATATTGAGCTTTTTTATTCATGCCCATGACATATCTTTTTTGCTTTAAGTAATTTCAACTTTGATGTGAAATTTACTTGTAGAAGCGCATTCGATAAAAAGATTTGAATTCAAAATTAAAACAGTATTTTCCCAATTGTTCCCTTCCGATCCAGAACTAGGAAATCGCCTGTGTAGATGGTTGGTTATTTAAGTAGGTTCTAAATGTTCTTCTCCATGTACATGGTTGATTGCGAGTGACCTCAGAAATGCAGTCACTGCAGGAGGACAAAGACCTTGCTGACATTATTTTTCTCAGGATCATAGATATACCATGGAGAAGGCAACGAATGTACAGAGTTTCAGTGTAGCATGAGCAAAATAACATGACACTGTCCCAAAGAGAAGGAGGGGTGGAGACTGAAGTACAGGGTGAGCGCTTTGTGCTTTAATGCAGGCTAGTCAACAAAGCAAAAAGTCAAGAAAGAAGCCTCATTACCCTCACCTTCTCTTCCCGTGAGGATACTGCCTTGAAGAAGCATGTCCCCATAAGTTCTAAGTCCTTGCAAGTCTGACCAATCAGATGAGTCATTGTTTCAGTGGGGTTCAATGAAAGAGAAGATAAAGAACCAAAAGGAATTCAGCATTACCCTCTCCCAAGAATATGAACTGTTTTCATTCCAGTGTCGACAAGGCAACTGAAGCTGTCTCTCACACTTGGGCCTCCTCAGAACTCTGCTCGATTTGTGAAATACTTGCACTGAATTCGTAATGGAGAAATGTAGAGGAATAGGAATGAGATGAGATAAAAATAGTATTGGAGGGATATTTTTAAAGACATCAACATATGAATATAAGGGAATGGAAAGATGACTCAGTAGTTAAGAGTGGAGTACTGCTCTTGGAGAAGACCTAAATTCAGTGTCCAGCACCCATATCCAAAGGCTCACCATCACCTATAACTTCACCTTGAGGGAAATCTGATGCCCTCTTCTGGCCATCAAGAGCACTACATTCACATGAACAAATTTGCATGTTTTGGGCTAAGGGTATATGGGTGTGCACGTGCACACATGAATTTAAAAAATTAAAAAATATATGCGAATATGCTTTTTAAAGTACTTAAGATAAATAACTTTAGCCTCATCCTATTTTTTTATTTATTTAGGAATAAAAGGTAATAATGAGGACTGAACTCTGATTTACAGATTCTTAATTGGTTAGTATTTTCTCACTGAGTTTTCATTTGGATTTAATGAGAGTATTTGACAGTTTACAAGAAATATATATTCAGCCTAGAAAACACTTAAAAATATTATTGTTCCTTCTTTCAGAAAATGCTAGAAAGGAGCCAAAATACTAGGGTTCTGTTGTATTTATTGCCACATTGCAAGTATAAGAGAACTGGCCACTGGATTCCTTACTAGAAGTGCACGGGGTTGTCCGTAATTGCCAGAAATAATTTCTTTCAATTTTAACATAAACAAAGTTGAAGTTACATACTCTCCCAGTGCATTTTCATCCTGCCTTTGATAGATTCTATGGGTGTCATGTGAACACCCTCCCTTCCCCATAGTGATGCTTTTCATTTTATAAAGTGTATAGCTAAGTTCTGTAGTTTGGGCTGTTCATCTATAATCTCTACACTACTTGTTAGTAATGATAAGACCTAAGGTCAATAGCTACTCTGAGATTGTTTTATAAGATATCATCTCACAGAGACCTGATATAGTGGCTCAAACGTGTGCCCTCCAAATTAATCATCAATGTACTTGTATGAGAGTTAGGCCTTTAAAGGAGTAATTAAGTCATAAGGATTCTGCCTTTGTGAATAGAAGGATCTACCCTACAAAGAATCAAGGGAAAGTAGTTCATCGTGTTTTTCCCTTCCATCTCTTGTTATGTAAGGGCATAGAAAGAAGCTTCCCTCCAAATATGGAACACCCTAACCCTTGGCCTTCTCCCAGTCTCCAAGATTGTAAGAAATTATTTATAAATTCTGTGGGCTGTGTTATTTTGTGAAAGCAGCACAAATGGACCAAGACAGAATGTAAATGTTACTAATTGAGATAATTCATGCTAGGGACTCATCAATGCATGGTCTATAGAAATTAATCAATACATATTTTAAGGTAAGAGATTCAAGACTTTACTTTTTGAAAAATACATTGTAACCAAAGAAAAACTAAACTTTTGCAGTGGTGAAGCCAGGTTTAATCAGGAAAGGAAGGGAATAATTATTATTTACTATCATTGGCTTTAAGGCAAAATGTAGGTGAAGGCACAGCCTCTAAGCTTTTCAAAAAAAAAATCTATTATGCTTTCCAATTTAAAAATCACAACACTATACTACAGTGCTTGATATATGTAAGTCAGTAAATTGATGTTTGCACAGTCTGTTAATAAATGAATGGACCTGAATGGACTGTGGTTTAGAAACCCAGTCACCTTGTGGGGACTCCCAGAGAGAAAGCTTTACTGCTGGCAGTAAGCCAGCTCAGAAGTGCAGAGGGTAGGTCGCTGTCCGCGGTACTGAACTCTCCCTAGGTCGGATCTGTTCTTGTTTGGCAAACTGCTTTCTTCTCTCTCCACTCCAAAATTCCTTTCATGCAGTCTACTTTCAAGGCACGGAGACAAACACTCCCCCATATGTTTCCCAAATGGGCTAATTCTAACCATCTCTGAATCTTTTAATGTTCTCAAGTCTCAATGTCTTTCCTGCTGAGCCTCAAAGTTCTCTACCTAAAAAAATCATGGATTTATTTCATCTGAGCCTTGATTTTTAATGTGCTGGCCACCTGGAGTCCTTGGCTGTCATCTCAGAGAGGGGGAAAAAACCCTCGGCCACACCTCCTTCTTAAAGAGTAGGCAAGTCTGCCAGCGGTTCTTTTTTAGAATCCCCGGAGGCAGCAGAACCGCACACTCTGGCTCCTGTAGTCAGCCAGCAGCTTCCCTTCCTCTCTCAGCAACGCCCCCCCCCCCCCTGCCGCCCCACTTCCCAGTACAAAGAATCTTCAGACTCCCTAGGCTCCGTTCAAGAACCAGGGAGCCCTCTGGTGTAACTACTTTGGCTCTTATGCCGCACCCTTAGATGCCACACAATCTGGATGCCTCACTCACTGAGTTCACTGGATCTACTGTGCAGACAAACAACACGATTCCCCCCACCCCACCTCCTTCCTTTCCACTTGTCCACTCTTTCTGTGCTTATTGGACCGAGGTTTACAGTGAAATGGCTTCTCAGCATCAGAAATCTAAAAGTACAAAAATATTCGCTGCGGGTTGTGCGTGTGTTGTTGTGTGTGTCCATCCGCGTTTATGCAAAACCTCCCAACGTCACACTTTGGTATCCGGACAAGCGCCTCGAGAAATCCCAGATCTTTTCAGGAATTCCCTCTACCCTGCCTTCTTCTTTAGTACCCTAAAAGAGGTAGGTCTGGGGCTTTCGCCAAACTCCTGCAGTGAGAGCCGCACACAAATCTGCTGCAGTTTTTCCTCCCCTGTTCGCTCCCAGTCCTTTTAGGCGAACAGTCTGGAGCACAGGGTTTCCGTGCGTTTACCCTGTATCCACACTGCATTCCCAGGCAGCCTTTCCCGGGATAGACCTTCTGCGGACCGACTGGCTCAGGTTCCGCCAGGGTGGTGGGTGGTGCTCTCGCCGCCCCCTCCTTCCCTTGGGACTCGGGAGAGCTGCGCGCTGGGCAGGAGTGCGCGCGCGCGCGCGGGCTTGCTGGGGGAAATCTCCTTCCCCGAAAGCCGCTGAGAGTCGCTGACCGAGAGTATCCCGGGGCCCTGCAAAACCCACCAAAGCGTTAGACAGCTTTCCTAAAGAAAAACGGCGAATGAAAAACAAAAAGGGAAACCCGTTTCCCCTGAGGCCTGGGTTTCCGATGGTATCGGATCCTCGCGTAGCTGATCTCGTAGGGTCGCGCTTGGCCGCCACTGGAACCCGGACTTAGAGCGACGGTTGCGAGAGGAGGGAGGTGAGGGACTTGTGGGCTAGAGTTGCACCTGGTCTGGGAACCTGCAAAGAGAACTGTGGGGTAAGTAGCCCTTTCCTGGCATTCGAACAGGAAGGGGTAAAGGAGGAGGGGGCAGGAGCGGGACGAAAAGGAGAGGCCAGGGAATGGATTATCAAAGGAAAAAAAAAAAAAAAAAAAAAAAAAACAATCCTTCAAATTCCTCTGCAGAGGGAGAGAGAGCACAGCACAATCCCTAAGGATGAGTCCCGCCCGGCTCTCTGTGCGGAATGAGCAGCAGCGAAGTTCTTTTAAAGAGAAAAGAAACTCCAAGCTCCTGGAAAGGAACCGGGGCAGCCGGGCGGGGTGGAGCTCCAAGGCTGGCGCCTAAGGTCCCAGCCGAGGCAGCGGCCACAGTGGCCTGAAGTGCTGCTGCCTGGAGGCTGCTCCTTTATGGCCTCACCGCCCCACCCGGATCGGACTTTTGCCTCCGCCCCTCGGTGCCTAGCGGCCCGACTGACGTGGGGACTCCGGTGGCGGCGCGAACGCTCACCTGGCCGAGCCTTCTCCCCATCCTCCTCCTGCTCCCGCCCCCACCTGCCCTCCTCCTCTCCGAGTGGGAAAGCGTCGGGATCCGTAGGCGAGGAAATAACGACCCCTGCAGTTGCATTGCGGAAAATCTCGGCGGCGGCGCTAGTTGCGGGCAATGGAAGCAAGGCAACTGCGGGGTCTGGGGAGCCCTGGAAAATAGCAGAAAGGCAGAAAGCGCGCGTGCAACGTGGGGAGTCAGTGTGCCCCTCGACGCGTCACTGTCCCGGGAGCCCAGCCTCGGGCTCGGAGTCCTGAAAGCATCGCCCTAACCCGGCTCGGAGGCGGCAGGCGGCGCGCGGACTAGGGGAGCAGGGAGGGTCAACGGAGGCTGCTGGTGGCCGGTGTTTCCGGGCAATAATCCCCGCTTCTCTTTCTTTCTCTGTGTGCCGTGTCTGCTCCTCTCTCCCCACCCTCCGGAAGCAGGAGAACCGGCCAGATCGGAGCCAGTCACCATCCTGTGACCATGCCCCGTTGAAGGGGGCAGACTTCGAGGGCAACTTGTCGCGGACTACCAGGGTTCAACTAACGTACGGGAAGAGACCGAGAGCCCGGAATTGCACTGCTTGGCCCGGTGGGGGGCTGTTGTCTATGTCTTCTTGGGGCGCCCGACGGATCGGGGTCTCGGTTTTGCAGGAAGAACCCAGAGCTGGTGGCTTCAGGTGGCTGACACCGCCACCACCGCGGTCGCCGCAAGTGCTGTTTCCACCGTTGGTGAGAGAAGCAGAGACACAAGAGCAGGGAGACCAACGAGGCAAAGAGGCATCGGACATGTGTCAGCACATCTGGGGAGCACATCCGAAGAGCCCGAGGGGAGATTTGCCGAAACAATTCAAACTGCGTTATTGATCTTGGGGGTGACTGCCCCTGGCCGGCTGTCGGGTGGGAGCGCGAGTGTGCGCTCTCTGGAGAGTGTGTGCGTGTGTGTATGTGTGTGCCGTGTCGGGCTCCCCCTTTCCCCCCTGTTTTCCCGTCGAGTGATGCACCTGGAATGAGAATCGGAGGATGGAAATAGTCTGGGAGGTGCTTTTTCTTCTTCAAGCCAATTTCATCGTCTGCATATCAGGTACGGGACGTGCTGGTGTCATGGGCGGGTGGTGTGTTCTGTGGTAATATTTGAAATGTATGAGGTTTTATCCTGTGTAGATTTAGGGCGGGAAGAGAAGAGGTGGCACAGCCCTTTTTCGTTCTGTGGCTTGGCTGTCTTCGGAATCAAAAACCTTCTAAGCCCAAGGGTGTGTGCATGGGTCTCTCTCTCTCTCTCTCTCTCTCTCTCTCTCTCTCTCTCTCTCTCTCTCTCTCTCTCTCTCTCTCTCTCTCTCTCTTTCTCTCTCGGTGTGTGTGTGTGTGTGTGTGTGTGTGTGTGTGTGTGTGTGTGTGTGTGTGTGTGTAGGTGTGCTGCTGTGGGCAAGATCTCTGAGGCGTCCTGGAAGGGAGAAGGGATGGAGACTGACTGAAAAAAAAAAAAAAAGAGGCAGATGGGTGTTGATTTTCAACTGCTTTTCTGGCTGAGAACTCTGGCGCCGAAATCTGAGCCTCAGCACCCCCACCCCCAACCCCAACCCCTGGCTTCCAAAGTTCCCAAACTCAGTGGTTTCTGGCTGGCAAAAATGGATGCAGAGCCTTGCTCTGGTATCTAGGCACTTTAAAGAGCCTGCAGGAAGGTGCGGGACTGAGGAATGCCCGGAGAGACTGGAGTGATGTGGAAGACCTCTCTGCCTTCCCCAGATGTTGGAAAATGGATTGTGGTGTTTGAAATCTAGTGGCACCCCAAACACACCTGAGGCAATACAGTATTAGAAATGCTGCTATAGATGAAAGTCCTAATTCCCAGTAGCAAGGATGTGCTGGCTCAGGTGCTCATCACACGCCACTTGTGCCAGCGTTTTTCGGTATTTTTTGTTTTTGTTTGTTTGTTTTTTAATGAAAATACAGGGTGTTGAGTTATCTGGGGTAGGGCTTGTGCCTGCCTGTTTCTGAGTATTGTGTGTTGGGAGGAACTGTCATTTTCCAAGATATGTGTTTCTTGGTGCAGGAATTTAGGGTTGGAGGGAACTGTGTAGCTATTCCCCAGTCCTTTGGCTCCTCCCACTGACCAGCACCCACTCCATTTCCCTTGCACCTGCCATTTAAGCACTCAGGGTGTAGCCCATTTGCAGTTCTTCCCTCTGCCTGCATTCCCTCTGCAGAATTAGGTACTGAGCCAACTTCCCAGGAAGTCTCCATAGGTAGATGAGCAGCAGCCCTGCCTCTGTGTGCAGACACACTTGAGCAGCATTGGAGTAAGGCAGGTTTCCTGCCTTCTCCTTAAGCCCTTGAAAGTCTCCTCCCCCCTAAATCACACTATCAAAAACCCTTGAGTGTTTCCTTTACTTTGGACCCAGTTCTAAACACTGCTGTTTAATTTCAATCTTCTCTAAAGATGGAATGGGAATCTGTTATGTGAAATCATATTTGGGGGTTGGCCTCCCTACTAAGAAACATGTCACCATAGTGAGTTCTATTCACATAGCAGACAAGGGAAGTCTGGGGTCACCCTCCCCACACAATGGGAATTCTGTTACTCTATCATGTGTCTTCTAGTATTAATATTGAGGTGACTCGTGAGGGTTTGTGAGCCCTATGCCAGGGGCAGCCTGGGTGGCATCTTATAAGACCAGATTATAGATCTTTCCCCATATCTCTCCCTCTTTCTCTTTCCTACCTCTCTCCAGCATCATAAATCATTTTTAGAAGAGCCATCTAAGTTTTTGTAAGATTGGGTAAAGTCTAACATTTGGTGAGGAGCTGGGCTTCCTTAAGCATCCTATTCGTCTCAGTCTGGACCATAATCTTGCCTAGCAATGACATGGGGGTAAGAAGCTGAGCAGGAGTCTGTTTTTAGCCTCAGAAAGGTTATTAGTGGGAGACCTGTCCTGGCTGCATTTGATTTGGTGTGTCAGCAGCTAAATTATTCAGGTAGAAACATGAGGAGGAGGTTTTTTTTTTTCCACCCCAGAAGAAGTGTTATGGAGTGTGTGGCCTTTCATATGCATTCACTAAATAATCATCATTGCAGACAGGTATAAAAGTGTAAGCAAAATTGGTCTCTATTAGCAAAAAAGAAAACTAGGTTACCACTCCAAGTGTTCAGTTAGTATCTGCATTGATTTGCACTTTATGAAGATAAGTACGCAAAGATGCAGCATTCTAGGTTTTGTATTTACACACCACACATTTGACTTCAAACGCCCATTCTGTCTCTGAAGCCAGGGGGGTTTCCTTCTATTAGCACAACTGTATATCCAGTGAAGTTCATTTATGTCTAAATTATGATTAGTAATATAATCATGACTCACGATTGCCACAGTTTGGGGACTTCAACTTTTTTCTCTTGCCATCTGACAGCCTGAGGATGTGCTGGAATGTGATGTACCAAGGTTGAATAATTGTGCCTCAGAGAGGACTTAGTGGGTCTTTCATTTCAGCTTCCATGATTTGCAGTTTTAAAATTTACTCATGATGAGTTTTAAAATTAACCGAAGGAACAAAATCCTCTGATCATCAAATTCACTAACATGCATTTTAAAAATATAAATGGGGTGGGAACACTTTTTCACCATCTTAGGGTAGCCACTCTGACCAATAAACCGGTACTAACCCATATTATATTACAGACAGTGAAGGATGAGGCACCACTAGGCTTCACTTCATTATTGAGGAGCATAAAGCTGGGAAAGGCCAGCAAAAACCTACAGTATAAACATTTTGCAGGAACACTAGTAGCAACTTTGCCTATGGAAGGTATGTGTAGTAGATTTCACTTGGTAGCTTTTGCTGTCAAGAGCACTCTGGGCTTTGTAACAGCATTTTTTAACCCAAGGTTTCACCTCTCCCTCTCTCTCTGTATCTCTGTCTCTCTCTCTCTCTCTCTCTCTCTCTCTCTCTCTCTCTCTCTCTCTCTCTCTCTCTCTTTCTCTCTCTCTCTCTCTCTCTCTCTCACACACACACACATATACAACACACACACACACACCAAGGTGTTTCCTCTCCACATTATTTGTCTATGTCATATAAAATATAGATACCGGGACCTGGTCTATCTGGTAGTTCTGCTGAAATAATCTGGTTAGCAAAAGGACTAAGAGCCCATTTGGCCAGAGTTAGCTTGCTGCTGAGTAAGGAGCATGCATATCTTCCACTGGAAGGATCATACCACTCTGGCAAGTTAGTGACAGCACAACAAGGCTTAAAAGGAAATACCACGGCCTGGGAATTAAATGCAGATCTCATTTGGCTAAAGATGTAAGGTAGCAGGGATCTGTAGAGAGATCAGGGAGGCAAGCAGGGGGAAAGAAGGTTGAGAGGGAGAGAAGAAAGGAGGGCGGCAGAGAGAGAAATGAGAATGAATATGCTTTCTCTCTGTGCACAGAGGGCCATTCCCTTCCTTCCAAGGCAGCTCAGAGCAGCGAGAACGAATACTGAGAATCGGAAGGAGAGCATTTCCTAGTCAAAAGCCAGCTGCCTGATTTAATTTGTATGTTGTACTCCACTTCCCTGCTTATGTAACTTCACTATGTGCCAGTTTGTTCATAACAGCAATAGCCATTTAGTTATGAGACACCATCACACACTGTAAATTTAATATGGATGTTTTGGTTTATTCCTTCTTAGAATTTGTGTGTGTTGGGGGTGTAATTTTATAGGCAGGGCAACCAAAATCCACAGAGATTTAGAGAATTCACATTTAGATCTGAGTAAAAATACCCATATATCATTTTAGTTTTAGTTCAAGACTTTGCTCAAGTTTGATTTTTTTTCTATTTATTGGATTGTCTTTAATTTTGATGTGTCTAACTGGAGAAATAAAATTATGCTAAATGAATGTTCCTCTTCAAGAACTTGGGAGTAAAAGTTTAATGCAATTGTACTGTAAAGTTAGAAATGTGGTAGCACTTGAGTTGGATTTAAATCTGTCCATCAAGCAAGTGGCATTATTATGTAAGTACCTCCAGCATCTTATAATCATCATTCACTATAAGCAAATACTCCATTTCTAACCTAAACACTAAAATTGTTTTATGTGTAGAAAAGAAATAATAGTAGGATGGAACATTATTAAGTGGCTTTGATGAGACAGTAAATGCCGTTTAATCCTTTTTCACTTAGCATAGGATCTCACACCTAGCAGACATACATGAATACCAACTATGATTTATTTTCTACCAAGGTAGCTGTCTGTAGATTTGATTCACATGGAGTAGAACTTCACTTTCTTCCCTGTTGGCTTTATTGAAAGCAAAATGAATCACCAGTCAAAGACTAGGGAGACGGCTCACCTATTAAATTCTCTGATGCAAAGCATGACTCCCTGAGTTCAGGTCTTTGGCGCTCCTGTAAAGGTACAATGGCATACATTTGTAACTCCCATGCAGGAAAGCGAGACAAGGCAGCCTCGCTGCATCAGTGAGCTCCAGGTTCAGTGAGAGACCCCATCTCAGAAAACAAAGTGGAAAGCCATTTAAGAAGGCTCCCAACGCTGGCCTCTGACATGCCCACACATGCATATAAACATGTATGTGCATATGAATACCCACTTACATATAACACATGCACACACACACACATGCACGCTCATCAGTCAACATATTTTGTAACATACAATATGAACCCCACTTTCAAAAAGGCCTTGGGCAAACCAGTATTGTGTCTTTATCGACTTCCTCATGAAAACAAGCAGCATTAGATATATTTTTTTTAACTTTTCTTTATTTTGCATTCCAAACACAGTTCTCCCTCCCATCCCTCCTGCTGCCCTCCTTCTCCTCCCCTCCAGCCCACCCCCATCCACTCTTCCCAATGGGTAAGGGCTTCCATGGGAAGTCAACAAAGTCTGGCATATTAAGTTGTGCCAGGACTAAGCCCTTCCCCAACCCTGCATTGAGGCTGAGCATGGCATCCCACCATAGGGAATGGGCAAGGGCATTAGATTTTAGTGCATCATCAGGAAGTCCCTACTCATTCCTTTTACTCAATATTAAGTGAGATAAGGCTTGGGAAATCTTAAGTATTACCTAGTCACTGTGTAGTTCTTATTGCCGAGATCAACAGGCTTTCCCACATTCTTCTTATGCGTTATAGATTAGTATGACTCCTCTGTACAGTTCTTCCAAATTGGAAAACTGTGTATGCATTCACTATGACTTGAAATAGGATATTCAATTAAATAAAATTGAGCCTCTCTCCAACAGGCTGATTGTGTCATTAGCAATATGATGTCTTTAAATCATTTTCCTGTGTGATGTCATAGTCAATAATGAACAGATAACCATCATCCTATATGAAAATCTCTAAGCAGTGGGAATAGAGAACATTACCAGGTAATAGGAAATCCCAAGAGGGGAAGAGAAATGTCCATCTGGAGAAATCTTCCCTTGGGTGAGGAGAGATTGACTGACATATGAAGAAACCAGGACAAAATATCTTGTCTCATTACCTGCAATACATTTTTTGTATTTAAATTTGAGATTTCAGTTCAGAAGAGAACCAAATGTCATATGTCCTTAAGGAAGACTGCGAATGTCAGAAGGTTCACCCCACAATCCAACCCTACTCTAGTCATCTATATGATGTAGGCAATTGACTCTACTTCTAATCTCTAGGCCACTCATTTGTCCAACACAATTTTTATTTGCATTGTCTATTTCTGAAAGACTGTTTGAGGCAACATCAGAAATGATACAGCATCCTTCAAGCTTTGCATATGTCAAGTGCTAATATTACTGGATGATCTAAGATTAAAATGCAAAACTGAGAGCTGCACAGAGAATACGGAGTGATATAAAAAGATATGAACATGCTTAATTGCTTAGACTTAATTTTGTATAATGCATTAGTATGTCCAATGTTAGAAAGCAGTAGGAAAGATAACTGTCTAATATATATGGTGTAAATACTATAGATGGGGAAAAGAGGACAGTGAATGAAATTGAAGGTATTGGGCTGGTGTTAGAGTTTGGAATAAATGAAAAAGGACATCACATTAACAAAAGAAAAGCATGAGTGAGTGGCTGATCAGCAGGACTGCAGCAACAGAGATACAAGATTTGCTTTGAGAGACACTAGAGTGTCAGGAAGAGCCTTCTTATGAAGCTAAAATACTAGAAAGTACCACATATAAATACAGTTTGGGCTTTTTGATGTGATGGTAATGCTATATAGCATCATATTAATTCAATGAATTGAAATCATTTCATACTTGTTCACAATTCTAATTGCCTTGGGTCTCGAGTTAGTGTTGACCACTTCCAGTTACTGCTGTACTTGTCATAGTTTGTACTCATTTGAGAGTTTTCTGATAGGGAGAGAATTGAGCTTTCCCATGTGTATGAAGAAATATGTAGTTGACATTACTTGGGGTTATCGTTTCAACAACGAAACTATAAGGATAACAAAGCAGGTTTGGATGAATAATAATATCTGGAGTGTAATAACTAAAAGCCAAATTGTATGTGAGAAAGAACAATATAGGCCATGGAACAAACACAAGCCAACACGTGAAGTACGAGTTTGTCAGTCACTCTCTGGTAGGTCATTATGTAGTATTACTGGAGAAATAAAGTAGACTCAGTCGGCCATCCTCTCCTCATCCTTAAAGAGAAGATTGAAGAAACGCATATACAATCTTCCTTTGTGCCTGGCATACAGTAGCTGCCTAGTGAATTGAAGCTATCCCCCACAAATAACTATACTTCATTGTGACTGATATCAATAATAACCATTGCTACTAATATTGGAAATGGTTTTCATAAATGCCAAGTAATTCTTAAGCTATGTTCTCTATTCAATAGCATTTCCATATGCATATATTACATATATTACTGATAAATTATTAGTAGTATATTATTAATGCACATATATAAAATACAAAGATGAACAATGTCTGGTTCTGAGTGTTTGTAGGACAATGCATTCTGCATGACTGACATTTATAGTATATACTGAGGGTAAAGGAAAAACAGTTAGCTCTTGGTCTATGTAAGCGAGGAAGGGAAAGATTTATAAAGATGAAAATATTTGAGGTAGAAAAGGACATGGAATTTCAAAGTAAAGGGCAAGAGGGAAAAGGAAAACCACAAGGAAATAATAATATGTTCATAGCACAAAGCACAAATGTCAAAAGTGCAGTGAACTGGGCATATGGACTCAAGGGGTTGGAATAATTGACTGGAACTAAGGTTACAAACTAACCTGCACTCTCAAAGAAAGTCTCTCATGCTGAGATGAGATGTTGAGACCTTAGTATTTTTGTTACAAGAAGCTCAAGAAAATGTTGTAATCAATTTTGTTTGTGACTTAATAAAATATGTTTGTACTTTGAGTATAGGAAGCAACAGCCTAGAAACTAAACTCCCTCTTCATTTCTTACCACTTTTATTCTTGATGACAGGACCCACAAGATTATTTCTTTTTAAATCCCAGCCATAGCTACACAGTGAGTCCAAGCCGCAAACAAAATAAACAAGCCACCACCACCAACAACAAAAACCCTTTTCCCCAAAGTCAGTTAGACCAGTGTGTCACATTCTAAGTAGCAGGCCAAACAGAGAAGTCATGTCCTAACACTTGAAACCCAACATTTCCTTGAATTTTTACCCTTGGTATTTGCATATTAAACCAATGAAAATATCTTGAATTTTTTTACTTGAATAATAATGATTGTATTTGTGAATTAGTTGAAGGCAATGAAGGAAGAACTAATACACGTGTATTTGTGTACCAGCACCTGAAAGGCAGAGGCAGGTGGATCTCTCTGAATTTAAGGCCAACCTGGTCTACAAAGCAAGTTCCAGGATAGTCAGAGCTGTTACACAGAGAAATCTTATCTCAAAAAAAAGAATAGCCTTAGGCTACACTGTCAGTGTTGCCCTTGCACAAAACAGATTGTCAAGCCACTACCCAATATTCTACAGCAGTTTTTACCTAACTACACTAACTACACTATGCATAAATCTTGTTTCCAGTCTATTTTATGCCCACTTTGGAAAACATGTTTATGATCCACCAAACTATATGTCAATTGTATCTGTCCAAGGGTAAAGTTACTATGGAGATGATAGACAGACAGAGATTAGATAGATAGATTAGATAGATAGATAGATAGATAGATAGATAGATAGATAGATAGATAGATAGATAGATGATAGAGAGATACATGACAGACAGAAATTAGATAGATAGATTAGATAGATAGATAGATAGATAGATAGATGATAGATATACACAGACCTAAAATGAAAAAAGTGTTCTTTGTCCACCTAATTGCCCAAAACTTTGTAAACACAAAACTCAATAAACTGTTGAGAGTGCCCTAATATTTCCAGGCACTTGGAATCAGTCAGAATAAAATACTGAAATTTCCCTCTAAAAACTTATTAATTAGTAAGAGATGGTTCTTAATGTATTAGGAGTCTATAAAAAAGTGTGATAAATATTATAATAAGGATAAAGAAACTGAGAACAGAGAGAAAATATCTGATTTATTTAACAATTGGAGGGGAAGGGAGGAGGTACCCTTAGGATACTTGGACAAAGCCTTGATGTTAAGTGTTTGTCTTGAAAGACTTTTGCTGATTAACCAGGAGGGGTGAGATGGAACAGTGGTCAAAGGAGCCAGCATCTGCAAAGCAGAGCAATGAGAGGTCACTGTGAGTTCAGTGGGTGTCCCAAGGGTAATATTTCAACCAGAGAGCGGAGTGTGAGGACAAGGTCAAAATGGAAATGCGTTTAGGAAGTATGACTTTGGTCACAGTGACGTTTTGTAAATAATGCCAGAGAAGACTGCCCCGTGCCATTCTGTGTCAGGAAGGTCTCCATTCGAGACCCAGGAAGGTGTGGTATCTGATCATTCAATTCGAGAGAAACAGACCAGTCAAGGAAATGCTCGTGGCTGTGGTCTAGCCACGCTCCATTTGTCTGAGATCACTAAGCATTTTCCAATGTTGTCTCTCGATCCAGGTGACTTCGCAGGAGCTTTTGAAGAAGCTCATGTATAGATTACAGAGTTTAATCTCCTTATGTAGTTTACTGCTAGGCTTCTCTACTTTAAGGAAAACAGCTAGAAGTCTATTGGTCTACCATGGGTCAATGTCTGAGTTATCATCTAATCTGCTTTGCTATTGAACAGTTTCTTGTTTCTTTTCATTTTGCTGTTTTCATCTCAAGTAATTTTAAGTATCACTTAAAAGGATCTCTGGCATGCAGTTTGGAGGAGGATCTTGCAGTCATGAGAAATAGTCTGGGACCACCATAATTGTTCTTTATTAGCAGGATTGGGCTGTTAATAGGGTATCCAGTCTTTGGGGCTGATTACATTTGCATGAAGGAGCCATCTGATGGCAGGGAAGACATTATCCATGGTTATGAAGGAGACAGCCTACAAATGTCTTTGCCTCTTGGTCCGGGAAAGGTGGCACTTTTGTCACAGCAGATGCAGAATTCATCCTTAGCTCTGTCCAGTACTTCATGCCCAGTGGCTAAAGGGGCTGGCAGTAGGAAATGAAGCTTGTGACTTTCAGTTCAGTTTTCCAGAGCCAAGTTTTGCTGGCTTTGCAACACATTTGGCAGTGATGTCAGAGTTGGAATAAACACATTTACTGGAGGATATGAGTCAACATATTTCCATTCTTCTCCTCCCCGTGTCCTCCCTACATACACTGCTACCTTTTACCCTCAGTGAAAATAATCCTGATGGCAGCACTTAAGGAGTGAGCCCAGCCCTTTCCTCTGAGGTTGGGATTAACAATAAATGACTCCCAGGGTTCTAGAAATCAATACATAAGGAAGCATATCTACATCAGGTGTTTATTTTGTTTTTTTCCAGTGTTTAATATGTTTGTCCATTCATAAACAAAAGCTAATGAGAGGATGCCTTTTGTGAGGTTTGCAATGGCCCAGGCATGTGGTAAAATGTAGCAAACAAAAATCTCGTTCTTGGTCTCTGTAGAAAGTCTATGTAATGCTATACAAATATTGCAGTTTGCATTTCTTATTGTCCAGCCTGGTGCCTAGCATTTAGAAGATGCTCAGTAATGAACATATTGATCGACACATAAATGAATAGAAAGGAGTGGTTTATAATTACTTCTTAACCTCATAAGAAAGAAGTAATGCAGTAGGGAGGAGAGGCCAATCAAACACTATATGAGCTATCCTCTTGCTTCTGCTGCAGGTAGATTTTTCAGTGTTCACGGACTTAGAGAAAATAAGGAGCAACCTGTTGGATGGTTTACTGTTTCTTTCTCACAATGAACTCACAGGCTTTTCTGGACAAACTATTCTTATTTGAGGCAGGTACTCACATTTGCTTAAAATGTGTTCCAGCTGTTTTGTGCTCTGTGACACCACAGTAAAGCCATGAACTTGTTATGAGAAATCCATGTGCGTCTATGTAAGGGGTATCAAGGATTTATTAAGATATGAAAGGGGGAAATACACTCATGCATGCAGGATATGGTAAATCCAGTTACAGAGTCCTTGAAAGCTGAAGACGGATCACAAGCTGCTTCACATCACCTGACATGCTCTTCAGCACCCGAGAGAGAGTGACCACCCTCCCTCCTTTTCGATAAGAGGTCCTGTAGACAGACAAAAAGCACTACCTCTATTGGGCTAGATAGCCCAAGGTCATGGACAGAATGAATACGCAGTACATGAACTCCTGGATTTGTAGATTTAGTATTGTTTATCTGTGTCCTCTCTGTCCCTGGTAGAGATTGCGTGATATACCATGTTTTCCATCATGAGCGAAAACAGTACATCAGGGAGTCTTTCAGTTAGAACTTTCCTACAGTGTTCAAAGGAAAGGGCCCGTCCTTGAGTCTTGATATAGAGAATTACAGGAACTGACTCCGATGGTTATGATGTTTCCAGACTTACATTTAAAAAAAAAAGTGTTGCTTTTCATGTTATTTTTTATACTGCCGTGTCTAAATACCTGACAAGAGTAACTTAAGGAGGGAGCAGTTTATTATGCCTCTTGGTTCTGGGACACAGTCCAGTCCAGCCAGGATGCCATGGAAACAGGAGTGTGAGGCAGCTAGTCCTAATTACATCTGCAACTAGGAATCAGAGAGCAGTGCATGCTGGTGCCAGACTTGCTTCCTTCTTCTTATTGAGTATGAGAATCCAACCTATGGGCCAGTGCTGTCCTTATCCAGGGTAGAACTTTCCCACCTCAACGCACCCGCCCCCCACAGATACCCCCAGAGGTTTTGATTCTGGGTGATTCTAAATCTTCTTAAGTCAATAATCAGTATTGGATGCAAAGCAAATGTGTGGAGCTGCTGTTTGGGGTAGACATTCTCCTCCTCTAATTGATCCTAGCAGGTATGTGGAAATGGATTACTTGGAAAATTCCTGTTTTGTTTCCTCGCTGTTTTAGTTATAGGGAAGGGGGTAAGTAAGACTCAAAACGTTTTTGTGTCCACTTCTTATCCCAGAAGTACATGTTTAAAAATTACACTGCTGGTCAGGAGGTAAAGTATCTGAGGGCATTCTTGTCCCTGAATATGAATAGTGATGTGTTATTGGCCATCTAATTCATGACAATAACCCGGCTCTCAGTTGCTGTGATTCAAACCTGTATATAGAATAAAGTACAGAATGGGAAAGTCGGTTTTTTTTATTCATATTTGTAACAAGTCTTATCCCTGATTTTCCCTTTGGGGGAAGGTCTTTCTGGCTTTTTAGTTTGTATCAGTGCACTGCTATGCCTAAGCGATAGCTATCTGCTGTCTTGGGGATAAGAGTGGGTGTGGTCTTTGATGTTCTTTCTCTTGCTTTTGGAATTGCTGGGGCTAGAGTTTGCCTGTGTCAAATAAAGTGTTGTATTGTGCTACTCTTACAGGTAAGACATGTTGAGTGAACTAATGGGTGAATGTTGGGCTCAGCATCTACTGTTTAGGCTAATTGTGTATTCAAATGAGATGCTCTTCATTGTGTTGCTTACAAGACAGGGGTTACAGAAGTGTCATGCATCCACAAAAATGATTGATGCTGTGACTCACTCAGTGTATCTTAATGCTAATAATGCATAAATGTTGAAAAATTAAGATAAAAATTTCTCCCTCTATAGACAAAATTTGTGCTTACCAAAGTTTGAAGGTACAGCTTTTCAACATTAATATATATGTGCTTTTAAAAACTTTGTATCTCAAGTATTGTCTCCTGTTGCTTCTTAATAGGAAGTCTTAGAATCAGATAAATCCCAAAGTCAGTAGATTAACCTTTCAAAACATCTTGGTCACATGGATTGCTCAGCTGGCATCAACAAGTATGAGTGGCAGTTTGAGGTCCCCTAGCCTAGCTTTGTGCCCGGAAGCAAAGGGCCAAAGGTTTGATGAACAATTAATTTCTGAAATAGAGTTTTATTGATAGGAAGAGACAGAATGATCACAGCAACCCTTACAAAGTAAAAACATTCAATTGGGGCTGGTTGAGAGTTCAGAGGTTTAGCCCATTGTCATCAAGGCAGGAAGCAGGACAGCAGAGAGGTAGCTGAGAGTTCTACACCTGGATTGGCACACAGCAGGGAGAGAAAACCACACGTGAACTTATAAAACCCCAAAGTCCACTCACTCCCAGAGACATGCCTCCTCCAACAGGGTCACACCTTCTAATTGTGTACTCCCTGTGAGTCTTTGAGTTCCATTTTCATTCAAGCTACCACAATTAGCTGCTATTATTTCTTGCCATACTTTTACAATTGTACACCTAAAACATTATTTTTCAATAATTATTTTCCATTATTTGGTGACATGTTGTTTCTAGTTTATACCTTTTTGCTAGTTTTTCATATCTATAGATACTTCTGTTGAATTATTTCTTTAAAATAATTCTAACAAATTGCAATTTCTCACTCACAAAATTCTGCCTGGCTTTGCCATGATAACCTGACGTGAATCGTTCTAGGCGCACAACAAGTTTGCTGAGAGAGTGTGCATATAGTATAGTGAGCTCCCCCAGATCATTCTAACAATGATAACCCCTGCCTTGAAAGTTACTTAACCAAAACTGAGTATCTCTGGCATTAAGATGCTACTGTAATTCACAAATCAGACCAGAGACAGAAAACTGAACGTGAGAGCATGTGTCTCCCTTGGGTCTTGAAGTTTGAGACTTAGGCAATATTCCTGGTACATATTTTTATTGTTACTGAGGGTAAGAGAATAGGCTAGTTTGCAGAAAATACTATTGGGATGAGAGTTAAGACCTGACATAATTACTGTTAACCTGATAGTTCTCTGTGGTGATGTCAGTCCTCCACCACTGCTTTGATTTCAGCAGTTTGTTTGTATTTTAAATCGAGATCCTATTCTACCTACCTTGGGCTCAGTAGAGTACTAAGATGATTTTGAATAAAGTTTTGACTGATGCTAAACTTCTCCAGGTCTTAAAAAGCCAAAGTAGCAGGATTTACAGTGTGGAAAGACCTCTCTTGTGTGTGTATGTGGATAGATATGGGGGCTATGTGTGTGCACCTGTGACTGTGTGTATCTCTGTGTGTCTGTGTATCTCTCTCTCTTTCTCGTGGTGTGTGTGTGTGTGTGTGTGTGTGTGTGTGTGTGAATGAGGGCATGTGCATGCTATGACACACATGGTGTAGAGGTATTAGTCCTCACCTTCCACTTTGTTTGAGACAGAGATTTTTTATTATTATTTTTTCTGCTCCTACAAACCTCAGGTGATTCTCATTCCTCCACCTCCCATCTCCCCATGAGAATACAAGCATTACCAACATGTGTACTACTTGACCAAACGTGAAGCTGTTCTGGGGGATTTGTTTTGTTTTGTTTTTTCTCATTTTTTTTATTAAAGATTTCCATCTCCTCCCCCTTCCCTCCCCTCCCTTCCACCCATACCCCCACTCCACCCCTCTCCAAGACAAAGAGCCATCAGGGTTCCCTTCACTATGTTAAGTCCAAGGTCCTCCCAGCTCCCCCTAAGTCCAGGAAGGTGAGCAACCAAACTGACAAGGCTCACAGTGAGCCCGTCCATGCTGTAGAGTTCATGTTCATTGCCGTTGTCCTTGGTTTCTCAGTCCTCCTCCACCGTCAGCCACATTCAGAGAGTCCGGTTTGGTCCCCTGTTCCATCAGTCCCATTTCCAACTGGACTTGGTGGTCTCCCGTTAGATCTGTCCCCACCGTCTCAATGGGTAAACGCACTCCTCACGGTTTGACTTCCTTGCTCATGATCTCCCTCCTTTTTGCTCCTCATCGGGACCTTGGGATCTCAGTCCGGTGCTCCTATGTGGGGCTCTGTCATTTTCTCCATCCAATGCCAGGTGAAGGTTCTATGGTGACATGCAAGATATTCATGAGTATGGCAATAGGATCTGTACATTTCTGGCACCCTCTCCTCAGCTGCCCAAGGACCTAGCTGGGGGCATCTTCCTGCCATCTTACACCTGTCAGAATGGCTAAAATCAAAAACACCAATGATAGCCTTTGCTGGAGAGGATGTGGAGTAAGGGGTACACTCATCCATTGCTGGTGGGAATGCAAACTTGTGCAACCGCTTTGTTCTGGGGATTTGAATTCATGTCCTTGTGCTTATTGTAGCCAGCACTTTTATCCATTGGGCTATTTCCTCAGCTCTAGGCAGAACTGTGAGACTGTCAACAGGAAAGTTATGAGTGACTTCTTATACAGGAAAGTTTCCTACATGAGATAGAAATTGTCACCTAAATATCACCTAAACTAGATCTGCAGAATGGTGACACTGTAGTCTCTTAGCAAGACCCTGGGTCGTAATCTAAGGGTATATACTATTTGCTTATTTAAAAAAATTGTTGAAAGCTTTGCATACTATTTTTGTTTTCTAATTCACTCTCAACTCTGCTAATATTGTATGACCGCATCTCCGAGTAAGTCCCATGACCTAATTTGTGACCTGGAGTGGATAGTATCTGTCTGTGATGTTAAGGGAGATTGACATTTAAAAATGGAGCATGCTGCTTGAGCTGTAGATTGCACTTGGTACAGTAGTAGGCTTCCTAATTGTTATGGTGGAAGCTAAAAGAACAAAAGACACATTGAATAAAATTTGGAATTTGGCGATATTGTGTAAAACACGGGGATTAAATGAGCCAGTGCATGTGAAAGTATTTAGCACAATGCCTGTACATAGCACATAATCAGTTCAGGTTGGTTGGATATGATTCACTTAGGGAAACTAGGATATTTAGGGAATATTTTAAAGGTACGAAGAGGGAGGACAATCATAGTTTTCCCTAGAATAACCTTCAGAGAGAGTTTGCTGGGTCTAACCCGCATTTTTCTTTATTTCTCTTTATTTAATGGACACGTTTTCATTTTTAACTATGCTTTAAGCCTATCGGGGTTTCTAATGTGTGTGGTCTTGTGTCACCCTGTACAAACCCAGCTTTGAAAGGAGAGGCATAAGAAGAACCCTGGGTCAAAGAAATTTTATACTGTTTTATCATCATCACCATCATCATCATTATCATATTTAGTAAATGTTGACTTGTTGAATGGAGCAATAAAGAAATCAAGTATCATATACCAATCCATTTTTACTAGAAAATAGAATAGTTGGCCTCACATGCTCAAAGACTGTCACTCACTTTTACTGCAAACTGACTGCTTTATTTTCGTTCATGGCTGTCTTGCCGGCTTTCTCTAAGTATTAATTTGTGCACATGGCAACCTTAAACATGTTTTCTTCAATCGGTTTGCAAATGAAAACATAGCTCTGATTTGTGTTTAATATTCACTTGGGAGAAGGCTTTGTAAAATGATAATTAAATGCTGGGCTAGTGCTGGCATTGGGACATGGTTCATTTTTAAATATTAGGTCTGAAAGATTTAGCAAAAAGGCATAAAAGGAAAACCAACAAGAAATAGGACAGATGATAAATGCTGCCTTTGCTGATCTTAAGTAAAGACACAGTAAACTGTGGCCTAAGGATTTCTCTAGGGAGCCTGTTTTACAGATTTTTCTGAACATTCAGGCTTTGTGTGAGATTTCGCTCCAATCACGTTGGCAGAGGCTGGATTACAACTGAGAGTGCAGAGACTAATGGACTGTTAAGATTAATCCACTAAACCTACTCCTGTTTCCCTTCAGTTGATTGAACTTAGCAAAGCTGAAGACATACCCACACCCACCGTCCTCCTGTTAGATCTGCATGATTTAATGAGTTCTGAGATCTTTAAAGGACATGCAAAAGTGTAGACCAGGGAAGATCAATAGGATGTTATCACCTTGGTGATACATTCTTTTAGCAATTACTTACTAAATCTCAAAGTTGTCTTCCATAATCTTAATTTTAAAAGGAATGCTTTTCACATGCATAAATCTAAAGTTGATGGTACTGGGGTGGGGAGATGGCTCAGTGGTTAAGAGCACTTATTCCTCTTTCAGAGAATCAAATCAGGTTTCCCTCACTCACTTCAGGTGGCCCAAAACTACGGGGATCTGATGCTTATGGTTTCTGTAAGTACCTGCACTCATGTACATATACCCCCTCACACACGCATACACTTTATTAAAATTAGTAAAAATAATTCTTTAATAGCACCAATATAGCCCAGCCTTAAATAACTTAAAGTGTTATTATCAGTCAAATTACTATGAATATTTGGGATGGTTTTCAAAATTCTATGAGATTAATATGTTGTTTATGTTTGATGAAATCATGTCCACCAAAAATGTAGATAAAAATATGTGAAATATATTACATGCACACATAGGGTATGACATTGATAAAAATCACAATTTTATGGTAATGTAGTGTGCACTTTTGTTGGATGAACTATGATGAAACTCTAAATTTAAAATCTTTTAAAAATGGACACAAAATTGTTATTAATGGACATGAACCCGTGTGTGCAAGAAGTGCGTGAGGCGAGTACTTGTGTCATGCTCCCCTGTGGAGGTCAGAGGACAATTTTGGGCAGTTAGTCCTAAGTTAGTTCTCTCCTTCTCCCTTTGTATGGATAGGTTCCAGGGACTGAATTCAGGCTCCTAAGCCTGTGCAACAAGCACCTTTAAAACCTGAGCCATCTGCCTGTCCCTAAAATCTCTTATTATTAATCCACTCCCATTGAAAATAATTAGTAGAGGTATAAAAATGAATGAAATGTGGTCATAATATTGGAGACTTTGACTAAGAGATGTAAGAATATACCCAATACCTGGATAGTCCACTTTCTTCAATAAAGTATTGGTTGAGTTTTAGATGAAACATTCAGATTTTATAAAGCTTTACTTGGCTTTAGGAGCCTCAGAATGCCATCATTGTGTGCCTAGTTTGGCAGACTATACCTGCCACAGTGACTTACCAAGCACAAACTAGCATCAGCAGTCCAAAAGACATGCCTTTCTTTCTGCTGTCTTGGATTTAGATGCCAGCTTTGTTGTGGGAGGAACTTGGGGTTGCTCTGATCCTGCCCCCAGCAAGCATTCTGGTGGGAGTCATTCTTCCATGGGTGATGGTTTATTCTAGGGATGCTAGTTCGGCAGGGAGCAACAGGCTCCCTTTCTGAAACTACTATTGTGCTGTTAGCTTAAAAAATTAATTAACCCTGGTCTTTTGAGAGAAAAGGTCAGACCACATTCGGAAATAGGAGAGTCACCTGGAGAATAAGCACTTTTAGAAATAACAGTCTGAAAAATCAACCTTTCTCCTGGTGGCCAAGACAAACCAGGCCATGAGCAGTCCCCGAACTTGCACTGAATCAACTTGAACGAGCTTTTCAGGGCTCTGGGAAATGACTATGGCTCTTCCTGAACACCCAGGGATATTGAAGACAAGTAGCAGTGACTTAGGCTGGCCATGAGGGGCATGGGTTCTAGCAGGGACTCTCAGCAACCACAGCCCCTGCCCTCTGAGTCTCAGAATGTGCACTGAAATCCTAAAGCAAAAGAGCTTTTAAATCGAAAGCAGAAACTGCCAGATGACAGGCTAATGACCAGAGCCAGCTCAGGGCGTCTTTCCTAAGAAGGAATGAGTGACATCCATTCCAAAATGGTCTGTAAAAAGAATTAAGTGATGAAAACTACTTAGCGACACATAAATGTTTTTTTTTTTTTTAAAAAAAAAAAATGAAGCTAAGTAAAACTTTACTGTGATGTACCTTCATTTATTTATGCATTGTCTTTCATCCATGGCTGCTCTCACAGTGGATTACAATGAAAGGACCAAGTATTCGGGAAGGAGCCCACGGCTGGAAAAGCCTAAATTATTTGCTGTCAAGTCCTTTACAGAAGAATATTTGCAAGCATTTGCTCTAGAGAATATACAGCAATTAAAACAGTTGTATAGAAGCCTGCTGGAAATAAAAATAAAGTGCAACTATTTTATCTTCTGTTTGAGGAGCTTGGAAAAAGAACATGTTCCCTTAGCTACTACCACACTGTAAGATATACAACATTCTATCACTTCCAGATCCTCACATTCTATCACTCCCAGATTCTCCTATTCTTTTGTACTTTTTTCTTTTTGTACCCCTGCTCTATGGTAATCAAGATTCTGATCTCTCTCAGTAGAAACAGTTTTGCAGTGTTCATTATCCAAGCATTTCAGAAGGCTAGGTAGGAACTGCTGAGGGGGGATTATGGGGAGGTGTGAAAGCATGAAGTTGATTTTATTCTTCCATTTGATAATTTCTCAATTCACTCTAAACACCCGCTCCAAACAGCCACTTTGCTATAATAGTAGAAGCACACAGACACTGAACAAAGAGCTCTCTGCTTATATCATTAAATCCTTTAGCCCTCTGAGGCAGTTCTAACTCATGATCCACTTTGACTGTTAAAGAACACACTTTCATTTAAATGCCCCCAGAAGTGACATAGTTTGCACTCAGAGTAATTAAAGGCTAAGTCTGAGCCTGCACTCTGCACTCCTCATGAAGTGGTAGGCTCTGGGTAAGTGACCTCCTTCTGCACAGCTGCTTTCTACTTTGTAAACTGGAAATTAAAAAAAAAAAATAACTAGTTGAGAAAGTTCAAGGGTGGTAGGGGTTCAATCAGCAAAGCACTTACTTTGCAAGTAAAAGGACCTGATTTTGATGCTCAGACCCCATGTGAAAATGCCAGACATGGGAGGGTATGCACTTGGAATTCTAGTGCTGGGGAAGTGGAATCAGACTTCTGGACCTTGCTGACCAACTTGGTCAGCTTGCTACTACTTGGTGTGTCCCAGGCCAACGAAGGACCCTGTCGGGAAAGCAAGATAATGGCATTCCTATGGAACCACATCCAAGGTTGACCTCTGGCCTCTACATTTATGCGCCTACATGTTCATGTGTGCCTCCCACATATATACATATTCACGCACATAACGTTCAAATAGATAGTCGCTTGACCGATGACGAGAGGAGAGAGAGATGCCTAGTTTAATTTAACAAAACACATGTGTCTTTTAAAGGTTAAGCTAAGATTTGACCTCTGTTTTATTGGAATCTACACTCTGAGATTTGTCACTATGCCACAACTGATCCCATGTTTCCTACAAGTTGACTTGTGGGGAGCATCAACATTTTATACGAGTGAATCTCAAACAGGTTAAATAACTGGTCCAATCATTCAGCTACTGATTTCTAGAGTCAGAGTTTGAGCCAAGCTCTTTTTAAAACATGTGTGTGCTTACTTACTTGACAATTTCATGCATGCGTATAGGGAATTTTAGTCCTATTTTCACCCCTGTTGGTCATGCACACTTCCACAGAACCTCATCTATTTCCCCACAAATTCCCCCTTTTACAGGGGTGTTTCCTGGGCTGTGGGTGACTTCTCAGAGGCTACACCATGGAGGGAAAATGCACCACCTTTCCCAGCAAGCACTAACTATCAGAAGTCCCCCTGGAAGAGATCGGACATCATGAGCTCCTCTCCCATTGGATCAAATTTTTGAACAAATAGAAAACATAAGCATAGGTTGTAATACATTTAGACTTTTTAGAGATTTTTTTTAAATATTTATTTATTTATTACATATACAATATTCTGTCTGTGTGTATGACCACAGACCAGAAGAGGGCACCAGACCTCATTACAGATGGTTGTGAGCCACCATGTGGTTGACTGGGAATTGAACTCAAGACCTTTGGAAGAGCAGGCAATGCTCTTAACCTCTGAGCTATCTCTCCAGCCCCAAGATGTTTTATTGTTTTTATTGAGCTATACATTTTTCTTCTCCCCTCTCTTCCTCCCCTCTCTACTTTTACCCTCTCCCCTGACCCCCACACTCCCAATTTACTCAGGGTACCTAGTCTTTTTTTCTCCTTATGTAGTTCAATGTATGTCTCTCTTAAGGCCCTCTTTGTTGTCTAGGTTCTCTGGGGTTGTGAACTGTAGGCTGTTTTTTCTTTACTTTATGTCTAAAAGACACTTATGAGTGAGCACTTATTATATATGTCTTTCTCGTTCTGGGTTACCTTACTCAATATGGTTTTTCCTGGGTCCAGCCATTTGCCTACAATTTTCAAGATCTTTTAAAGCTAAGTAACACTCCATTGTTCAAATGTACCACGTTTACTTTATCTATTGTTTGGTTGAAGGGCATCTAAGTTGTTTCCAGGCTCTAGCTATTACAAATAATGCTGTTATGAACATTGTTGAGCACATGCCCTTGTGATATGATTGAGCTTCCTTTGGGTATATACCCAAAAGTGATATTGCTGGGTCTTAAAGGGGATTGTTTCCAAATTTTCTGAGAAATCACCATAGTGATTTTCAAAGTGACTATATAAGTTTGCACTCCCACCAGCAATGGAGGAGTGCTCCCTTTACCCCACATCCTCTCCAGCATAAGCTGCCATCAGTGTTTTTGATCTTGACCATCCTGACAGGTGTAAGACAGTTTCTTAAAGTTGTTAGCATTTCTCTGATGGTTAAGGATGTTGAACATTTCCTGAAGTGTGTTTCAGCCATTTGTTTAGGTCTGTGCCCCATTTTTTATTGGATTATTTGTTCTTTTAATGTCAAGTTTCTTGAGTTCTTTGTATATTTTGGCTATCACTCCTCTGTCCAATGTGGGGTTAGTGAAGATCTTTTCCCTTTCTGTAGGCTGCCATTTTGTCTTGTTGACCATGTCATTTGCTTTATAGAAGCTTCACATTTTTAGGAGCTCCTATTTATTAATTTATTAATCTTTCAGTGTCTTGCTACTGTGGTTATATTTAGGAAGTGATCTCCTGTGTCAATGCACTCAAGTGTACTTCCTACTTTCTCTTCTATGAGGTTCAGTGTGGTTGGTTTAATGTTGAGGGCTAGGAAAACACCTGAAACTAGAGAAATTCCCAGAAATCCACAAGGATGACCCCAGTCAAGACCCTAAGCAATAGAGGAGAGAGTGTCTGAACTGACCTTGTCCTATAGTCAGATTGATCACTATCTTAAACATCATCATAGAACCCTCATCCAGCAAATGATGGAAACCAGAGGCAGAGATCCAATGTGGAGCACTGTGCTGAGCTCCCAAATTCTAGTTGAAGTGAGAGGAATGAAAATATGAACAAAGAGATCAAGACCATCATGGGGACACCTGCTGAAACAGTTTACCTGAGCTAATGGGAGCTCACCAAATCCAGGCAGACAGGGAAGGGACCAGCCTAGGACCAACTAGATCCTCTAAATGTGGGTGACAGTTGTATGGCTGGGGAAGTGTGTGGGGCCACTGGCAGTGGCACCAGAATTTATTCCTACTGCTTTTTGGGAGCCTATTCTCTTTGGATGAATACCTTGCTCACCCTAGATATAGTAGGGAGGACATTGAACCTTCCCCAAAGCAATGTGCTTTAATCTCTCTGAGGAGTGGAACTTGGGGGGGGGGGTAGGATGGAAGGGGAAGTTGGAGGGAATGGGAGGAGAGGAGGGAGTGGGAACTGAGATTGGTATGTTAATTAAAAAACCAGATTGTTTGCTTTTTCAAAAAAATAAAATAAAATAGAAATTGTTGCTTTAGAAAGGACTTTAGTCCCTACAGTTCTAAACAGAGTAAAACTAGGTCCCATTGCTAATGCAACCTGGTCACTGGAGCCCCTGATGTCCAGAAATCTGGAAACTTCTGCTGCCAGCATTTCTAGAAAATGCATTCCATACAGATAACTTCCTCATGTGGTCACTTAAGAACAAAAGTTGCAGGACAAGTAAAAAGAAAGTTCCATTAAGGATTTCAACAAGTTGAATGGAACACAAACATCAAGAAAATATCTCTGAAGATATCTACATTCTAATACAGGATCCTCCTAATATGCGATGTTACATGATAACATGAACTATAAAGCATAATTAAGGAAATTAAAAAATCCTCTAGGTAAACTAAATGTGATCACAAGTGTAATTATAAGACAGAAGCAAGAAATTCAGATTCATAGAAAGAGCTGTGGATGCTGAAGCTAGGTTGAATTGGTGTTGGTGTGCTTTAAGATGAAGGGAGGTCATTATGAGTGAGAGACACCAAAGGTCTCCAATATCTGGGACAGGCCAGGAAATGGTGTTGCCTCTAGCTTCCAGAAGGAACTTTGGCCTGCTGATACACTGATTTTAGTTTGGAAAACTTGGTTTAGGCATTTGAGCTGTGAACCTACTTATAAATTTGCCTTATCTGAAGTCACTAAATGTGTAGGAATTTTTTTAAATATATTTTCATTTATTCATTGAGAATTAATTATGTACTGCAATCATATTTGCCTTCCAATCTTCCCTCAAAATCCTCCTGAATCTCCCCTCACATCTCCCTCCCAACTACACATCTTTTTTTAAAAAAAAAAAAAGCCAGCAACTTAACAATAGTGTTAGATAGGCACAAGTCAACCTCTCTATTTTCAATGAGTTCTTCAACAACAGGACCCTACCATCAGTTTGCAGAGACCTACCAGTAGCCATGGCAACACTCTGGGTTGTTGAGGGATTTCCAAGGGACTCCTTTGGATAAAACTTGATTAGATATCACCCATCCCTGGTACTGGAAGCTTCATTTGGTGATGACAGATGCCCAGTTGGGACTTTCCTCTCCTATCACCATTCCTTGAGCATTTGGGAGAAGAAATATGATATTGATGTCTCATTTATGGGTGAGCACGCTACAGACACTTATGCTGTATGTTTTGACAAGTTGTGAATATCTGTAAGATACCAATAAGAAAAACAAGTATACATAGGACAGGTTATTAGATTGTGAGAGGAAGCCGAAAAGTATGACCAATGTTTAGTACAAGAGCATCAAAAGAAACTCGAAATACACTCCCACATCTGGTTCTCGGGTTATACCTGTACACAATGTTAGTGTTCTAAGACTCTCAGCTCTAAGCTGGGTGAATAAGTTTTGCAAGATTCCTTGTGGTTATTTAGGATTTTTTTTACTCACTATTCACTATTTGTCAAATAAATTCTCTATTTGTTAAATAAATATTTATTGGATTTAAGTGACAAACACACAGGGACAGATTTGGTGGTTTCAAAGAAATATGACAAGTAAGAGTTCAAAGTGAAGAAGTCTACATGCCGTGTTTAGATTTTAAGTTATTACTATTTATCAAATTGCACATACACACACACAACAAAGACAGACAGACAGAAACACACACCAAGTACACACACAAACTAAGGGATTTATCCTGAAGAGGGTGGTAGATAAGCTGTTGTTGGGAACAAGATGATTCCAGGAGAGCGCCAATGTTTACATTTCAAAGCACTTTGGAGTAGACTTGAAAACTGCATTATATCAGAAATCAATAGAGGGATTGAAAATAGTGATTAATATTTTAAATAATTTTTATCATGTTAATCCCATGTATGAAAATTAGTACCCTTTTTTATAGGTGAGGAAATTTCTGGCTTAGAAATTATGAAGACGTTCACATGGATATGTAGAAAGCTGTATTTTGGGTCTTTGGGCATCTGACTCATGGGGCCACACATTTTACCACCCTGCCTACCTGCTTGGTATATCTGATACTAAGGACTAAAGATGGATGTTTTTAAGAAACAGTCTCCCTGTAGTGTATGAACTTACAGTTTCCATAGGTAAAAATGAGCTATGGACCTATGATATATTGCATGGCTTTTCATGTAGATTCATTTGAAGGAGGAAGTCTTTCATTTGGATATGCTCTACAATTTGTCTGGTTAAAGATTATTATTTCACAATGAAAATAGGAACCACTCCCCTGTTCCCTGTATTATTTTTAGATAATTTCAGTTTTTTAAACTTATTCCATAAGGAATATACATGAGCCTGGCCCTTCTGTTTCTCTTTTTCATCTAGAGTTGTGCTAGTGCTGTGATCAATGGTGTCCTTTGCATCAATCCATGGGATGTCTTTCTAGAAACTGTATCAATCAGGGAAGCGGACGCAGATGATCCTCCAGCACTCAGTTCTAGTCTGTGAGCCTGTCCCCTGCAGCGGCTCATCAACCACACAGAAAACGCTGGCTGTATTGAAAACACTGACATTAGAAAACCGCTGACTGCTCACTTGAGCAGCTTACATGTACACAATTCCTTGACCACTGAGCCCAGGGCTGCATCTTGTGCAAATGGCACTCAAGTGTTCTGATCCCTGGGTTTCAGGAGCTGCTATTTGTGTAATTCGTGCTCAGCAGGCCTGTTGACAGATGGTGGAGGCTGCTCGTTAAATCAGAATCCTCCCCACTCAACGGCCCCAGGCTTGTTAGGAGACAGAGTTGGTGGTGTGTTCTAATGCTGAATAGTCTACAGCTCAAGAGCACGAAGACGAATGTTCTCCTCCATCGTGCATCCACTAACTAGAACCTTTCCAAGCCCATTCCCTTCATGTTGACAGGAAACATTTAGAAAAGTGAAGTGCTTTTAGACACCAGCTCCTCCATCCGTCACGTCCTCTTGCAATGCGACAACCTACCTTTTTTTTTTCAGCTTTTGAAACATCTTCAAAGGAGTGTTTTATGTGAGTGACATGCAGAATTCTGATCCCCACTCTCCTAAAGTTAATATGGCCTTAGTACATGTTAACTTTGAAGCAGTTTTAGTCAAGGTTTATTTCTCTGGAGATTTGATTGAAAGAAAAGAGTCTATGCAAAGATGAGACCTGATATAAAGCCAGGAGGGCTGCAGCACAGGTAACCTTGTGCAGAAAAATGATGTCAGTGAGCTTTATAATTGTCCCAAGAGCCATGGAAAGCTATGAGTGAGCCATTGGCTGCCAGTTGCATATGGTCATGCGTTTATTGACCATGAAGAATTGACTGATTGAACAAAAGAAAGAGGATACCAGTAACACCAAGACAGAATTTTGGAATTTTCTAGTTAAAGATGGAGACCACATGGTAAAGTTGGTACATCATAGGGAGAATCATGATCCGAATCAGAACCCTGCTTTGGCCTCAAACTTAAGGCATTACTCTTTCTTCAGCCCCTTAAGTGCTGGATAAAAGGCATGTAGCACTATGCTGTTCACAGAATTAAGAGCTTTAAGGATCAAAAGCGCCTAGTGGACTGCATATGGCAAGAATAAAATGAAGCCTGTATTCTGGCTCATGAATCATGTAGATGGCAGGGGTGTCCTAGGAGCAAGGGCAACAGTGGACGATGGAGTCACGGTTCCAAGAATGGACTTTGTACTGACTCAATACAAGAGTTAATTATGGGAGAAACCTTAAAGAAAAGAGGGAGATGTGGAGTTGCAGAAGAACAAAAGAACTAAAATAAAATGAAAGAAAGAGGGGTCCCTTTCCCAGGAAGTATACAACACATAAAATAAACCTACTATTACTGCTGCCTTTGACTAATATTGATCAACTGACATTCATTGCTTATGTATCTCTAAAACTTACACCAACCTTCACTTTACAGCCACCCCTTTAGAGCTGAACATGCCAAGATTCAGAGGTACTAAATCATTTACCTGAAGTTAGAAAGGTAATAAGTGACCAACCTAGGATTTGAGTGCAAGTTGTCGTTTGTTTGGTTGGTTGGTTAACTGGTTAATTGGTTGGTTGGTTTGATTTTTCAAGACAGGTTTCTCTGTAATAGCCTTGGCTGTCCTGGAAATTACTCTGTAGACCAGACTGGCCTTAAACTCAGAAAGATCCACCTGCTCCTGCCTCCCAGGTGCTGGGATTAGAGACGTACTCCCCTGCCACCTGGCTGAATGCAAGTTCTTATTGACTTTATAGAATAGAGCTTAACTTTTGGGGAAAACCTTTCCCCAAGTGACAGCTGAGCAGGTACAGAAGTAGAATAGTGGAATTTGACAGCAATGTACTGAGAATCCAACTGGAAGTCATTGTAAGAATACTTCTTGACGGAATAGAGGTCTGCTGGCTTCAAATTATAGGTATATATGTGTGTAAAATTTTGGGTGCAAATGAATAAGCTTAAAGTGTAGATAAAGTATATGACAACATTGAAGATGAAGAGGGAACCTGGACAATAGTACCAAAAAAGAGTTCCTTAAGGATCATTTTACTTTATAACCTCTGACCATTCCAATTTGTCCGTGAGATAAAAGGCAAACCCTTAGCATGTCCCATTTGCCTAACGGGAATACCATTGTACTTTCATAGTCTTGTCTCCTGCTCCCCCTTTCCTCTGTGCACCCTAACTACTGATCCAAACAGCCCTCCCTACTGCCTTTCTTCCTTCATCGTCATATTTATTTTTTACTTTCACTAAGAGGTGGTTATAAACCGAGCACCTCCTATGTTCCGAGTACTGTCCTAAGGTCTCCGATATGTAAGGATGGGCGGCTTTGAGAACTAAGAGGTGGTTATAATGCATGGTCTATATTCACTGTACTGTACTTGGAAAGACCCTGCTGTAAGAATCGGACCGCATGAAACAGGGACCTCCTGTGCTAGGGCTTTGTCTCAAGGAGGTGAACTCTGAACAAGTAAGAATAAATTCCAAACACATGAAGGGGGTGAGCTTTTCTAGCAGAGGAAACGAATGTTCCTGAAAATTCAATGGCTACTTAGAAAATAGAAATGTTGATATATGATAGGTTGGTTTTATTCCCGTCTTACCACACTTTGCTTTGATTTTTCCCCAATCAGAAGCCTCTTCTGCCCCTGCCTCTTCTTTTCTGCCTCTTTCACCTCTTTGCTGATTCTCTGGATTAAACTTTTCATCGTGGACCTCTGGCAGCTTCTCTCCTGCCTTACTAACCGCTTTAGAAAATAGACATTTAAAAGCCTTCTTTGGATCTCCCGCTATGTTATGGCTGTCATGCTGTGTGAATCGAGACTACCTGCCCAGAGGACGGGTATCCCACTGCTAGGATCCTGGAGGCTCCGAGGCTTGCCTCAGAAGTTTGCACCATGGGCTGTGCTGAACAGGAAAACTTGGTTTCCGTTCCCGGGGGAGAGCCACCTGCTATGTGTCTGCCTTCGGCAAAGGGCATGGCACCAGCTGTTTGCTTGTGCACAGGATGAGGTGTGGACAGGGCAGTGAAGCAGCACCTTGTAGTAGTTCATGATTAGCCCCGCTTCAATTATCCCTGGCCTTCAGTGTCATATTACTTGCCTCTCAGGTTTGGCCTACCCATGATTCTCTGGGGTAGTCCTGAGTCCCAGCAGAGGTAGGACTGAGTTAAGTCACCTCATCCCATGTTTTAAACTCTGTTCCAAGGCATCTTTGCTGCTTTCTCAGTGTGGCCCTGGACCTCATCTAAATAATAAGATTAAACGTGTCATAAAATTAGTTTCTAGCTCATGCCTGGGTCCTGACAAGAGGGTCTTCTATATAGTATATAGTTTTTTCTGTTCTAAACTACAAATGGAACTTGGACTCTTTAGGCTAAAAGTAAATATCCTCCCTAAATTTGCTTCAATCACCCATGAATTAACCTCACTGAGATCAACTGAACTCAGATTTCCTGAGCTGGAGAAAGAGATGCAGAATTCAGGAAGTTCACTCTGTCTTTGTTTTCTATTGCTCTGCTCCACATATTATACATCAGGAAAATAGTGTTATCCATGGTAGTGTCCAAGGTTTATAAGAGGGTGCTTATCCCCAAATAAAGCACCTTGAATTTTACCCACACAACTTCACAACAGCTCTGTGAACAAAGTTTTGGGTTTTTGTTTGTTTGTTTTTGTTTTTGTTTTTTTTGGCACCAGAGTTCCAGTCCAGACACTCACCTTCAAAAGGCCATTTCCTTAGCTTTCCTGTCCCACCCCATCTGGACCACATTTCCTGGCATGTTCAATGCCTTTGCAGCCCTACCCACCCTTTGATAACATTTTGCACCGAATTGGCTTCTCAAGTGTTTCTGAAGCTCTTGCGGCAATGTCTGTTACTTTAGAATCAGTTAAAATATTCCTCTGTGGGCTGTGAAGCAGCTGATCTTTTGGTGCAGTAGACATGGTTGAATAGTTAAGTTAGTGAGTGTGTGTATTGCCTAATATTACTAATCTTTTGTTTGTTTTGTTTTGCTTTTTAAAAATCTTATTTTATATACCAAACTCAGTTCCCTCTCCCTCCTCTCTCACTCCCCCCCCCCCGCCCCGCTCCCATCCACTCCTCAGAGAGGGTCAAAAAAGTCTGTCATATCACTTGAAGCAAGACCAAGGCCCTCTCCCCTGGGTCTAGGCTGAGCAAGGTATCTCTCCATAGGGAATGGGTTCCAAAAATATTCACTGTAATGAGAACACTTGAAATCAGTCTTATCAGCTTTCAAGTGTATGTGCGTGTATACACTTTAATATATATTATAATATATTTTACATATGATATATATATGTGTGTGTGTGTGTGTGTGTGTGTGTGTGTGTGGGTGTGTGTGTGTCACCATGATGTACAATCTCATGAACTTGTCCTAATTATTCAACTGAAAGAAGTCATGTTCACTGATCAATATAAACTCAAGCTCCACTTTCTACTCTTCGATGATAACCATTATTCTCTTGGCTTTTGGGTTCCACATGTACGTGAGATTAAGTAATGCCTTGTGTGTCTGATTTAGTTCTCTTAATGTCATCTAGGTTAATTCATGTTGACGATAATAGATGTCTTCCTTACTTAAAGCTAGCTTGTCTTTTATCAGGTATATAGGCCACCGTTTATTCTTCTGTTGATGGAGACTGAGGGTGTCTTATGCTTTGGCTACTTTGGATAATTCTGCATTGAACATTAACACACAGGTGTTTCTTCAACATATTCCTTTAATTTCATTGGACATTCTAGTCTCAGTTGTTTAGAGACTCCATACTGTTTTATATGATGCTATACTCATTTATGTCCCCACAATCTGTGAACAAGGGTGTAGTCGGGCTTTTCTTTGGGCTGCCAGCTCACAAAAAAAAAAAAAAAAAAAAAAAAAAAATGCCGCACTAATGAGCAGCAGCCCTGGTCCCATCTTGTGCATTGATCCTATTCATCTTTGTCTGCTGCACACAGACTTCATGCTCAAATCTTCTGTGAAATCTCAGGACACAAACTTAAACGGCAAACCCTTCCAAGTCTCCCAGCCATCTCTCCGCTCTGGCTGCTTCCTTCTTCCTTCAAAAGGAAACGTTCTTCCCCAAGCGGTATCTCAGTCCCCCCAGTGGTCCTGATCGCCATCTAGAATGCTCTTGATAAAAATAAAAGTAAATGGGATTTACCTGTGGGAAAAAAATTACACATGTGAAATTATCAGTAACTAAAGGGTAGAGTCACCACCCTTATCAACACACATCATGTGCCACATGACCAAGCATAATTTATCATTCTGTCCCCAACGAAATAAAAATTCTTCTCCAAGAAAAAATATGACAAAGATTTAAATAAATTGTGAAAGTTCAACGTTAGCTTAGGCTTGTTTCTAACTAGCTCTTATAACTTAAATTAACCCCTTTCTACAAAATTTACTTTTTGTCACATGGCTTTATTACCTCATCTCTGCACTGCCTACCCTGTTCACTCTGCATTTCATGGTGTCTCCACCTTCTTCCTCCCAGGGTTCTCTCTGCCCAGAAATCCTGCCTAAGTATTGGCCACTCAGTTTTTTATTAAGCCAATAAGAGTGTACATCATCACAGTTTACAAAAAAAAAAAAGATTATTCCACATCACAGGGGTTCCTTGTTACTCATTTTCATCCACATTTACTATCTTTTATCTGTTTTGGCAGTAGCTGTGGTAACAGGAGGGAGGTGACCTCCCTGTAGTTTTAATTTTTGTTTCTCTAATGAGAAAATTTTATTGAATGTTTTTTCATATCCTTGTTAGAAATAGCTAGCTATTCAGGTCATTTGTCCATTTTAAAATGAGGTTGTTTTCTTCCTATTGAGTTGTTTGAGTTCCTTACATATTTTGAATATAACTCCTTGTCACTGTTTCCAAAATACTTATTGTGTTTACAAATATTGACTTTCTCGCTGGAGGTTTTATCGGTACTCTAATTGTTTACTTGGCTGGGTGGAATAGTAAGTAAATATTATCCTAGCCTTGCCCTTCCTACCTTCCCAGGCCTGTATAATATAATTAGAGCACACACAATTGAGTCTTGCCAGAACTGGAGAGTGTACTTGCTGAGACTTAAAGGGCCAGGAGGGTCAGGTTGTTTATCAAGCGGCTCACGAGCTCTTACTGTATGGTGCTTATTGTGCAATGTGAATTATATGCTCATCCTTCTTCAGCACCATGAAGAGATCACAGGGAAGAGGATGGATAAGTGGTCAAGCCTGTAGATTCTAGGTGTTTGCATACCTACTTTGCCACCCAGTACCCATGGGGTCTTGGGCAAATCATCTATCTATCCCTAGTGCCTCAGTTTTCTCACCTGCAAAGGAAAATAGTGATAGCACCTGTCTCATAATGCCCTTGTGAAGATTAAATGAATTGATTCATATGGACTATTTTGTACATGGTAGTTAAATAGTATTTGGGATGATGATGGTGTTGAAGAAGAGTATGACAGTCCAGTCCCTGCTTTAAGAAGCATTCACTCTTAATAAAGGAAAGTGTATATTACATAAAACAAATGAAGCAGCATAAAATGAAATGTTATTATGGGTAATATGAAAAAAAATTAACATTCATTGCAATAAGTTAGGGACAATTTGGGAAGACAGATTGGCTTTTAGGATGAGTAGAGCAAGCAGACTGAAGCTAAAGCAACAGGGAGATGGTGGTTGAGTTTTCTTGATAAGAGGCTATGTCTGTCAATAAAGCAGTGGTTGTCCTTGTTAGAGTGAATTGCCATGAGGTGTTCTGATAAACTAGAACCAAGAAGTTTGAATGTAAGTTACATTCTTGGAGGCTTGCACTAGTCATGGGGAAGCTTCTTATCAAGAAAATAACTGAGGACCCGACTATGGGTTGGGAACTGATTCAAGAGGTGATGTCCTGAGTTGAAACTAGCAAGAAAGCAAGGCATTCACGTAAGGCTTCCCTCAACATCTGAGCAAGAGAATGAAAAATAAAACAAAAAGAATACAACAAGAAAAAATAGAAAGACATCCCACCCAGAACAAGAAGACTTGGAACAAACAGTAGGAAATGGTGTGTACTTAGGGAGCAGAAAACTTCCCAAGGCTTCAGTTGATACATGCAGTCAAATGATTTCTTAGAAAAACACCAGATACATTAATTCATGTTGCTTTCAAATCCTGTACTATCAGAGTCTTAAGAGAATGGGTCATAAGACAGGTGGTTCCTAATGGCAGAGACAGAATTAGGAACTACCATGTCCGGAGATTCTGGTCTGGGAATTAGCTCCAGGAAAGATCTATATTCAATCACTCACGCAGGTCCTTGTGAGATTTAGCTTAAGGACACTCAATGGTCTTTTATTGATTGGAAGAAATTTTCTGAGACTGAATGGTAAGTGTGTCTCTCTTTCAATGTGTATTCATGGAGTTCCCACTGTATTGGACATTATACATTATTTGAGCCTATGATAGACAAAAGCGACTCCATTATACATTTTTGGTTTAGAACGAACAGTCTCTAACAGAAGTCCTATTCAGAAATCACTAATGTAGCTAGAAATCAGTGCAGGACACAAAAGAGATCTAAATAAAGAACCTTAGAAAGACAGAAGGGGGAAGATAGCTTGTAGTGGCACAACGTGGCCCTTCGCTCCTGAACTAGCATTCAAGTCAGGTTCAAATTTCTGTTCTGCTGGATAGATATTTTGACGGTGTATATGCTCACACCCATCTTGGACTATATTCCAATCGGTGAAATTAAAACCTAAGAAGACTACCTTAGAATTATTTAGGAAATTAACTGAGTATTCATGCGAACTTCTTGCAACTTAACACAAGTAGTTGATGTTTATTCTGAAGGACTACTGGGGTCAAAGGAACTAAGTTCCAGATAATATCTGCTTTCAGAAATCCAAGGGAAGAGAAAACCTTAAAGGTAAAAAAAAACAAAGCAGTATAATGTGTGAACTAATTCCAGAAAAATGAAAATGAGAACGTGTTAGCTAGCAAACTCCTTCCATCCCTGAGGGCTTTCATAATTGTTCATAACTTTCAGAGATCAGAAGAATGGAGTTTGTCTCTTTAGTTTATAGAGATGGCTTTAACTGGAATGCATTCTGTTGAAGGAAATATAAATCAGCACGTGGCTGCTGAAGAATATGTCTTTAGTGGCTGCTTTAATTTAAGTGGAGAAGAACTGGAAGCCTCTGAAATCAAAATAATAACTTTCCATTAAATATGCACTAAGAAGCATCTACAAAATGCAGACATTGACAATGGTCCATATGCCCACTGATCATGATTGAGCAGATGAACTATAGAAGGCCTGCTTACACTGAATAACACCATGTAACATTGTAAAAGAATATGATAGAACTTCATGTTTCTGTATAGTGAAGTCTCAAGGATATATATCAAGAAAACAACATTCTAGAAAATATACATGCCATGTTGCCTATTAGAATGCTCATATATTTATAATTACATATTTAAAAGTCTGGAAGGGCCAAGTCAATAATAATAATCACTTCTAAGGCCAGAGAAATATGGGAGAGGAGAGGAGATAAAAGGGACTTGAGCATTTTAGTTCCTCTGAACTACCACAAGGAAGTATGTGCATCTCATTGTATAGTTGCAAGCAAATACATACAAAGTTTAATTAAAGAGCCCTGTACTTACTCCGTTTCCCATATCATTTCTTTATTCCAGAACACCTTTCAAAATGGTAGATATTCTTTTGCAAATACAATATAGGAAGGGTTTGGCTTAGTTCTTTTCATGCACCAGTCTTTTAGAAAACTTGTTTTAAAAAAGTGTACTGCCTTTTATTTTCAACTTTGTAAGCAGTCACGGAATTAAATTTGGTTCCTAAGTTTCATGGGAGTGAGTTAATGTTCTCCCACACATCTCTGGCATTCACATATGTCCCAAATAAAAATGAGCTGCATAGAAATATAAATAACATTGTGTGAGATGGACAGTCTTGCTCAGCTTGGTTTCCAAAATGGGCATGGAAATGCCCATTTAAAATTTACATTTAGACAAGAAAATCACCATTATCTCAACAGTACAAGGAAACATAACAATGCCAGAGGTCAAAGCGTTCAAGTGCACAGCGTGCAAACAGGTTAAGTAAGCTCTCACATGAAGACCGAAGCTGCCAGCCCAACATTTGCTCATTTTTACGTACCTAGATGATGGGCAGACTTTTTACAAAGTCATCTGTTGGCTCTTGAAATAGATAGAGATGCATCACATCTAAATTATAATCATAATAAAGCCACAGACTTGATATGTTTTCAAACTATGCTTTTATATGCCTTCATTCCAGAGCCTCAGGGCAACTCAGTTATTTAGAGTATATATTTATGCCATTTTATAATGCCATTTATTACATTGAATTTTAGAACTAGAACTATTTAGTGGTGATCCTCAGGATGGCATGGACAGTAATTACAGCCACATTTTCCCTCATTGCACTGATCAAGTTTGTCTGTAACTTTGAATATTTCTCTTCTTTATTCTGGTCTGCCACCCTAACTAGAATGGAAACTTTGTAAGGGATAGGGCATCACTTGTTCTTTCGTTGTCTTAAAGAATATCTACCACACAGAAAGTGCTCTCCAGCTCTTGAAAGAATGAAGTTATCAATGAATGAAAGGACTAAGGCACCAGTGATCACCCAAAATCTTATGAAGTGATGGAGATGGATCTGTAACTTAAGAAAAATGTGATCATAGACTGTCCTGGTTAATTTTTTCTTATCATCTTGACATAAGCGAGGGTTATCTTGGAAGAGGATACCTTAAATGGGGAAATGTCCCCACCTGACTGTAGAGAATACTCTTAATTAATGATTGATGTAAGAGTGTCCAACTCACTATGGGTGGTGCCACCCCTTGGCAGGTGGCTATGGAGGATATAGGTAAGCAGACTGAGAAAGCCATGCGATGCAAGCTAGTAAGCAGAACTCTTCCATGACTTCTGCATTAGTTCCTGCTTTCATGTTCCTACTTTAAGTCCCTACCCTGACTTCCTGCCTTATTTCCCTGGACAGCAACTATAAGCTATAGATGAAATAAACCCTTCCATCGCAAGTTTCTTTTGCATATGGTGTTTTATCACAGCAATAGAAAATCAAAGACAGACTGTCTGCTGAAACAAGGAGGGAATATATCAAGTAAAAATCCTAAGGACATACTTAGAGAGTAACCACTTATTGGTGAGGCACTGGCTACCAGACTGTATTAATATAAAACTTATGCAATGAGAAAGTTGGGGGCACCAACAATGTTTTAGGGGATTCCTGAAAAAAAGTAGCATCTTAGCTGAAATCACATAGAAGAATGAGTTGTAACAAAGCAGAAAAAAAGACATGGCCAAAGATCTGTGAGTAAAAGCTAAGGGGCAAGAGAAACTGTGACATAGATATGGTTGTTCAGCCTAGATAGAGACTATGGTGGGAAACCATGATAGGTATGGGAAACCATAGGTCTAAGGGCATGAGCAAGGGCCAGATTACAAAAGGACTATATGACCACAAAGACTTCACCCTGAGAGTATAGGAAGCTGCTATAACCATATGGGGGCAGGTAGGAGAAGCCTCTCAGTGAAACAGCTTAAGTCATGTGTGAGTGAGTTCCACAAGGTGAAGACTTTTCCAAACAAGTGGAGAATAAAGGACATTACAAAGTAAACGGCATCTGCAAAGAGTCTGAGCCATAAGGATGGAGGGCAGTTGGTTCTGCCAAGTCAACACAGCTGTGTGCACTGTATGAGCAATAGAAGAGCTCCATAGGCAGACAGACATTGAGGGTTTTGGTCAGAAATTCCCACATACACCAAAGATCAGGTCAAAATATTCTGCGCATGCTGTCTTTTTCTTAAATGCACAGCCTGTGTCACCCTTCACCTTTTCACATTAGAAACACTTCGATAGATTCTTTTTTTTTTTTTTGACATATCCAAATTGCCAGCTTCACCCCATTCCACTTTAGGGCCATTGTTAATTAAAGTAAGTGTTATTTGAATGTGACCCCTGTGATAACACAGTAATCAGTCTGATAACTGAGGCAGCTAAGAGATTAGTGGGTAGATTGTACACACAGTCGGGACCACTGGACAGAGAGATGATTCATGTCCCAGATGGGATGGAGTGGGATGGTGTGAGATTCCATTATGTTACCCAGAAAGACATGGAATTTAAAAATTAGAAATTTCTTTTTTGTAGAAGTTTTTTGCTTCACATTTCCAGACTGTGGTTGACTACAGACAGAACCATAGAAAGTAAAATATTGAATAAAGAACTAACTATTACATTCTAAAGAAATTACAGTTATATTTCATAGTACAAAAAGATATAGGAATCTGGTTTCCTCTACACCTTCCTATATGACATATATCACTTTTATATTGGGCTTTAAGCAGATATATGTCATATACTAGACCAAGGGCTTTGGAAATATAAAAGTATTTTGTATATTTATAAGGCTAGTGAGAAATAACTCACTTTGGAGAAAGGGTATCAGTTTCTGAATCCTATGCCTATCACTTCTCTAACCCTCAGGTTTTTTTATTCCTATAATGAGACAAATGACTATTGTTGCTGTTCTGTTAGGACCAGCTTAAAAATGCATAGGAAATTACCCAGGCTGAATCCTATTGTAAGCGTGCTGAAGGTGGGATAGAGATGGGGGTAAACATAGGACTAAGGGTAGCCTGGAGTGTTAGGGTGGTAGATGTACAAGACAGAGCACAAGAGCAAAAGTAGAGACTGTGGTTAGAATCAGACAGTGTGTGCAGCAAGAGACTGGAAAGTTTAAGTGGGATACCTGCAGGAAGAATCTGTGCAACAGGTCACGGTTGTGACTGTCAGTGGGCATGGATGAACAAATGACAGGTTCCACAATATCTCTGAATGATTTTTCTTGACCAGATGCCTTTCCCAGGAAAAATTCCAAGGCTCTCTTCCTATAGAAGACCTCCATCTGTCCTAAAGGCACACTTCTTTAATCTGACGCTCTTTAAAGTGAATTCACTTGCTAAAATGCTGGTGACAAACTTACTCGCTCATCCATGCATTCAATCAGAACTTGCTGAATCTGCCCTAAGGGCTCCTACTGCTTGTGGGGGTCCACGAATTGCTCTGCAACTGAAGAACTTCAGGAATTGAAAAAAACTTTAGTAGATAACTGTAATTTTAATATATTTTTTTCCAGTTTCAGTGCACGCCTTTTGATCACTGTGCCCACTTCCCATCTTCTCGTGACCTTTCTATTCATGGATGCTTGTTCAGAAACTGTTCATTTTACCATTCTTTGTATCATTCTTCTCTCAGAGCTGATTGAGTTTTCAACAAAGCATCAGATCCTGCAGTGTCCAGATGACACTGCTCCTTCTAATCACTTGACACTCCCTTCCTCAATGATTCCCGAGCCTTTGGAGGAGGAAGGCTTGTATATATGCTTCATTTAGGGCTGAGCATTCACTACGTCCTCATATTCTTAGCCAGCTGTGGATTTCTGTGTTAACTACCATCCACAGCAGATAGAAGCATCTCTGATGATGGCTGAGAGATGCAATGATATATGGGTATCATGATAAATCACTAGGAGTCATTTTAATACTGTATCCATTTAGCAGAATGGCAAGAATAGAATCACCCCTAGGATCTATGATCTGTCTAGCCATAGGTTCTTGGCCTAATAATGGTACAAGATACTGGTTTTCTCTTGTGAAGATAGAGCTTAAATCCAATTAGAAAGTGGTTGGTTAATTCCATAATGTTCATGCCACTATATGCCCAGAGAGTATGCCTTCTCAGGCCAGTCTTCAATGTAGTTTGCATGGTCCACAGTTAGTAAAGACTCTTCCTCCAGGAGTAAATATATATATATATATATATATATATATATATATATATATATTACCTTCCATCACTATGAAAGCTAACCATTACAGATAAATCTTCCAGTACAAACTTCATTTCTCCTTGTTCTATGAATATATGGGGTCTCTCTCTCTCTCTCTCTCTCTCTCTCTATATATATATATATATATATATATATATATATATATCCCTTTCCTCTTTCCTTTCTTCCTTCTCTTTCTTCCTTCCTTCCTTTCTTTCTTTCTTTCTTTCTTTCTTCTTTCTCTCTCTTCCTACTTTTCTTCCTTTAGTTTTCTTTAATTTTCTTTTTATAATTTAAAGTAGATCTTGTTCTCAGGGTTTTTTTGTATAATTTAAAGTAGATTCTTTTCATCCCTACTACAGTTTCCCCTCCCTCCACTCCTGGTACCTGTCCCACATCCCCTCTCTCCCAGATCCACTCACCCTCTGTTTCCTCTTCAGAAGAGAGCAGGCCTCCAAGAGACAACATTAAACATGACAAATCAAGGTACAATAAGAAGGAAAAAGCCCTAATATGGAGACTGGACAAGGCACCTCAGTAGAAGGGAAAGAATCCCCAGAACAGGCAAAAGAGCCAGAGACACAGCTTCTTCCTGTTAGGAGCCACAGAAAAACACCAAGTTAACAGTCATAACATATACACAGAGGAGCTAGTATAGACCCATGCAGGCCCTGTGCTTGCTGCTTCAGTCTCTATGAGCTCATAGGAGGCCTTCTTAATTGATTCAGTCAGTCATGATCTCCTGGCATCTTCCAACCCCTCTGCATCCTGCAATCTTTCCTTCCTCTCTTCTGTTGGGTTCCATGAGTTCCAAGGAATGGGACCTCATAGAGACCTCATGCCAATTCAGCAAGACACAGATCTATGTGTATAGCAGAATATCATTAGGAATCATTTCGCTGATTCCCCCCCCCCCCAAGTTGTTTTGGTTCTTCCCTGAGTCTCTGGGCTATGCAATCTCTGGTTCCTAGCCATCCAGGTAATGTAGGTCATCCCCTTCATGGCATGGCCCTAAAGTTAAACCAGACATTGGTTGGCCACTACCACAAATTCGGTGTCACTACTGCCCTAGTCTTGGGCATATACCCAAAGGATGCTCCATCCTACCACAAGGAAATTTGCTCAGCTATGTGCATTCTGGCTTTATTCATAATAGCCAGAACCTGAAAACAACTTAGATGTCCCTCAACCAAAGGATGGATTTAAAAAATGTGGTACATTTTCACATTGGAGTATTACTCAGCTGTTAAAACATTACATCATGAAATTTGCAGGAAATAAATGAAACTCGAACTTGAGGGAGCAGGATGGTCCTCTTCTTGTTGAAGATATTTTTCTACTGAGAATTAGGGAATGGATTCGTGGCTCCACATACCTAGGCTTTAGCGAGTGATTTATGAAAGAACTAGTCAGCAACTTCAATTCTGCATGACATACTAAATAGTGACTTCAGTTTGTGTGCTAAGCAATAGTCAATTTTATGGATACTTTTTTGAAATAAATACCCCTGCTCACTTATGTCTTCTCCCTGTTTTGATGCTGATGAGACAGTCTTTCTGGCAGCAGCAGCCTCAGAAGTTCTGAATGGCATTCTTGTCATATCATTTGCACAACAAACTTAGCAAACTTGATGGCCTGAAGAGAGGAAGCTTTTGAGAGTGCTTAGAAGCAAATTGATCCATCTTCTACAGCTAGGGGACAGTGGGGTGCTCAGGTCTTTCGTGCTATCCGCCATGAGGAAAACTCTGAGAGCATCTGAGTTGACTTGATGATGACACCACACATAACAAAGATGTGGAAAGCAATGAGCCGTGCTCACAAACTGACAGGGGGTACGGAGGCTCAGGAGGACTATGGGAAATCTCCAGGTAGACATATAGTCATCCTTCAAGGAGCCCTTCTATAGGCAGAGTCTTGGGAAAGCCCAGAGCATGCATCAGTGGAACTCAGCAGGTAGGTAGGTGGGATGCAAAGGCTGGGGCTCAGAAACACTGATATTGACTGAGCTAAAGGATACCTGTAGGTGAAAACACTCACCTAGCAAAAAGACCACTTAGGTAGAGAGTGAAAACTGAGTTACTATAATTGGGTCTTGTTTAGAAAAGAAACACAAATACAGAAATAGGAGTACTAAGTGAGTAAACTTGGACTTTTTACATCTTCTTATATTGGTCTCTGAAAAGGAGACACAGCTATTCCTGTAACTGGCAGGTTGAGTAATTAAAAGTGTGACAAGATATGACAGCCTATATCTAATTAAGTGATCACTAAGTACTAAACATTGTTTTAAAACCTTAGTATATACTAGTGCATTTGCTCAAAAAACACAGAGTTCCGAAATCTCACACCAACATACATATACACACATACACAAATACACACATTCGTACACATATACAATACAACATCTACACAAACATACACAGACAAACACAATACTTAGACACACCTGCTTGTACACACACAGCGATTCACAAACACACTTACATACCCACACATTGGGTTCTTACTGAGTACACAGAAGCTCAGAACACCAATAAGCATTTTGATCAACACTGAAATGGTGAAACTGGAATCTGACCCTTAGCTAATTAGGTTTTGAAATATGTTTTCCACCAGCATGCTAGAGAATCTGTACAAGAAGAAGATGGAGTTACCAAAAAAAAATGAGCTCAGATGATCTACAGGTAACTGGACACATGCTTAAACTTGAGTTTAGTGACATACCTGGGAGGAGGCCCTTTCCTCAGACATCTGAGAAGTAAGGATGTCTTCAGGAAAACAATGAACATGATAACCAGGATTTGTTAAGGAAGCTCTTTTGCAGGTGTGTCAGGCTGCACATAATATATTCAGTTTGAACCACAGACTCATTCGGTCTGACTTTGCAAAGCTTCCTGAGTTCTCCTATATCTTGTCGATGCTTGGTTTCACTTATTCAGGTCAGGGCATCATCTCCTTTCCTCATTGACATAGTTCAGGAGACAACCTCATTCTCTTCATTGACACAAGTCAGGTCACCACACCGTTCTTCTCATTGACTCAGTTCAGGGAACCACCGATCATCTCTGACACAGGTCATGGCACTACCTCATTCTCCTCATTGACTCAGTTCAGGAAACCTCCCAGTCCTCTCTGACACAGGTCATGGTACCACCCCATTGTCCTCATTGACATGGGTCATAGCTCCATCCCATCCTCCTCATTGACACAAGTCAGGGAACCACCCCATCCTCACTGACACAGTTCAGAACACCACCCCATTCTCCTCATTGGCACAGGTCAGGATTCCATCCCATATTCCTGTACTGGCAATAGGACCATGTCATCTCAATGTTTTTCCATACCATATGTCTTGACGTTCATCTGAACATATTCATATAGTGTACACATTTTCTTTAAAGACATTATAACTGATATTGTCAGGAAACAATATCCAATGTCTGATTAGCACACATTGTGAGCCTGGGAAGCTCATTCATTAATGCTCATCTTAAACTAAAACACTTTAAATGACTCATTTGAAATGTAAATACATATTTAGCCTTAATGTTTTTAAATCTTCCTTTAGTAAGAGGAAGAGGGCTATTTTCTTGTGTTTTGCTCAACAAATTCATGCGCCATGTGGATCTTAATTCTTCTCTAAATTGTCTATAATGCTAACTGTCTGAAGATAACATTTAGCAACTAATTATTCACTACATGCAGATTTTCCCCATTGTTGTCTTATATTGTCCTTGAACTTACAAATTATTATTTAACTCTTCATAGACTTGCTGTCCTCCCAAGTGTATTATTAACTAGCTAGGGTGGGAATTTTACATCATTGATTTTCTCTATGGCCCCATGGCAGTGTCCAGCACACTCTGGTGTAAGTACTATGCTCTTGTTCATGCTTGAGCACACATGAACACACACACACACATAAATGCATGCAAACACACACAGAGAGAGAAAGAGACAGCAAAATGTGTAGTCCATTCATCCATTTGTATTTTTCAAGGAGATGAATAATTCACAATGTCTAGTCATTCCATTGCCTCTCCTAGTTTTACACCCCTACCTCAGAGTATGGACCTCTAACCTTGAGCAAAGCATCTGTGCAAACAAATACACAGTTTCCAAGGGATTCATAGCTGGTAATGTAAACTACAGTCTCTGGATCATCTTCAGAGCCCCTAATTGATTTTAAGGGTGAGAAAACAAAACTCATTCTTCTATCAAGGTTGTTAGGCTGGCCTTTAAATTTTTTGGATGGAAAAAAGGTTTGTCATCTCTGCTTGAGGTTTAGATTGAAGCTACCTTCTGGGACTGGAGTAGGGAGAAGAGAAAATGGTTTCCCTTTTGCATGACTACTTTGAGATACTAGGAAAAGTGTCAGTCAGCACTCACAGTAAGTACGTGGAGAAGCCATGTGGAGAAGGCTTCCCTGCAGGGAAAGAGAGAACATCTAGTTGCTTCTGTTGGAACAAGAGTCAGTGACCCATTGGGAGAGGATGGTCTGTTCTTGCTGTTTATGATAATGCTAGAGAATGTATATGAACTGTGAATTAGTGATAGACACTAGTCTTGGTACTTAGTATATTGTAACTCATCCATTATTTATGACAGGAGATAATGTGAGTTTCTTCATGGTGAGAGTACTAATTTTTAAAAGAAAGAATATAACTGATCAGTACTGGAGTCAGTATTTAATCCCAAAGAGCAAGCCAACATCACAAGTATTTCTCCTCCCTTCTCTCCTTTCTCCCACTGCCTCCTTTTGATTCTTTTTCCTTCTCTTCTTTCCTCTCCTTTTCTTTCTTCTTTTTCTCCACTTCCTCTGTCTTTTTCCACCATTACAACCTCTCTGTAACCTGCTCAGTCTGCCTAATGTTAACTTGTATTTCTGTTTTCTGGGCGGATAATTTGGTACTGGGTAATCAATTGGTGTGCTCTTCCCTGGGGAAGACTATTTCTCCTGCTCTCACTGCTGCTCCTCTAGCCTCAACCGTTCAAGTTTAGGGTGAAAGTCATAGATCATGATGGCCAGCAGCAAACATCTTACGTAAGGTGCCAGATGGTGACTGTGGTCGACTTTGTGAGCCAGGTTTATCTTTGTCTTCATAACCTGACACTACTGCTGCATTATACAAGTAACAACTGACAATGAGAAACTGATTGTGCCTGCTTATGTTCCATTATGATCTTGTAGAAACAGATGGAAGAACAAAATTGACCAGTTTTCCAGCCCTTATTCTAGAGCCAAACCACATTCTATTCCAAAATTGTTTTTTTTTTCCGCTTAGCCATTATTATAGATTTGGATACAACATTTTAATAACCTTGTAATTGTCATATGAAATAGTAACTTAGGTTTTTGATTTTTTTCTTAGTTTTTCAAATGCTTTATAAACTCCACTGTTCTAAAATGAAATTTGATTCCCAGACGCAGTAAGTCTACTTGTTACATTGAATTTTCTCTAACTAAGCAGCTATAACCTCTTGATGGTTGTAATAATGTTCGGGATCCTGGTTCCTTTCTCATTTATACCTCGTTTCCTCACTAGGAGAGCTCCCCTCACACCTACTAACACTTGTTCTATGAATACAGACTTGAGGAATAAGTCTATGGAACTCCAGGATCTCCTCTTCTCACCATGGGGCTTAAACCATTATATGTTAAAAAGATTATCAGCCAAAGGCACATTCAATAAGCTTAAACCATTGACCATCACTGCTAAGCAACCTCAATATAGTGTGGGACATCGGTCTCTAACACCATTATCAGTTGGCTGGTTGAGAACTTCAGCTGCTTGCCACTATCTGGTAACACCAGAGAGTATTGTACCATATATTGCTAGCCTGATATAAGACCAAAATTTAACATCTTACATGAGATTTTACTCAACATGCAATTGTCTTTGTAACATGAAAAGGTTAAAAACTCTTGTCGTAAGTCAGGTCCACCAGTACAAAACAAACCTAGACCCTTAATTAAATTGGCTTCACTTATGTTGGTCCACAGTGAAAAAGAACAGAAATTAAATCTCTGGAAAAGGATGATTAACTCAAAAGAAGGTAATATGGACTCAGGACTATTGAACTTAAAGTTGATGTCAGAAGAATTAATACAAATCACTAACCTTTATAAAGTCTCTTATGATTTTCAAAATACTTTCCCTAATCCTATTAAAGGCTAACCCCAGGTCTCCACTCCCTCTATGGATGCCTGGGGATTGGTCCTAACATTATTTCAGAGTGTTAAGCCTGCTGATACAATCTCTTCAAGCAAGTACTAAGATGAGCTCACTGTTTATTCATGCATTTGCTGTTGGAGATGGAGGCCCAAGTTCGACCTCAGTAGATCCAAAAAGCAATACTTTCACATCTCCTGTCTCTTCAAATCTGGGTGCCTGCAAGTCAGAGAGAAGAAAAAGGCCATCATTTAAAAGTGCATCTGTCACTTACATGCTTGGAAACATGTCACAGTGAGTGGTGAAACATTATTAATTCCTTTAGCCTTCGAAGAATAATTCATGCACTTACAAGTACAATCTGCATCACAATGAAATATTTGGATGTAAGCGTAGGTGTAATTAATGCTGGAAAATCTCCGAAACAAGGGAAGCAAGGAAATTAACAGTTAAGTCAGCTTCAGACATAATCAGCATGCCAGAGAATTTAGGGATGTGCTACAACCTTGTGTAGTCTTGGTAATTACAAGGACCAGTGAAGGGGAGAAAACTGAAAGCCACTGCCAAAGCTTTTGGACTTGTGGATAAGGCATGAGCGGCTCATGCTGGTTTTATAAGCTTCCATACTTTAGTCCTTGAATTTAGTTTAATGTGACACCTTTTCATTGAGTCTCAGAAGGCATGATAATGCGGATACAGTAGTAATACAGTGGTGGATGACGCTGGTATCCTGCCCAGGTCTTTCTTACATGTTTGATATATGCCTGCTGCCAGCTCCCTTTAGAGAATTTTCCATAGCGAAAGGGGAACTGTCTGGCCATGGAGCATCTATCCTTCCCTTCTTCCAACCAACTTGGCATGTTTGGAAGATGGGAAGACAGGAAGGGTTGTACCCTTCCCCAGACAAAACTAACTCTGATATAATTTATCTTTCAAGACTCTCCATTAATGCCTATTGTCATAATTAGCTTCAGTTGTCAACCTGATACATCTCGGAAAAGAGACCCTCAATTGAGGAATTGCCTACATCAAATTGGTCTGTGGGACATTTTCTAAATTACTGATTAATGTAGGAGGGTCCCACCCTCTGTGAGTGGCACCATCCCTAGTCAAGTGATCCTGGATTATATAAGGAAGATAACTGAGTAAGCCAAGGGAAACTACCAGTGAACAGCATTTCTCCATGGTCTTTGCTTCAGTTCCTGCCTCTGAGCTTCATATCCTGGCTTCCTTTGATGACAGACTGTAACCCGTAAGCCAGATAAGCTCATTCCTCCCCAAAGTTGGTTTTGGGCACTGTTTGTCACATGAGCAGAGAAGCCATCTAGAACACCCATTAAAGCTGGGTTCACTTCAGCTCCTCCCTCTGCTCTATCTGGCCCCCTCAATTTTATTTCCTTTCTCACTCGAACTCCCTCCCTTAGTTTTATCTCAGACACTTAAATCCCAGTCTCAGATTTTACCTCCCGACAGCCCAACTGAAGACAGAGTCCTATTGTGTCAATTACTAGGGGCAAGGCAGTGGCTAAGCAATTTCCATGCATTATCCCATTGGAGCCTTACAATTACTGTTTCCCTGTTGAAACAGGCTCAGAGAGGTTAAGTGGTACAAGTCTAGCAGACAGAAGGGCCAGCTTCCTGAGCTCGTAGACTCCAGAGGCTTCATTCCCTCTCTGCCAGAGGTGACCAAGATGCGTAACCATGCACACTCTACCCACAGGATCCGATAGTGTAATCAGCAGAGAAAACATGGGAAACCACTATCCCAGAAATTCAAGAAAGGTGATGGGCATTCAGAGAAAAGAGTGCTGGCGTCTGTTTGAAAAACAGGACTGTTGGTGGAGATTTTTATCAAATGCTTGCACAAAGTCCATACATATCTTTCAGTTTTACCAGATGGACTTCTTTGTATCGAGACTGGTGCATTTCATGGCTTATACTTACAAAATAGTCATATAGATGAGACTGTGGAAGGGGTCTAAGCACACACCGTTACTTCAGCTGAGCTCCTTCTGCACCGGTTGCAGATGTGATTGTAGGCATGGTACCCAAGACAGCATGAGGTGTACTTCCTCCTGCCGTTGAGAAGAAGAAAGGGCTCTCATATCTTTTCATAGCCATAAAGGAAGAGGAATCTTCTTGGGAACTTCTGCACAGGAAGCTGGCCCCCTGGAAGTCATAAACCACATCTGAGATGGCTCTGGTCCTACCTTTTGGGTGATTAATGTAGGATAGTAATAATAAGAGACTAGATGATGGAATTGGAAGCACATTTTTGGATCGATGCTGATAGATATTTTTTCTTAACGAATTTGATCATGGGATTGGATGTGGCCTGTAAACCCTTCCCATTGTTTTGGCCCCTCAAGGAATGAATATCCTTCATTTGTCAGCTGTTCTCATCTAAAATGGAGACTAATCTGCTATAGTTTATCTCCTGGGTAGGCAATGAACTGGCAGGAATCGCGGTCACCTAAGATGTGGTGTTCTTCCACATAGTACTTTTGGGGGCTGAGTTTGCTGTCTAATATAGCATAGACATTGGGAATGTGGCACAAAATCATTTGCAAACATTGCTTCTCCATCTCTGCTGCCTCTCTGTCCTTTCTTCTGGTAAACCATTGTTTATTTTGTGTCTGCTATCCGTAGAAGAGCATACCATCATGTATATCAAGGCAAAAGCTTGATAGTTTTAAAATGACTGGGATGTTTTCTCCAAATAACCATCACAGCAATAATTTAACTACTAGAAGAAACTGGTCATTATCCCTGTGATTTGACCCTTGCAGGCAAGGTATATAATCTCTTCAGCCTCACCGGCAAATGGGCCCTATAATGCGCCTATCACCCCCCTTTCCAGTGTCACCTTAAGAAAGAAATGAAATTGTGCCCTTGAAAGTGCCTGGTAGACTCAGTGCTTAATTAAATGTAGAAGAAGTTATTAGTTTCTTTTCATTCATGAAACTCTCTGACTTTTCACTAAGCCAGATCATTACTAGGTCAATCAATTTGACGTTGATTTATGTGGCATTTTCAGTTTTCCCTCACGGCAGGAAAAGATGTCCTGACTCTGAGTTTCTTAAATGTTCTTAGCATTTGTTTCAAGGATGGAGGATTACTCTGCACTCGCTGTGTCTGAGGAAATGTCTCCTTTGAACTGTGCCCGGGATGAAGAAGTAGAACACAAACTAATGGAAGTTAAAAGGTTGCTGGTCACGCAGCAGGTCATCTCTGCAAAACTGTTTCTCATCGGGAACTGACAGGCGGCTCTTCTTCCTTGGGCATCAAGGGTCTCATCGTTTCGTTGTTTTCAAATTATAAAGCCCTGCAGAAAAGTTTGCATTTGGAATCTCCTGGTGCATTTTTTTCCTTCCTAGTTCTAAACAGAAAAAAAAATCACATTTTTTAATGAAATGTTAGTTTTAGGTGAGTTTAGAGAAGTCACATCCCCTTGTGTCTCCCGGGTAGTTCCATGGGCAGAGTAAACTGAAGGATATTACTGCAAACTCTACTTCTGAATATATCTCCGTGTTCTTTCTGTGTATTCAGGCTTAGTATGATGTAAGTCAGAAATCAACATGTCAAAACTCAAAGAACTTCAAGAACAAAAGGGAATCAGGGCTAGACCTCGGGGTTCTTAATGTCTCATTGACGTATAATTCATACAACGTATCATCTTGAGGATCTGAAAAGTCACCCGTACTTGTGTCCTTCTGATCCCATAAATCCATATGAGAATCTATCTCCTGGCCCTGTTCTTCAACAATCACAAATTTCTGAATTCAGATCTCCTTTTGAGAAGCATAACATGCTGAAATAAAGCAAACGGTTTGGGGTTTAATATATATGAGTCTCTCTACAGTGTTCAATATTCAATAATTTTCAATAACTTTGAGAAAAAATGTGTTTGAGTTTCAAAGCCTAGGATGTTCTATTTTTTTTTAAAAAAAATCTCCCCTTTTTATTATAGGACCTGGTCAAAAAGAGCGTTGTACTCCAATTATGGCCAGTAGAGGGCGAACAAGTTAATATAATCTTTTTGAGCGTTTAGGCTCTCAATTAATACATGGATGTGAATAAATAAAACAAGCAACCAAGTTTGCCTAAATGCTTTAAAATAAACTGTTTCATCAATACCCATTAAATGAGGGAAGCATGTTTTGCTTTGTGTACTATAGTCTTTAATGAAGGAGTATTGCCGTTATAGTGTAATCTGTAAAATTTCATTAAGCCCCCCAAATGGAGGCAGCTGGCCACTCCATCACTGTCATGGCCCAGTGCTGTAAGTAGAAAGCCTGCATGGAACTTGCTTGTGTTTTCAAAGCAGTTGTAGAAATTTCATATCAGCAGCAACAAAATGTGGTCTTCTGCCAGAGTGAAAGGACCTCTTATCTAACGTGATGGGGAGTACTTTTAGTCCATTTCTCATACCCTCTTCCTCCCTATTCAATTTTCAAGGACTCAGCAATAAACTAATCAGCATTACAGGGGTCTATTTCCCTGGATCCCTCCACTGGCAGCATCAATCAGACCTGCTGTTGATTAAAGCCACCAGCAGCAGGTTTGCAGCATCTGCCAGCAGAATGGATAGTCCCATGGTCAAAAGATTGTTACAGTCTTGAGACTTGGGTAAGATTGGTGTGCAGTATAGAGGTAGATATAAATTCCTTGGAAATTCTCTCATTTGTGCATTTGGGAATCATTTCTGAATGCCTGATGCCTGCCAGCTCACTGCACCCAAAGCTGGTAAGATATTTGGTTCCAACTGAGGAATCGATTGGACTATATTCTTGAACAAGAAACATTAAAATATTGAAGAATTATCAACTGTTGCTGAAAGTCTACCATTTCCTGTAGTTACAATACCTGGCATTTAAAGTATTTTGTATTTATTTGTTTTGTATTAGTTAGTGTATGTGTATATGTGTGTGCGTGTAACAATAATAATTAAAAATGAGGATGTCAAGAACATGCAAGAGATTTGGGGGAAACATTGTAAAAACTAAAGAGAGAGTCGTGTAGATATCCACACATAAGCATGAGAAAGGACATATGTGGAAGTCAGAAGACAACTTGCAGGGAGTTCCTTTTCTTTTTCCATCATATTAAGTAAAATGATCAAACTGAGAACATCAAGCTTGGCTGTAAGCAGATTTATTGACTGAGCCACCCCACTGGCCCCAACTGTTAGCATTTGCAATGTCTTCTTCTAAAAACATTGTATGGTATTTTACTGAGGTTTCATTCCTTTTATGCTGTGCAGAAATTACTGATGCACAAGGGCATTGAAGAACTGGGAGATGTCATTGCAACAGGAGAGCTGAGCTATGCTATGTGTTATGCTGTGCTCAGAAAATGCAGCAATCACAACCACAACTGTCACTTGAGAAAAAGTATTTAGCCATGTGCTAAATACTGTGCTGAATGATGACAATCTCAATTTAATGGCACTTTTTTGTTTTGTTTTGTTTTGTTTTTTTGTATGTGTGTGTGAGAGAGAGACTGCAGGATTTTATATGCATCATGTGTATGCAGGTGCCCACAGAGGTCAAAGGACATCGGATTCTTTGGAACTGGAGTTACAGGAGGTTATGAGCCACCAAATGTGGCTCCTGAGAACAGAATCTAGGTTCTCTGCAAGAGCAGTGAGCAGTCTTAACTGCTGAGCCATCTTTTCAGCCCCTGAATGATGTAGATATTTTGAATCCACATAGACATTCTGCTTCTGTGGGAAGAACCATACTTATCCTTACCTTACAGGCAAGGCATCAGTCGAATATCTCACCCAAAACAATAAAGTAGCAAGGTTAAGAGTATGCATTTGAATCTGGATTTCACTCCAGAGCTGGGGGTAAGGGTTAATTGGGAGGGAGTGGATTTGTTTTAACTTTTGTGTTTAAGAATTGCATAGGAGAGCTATTGGTTACTGCCAAGATGTGTGTGTGTGTCACCGCTGTACCCTTAGGTTTATAACGCCATGCTTATCACTTGGAGACAGGAAAGGGAAAGGGGGTAAATGAAACAATTTTATTGTAATCTCAAAGATAAACAAACAATTTTAAAGAAAAGTTATCTAAGAGCTTGAATGAAGGATCCTTTGACCCTGCTCTAGCGGTTTAGTCCTGATCTCATAGAAATCTGAGAGGGTGATCCAATAAGGTATATGCGGATATTCCATTTTTTTGTATCTGTTGAGGTTGTGCTTTGTTACCTAGTATGTGGTCAATTTTTGAGAAGATTCCACGAAGTGCTGAGAAGGAGGTATATTCTTTTATGTTTGGATGGAATGTTCTATAGATGTCTGTTAAGTCCATTTGAGTCATAACATCTGTTAGTTCCCTTATTTCTCTGTTAATTTTCTGTCTGACAGATCTGTTCAGTGGTGAAAGTGGGGTGTTGAAGTCTCCCATAATTGGTGTGTGGAGGTTTAACATGTGATTTAAGATTTAAAAGTGTTAGCGAGCCGCATGGTGGCTCATCATGTAGGGTGCTTGCGAGTGAGTGCGTGAGCGTGCGTGTGTCTGCGAGTTCGAATCCTGTGTGTGTCGTGTCTGTGTGCGTGTCCCTCCCACGGCTTCTTATGGAAAAAAAAATATTTAAAAGTGTTTCTTTTACATATGAGGATGTCCTTGTATTTGTTTGTGATAGTCAGAACCTAGAAACAACCTAAATGCCCCTCAACCAAAAAAAAAAAATGGATAAGGAAAATGTGGTAATTTACACAATGGAGTATTACACAGCATAAAAAAATAGTGACATCTTGAAGTTTGTAGGCAAATGGATAGATCTAGAAAATATCATATTGAGGGAGGTAACCCAGACTCAGAAAGACAAATATCATATGTACTTACTCATAAGTGGCTTTTAGACACAAAGCAAAGAAAACCAGCCTACAATTCACAATCCCAGAGAACCTAGACAATAATGAGGACCCTAAGAGAGACATACATGGATCTAATGTACATGGGAAGTAGAAAAAGACAAGATCTCATGAGTAGATTGGGAACATGGGAATCATGGAAGAGGGTAGAAGGGGAAAGGAGAGGAAAGGAGGGGAACAGAGAAAAGTACATAGCTCAATAAAATAAAAAAAATAAAAATAAAGAAGCTGAGAGGGAGCTTTATAAAATTACCCATTGACCCCAGCCATGTGAACTGAGTGAGGTCCGGAGGTGGGGTCTAGGCTTTCATGCAGTCAGAGTAGTAAACTAATTTTAGAGCTCTTGGATGGAACTCTTTTGGGGGGTAATATTTTAAAGCTTATAGTCATCATATACAGTAATCCATACATGTTCATCATACATTTGGTCACATTCACCCCCCTTTACCCTCTTTTGTCCCTGCTACCATTTTCTGTTAGTCTACTTTCATGTCTCAAATGCACTTTTAAAAAAATAATTAGAATCAACATGCGAGAGAAAAATGTGTATTTTGTAGAAGGAAGCGGCAGGGCTGTGTCCCCCCACCCGGCTAGCTTTACCCAAAATAATTACACGGAAACTGTATTCTTTTAAAAACTGCCTGGCCCCTGGCCCGTTATCTGTAGCTTCTTATTGGTTGATTCTCATATCTTCCTTTAACCCATATTTAGTAATTTATATAGCACCACGAGGTATGGCTTATCAGGAGAGATCTTAACCTGCATCCATCTCGGAGAGGAGAAGCATGGCGACTCACTATGGCGACTGCCTGAAGTGTCTCCCCATTGCCTGCTACCCAGCATTCTGTTCTGTCTACTCCGCCTACCTAATTTTCTGTTCTCTTAAAGGGCCAAGGCAGTATCTTTATTAATAATGAAAGTAACACATAGACACTCCTCCATCAGTATTTGTCTGAGTATGTTTTACTTCACTTAACATGATGATCTCCATTTCCATTTACTTTTTTTAAAAACAACATATTTTTTCTTCCTTGTGACCAAATAAAATTCCATTATGTGTGTATACCTTATTTTCTTTCTCTGTTCAGCTGTTGATGGATGTCTAGGTTAATTCAGCGTGGTAGCCATTTTGAATAGTGTAGTGATAACCATGAACATGCAAGTATCTCAGCTATAGGCAGAGTATCTTTTTCAAACACTCCAATAAAGAAAGTTGCCTAAAGGTCTCTTCTTTTAATTAATCTCGACTTTATCGCTCTATCTTAGCTACTGAGAGAAATGAGCTCGTTTGTGTGGCAGATGGTGAACTGGTGGAATGAAAAACATAGCAAGGGTTCTGGGAAATATGACTCGGTGGTAGAAGAGTTGTCTGATGTGTGCAAGGACTTGGGTTCAATCCTTAACATTGTAAGGAAGGAGAGAGCTAGCAAGAGAGGAGGAGCAGAGAGATGTGGATAGCGCAAAGGAAAAAAGGCAAGAAGGGGAGAAAAAGAACACACAAGGTTAGCTAAAGCAAGGCACTAAGGTGCCCAAAGCCGGTCCCAGGATGGTGTCAGCTAGTACCTCAAATACCATGAATTCTAGAAATTTCACCTGGTCTGAGTTCACCAATCTTAGAAACATTCAGAGACATAAAAGAGACAATTCTGTAAATTTTACATAAAAAACATAACAAACAAAAATAACCTATATCTAAACATGGGGAAATAGATATTTTGACAAACTTCTTCAAGTAAGTATTGTGTGTTTCCTTGTTAAAGTAAAGATACAGAGAACCAGGGTGTATGCTGTCGACCCTTCCCTTCTTTGCAGTGGAAGAAAATGAGGACTAGACTTGAGCTATCTGCCTAAGGCATCCACTACCATTGTCTTACTGAGTTCCATTTGACTCACATGGAAAATATTACTATTTTATGGTTAACAAATGGAATCTTAGTTAAGTGTGCTCACAAGTTCAAGGCCTTAGAACTTACAGGGGAAAAATCAAGTTTGAACTCAAATGGGCATGACCCCAAACCCTGAGTCACCACCCCAGGATAGAAACATTTAAGACATGATGTGGCAAGTACCCATACCAGAAAGCAGGCAGGTCACCAGACTAACCAAACAAGTGCCAGACTAACCATATCATATAGGGCAAAGTGGTCTATCTGCCTAGAATGAACAAGACAGCCTTGGAAGATGATGCTAGCAAGTAACCTAATAGGGCTGTGTCCACAGAAGCTAAAAGGGAAGGAAGGTCTTCCTCTAGCAAACACAGAAGAAAAGCAAGGAAGATAACTCATTCCATGCTGCTAAGGATTGCACACTTGGCTCAATCCCTAGGACTGAACTGAACGTTCAGCTCTGTGGCCGTCTTTGATTAGTTAAGCTTCTGTTTGGGTTTTAACATGGGCGTGTGAAAAAATAGCTAGCGTGAAGTTTTGCTTATGTTTGCAAATCAGGCAATGTTAAGGTCACCCTCAAAGACCTAATTAGGCCTAGTTACCCAGGAGTTTGTTTATGCTTGTTGTCCATTTGGCTTTATTTTAACAGTATGATAGTTGCTGAGGGAAACATGGGGCAAACTTACTTAGTAAGTAGAGCAAGACAGGGAACAGAGACATCAAGGGCTTGTGGAGGCAACAAAGGTGTTCCAGGAGCAGCCTTTCTTCTGAGGAGACAACACCCTGACCCCGGAAATGACTATCTCCTTGAGAATCTTGGTTTGGATTTTTAAGTTGGGAGATGAGAAATGCTGGATCAGGATTCAAAAAGAAAGCCATTTGAAATTCCACAAAAGAGGACTCGGTTTCCAGAAAGAACTGCCATGGCCCTGTGAGAGCAGGATGAACTGTGGCGTGGCTTCAGTGCAATCCTTGAGTGCCAGCCTCTTCCGTCAGACCATCCAGAGAGGAAAGAGAGCAGGAGCAAGGATGTAGAAAAGCAAGGGAAGGGGGAAGGGAAGGGGAGGAGGAGGAGAAAAGAGAAGAAACAGGAGGAGAAAGGAGTAAACAGGGTGGAGGAAAGGAAAAGGGGACATAAGGAAGCTGTTCATTTGCATGTCACCAATTTACCTTGGGCATTCCTGTTTTCCTTTATTTTTTATTTATTCTTTGAAAAATTATTTTGAACTAAAAATTAATTATGTTTTAAATTTTATATATTATAATAGTGTTTATAAAATGTTTCCTTTCCTCCATTCAAACCTTCCCATATACTCCTTCTTGTTCTCTTTCAAACTCATGGCCTCGTTTTTTATTAATTGTTGTTTCACACATAAAATCTCATAAAGTGTATCTTGATGATAAACACCTTCATTAATGTTTAATAAAGAAAGAGAGAGAGAGAGAGAGGAAGATGAGAGGAGAGAGAGAGAGAAATCTTATAAAATCTATCCTGATGCTATCCGCCTTCATTTTCCCCTTAACCTCCCCAGGGCTCTCATCAAAACTCCCTTTTAATTTCAAGTCTTCTTTTTATAATTTTTAACCAATTAGTTAATTTAATTTACTGAGTTCAATTAATGCTTTTCTTATGCGCATGGGTTTCATGTCATTCACTGGGGCAGGGGAAACCTACCAAGGGCCAAATTCCTAAAGAAATGTGACTCTCCGGTGCCACCCTGTAGCCATCATTTTTCAATAACTCCTCAGTTAGGGGTCGAACCTTGGGAGCCCTTCCCTCCTCCCTGCTAGAAGTTTTAATTCTCATTATGCGATATCTAGGAAACTATAAAGGGGCCAGTGATTGACCTAAGCAAGGATGCTTTTAGAGGAGAGGATACTGGAAGATAAGTAAAATGATAGAAGAAGGGGAACTACGGGGAGCAGAAGTGTTCAGGTAGATGGAGTGATGAGGATGTGGAGCTATGGGGCCAAAGGCAGGCTAAATCAAAATGAAAATATTCATGAAGTACTTGGGAAGCTGTAGTCTTGCAGTCCAAGTATATTTATATCATCCCACTACTCCCCATGGACCATGAAACATCAAAGAAGCGAGAACATAAAAATGGAAGAGGCAGGAGATGGAGAGAAGCACTATGAAATGTTGTCCTCTGGACATGACATGGTCGTTGAACATATAAACTCATAGCAGCTGTCCTTACCTACTTAAGACCTGCATGAGAATGTCAATGTTTAAGCCAGTGGCTGTCAACCTGTGTGTCATGACCCCTTTGGGGAGTCAAATGACTCTTTCACAGGGATCATCTAATACCATCTGCATGTCAGATATTTACATTATGATTCCTAGAATTATCAAAATTACAGTTATGAAGTGGCAATGTAAATAATTTTATGATTTGGGGTTACCACAACATGAGGAACTGTATTAAAGGGTCGCAGAATTATGAAGGTTGAGAACTATGGGTTTGAACCCTGTGTTATACATTCTATGTTTAGGTTAATGCTAATATGTATCCTAAAAAGAGATAAGAATTAGGAACCACAGGAAAGAATATACACTTCAGAGGGTAGTATTTGAGAAACATTAATTAGGTGTAAAGAGATCAAAGCATGGCAAGTGGTCAACTCACTGAATTTCAATGAGCATGTAAGTAATTTGTTGATCAGTGCAGGAAACACTGAAAACAATTCTTTGCTGGTGAAATGGATGCCATTGAAGATACATGCCTAGGCAGAAGTCACTATGCCCTCCAATTCATAAATGAGGCATGAGGAGCTAGTGAAAAGGTTTATTCCTTTCCTATTAGTGCCTGCATCTTAGGAATATATTCAAATTGTAAATCCTATAACTTAGTAGGTGAGCTGTCTTATTCCAACATGGTACTGTTGCCACATTTCCTTCAAGTAACTCTTTTATAAGGGTTTTTGGTCTGTGTGTGTGTGTGTGTGTGTGTGTGTGTGTGTGTGTGTGTATACCTTAAAGAATATGTATGAGGGATAGGAAGATGCTTCAGTGTATAAGGCACTTCCCACATAAGCATGAGGACTGGAGTTTGAATCCTAGGAGCAGGTCTCTGTAGGTAATGCAGGTCTCCATAGTGCACATGCATCTGTAGCATCTGTAATTCAGTCATTCTGTGGTGGTGTAGGAGATAAAGACGGAGACTCTTGCTGGCATGGAGTACAAAGCAGTGAACAAGAGACACTGTCTCAAAGCAGAAGGTGGAGATTGACACTTAAGATTGTTCTCTGACTTCCACACGCATGCATGACAAGTGAGCACCTACACTCATGTATATGAATGCACACATACAGATATGCACAAAAACAGTTTTTTAAAAAATAACAGGGATGATGCTTTTCTACCTGTTAGTAAATATAATGTGCATGCCTATTAATAAACTTTCATATGTAATGCAGAAACTGATCATAGATATATTTCACTGCAATGTCCTACATAGTGGTTAGTTGTCAATATGACTCAGGTCTCAACTGCATGTCACTATTGCAAATGACTGATTTGTACACAAAAGATCCTGACAAATGGGCAGGGTGGCCTTAGTTCACACTCTTATCAGCCTTATTGAGACAAATATCTTGGGGGAATGTATTAAAGGTCTGGATTTTGAAACTATATTGGCTTAGAAACAAAAGAAAAAAATCCTGGATAAAGGGTAAACTAATGTGTGAACCACAACAGAACACTAAATAAATGTAGAAAGTATTTTTGCGTAATCAATATGTCATTTTTTTTCAAAACTTACTAAAACTTTATTGCAGAAATGATAAATTAAGTAGGCATGACAGATTTTAGGGATGAGGACATCAGTGGCTATCAGGAAAGACTGGACGGGGATGTATTTTACATGGACCTTAGAGAATGAGTAAAACCTCCACACTACAAAGGTAGTGTCTTGGCCTGTATTGTGCTACTGTAAAAACACCATGACCAAGGCAAGTCATAAAAGAAAGCATTTAATTTGGGGATTGCTTACACTTTTAGAGGGTTAGTCCATGATCATCATGGCATGGTGCTGGAGCAGTTGAGAGCTTTACATTTTGATCTGCAGGCAGCAGAGAAAGAGATGGGGCTGGGGAGATGACTGGTCTAGCTTGGTCCTTTGAACTGTCAAATTCCACTCCCACTGACACACCTCCTCCAACAAGCCTACACCTCCTAATCTTTTCCAAACAGTTCAACAGAGAACCAAGCATTCCAACATACGAGCCCATAGGGGCTGTTCTCATTCAAACCACCAAAATACAGAAAGAGGACTGGCTCTTTATTAAGTGCCAGAAAAGGTAGTAGGGAAGTGGGGGCCAGGGCACGGGATGTGGTTCAGGAATTGTAACTGGCTTCTATGGGTTTAGAAGCTGCTTGACCATATTCATGTAGAATTCTCCCATTTTGTCATTAGTAGCAAGTGAATTGCACCAGTCAGGAATTTGTTTGTTTTTCTTGGGTTAGTTTTGCCTTTTTAACTGGAAACAGAGATAAACTTGAGGCAGATGGGAATCACTATATCTCCTCATGGCCAGAGCAACCTTCCTGCATTTTTATTATTTCTCTTTGCTTCATTCTGTTTATGTGGGGATACTGTGGCTGCAGCTGCAAAATCCCAGACCTAAAGCTTTGAGGGCAAGTCCCGGTCTCTTTCAGCTTTTCAAGGTCTCTGCTTCTGAAATTACAACCCTGAATCCTCATGTTTCCTTTTCTACTAGTTCATCTCTGTTAGTATATAGATTTGCTCTTATACCGCCCATGAATAATTGCTTTCTTTACTCCCTTCGTGAAACATCTTGAACGTCCTATCCACGGTGACTCTGTCCTCACAGGCATTCTTCTCTTCACCTGTCGAGTTAGGCTCGCCTCCCTATCTTATCATTAGGGTCACTGTCATCAGTGCCTTGTAATGTCAAGTGGATGTTGCTTCTGTTTTTACTATTAGCTTAGCGTAATGATTTGTGTCCATGCAAGTACTTAAACATGTCTTGTTTAAGGGATAGATAGTACATTGTACAGTCTGTGACTCCTTTATGATGTAACCTGTGTCACTCATGACTTCAGGGAAAATAAATCAGTCAACATATAGATGTTCAAAGTAGTCCTTAAAAAGAGAGGTCAGTTGTCCTGCCATCCTAATAAGGCACAACCAGTGTACTGGCAGGAACTATCACCAATGCGCATTTGAGTTCAACTTATTTAATAATAATAATAGGAAACTTCTCGAAACAAAAGATAGATGCAACGAATAGGAAAGGTTCAATTCTCTGGAACCAGATGAATCCACTTACTATACAATTTAGTGGACTTTCATCAAAACTGAAGATGAAGAAATTCTAACAGCCATAACTACATGAATAACTTGCTCAGTCTCACTGGGATTCTACAGAAATTGAAACTGTAGCAGCATCGCATTTTAAACCCATCCTATTAGCACACATTTTAAAACCGATTGTACCAAAGGAAGTGGGCAAAAGATGTGGTGGTTTAAAATGTTGCAACCACTTTAGAAATATCTGACTTATTTCAGGATAGGCATACCTTATGATTCAACAAGTCGACTTCTCATTCTTAATCCTAAATTTCTTCAATATGAGATAGGCTAGCGCATAAACAATGAGGTCAAAACACAAACATCTAATGTAGCACACCATAAAATAGCTCAAAATGGAGAGAATGTGACTCTGAGTAGAGCAATGGACGAATCAGGGGTCCTTTACCCAGTGGATGCTTCACAACAGTTGAAATGTATGGCCTGAACTAGTGAGCAAGAAAAACAAGTTATAAAAAAGGGCTAGTACATGCGTTGTGTAACTTTAAGAGTACCCCAAACATCAGTCTGAGGATATGGACAGGAAAACAAGGCATGAATGTAAATCAATTGCATGGAATTTGGAAACGAAGTACCTCGTCAGAAGGGAGACATTATGAGAAAGGATGGAGAGGCGAACATCAGTCTAACCTTTAAAAACTTTGTTTAAAGGTGAAACTCTCACCATGCTTAGCAAAATGTTAAATTCTATTCTAAGCAGGTGTTGGCGACATTAGTTTCTATTTTGTTATTGCCTGAATGTTTAGAGTCTTACGTAATAATTTTTTTTGAGACGGGTTTTTTCTGTGCAATAGAGCCCTGGCTGTCCTGGACTCACTTTGTAGACTAGGCGCCTAGAAACGCACAAAGATATATCTGCCTGTCTTTTTCTAACTCCTGAGTGCTGAAATTAAAGGCATGGACTTCCAAGCTCAGCAATATTTTTTAAAAATTGGAAGATGACTGGGAACATAGTTTAATGGTTCAGTGCTTGTGTAGCAAGTATAAGACCCTATGTTAGGTCACCTGCTTTGAAAAAAAGTAAGTAGAGAAAACCGATTCCCTTGGTAGTTGACAGGGTGAGTAATAGAAGATTGCTCCCTCTGTCCTCTGAGTCAGTTCCCATCTGTTTCATCTGTGGTCAAACATGCAAGAGTAATCAAGAACTTTTTATCTCTATAGACTGGTAGAAGCAGAGCCAGGGATCTGAGCCCTCTGGTCATTCTCTGGGCAAGACTCTAAGACATGTTCACAGGTTCTTGTTAAGCTCACCTTCCTGACAGCAGAAGGCCTTGGTTCCTTAACAGGAACACCTACCACGCTCCAGAAAGGAAAAGTAGGTCAGGGGAAGAGTGGCAGATGGAGAACCGTGAGGTCCTGGGGCTGTGGTGGAGATGCAGGTTTGCTTCTTCACCCCCACAATAGCAACAGGATGAGTTCCTCTACTATGTTCTAACATATACCATGTGTATTATCTCATGAGATACCCACAACACCCAAGACATTAGCAAAGGGTGTTCTGGATTTGGCAAGCAATGGGGCAAGGATTTAACAAATTAAGGGACTTGGGCTTGTAGGTAATAAAAGACATGAACCTCTCTCTCTCTCTCTCTCTCTCTCTCTCTCCCCCCTCCCTCCCTCCCTCCCTCTCCTCCCTCTCTCTTCTCCTCTCTGCCCCCCTCACTCTCCTCCTCTCTCTCCCTGTCCCCATCTTCCTTTCTCTCCTCCCTCCTCCCTCCCCTTCTCCCTCCCCATCTCCCTCTTCTTCCTTTCCTTCTCCTTTTCTGTCTCATTAAGTAGCCAAATTCTAGTCTAGAAATTGTAATCCTCCTGCCTCAGTTACATGATTACTGGGTATGCTGGTGGCTACTTTTATGTCAACTTGACACAAGCTAGAGTTATGTGAAGAGAGGGAATCTCAATTCAGAAAATGCCTCCATAAGATTCAGCTGTAAATGTTGGGGGAGGACCCTAACACATTGTGGGTGAGACCATCCTTGGCTGCTGGTTCTGGGTTCTATAAGAAAGCAGGCTAAGCAAGCCATTTTAAGCAAGTCAGTAAACTGCAGTCCTTCATGGCTTCTGCATTGGCTCCTGTCTCCAGGTTCTTGCCCCACTTGAGTTACTGTTCTGATTTCCTCCAATAGCAGTAATATGGAATTGTAAGTCAAATAAACCCTTTCTTCTTCAATTTGCTTTTAGTTATGGTATTTCGTCACAGCAATAGTAATCCTAAATAAGACACCAGGACTATCAGACATGCCTGGCCCTAGTCTGCTGCTTGTATCTGAACAGCAGATATTACCGTTTTTATACTACCTTTCAGCTAATAGCCTGAGTACTTTTCTCATCTATGACAATGTTGTATTGTGCTTGTACATATATCCAACATGGTTTTAAAATGATAACAAGGATAAGAATGGAAATGGGGTTATAGTATAAGGAACACAAAGAAGCAAATATACCAAGCCCAGAGCCAAGAGAGAGCCCAGTATTAAATTAATGTGAGATACGATTTTAATTGTCTGATCAAACAAGTTTACCAGAGTCTCTAATGAGAAAAAGTAGCATCTCCTTGGACCTAATTGTACAAAGGAGAGATCATATTAACTTGTATCACCAAGTGGAATAGTTATAATTATTATTATTTTTTTATCATGCAGTCCTCATAGGTACAACAATTTCTCTGACTGGTTGATTTTCATCAATCTTAACATTTAAAATGTACACTTCATAATCATACCAGTGTATATATGTGATAGAGAGAGAGGGGGAAAGGGAGAGGGCGAGGGAGAGGAGAGAGAGAGAGAGAGAGAGAGAGAGAGAGAGAGAGAGAGAGAGAGAGAAAGAAACTGGATTGGAAGTGTAACTCAGTTGGTAGAGTGCACAAAATTCTGGGATTGATCGCTAACAGAAGAGCACCCCTGTAATGCCAAAACTTGAGACTGGAGAATCATAAGTTCGAGTTGACCTTGAGTACAAAGTGACTTCTAGGCAAACCTCAACCACATGGTACTTTGTCTCAAACAAATAGAAAACAGCCACTGATGAATATGCTCTTTCAACAATCTGTGAGGTTCACGTGCATGCTTAGAGATTACCGTTATTCCTTACTTTTAATCAATATATACCAGAGATGTTTAAAAATGTTTATGCTTCATAAACAGGTAAACCAAGAGTTGAATCTCTGTTTCATCTTCTCTACTTGCCAGAAAAATAAATCTTAAGTAGTTTTGCAGTTCAGTTTGTTCATGTGTAAGTAACAGGAAGCACACCTAATGAATTTGTAATGAGGATAAAGGAGGCAGATATATAGTCAGGGGTCTCTGAGGAACAGAACTGGTAGGATGAATATATACATATATTAAAAATAATTTATTAATCAGCTTATGTTAAAATAGTCACAGCAGTTGTCTCCTGTTTGAAAGGCTGAGAGTCCAAGACCTGTTAGTCTAGGAGGTTTGAACGTCTCTGCAGCCGACTCTGGCACCACAAACCTAGAAGTTCCCTGGGGTGCCCACTGGTCCTCAGTCAATGCTGGCAACCTGGAAACAGTTCTGATGTCTGTGAAGGAATGAGCAACAGCAAAGAAAGTGTGAATCAACTCAGAGACAAGAGGGAAGGCCAAGCAGACAAAAGGCAAATAATCTTTTTCCTGCATTGCCCGTTTTAGTCTGGTCTGCTACCAAAAGGAGCCTCCCACACAAAAGGTGGCTCTTCCCACATCAATTAAGGCAATCAGGACAGTTTTTCAGGTGAGGTTTTCGTTCAGGCCGATTCTAATTTGTGGGAAGTTGATGGTATAACCAAGCACCACAGCATTCGGGTAAAGCATGGAGTGTGCAGAGGATATTTAGAAAAGTGGTTAACTCTCTCTGCCCCACTCTGTCAATAAAAGTTAGCTACAATTAGAAGCACTCATCTCTTGCACTCAAAATATTAATAAATTAATAATCTACAGTTATAAAGATTCTGACAAGACACAAAGCTTTTCATTACTCAGTAGCCATTGGCACAAAGGGAGAATAAAGTAACAAAAAAGAAAATTAAGTTATAATCAAACACAAAATTACGAAGTATTCACAGACAAGTTAAGGATTAACTGACAGATGAAGTCTTCAGAGAGAGAGACGAGAGGAGAGAGAGTCCCAGACCATAGTAAAAAAGAGGCTTTTCCTGACTGGTGATGGTTGCAGACAGGAAGTAAATAACATTTGTGGAGGAGAAACTATTCAGATGATATCAGCTGACCAGTCGCAGTTAATAAATGGCATGGACAGGAAGCACTCTATTCTAGGTGGCTGCTCTGAAAGATTTGTTAACGTGAAGATGTGGAGATAGTATTGTGAGTGGGTTAACTTACTGATTCAGCAACATCTTTAGCACCTATTGCTGTAAAAACAAATATCGCTCTACTCTTTTGTAATAAGAGCTTCACTTCACTCAACTCGGGTTGGCCTGGAACTCGGTGGTTGTGAAGCTTACTCTGACACCGCAATATTGCCTCAGCCTCCTGATTTCTGTGATTCCAAGCATGAGCCATATTTTTCAGCTTGGTCCTCTTTTTCTCTTACTATGTTTCTATCACTTGCAGGATGCGCACATATGCATTAAAACACACATACATGACACCTTTAGCATTATTTAATTCAAAATGTATTTCTAAAATACATTAGTACTTTAAATGTAATAAATGGAAAGGAATTTGAATGTACTACTTTACACAAGCTAAGGAAAACAAAACAAATGAATGAAAAATCAAATTAAGAAGTCTTATCTCTGTGCTGCTTAGGTCTCCGAGAGAGGCAAAGGAAGGACTAAGATAGTGGACCATGAATTCGTGCAGTGGAAGCAAAGTTTCATATTGTTTGGGGAATGAAATAAGCTTGGAAGAAGATGAGAATAATAGGAAGGGTGTGGAGGTGGGAATGATAGGGAGCTGGTTACTCCTGATACTAGTCGGCCAACTCATACTTAAGATTACCAGCTATGGATTTGGAAGACCAGCCCTTGAATCACAGAAAAGATACCTTCTTCCAGCATGTCCACATTATAAAGAAAGGAGTTAGTATTCCCTCCCAAACAGCTCTCATCTGTCCTTTGTGAATAGACAACCCTTAGAATACTTTTATGGGGCTCAGTTTCCTTCTCTTAAGACTGCTGAGTGTCAGGAATTAAATAATGTATAATAGCAACAAATACAGTATAGTGGAATACAACCTCTGTAGCAGAATTTTCCCTTTTCAAATATTCCAGGAACAACAACAAAAAAGAAACATTAGAGAGATATCTAGAAACTCAAAGTATGACAGAAAAACCCAAATGAGAATCAAGAGACACTCTGAGAAAGTGACAGGCAGAGAAAAAAAGAAAACACAGAGAAAGACAGAGAATTTAATCTACCTACCACAGTGATAGGTCAGCTGGAGAACTGCATGCCAGGCCCCAGAAGCAGGAGGGTCTGCGAAATCCCTGAGCAGCATTTGCCTTGCCAAGCTGTTTTATTCCGTTTCCCACCTGGCTCATGAAATCTCATCAGTGTGCATACAAGTGTTGCCATGCTATATTGGGGAGCCCCCACAACATGGAGATGGTCTTTGTTTCCCTAGCAATATTTGAGATTTCCTAGAAAACAGCTACCAAGTACAGTGGTTCCTCGCTTTGGAGTCCACTGTTCTTTATTTTGGGAAAGTGAAATTGATTCCAAAGTATTAACATGTTTCCTAAGTGACAGGCTTAAAGAAGCACTCCGGGCCCCTTCCCTTAATAATAACCCTTAAGGATATTTCACTGATTTGATATGTATCTATTAATGCAAGAATCAAAATGAGTAAATAAGAATGGGAGAATTTTTCTATTCAGCAGCATAATCACCAATGTGTGAGAAAAAATTATATTCAGGGACCACTGGTGTTTTTTTTTTAATTTTATTGTTTCCAACCATAGGTCTAAAAATTAAATATTTATGTTGGAGTAACTTGTTACTTCTCCACATAGAAGAGAAGTCATTGTTGCAATCTTAGGTGAAATATGGATCAGGATTGCTGAGATATTCAGCACAGAACAGGAATTTTGTGTCACTTTTTGCTTTGTGTAACTTGTTTACCTAATCATTAGAGAAAGTTAACGTTATAAAACTGAAAATTGGGTGGGGAGGGACTCATGAAACATGTGGTTATCGTTCTTTTTGTATTTCTGTGTCTCAAAATTAGCATTACATCTTATATGTTTTTCAAGATGTTGTTTTTATTTTAATTTTTAAAGAATTTTCTCAGTATTTTGTCTTCAAAATCTTGACTTAGTGCTCTTTGTATGATCATCTCATGGTGTGTGAGAAGCTGTGAGTTCAATGGATATGAACACTGGGAGTCCAGTGAAAGAGATACAGCAGCCTCGTTTATTTAACAACAGGGTAAAAACTTATATACCCTCCTAGCACCCAGACTTTCTGATTTGTTGACATCCCATGGTTGCCCTTCATTGGCTAGGTACAATCAGAACCTCTGACAGTGCCTGTTGCTAGGCCCTCAGGCTATATCATGTGGTCACCCCTCATTAACTAGGCATGATCATGACATCTGACCGCATCAGACAGTCTTCTGGTTGGCTCCTCTCAGGCTGGTTGACTTTATCTATCCACCCTTCTTTTTATTTATTACATGGGCACTCTGCCGGAGCCAGAGTTCTTTGCTCAGACCTTGCTAACTCCAACTCAGGAGGGCTCAGCAACTGGACTGTGCCTGTCTCAGATTGGGCTGTCAAACAAGCTCTACCCCATCATTGACTACCGGACCTCAGAGAGCATTCATCCCTGGAGAGTGGCGGGGGAGGGGGAACGGAATAGGCAGGACTGGTATACCTTAACTCCTACAGTGATTAATTTAGCTAACAGTTCATTATTCAATATTTTCTCAAATGTCTTTTAGCAGCTGTTGCTCCTTCAGTTGACATAGTAATGACATCTAGTCATAGCAATAGAAACCTTAACTATGACAACGTCACATAGGGATGTGGCCTGTATTCCTTTCACTCTCTCTGAATGGTCTATGAGAAATAGGCTACTGGTCTACCTTCAATGTATAATTTATCACCTTTAGATGAAGAGGGTAAATTGTATTAAATTCAAGTTGCTTTTCTTCTGACTCAGGGAAAATTGTCCCTTTATTTTATTTCCTTACTTTTAAATTTTTGTTTTTAAAACTTTATTATTAAAAAACTGTAGCAGATTAAAAAAATTATCAAACACTGAAATTAAACAGGTCCAAGGAGTATAACTCAATGAACTTCAATACAGTTAGAATAGTCATTAGGAATGGAATCTGGGGAGCTCCACACTGGATTTTATACTTTCTCTCTCAAATATATTCTTATGTATTTACCTACCATCAAAAATGAAAAATCTGTCACAGAATCAGAACTAGAAAAACAACTGGCTGTATCTCCTTTCTCATAATCCATGTTTATTGCTTGCACTCAGTCCTTCCTTGTCCACCAATACATTGCCTTTTAGTCTCTTTTTTACATGGTATGCACAACCCAAATATACATTTATTTGCATACATACATACATACATATATATATTATCGACTAGATTCTGCAAATGAAGGGGAACATGGAGGATTTTTTTTATGAGATTGGATGACCTCAATTAGTATTATACATTCTAAGTCCATCCACTTTCCAGTAAATTTCTGATAACATTTTTCTTTAGAGCTTAATAGTATTCTATTTTATAATATATCAAAATTTTATTATTCATCTGTTGATGGGCAACTAGATTAAATCTAATTATTTACTGTACATCCATTTCCTTACCTTTAAATATGTAGCTTACATTTAACTTTTTAATTAATCTAGAGTTATATTTTGGCAAAATAGCTAACAGTTTCCCTGTATTATTCTTAGCCAATCCTCTTAGTAATTACTAAACATCTCACTTCTTTGTCGTTATTTTAGTATTTTGATAATGTCTATTTAGCAAATAAGGCATGTTACAATGCTGTCCGTGCTGTCATATTGGCCTTCCTGCTCATTACCCATCAATAATTTATCAATTAATTTTAGAGCTTTATATAATTTTTGATATGTGTACAGGAAAGAGCCAAACAATACTTCTACTTTTTCAGACTAACAAAGCATATCTTATTAATGTATAGCTAGATTCATGATTTAATGCTTTTTTAATTCATCATTTTTGATTGATATTTGATAATTACACATATTTTTGGAGTAGAGCATAATATTCACGTACGCATGAACTTGGTTCTTTATTTCTTAAATATTTGGAGAATTTTCTGCATCAGTTTTGGAAATAATTCAAGTCACTTAAGAATGTCTTGATGATACTGAATTCTAGTTTCTTTGAAATCATATTCACTTAGGAATGATGGCAGCCATCCTGCATTACCTTTCTGAAACACGACGAGCATTTTGATTACCATCTTACCGAGTTTTCTGTCTTTCTAATCTCCTCTACGATTGTTTTATTCCCCAGATGATTTTCATGTGCATTACCAGCCATCCTACAACACACACACATAATACCAAACTACATTTTTTTATTGTCGGGATCATTTTGCAACTTGCTCTGGCACCCAATTTATTTTAGTCTACTTGGCTAGTTTTTGTTCTGTTTGAACTACTATATAGCATTGCTTAATGTTTGTAACAATTCATTATGTTATGCGTACACAGATTAATATTAGATTGTCTCCAGCATTTACGTCCCAACTTCTGTAACATTTGTTCTTTGGCATAGCTATCCAAAATAGAGTATTTATTTTTTTAACTCCTCAGTACATTCTGCATATACTGATGCTGTTCATTTATGTTTTACTGATAACCAGTAAAGATATTTATCTTTCTTCTCACCTTATTTTATTTCTTATATGTATTATTTGTGTCTTTGTTCCTCCTCATGAATGAGCTTTCAAATAGTTCTGGCCTTATTTATGACAGCATGGGAAATCTGATTGCTTTAACTTATTTCTCACATTTGGCTGAGATAATTTTACTTCTATAATGTGTTCCAAGGAATTACCACAGGTTCATGAAGCCTTGTTCATAAGGACATCTCTATAGTTCTCTAAATATATATGATAAGATGGTCCAGAGAGTGAAGGATTATGTCTAAGAAAGAATAGTTTAGACTTTTCTCTGAGTGTTCATCTGGGTCTATTCTATCATGCCGAAGTCAATTTCCACACTTTTCGAGCTTCCAGCTGTACCCTGTTTTAAACTTTGTGACTGGTCTTGGTGACCTCTTAACTCAATTGCTAGTTTGGGTCTGATTTTTTTTCCTAGGATTTTAATTTTCTAAAGAAAACCTTGAATTTTCCCTCTTCATCTTTTAAAAATATGTTTTTTGTGTATGTGCATGTCCCCGAGTATATGTATATGCAACACATGCATAAGGAGCCCTCAGAAATCAAAAGAGAACCTTTGATTTTTTGGAATTGAAGTGTTACAAGTGTTACAAGCCATCACACAGATGCTGGAAACCAGCACCAGGTCTTCTGCAAGAACACTAAATGCTCTTATTTGCTAGATCATCTCTCTGATCCGGTTTTTTTTTTTTTTGGGGGGGGGGAGACAGTAAATATGCATATTACTCAAAGACATAAATTTTGGAGCCAAGCTACCTGATCACGTCTCAGCTCTACCAATTTACTATAAGAAAGATCTTGACATTGACCCAGTTATCAAATATCTTCAGTTTCCTCACATGTAAAACAACACATGAAGAAAAGTTGATGTGAGTTAAATGAGTTCTGATCTCTGCGTGTCTTCACTGTGAGAAATTGTTGTTAGTTTTTCTCTTGACTGCTAAGAATATCCTGAAATTCAACTCAAGTCCCAAATAATGTCAGCTGTGCTTGGCCACAATATTGACACCAGCAGTGTCATATACTCACAAAGCTCAGCATCTTGGTATTGTAGTATCCTGGTGTCACAAAAAGTTAGATATGCTCCATATTCATATATTTTGTGCAAACCTCTCCAATTTTCCTGTACTTATGGTCTTGAAAATTAGAACACCAAATATGCCTCAGTAAATGCAGAACTTTCTGTTTCTGGTTCTGTCTATCCTTTGAAATTCATGATTAGATGATCCTGGATGTTTCAAAAGAAGCTGATTTGTAGAATTACGGGATAGTAACCTAATGATGAAAGAGCATTTGCTTACTTTCCAAACAAAATATGGTCTACAGAAATCTGGCTTGGAGATGAAAGCATTATTTTGACTAAGTTCTGTCTAACCCTTGATGTATTTTATAGTAAAGTATTGTGCTTGGAATTTTTTCTTTTTTATTATGTTATTACTTAAACAATTTTTAAATGTAAGTATATTTTGATGATATTCTTCTCCTTTCCCAAGTCCTTACAGATCCTGTCCCTCTCCCTACCCAGAAAAATGTTAAGTTCAAAAAAATCAAACAATATCTTTAAAAAAAAACTAAAGTAGCAGTGACCCTCCAGAGTGATATACAGTCCACCTGTGAAATAAAATTATATTGGAGTGAAAGGAATGTTTTCCCTTTTATTTCTTGGTTTTATAATCATATGTATGTGTGAAACATTTATGACAGGTGTTCTACATTCTCAGGAAAACCATTTGCTTGGAGGAAACTGGCATCTAAAATACCTTTGTTTTGGTTCCCTTAAAGATTAATTTTTGGATGAAGTCTAAGAAAGTGAGATCATATTCTTCAATAATTATTTGTATTTATTTTTTCTTGTGTATCTGTTACATAACTTTTCCCAGGAATGTGAACTTCAATCTCCCTTCCTGTTTTTCCCCTTGCCACTTGGCAATTGAGAAATCAATAATCTCTTGAAAATTAGGGCACTACTGTAGAAACGATGCAATTACCAAACTCGAGATCATTGAATTCTGGAGTCAGATAATAGAAAGGCAAAAGGCAAGCCCTATGCCTTGAGATTCTGCAACTTTTCAAACTCTCCTTTTCCACTGTGTTTTCTGAGACAGGCAAGACACATCGTGGTTGAAGATCCAATTCACATTAGCCAAACATACAAAAATCTAGTTGTTATTAACTTCTTGATTGTAGTTAATGCTTGTGTTATTAGAAGATTTTGGACATTGTTGACTAGTATTAGTCATAATATGTAAAGCTGAGTATGCTGGTTAACTGAAAATCTTTCCACTCACAACTTCTATTCTAAAAGTCTCTTACCTACAGTTCAAAGAACAGAAGACAAATCACATTGGAACTCTGAGCCACATTACTTCCTCCTGGTCTCAGTTTCCACATTGGATAATGAGAGAAAACAGAATATCAAAGCTTCATTTCTCATGGATAGTGTTATATTTTCATTTAACTGATTATACTGGCTCAAATTAGAAGGTAAAATAGAATTAAATAACTTATTTATAAGATGATTATACTTTAATTTTTAGTATCTTATAATGCAACTCATGCTAGCAGCAATCTCTGTGTGGAATATGAGCTGAGGGGAGCATCAGAACTCAAGTTGGATGCCATTGATGTAGTCAATTACTCTAAGAACTTACTTCCAGCCACCCAGTCCACAACCTAGCCTCCAATACCTTCAATAAGCCCATTCCCTTGCCATTTACATCTTTTTGTCTGATTTTTAAATAGCAAGGAAGTGTATCTGGATCATCAAGTCTTTAGTAATTGCACTATTTCTACTGCTAACTAAATTGGTATTATCGACATATAAACTGTCAAGAGGTAATAGTGAAAGCAGGGACAGAGGAAACAGTTTACATTCCTGGAGCAACTTAGACAACAGATGCACAAAACAAGGTAAAGGCCAGTATTAGATATGAGTGTAATTACCCTGAACAGATTCTTCAAAATGGATAAAACTTGTGACAATGGATGCTATTATGTAGAGAAGTCAGAAAAATGTGTCATCTAACTTGGAATTCATGTGGTTATTTTATAATTAATTGGGCAGCAATTGTAAACTTGTTATCACTGGTAATAAGCAAATTAGAAGTTGTATTTACTATCCAAAATATACTTGCACCTCTCCTGCGCTCATCTCAAAAGAATCAATGGCAAGTCTCCAAGTGCTATCAAGCATGGGACGGGCTGTGAGTCTGACAAGTGTTACGTTCGTTTTTGTTTTGTTTACAGTAGGTGTATTTGTGAATGTAAGATCTAGTTTTTTAAAGGGAAAGTAGTAATGGGTAGGACTTATATGATTATGCCAGAAAAATAATTGATGAGATACCTTCCCTGCTCTTCTTTGTTCTGACTTGATGGTAGATTTAATGTCAAATGTTGCTGGTATCATGAGGTGAAGGGAGTCAAGAACCTGAAAAAAAATTAAAGCTATATACCAACCTAGGCTCCACTTTGGGATTTTACCTGTATAAGACATGCACTTTTCCTATATGTTTAAGAATTTAGAGTTTATTAAATTGGGGTTCTCAGCACAACTTTGTTTTAAATTGCATTTATGTAAGTATTCACTTTAAATATGTTTTTTTAAAAAACATGTATTTCTCACTGAAACATGAACTTCTTCAGAACTGAAACTCACAGTGTTCGAATGACATAGTAATATTCTAAATATTCTCTAGATTTGGTTGAATCACACTGAATTGGCTTGAGATGAAATAAGCTGTGCAAAATGGAAAGAAACTTCAAAGAAGATAAGTCAGCCTTCCAGCTGCAGAGTTCACAAGCGCTTTAGGAAAGGTGGTATTTGAGCTGACACCTAAAGGACTGGATTTATTTGGATATATATTGAGTGAGATGCTATTTCTGGAGAAACAAACAGTATGAGTTCCTGGAGTTTGGGGTGAGCAGACTGGGCGGACAGTGAGAATCAGTGACATATTAGTTATGCACCTGTTGCGGTAAGAGATAAACCCATGATGAGGTGATTAAAAAATGTGATAAAGCAAAAACGCTGGTTAAAAAAGTTACAAGAGCATGGAAAGATGATGTTCCCTGACAGACTAGGTTGAGATTTTGATCTTGTTTTGTCTTTGTAGAGCTGGGGCTCACACACGATAGGTCAACTCTTACTACTCAACTGTACCCTCGGCTCTAAGAGAGTAGGTTTTGAAAAACAAACAAAGTAACCACTCTCTACAGGTGGTCAAAACCCTCTTCGAGGAACTTTCATGGTATTGCATGATCAACAGGGAGCCATTGAAGGGATCTTGTGGATAGCCTTGAAAATGGCAAATAAGTTTAAAAATTGTGCTGCACATAGTTGGAGATCACTGGGGATTTTTGAAAAGACAATGAAAGACATGAGCAGAATTTTGCTTTCAACAAAGACTTCTATAGTGTGGTCGGTGTGAAAGTGATATAGGAGATCATAGGAGAAGCAAAGAGCCCAGTTACTAGGTAGTTATAATTTCTAATTGTCATAATTATTCCATTACTGAGAGCCTATATGTAAGAGCTGTTGTGTAGACAGTGTAAATGCATGGGATAGAAAAGTTTCTGAATCTAGCAGTGGAATCATCTTAAGTTCATGGACACTGAGGTAAATAAATGTGGAAGAGAGATCCTGGCTCCTCTTAACTCATTCCTGGAATTAAGGCTGTTGTTCATGGTTGGAGATGGCTATTTGATGTCCAGCTGTTCTAGATTTCAATTTGTTAAAAGGAGGAAGAGAGGCATAGAAACTCCTTTTAACATTTGCTAGAACCTTAATACATGTCTCTACAATCTCGTTGGCCAGAATTTTGTCATTTGTCTCTAACAAACTTCAGAGGGAAAAAAATACATTCTTTATTCTGAGAAGTCAAGCAACTTACTAAAAGTCTAGAGAAGGAAGAAATCGATATCGAGGGATGTAACACAGACCCAAAATACAATTCTTCTCACAAGAAGTCCTGTAGGGTAATATTCTAATTAGGGAGTTGCTGGTAAGATTGAAGAGAACTGGAACAAAACAACACAGGAGAAGAATATAAATATGAGTCATCCTCATGAAAACAGTAGAACATTCAAGTCATAGGTTCAGCTCTGTAGCTAACTCTGTTCTTCCTTTTCTTAAAATATTACTTCTTTATGCTTTGGAATCCTAGTTTGCCATGTCCAGATATTCTCCCAGTTCACTGCCTTTACTGTGTAGATGAGTATGATGGCACCTGCTAGGCAATGCAGACACAGCATGTCTAAGTGGATCATAACCTGTGCAAATGCCAAAGAAGTGTTGGGCAGGCAGAACACGTAAAGATAAAACATCAATATTTAGTAATAATAATAACCACATAAGGCTTGTGAATAATCTTATGTCTCACCTGGGCTGACTGATTCCAGTAAGTCATTATGTCTGTTTTTCCATTTGGCACTGGGTCTTTTCAGACTTTGTTTCAGATATGGCACAGCCCTAAATTCATTGCATGAATTTAGTGAACTCAGCTATGTTCTTATTTCTAGGCTTAAGTGTTATTCTTGGTTTCCTTAGCAACTATATGAGGATTCATAAATGTCACAAATGTCCTCTGAGGTTCCTAAACTCTTCTTTAATCAATCAGGGTTATACCCATCCTCTCACAAGTTTGACTCAGATTATAGGTAATAGAGACTTATGTCCCCAGCCCTTATGTGAGCCCCAGTATTTTAAAAGAAGATTCTGAAGCAAGAAGAACAAGAGAAATGAATCCTGAGTTTGAAGAAGTCAGTTATGTAACTAGAGCATTGTAATGGCCAATAAGAAAAGAAAATTAGCCAATGACAAAAGAGCTATTATGACACATTTTAAATAAGAATAGGTTCACTACTGAAGAAGAGATGTTTGTAAAGGATATGGAAAAGAAAATTATATCCATCCTCCTACAGTTAAATTGATTATAGACAATCATTTGTACATTTTCATTTTTGTTCTGCTAATGTTATTGTTTGAATTATGCTGGTATTAACTTATAAGGATAGTCTATCATGAAGATTAACTCAGAAAATGGGGGAGTGGAGAAAGGCTAAAGTGTCAGTGTTTCTCTAAGTACTGTAGAACATTGCTAAGTGCTTTTCCTCTGTGTTTTTCCCTTTCTTGAGTTTCCTAAACAATTTTTATTTGACATCAGTATGCCTATTATACCTATTATTGTGGTAAACAAGGCATAACATTCACTCTTGAAAAGGCTCTAATTCAGTTAGACCGACAGGCAAGTAATACAAATTTAAAATACTTAAAGTAATTAGATTGTTGCAGCCATTAGGCAGCTTAAAAGATATGCCAGATAATACAATAGGGGATCCTGGAATAAAAGAAAAGACACTAGGTTACAAACACGTGGGTTACAAAGAAAATATGTATCTTAGCTGGTAAAAATGAATTAATACTAGTTCACTGATGCAGAAAGCATACCATACTAACACAGAATAAAAAAGTAGAGGAGGATAATTTATAAAATATACTACATATGTACCTCAACTGTAATTTTCCATATATATATACAAAACTGATGTAGAATAACGTGTGAATATACATACACAGAGAGACAGAAGAGATAAGAGAGAAAGACAAAGAAGAAGATAGATTCAAAAATAGAGAGATGGGAGAGAGAGAGAGAGAGAGAGAGAGAGAGAGAGAGAGAGAGAGAGAGAAACAGTCACGAGAAGTGAACACTGCAATGACTTTTTCCTCACATTTACTTTTCCTCTCATATTACTGGCATCTTTCTCTGTCTCATTTTGTAGATTTTTTCCCTCTGCACAACCTCTAAATCTTGGACATCTCAGTGCTCCAGTCTGAGTGCCCTTTTGGACCCTGAACAGATTTTTACATCCTTCTAGGTAACCTTATTGAGACTTGTGGCGTTAAATACCATCTGTGAGTCAAAGGAGCATGGCTGAGTCTCAACCTTTATGAGAGCTCATCTCACTCCACAGCTGACTTGGTATCTTCTTGTGAGTGTTCACTGCCTTCTTGAATGGAACACTCAATTTCACTTCATACTGAAAGTCTGTGACCCCTGTCTCCTTGGTCACTGTAACAACTATCATCATATTCTCACCTAGACCAAAAATAAAAAAAAAAAATTGTCTTTGAGGCGTGCCCTTATTTTCCTTCATTCATCTTATGAGGAGGTCATAGTCACTGTCTTCACCATCACCCATGTGGAAGTTACCATCACCATTTTGCTAGCTCTACCCCATATCTTCAGTTCTCAAATAGAATCTCTCTTTTCATCTTTATGACATACTTTTTAAACGTTTATTTTTATTAAAAACAAACAAATACATTTTAGAAGTCAAACTAACAATCAGCCATGTTAGAGATTTCCACATTGGTTTTTCACCTCTAGCTACCTTTGGACCTGTTAACCATGATCTCATGCAGGCCGTTCCACACTGAGTCCTTTTTTCCTTATTCACCCAACACAAATATAATTTTGACATCACCTGGCTTGAGACTTACCCAGCATGGAAGGTGATTCTAGGTCATGCCTTTTCTCTGCTTGGAGCAGTTGCATTGTCCCTCCCAGGAGTAACCTTTGATACTCCAAGTGTTCTCTCTCATTTTTGTGGTCAGAGGTGAGGTCTCTGAATGTGAAGAGAAAAAAAATAACTTTGATGCTTGTCTTTCAAATTCAAGAAAAATAAGAATTGTAAAAAAATGTAAACAGTCCAGATATGGCATGTCCTCCTTCACTTTTAAATGAAACACGCAGTGGAAAATAAAAGTGGGTTTGCCCTGGCTTTCATTTCCCCAGGCAGGTTGTCAGCTCCTGGTGCTTTTCCATCTGTCAAGAGGGTGTGGGCCTGTCAACCAATTTGAAAACACTTTTGTCTACATTCCCTCTTGTACAAATATAGGCATCACACCAACAAGTCTTTGGAGAGACTAAAATCACCCAGGGACCATGCAGGTTGGACTCTAAGCTTGTATAATACACAATTTTGCTCTAGTATTTAATATGAATTCACCTAACTTTTATGTGTAATGTGCCAAGCTTTGTATTACTAACTGGACTCTATGATCAGGTATATTGGTGTGCTTATGGAAGTTATAATTTAATGTGAAAGACTGACACGGAAGTAGAAGAGATATGGAGTAAGGTAGCAATACTGAGGGTAGAATATCATATAATACTGGACGTATGTAAAGAAGAGTGAGTCCTGCTGTGCAGTAGAGAGATGAAGCTCTAGAGTAGCGGTTCTCAACCTTCCTAATGCTGTGACCCTTTAGTACAGATCCTCCTGTTGTGGTGACCCCGGCCATACAATTATTTTCATTGATAGTCCAAAGCTGTAATTCTGCCACTGTTAGGGATTACAGTATAAATATCTGATATGCAAGATACCTAATACGCGACACAAAGGCATCACAACCCACAGGTTGAGAATCACTGTTCTAGAGAAAGAAAATTATCCCTGCTATCCCTGCTAGTTCATAGGGAACCCTGAAGTGTGCTCGGATAACCAACTGTTTCCTGTGGTGAGCTATGCCTTTCTTGGTATCCCTGATTCCCACATAGAAGGTAGAATGCCCATTAAAGAGAAAGCAGTGCTGTGCTGGAAAATGGAACTTTGTACCATGCATACAACGTCAGAATGATTTTTTTTTTATTTCCAACACTAAGTGTTGTTCTAGTCAACAGATACCATGATTCCTTAAGTAAGCTCCTTGGATGAAGAAGTTTCTCAGACAAACAAGTGCTTGTGGTTCATGCTATTATTAAAGCCAAATAGTCATGGTAGCATGTGTTCTAATGTCTCCCCCATATGTTCGGTTCCATCCATTTTCAACATGGACCATCCAGGGCAATGTGATCTACTGATTTCCAGAGTGTGCATGCTTAGTGTATGTGGGGTAGGTTTTGACTGACTTTTTTTTTTTTTTTTAGCATCTCCCTTCCCATGCTAAGAACATTGTTCCTATTCTATTCTCTTGTGGACCACATTGCCTGTCCAGTATCTGATGTTGCTCTTTGTGTCTTGAATATCACCAAGAGTGCAATTTAATTTTTACATGGAAGTATTTTCCGTTTTTCTATTTTTTTAAATCCTGATTTTAAAAGCCAAGTAAGGTGTTTGTGTTATTATACAGCTAACAAAAGAGAGGGATTGCAAGAGTTAATCTCAAAAGATGATACAAAAACTTTGACATGTGAAAATGGAATTACTTTTCCTTGGGGACACATGAGATTCCCTAGAATCATCCAGAAACATGCTCTGGAAATTTGTGGAAGGAATAAAATGGGTGAAGAAGGAGTTCCAGGTTCCTCTTGACTGGTGTCAAAAACACCGTGTGGGATGATTCAGCCACTCATATGAAGCATTTCCAACATGGTTATTTTATTCCAGCAGAAATATAGTGGGACAATGACATACTGAATCTGATACAGATCAGGTGACAAATTTCAAAAGTCTGGAAAATATGTAATTTTGTACATAAAGCCTTCAGTACATGGTAATCAAATACCAATATGCCTTGGTTATAAACCCACAGTTTTCAAAAGTAATTCTGTCTTTTTTTTTTTTTTTTAAAAAGTGACTTCTAAATATTTGAGTAAGGAGTAAAAGCACATGACCAAACCAAAACAAAACAAAAACAAAAACAAGAAAATAGCTAAGTTTAAAGCAAGTGGTGGAAACTATAGCTTGTGCTTTTTGTTATTGTCATAGGACTATGAGCCTGTATTTACATATTACCTGCCCTGCTCTTGTATTATAGGGGCAAATTCAGTACTCGTTTTCAAAGACTAAAGCATCTTATAGCATCTCTTTGGTGACCTCTTATAGAAAGTTTTAGTCTTTAGAAGTCTTTGTACCCCAAAGTCTTCAATCTGTCAAAAAGGAATACTATTAGTGAGCACCCCATCTCTCCTAAAATTCTGGCATTCTGGTTTTCTTTGAAACCCTGAAGTTAAAACTGCCACAAGGAACGAAAAAAAAAAGTGAACAAAAATGAAATGTATTTTCCCGACTGTGAATATCTCGTCTGACAGTGGCTGCAGCTTTTATTGTCAGGAGAACTTTTTCCTTTTCTTATTAGACACCTGGATGTGTCCCAGGGGTTGGTTGTGCATTAAGTGATGAGATTGCAATCCCTAGGCAAAGAGGAGCAGAGGAGCCTGGAAGAGCCCGGTTGTTCTCTGCTCACCTGTTTGCTCTGAGGAATTCTCAATCAGCCCATACTGGCTGGAAATCAGATGCAAACAAGATGACTGCCAGCTTCTGGCAGGAGGCGTTAAATGGGAATCCCGTGCTGCTCTAGGTGTTTCATCTAAAATCAATCCTTGTGGCAGGGAGTAGAACTTTAAATGGGATGCATTTTAAATGTGCACCCCGTCTTTCTAAAAAGCCAAGACTCAAAATGAGTCTACAGTCAAAATCCAAGAGCATTTTAAAGCATAATATAAGTATGTATAATTATATATACAATTTATATAATATATATATATATATATATATATATATATATATATATATATATATAATTTATATATGATAACAAAAACCCAGAGACAGATATTAGGGTTCAAGCTGAAGATAAGAAAAGCAAAGCAGCCAGCTACTGGCTTTTACTTCTACCTCAGACTTAAATGGACATTCCTGCCTCCACGAATCCTCAGACTGGGACTGAGACTTATCACTTCCTGTCTTATATTCCTCTCTAGTACTGGGATTAAAGGCATATACCACCATCGCCTGGCCTCTATGGCTAACTAGTGTGGCTGCTTCTTCACACCTTACTAGCCTACTATATCTTTCTGTCTGTGAGGCTGTGAGCTTTAGCCTTTAATGAATGAGCCATCTCTCCAGTTCTATTATATCTTCCTGGGGAATTGTTCCTTTAATCAAAAGAAAGCGACCTTCGTTATCTCTTCTGATTAATTTTTGTTTGAAGTCTACTTTCTCAGGTATTAGGATAGCTACACCTGATTGCTTTCAAACTCCATTTACTTGGTGTGTTTCATTTTCCATCCTTTTCCCCTGAAGGTTGTATTTGTCTTGTATTTGTCATGTGCTCTTAACATGTGACAAGCAGATGGCACATGTATCTCGGTGCAATCTGCTTGTCTGTCTTTTAATCAGAGAATTGAGGCCATTGATGTTCAAACTTACTACTGAAAGGCTTGTGTTAATCCCATCATTTTGGTTTTTTTTTTGTAATATTTAATTCCTTCCTAATCTTCTGTAGTTGACTATCTTAGTCTATTTTTCCCATGCCCTGGTAGAAGTGTTTATCTGTTTCAACAGTAAATCAGATTCTTTTCAGTTAACTAAAAAAATCCATGATTCTTTATCTTTTGAGACAGAGTCTCTACGTTAGTCAGCAAACCCCAACTATTCTTCTATCTCTGCCCCATACAGCACAAAGGGTATAGGCATATGTGCACCCATGCCCTGCTTTTTATGTGAATTCTGGGATCTGAACTCAGTTCCTCTTGAGGCATAACTTCAATTCCTTATTAAGAGTTTCAGTATCAAAACTTCAGTTTGATTTTTTATAATATTTCTCTCTCTTTACTAAATTAACCTTTTGCATTCTGTGAGTTCATTCAAAGAATTTTATGTTCTCACTGATTATTTTCAAAATTGTTAGAAATATTTTTCTGAATGCTTTATCTGATATCCCATCTAATTGACTCACATCTATTACTGTGGAATTGATTTTGTGTGTGTGTGTGTGTGTGTGTGTGTGTGTGTGTGTGTTTTCATAACAGGGTCTCTATGTAGCCTTGGATATTCTGGAACTCCCTCTGTAGACCAGACTGAACTCAAACTCAGAATCCACCTATCTCTGCCTCCCTAGTGCTGTGATTATAAATAGTTAATGGTCACAACCAAGGTCTTTCTAAAGAAAAAAATAAGGGGTATATGATATAGAGATGAATACTTTGCATTGGTAAGGATGTTGGTCTATTAATACAAATTTAAGGTCAATTTTATTATATGTATATTTCTACTCTTGTTTAAGGTATTGTGTTTGTGCAGCTCATTTAAAAAACAATGCATAATTAAAAATTACAGATTAATATATAGTCCTTTTTAATAGTGAAACTTGTACTCATGCTATTTAGGTTTTCTAGATATACAGAGATATATTTCAGTTAGATATATTACTTTTAACACTTAGAAATTAGAATTTTCTTGACAGTGAGACATGTCTGCATCTGGCAGTACCAATTACTTCAGAGAAGTTGATGGGCATTGAAAAAACTCATTTTGAAATTTGCCTTCAATGTGACAAGGCTAGCCATTTGGGCAAGAAACTGTTCTTGCCGGACTGCTTGATGGTGTGCTGTATGAACTGGACATGCAGGACCCACAAAAATGTTACTGTTTCATTTTATAAATAAGTGGATGGTCTTTAAGGGTTACTACTTCATGCCCAGCCATGTTTCTTGTATGTCTACATAGGACTTGTGAGTTTATTGATTGAAAATAGATTTCTTCTCGCATACAACACATCACAACCAGTTTCCCCTCCCTCCACTCCTCCCAACTCCCCACCACCTCCCTTCTCCCCCAGATTCACCTCATCTCCATTTCCTCTCAGAAAAAAGTAGGCCTCCAAGAGATGACAGTCAAACAGGACAAAACAGGACAAAAGCACTCCTACTGAGGCTGGACAAGGCAACCCAATAGGAGGAAAAGAGTCCTGAAGGCATTGGGTCATGTATTAGATTTTGTTTTACCTCACCTTGATCTTTCAATGAGAGTATTTACGATGCTCTAGTAGAACTCGGTTGTGGTAGGGATGAGATGTGGTTTTTCTCCACTGGTGTAGCTCTGTGAAATTTACTGTGACTCAGATCAGGATTCTACTTCATGGGGCATTCAGTGGAGTTCTGACGCCATCACTTTGCCTTGTAGCCAGAGAGATTCTGCAGATCAGACCTCAGAATATAGTTCCCTGACACCTGCCCTTGGTTGGCCAGGGAGGGGTATGCAGGAAAAGGCCTTTGTCTCTAAAGTTGCTTAGCCACTCACTCAGTGAGTTTTTCATTTGACTTCTTGACACTGCTTTAGTTGAGTGCCAAGAAGAGGAGAGGCTCTTCCTGGCACCTATGTGTATGTGGTTTTCAAGATTCATTTCTGGTTACACTGAAATTATGTGCAGTGATGAGTTCATTATCAGCTACAATCTTGAGTTGCTTCCCCCACCCCTTTTTGTTCTCTGCCACATGCACCACTCCCCCCTCTTCAATTTTCTTGCTAGATTGTATAATGGTCAAAATATAATCCATATAGGCCCTCTCTCTTTCTTTAGCTATCATCTCAGGCCACTACAGTGGCATTCTGTGTTGGAGCAAGGCACTCCCACTTTGAGCTGAACTTCTGGACTCTGTTTTTCTTTCTACTTTCTTTGTCTATGCATATGTTTTACTTTCTCTTCTGCTCAAAGTTTAGTTTCTCTCTCGAGTTACCCACCTCAGGGGATGACTACTCTCCCACTATCCTCATGTAACTTCTTAAAATTTCCAGCTGCCTGAATAAGAATGTACGTAGGTATTGGCTGCCATCCTCTCCCTCTGTAAGGTGTGTCTCTTTCATCTATTGAGATAAAGCATCGTCCTCTGCTTAGCATTCAATATAATACTTCACTTGAGTTCATTTAGAAGACACAAATAATGTTATAAATAGTCCCATAGGTCAGAGACTGTCAACAGAGTGTCACCATTCCTAGAGAAATATTTTGGAAATTAATGAGGGCTCTTGAGAGTGTTATAATGAAAAAAAGGTGCAATTAACTCCAACAAAGGGGGGTGGTGGCATAGACACTATGTGTTCTCTAGTACATTAGACAGTTCCAAACAATGATAAATGATTCCATGTCCCAGCAGATATTCAAGGGAGTGGAAAATGTTTTATTTTTTTCTGAACCAACAAGCTCCACTTTGCGTGTGAACACAAAGTATCTCTTACAGACTTTTATTAACCCTTGTTCTTTAACAAAATAAATGCTCATAAAGAGGTGTGTTTTTCCTTATTTTGGAAAATCACCTCTGTCAGCGAGGCCATGATTCAGAAACCTCCTACACAACGCATAGAGATTATTTGTGCATGTTTCCACACAGCATCCAATTTCTTCACTCTATGTTCAGGCGTGCCGGGCCCCACTGTGTACATGTTGAAACATACAGTGTTTTATTATAAATCGTGTTCCTTGTAATTCTCTTATGGAATTACAATTGCAATTAAACTGTTACATTTCAGTATGTTGATTTTCTTTTTTGAATTTTATATGTAGAAATTAGCTACAACCACTTTCTTTTTTTTAGTAAAGACTAACAGAGGAAACATTTCAGGGTTTGCAAGCCAAATGATTTCTCTTAAGGCATTTTAGACATCGTCCTTCCAAAGAAAGGAATTGGTTGGTAATATGTAAGCAAATAAGCATAGTGAGCCAAAATGATTTGTGAACACTGAAGTTTAAATTTTATATAATTTTCATATCATAAGTTACTGCTATTGTTTGATTTTTTCAAGCATTTGAAAGTGCAAAACCATTCTTGGCTCTTGACCCCTACATATGTCTTCCCAGTAAGAGCTAGTTTGCTAATTGATTCTTCATAGTGTATGACATACAAGTTTTGTGTACAGAAACAATATTATGAGAAATTGTATTTTTTTTAATTTCTTGATTATAATATAATTAAAGTTTTATGTTGAACTTTTTAAACATATGCAAATTCTCTAATTAAAAGTTGGGGTTACTTCACTAGGGTGGGACCCACATTAGTACCTCAGTCAACCCTTCTCAAAGAAGTTTCTTCTTGCAATAGAGAGACTTTGGAGCACTTGGTCCTAAATGAGATTCTTTATCAAATCCCTACCCTCAAAGCTCAGGGGTCTATGAGAAAGAGGAGGTAGAACTATTTACAGAAGTTATGGGTGACTCCGTAGAAAGAGTGCCTTCTGCATACAACAGTACTGATGCACATATGAACTGACAGAGACTGTTACAGCATGCACAAGACTGCACAAGTGTAAGGCAGATGGGGTCCCAGCACTGAGGCAGGGAGGTGGACACAGGGTTCCACCCCTATAAGAAGCTATTTGCAATTGATACCTGTTGGCAAAGGGAAATCTGTTTTCTCAAATGGAGTATCACTGGAGATATCAAAAACACTCCATGACAGACCCCATGCTCAATAACTAGCCAACACAAAATTAACTCCATGTTTTTGTTTTTGTTTATTGCGAAGTATTTTGTTGTTGTTGTTGTCTGTTTATTTGTATGTGCATCAGTCCTATTGTATTCCAAAGACACTGTTTCCTTGAAGTCATTGGTAACTTCTGGCTCTTGTAGACTTTCCTGCTCCTCTTCTTGATAGGTCCCCTCTTGATGGGAGGGACCTTGAGGGGAGGGGTTTGATGAAGACATCTCATTTAGGACTGAGTGCTCCAAAGTCTCTCTCTACACATTGTCCAGTTATCTCTCTCTCTGTCTCTCTCTCTCTCTCTCTCTCTGTCTCTCTGTCTCTGTCTCTGTCTCTGTCTCTGTCTCTCTCTCTGTCTCTCTCTCTCTCTCTCTCTCTCTCTCTCTCTCTGTGTGTGTGTGTGTGTGTGTGTGTGTGTGTGTGTGTGTGTGTTTGGTCTTACTTATTTTTGTTTGTTTTGCTTTTGGTTTAACTTTTGTTTATGAGAGATAGAAGACATAAAGTTGGGTGGGTAGGGTGGTGGAAACAATCTCAGAGGATCTGAGATAGAGACAAAGACGTGGTCAAAATATATTATTTAAAACAATTTTGTTGATATATATCATATATATTTCAGCTAGACCTGGAGAGATGACTTGGTGGTTAAGGGTGTTTTTGTAAAGTATATGAGTTCAGTTTTCAGTACACACGTCAGGTAGCTTACAGCAACCTATAACTCCAACTCCGTGGACTCTGATGCCTTCTTTTGGCCTCTATGGTCAAACACACAGGTGTCATACATTCATACAGATAAATATAAATTAAAAATAAATTTGTAATGTGGCTTGGTAAAAGGATATATAAATTTATATATAAATATATAAGATTGTTGAGTCCACCCCATGGAGCCTCATTTAAATGATGAAACATATCCAAGACAATCCCCAGTAGCTGGCAGTCATAGTAAATAAAGAAGGCTATAGTTTTTACTTATATTCTCAACGGTCTTGACATGACAAAGCACAGGTGAGTCTTGATAAGACTGAAAGGTTCCTGTCTGAGATAATAAAAACTTTCCTGAATTATCTCTAATGTATTCACTGGCAGATGAAGTTCAAGACCAATGCTTTCAAGGTTGCAGAAATACAAGTCTTTTCCAAACTACCTAGAGAACCAGAAGGGTCCAGATTGAGTTTCATTTAGTAAAATATTAAGGTTTAGTTTTGATCTGTTTTGAAAAGTTGTATTATCTTTGAATTACATTTAATCTGCACCCAGCTAAGTGTTACACAGTGTTTCCAAAAGAGGGGTAAGGTTATTAGGCTTGACTGCATTGTGTGTCATCTATATTCATGTCATGAATTTCTAAGCCTTTGGAATCTCCTCTTGTTCCTGTGGCAGTGACCCATCAATGTATTGAGGAAGAGAATGAAGCAATATCTATCATGCAGTGCCAATGCTCAGAGAAAAAACTATCAAAATGCTTTCCGAATTCTAACCCCTTTTTCTCTGACACAGAGGGATGGTCTTTGTCCATCCACTTAGAGATTACTCCATCTGTATTCTGGAGCTGGCCATGCCTTCAGGAACTTCAAGTGCAATGCAAACATCTGGACTCTATAACACAAGGGAATCCAGAGTGCCCGAAATCTGGTGCCTGTTGCTGCATCTACTCCTTAGACTCATGCTGAGCCACTTGTAGCTGATGACATTCCATACCTTCCAAGCAGTTCTTTGTCACCCTTCTGTATGTCTCCAAAGTCCCAAGCCCCACTGTCAGTTTCAGGTTAGACTTCTCTTTTATCTGTCTTGTGTCAACAGCTACCCTTCAACCATGGTGTTACCAGTTGCAAGGTTCCAGTCTCATAGGCAGAGAAAAACATTACAAGTGCATCTGGAACGCAGAGGGATTTAGCAAGTCCCTTGTCTACACAAAGCCTTGTTTTCAAGCCTGACATCCTCTGCCCATCCTCTACAACACAAAATGATGCATCTCCAAGATAGGATTTAGAAAAGGGAGGTTGAATAAAATTAACATAATAAATAAAGGTTTAATGTTTGGTTTAGTCAAAACAGATTGCAAGTTTCTGAGTCTTCTTCACTATAGCTGAGAACTAAAATATGAATACAGTTTAAACAAACAAAGATACAGTTTTTACACACTCTTTGAGATTTGTACGCACATGAGTCCAACAAGTGGTGTGTGTTTGTGTGTCTCTGTGTGTCTGTGTGTGGAAGTCAAGAAGATAGCAGGTAAATAAGCCAAAACATAATCAATGTGTCTTTACTGCCATAAAAATATCTAAATACCTTAAAGAGCTTGTCTGGAGGTAAAGCAGAAAAACAGTTTCTCCTATATTCTTGACCTAAAAAGACAAGTCCTCCTGTGTTTGGGGGAAGTCATCCTCTTCAACTGAGTGTGCTGCTTTAGGAACCATGCTGTGTTCGGAGGATTTTTGTTGCTGTTATTATTTTTCTTGTTGATTTTTTTTATTTTGAGAGAGAGCAAGAGAGAGAGAAAGAGAGAGAGAGAGGGGGAGAGAGAGAAAAAACATCTAATTGGAAGCATAGGGAGGTGTAGGGATCTGGGAGGAGTTGGGGAAGAGGAAAGAATATCATCAAAATGTATTATATGGAAAATTCTTTTAAATAAAAATTTTTAAATACCCAAATAGCTATAAAAATCTATGACAAGAAATTTACATGCTAATGGTACATTTGAAGAAAAAAAAGGAGAAGATTCTTAAGGATTCTGGCTTTGGAGTAGTGAAAGGTGATCTTATGGTTATTTACTATTTTTACTTAGCAGTCGGAATGTGGCTCCTGTGCTATATCTTAATCTACCTTCTTGTTTGTTTCTCCTTTAGCTCAACAGAATTCACCAAAAATCCATGAAGGCTGGTGGGCATACAAGGAGGTGGTCCAGGGAAGCTTTGTTCCAGGTAAATACACTTTTATTTTTATCTATTTATTTCAACTCATTTTGTTCCTTAAACATTTTTAAGGAGATAGAAATACTCAACACCCCATTTATCAGTTTACTAGTCATACCTCATACTCCTATGTACTCGTAAAGTAATTATAAAAGAGAATTTGATGAACATCAGTGTTATTTCTACGTCACATTGGCTACATGGCCTGAAAATATTGTGAAAGTCAGAAGAGTCTATAAAGTGCTGGAAGAGTATTGCATACATTAGGGGAAGTTTTATTTTGTGAGTAGTTCTAACTTATATGTAACACATTATTTTTCTGTGTAAGCCTGTAAGCCTCAGGTCATTCCATCAATGGGAGCCTCCTCTAAAGAGAGGGAGAATAGAAGGCTGAGAGCATAGGCTGTCTGCCTGCACTTGGTCAAGAGAGAAAGGACTGTTCTTAACATTAATGAAACAGGAAACTTGAACAGACTGACCACGGCAATGAAGCTTGCTGGGATACATGCTGTCACTGATGTCACTGCATCCGAATCCATGCTCAAGACTCAGCAGATCAGGCCAAGTGCATTCTAAAAATAAACAGGTCATATGTGGATACTGTCAGCATGCGGGCACTGAACTGATCACCAAAGGCAGGTGACAGCCAGAAGCCCACTGTGACTTCAGTTAAAAAGGAAAGCAGTGGGTCCTTTCTCTACCATGTCCCTTACTCATAATGATCCTATTCCCTACACTATATGTGGAATTAACAACTTGGCATTAACCATGAAACCCATAGACCATCCCGCAAGGTATCAGAAAGGGAGGGAAGCAAAGGAAGGGATGAGAGTTTAAAGGGAAAAGACATGGAAGGGGCGACATATCTCCTGGTATTTTTAGCTTACTAGATGTGAGAGAGACAGAAAGGCAGCTCCCAAGAGCTTCAATGTATGGTCCGCACTCACCCGTGGTGCTCAGAACAGAAGATCAAAAGAACAGGCTGAGGGTTCCAAACTTGGTCACAGGTAAAATGTGCACTGTCCCCGGTCATCTGTTCATTCTTGACTGCTCTGTCTTTTTACTTATTTCTTCTGTAGAGCTTTTCATATAAGCTGGGCAAAGAGAAGGAGCTTGTGAAATTCCTTTAATCATTTCTGTCATGGGACAACAATAAGTATTGCTGGGGTTGTTTCTTTGGAGGAAGACATCCATGGTTAAGGAGAGTGGGTGACTCAGAAAAAAGCCAGCTGGCTGCTGGAGAGCCTCAGCGCTCTACAGTCCTAACTTCACAAATATGCCACAGCACATGGCACGTGGTTCTTCAGCCCAGTGTGCACAGAAACGGAACTTAATTCACCCACGAGTGTCCAGGTTTCAAATAGCAATTGTGTAAGTTGCATGCACTATGTCTTCTTAAATAGGTATAGATACCTGTCACTTGATATTTATAGTTGGCAGCATTCTTATCTATGATATAAAAGACTTAAAGATGTGTCTTTTGTCAAGAGAAACTGTTTTTATACTCATAATAGTACAGAAGTTATATAAACCATTATATTTTGTGTACCTGTGAATATGGGATTAGAGTGACCGAGGAGAGTCCCTCATTTCTAAATTACTTCTGCCTCTGTAGAGAGCACCCTCAGTGATTGTCATACCCTTAGGTAGCATGTGATTTTATAGCATTTTGCCTGACTTACACTATTTGTTTTCGTTTTTATATCCTCTTTATATGTGTCCAAAACCCTAGTATGACTTGTTTTATGCTTTCGAGACAACCTTGGGTATCACTTCTCTTTCCTTTGATGCTGACTCAAGAGTTTTACTTTTCTTTATTTCCAGCCTGGTATGTATACAAGTTGTGGCTATAGGACTTGTATTGAAGAGAAACACATAAAGGCCACAGCAGTGGCAAGAGAAAGGTTAACTTGGTGCCAGAATGCCCTACGTTGGTCAGTTTTGGTGGCGTTTATGCAACACCTTCATGATGCAGAGCCCCTTGTTTGGGGATAAAGAAGGGGAACTGGAGCATAGCTCTTACTCAATCTGAACTCACCATCTAAATGGCTAGATAGACCATAAAGGCACAGCTCCAGAGAACCAGTTCTGTCACAAGGCTAATAATGGTGTAGAATAGCATGATTCAGCCTGCGTGGTATGTATCAGAATTTCTTGCTGAGCAGCTCAGTATAGGCCTTCAACTAGCCTCCCTCTCAGCAGGCTCTGCTTTGCAAGCGAAGCCCAGATTTTGTTGGACTATTCATCCTGCACACAACTAATATCTACAGCCACAGTAGGGATTTCCTTCTTCTTCCTCTTCTTAATTTTCCTATATATTATTCTCCCTTCTTCTTCCTCCTCCTTCTCTTCTTTTTGCCAGCTACACTGTAATGACTAATTTATGTAATGATTAGAGCATAGAGTATGCTACCAGACATTTAGTAAGAAATGCTCTGGTGTCTGTCTTCCTGCCTCTCCCCTACCCTGCCCCTGTGTGTGCCTGTGTGTGTGTGTGTGTGTGTGTGTGCGCGCGCGCGCGCATGTGTGCTTGTGTCCTTCTACAGTCTTCCTTCCCTTATTTCATTAGTTCTCTTTCTCAGGACAACTGACCAACACACACAAGTGATTATTGGCTCTGTCCGTGCCGTAGTGTGAAAGGAAGTCTGCTGAATAAGCTTAAGTACTAAATCCACAAGCCACACTGAAGACAGCAGAATGGAAATATAGGAAGATCACTCTTATTATTTACACACACACACACACACACACACACACACACACACACATACATATATGTCACTGGGCTCCAACTATAGTAAAGGTTGTTGGGGGAAGGGGATGCCACTTTCCTCAATGGAATAGTCACAGATAAGTTGCACAGGTCCAGTCAGTAACCTCCCACCCACCCTCGGTGAGCCACACACAAAAAGAGGATTAGAAAGTTCAGTGCGCAAGGGACTTGTTGAAAAGAGGGACTCCAGCGAGGGGGGGGGAGTGGCGAGGAGAAGAGGCGGGGGATGAAATGACTGGATTTCATCGCAGAAATGTGTGAAGCTGTTAAGTAACAAGAGCAAAATAAATAGCATATATATGTTCACACAAAAAAACAATATTAGGCTAATTATGCTGTTGAGGAGTTAGCAGAAAGTTTGTTTAGTACCATTTAAATTATATTTATTAAATATTAAAAATGTGTGTTATAAATATATCACATATCTATAACACATTTTTTTAATTTAGTGTAAATACACACATGTCTTTAGCACACTTCTGGAATATGTGCCAAACACTGTCTATCCATGTTCTACTTGTTACAAAACGAGCATCTTCCCTTAGGAAGAGACATTATGCTGTGGAATGTTATGGCATAAAGTGATGATGTTTAACTTCTGGAGCTTGCAATATAAGGGAGTCACTTGTTAGAAATAATATGCAACCATTGGACACCCCAATATCTTCTTTGTGTGGTAAGGTTCGCAAGGGAAGTCTCTTTTTCATCCTAAAACAAAATGATCTGTGCTTGCTTCCCTTCTAACACCTGAATCACACCCATGGATTATGTATTTTCTCAGTCTTATGAAGCTCTGGAGAAGGTGAAAACCCCTCTTAGATTCTGTCAGCTGCTAAGGCTCACCCCAGGTCCCTAGACCCAAGCCCCTCAGCACAGTGACCCAGAATGCTCTCCTTTGACCTCCCTAGAAAAAGTTATATTTGGCCCTGAGATACTATTCTAAAGAGCTTACCCTGGCCTCCATCTCAGGAGGCAATGGGAGAAAGACAGATAAATGGCTGCTATCTTACAATATTTCCAGGGCTCCTCTCAGAAATGTTTGGGAGTTACTAACCCTCAGAAGGGGAGGCACAGCCCTGAGGATGAATAGCACTCTACCGGGGAAGAAGAGAAAAGGAATTTCAGAAAGAAAAGCAACATAGGCAAAGGCTTGAAAACCTTGAAAGGTGCAAGGCCCAGTAGAGCAAGAGGAGCTCTGGGCATTAACACTAGAGAGCAGCAGGGGTCTGATCATAAAGTAATGTACTAGCTGATATTCTAGAAGCCAAAGATCCTGAAGAAACAAGGAAGAGGTGACAATATTGTAAAATTCAATTAAAAAGATTATTTGAACTAAGACAGAAACAGTGAAGATTTTGAGGACAGGGGTCCTCCTCTCCTCTTATCTCCTACACCATCAGGATATAACGCAGGCCTTCCCTACAATAGTGACTACACATCTGCTTAACTGACTTGGGTCAGAGCAAGTACATAAGAAAGAACAAGATGAAAAGAAAGGCCTGACTCTACAGACATGCTCCTCAGCCCTTGAAGAGATGATGATGATGATGATGATGATGATGATGATGATGATGATAATGATGATAATGACAATGGTAATGATGACAGTATGAACTCCAATGCATGAAAATGGAAATCACTGATTTTCTCAATTTTATTTTGTGTCTAAGAAGCATGTATACAGGCATGTGTGTGTTACTAGACATGTGTTGAAGTCAACAAACAATTTTGTGGAGTCAGTTCTTGCCTTGCACTTTTCGTGGGTTGTGGGTATCAAATTGGGATCAATAGGCCTGCGTAATAAGCACTTTACCCGAGTAGCTCTCTTGCTGGCCCAACGCGGCATGCTTTAAGGCCATGCTTCTCAACCTGTGAGTCACAACCCTTTGGGCAGTCACATATCAGATATCTTGCATATCAGAAATTTACATTACAAGTCATAAGAGTAGCAAAAATTACAGTTATGAAGTAGCAACAAATAATTTTATGATGGGGGGGTCACCACAACACAAAGAACTATATTAGTAGGTTACAGCATTAGGAAGGTTGAGAACTACTGTTTTAAAGTCTAGTAGAAATAGTCTAAAATTTGGGGAGTCCCTGCCTATAAAGCCACAGCAAGTTAGAACCAGAGATTAGCCAGGACACTAATCTAATAAATGTCTAATAAATGGACTCAGAGAAGGGTTCCAGGTACTAAGGCCTGTGTGACGGCAAGCGTGGGCAAGCTATACATGAGAAACAGAGCAAAGGTCATTCTGGTGAGTGTAAAGTAACTGAGGCTATTGCTGTGATAGTGAGTGTGGTCAGAGACTGACGCATGGAAATCCTGACATACCATACTTAATATTTGAATAGAGGTTCTGGGAGTAACTGGAGGACAGAGAAATAGTCATGAGCCATTACTTCTCCCTGAAGATACGGAAATCACCACAAGGTCCTGAAACTGAGCCCATGGCCGTCAGAACGATCAACAGAAGAACTTGCCTCAACTGCTAATATTTATGATCAGGACTGGAACTAAGGAGTTTCATTAGCTCACCGTGGCATCCGATGCTGCTTTCTCTAAAATCAAGTACAAGAGGCTCATCTTGGACAGTAAACTCTCCCCGAACACTATTTTCCAGCATTTTCTTGCTGGGTAGTCTTTAAATCTCAAGACTATTAGATGAATGTAATTATCTCCAACCACCTGTGGTGGCATACTGAAGTCTAATTAGCTGTGTTTTGCCAAAGGCCTGTTCCTTTTGTTTAAAAACAAAAGTCTCGGGCTTGACACCAGTGATACAAATAGCTCTTCTCTCCCCAACAATCCTAGGCAAGAAAACAAACAAGAAGACAAGGTTCTTGCTGATCTAGGATGCCTCCAAAGTCATACATACCCAGCATCCTTCCTGTAGTAAACAGAACCGACAGTGGTTTCTGTTGCTGTGTTAACTGCCACCACTTATGTAATCAACGCATATTTACTGTCTCCCAGATTCCCTGAGTCAGAATCTGAGTATGACTTAGCTGGGTCCTTTATGATCACTCTGTCAAAGCATCATTTTAACTTATGCTTGTCTAACGCTGTGCTCCTAACGGACTTGGAAGAGTTTGCTTCCTCTCTAGGGCTGAAGGCTTAGGCTCAGGAGGGTTTCTTCTTCATGTTGGCTATTGCTTCAAAGATAACAAGACGGTAGCTCTCTCACCTTAAATCTCTGCCTGGGAACTTTGGGAAGTTCTATGTTCTCTTTCATTGAAAATCAGACCCATTTAGAGTAATGGTCTTTTGGATAACTCACAGTCAATTGGTGGACGATGTTACTCATGTCTGCAAAATTTCTTCATTTTTGCCAAGGACAGTAAATAGGAAGGGTGAAATTCCAACAGATCAAAAGATACCTTTCATTCTAAAGCTGTTTACCATTGAAATTCAGAGTCCTGGGGCCATCCTAGAATTTGACCAAACACAGTAGTTCTCATTTCTTTGTGCAGAGGCACAAAATCTTAATCTAATCATACCCCTGAAGTCTCTTTTGTCATCTAGAGTAATCCATAAGAAGACATCATAAGACAAGTGACATTTCACACTAATTTTGCAGTGGTAGAAGCAGGTCTAGAGAGTGATTCTATTTGTGTTTCTCCCATCTAGACTGTATGAATGTGATTAAGAAACTGCTTCTTGGGTGGAATACAGTTTGTTTTTCTTTGTTTTCTATGTAAGAAGCAAACTGAACAACAGACTAAATAAATAAATACTATGCCTCTATAATTGTCATCTTAAAAATTTTTTATTTTGGAAACTTTATTGATTCACAAGATGTTACAAAGATAATGCTGGAACTTTCCAGGAACCCTTTATGTCTTACATTACTGTATGCTATGCCTTTGTCATAACATAGACACCAACTGGAGTATGTAACTCTCAACTGATATATAGGTTGTTTTAGATTTCCCAATATTTCAACAAAATGTATTTTCTGTCCAATTTGGAGTACACCTTTGCATAGCCGTAATGCTTCCTTAGTCCCATCTGGAACATGAAAGTCTCTCACTGTTTCTTCAATGTTCCTTACTGTTAGTTTGGCCGTGTGTTGCATAGTTACTTGATAGAACATCCTTCAGTATGAGTTTGATGGTTTTCTCATGAATAAATTGGAATTGTAGTTTTGGTGGAAAGTTTCATACAGGTAGACTGCCATTTCAATTACATTCTCTTAGTGGTACGTGGTCATTTCATGGTTGTGCCTCATCCACACACCCTCATTAAGGCACAGAAAAGAAAGATTCTACAATGAGAGGTTTACCCATGGTGATAGAGTAGGTGAGTGGTGGCACTGGGCTCTTTGAGTTGGTCTATAGTGTCTCTCCAACCACACTACTCTAAAGCCCCTTCTGACTCAGTGATGTGGGAAAGTCTTCTGTTTGTGTTGATTTCATTCATTAATAAAGAAACTGCCTTGGTCCATTTAATAGGCCAGCCCTTAGGTGGGTGGAGTAGACAGACCAGGAAGAAGGAAGTGAGGTAGATGTCTCAGTCAGATGCCATGCCTCTCCTAAGTGAGTCAGATGCCTCAAGCAGTCACCATGACGCTCCTCTCCGAGATGGATGCAGGATAGAATCTTCCCGATAAGCCACCCCTCGTGGTGCTACACAGATTACTAAAATTGGGTTAATCAAGATGTGAGGATTAGACAATAAGAGGCTGGAACTAATGGGTCAGGCAGTGTTTAAATGAATACAGTTTGTGTGTTGTTATTTCGGTGCATAAGCTAGCTATGCAGGAGCCGGGCGGGATGAAAAGCAGGCCTGCCACAGCTCCTCACTACAACACAGGGCTTCAGGAAATGATTCTTTGCTTCAAAACTGTTTGTGGTGTTTACTGTTTAAGAGGAAAATTGTGTTGTTATTTCTTTCCAGGATAGTATCTGGAATTAACAAAAAGAAAGAACAATCTAGGGGGTGGCATCTGGTCAAAGGCATGACGCAGCTGTGCAAGTGGTCTGTGTAATCAAGAACTGAGCTCTTGTTTTACCCACCATATGTTCTTGAGCATGGACTGGGTGGGTAGGCATATAAGTACACTCTCCCCAAGGTGATTCATCTGCTTGTTCTTCTGTCTGCCCCCTTTAGATCATAGGAAGGCCAAAGGCTGTTAGAAAGTCCTCACGGCTTTGGCTTTCCCACTGACCAAGCATGAAACCCAAGTGATATATTATCTCTAGGGATTTTGATTTTCTCACATATAAAACAGGCTGTTAAGCAACATGACTTTCACAGATTCATTTTATCATTAATATTTTCTGTTTGCTGATATGATATATGATTATCTTGGAAGGTATTAGCAGCACTAAGAAATAGAATATCGGTTTCATTACATGGTAATTTTGCATTTTGCATATATTGGTGTTTGGAAGTGGAGTCGGCGATGTAATTGTCTCAGTGTCTGATCTCTCATCTCTAAGAGGAAGCAAGAACTGAATGGGCACAGTCTTTGCTGTCTGGAAAGGGGATGCTGCCTTGACTGGTTCTCAATTACAAATAATTTCAGTCTTGTTTTTTTCCCAGAAATTGGATGCCTATTGTTCAAGATGTACTGTGAGTCAGCTACGTGCCACACACCTTTGTAGACACCAGGAATACAAATTGGAAAAACTTCAGCTTCTGGTCTCAGGAGTTCACAGTCGGATTTAGAGATATATGATTTAGCCTGATAAGGTATGGGAGGCAGGCAGTATGTGTGATGAGATCCACTGGGCACATAAAGGAGAAAACAACTAATTCTGTCTTTGAGAAGGTTTCATAGATGAACAATTCTCCCGAGACAGGATTTTTCAAATGTGAAGGCATCTGCCAGGTAGACAAGGTGAAAATGAGCAAGACTGGTGTATGAAACATAATGGGATCTGAACTACTACTGAATAACAGATGAAACCTCCCTGCAAGTGTAAGCACTTCTGTTCATCACCCCATAAAGACCGGCCCTGTTATTTCCTCACTTCAGAACTGAATCACAGAAAGTGCACTGGATTCTTAACTTGAGCTCCAAGTCCCAGTATATCAAGTAACAACGCCATAGTGTTTGGAGACCACCAAACCACTCATAGCCTCACTTCACTCATGTCTAAAATAAAGACAGCAGGAGCTGTATTTTAGACGTTTCTGTAAAATGCAAAGTGAAATGGTGGAGGTAATTATTCCTTGTAACTATTAACATGTGATTTTAATCAGCTGTCGTTGTTGTGACAAAATACAGAAACCATTTTAAAAAGATCTATTTTGAGTCCTGGTTTAGAAGATTATGATTCATGGTCTCCTGAACTTGCAGCAGATCTGTGGCTGGGCAGAGCTTTATGGCACTAAAAACTTGTAGCAAAGGAGGCTGCTGTTCACCTCGTGTTGATCAAAGAAAAGAAAAGAAAGAAAGAAGAGGGAGGGTGAGAGGGGAAAAGAAGGGAAAGAGGGAGAAAATGGAGAGGGATGAGAAAGAGAAAAAGATGGGAACAGAGAGTAGGTAAAGAGCGGGGGAGAGGAGAGATGGATAGAGGTGTTCATCTCAGGGTGGTCAGAAATGAGAGGGGGAAGAAAGGGAGAAAAGGAGAGAGGGAGGAAGGGAGGAAGGGAGGAAGGGAGGAAGGGAGGGAGGGAGGGAGGGAGATAAAGAAGAACCAGGGACCAATATACTTTTCAAAACTGCTCTTAAATTGACCTAGTTCCTACAAAAAGAGCTTACTGGTCACCATCCTATTTATCAATGAATTAAGCTATTGATGAAGTTAGTGTCTTCATAATCCAATCATTCCTATATACCACCATTAGCTTGGGGAACAATGCTTCCATGCATGAGCCTTTGTAGACATAGTTCAAAGCTAAGTCATAGCAATATACACACAAATGGAAGAGTCTTGCTCAGTTTTATCACCATATTAAGTTTCTAATACAGCTCCCTACTCTGGAGAGCTTCTAAAATATATATTCTAAAGACAGCACACTGCATATAGAGATATAACTTCAATGGACATCTCCATTCTTGCATCAGTACAAGTTTGTTTAGATACATTCCTATCTTTAAATGAGTACTCCTATGTAGTGGTTCTGGTGGTTAATATCGATTTTTCATCTTGACAAAATCAGAAATCACCTGGGAGTCAAATCTCTGATCATGTTTGTGAGATAGTTTCTAGAATGAGTTCATAGAGGTTCAAAGATCCTCTCCATATTTGGGCACTACTATCCCATGGTCTTGGGTTTTAGACTGCATAAAAAGGAGAAAGTCAGCTGAGCACCAGTGTTCATTACTCTCTGCTTTCTGGCTGTAGATGCAATGAGACCACTTGCTTCAAGCACCTATGCACTATGCCTTTCCTGCTGTGACAGACATGTCCTTCAATGATAAACCCTTGCTTCCATTGCTTTGGACAGGTGTTTTGTCACAGCAATGACAAAAGCAGCTGGTATGGTGGCTTTTACACCTGTTCTTCTGAGACATACAGCTTTTCTGATGACACAAGGCAATGTCTGGCCAATCAATACAAGTGGTTGTAAGGACTCAACTCCCTGAGCTGTACTTCTGGAGCTTTGGGACCTATAGCTCTGATTTGCCAAGACAGGCACAGTAAGAGTGGTGCATGCTGGGTATAGGCAGTAGGGCTGTTCACGGTCTATACAAAATTGAGTAAAAATAATGAAGATTGATTAAAGTTTGACTGCAATTTTGGTATCCTTAGGTGCTGGAGATTCTAAACACTCTGGCAATAAAAATCTCCTCTTCTAAACTCTAAGTAGTTGTGAGTTTGTGAGTCTAAACTCTAAGTAGTTGCTGTATACCCTACTGAGTTCAAGTAATATATGTATAGTCTTCGAATTAGTTCATGTTTTGTTACTTATTCCTTAAGTGGTCTGTAACATGAAGGGGCCAGGCCTGCTTGTTTGGGTTTCTGTTCTACCAGGTACCCCACAAGTGTTTAGCCCCAAAGAAAATCACACAAAGATCTCTGTAAATTATAAAGCTGATTGGCCAATTAGCTTTAGCCACTTACTGGCTAACTCTCATATCTTGATTAACCCATTTTTCTGATCTATTTTAGCCATGTGGCTCAGTACCTTTTTCAGTGAGGCAGATCACATCCTGCTGCTTTGGTGATCTGGGCAGAAGTGGGAGGAATCAACTTCCTCCTTCCCAGGATTCTCCTGTTCTCATTACATCATTTCTACTTCCTGTCTGGTTTTCACACCTTTACCTCCTGCCTGGCCAATCAGCGTTTATTTAAAACATGATTGACAGATTACAGACAATTCTCCTGCACCACTGCATAGTATGAAGTCAGTTTGAACTGCAGCATGGTCAGGAGGAGAAGGACTCTCTAGGCTCAGGAGCCACCCAGCCTTGAGGGTTGGTTGAGGGAAATGAGTCATGTTTCCCTGAGGGTGTGGCCACTGGTAGGTTCCCTATTCCCCAGTGGTTGAACCCACAACCAGGCTTAGAGGGTCAATACTAGCTGGACTCATTATTAGTTAGTTATATGGAGAAAAAAAAGAATGAAAGGAAAACACCTGAAGTTTGGGTGCAGATATGTTGGGGGACCTAGGGGAAGTGGGATGGGGAGAGTCAGTGCTGGATATGATGGATATGATCAAGCTATTTTGAATGCATCTATGACATGTTCAAAGGATAAGCAAAATATGTGTGAAAATAAATAAGCAACCCAAACTGGATCAAAGCCTTTAAACTAAAACCAGAAATACTGAAACTTCTCAAGGTATACACAGAGAAAATAGTCTAGGATGTAAGTCTAGGCACTGAATTTCTGAACTGAACCCCGGTACTACAGGAATCAACCCCAAGAATTGACAAATAAGAGCACATGGAATTTAAAAGTTCCCTCGCAGCAAAATAAACCGTCAACGGAATGTAAAGACCACCTCTAGGGTGGAGAATATCCTTGTCATCTCTAATTTAGACACAGAGTTAACATCTAGAATATTTGAGGGACCGTAGTAATAAAAATCCACCCACTCTCCCCTAAACTGCCATTCTATAAATAGGCTAATGATCTGAGCAAATGGTCCTCAAACGAAGACATGCAACTGGACAATAAATCATTTTAAAATTATCCATCATCTCTAGCTGTCAGATAAATTCAAATTAAAAGTGCCTTGTGGTTCCATCAGAATGGCTACCATCAACAAGCGCTATCGATGGTGTGGGGAAAGGGAGCTTTTCTCCTCTGTTGTTGGGATTGTAAAACTAGTTCAGTCACTATGGAAATCAGTGCAGAGGCTTCACAGAAACCTGAAAACTGACCTGAGCTATAACCCAGCTCTGCCTATTGGACAAAGAACCAGTTGATTTGACAGCCTGCTATAGAGACCCTCCCACATTTTTGTTGGCCTTGCTCCTTTCATCCTAACTAGGAACTGGTACCAGCCTCTGGTCCTTCCTCAGTCCCAACTTCCGTGCCTTGAGATTCTTTTCTGAACACTTCTTTTCCCTTTCTAAAATAGTGCACATTTCTAGGCCTATGATTTCCAGAATGGAGGGGCCCCTTTACCACCTGCAGTGTCTGTGTTTCCTCATCTCTTCTCATTTTAAATGAAAAAAAAAATGGTTTTCCAGCACTTCTTCCTGTGACGGCAAGCAGACCCAGGCTCACTCACTTTACGTGATTGGAAAATCTCCCACACTCCTTGTGGGAGCTTTCCAGTTACAGCTTTGTATTCCAGACCTGTGGACTGTTCGACCTCCCACCTGAACACCTCAGTTTCACAGAATAGCCAAGCCACTTAGAAACCCTGTTGAAATGCATCTGAGGTTGTCTGCCTTACTCTTGAAGACTCTGCTTTTCCCTCCCAGAAGCCTCTCCCACCACATCAATAGCCTAGAAGCAGGCTCCCTTTAAATCATTTAAAATTAGAACATGTATCTCTTATATTTGTTTTTCCCAGAGCAAAATATTATTTCTATGGGTAATTCAGGAGAAATTATGCCTTCACCTCATCAGTATAAAACTATGTCTATAATGTCTTATTATATTACTTTTTCAAATACATTGCTCTGTGAAGTATCAGTAATCAGTACTCTAGTACATTTATATTCTATTTTTAATCCTGTGTTTTTACAGCAGCTATGTTTTCTTGGAGGCATGCTTAAACGTCTCTTGTCCTATGCGGATGAATGAGTCTCTAAGTTGTTACCAATCGATCACATTGCCTTTTATTTTTGTGTTGTTTCCTGGATAATTTCTATTCTTCTGACTTATTGTAGTAAATTCTTGAACCTACTTTAAAATTTTTAAACTCCATAGTTAATTTTTTTGGTTTGTTTTTTGCTTTGTTTTGTTTTGGTTTTTGTTGTTTTATTTTGTTTTTACAGAAAGGGTATGTGTGTGGGAGATCAAATTTCTGGGACTTAGAAGTACTGAGTAAGAACTTGATATTACACTTAAATGACAGTTTGTCTGGTAGCAAAAGTCTAGCTTCAAAATTACCCATTTAAAAATTTTTCATGTGAGTGTTCTACAGTCAACTCAAAAAAGTATACCAAATAAGAAATATGATGCCTTTGTAAATAAATATTAACACAAAAATAGTTTTTAAGATGATATTTTATTTTAGTTTTTAAATTAGCTGACTTAAGATATTAACCTTACCCTGGGAGTTTAGAAATGCCACTGGGATGTGCCTAAATGTATAACTATTTTGCTATTATTATTTGTGTTTAGAAGTGACCTACATACACATGTTCGTTCACACACAGAGATGCTGTATGTACACACATACACACACACACACATGCACACACATACACAAATCCACAGGCTTAACTAATTGAATTAATTCTTTTTCTTTTATCCTTGCTAAACTTTTCTGTAACTTTTTCCCTCGTGTGCTTGGTTATCCTTAACTGTTTGTTCCTGTTTCAAACAAAAGACCCTGTTACCTGACAAGGGGAACTGGCATGATCTCTCCTGCAATTGTGCATATTCCCTTAATAGGCTTTTACCTTAACGAAAAGTTTAAAAGTGGGGAGCGGTAATAGAAATGAGACTGTAATTAAGTGTGTATGAGCAGTAATGTTGTGTAGACCTGGATAAATAAGAGCAAAGATGGCAGTAAGTAATAGAGGCTGAATTTAAGTTGGTGTTTCATCTGGAAACACCATTATGGAAGATTAGAGTTAGGTGTAAGGAGAATCAACCTTCTGTTTTAACTTTGTTAATCTTGCCATTGTTGTTATTCAAGAGCAACCATCACATTGGCAGGAGAAGTCTGAGAAGATGTGGACATTTACCTTTTACCCATGTATCGTTGATAGACTAAGCCACAGAGTTAATGGGATTACATGTGAAAGGCAACATTTAGGACATAGTAGGACATGAGTAGACTCAGTGTGACAATTCATGTTAATACAGGCTTGCGTCAGCATGAGGAGGCTTTGGTTAACAAACATTTATGAACCTTTATGCCAGATGTGACCCTAAACTGTTAATGTATTCCTCTCAGACATCCCACAAATTATTAATGATTATTAGGTCCATTTTTCTATTGAGGTGTGTAGATTAGTAAGTTACCCAAGGTCAATAAATGGCAGAATTGGAACTCAGACCCAGCAGCAGAGCCCTAGAATTCACAGTGAAGGATGTCAGCATGATACCGCTGTGTGCGCTCTGGCCTCTCTAGGGTTCAGCGGGACTCAATGATGAGTGGCTGTGGGAAGAAGGGATGGAATTATGTAGGACGCCTTGACTCTTTCTACCTCCAGACACACTCCGCACTGCTGGCCCCTGCAGGTTTCAACCCCAGAATGTGTCTTTCTGCTATCCTATCACTTCACCGTCCTCATTTCCGACTTAGAGATGGTTAGGACACGTCCTGCCTGGTTTTTATGGTTCTCCTTTTCTTCTCATTTTCTCTGTCACAGCCAAGTTTCTTTTTTTCTTTGGAGCCTTTCCTGGAACTCAGTCTTGTAGACCAGGCTGGTCTCGAACTCACAGAGATCCATCTGCCTCTGCCTCCCAAGTGCTGGGATTAAAGGTGTGCGCCACCACCGCCCGGCTCTACAGTCAAGTTTCAAATCACAGCAGCATCCTATTACTTTCTTGATTAAAACCCTTCAGTGGCCTCGCATTCCTTACATAGTGCTCCCCTCCTGATATCCAAAGCAGTCTGGAATTTGGGTTCAGCTTCCAAGCTCGTAAGTCACAATTCCCCATTTTGGAGCTACTACCTCCAACCGAGGCTAATTAACTATTTTCCAGTGTGTTCTCAGCATCGTCAGATTAGGAACTTTGTTGGACCTTTCAGCATAGTTGGATCTTTTTCCTACATGACCTGACCCTTGGGGCTCCTTTCTCCACTGGAATCTGACAGATCCCCCAAAGGACAGCATTAAGAGTCCAGACTCCACTCACTTTCATGATTCCTTGATTTGTTTTCAATGAAACCAACAGCATGCCTCTGAAATTACATCTGGTACAGTCTTCACATTAGCTGCCAAGATTCAGCAATGTGAGTTCAGACAGCCAAGCTCTAGTGGGAAAGCCACCTATATCGTTTTACTCCAAGACGAACTAACAGTTGATGCTTAAATTGTTTACACACCACAGATACAGATGAGGCTTTTCTCTCAGCTCCTTTCTGACCTCATCACTACCTGCGGAGCACTGCTCTGTCTCTCATCTTTGCAATGGAGTGATTCTGTGTCCCAAATGCATTCCCATGGTGGGGCGGTTGATTACATCTGTTACCAAAATATATACTAAAAGAGAGGATGCCCAGGAACTGGCTGCAGGGCTAAATCTTCTGCAGATAGGATGCTCTTGGAACCAGACATTCCTCCTGGAGGGGTTCTCAGTGGACTCTTTCAGACGCTTCAGCACAATTAATGCACCACCCTCTAATATTTATGTTGTGTGATACTGGGAGGAGTTATCAGCTTATACATAAGAATCATGATCTGAAAATTGACTTGCATTTATCTACATAGAATCTATGTAGATAAATTAATAGGACCTTTTCAGTCTTTCATTTTACTGTTGTTTTAACTCACCATAAATCAAATTTTCTGGGCTAGGGAGATGGTTTAGCGTGTAAAAAGCTTGCTGCTCAAGCATGATGGTTGGAGTTGAAATGCAAGTACCCACAGACGTAGCTTGGCACAGGGCTACACACATAAATAGTTTTGCACAGCTGGGGAGGTAGAGACGGTACAATACATGTATCATGTAGACTGATTTGGTGAGCTCTAAGGTCAGGGAGAGAATCTGTCTCAAAAAATAAGGTAGAGACAGATAGCAAGATGGCTCACAGGGAAAGGCACTTGTGGTCCCCACACATGCAAATACTCAACCGCTCAATCACTAAATAAATGAGTAAGTACGTAAATAAGGTAGAAAGTAATGAACACACCAGATGTCAACCTCTGTCCTCCATACATGCCTGCATGTATGTGAGTATGCATGCACTATTAGACCCTTACACATGCATTTTACCCTTTCTACACACATCACGTATTTTACAACTGGAATTTGTGAAGTTGGAAAGAGAATTACTAACTAGAGGGTTACAATATTATAAACCAAGATAGTTTGAGTTCTTTGACCAGAAAAATAAACACTGTATATTTTAACTTTATAGTTTTAGTAATAAAAGCAAGATATTAAATCAAATGTACAGTATGATTCAATTTTCTTTTATATGTTCTCATAACTATATGAGCAAAGCCCTAGGAGGAAAACTGTAAAGTATGAAGTGTGTTTATCTCTGGATGATGGGATAATTTTCCTTTTCTGTATATTTCTGAATATTTTAATAGCTATGATGCCTTGAAAGTATTATTAAAATATGGATTTTATTTTAAAATAAGAATTTTCAAAAAAGGTATTGCTGAGGGTTTATATTGGGCCTATATAAAATGTAGAATGTAAAAAAAATCTCAATCTTGTAAGCTCTTTTTTATTTTTATATAATTTTCATAAAGTAAAACTTCCTAGTTTTTCTGGACTGAGTTGTAGTTGATAAAATAACCCCACCCCTTGACTTCTTAAAATCACTAGTCTGCTTTCTATCAACAAGATTTGCATTTTCTACAGATTTATATCTGTAAGACCAGATGTATATTGCATTTGGGGGCATTTTCCCCTTCGGATAATGGTGTCTTCAAGGCTCATTCATAGCATATTGCTCACTGTATCAACAATTAATTTCTTTATATAGCCATACAGTGACTATATCTATACCATAGTTAATTATGGATGGATGTTTGAGCTGCCAATCTATTTTGAGTTGATTTTTGCCCATCTGAAACGAAGCTACTGTGAACAACTATATAAAAAGTTTCCATTGTAGTGCGGATTTGTTTCTCTTGATTAATTACTAAGAAATGAACTGTTGCATCTATTAAGAAGATTGCATAGTAATTTTTTTGAGTCGATTATTGTGATAAGTTCTTTTTTAAATCAATTTATTTATTTAAAAAATCTTTTCTCATTTTACATACCAATCTAAGTTTCCACTCCCGCCCCTCCTCCCACCCCCTCTACCTTCACCCCGCCCCCAATCCCCAAGTACTCCTCAGAGAGGGTAAGGCTTCCCATGGGGAATCAAGAAAGTCTAGCATATTGATCTGAGGCAAGACCAAAGCTCTCCCAACTATATCTAGTCTTAGCAAGGTATCCCTCTGAAGGGAAAGAGTTCCGAAAAGCCAGTTCAAGCAGTAGGGATAAATCCTGGTCCGCTGCCAGTAGCCCCACAGACTACCCCAGCCACACACTGTCACCCACAATCAGAGGGCCTAGTTTGGTTCAATGCAGGTTTTCCCACTGTCAGTCAGGAATCAGTGAGCTCCCGCTAGCTCAGGTAAACTGTTTCAGACCCTATCATGGTCTTGACTCCTTTGCTCATATATCACTCCTCCCTCTCTTCGACTGGACTTTGGAAGCTCAGCCCAGTGCCTCGCTGTGGATCTCTGTATCTGCTTCCATCAGCTGCTGGATGAAGATTCTCTGATGGTCATTAAGGTAGTCATCAATCTGATTACAGGGGAAGGCTAGTTCAGGCACCCTCTCCACAATAGCTTAGGGTCTTAGCTGGGGTAATCCTTGTGGATTCCTGAGAATTTCCCTAGTGCCTGGTTTCTTGCTAGCTACATGATGACTTTCTCAATCAAGATAACCTCTTTCATTGCTCTCCCTCTCTGTCCTTTCCCAATCTTGACCATCTCCGTCCCCTCATGTTCTTCTGCCCTTCCTTCTCCCCTTGCCTCATGCTCCCAGTTTCTCAAGAGATCTTGTCTATTTCCCCTTCCCAGGGGATCCATGTATGTTTCTCTTAGAGTTTTCCTTGTTACCTAGCTTCTCAAGGGTCATGGACTATAGGCTCGATATCCTTTGCATTGCTTCTAATATCCACTTATGAGTGGGTATGCACCATGCTCATCTTTCTGGGTCTGGGTTACCTCACTTAGGATGATTTTTTCCAGTTCTAATGGTTAAATTTTAGATGTTGATGTACCTTGTACTTCTGGTATAAACTTCTCTTGACTGGGAAATATGATTCTTAAGATATTGTATGTTGGATTTGTTGATATTTTGTTAAGAATTCTCATAATTATGTTTTAGAGGTATATATATATATATATATATATATATATATATATATAGTGTTTGTCTGGTTTTGCTATCAGGTGATGTTGAGTTTAGACTCATAGACTGAAGAGAGGAATTCTTCGCTATTTTTATGGGAAAGTAAATAGATAATCATTAATGATTCTAGTCAAGCTGTATTAGTTACTATTCTGTTGCTATGATGAGACACCCTTACAAAAGAGAAAAAGATTATTTTGTCTTACAGTTCCAAAAGGATAGAGTCCATCAGTCAGAGAAGACTTGGCACCAGGAACATGAAGCAAGCCAGTCAGTCTAGAGAACAGTAAATGATTTTATACTATAAATTCTCAAGATCTGGCCCCATTGACGACGCCCAAGCTCCTAAATGTTCCACAATATCCAAAATAATGCATGTGGCCAGTGTCAAGCACAGGATTTAAAAGAAACATTTCACATTTAAACCACAGCGTAAACTTAGATACTTTCTTTAGCAAGACTGTTGACAACTAATTCTGGTAGCTGATAAGATTATTTTCTTTTATCGCAAATGTTGGTACAATGCATTTCCATGGAGTCACCTTTTCCAACCAAGTTGTTAAATGTATTTACATCAAGAAAAGTCATTTATATCCCCACAAACATAAAATGAAAAGAAAAGAAAATTTAAGGAATTGTCATTCACTGTATTTCTTTATATCATATCTACAGACTCAACTTCTTTTTGTACAATTGATAATTAATGCAAATTCTCTCTTCTGTCTATCTGTCTGTCTGTCATTGCACTCCTGCTAGAGGTTTACCAATTTTACTTCTCTCTCACAGAACAAATTCTTAGAATCATTGGTTTTTTATGTTCTGTTTTCTATTAGTTCCTCTTCTAGATTTTTTTGGAGCTGGTTCTGGGTTAAAAACCAGGATCTCATATGAACAAATCATACTCCATCGCTGAGCTATATCTTAGCACTTCCTATCTTTATTATGGTCCATCTTCTCTTACCTTTGGGATAAACTTATGTTGAATAAAACTTAGAAACATTTTAATAGTCTTTTTAAAAAAATATAAGAAAAGAAAGCCACATATTTTTCTCTGCACAGTAACTTAGCAGCTCACCTATTTTATTTATTTTCATGGTTTTTTTATGTTTAAAAATTTCCATCTCCTCCCCTCCTCCTCCCCCTTCCCACCCTCCCCTCCACTCATACCCCCCTCCCTCCCTCTCCAGGCCAAGGAGCCATCAGGGTTCCCTACTCTATGTTAAGACCAAGGTCCTCCCAACTCCCCCCAGGTCCAGGAAGGTGATCAACAAAGCTGAGAAGACTCCCACAGAGCCCATCCATGCAGAAGAATCAAAGCCCAGCGCCATTGTCCTTGGCTTCTCAGTCAGCCCCCACCGTCGGCCACATTCAGAGAGTCTGGTTTGGTCTCATGTTCCATCAGTCCCATTCCAACTGGAGTTGGTGATCTCCCGTTAGTTCTGTCCCACCGTCTCCATGGGTGAACGCACCCCTCACGGTCCTGACTTTCTTTCTCATGTTCTCCCTCCTTCTGCTCCTCATTAGGACCTTGGGAGCTCAGTCCATATTGATGAATTTCTTGCGTATCACCATAGAACCTCCGCCTGGCGATAGATGAAGACCATACTGATGAATTTCTTGCGTATCACCATAGAACCTCCGCCTGGCGATAGATGAAGAAAATGACTGAGCCCCACATCGGAGCTCTCCTCTTTTAATGCGTTGTCATTTAATCTTCACTCAGACGATCTAGCTGTCACTTTATTTATTAGCAACCCCCCCTAAGCTGTGGATTATCAGAAGAATGCTGTTAAAGTTCAAAATATTTTGAAACTGTTCTGGGTATATTTCTGTTACTGATTTCTAGTGCACTTCTGTCAGATAAAAGTCACCGTTGTGAGTTTGTAATCTACTGGAACTTGGTGCAGCTTGTTTTGGTCTCCGAATGCTATACGTTGAAAGTGTGCCTAGTGTGTTTGAGGAATGTGTGTTCTGCTCTTTCTCAATGCAATCATTTTTTTTCAAACATCATTTTATATCCCATTAGTTGCAAGTGCTACTGAGATGTTCCATATATTAATAGATTTTCTCATTAATTATATGTCACTCATCGGAAGACATGTGTTGAAACCTCTTCCAATTAAAATTCTGGATTCCTGTCCATTGTCTTTCAATTTTTTTTTTTGTTTTTCTTGATGTAATTTCAAGGCCATGCAGCTAGTGAGAACTCGGAAAGCATGATTTCATCTCCCTCCTCCTGGCTGTAGGATATTGATGGCAAACCTCTTGCTCCTCTTCACGGTAACTCGCCAGGTGTCTTTCAAGGAAATTAAAAATGAATGAGCCAGGCTTGGTGGCTCAAGACTGTAATCCCAGCACCACATAGTAAGTTTCACAACAGTCTCAACTACATGGGGAAATTTGTTTTAAAAAAATGAGAGGGGAAAAACTTTTGAAAATAAGAAAAATCATCTCTCGTATTTACCTATGTATTTAACATTTCTGCTATTCTTCCCTCTGTGTTGAGGAAAATTTCCCTAGCTAATCTCTTCCACCTGGCTGAAGAGCATCCTTAAATGCCTTCGATGGCAATGAATAATTCAGCCTTGGCCTTTCCACAGAAGATTCCCCTTAGCCAATCTTTATCCATAAACTATATTTTTACTTGGTAGTAAAATGTAGATTGAATGGCTGGGGTTTTTTAAAACTCTTTAGTATTTCATGCTCTTTTACATGGAATTTTAACTTACATCATCTTGTTTGTACTAAACCTATTTATTCTAATTTTATTAGCACATGCTAACTGGATAGAGGAAGAGTTTTGTTATGATATTGCCAAACACGGATACAATGTATTTTGATCACATTCACTTTCTTTGCACCCTTTCCCACTGCCCCTCCATCTTTCCCCACTCTGGCATTCCTCAGAGTTCCCTGTTTTACTTTCATGGACTTCCCTACTGTATTTGAGAGCAACCATACAGTATGTATTTATTTATTTATTTATTTGGAATCTTACCCAAATAAATCTTACCCCTCAGCATGGTAATCTTTCATTTCTTGAAAATCACACGATCTCATTCTCCTTTAAGACAGAATAAAACTCTACTGTGTATGTACACCGCGTTTTCTTTAACCCATTCAGCTACTGAGAAGCCCTTAGGGCTGTTTCTGCAACATAGCTGTGGATAGTGATGTACTATGGCAATGCCACGGTCTCTGTGGTGTTGGTTTTCACAGACTTAAGAAAAATGTCTTCCATTCTTTGTAGATTTTCATATGCCCTTCTTTCTCCCTTTGGCCACCTTTAAGACGTTCTTCCTTATCTCTGTTTTTCATCAGTTTGGTGGTAATGGACCTTCTTAGAGATGTATATTTTTATAAAACTTGAGAAACATTCTGGGCAAATCTATAAATACATCTTCTGTACTTGTTTTTCTACACTCTATCTGCTCACCTGCATTAGCTCCCTAGAATTTCTTGTGACATATGTCTTAGGCTACTCTCTAATGTGACCTAAGTGTTCAAAGCTCTTTTCCATTTTTAGCCTCCTTTGTTTCCCGTGTGGTTAAATTTTGATGGTTTCTTCTGAAATTTCTTTAAGTTCTTGTTTGTTTTCCTCTGAAATCATTTCTTTGAGATACAGTCTTTCTATTAAGCCCAACGTTTCCTAAAGTTTCGATTCACCCTTCCTCCATCTCCTAAATCCTGAGAGTACTAGTTTCTGCATCATGCCAGTCTCTGAGGCAATTTTTCCATATCAGACATTTTTCCGTATCTAGATCTTTCCATAAAGTTTTTCCATTTCCACTTTTCAGAATAAATTCCAGGAGATCTAGAAGATGCCATGGACAAATGATGAAAATGTGTGTGCCTATGTATGTGTGTAATGTACGAATGTATGTATAATATGCATGCTTATAGTGAGATGCTGTTCAGAAATAAACAATAAAATGCCGTCATTTGCAATGAATAAAACCTAAAGACATTTTGCTATGAGAATAGAACAGGCACAGACAGACAAATTCTCTATTATATCTGCTTTTATGTGAGATCTAAGAAAGCCAAGCACATAGAAGCAGAGAGTAAATGGTGATTGTAGGGGAAACAGGGGAAACAGTGGCATGCTGGTCAAAGCAAATAAATGTTCAGCTATAAAGTGAATGAGTTCTGCATATGTAACAGCCAGCACAGTGAGTGTAGTCTCACACGGCAAGTTCACTAAGAGTATTACTCCAGACACTGAGATAGTAGAGGCATTACTTAGCTGAGCTGTGGCAGTTATTTCACAGCCTGGTATATATGCATATCAAATCAGTGTGCCCTTTAACATATACAGATTTTTGTCACTGTACCTTTTAAAAGCTGTGGGAGAATGCATCCATTTTTCTTAGTTTCTTGCTGGTATCCCCTCCCCTTCTTTGAACGTGTAGGAACTAGTTACCCTCCCTGTTTTAGAGTCTGTTCAATCTGTTTCTTTGTTTCCATTGATTGAGTTTTTCACCCTGGACTTAGGTTTTCTTTCACTTTTTCTATGCCTTGTAGCTTTTAAGTGAATATTGCGGATCAGTGGTGGTGCACACCTTTAATCCCATCACTCAGGAGGCAGAGGCAGGTGGATCTCGGAGTTCGAGGTCAGCCTGGTCTACAGAGTGAGTTCCAGGACTGAAAAGGCTGTTGCACAGAAAAGCCCTGTCTCAAAAAAACAAACAAAAAAGGATTTAAGTACTATCAGATATTAGGAAGTTTTGTTTTGATTGATGTATTATGTTATATGCCTGGGTAGGACTGGATCTTATTCTAATTGTTCAATATGGCTTTATGGTTTGAAGTCTTTCTTCATTAACATAGACCAAGAGAAGTCTCAAACCTGAGGCTACTGTAGCTTTGCTCTTGAGTTCACTGTCCTCCAAGGATTCTACCTGATGCTCTGTGTTTTGTGCACTTGTCATTTCTAATTAGCCTGCTGGGCATCCAAACTACCCCCAGGCATTGGCAAGCCTCGGGAATTGTAAATGTCACTTTCCACCATTTTTCTCCTGGCTTTGAAATAGTCTCTAGTTTAGGTTCCCTTGTTTGTGCCTGGCCTGGAAACATTGCTCAAGCAGTGGTCAGGGTTGCTCACTTGGCCCTTTTGTTAGTTGTCTTTCTTTCAGAGCTCCTTGCCCTGTACAGCTGCTGTCCCACGTCTAGAAGCAATGATTGTTTTCTATAACTGTTCTAACTATCTAACTGCTTAAGGCAAAAGGGTAATCTTGACCCAGTAATTCTGTGTTCATGAATGTTTCTTCAGTCATTCCCTGTGTTTGAGAAGTAGCTTACAAATATTTCAATAGAAGACAGAAAGAAAGTATATCTCTATTATATGAAAGGAACCAGCGTCGAAGAACCTATTAAAGAAAAGTTCTCAATAGAAAATAAATGTCCAGAACAAGTACTAGCCATTAGAGAAGGACTTGGTTGGGTTTGGCATTAGTTACAGATAAGAGCCAAAAGCCATGTTTCCTGCAGTGGAGACAGTGGTTTTCTGTATTACAAATTCCAAGGATGATTCTAACAATTTTAAACTCTTGAATCTAATACAATAAAGACCCTTACTAGGCTCCTAGCCATATCATCTCTGAATGGTGGCCGCCTACCCTCTCCTCTCACATACTAGACCCACTCAGCACTGTTTCCAGTCCAAGAGCACTTCACCATTTGAAATTATCCCAGAACCATTCAACCAAGTATACCTCCCTCATCATATATATACACCCCCCAGACACACACACACTCCTGAAAACAGAGAATTTATTTCACTAAATAAATGACGACCACTTAAGTCATGTTTATCTGGATTAAAATCCTCACAGAGCACACGACTTCCCGGCTCTCTCACGAAGTTAGCCATTATTCTTCTGATAAACTATTGTGTTGCTTTTACACTTAGCATGCCATTGCCAGAGATAAATACTCTAATTGAAATACAAACTGAATGAGTCAATTATTTTCCATGACAGAAAACTAGGTTTAGTCTACTAATGTTACTCATGGTTGCATTAAGTTTCCACCCCCCCCCCCACACACACACCCAATGTGGAGAGATTTAATTTCTAGGTAATTTAAAACACATTTGTTTCCCACTTCACTTATACAGGAGTAGCAGACACAAGCATTGGCTCACCTAGCTGTCTCGGTACCAGGAAAGGATTCTTGCTGATTTCAGATGAATTTTTTTTAACAGATCTATATATGCTTCATTTTCCAAAATTAAAGCAAGTACCTGTTGTTAAGATGGTCACTTCCCACCTGAAATTCCCCATCAACTTCCAGCTGATAAAACGGTGCTATGTCAAAAGGAAGTGCTTTTCGAAATAATCCCTTCCACACGGGGAGAGCAGAGGCTATCAACACACCGAGGAGAGTAACTCATTCTGGACTTCGTGACTTTGGCAGGAATACTTATCCACAGAGGACCTGGTCTAACACTGTTTTCTTTCCAAGAATCAACCCTGGAACAAGAAAATAAAGACACATCTAGATTCTTAAGAAACAAATTGAAAGAAAGCAAAATAATTAAGGTATAGTTCCTTCCTCATGACAACTTCTTAATAGTAAATAATTACTAAAGGCATGAATTGCAAAAGATGTCAAAATCAGGGGCTGGAGAGATGGCTCAGAGGTTAAGAGCACTGTCTGCTCTTCCGGAGGTCCTGAGTTCAATTCCCAGCAACCACATGGTGGCTCACAGCCATCTGTAATGAGATCTGGTGCCCTCTTCTGGCCTGTAAGCATACATGGAAGGAATGTTGTATACATAATGAATAACTAAATCTTTTAAAAAAGATGTAAAAATCATTTAATTTCATTCTTTTATCTTTTAATTTAGAAAAATCTGAGACTAAGAAAAGAACTGTTATTTAACATGATCACAGAGTTGACTTATGGTAGGTAAAACAAACCATTTGGTCCTTTTGCCAAAAAAAATTCATTACTACACTATTTAATATTTCCATTTTTATTTACTTATTTATTTGTACGTTAATTATATGGCAGCAGGGCTATAATGTATGCTATGCTGTTGGTGTGGAAGTCAAAAGACAGTCAGTTTTCTCCTTCCACGGTGTCTCAGGTATTGAACTCATATCATCAGGATAGATGGCAAGCTCCCTACCCACAGAATCATCTTGCTGGCCCTCTACTATTTGGTACATCATGAAGGAGATTAACTCTTTTAAATTGAGTCTCTCTGTGGCTTGAAAGAATACCATGGACTTCATTGCAGCTGCATTACCACAATTAAGGCAGAAAGAAAATGAGAAGCAACAGTTTTGTGAGAAAACTGTTTCAGAGTATAAGGAAAGAAGAATTCCAAGGACCTGAAACTAATACCTCTGAGGTAATATATAATTTGTTTTGTTTGGAAAAATACTTAAAAATTGATGTTGCTTTACTTCTCTTCGCAATTCTGTGGAAAGACAAAACATGTCTGTTTTTTTCTCCTTCTTCAATGATCCTTCTTGAAGGCTCAAAGTGTGACTTGTGAGTGACTTGTCCAAGATGATCTGTCATGGTCAACACCTGGGCTATTAAACCTAGAGCAGGGTCAGATTATACCCGCCTGTTTACACAGTAATGAATTCTGGTGCACCCTCTTAACTCCTTTGTGGTTGCCTCTTGTTCCTAAATCAATGGAAGGATACAGAGTCTTTGTTCTCATTCGCACTTCGAAGTCTTCCCTGGCCTAATGTTCTCACTTTATACATGAAGGTCAACCTGGTTGCACGGAGTAGCTGGGTACGACAAAAATCCAATTCACTTCAACACTGGCTCATACAAATGAGTTGTCTCTCAAAGCTGCTGAGCCCTCATTCATGGAAGAGAAGTAGCGCTCTTTCAGCAGCTCAGTAATGATGACATTACGGATGCCAAGTGTGTTTAAGAGGATCCCGTGACTGCCTGCCCCCACCTCCTGCTCACCTCACATTTCAGTCTGTCTCGTGGGACTCTTGAGTCTATCCGCATTACCTCATCATGAGCATTCTTATACTTTCCCTAAATGACTTTAGAATATCATTGGTCTCATACTTTTCTCCCCTCCCTTCTTCCAGTAACTCTACTAGACTTTTATGTGCCGGGTACTTGGATACAACAACACTGATAGAACCCGGACCAAATGAGACACACATACACCTTCAGCGATTGAAGAGGTAAAGAAGCAGATAAGCATAGGTTCCAAGCGGAGCTGTGAGGGGTGCTGGGTAGAGGACAGTGGAGGGTGTGCCAGGTAAGAGTGTCTGGCTTGACTAAAGAATCAAACTTTAGAGTGTGAGTAGAATCTTCCTATTATTTATATCATCACTTTAAGGGAGGAATAACTAGTCCAAAGGGGAGAGAACTACCAAAAACAATGAAGCCACCGTGTGTATTGGGAAGCACCAACTATGTACACGGTCCTTGCAGTCTTAGCTGAAGAATGCCCAGGGCAAACCGCAGGGCACCACTGATAATACCTAAGCCCTGGAGGGAGGTTAGGTTAGAACCTGGAAAACTCTATTGCTGTTGGGGCTTTCAAGAGAGGAGTTTTGTATTTGATTATGGGGGTGGGGATAGGGGACAATTGCTCCTTGACCTAACTCCTATTTCCTATTATCTCCTTATATGAAAATCTCAGTTTCAGTGTGAAATGGATGGAATGTGTGTCACCAAATCAAAAGCAGCTTGTCTTTGAATCTCCTGGTTACAAACACGTCATTCTGTGTTTCTTAACCCACGTGACCTCTGGAGTATTCTGTATTGTTGACCTTATCTGCTAACTGGAGTTCTCTTTTAGCTACTGGGACAGTTTCTCACGTCTCCTGCCTCCCCTCTCCCTCAGAGATCTGTTATCTCCATGAGATGTCACTGGGTCATTTCTTTTGTTCCTTTAGATTCAGCTTCCAACTAGAGGATTCAAAATTTGCCCAGGCAAATTTTTGTTTATGGATGCATCACCTATTTGCACCATCATTTTTTTCCTTTAATGCCTGCTCTTCCCCTGTTCCTCTATCTTCCTTCATTGCAATACTCACTGGAATAGTATTCTATCTAAAATCATCATTGAAAGGTACTATTGGGGCTGCTCAGTGGATGTGGCTCAGTTGCGTGTGCTTGCCAAGCACGAAGGAAAAAGTCCTGAGTTGGAGCTTCAGCACCCCATAAGTGAAGCATGTAGATAATCTCAGCACTTCAGATACAGGAACAGGAAGGTCAGAAGTTCAAGGTCATTTTCCTTTGGCCACATAGTGACCCTGCCTCACAAAACAACGAATGTGTGTGTGTGTGTGTGTGTGTAAGAGAGAGAGAAAGAGAGAGGGGGGGGGAGAGGGAGGGAGGGAGGGAAGAGGGAGGAAGTGAAGGAGAGAGGATAGAGGGAGGAAGGGAGAAAGGGAAGTAGGGAGGATGTAAGGGAGGAATGAAGGAAGAAAAAAACTAAGAGAAAAGAAAATAGAAGGGAAGGGAGTGGAGAGGAAGGGAGGGGGAAGGGGAGAGGTATCACAGACAGATTTCTTTACTGTCTGTCCTTGTCATCTAATTCAGACAGGCATCTGTACCTCACACTCCAGTTCATTAATGGCTGAGTGTATCCTGCTTTGATGAGCCACTCTGCTATGATAACATTAATAACAATAAACAATGCCAATATGTATTGGAGCAAATTATGTTTCTGGCACTATAGAAAATATACCTTCTTTATTTCATACAGTTCCTATATTAATCACATGTTTTTCGATTCCCTTCTTTTTGGAAGAAAACAATGAGGTTTGGCAGTGACATGATTGGTCAGGCTTCAGGCTAGGGACACAGGCAGGAATCCCACCAGCTCAGCATGATGCTGTTTATGTTGCTTTGCTCATGTTCCTCACAAGCTGTTCCCCTTGCCTGGAATTCCCCCCCCCCCCAATTGTTTGTTTTCTTTACTGATGATGGGTTCGCTTTTAAGACATCTTAGATTGCCTCAGTCAAGAAGCCAGGTACTTTTCAGAGTTCACATCGTTCCCCATCCCCTCAGGCGTCCTACACACTGTATTATCTGTTTTGCTCACCAGGTTACAATCTCCTGGAAGGTGAGGACCATGCCACATTTATCTTTTCGTGCCCAGTGCCTAGCCCAGAAGCGAGGGTACAATTGAAACTCCATATGCAGTTGTAGAATAAATAGGATTTTGAATGAAACTCCAATTCTCTCACCTGCTACGTGACCTCTCACTGCAAAACTGAAATATCTCTGTCTTCATTCTCTTGGAGCATAAAATATGAAAATTGGATTACAGCAAAGGTTTCTCCAAACTCAGTCCCTTCCCAGCACCTGGGGACTTGTTGGAAATGCAAATCCAGAGCTCCTAAATCAGGAACTCCTGGGGAGAGATACAGAAGCCTGTGTGGGCAAGGGTTCCCCATACTGGTCTGATGCAAGGCAACATTTGAGAAACACGGGACAATGAGTTTACAGACCGGCCTGGGGGAAACACTGACCCAATTCTACTTAAGTCCTGGTTTTATACAGAAATTTTTTGTTAACATCCCACTGGATTGAAAACATGTGCAGCCCCCTCTGATGTGAAGACCCCCTCCCCCCATGAGTGTCCTGACTGACAGTGCCTTTCCAATCAGGTGGACATGGATTTGTCACAATCTGCTTATACCCTGTAGTGCACATCAGTTCTACCCCCGAAACTTCGGTTTCCTGAGATTAAAAGCTTCTCTGTGTTCCTCAGTTCTTTCCCTTTTGTTCCTAGAACAAATCACTATGGGATATTGTCTATTCGGAATACCTATGATTTTCTTTTCTTTTCTTTTTTCTATTTATTCTTCTCCCATAGATTACATTCCACAGTTTCCCGTCCCTCCTTTTCTTCAAGTCCCTCTCCCGCATCTCTCCCTTCTCCAAATCTGCTCCTCCTCCCTTCATTTTCCCTTCAGAAAAGAGCAGGCCTCCTGGGGTATCAACCAAACATGACATAACAAGGTACAATAAGACTAGGCACCTCCACGTATATTAAGAATAGATAAGGCAACCCCGAAAGAGGAAAAGGGTCCTAAAAGCAAGCAAAAGAGTCAGAGATAGCCCCCTCTACCACTTTTTGGGGCCCCACAAGATCACCAAACAATATAACTGTAACCTATTATGCAGAGGACCTAGGTCAGACCTACGCAGGCTCCCTAATTGTTGGTTCACTCTCTGTGAGCCCCTATGAGCTTAGGTAAGTTGATTCTGTGGGGTTTCATGTGTTTATCCTTGACCCTTCTGGCTGCTACAATCCTTCCTTCCCATCTTCTTCTGCAGAATTACCTGAGTTCATCCTAATGTTTGGCTGTGAGTCTCTGCATCTGCTCCACTCAGTTGCTCTAGTAAGCCTCTCTGATGACAATCATGCTAGGCTCTGGTCTATGAGAATAGCTGAGTATCATCAGGAATCACTTCATTGACAACCCCCCCTCCCGCTGCCAGTCATGTTTGGGCCTACCCTAGGTCTCTGGGCTATCCAGACTTGGGTTCCTGGCCCTCCAGACAGTGTCAAGCATGGGTTCCCTCTTGTGGTATGGGTCTCAAGTTGGAGAGTGGTTGGCCACTTCCACAAGTTCTCTGCTGCCTTGACCTCAATTGACTCGGACCCAAACCTTCCACGGCAGAGGAAAATTAAAAGAACCCTTCTCTGCAACAGTCTATTGCATTTCCTTATGAGCACTTCTGCCTAGAGGACAGCAGCATGGAATAGTGGCTGAAGGAAAAGAAGGAAGCTGATTACTATTTTCACTTCAAGTTTTAGTTGCGAGTTGAATTTCGTGAGATAATTACAATAAGCCATCGTGTTTCCATCGCGAGAATATGGTGCACAGCCTTGTGGATTAGAAGTGTTCAGGGAGCTATCAAGTATACCCATGCATAAAAGGAATTGCTCTTCAAGAAAGGTGCCTTGTAGAATGAAAATAATAATAATAAAGTTATAGTGATAGTCTTTGGTTGCCATGGAAATATGAACTCACCTTTCCTGACAAGTATTGTGGTTCTTTTGACAGTATTAGGCTTAATAGAAAAATCACATACCCTGTGATAATTTTCCAGCCATGTCTGCATTTTAAAGCATACAGTGAGCTGCAGTGGTCATGGGTCATCATAGAATTATACATCTCAGTTTGAGCATGGGTAGGACCTGCCATGAGCTTTAGAAGGCAGAACACTCAGTGTTTTTAAATTAACCCATTTAATTTGTGTGAAAGATTATATATGTCTGGTGTGCATGTAGTAGCTCCTGCATTTTTCCGGAGTGATTCCAGTTTCAATTCTGGTTCCTCACTTATGTTGAAAATGTGAACTGGGCTACTGTATCCCAAAGACCAAAAGGATCCAGACATCCTCTATTTTCATTGTTTTTCTTTGTTCCATTAATGCATTCTACCATTTGACTGACTTATGAATTGCACAAGTTAGTAGAAAAGGAAAGGTTGGGACCATGACAAGGGTGAGGGGGGGCAGATACTACTGTTCAGTGGGCAAATGATAGGGCCAAGGAATTGTCTGTGGCATGTTACAATGATGTTTGCCGTTAATCTTTAAGGCATGGGAGACATTTCAAATGTTCTATAGTGGAGGAAACCAGGAAAGTGCAGAGATTCTCACGGTGAGTCATTCATATAATTCCTAACAGACTCTAGTGCCGTTCTCAGTATATGGCAACACGTGGTAATTGAGGATGTATGTTTTATCAAGTATAGAACTTACATTATTGGATATAATTAGGTAAATGTACTAACAAGTTAACAGGTCTGAGAGTTAGAGTCATTATTGCTCAGAAACAAAATATTTATTTCTCCCTCTTGACCCAGGCACCCACACATCACAGAGATGGGGTTGAATCTGTAGTTCCTTTGCTTCCTTTTGCCTGCAGTTCCTCAATTCCCATAGGAGTAGAGCTGGTATCCTTTATCAATGGAAGACCCTTTCATGCTCTTGGCTCTCCTCTCCAATGGCTGCTCCTCTGTCTGCTCTCTTTCTCATTTCATTCCATTAATGTTATCCAACTGTTTTGCAACACATCGTTAAGAGCGAAAGGTCAGCAGGCCCCACTGCATGAACTTTAAAAGGTTGGTAATGTCAAGACGAATGCAGCCTCTTAAATCTGTTTTTAAAGGCCAGAATCATCCATGCATTTTTGGAGGCAGATAATGACATCAAAATTATTACCAAAACCCTGTCCCTGTGATCACCGGGGGCAACTAGGATTTCCTGCTCAGTCGACAAAAGCTTCTTCGACCCAGAGTTATGGGACCCTCAATTTCAGGGTATAAAGAGCAAGCCCTTCCTCTTCTCTAACAAAACTGAATGCACTCCACACAAATGAGTAGGCACCTTCACTTGACAGGAAATATCTAGACTTATCAAAATGTCTTTTTCTGTAAAAGTATAAATATGTAGTGTGAGATACATACACATTATTTATGATCTAATGAATTATAGAATAGATCTGCTTTTGAGTTCAGTCACATGGCTTTTTATACTTGGATTTGGAATGGTTGCAAAGTTACAGGTTTCTTAGAATATCTGTGATTGGGGTCCAGCTTACTTTCCTTTGAAGACTGGGGTTCACGGTGACTGATTTTTTTTGTAGGCCATATGAATACTATTCTGTACTGATCTCCCAAAGCAATAATGTGGGAGGGTTAGGTCTCTGGTATTTCACAGATGATTAATAGCCCTGATATGTTAAGCAACTTGGACAATGGCTATGTAGAATCAAGCACAGTCTCTCCCATTTACTAGGTAAGCACTCTACCACTGAGCTACAATCCTAGCTTGTTTGGGATTTTGAACTCTGAATCCTATGTATATGACAGTACTGTGTGTCAGTCATAGCAGGATTACTATCAAGGTCAGGTGGTGTTTGAAAATTAAGAATAGCACTAAAAAGCTGTCTGGAATGTGGTTGGATTTGTTGATCCAAAATGCTTCAAAGCATGACATCATGGAGATTATCCCCCTAGCAAAAGGGAACAATGGTAGATGCCATAGGGCAGAAAGTGGCAGGGTTAATGTGAAACAGGGGGATATAATTTCCCATGTCAGGAGAAATAACAGAATTTAGAGGTGACTTGAAGACCAATGTCATTTGCCCTAAGTGTGTGCTGGAATACCTTATGATGGAGCAGGATCCTCATTGGCATTTGACTTTCTAACCTCCGTCTCTCTGCTCCACCCAGCCAAAAACCACTTTTGGATTTCTAAGACATTCCTCAGCTTTCCCTGGGACAGCTTCACTCATGAAGAGAATGAACCTATACTGGAGCCCATATCTTCCAGATTCATAACCTCAGTCAGCACAAGAAAACAAAACACATCAAAACTGGTTACTGTTCCCTCAGTTGAAAATATCATTTTCTGTACAATACATGCATACCTACTTCTGTAACCATGCATTTTCTTTCTGCGTGAAACAGCATAAAACACGTATGCTCTAGGCAGGTTTGTGGTTTTCCTGCTTTTACTTATTGTCAACCCTCGTGGTATGGAGTCCACCTCCTCTCTGTTCGTGTCACCTACCCCTTTGCCCCCAGCTCGAAAGCACCCCTTGAACCCATTGTTTCGAAACAGTTGTCTATCGTATGCTGCAAAGGCTAGTAGTTTATGTGGGTTTCACTTCCCTACAATCAAAGCTATTTCAAAATAAACAAGGAAAAGAAAAGCGTACGTGAACAGAATAGGCAGTCTTCTGATTAAAGCTGTTCCCATCAAGGTGCCTTATCCATTTGGTTTAAGTTCTCACTGGATTTTTTTTTAAAAAAAAATTATACTCTTAAAAATGAAGTGCATTTGAAGCAAAAGAGAAAAGTTCAATTCCAGTGAATGAGCCTCTGGAAAATTGTTTTCTGTTATCAATATTTTCTACCACAAGCTGCAATGAGAAATATGTCCCTCCTGAAGTGTACTGTTTCTCTTCGGAGACACTGTTTATTAATCATCCCAACATTCTGAGCTATAAACACAAACATGAAGTCCTTCTTCAAGCTCTATGACAATGAGTGACTTACTTATAGTCTCCCCCTGATGCTGTTAGTTGTAAGGGACAATGGCTCAAAACTATAGCAAAAATCCTGTCTGGAGTTCTGGCTCCTTGATGTAGAGTTTATTCAGTGTAATCTAAGGAAGCCCAAGAGCTTAATCACTTTAAACTGTAAAAAAAAAAAAAAAAAATATTTTAAAAGTGGTGAGCCAGGCGGTGGTGGCGCACGCCTTTAATCCCAGCACTCGGGAGGCAGAGGCAGGCGGATCTCTGTGAGTTCGAGACCAGCCTGGTCTACAAGAGCTAGTTCCAGGACAGGCTCCAAAGCCACAGAGAAACCCTGTCTCGAAAAACAAAAATAAAATAAAATAAAAGTGGTGAATATTGGGGCTGGAGAGATTGCTCAGTGGTTAAAACCTTGGGCTAAACCTGTAGAGGACCTAAATTAGACTTCTAGCACAAGACCTAAATCAGACTTCTAGCACAAGAGGGTGAAGGGTTCCCTTCACCCTCTTGTGGCCTCTGAGGACACTGAATGCATGTGATGCAAAAACAAGTAGGCAAAACACCCATACACATAAAAATAAATTTTAGAAAACAAATATAGAATTTTCCTTAACCCCCCCATACACACAGTGGAGGTACAGAGACAGAGAGAGATACAAGGGAGGACATGAAGGGAGGGATAGTGAGCTCTGTGACATGCTAAGCCATACACTCTGACATCCTCTTGTCTTCCTCCTAATAATAATGAATATTATTTTCTTTCATGATCATCATTCTGATCATCAGTGTCTCTACCACAGTCATCATTATTATCACCATCATCATTATCACAGCTCTGACTTATTAAGCAATTGCTCTGAGCTCGATGCTATTCTAAGCACTTTGCATATTTATAGTTTCCAATCACTCCCTCCTGTAGATAATTGTTCATGATTATTGTCATTTTAAGAAAGCTGGAGACAGGAAGTCATCTGTTTCAGCAGGAAGTCTGAGAGTCCTCTGTGGGCAAGGAAGTGGCTGTCTATGTTTTGATGCTCCTTTTGCTTCTTGGTGACCCAGGCTCCTTCCCCTGCTTCTCTTTGTCTTGTTTCTTTGCCTTCTCTGATCCCAGTTTGTGATGTTCTATGGTAGCTCCCCTAACACCATGAGTTTTCAGTAAAGCTCACATTGGCCTGTTGCTCTTTCTTAAGGAACATAGGCATTAGGACATAAAGTGTTCTTAATTTTATTGAATAGACTGGCTGTTTCCTTTGGCAGATCTCAGGTTAAACCCAGGGCCTGGGGATGTGTTTGGAAGGCTCTTACCACTGATCTTTGAACTACACCATCAGACCTGAGATGATTTCTTTATTATATAAATTATACTTTACATTGATGACTACAAATAAGGAAAAATATAAACAATTGTGTTTTTAGTCCCTGACTGAGGATGGTAGAATGTTAATAATTATCAGCTCTGAGGGGCTGTTCTCCTGCCTGTGGGGGAAGAGCTCTTATGAGGATGATCTCTTTGCTGAAAATAGCATGCATAAAAGAGTCTCAGACTAGCAGGGAAAGGATCATAGAAGAGTGAGCTTGCAAAGCCCTAAGCAGCCATGAGCCCAGGCAAAAAAGCTGTGCACACTGTAGAAGTAATGGTGAGACAAAAGCCAAGAATCTTCTAAAACTAGAAAGTTTACAACCCGCAGAGCCAAGAAATACAGATGTCCCAATTAGAATAAGAATGTGGAAAGCCCCATCTATAGATATCACTGCCTAACTGAACAAATACAAAGTAAAAATGCCAATTCAACAGAGCAAGAAAGAGTCAGGGATCTCAAAGGAAAATAAAATAATATGGAAATTACAGAAGGGAGAATAAATGGAATGACATTTTTAAATATATTTTGCTTATTTCTTGAAATAATGAATTTTCATAGTCTATGAAATAATGAATTTTGATCATATCCAGCACTCATTTCTACCTCCAGCTTCTCCTGGACCCTCTCAAGTCCCCACAACATCATGTCCTCTTTTTTGTTTGTTTGTTTTGTATTTTAAAATATTCCATGTGGGCCGGGCAGTGGTGGCGCACGCCTTTAATCCCAGCACTCGGGAGGCAGAGGCAGGAGGATCTCTGTGAGTTCGAGACCAGCCTGGTCTACAAGAGCTAGTTCCAGGACAGGCTCCAAAGCCACAGAGAAACCCTGTCTCGAAAAACCAAAAAAAAAAAAATATTCCATGTGGGACTAAGTAAAGGGCCAACAACAAGGATATAGTTATATTACCATGGACACATTTCTGACAAAATAGAGTCCTCCACCCCTGGTAGCCATCAACTGCCAATAACTCCACTGCTAATGTTGTATCTTGTGGGTCCCTTCCCCAATCCATGATGAAAACATAACTGGCAAGACTCATGTAAAGTATTGTGTAGGCAACCATATTTGCTGTAAGTTTAGAATCACAGAAATCCTGGTATTCTATGCCAAGTGAAAATACTAGTTATAATGACAAAGTAAAGACATTTTTAAATAACAAACCAAACAAATTCTCTCTCTCTCTCTCTCTCTCTCTCTCTCTCTCTCTCTCTCTCTCTCTCTCTCTCTCTGTGTGTGTGTGTGAGAAAGAGAGAGAGAGAGAGAGAGAGAGAGAGAGAGAGAGAGAGAGAGATGCACGAAGGTGCATATTCATGTTCCCATGTGTTTCCCCGTCCATGTGTTTGGAAGCCATGCATTGGACATTGAGTGTCATCCTGGATCACTTTACATTTTATATTTTGCAGCAGGGATGTAGGAGGAGGGAAAGCACTTGTTGATTTACAGCCACCCTGCTAGCTTAGACCAGAAATAATCACACAGAAACATATTTAAATCACTGCTTGCCCATAGCTCTAGTTTCTTATTGACTGACTCTTACATATTAATTTAACCCATCTCCATTAATCTGTGTATTGTCACATGTAGTGGCTTACCAGGAAAGTTTCAGCATGTCTGACTCTAGTGGCGGCTCCATGGTGGCTCCCTGACTCTGCCCTTCTTCCTCCCAACATTCAGCCTAGCTTTCCCTGCCTACCTAAGTTCTGCCTTGCCATAGGCCCAAAGCAATTTCTTTATTCATTAATGGTAATCACAGCACACAGAGGGGCCTCCCACATCACAGGAACTCTCACTTGGATCCAGAATTTGAAAATTCAACAAGTCTAGCTAAGCAGCTTGTTCCAGGGATTTTAAAGTACATGCAAAATTAAAAACACCTTCATACCTTTGAAACAATGATGTAAAATGGGAGAAGAACATTGTTGGAAATGAAGCATATTCAGAATCTAATACATTCAGAAAGTGAGAAAAAAAGCTACATTGGATAAAGCTTTAAGAAACTAAGTATCAGGGCTGGAGAGATGGCTCAGAGGTTAAGAGCATTGCCTGCTCTTCCAAAGGTCCTGAGTTCAATTCCCAGCAACCACATGGTGGCTCACAACCATCTGTAATGGGGTCTGGTGCCCTCTTCTGGCCTGCAGGCATACACATGGACAGAATATTGTATACATAATAAATAAATAAATATTTAAAAAAAACAAGTATCGCCATTATGCCGTCAACAACTAAAAGAAGAACGATGTTCAACTTTTATTCAAAAATTTAAGAAGACTGAACCCAAAATGATGTAACATATACCACCAAAGTAGTTTAATACCAAGTAATTAGGTATTAAGGGAGCAATTATTACTAGAGATAAAATGATAACTTCATAAAGTGGTGGTTCTGCTGAGAAGTTACCACAGTTTTAGAACTGTGTTTGTCTGAGGACATAGTCTCACAATTAATACAGAAAGCCTGACAAAACTAAATCTAGAGAAGTCCACAGATACAGGGAGAGATGGAGACCACAGCCATTAACAACACAAAAGTAAATGCTTTAGAAAATGGAACGTCTATTCTTCCCATAGTAATATTACATTGCTCATATGCAACAGAAACACTATGGGAGAACCTTTCAGTGTTGAAAAATCAAGCCATAGTTTTATAATGATGAAATATCTCTAGCATATCCTGCTTTAACCAGGGACTTCTGGGTGCTGGTGGTGACCTACGTCTTGATTTAGGACCTAGAGTTTTAGAGTAAGTACACAAGGGGACTAGCTTTGTAAATCTATCAGACTTTGTGCTTGCCATCTGTGCCATCCCCTGTATGCATGCTATACATCAATTTAAGCAGAGTATACTATGACATATGTGCGCCACTTGTTCCCAGTTAAAAAAAAATCCTCAAATTCCTTTCACTTGCTCATAGTTGTTTATGGAGATTGACTTCTGAAGATAAAACAAGTATCTCTCGGTATACAGGATGGCTAATGCAGGGAAAAGGAGCCTTTTGACTTGAAAGTCATTCCAAAAATACATAAAAAATTATCAATTGATTTTAAATGGCTACACTGAATTCTTAGGGAAAGGTGATAATTTTTGAAATAAAAATTACTTTCATTATTAAAGAGAATAAAGAAATGAGAAAATTGATCCTCATTTTTAAATTCACTGAAATACCTGAATCTGGGTGTGGGAGCTAGAAATAGCTATTTTTAATTGATGTGCTGTTTATGGTGACTGTAATATTAAACCTTGCTTCAAAAATGTTAGACGGATCTTCTCCAGATGGTTAGCCTTCTTCTATAATGGCAAAGTTTTCTTTTTGACTCCTAATTATGGTAAGTGTTGGATCCCCAGTTATTGAGTTCCTCTGCCAATGCAACAAGCTAAATCATGCCAAATTAATAAATCCAGATTTAATAAGCAGAACAAAGCAGAGTGAAGCAACTCCCAGGTGATCCTCAGGAAGGCAGGAGAAAGAGCAGGAGGCAGGTCTGGCGACCATATCTTAAATGTCCTGTAGGCATGCCAGAAGGAGTTTCTGTATTTTGAGAAGACTTAATCAGGAGATGTTCTGCATGGACACTCTTTAAACACCTTTGTATCTTGATATCTGAAAGCCCCAGTCTGCTGTATTGCTCAGTCTGGGTCATGGTAATGAGTGCATCAATGTTTCTCTCAGTAAATGCTTCCTCCTTCTGCTCTCCTCCAAATTCTCACTCGCTGTCTATCCGAGGTCTGCCCCATTTATCTATTGTCCACTACCTCGGAGCCACTTCCATGCTAAACCTCTCCCTCTTCGTGTCAAAGGTCACTGCTCTGTTTTAACAAAAAGTTAATATTTCAAGTTGTGTCATGGTTCAATCACATGTAGCTGGGACTGTGTGGGTCATCATAGGTTCAGTGAATAAAAGATGACTCATGTTTCAGGTTCTGGGCTTTATAAAGTATGTAAAAATTTGTCTAGGAGAAGATCTGTTAAGTAGCCTTTAGATTTTCAAAAATATTCTGATCCTAATAGCTTTAATTCCATGGCTGAGAGGACACACCTGGTGAGGTGTGGTTTATAAAAATCTTATCTCTGATTGGTTATCCAAACTAGTGAGATGAAACCAGCATAGACATGTTGTTTGATTTCATGTGTTTGTGAGTTTGGGTTACAAGTATATCTTACCAGAAATGGTTGTGTCTGTTTTTATTATGGAAATTAGTCAAGAGGTTTTTGGTTATTTTTTTCTTCTGACTTTGTAATGTAATATTGACTTCATACAATGAGATTATTAATATTGCTCACATTCTATCTTATGAAATAGTTTGAAGAGCACTGGTGTTATTTTGTTTTGAAGGAGTTGGTAGAACGTGGCAGTGACTTGGTCTAGTCCTCTTCTTTTCTTCAGTTTGAGATGATGGCTGCTTCTAACACTCTGCTTGCTATGGATCTGTTTAATTTGTTTAATCCCCTAGATGCTGTATTGGCAGATCATATATATCTAGAAATTGCCCATTTTTAAATAGACTTTCCATATTTGGGGAATACAAGTTCTCAAAATATATAATAGTTATCTCTTGTATTTCACTACAATTTCTTTCTTGTTTAATTTTAGTAATCTGGGTCTCTTTCTGTTGCTTAGTTTCATTAATGGTTTGTTAATCTTACTTTTTTTTTTTTATCAAAACCAATTCTTTGGTTCACTAATTCTTACATAATTCTTTTAGTTTCTGTTTCATTATTTCTAATGTGACTGAATCTTTTTCCCCATTTGTTGCTTTTGGGTTTGGCTCATTTTTCTAATACCTTGAAATATATTGTTAGACTCTCAATTTGACATCTCCATGGTTTTTTGAAAAGTCAGCCTTCATAGCTATAAGCCTCCTCTTTACATGACCTTCACCCCCATACTTTGTTTTGACAAGTATTGTCAAACATGTTGAATTTACTGCACTTTTGAATGATATACTTCTGTAGTATTTTTCCAATATGTACCATAGGTAAATTGGAATAAAAGACATCCAAAGGGTTGTTGTTGTTGTTGTTGTTGTTGTTGTTTCTAAAGTTGAAACAAATGTTGGACTTCACACATGACTAATTGATCTAGCGACAACCCTCACCATTTGGGAACTCTTTGTATAGTAGGAGGCAGTGCACTTTTCCAAGTACACACACACACACACACACACACACACACACACACATGCACGCTCACATGCATGCTCGTACATATGCACACACACATATACGCGCATGTACTTACACACGTGCATGTACTTACACACATGCACACACGCACACACACACATGCACACACATACACATGCACACACATAGATACACATACACACATGTACATATGCATGGGCACACATACACACACACATATACACACACACACGTGCGCACAAATACACATATACGCACACATGCATGCACACATATACACACATACACGCACATATACACACATATACACATACATACACACGTACCTGATTCTGTGCTTGACAACTCTGGATATATATATTTAAATTTTGAGCTTTCTACATATTATCCATGTGGTGACTGTTAAATCATTTCTTTACAAATTTCATTTCCACTACCTGAAAATCAGTCCCATTGAACTTGTGACAACTAGAAGGTTTTTGGAAAAGGATACAAGCACTTGATTTTCTGTTTTTTGGTTTTTCTCATCTATAAAATTGAGATAGAATCTTAATTTTTACTAGAGGAAGTGCAATGAATGAAGATATCATTACTTTAGTATGAAATGATTGCATGTATGTCATATGATGTCAAGGCTGGGAGACAAAATGACTACCTACCTGGGCAGGTGTTTTTCTCAACCTGGTGCAGTCTCTTCCTCTCCATGGCTGTATGTTCACCTTCTGCACTGAGTGTTCTCAAGGTAGTTCTGCCTTCTTGTCCATGGAAACCACTAAACTGAAGTAGATTGTGGTAAGGTGGCCTCTGGGGGAAAGGTACCCACTGCCTTTTGAGGCTCTTGTCTTTTCTCCAGGATGTTGCAGTTGTTCCTCCATCACTGTGTTCTCCATTCTCTACGTGGTTTCTCTTCTTCACAAAGGGGCAGACACTTCTCATGGTATCCTGTAGGTTGTCAAGGGTCATGCCACTTAAAACACTGGCCCCGTGCTTCAATCATATTGCATATTACCTCTTTTCCCATCATAAAGTTGAAAACCAGCTATTTCACATTGCAGATCATTGATATATGGTGAAGTCAAAAAGGAGGGGAAATGTACTTTTGGCAAATTAAATATATTTTTCTCATTTGCTTTAATAAAGAATCTCATGTTTTATATATTGGTTAATATAACTGCATAGAATTATTTAGCATTATCTTCTTTTTATGATGGAATAGTCCACTTTATCATGATTATCTATAAAAGATTAATGTCTAAGCCATTGAGAATGTAATTTTTGAAATTGCCCACAGTATTTGCAACAGAGAATACTGTAATGCTTGTGAACCTGAGGACACACTGCAGAAGCTCAAGTTCTTATGATCATGGCTGGCCCTCGAGCCTTTGACACCAGGAGATATTGCTCATGTTTTAAAAACATATCATCATCACAACTAATTCCATGATGAATAATTGTGATAGCTGGTCATAGATATATCATAAATGACAGCTGTAGAATATGTTGTTAGGAGTCATGTACATAGTCTCTATAACTCTCACCACTACTCACCAAGGTCAGATGACCATATTCATTCACATTTCTATCAAACACAGCACAGCCTAGAAGGGCCAAGTGATAGTTGTAGGTTAGTAGTTGGTCAGCCAGCTGAGAATGGGAAATTTGGTCTCTATGGCCCTGTTACCGGAAAGAGGTGTACCATGGAAGGCTGTCCAGGCTGTTTGTGTCTTGAACAATGAATTGCACAAGGCACAGTCTAGGAGTTGTGAAGGTATAGATTTCTTTTTAAGAGGGTAAATGAATAAAATACACTCCACAGAAAGGGAACAGGCTGAGCAAGTATGTATTCCAAGAGCCCTTCTTTTTTTTTGAGTTTGGGCAGAGAGAGGAGCCATGCTCAGGGTGGGAATGGGGGACAGATCTTACTCTTATTGACAGGTTGACTATTAAGTAGTTTGGGACAATCTACACATGCAGGGTTGTACATCTAATATTATTGAGCACATATACACTCATCACACATTTGTCTGTTTCCCTATAGATCACTTCAAGGACAAGTTAACCCTCACTGTGCTTCTTCCACTTACTAATTTTAGTTGCCTTGTTTATTTCACCCTCTACCAAGAGGTTGATCTCAAAATGTCAAGGTACTGGGTGCTGCTTATCCAGAATGGGAAAAATCCAGTCACTCTAGGCTCTGTTAGCCATCATTCCTCCAGCAAATTCACTGAAACTTGTCCTGATGCTTTGGCCATTAGACTTAACTATTAACGACCTATCTTATCACAGAATGAATTTTGGATTTTGCATTTAGGACACTGTTTCAGTTTTAACTAATTTAATTGAAACTGTAATTGCTTGCCTTCTCTCTAAAGTTAAAATATACTGATAAGTACGACATAAGCAACAAAAACTTTCCAGATATGTTAACATTAATTTAAATATGAATTTGAGTCATAATTTTTTCTTATCTCTCTAAACTTTGGGATCTCAAAATTATAAATGCAGAAGAGAAATACTCTTAGAAGTTATAACCAACCATTGCTTTAGAGAATGTCAGAAGCTTGAGGATTATGCACAATATGCTATAAAATTCACTATCAAGGGTTGTCTATCACTAGAAAAAATATAATATCTCATGCCTATTGGACATCTATGCATGTGATTTTATCTTTGTTTTGTTTTTCAAGACAGGATTTCTCTGTGTAGCCCTGGCTGTCCTGGAACTCACTGTAGACCAGTCTGGCCTCAAACTCAAATCCACCTATCCCTGCCTCTCAAGTACTGGAATTAAAGACATGTGTCACCATGCCTGACCTATGCATGTGATTTTCTTCATAATATCCTGGTAGACATAATGATCAATGAAGTAGTGAATAACCATTGGCTACTGGTAAATTCTAGAGTAGAAACAATAATTGTTTTCAGTTGTATACCCACTGAGGAGCCCAAGAGGCTCTAATGAGTGCTTCCAAACCAATAGAAACACAAATTATCCAAGTTAAATTCAGCGCGTCTCAAAAGAAAAAGGTTGGGAATATAAAAAAAAAAAAAAAGGAAACTAGAGGGGAGATGATATGAATGGGAGTAAGTTTAGGGAGAGTGAGGTTTACAGTAATCTGAATGTATGCAATACATATGTTAATTTAATTTGTCAAAAAATAGCCAATATAGCCGGGCGGTGGTGGCGCACGCCTTTAATCCCAGCACTTGGGAGGCAGAGGCAGGCGGATCTCTGTGAGTTCAAGACCAGCCTGGTCTACAAGAGCTAGCTCCAGGACAGGCTCTAAAGCTGCAGAGAAACCCTCGAAAAAAAAATAGCCAATATAACTCATTCAAAAGTAAAAGTTATTCAATAAAAGTCATTTTTACACTAATTCAGTAGTCATCTATAATCTGATTCACACTGCATTCCACAAAACTAAATTGCTTCAGATGTAAGAGAGCTTCTACTCCTCCTATAAAAAAAGATAGCTTAAAATCACTGTCAAACAATATTTAAAATATAGACAGAGGTGGCACATGGCTTTAACCCCAATACTTTGGAGGCAGGAGCAGGCAGATCTCTGAGTTCAAGGTCTTCCTGGTCTACAGAGTGAGATTCAGGGCAGCTAAGGCTACACAGAGAATGTTTATCTCAAATAAAAATAAATAAATAAATAAATAAATAAATAAATAAATAAATAAATGTTTGTTTATTGGCACTGTAATAGGGACATAAATACTTCTCATCATCTCTAGCTCATAGCATAGTGTTCAGGTGAGGATTCCAGGAGAGTGCAGGGGGAGGAAAGAATGTACGAAACCACAATAAAGTAGAAGCATGCTGAGTATTCAGAAAGACACCTTCTTAGGGGAAGGCAAGGAATTCTAGGAAACAGCAACAAGAAATTAGCTCATCTTGGAAAGCCATTGAATTTAAATATAGCAGTGTCATTGCTGTAGTTCAGCAAGTTCAAAGAGCGATTGTGTATCTGCAAGGTCTACTTGGCACTTGAGACTGAAATTATCACTCCAAATTTCATTAAGTGCAAAGGAGGTACTTAAGCGTGAGACCCTCAGTAAGTCTGCTACGGAATTCTAGTCAGGACGACACTGTAAGTTCATATTTTAAGCCCATCTTCTGCCTCAGACACATTGCAATAGCAGAAAAAAATATAAAAAGTGAAATTAGAAAGACTCACACAGAGCACTCCTCTGAATTATTAACACACTTACTTAACCAATGTATAAATTATTTAGTGTCTTACCCTGTTCCCACCAAAGACAAGGATGCATTAGGTACTTCTTGTGCCCTGATTCCCTGGGAATTATTGTCTAAAGCCTTAACTCTTCAATAAAAAATAATTCTTATAATATTTTTATCTACTTATGGATTCAGAACCTTCTCATTTTAAATTTATTTTGAGTTTCCTCTGTGTTTTTGGTCCCATCCACAGTATATTCAGTTTTAACCGTTGATTTTTATTGACTTCCTTTGAAACTTTCTAGAAAGAAAAAGTAGTGAAAATAGGAAACAAACATGGAGATTACCAACAAAACCAAAAGCAGTCGTATGCAAAATAAATCAGATTGAGTTTTTGAAAATCACAAGCTGGGGTGATGAAGGAAAAAGAGGTTACACAAACTCTATCACAGGATAGCTGTAGTCACTATAGAGATTAAAGAAAGTGATCTTGTTTCGATATATTAACTAAGCCAAAAATCTAAACTTTGGGATGTGAATAACTTCCTAGAAAAATAGAAAAAATGATTCAATTTTCTTAAAATACTAATAATCAAAAATGAATCAATAACTTTTATGGAAATATTTTTATAAAATATGTATTTAAATGGAGTTATATTTAATAATCTTTATGAATTATTATTAAACTATTAGGAATACTGCTCAACTGACTTATTGGGGTTGATATAATCATAACACCAGATAAGATTAAAACAAGAGAAAGAAGAGTAAGCAGTGATGTAAACTATGTATGTAAATCTTAAATAAAATATTAATAAATTAAGTGCAAAAAATAGTAAAAATGAAATGTATTATTTTAGAAGATATTTTCCCCCAGGAAAAATGGACCATTCAACATAAAAATACCACAGCACATTTCTCTCTATTGGTTATAAAAGAAAAAATACCTTGGTAATTTCAATAGAAGAACAAAAATATTAAAATTTTAGCATTACTCTATTCATAATGAAATTCTTATGAATGTAGCTACTAAATAAAATAATCTTAATTGATTGAATAGTTTTTACCAGAAACTTTGTTAATGGATGAAATATTTGAAACACTTCCATTAAAGATATTTGATGAAATGTTCAGTGGTACAGTTACTATGTGGGTGTTTAATTAGTGAATCCAGCTGTGGACAAGCAAGAAAAAGAAATAAAATTGTAGAATGACTAGAAAATAAGAAAAGCTTGTCACTGTTTGAATATGTTATCATTCTCTATAGAAAAATTTGAGGGATCGTCTCCAGTCAACTGTTAGAAGAATGGTCAATGTTGTTTATTGCATATAAAATCAATAGGAAGACTTGACGATGTTTTTAAATGCCAAACCTAACAAAACTGGAAATGAATTAAAATAATTTTAGTAACAATACTGCAAGAACCTATGACTATGGGGATATGTGTAAAAGGCCCTTAGCAACCAAATTAGTCTACCAAATTTACATGGAATTGGTTATTTAAAAGGATATGACAAGGTGCTCTTCAGAGGTCCTCTCTATTTTACAGGTGAATGAAAGGTCTGACATCAGTTCTAAGACCCAAGATATTCTGCATAGCATGAAAATCTGCCCATTGTGGAAATTTAACTTGAATCTTTCTTCTACTTGACCATTTAAGCTTATTTGTTCTTACCTTTTCTACCTCTTTGGCTAACCATCTCCCATGTTGTGATGTAAAAGTCAAAGTCAGTATGGTTTGTTTTTGTTTTTGTTTTTGAGACAGGGTTTTACTGTGTAACCCTGTTGTTCTGGAACTCACTTTGTAGACTAGGCTGGCCTCGAACTGACAGAGATCCGCCTGCCTCTGCAGTGCGGGGTTAAACGCATGAACCACCACCGCATGCCTGTCAGTCTGGTTTATAATATTTTTTTTTCCTAACTGGTGATTCTCTCATGTGTCTAGCAATCTTGCCAAAGTACAGCTATGGGATCAATGTGGTTTAGAATGATTTCTCTTAAACCAAGGGTTTCAGGGATATAAGAGAGTCTTTCTGGAAGGTTAATCATTGTCTTATAGCAGAATAAATCAGCAGCCTATGCTTTATCTACTCTGTACTAAAAAATGATGGAGGTGGGTCATCTGTCTATGTGTTACTTTCATTGGTTAATAAAGAAACTGCCTTGGCCCCTTGATAGGACAGAAAATTAGGTAGGCAGAGTAGACAGAACAGAATTGTGGGAGAAAGAAAGCAGAGTGAGGCAGACGCCTCAGGCAGTCGCCATGCCTCTCCTCTCCAATATGGACGCAGGTTAAAAATCTTCCTGATAAGCCACCACCTCGTGGTGCTACACACATTAATAAAAGTGGGTTAATCAAGATGTGAGAGTTAGAGAGTAAGAGGCTAAAACTAATGGGCCAGATAATGTTCAAAAGAATACAGTTTCCATGTAATTATATTGGGTAAAGCTAGCCGAATGGTGGGAAGAGGCCGGCCACTCCTCGCTACAAGAAAATCTGATGCAGAATTGTTCATCAGTGAAGTGTCCTTGACAGCTACCATCTCAACCAGTCAAATTCTTTAGTGTAGTACAGATTAAACAAGCAAGCAGTGTGTATGCTGTTAGTAAAGTTCCCTAAAGAGTCACAGTGCTTGATGACTGAGCTGACCCTAAGGTAAAGCCTGGAAACTCATAGTGAACTGGTTGGGAAGCAAACCCCTTGGTATTTCTGATGGTCCTTCTTTCTTTTTTCTTTTTTAAAATCTCAGTGAGCCTTGAAAATGGTCAATTTATTCATTGCTTAGAGACTTCTTTTGAAGTCTAATATAGGTAAAAAATGCAAGGTCCCAGTAAATTCACAGCCAGTGCTCTAAACATAGTATATAGACGTAACAAAGAGTGGCATTTATTTTGGATATATAATAGAGTTTTATGAGTTTGATATACAATCCTCTTAGAGTATTTGTAGAATCATTAGGGTTCTGACAGATCAAATACATATTGTTCTTATGCTTTACTACATCTTATGGGATAGATGACGTGTTGCTAGAGGCAACACAATATGGGGTTATTGTAACCCAGGTCCTAATGATTCTTAGTTACTTGTTTTAGAATAACTGACTAACATGTCATAAAGATAAAACACATTTAATAATTTAAAACTTTTGGACAATTTAAGCATTTGTTTTGCTTTGCCATGCTGAGTATTTAAATGAGAAAAGTAAAAATCTGGTCTTGAAACATCTAAGGAGAGTTGATAAATTTCTTCAGAGACTAAATTGAAAGGAAGAAATATCATAGGGTCTCATTCCTTTACAAAGAACTACAGACAACTAAGGAATACTGAGAGAAAAAGAAATAGTCTTCCAAAGCGATAAGCCAGACTAGGCAGATTTATCAGTTTGTATTCATATATTTAGTGTGTGTGTGTGTGTGTGTGTGTGTGTGTGTGTGTGTTAAATAATAACAACTAAAGAATTACAGTGCATAATTTTGGAGAGAACCAAGGGAGGTACCTAGGAGGAGTTGGAGGGAGGTAAGAGAAGAGGGGAAATGATATATATGTTATTTTCCTTTTTTATTAAAATATACATTTATATATCTTTAAAAGTAAATTTAAAATAAAACGAATTTGTCTGCCTAGAAAGGAGAAAAAGACAGTATCTCCTCAGTAACTTGGGAGCGTGGGGGGCAGGGGAGGAGGGTTGAAAGTGAGAGGGAAAAAGAAAGGGGACTGGGGAAAATGTATAGCTCAATTAAAGTAATATAATATAAAATAAAATTAATTTATTATTTTAATAATTGTATACTGAAAGAAAGTTTATGTTATAGACTGTGGTTTGTCTGTTATATTGTTGGACAACAAAATAGGCTTGTTGACATAAAAGTTATGTAACCATGTGAATAGAAGTGCTACACAGTAATATAAACTAGTGGTGTGTTGCTTAATATAAAATCTGTACATTTATTCCAGATATTGAATGTCATGTTATTTTATAAGTCTGTTACTGTTTGAGGTACAGAATGCCTGGGCTGAGAATCTATACTGCTAACCTCCAAGAAATACATGCACACATCTCTTCCACAGTGTTGGTTATAAATTATGGTTTGGGTGGGATTAGCAAGATGCTGCATTGACTCCAGAAATAAACAACACGCTTTCTTATTAGCTGAGAAATTTTGTTGTTTTGATTCCTAAATAGATTATGTTGTTTTTTCTCTTATCTTTTGGATTGCGTTCCAGTTAAGAAATGATGCTATGAGAAATTTGTTTCATTAACTCTTAAATATATGTGTGCATATAAGTATGTCAATTGCATTATTTGTGATTGACTGCTAAAGTATAACATAGGGAAATTATATACTTATCAGGGGGATTTATTCTGGTGCTGAAAAACAAGATATTAAATTACACCATGAGAACAAGAATAATTCAATGAATTTTTATGATCTGTAGAGATGGGCAAATTGCATTGCAAATGATAAATGAGCTTTCAACATCAAGATCTACAAATAAATCATCATAAGTAGATATTTTGATTTATTAATATAACTTAGAAGCAGCCTCTTGGGATGTGCCTGTTACTTTCAGTGGTTGTCCTGGTAGAAGAGAGATAACTTATTTATGTGTAGTATTATGTTGTATTTTTCTCCCATACAAGCAACTACTCTGAATATTTTTAGAGAAAGTTCCATCCCCTTAGAAAGAAGCTTCCTTGACATAAAAGTAAAAATAGAAGCTAATTTGATTTGCCCAGTACCAAAACACAGTTAAAAGTTGATAAAACTCACCAGTGCAATTGGGATGTCTTTCTCTGCCTTTTGCCTAAATAACAGCATTGAAACCATCTGTACTCATATCCCTTAAAGTAAACTCTGGGTATTTTTTGTCCACTCAATTTGCAAAGTTTCATCTGTGTGGTGGTTTGAACAGGAATGATACACATAGATCCATGTATTTGAATGCTTGTCCATAAGGAATGACACTTTTAGGAGATGTGGTCATGTTGGAAAAGGTGCGTCACTGATGGAGTAGGCTTTGAGATCTCATATGCTCAAGCTATACCCAGTGTGGCACACAGTTTTCTGCTGCCTGAAGGTCAAGATATAGAACTCTTAGGTCCTTCTCCAGCACCATGTCTACCTGCATGATGCCAAGTTTCCCTCCATGATGATAATGGACTGAACCTCCAAACTGTAAGCCAGCCCCAATTAAATATTTTCCATTGTAAGAACTGATGTGGACTGGGCATGGTGGCACATGCCTTTAATCCCAAAATGCACTTGGGAGGCACAAGCAGGCAGATTGGTGAGTTCAAGGCCAGTCTTGTCTACAGAACAGCCAGGACTATTTCACAGAGAAATCATGTCTCAGAAATAAAAATAAACAGATAGATAGATGATAGATAGATAGACAGACAGACAGACAGACAGACAGACAGACAGACAGACAGAGAGAGAGAGAGAGAGAGATAGATGATAGATGATGATAGATAGATAGATAGATAGATAGATAGATAGATAGATAGATAGATAAAAATATAAACATTATCATGGACATGATGTGTCTACACAGCAATAAAACCCCAACTTAGACAGAAGTTGTTATCAGGGAGTAGGGTATTGCTGTGATAGGCCTGAGCATGCTTTTGTTTGGGAGAATGTGGACTTTGCCCCTTTCGATGATACAAACAGTTTAAGTTGGACTTTAGGACTTAAAGTGGGGGAATTAATGGGTCACACTAGTAGAAGCATGAAAGACAGTGGTGCTGAGGGTGATTAGAACTGTGCAGGCCTGGATCAGGAGGTTTCAGAGCAACATATTATTAATATGTGGCCTAGCAATCATTCTTTTTGGTGAAGAATGTGTCTGCTTTCTGCCCTTAACTGGAAAGCCCTTGTCTTTTTCTTGAGGCTAACATGAAGAATTTTGAATTAATTCTGTTGGCAGAAGAAATCTCAAAGCAGCCTAGTATAGAATCTGTTGTGTGGTTATTGGTGTTCACTCTTATAAAGATCTATAATGAAAAGGAGCAAGCTGAGCAAGGAAAAATATGAACTGTGCAGATTGTGGAGAAAAGGGAAAGCAGGAAGTGGAATAAATCCTATATTCAAGGAGATAAACAGATTAACAAATGGAATAAAGGGGGTGGTGATCTCGGGGCAATATTCCACCCTCCAAGTTTCCAACATGTAAAAAGAAATTAAAGAACTTCTTAGGTCCAGGATTGGTGGTACTTGCCCTTAATCCCAGTACTCAGGAGACAGAGGCAGGAAGATCTCTAAATTCACTGCCAGCCTGGCTAACAGAGCAAGTTCTAGGACAGTCAAGATTAAGCAGTGAAGAAAATCATTGAAAAAAGAAAGCTGGCAAAAAATGTAAACAAGGGGGCCATGTTCCAGCCCCAACAAGCGTTAAAACTTAGCAGCTTTGACCATGTGCTTCTGGCTCCAGAGTCAAGGATATAAGAAAGGGATTATGGAATCTCTCTCCATGACTAAGGAAAGATGCTGAGATCAGGTGTGTAGCAAGGGTATCCCTGAATTGAGTCCCAGTCAGGCTATTATGTTTAATTAGTTTTGAAGCTGTGAAGGTGAAGCCTGGATTGCTTTGGAAACCCCCAAATTTTGGAGATGTCAGATTCATGGGATACCTGCTAAGAAAGGCTGCTAACAGAGAGTGGAACCAGCTCAAAAGAAAAAAGTTTGTTGGCCGGGTGGTGGTAGCGCACGCCTTTAATCCCAGCACTCGGGAGGCAGAGGCAGGCAGATCTCTGAGTTCGAGGCCAGCCTGGTCTACATGAGCTAGCTCCAGGACAGGCTCTAGAAACTACAGGGAAACCCTGTCTCGAAAAACCAAAAAAAAAAAAAAAAGTTTGTTGTAGTCAACAAAGTGAAAGGCATTGAAGAGCTCTTTCACATCAGACATGAATACGCAGTATGTGGAGTTTGTTCAGCTGGTTTTCAGTCTTGCTTTGGCCGAGCATTTCCTTACTAAGCCCACTCCTCTCCATTTTGGAATGGGGATGTATATCCTGTGCTATTATATGTTGGAAGTATGTGATCTGCATTTTGATTTTGATTTCACAGGGAATTACAGTTAAGAGATTGCATGAGTCTCAGAAGAGACATTGCACTTTGAACTTTTAAACAAGTTTGATACTGTTATAGACCATGGGGACTTTTGAAGTTGAGCTGAATTCATTTCTGCATTATATTATGGTTACAATCCTAAGAGGCCAGGAAGTGAAATGTTGTGGCTTGAGTAGAAATGATCCCCATAGACTAATGTATTTGAATGCTTGGCCTATAGGTAGTGGCACTGTTAGGAGGAGTGGCCATGTTGAAGGAAGTATGTCACTGTGGGGTGGGCTTTGAGGTCTTTCATGCTATGCTCAAGATATGCCTGGTGTGGCACCCAGTCTCCTTCTACTGTCTGTGGGTCAAGATGTAGATTTCTCAGCTCCTTCCCCAGCACCATGTCTTCCTGAATGTTGTTGTGTTTCCCACCATGATAATAGCAGAAAAATATCTCTAAACTGTAAAACAGCCCCAATTAAGTATTTTCCTCTTCAGGAATTGCTGTAGTCATGGTGTCTCTTTAGAGCAACAAAACCCTAAGTAAGTCGCACTGTCTTAATCATCTCCTACTCTGACACTATTGAAAGGATATAGAATAATGAATAGTCATGTGTTTTCTTTGGCAGCTTATATCTAAATCACAACCTATAAGTTGCCACACCTCCACCCAGAAAGAATAAGATTTTACATACTAATTCCTTAAAACAGATATTAGCTGAAGGTTTGTAGGTAAGAAACAATGCTAGACTTTCTGGAGAGATTTAACAGGGCGTAATCATTGCCTTTAAGGTCCCATTGAAGAGCACCTAATAAATATGCAGACTGGCTACCACATATTGTGTGGGACATACTTGATTGAGAATATAAGAGCCATGCATAGCCATAGTACAGGTATCTATGCTAAAGAGACTCCTTGGAGGACCAGGGTTCTACACATGGTGAAAAAGGCAGCAAGGAAGACTTCCAAGGGGATTTGGTGCTTAAGTTTCACTTGAGAGATGTTAATTGCAAAATGATGCTCATTATCCTTAGTTAAAAGGCAGTGTATTTAGAGACAGATGAGGACATCAGTCTGATGGGAGGTATGGAATGTGTCCTGAAGAGTACCATGGGAGCAGCTTGGTTTCAAGAAAGAATAAGAACCCGTCTCCAGCTGACAACCACTCACAAAGAAAAAAAATAGATTTCTCCAACAAGATCTTCCTGGGTATACACATGACACTTAAAGACAGGTCCTGTGCCTGTTGTAGACAGCTGACACAATATGAACTCAGTGGTATTTGGTGGGGGGAGGTGTTTGTCTTTGACATTTTATTTTTAAACTTACAGGTCTTTTGCTAATATATTCTGGTTTCCAATATTTTTATGGGATTTCTGTGTGAATCTCTGAGCCTGTATGTGGCTCTTGTACTTTTTCTTTGACTCTTTTTTTCCTACTTGCTTGTTTTATCCTTTTCTGGCTTGCTTAGTTTCCTGTTTGTTCTCTAATAAGAAATAAAGAGAAAGTACATGGATATGGGTGGTGGGAGAAGGTGGGGAAGAATCTGGGAGGAGTTGGAGAGGCAATATTGTGATCAGGATATATCCTATGGAAAAAAATATTTTCAATAAAAATTAAAATTGCAAAAAAAGAATAACAAGAAGAAAATGCACACATGAAAGAAAAAAAAAGAAAGAACAGGAGGCTTGAAAACAGCACCCCTGATATCTGTGCCAATCTCTCTACTTATTTCTGAAGGAATAATTTGTAATTTATTAACCTTTAAGCATCAGTTTAAAATTCTGTAAAAAGAATTTTGCATAAAATTTTCAGTTTTTCTGAGAGTTTAATAGCTAATATGTACGGGCCATAGACTATGCTCCATGCATACTGTCTTTATCAATATAATTTCAAAAGATTAAATTCTCAATCTTTGTTTACCACTTCCCAATGACCTTAGGCAAGTCATTCACATAATCCATGCTCATTTCTTGTTAAGTAGAATACATATTAATAGCATTTCAAGGTTACTTTAAAGATCTACTAAAGACAGCAAAAAAACCCCAAAGAAACAGAAATAGAAGAAATAATCACCATTAACTCGCTCCCAAATTCTAAGCTTCATCTTGAAGTCTCTATGTCTGTTATCAATGTGTTCATGTCTCATAGCAACTCCTTTAGACAAGACTTAGGGAAATTACAAAGCCTGATTATCAGATACATATATGGGATTGATGGATCCTTGATTTCACTCTGTATTAGAGCAGGACACTACAATCACAAAGTTTGCTTGCAACTTTTGCCTTCATCACACTAGTGACTTCTGGACTGGAGACTTCTTGAACTGTTGCTCATATCACAATATATTAGGCCTAGTTTTCAGTGATGACACTTCATTACCTATTAATGCCACTCATGATTATCTACATGTAAATTACAGTTTGTGAATTGTATGTGAGCAAAGTGTAAAGCTGCGTAGTGTAATTCTAACTGTATTATATATATATATACACATATATATATTATTTACAGTAGCTTTACTATTATATTATCCATATATGTATATGTATATTTGCTCATTACTTTCACCACAGAGTCAGAGAGACATATTTCTGATTAATAAATGATGGTCCAGAGAGAAGGAAAATTTCCTAGGATTTCTCTATGTCTATATTCAATCGCAAAACAATCACAATGCCTGATAGGAGCTCCAAAGAAAGGAGAACTATCACAAGGAAAAGTTTAGAGACTGACATTTGTGGACACTGGGTAGAGAGCCTGTATGAGGCAAATTCTGGGACATCTGTCCCCACAGCATCAAATCCCCATGTGAGGTAGTAGAGAACAGAAGAATATGAAGAAAGGGAAGCAAAAACAAAATAATTGGGCTAAAACTAAGCACGGTCTACATCCAGATGAGCCTTTCACCACCCCTAAGCCCAACTTAACAATGGAGGGTTCTTCAAAGAAAGCAGATACCTTTCATTAAGGAGTTAAACACATACCAGATACCCAGATCTTGCATATGGTGAAGTGAAGAACACTCCCAAAGAGTTAGCACTCTTGCAAACTCAGATATAGCTCCACATTTAAATGAGAGCTAGCCAAAACCCAGCAATATGTGAGTTATAACAGTGTATTGTATTTTGTCTTTATCTTGACCATATAAAAAGACCAGGATTCCAGCTCACTTCTTGCCTTCCAAATTCTATGCAAAATGTTCTTCATATCCCACATTGTCATGGAACCCTGCAATGAAACAAATGTCTAAAAATTATCTCTAACTTAGCTTAATCAATATCATATATATACATACATACATACATATATATATATATATATATATATATATATATCCTCAATTTTTAGTAAGTAGGTAATGATCCAAACTTGAACACTATCTAACTCAGCACAGAATTATATTTTCCCACAATGCTCTATTACCTATGATTTTCCTGCTTTGTCAACTAGAGTAAGGTGTTTTTTGTGGTGTGATGGCACATAGATGTGTATTAAGGACCCCGAAGAAAGCATTATATTTAAAATGATGTTAATCTTCTCTGTCTGTCTGTCTTTCTTCCTCTTTCTTTCTTTCTTTCTTTCTTTTTTTTTTGTTTCTTTCTTTCTCTCTGTCTGTCTGTCTATCTTTCAGTACCCATTTATGAGATACAAAAACATAATTTAAAAGAAAGGTAGACCAGAAACATAGATTGTCATTCTATCAAGTATCACTGATTTGGGGTATCCATTATTTTGGATTATCCACTACATTGATTCACATTACTTGTAGGGATAATAGAGAGTCAGTTATACTTTTACCAGAACAATTTAGAACTTGACTTTAGTTTCCGCCTATGTGGAGTGGAAGAAATGTGCTATTCCATATGGCAGGGACAGGGAAAGGGTTGTGAGCCTCATTTGATTACCTTCAGTTTATGGCTTGTCTGCTACCAGTGGATGACTGCTGAGAATTATTCTGTGACTAAAATAAGTTGATTAACACCAGAGTCATGCCGCTGAAGTGAAATTAAATCACATGGTGCGATTTTAGTGCCAGCTTCTCTCCCTGTAGTATGTTGCACAATAGAAAATAATTGAAATATATATTAATATATGGTATTTATTAATATAATATATATTTGGGCAAATAAATATAAATAAATTTATATGATATGCAGAAAGTCCAGGGGAATGTTCAGTGAAAAGACAAACTGTCAGAGTTGAGAATTATATCTTTTAATTGATATAAGAATAAAATAAAAGCGAGAAACACATGAGAGCAAGACAAGCTAGTACTATAATTTTTTGAAGTTGGTGTTTTATGGGATGAAGAGTTCTCAGAGACAGGATTAAATGTGAGAAATGTTAAATTTATTCTTAGCCAACTCACACAATGAGGAATTGCAGAAGAGCAGATCCTTGTGGCCCATGCTTTTCTGACTGTTCTTTCTCTCATCTCAAAGTAACTATAGCACCTGCAGTTGGAACGTGTAATTGAGCACAAATTATTTCCCCATGTTTATTGCATTTTCTTTTTCTCCGATGACATGTCTTTTTAATGTTGTTCACCAGGATATAGTAGTCTATGGTTTGTGCATAAGGGGCACGGGCAGCCACAGCCTGTAACTGCTTTTTGTATAGTTTCCTGGCATCTAATGTGATGCAGAAACAGATTGATTCATACAATGCATAGGTAGTTATGAAGTCTCACTCTGTGTTAGGCAAAGACTAGGTAAATACAGCTGAAAGACTGATTGATCAATGATTAATTAACCAATTTATAAAGAAGATTTATGAGTTGGGATGTGGTAGTGCATGCCTTTAATTCCAGCACTTGTGAGGTAGAGGTAGGCATCTCTAACAAAAAGAAAAAAGAAAGAAAGAAAAAGAAAAGGAAGGATTATGAGACTTTGACTTGGAGACTCTACAGGAACAATTGAGCCTCCAACACATTCCCATTGGTCTTGGTCTAGGACCACCTATTTTTTACCTTGGAAAGTAAGGTAATAATTGACTTCAGTCCATATTGCTACTTAATGACCATAATTCCTATATACTCATGTGGTTTTTCTGTAATGGTCTTTGTTTGTTGTAAAGAGATTTTCCACTAGGAAACTCACCTTGAGATTGGCATTAGAGGCTTTCATTGTCAAATCAGTTTATTTAATGTCCTTCTATTACCATCACCTACCCACTCCACGCCACCTCTATCAGTGGGAGAATGTCCTTGGAGAGAATTATGAACCTTATCCTCTCTCTTATATTTTTTTTTAGCTGAAATGAGACACAAATATTTGCCCCAACATTGCACTTCCCATTATGGTGTGCTTCTTTCCCCAGGATCAAAAGCAATGGTCCAACTGATCACGGACTGAAACTTCTGAAAACATGAACCAAATAAACTTTTCCTCCCTGAAAGCTGATTATTTTGATCTTGTTACAGTAAGAAAAACAGACTGAGGTAGCTACCCTGAATGGGATCTTCATCAATAATTAATTTCTGAGTTCTAGACTAAAACCCTGAGAAACAAACTATCTACCACCTACGCTTCTCCCGTTCCTTCCCCCAAACTCCCATCTGCTGCTCCTCAGATTCCCTTCAGAAAGTGGCTGCTTTCCGTGGGAGTCAACAAAGCATGACACATCAATTTATGGCAGGACCATGCTCTTCCTCCCACATCAAAACTGGACCGAGGTAGTCTCTATGATTATCAGGGTTCCAAACTTGGACAGAAAAGATAGTAAAAATATCAGCAAAACCATGAAAATTAATTGGGAAAGGCACAATGCTGAAAAGGAAGCAGATTCTGAAAGGAAAATGAAAAATATCTCGGTGAACAACCAAGAAACATAGATTTTAAGGAAAGCTAGGAAACAGCAATATAGAATGATTGATGTGTGGTGCTTTAACATGTAATACAATTTCTGTCCCTTGGAAACTTTGTCTACACAAAAGCTACATATTTTGATATTTGGATAACTAGTTGGTGCACTCTTCCCTGGGGAAGACTATAGCACCTACTCTCAATGTTCCTTAGTTACCTGTAAGGAATCGAGGTCTCCATGGGCTTTTCTTCCTCCATATTGGTGTGTCATCATAGTTGTTCAGGTCATATTAAGCAACCATGTTGATAAGACTTTCTGGGTGTAGGTTCTGAGATTTCCAGGAAACACAATCTCACAGCAAACCCGCTGTTTTTCTGGAACGATCTTTCCACCTCCTCTTCTATAGTGATCTTTGAGACAAGTTTGTGTGTGTGTGTGTGTGTGTGTGTGTGTGTGTGTGTGTATACATACATATATATATATATATATATTCAGTTGGTACTAGGCTCCACAACTCTGCTCCGTAACTCAAAATGTTAGTTGTGGTTTTCTGTAATGGTCTTTTTCTGTAGTAAAGAGATGTTCGATTGTGTGTGTTATTAAACACACTAATCAGATTATATTGACACATACACATGTATGTAACAAAAATTAAAGAAATAAGAGGTCACGAATTTAGAAGAAAGAGTGATTACATGAGAGTGTTTGGAAGGATAAAATGGAAACAAAATGATATAGTTGTGCAATAGTTCTTAAAAATATCTGAGTGTATTTCTGGAAGTTCTCTTGTTGTTTTTCTCATGTGTGATTGTTATGCACTTAATACTAGTGTGGTCTTCAACTATTATTTAAAAATCAAAGTTGTGTCTTCTTTTTAAATTATTTTTGATTATGTGTATGTATGTGTGTCCATGTGTGAGTTTGTGAATAAGTGTGGTAACACAGAGGCTAGGAGAGGACACTGGATGCCCTTGATTTCAACTTACAGGCAGTTGTGTGGGTGCTTAAAATTGAACTCAACAGGAGTCCTTGGAACACAATTCGTGGTGCTATCTCTCTAGATTCAAGTTTAGTCTCTTTTTTGTGGAGTTTCCTGCATTGTTGAGTAGACAATCTGAGTAGATGTCTGGTTGCCCTTTGAGAATGGAATGCAAAAAATGGTATAATTTGTTCTTTTATTGACTTGATAATATTGGCAAGAAAAATAAATTTAGAAAGAAAGTAAATTTATCCTTGATAGAGAATGGACCTGCTTTAAACTTCAGGCAGTTTAAAGAACATGCCATGCACAAGAAAACGAGGAAAGGTCAGTGGCCCTGTGGACGTGTCTATCCCAATGCCATCTTTTTGAAGCAGTGTGGTTCAGAAGAGTAATGATTTGGGGATGACCAGCTGTACTGACTAAAAACTTCTCACAGTTATCTGTATCGGAGATGCGAACAACACAACGTAATTCACTAGGTGTAAGAAGAGATAGCAGAGATGTGTTAAAGGAGAGATCCTTATTGGATATGAAAAGGTGCAAGTCAGGAGAGAAATGCTATTGAAGTGATGAGGACTTGATTGTGTTGACACCATAAATAGAGGAAGTGGGAGACTCACCTCTCTTCCTGGAGTGAGGTATTCTCCCTTTAAGCTCCAATAACACACAGCTCTCCCTGTAACAAAGACACTCACTTGCCTCTACTGATTGACTGGGAGCTTCTCAAGGGCAAAAGAATGCTTTGTTTACCACTGAATTCCCAGCAGGACTGGCAAGGCATATTTGAGGAGTTCAGCAAATAGTAACCACTATTATTATTATTAGGCTTTCAATGGTTGTGTTTTAGTGAATGCATGGATGACACACTTTTGACAGTGTAATGGTGAGTGCTGAAGACTCCAGAGAGAATGATGGGAAATTGATTGAGACAAATGGCTTTGACTCTTTAGGTGAATTTATTTCAAGAAGAAGAAAAGTGACAGCTCCTAAGGGAACACTAAATGCAATATGGGAGGGGACACAATAGCTGACCCAGTTTGGCTCCGCGGCTAAAAGGCAGCCATGGGAAAGGTTTGAAAGCAAGAATAACACAGGAAATGAGTTCTGAAAATCTAGCCATCTCGGTTGAGTCATCCTTAGGCCCAAAGAGACAGAGAACCTCTGCACAAAGAACACATCACTGTCTCAGATATAATAAAAGTTCTGGAATTAACCCCAGCCACACTTCTCTCCATTTACATTCTCTTTGGCAGATCCAATTCATTCTATTTAGAAAATAAGTTTGAATGCAAGTTTTATGAAAATTTTTATTTGCCCTGTTGAGTAATAAAAAATTTGTGATGGCTGAACAATATTTTCTCCTATTTACCAAATTTCAATTACTTGGTTAAATCATTATTTGAATACATTTTTTTTTAAAAAGACAATCCCCAGGCATTCAATTGAAATTCTTAGCTGAGAATTCAGCATTTGTGTTTCAAGCATTTTACTTCCTGAGCATTTTTCACTTATTCCTAATAAGTGAAGCACAACATAAAAGCAATTAACAATTTAATTAAAGAACAATGTTTTCTTAATAATCCAAGTACTGAATGTTAGACTTTATTTTCCTCTCCTCGCTATTCCCTATATATTAAACATTTTATGAGATTAAGAGCTGAGAAATAAAATTTGTTGTATGGTTTCATTCCTCTCTGATAAATTAGTGCCTCAGTCATGACCTTGGAATTTTATCAACCTTATTCTGTTTCTTTTTAACTGATTTGTTTATGTGTTAATGTCTAGGTTTTCATTACATTCAACTTCAAGCATCTTTTGTAGGCTTTATATCTGGCAAATCATGAGAAAATAATTTGCTGTCTTAAAATTCAAGAATAGAAAGATATATAATTGAGTCAGTAGTGGCAAGAAGTTCTTAAGGACTTAGAGAAATAACATTTTTCTATCCACACAGAATTATAAGATCAATTCATGGATAAGTAGAAAAATAGAAAACCATCTTATAAATGCTTCTTAAGTTAGTAAAGAGCTAGTGATAGATCACTATTTAAAAACAACACATTTAACATGGCATAGAGGCACATACCTTTAATCCCAGCACTTAGGAGGCAGAGACAGGTAGGTCTCTGTGAGCTCAAAGCCATCCCTGTCAACAAAGTGAGTTCCAGGACAGCCAAGACTTTGTTACACAGAGAAACCTTATCTAAAAAAAAATGACCCCTAAAATAACAACACATATTTACTATAGAAATTGAGAGGGAAGAAAAAGTTCTATTGACAAGAGCTTATAAGAAAATGAAGTGACCATTTAACACTATTTTTAGAAAGGAAAACCTGTTAACGAAACATACTCCACAGATGAAACTCTTCCTTAGAGATGGATACATTGAGAACCTGATGTCATAAAGCATTTAAGACTCTCAAGTTTATTTACTCTGAATCTATTCCTACATAGCAATTGACTAAAATATAATTTCCTCACCATTTTTCTATAAGAAAAATTTTCAAGCAAGCTAGGAACTTATTTTATAAACAACAGAATCAATCTATATGCTTTAGAGCAGTGGTTTTCAACCTTCCTAATTCTGTGACTCTCTAATGCAGTTCCTATTGTTGTGGTGAACTCCAATTAAAAAATATTTTCATTGCTACTTCATAACTGTAATTTTGCTACTGTTAGGAATTGTAATGTAAATATCTATGTTTTCTGATGGTCTTAGACGAACCCTATGAGACTCATTCAACCCTCAACGGGACCACAACCTACAGTTGAGAACTACTGCCTTACAGTCATAACTGTAGTCTGCATAACTCAAGTGCTCAAGTCCAGTTCTTAGTGGCAGTAAGAAGGCAGAACATCTGGACTTGCTCAGTTATAAACCAGAGGCTGAATCATAATAAATTCACCAAAAAAGATGGGTTATGGGCTTTGGTAATTCTCTGTGAGGACTTCTAAAAATCTACTGCAGAGTTGTTCTGACCGAAGTCCTTACATTATTGTTGAAAAAAACAAAAGCTTAATGTGGCTCAACTATGGTCACACAGAAATTTGGCCCCTTGTTAGATCTATGTTTCTTCTATTATGCTATTTATAGGCTATCATCTTTGGAAAACTTTGGAGAATATTTAACAAATTTTATCCAAATCATAGGGGTACAACAATATTCATGGATTGTTTTGGGGTCCAAACCCCTTTGTGGCTGCATTTGCATGTAATTAAATCTTTCTATTCTTTTTCTCTTTCTGAAGGATCAGGAAAACTCCTATATGCCTTTTGAGATTCACTGCATTTTAACTTCCAATTTCAAAGCTTTCCTAATTCCTCCAAGCATTACCAATTGCTTCCCTTTCTATTCATTCGCATCTCTATTATATAGTTATCATGCAGCATTAGATATCTGTGTAGTTATTTATTGCCTAGTGTCTATCCCCGCATATGAGAATCCATCAATGTATCAGATACACAAGACTGATGTGTTGATGGTTCAGCAGGTCCAGTGATTGCTTTGTGCAGGAAGATATTAGTTGAATGCCTAGAACTCACATAAAGGGAAAAGGAGAAAACCAATTCTATAGTCTTGTCCTCTGACCTCCATATATACAATGGCACACTTGAAACTATATACACAATAACAATAATAATAATAATAATAATAATAATAATAATAATAATAATAGTAGTAGTAGTAGAGAAGAAGAAGAAGAAGAAGAAGAAAAAGAAGAAGAAGAAGAAGAAGAAGAAGAAGAAGAAGAAGAAGAAGAAGAAGAAGAAGAAGAAGAAGAAGAAAGACAGAAATGGTAACACGGGCCTATAATCCCAGCATTTGGGAAACTGAACCACAAAGATTGACACAAATTCAAGGTCAATCTAGTCTATACAATAAGTTCCAGGCTATCCAGGTCTGTATAGCAAATTTCTATTTTTTTAAAAAAAATGACAAAACAAAAAGCCGAAAAGAAAGGAGACAAAGAATGTGAGGATATGAGGGAGATAGGAAAAAGTAAAGAAGAAACTTGATGTAGCTTCCATGGAGAAAGATTTCTGCTTTTTTAATATCTGGTTTTGCATGAAAAGAAAAAAAGTGCAAATCATCTAAGCAGGACCAAAAGTGCAGCTTGGAAATTCTTTAATTTTCAAGGCTTATTTGGGTGCCCGGAGATATCTTTCATTTTAATCGCCTTAAGCAGAATACAATTTACAAATTATTAGAAGTTTTTCACAGTCTTTGGTAGATTTAAATAGCCATACCCTTAGGCACTGGGGAGGATTCTTGCACGTGGTTACCCAGATGCTAATAAATAATCATGCATATTGGTTCTCCAAAGTGACCTCATGTCAGAGCTGAAGGATATTTTGTTCCAGTGGTAACGGAGAAACTACATCCCCTGAACAGATGGGGAAGCATCAAAGTCCGTGCTTGCGAAGAGGTCCTTATGACATTCAGTGTCAGAAACAACAGTGCATGTTCATCCAGCAGGGCTAATTCTATAGTGGGGAGTGAAATATTATTTAATCAGCACAGCTTCATACATAATTCAATTAACTGCCTTCACTCATCAGTATTAACGAGAACAGGAGCCTGGATTAATGTGCAGAAGCCTCATAAAGGAGCTCCCAGTCTACCTAAGTGCTGCCAAAACTTAATAAAGTCCTGCCAATCAAACTCCAGTATCTGGACCCAGTGCATCAGTGCACTGATATTACAAATTATCCCTAGCACTTCTCATTGTTTCCTAATTCTTTAATTATGCTGATATCTGCACTAAAATGTTTAATTAGTGTACGGGGGGGGGGGGGGGGAAATGAGTAAGATTGCCTGCCGCTTCCTTGACTATCAGTATTTAACATCAAGTAAACAAAATTGAATTTTATTGCAAATAGTTGTAAATGGCAAATTCAGCTTCTTTTGAAATTCTATGAATCTCTGATGGAACAAGAAGCAGCAAGTTGGCCTGTGCTAGTCTAAAAGGCTGTTCTAATCTTAGAAAGATATTAAGGAGAGAAAAAAAATGTTCACAGTTTTTTTACTTCCTTTCAGTTCTGCTTATGAATGAGGGACCTTAATTTTTGTCCTGTTCTTCCCTAAAGATAAATATTGAACGAGAATACAGATGATGAGGGGGTCTTTGCCCCAGATTTATTAAGATTAAAAACTAAGTGTATATCCTGGTAGAGTTTTATTTAGGTAGCTGGACAAGAATGATGCCCCAGGCCTGGGGTGGAGCAATGGCATGGTGGATAAAGTACTTATTTTTTTTGTTGTTTTTTTCGAGACAGGGTTTCTCTGTGGCTTTGGAGCCTGTCCTGGAACTAGCTCTTGTAGACCAGGCTGGCCTCGAACTCACAGAGATCCGCCTGCCTCTGCCTCCCGAGTGCTGGGATTAAAGGCGTGCGCCACCACCGCCCGGCTGGATAAAGTACTTATTTCACAAACAAGACAACCTTACTTTGGGTCAGCAGCATCCACACAAAAACTTGGCTTGATAAAATAAATTAGTAACTCTAACTCTAAAGGAATAGAGATAGGAAGAGTCCCCCAGACCTGACGAGCCATAACAGTAATCTCCAGGTTCAACGGGATGTTCTTTCTCAAAATATTTGGTGAAGAAGCAATTGAGAAAGACACCCAACATCAATCTCTGGCTTGCGTACACACACACACACACACACACACACACACACGCACACTGCCTAGGCAGACAAACAGAGGTACATCCGCACACAAAAATGCATCCACAACCATATAAGATACCCAGTATTTTGGAAATGAGCTAAATATGAGTATATTAAGGGTATCGGTAGATTAATATGTTAGAAAAATAATAGTGACAATATTGATGAGATTGACAGATTGACGATGAAGATGGGAGACCCCATTCCTACCCCTCTAACTCTTTACCAGCCCCATATATATTTTATTTCCCTTGTAACCCTACAAAAGAGAGAAATTTGAACTCCATTCCCAGAGACGGGGAAGTGAAACATACTGATGTAACAGGACAGTGGTTGTTTTGCAGGAGGGAGTGGAGATAACAGGATGGGAAATTCGCACAACTGTCTGAACAAATCTCTTTAAAAACTGGAGTGTGAATCACACGTCAACACTCCTGGAATGTGAGCAGCAGAGACGCAGATGTTTTACTTCTGTGTACGACGGCAGCGCTTTATGGTAAAACTAAAGAGCACCCTGTTTTCAAGACTTGAGGAGTGGTCTGTGAAGTCAGGGTAAGAAGAGGATTGAACGGCAAGAAAGAGTAGCACCTGTGGAGTCTAGAGACATTGAGGCCATCTGTCAGGAGAATAAAGCCTTTATTAAGCGCTGTTTGTTCTTGGCATTGTCTTAGATGGCAAAGAAAGAAATTTAACTGGCGCAGAACTTGTCCTGAGGATGTTCATTATATAGTTTTGGATAAGGGAATAGCAGAGCATCTTATACATGTTTTAGCATACAGCATATTTGCAGGGAAATTGCATCTTAAAGTGAGGTGACATATCCAAGTTTGTGACTAGACACTGGAAAGCCTACGAACTGATAATATAATGTTAAGGCCTCCAAACACCTCATTAAGCGAGAAAATAACTGCAAGAGAATGCCAATGTGATATGTGCCAAGATCTGCACTGGCTTTTTTTGTCCCCTGTATTCTATTATTTTGCTTTTTTGCCTAATTAATATGACACCAGAACCTGGGGATGAGTGTGAGTAAAACATACCATTAAAAAAAAAAAAAAAAAAAAACACAGGTCTCATGTATCCAGGATACAGACACAGAACTAACACCTAGAACATGTTTTGGTTACAGCCTACCACACAACAGCAATACGTCTATCAGGCTCAGTACAATAGGAATCACAAGTTACAGAAATTTGTATTACACTTCAGGCTACTAGGTCCTAGAAGGGAAGGTCTAGGAGAAATGACAGAAAGCCTACCTTACTCTCCTTCCAAAAGTATTTACTGCACTAAATAGGTGTGGAACACACAGATATATAAACTATAATGTATATTCTTGAAAAGCAGAATATACCTCAGATATAAAAGGGTAGAATACTTGTGGCATAGAACCCAGGGAAATCTAGCTGGTATTCAACTGAAGCTTCATCCCGACTGGATAGCCCTTGGAGTGCTAGAAGGTGCTATTTCCACTACAAGAGGAGATAAATAATCATTGATTTCACCTGGTTACAAATCCTGTGACCTACAGTAGCAACCTGGCTGCAAGATATACTACAATAGTGTCACAAATGTTATAAAAATAACCTATAACTTTTTGACTGGATTTAAGGCCTGTTCCATGATATGCGACCTATACCAGATACTATTAAAGCCACCATGAACCTGAAACTAGATAGGTCACAGGCGCTAGGGAAAAGGAAAAAGCCTACTACTGTCATTTGGCTAAATGAATACAGCAATAAAATGATTCCTAATGTTATATTCATGTATTCATAGATCAGTGTATCTCTCAACTCTCATTAGAAAACCTTTTTCTTTTTGTTTTCTTTTTTTTTTTTTTTTTTTTTTTTTTTTTGGTTTTTCGAGACAAGGTTTCTCTGTAGCTTTGGAGCCTGTCCTGGAATTAACTCTTGTAGACCAGGCTGGTCTCGAACTCACAAAGATCCGCCTGCCTCTACCTCCTGATGCGCCACCACTGTCCAGCCTAGAAAAGCTTCTTGCAACAGACAGTAAGTAACAGAATCACACAATCACACAATATTCAGAGAGTGGAAGACTTTGGCGTATTCAGCCCTAACTGGAATACCTTTATCACATAACTCCCAAGGCTCAAGGACCTTTGTGGGAAATGGGGCAGAAAGATTGGAAGAGGCAGAAGTGATTAGATAATTGCAAGAGAACTGCATTTCCTAGATGCAACAGGACAACTACAAATATGAGTTCACGGAGATTGTGATAGCATACAAAACCTGCACAAGTTCAAGCTAGACAGAATCCCAGTATGGAGGACGCGAGGTAAGCACAAAGTCCGTAGCCAGGAGCCTATTCACAACTGATAGCTGCTAGGGAAACAGATACCCATTTTCTTCAATGGAATGACACTGGGCATGACAACCACATTCCCAGACAGGACCACGCTAAGACACAGATGATCAACACAAATTAATGTATGTTTTTGTTGTGTGTATGTTTTATTGTTATTTTGTTAGATTTGGTTTAGGGTACACTTTTTTAAGAAAGGGAAGGAGCATGAATTTGAATGGATGGGCAGGGGAATCTGGGTGAAGTTAGGGATGAGAATAATATGATCAAAATATAATAAATCAAATTCCCAGAGAATTAAGAAAAAAGAAAAAAGAAGCAGTCATATAAAAATAATTTTTCTGTTTATGAAAATTTTATCACACTATGGAAACAGAGACTTTGATTTCAGAAATTGGTTCTATTGATGACTCACCTGGTGTCCTTGTAAAGCTGCATACTCTCTTCATATCTCTCTTTACGTCCTGAAACCCAGGGATGACAGAACTCTGTAAAGAATGATGCACAGTGACAACCACACAATAGTGCTGTTAGGAGAAAAGATACACATGAAGAAAGAGCAGTGTCAGGAAGCAGGCTAGGGAAACATGTAGAATATCTTGAGGGAGATTGAGTTGGACACGCACAGATGCTGCTGGGACTGTTTCATTCCAGGAAACCCACTGTAGACTGAAAATCTCCTACATCACAAATGATTATAGGAGCCAGGTGTGTTGGCACAGATCTACAATCCTAGTCTTGGGAGCAGAATTGAGGATCAGGAGTTCAAGGTTATTCTCCATAGCTAGCAAGTTTGAGGCTAGCATGGGCTATATGACACTAGATCAAACAAAGAAACAGAATGCCACCAGCACACATTTCCCACCTACACTGGATGTCATAGCTCAGACTCAGGGTGTCTGTGGTCCATTCTCATGATCTTAAGGCAGACTGTGGTCTGGGGCTTCCCAGTATTGCCTGACATTAAGGCTGATGTATTACTAACCTGAGAGAAGATCCTAATTCAGAATTTGATGTACTGTCTCATGATTATGAGATGAACCATTAGATATTTGTCCAGTCTTGTCTCATCACTCCAAACCAGACTGAGGGCTAGCAGCATTTTCACCATCTTTCTGCTTGTTGGAAACATTTTATTGAATAGACACAAGATGGGCAGTGAGACTGTGCATTTCTTACAAGTTCTAATGCTGGTGATCTATGGACCACACTAAGACAGTGACAGTCCAGATCCCCACTGTTCCCGGTGTTGGGCACCAGCCACATGTGGCCAAGGATCACTTAAAATAACTAAGAATTTAAATGTACTGTGGGGACTGGCAGGATGGCTCAAAAGTTAAAAGTGCTTGCCATGCAAGTCTTACAGCATGAGACTGATCCCTGAAACCCATGTAAGAAACCCAGTATGTTGGACATACCTGCAATCCCAGCACTCGTGTGGGAAATAGGAGGCAGAGAAAGGAGAATACAGAAGCTTGCAATACAGCTATCCTGGAGTGCACAGCATAAAGAAACAAGAGAAACTGTGTGCCCCCCCCCACACACACACATAAAATTAATTTATTTAAAGTGTGCTAGTTTGGGACATTAAAGACAAGAAAAAGAGGAAATACCTCATTAATGTTGTTTATACTGGCTATATGTTGAAATTGGAACATTTTGGATATGCTATGTAAAATATTATAATTTTAATATTACTTCTAAGAGGAATGAATGATTAAAAATACTTTCACCTGATTCTTTTAACTTCTCTTCACTATACTTACTAGAAAAATTTAAATTACACACACATAGCGCTAATTGTGCTTCTAGCAGACAGTATTGCACAACGGTATGTTTTCCAGTGTGTCTTACTGGAACACAGCTCTCCTAAAGGACTCACTCAGGGGTGAGTACTCTTCCTGCAGTAGAGTAGGGATGGAAAAACTTGAGTAAGAGTAAGGGTCCTACTATCTTTCAAACAATTTCCTTTCCATTTCTTATTTCAGCAGTATTGTATACATAAGCTGCAAAAATAGATCCGGAAGGTAGAAACAGAGCATGAGGATGAAATCACCCATGAAATGACTTTACTGTAACAACCGCTATTCACATTCTGGTTTGTATTTAACCACTTGAGTCAGTGCTGGTGTTTGCTTGCTGGCACTACGGGAGATGGGGCCCAGCCAAAGCCAGCACCTCACTGTCGAGCTAGACTTCCAGCCACTAATACTAAATCCGTCTCTTCAATATGTCTACACTCGACTCTGGAAACCACCCTCCCCTGCTCTTCCCCCAACTGGCTGCTACGTTTGACCTTCTTATCTTATTTATCTTCATCTTCTCCATCTATTGGACTTCTAGGTGTACAAAGTTTCTCAAAATTAATGTCATAAACCCATTTTTAATGTTATGCCCTTAACAAATATACACGTTTAAAAAAATGTTTTATGTTTTTAGTCATTGCACTAGAGTTCACAGAATGATTTACAAGTAAGTAGGCCAGGTCAATTTTCAAATAAAACTTGACAGGTAGTGTACCAGCCTTAAAGCATCCTTTCTTCCTCCCTCCTGTCCTTACAAAATTACTATGATTCACTTCATTCGTTCACTTCATTCAGTCACCGAATACCTCATAGCACTTATTGTTTATATGAACTATTATTGACAAACATACTTCAAACTAGATAATGCAGTGTTCTATATTCCTATTATTTATTGCTTCTGCAAATAATCTTTCCGTTCTTTCCCTATTTAGTCTCTGTTTTCTGTTCTGTACCATTTTCCTTGCTCTGAAGACCCTACTTCAGCATATTTTAAGTCTTTGGATACCAAATTCTGTTTGTGCCTTCTTTTTGAACTCCAGTTCTATTGTTTGCGTCTACCTCCTCGTGAATTTATTAATAATATAGATTGTTCTTTTATCTTTGTATTATTATTGCCGATATTGCCTTTTGCTCAGAATGAAACATTGATTTATTGTTGTTCAAACCTAGGTTTTCTTGGTTTTTATTTTGTTGTTGTTGTTGTTGTTGTTGGATTTATTAGGCAGATAAGAGATGCTGAATAAATAAGAATCTATTTAGAGCAAATCTTCACTCCTTCTATTTTCTGTTCTTCCTGTACCCTCTTAGGTTATGATTTATAAATTTAATTTTTCTAAATTCTCAGTGAGCAGAGCTTAGCCTATATTTCATGGGATAAGTATACTGTACTTTTGTCATTTATAGCTTTTAGTGAGTTTAATTTCCTTTTTGATAAAAAGAACTAGTAGAGGATTTTAAATCTAAGCAGCTAGGTATGTTTGTTTCTATCCTAATTAGTTCTATCTTATTTAGTTTAATGAATGTTTTTGTTAGTTAACTTATAGTTAAGTTTGGGCAGACATTTTACCAGTACACAACTGGAATGCATTTTCAGAATAGAGTATCATATGTACATACAAACACACATAATAGGTTGATTCCACTCTTTTATGTGTGAATATAATTCACGTAACATATGTATGAATATATAATATTAATTTATTGTGTATTTGTGTTTTTTGAGAGAGCACATATGCCACAGTATACATGTAGAAGTTAAAGGACCCATGTGGGGATCAATTCTGTTTTCTCACTGAGGGTTCTGGGGATTGCACTCAGGACGTCCATCAGACCTGGCAGCAAACAACTTCACCCATTAATCCATGCTGCTGTCCAAATCCAATAATTATATTGTTAATTTGCTTCATTTTCTTCTTTTGTTTTTGTATTTTTTTATTCAAAAACTGAGAAAAGCTATGAAATTTTTGATTTTTGTTCTTATTTTATCCCTAAAGTTCACATGGGTCTGTCATTTAGCTATAGGTATTTCAGTATTGTATTATTTGGTATAAAAGTGTTGAAAGTCATCATAATTCCAATCTTGCTTTTACCCATGTAATTATCCTCCTCTTGAGTTTAGGGGGGTTTTATTCTGTTCACATTTACCTTGTTTTTCTCTTTATATTATGATATTCACATCTTTTTACTTTTTTTTTTTTTTGCTCTGTATGTTTTCCTCTCATATTGTTCCGTGAAAAGTTACGTAGAATTGTAGACAGGAAGATGTACAACAGATGTACGGTGATTTCATAAATCTGGAAGTATCACAGAGTCACAATCAATTAAGAGTTAAAGAGGTGTAGGGGGCAGCGAGATGACTGTGAGTGCCAAGGTGCCAAGCATGACAATCTGAGCTCAATTTCCAGAACCCACATGGTGGAAAGAAAGAGTTAACTCCACAATCCTATTGCTGACCTCCATATGTGCTCCACACACACACCCAAACACATACACACAGTAAATGTAAACAAAAGAGTTTAAGACTAGCAGAATAAGAATAATTCTGGGGAAGCTCATTGAAATGCAACAGAAATGCTATTCATACTAATTAAGTATGGAAATTTGAAAGAGAATGGCACTATTAGGAAGCGTGGCTTTGTTGGATTGATTGTCAGAGGACATGTGTCACTGTGGAGGTGGGCTTTGAGGTCTCACATATGCTTAAGATACCACCCAATGTCTCAGACCACTTTCTGTTGCCTGCAAGATATAGGCCTCTCAGGTACATCTCCAGCACCATATCTGCCTGCAAGCCTTCATGTCCCACCATGATGATAATGGACTCAACCTCTGAACTGTAAGCAAGCCACCCCAATCAAATGTTTTCCTTTATAAGAATTATCGTGATCATGGTGCATCTTTCCAGCAAGAGAAGAACTAAGACAGTCAGCTATCATGTAGAGTCTTGAATTGGAAATATTGGTCAAGCAGAATTTATTCAGAAGTCGGAACACTCTCACCAAGTCAGTGGAAGAAACCTTTGTACCACATTGTCCGGCAAACTTCTTATCCGCTGGCAGTGGCACAGCTATTCAGTTCTCTTGTATTGTTGGCAGAGCACCTTGTAAAAGTTGTATCTTCTGTCGTGAAAGTATGAGTAGCAAAGACCTTGACTGCTGCTGTTGCACTGCTCAGTAGCTAAACCATCTTGTGGCTGGGGTTTTTTTTTTTTTTGTCGGAATTTTATGTAAGTGTAGTATTCTTCTCATGTTTGATGTACAGCCACAGGCAGTATCTTATTTTATCTTTCTTTTGCATAAGATTTCAAATCGATAAAAAGCAAGCACATAAAAGGTGAAATATATGTGCAGTCACATGGCAGATACCTAGTATAGCTGGGAACCATGAAAACAAGTAAGTTCTGTCTCCATTGTCAGACTTCTTTAAGTGAAGTATATTGTTGCATTCCAGGAACAAGAAAGAGGTATTTTCACTACAGATAATTTATTGTGATTTCCATGGTGCTTTCAATATTGCACAGCATTCTGGAAGAAATCAATCAAACCAATCAGAAAGACTGGTGTGAAAGAGATTGTGTACATTAATCTCCAATTTGTTTTTAAAAGAGAAAAAGAAAACAGTATTCATAAAGGCAGAGAACACACTCTGTTACGGATGTCCCAGAATGGAATATAGATTGAGAAGTGTACAGCTTTGCCTGTACCTCAAGGGCTGATAGGGAAGTTCAAACAATGAGTGTTATCAACAGGTGCAGTGTGGATAAATGGCACACTCTACTAAGGGCGACCAAATATAAAATACAAAAGATGTTGGAATGGAAGAAATAGAAAAACAGCCTTCTATCATTGCCTATTGCAAAATTAGACTGTAATTCTTGTCTATGTTTGGCCATGTGGCTTGGTACCTTTTCTCAGTAAGGCATTCTTATCTTGTTTCCTATGCATCTAGTTAATGACTAACTCTCTGCCTTTCCTCTTTCCAGAATTCTCTTAGTCTGGTCACCCCATCTATACTTCCTGCCTGGCTACTGGCCAGTCAGCATTTTATTTAACTAATACAAGAGACAAGAGCATTGTCTTATAGAAGGTTATAGAAGAGACAACAGAGTGTCCATATCATTGCTGTTAGTTACATAGAGAGGAATGTAACATTGATGTGGAGACTATTCAGAGGAGCCTCTGACATTAGAGGCCCATCTATTAAATGCACAGGCTCATCTGCAGATAAATTTAATTTACTCTGAGGAAGCACTAATTATGTGGGGAGCAAAATAAAACTCCTGTTTGAAAATATTGTGTGTTCCTGAAAATGATGTACTAAAATAAGAGGTAAAGAAATTGAAATATTTAGCATTTAGTATGTTAATGTTCTTTTTTTTTTCCTTCAATGACCATAGAAAAATTTTAAGTCAAGAAGTAATGCGGAAGGGACTGGAGAGATGGCCCGGAGGTTAAGAACACTGGCTCCTTTTCCAGAGGACCCAGGTTTAATTCCCAGCACCCACATGGCAGCTCACAACTGTCTGTAACTCCAGTTCCAGGGATCTGACACCTTCACACCAGTGTGCATAAATGAAAGTTAAATAATTTATTTAAAAAAGAAGTAATGAGGAATGAGAAGGGGGAGGAAGATGAGGAGGAGGAGAGGAAGGAGGAGAAGGTAGGACGACTAAGATAAAGATGAAGATGAAAATGTAAACTGGGGCATATACTTAGATACTTGATTGTGTCTTGAGAAGACAAAACTAATTTGTAAAGGAAAGGACCAGAGCCTTAGTTACCTCTCGAAGGGGTGATGGATTGATAGGGAACAAATGATAACTTTTGGAGGGGTAAAGTCTTCCATATGTCGATGGGGTGTGTTATATAGATGTTCATGTATGTCAGGACTCACTGAACTTGGTAGTTAAATCCTAGGCATGCAGTGTACATACATTCTACCTCCATTTTTTTTTCATGGCTGTAGTTGTAAATTGCAGTAAAAGCCAATGCTTACTTCTGCTGGCACCAGACTATCAGTAAGTTCCTTTTCTCTCCTGCTGTGGAGATATAAATAAACTACTTTTAATTCCTGGAGAGGCCTCCTGTTTCCTTGAGGAAAAGCCTTTTGGGGTAATCCACTCTGATTTTGATATGTATTTTAAATCCACACTCCCATAAGATTAAGTTGAAGAATAAGACTTTGTAGATATCATAAAAGGATATTTGAGAAGATTGCTCTTTGATGGAATTTAAATGAAGTAAAGACTTAGCCTGGGTAACTTGGAATTGGACAAGTTTTCTCCCAGCCTTGCATAGTCTCCTTTTTAATTAAAGAGTCTATGAAGTTTCTATTTGTAGAACAAGATCTGCGTTGGCCTGGTGTGTCTTCCATCTCTCTCCTTTCCCCTTGACAGCTAGCCATTTATGAATTTCTATTACTCTACAAATGGCCCACAACTTGTGCTTTGCTGCTCCTCTGAAGTCAGAGCTCCCAGTCCCCCCATTACTGCTCGGCAGTGGGAAGCCAGGAAAAAGAAGGAAGAGAAAGGGCAGTTTGTCAGAACATAGCCTTCTCAGTCAAGGCCCTTGCTTTCTCCCTTCCTTCCCCTGTTTATTCTTTATATTTATTTTGCTGTTGCTGCTGTTGAGACAATGTCTCAGGCACCCCAGACTTGAACTCCTCAGTAAGTAACCAGGGATGACCTTGAATTCATAATCCTTCTGCCTCTATCCCTCAGGCACTTGGATCTGGCTGTGTACTGTCACAGCAGGTTTAAGGTGGACTAGGAATTTAACCCTGCAAGCTAGGCAAGCATTCTACCTATTGAGCTCCTTCCCAGCCATTTTCCTGTTCATACTATTTCCCTCTGTCCAGAATAGACATTTATTTCATTTCTTAACTCATAATACAAACACACACACACACCTTTAAAGTTTCCCTTATTTCTTCACCTCTTAAGTGTTGCTATATTAAACAATAAAGATTAGATCATCTCCTGGGCTACAGGAGGTATTCAATAAAGATCCACCTGGGTAGAAAAATGCATATTTGAGTTCAAACAAGAAGAATGGAGCTGTTTCTTAGAGTTCTCCTATATTGCTTCATTCTATATGTTCTCGCAGTCTAGGAAAGACATTTTATAGGACAGCATTCTCTTCTAAGAATTGTAAATAGTTACACTTTTTCAGATTTAAAGAAAGGACATCAAATTACAAGCAAAATGCAAAACTGACTGTGTTATAGTGGAAAGCAGTCTCTGACTCATACTCTGAAATTCTACCTCTCCACTCACACAGTACTGCACCTTAGGAACATTCCTGTATAGAGGTGAATAGCAATTTACAGTAGGAATAACATGTTTTGTGAGATACTATGACATATGTAAAGTATTGAAAATGATATCTCTCCCACAGGAACTGAGTGGTAGCCATAGATTTGGATGCATGGCTCATGAGCACTTGGTCCCATCTGGGCAGGTTAGGAAGGCTGCAGAACCTTTAGCGGTAGAGTCTTTCTGGGAAAAATGGGCTCCTATCTTGCCACAAAATCTGTCTCATATGTGTTCTTAACGTGTCACACTCTGCCAGATGATCCCCACCAGAGAAGAGTCAATACTATCACAATAATAATTGTGAGCCAAATAAACTTCTTTTCTTCATAAGTTACCCAGTCTCAGTTACTTCTTTATAGTAAAAGAAAATGGGCTCCTAGGTGTAGTGCTTATTTCTGTCAGTCAGTTTGAGACTCCATAGTCATAAAACTACCACCAAGACTAGGGTATAGAACAATGCGCACACAATCTCCAAATCCCCTAATATGCTCCTTTGTGTTCATAATTAGCATCTAACTGCTAACGTTTGACAACTGCCTGTCTATGTCTGAGTGTTACATATTCCACAGAGTCATAAAGATGAAACTACATAATATAAACCCTTTTATTCTGTCATTCCTCAGATGCATAATTTATCTGCAATTTATTCATTGTGCTGCATGTGACAGTTTAATCCTGTGGCTGCAAACAAACAACAGGTGCCTGTTTGTCACAGCTCAGGTGCCAGATCACTGAGTCTGCTTCCCGTGTAATTCTGATGCAAGCTCAGCTCAGTTATAACTTTCAGACACATAATGAGAAGTCCTTCTCTACCCACAATATCTCTCCATCCAGTCCCCAAGGGCTCCCTTCCCTGTTCTGTTTTCTTATGATTGGATTCACCTTGAGGGAAAACTGAGAGGAAAAGAAAATAATGCAAATGGAGATATTCACATATATGTTCTACTATCCTAAGGACCCTGTTTTCTGGTCTCTCTATTAAGAAAAGGCATATTTCCAACTTTTCAGACTGCTTCTGCTAGGACTTGTTAGAGGCCGAGGATGCAGATGGAGAGATTTCCCTCCAGTCTCCAACTCACAGACTCTTTCTTCCTGGTCCTCTGATGATGTGGGAGGGTCTTCTGTTTGAGTTGATTTCATTGGTTAATAAAGAAACTGCCTGGCCCATTTGATTGGCCAGCCCTTAGGTGGGCGGAGTAGACAGAACAGAATACTGGGAAGTGACACCAAGGTGTGTACCTCCACACCCAAACTACTCTTTCTCTCTTTTTCTTTTTTACTTTTAAGAACTTTAACCTTTAGCCTGCATGTATTTTTAACACATTGTAAACCATTTAGATGTTTTCTTCAACTTGGAATCTTTCTTTTACTGTATATCTCTCTTTTTGTGACCACATGAGTCTTTAATTCACCAAACAATATTGGTAGGACTAAAGCCGTGGCTTTGACAGCTAGATCCAGCCCATTTCTTAGCTTTATGCAATTCCAGCCTTGTGGCTGAGATACCGGCCAGAGCCATGTTCATTGCCACAGCTCTACAGTGTTTCAAGGTCCCTGTCAGCAAGCAAGCAGCAACAGTGTTAAACAACAATCAAAAGCTCCATAGTCAGGACCACCTGCTTGAAAGAGTCAGAGTTTGCCTTGGCAGGACGGGCCAGAAAGCTGGCATTTTATAACAGCACAGCTTTTTTCCTGCTATGGCTGAAAACCGAAAAGCATGCATTCAGCTTTTATCAACGCCATTTAAGTGTTTCATGGCAGGACCTCTTAAAAGAGCTGCAGGGTTTTGCAGCTAAAGCTGAGTCAGGAAGCCTCTCTTAGATGAGAGCGCTTGCCTCTAGCGAGCAGAGCAGACCCGAGAAATTGCTGCGACCAAGAAAACATGCTTTACTCTATTCTTTCCCAAGCTTTCTCAAGCTTTCTGTGGATTCAGTTATCCACATCTGGGCGCCATTCTGTAGTGAGGAGCTGTGGGCTGCTTTCCCTCCTGGCTCCCAGCCGCCTGGCTAGCTTATGCCCCAAAATAACAACACACAAACTGTATTCATTTAAACACTGCCTGGCCCATTAGTTCCAGTCTCTTACTCACATCTTGATTAACCCATAGCTAATAATCTGTGTAGCACCACAAAGTGGTGCCTTACCGGGAAGATTCTAGCATACGTCCATCTTGGGCGGGAGGTTCATCACGTCTCACCTGTTGGCTGGCTTCATGGTGACTGTCCCAGAGAGGAGAGGCGGGGCAATTTGACTGAGTCATCTACCTCACTTCCTTCTTCCTGTTCTGTCTACCCACCTAAGGGCAGGCCTATTAAATGGGCCAAGGCAGTTTCTTTATTAACGAATGAAATCAACACAAAGAGAAGACTCCCCTACATCACTCTGAAGAGAAAACAAAGTATGTTTCTCTTAAGGTTTTCTTCTGCCTGTGCTTGGCATGCATGCCTGGGATTTTGGATGTCCAGGAATCTATATTGAAAACAAAGAAAGAAAGAAAGAAAGAAAGAAAGAAAGAAAGAAAGAAAGAAAGAAAGAAAGAAAGAAAGGAAGGAAGGAAGGAAGGAAGGAAGGAAGGAAAACCCAGAACCATCCTGCTTGCATAATCTCTGTTTATTTCTTCTCCAGATTCACCCATTATTATTTACTCTTCTGAGTGCCCAATTGACCCTTCCAATTTCACCTGTAATCTCTAGGAGGTAGATGGTGGTTACACTTTTTAATAACTAAAACTGGAACCAAACTAAAGGACATGGAACCTTCCTTTTGATTGACACTCTCATTTCTTCTTTCTCTGATTCTCTTCAGTGTGCTTATGTGTTTGTATGCTTCCTTCGTCTTTGTATCATACTTCATATATTGTTCTAATAAGTTTGAGATTTAAATTAACTCTTCTCCAGTTTCCCTCAATCAAGTATATTTGTATTTTCATATAAATGACATAGAAAGTGGGGTGGGGTGCAGAATCGTTACCTAAAAATGCCACTTCTAATAAAGTCGAGAAAATCATAATGCTAGTTTACATCCTATGTCTAGGAATCTTCTATTTCTTTTAAAGCTTCCTCTCCTGGGCACACTTTTGTGCTGTTGGTTCACTTTAATAATCAGGAACGTGAGGGGTGCGTTCACTCATGGAGACGTGGGACAGAACTAAAGGGAGATCACCAACTCCAGTTGGAATGGGACTGATGGATCATGCGACCAAACCCGTCTCTCTGAATGTGGCCAACAGCGGGGGCTGACTGAGAAGCAAAGGACATTGGCGCTGGGCTCTGATTCTTCTGCATGGACGGGCTCTGTGGGAGCCTTCTCAGCTTGGTCGATCACCTTCCTGGACCTGGGGGGAGTTGGGAGGACCTTGGACTTAGCATAGAGTGGGGAACCCTGATGGCTCCTTGGCCTTGAGAGGGAGGGAGGGGAGGTATGGGTGGAGGGAAGGGGAGGGAAGGGGGAGAAGGAGGGGCGGGAAGGGGGAGGAGGAGCGGAGGGAGGGAGAGGAGGAGGGAAGGAGATGGAAATTTTTAAATATAAAAAAAAAATAAACCATGAGAATGAAAAAAAAAATAAAAACAAACATGTTGCCTGATTCTACGTCAATAAGGTGAGAGTCTGGCAGGGAACCACCTGCTTTCAACACAACTAGTGAAAGAGATTAATTTTCACACACTCACTCAAATGGACAAGATTTGTGTCTTGCTCAATAAATTAAACCTAAGACCTCTTGGTAGAGCCATGCATATTAATGCCAATGATGGACAGAGGGGGAGGGGAGATGAAGAAGAAGGAGAAAAGAAATGGAAAGGGTGAGGAGAGAGGGAGAAGGGAGAAGAAAATGACTGAGAACCAGGAGAGGGATGGTAAGGGAAAAGGAATAGGGGTTGGAGAAGAGAGGAGAAAGGAAAATAGAAGGGGGAGGGAGGAAAATAGAAGCAGGGAAAGTAAAGGGAGGAGGAGGGAGAGAGAAGCATTATTTTCAATGGACTCAAGCTTATATCCATTTTGAGGCAATTGTCCTACCAGGATATGTTGATTACTGCAGTTCCTAATGCTACATTTCCTTTGCAACGAGGCATGTCAGTAAAAGAACTCATGAGTCGGCAATGAATACTTACTGCATAGTGGCATTCTGCAGGTACTGAGGAGTCTCCAAAGGTGGATTAGAGGAGTCCAGGTCTTCTAAGTGGAGAGGTCACACGTGCACAATTTACAGGGCTCTTTGTCAGACCATGCTGAACGTTGTATTTTATGCAAGCACCAACAGCCTTCCCTAGGAACCGGCATGATTCACCCTTGGAGGACAGTGAGGGAATGTTTTGGACAGCTTATGTTTCAGGTGAAGCTTAAGGACTCATTAGTTTGAAGACAAGAGGAGAAGGCAAGGGAGAAGTGTCATTCAAAGCAGTTTCCTGAGCAAAACTGGGAGCTTGAACATGTGTGGTATGCTTGGGGAGTTGAAACTATCCCGATGTAGCGCATGTGTGTATGGTGAAACCCATTTTTGCTTTCATTGTCTCGAACTGAATGTTATTATTTTGGGACATTGTGCAAGGGGCAATGATAGGACCGATGAAGCTATCGAAACTTGTTTCTAGGCAGTTGTGCTGTTGCTGGAGAGCCTTGAAAACAATGACCTTGTTACCTCTTGATACCTCAGTTCACACGCCTCTTCTGTAAAAGCGCCCTTTCTGTTTTATTTTTCTGCACTCAGCCCAATATCTTCCCTCAAGAATGAGTCCTTCCCCCACCCCTCCATGCCCCAGATATCGAGAAAATAGAAAGTAGCTTCTTAAGAAAAGCCACTGTTTTCTTCTCTCTGTGTTGTGCCATCATGCCTATGAGAAATATGTACTTCCATGACATGCAGAAAGAAGAGGGTGTTAATTGGAAATGTGCCACTGAAAACTGAGGGAACTAAGTTGATACTAGGCATCTAGTATCCGGTATGAACCCTTATAATAACATTCGAACATGCTTTTCAATTTGTATAAAATCATTAAGAAATAAAAATCTAGGTTCTTCTTTAATTAGCTTACAAAAGAGTCAACCTGGGCTATTTTCATCTATTCTGCAGAAATCTTTATAGACACAGTTAAAAACTGCTTGGGGGGGAAATAATCATGTCTTGTGCAGTGTGGATTTGTTTATTTAAGAGTTTATTACTTCAAGGACAGATTAAAGCAACCTGGACCATGGTTGGAAACAGAAAACTGGGATTTGGAGAGATAAAGTTCCCTTTAGACTTAATTCTACCCCTTTATATAACAGCATGAGCAGTTTCACCTACCTCCATTCTTGAGATCTGAAAGAGTTCAGCAGAGGTTTAGGGGGCCCCTGTGACATGTGTGTTTCCCTAAAAACTGCTGGTTTGCTTCCTTCTGCTTTTGGTGCAGATCTTAAAAAGAAAAAACATCCTCTGCTTTTTTTTTTACAGATCTAATTTTTTAAAGGTTTTTGCTGAGCCAGAAGAAACTGAACATATCCCATCACAACTGAAAATATTATTTTGATATCTCCTTAATTGTTTCCCTGAGGGCCTGTATGGTGCTGATGTGGCAAAATTTAACATTTAGTGAATCCACCCACTTCTACTTCCTGATTTTATTGATAGGAGCAGTGATGCCATGTGCGTGATTGTACATGAGAGAAAAAAAGCAGAAATATTTGGCAACTAAAATATGTATTCACTCAACCAAACACTACACACCAGAGATAATGAATGGACTTGATCTATGAGAACACAAGTACAGTGTTGAATGAAATACCAGAATGTGCACAGCTGACTTGCATGTGAAGAATGTGCTATGTGCATGGACGGTGACAGTGTGTAGAACAGCCATAAATAACTCCTAGGATACACACCTACCTTGTGAATATATAAAGACATTGACAATTAACCATACACACCTACCTTGTGAATATATAAAGACATTGACAGTTAACCATACACACCAAATGCAGAATAATTCATTCTGAGGAAGTAGAAAAACAAGGATCAAGGAAATATAAACAAAGAACTTTAAAAACAATGGTGAAGTTTTGTATATCTTTTAAAAGATCTATTTAAAAACTATGAGAAATAGTCAAAAATATTAAAATTTGATGAAAGTAGGAAATGGGTGTATAGATTTTTATAATAGTCTTTGCAATCTTCTGTAAAATATTTCTTGGTTCTATAAGTTATTAGGTGGGAAGTCTCTGAAATATCTCTGCAGCTTTGTTTGTAAATATAAATTGGCCCCAAAAAGGGGGAGCATTTAGTGATTTAGATCTGGGCATCAAGTTGGAATTAGAACTTATAGGAAATGACCTCAAGCCCAGAAAAAGATACTCAGTGGAAAAATGATTCATTCAGATCAGATTGCCTCTCACAGAGGAGGCTTCTAATGTGCACCCAGATTTGATAGAAGGACATTAGCAAAAGAAAGAAAAGAAGGCATGCCTAAGGAATGCAGCACGTGCCGCCTTGTTTGAGGAGCAGGAAGTATGGCTAAGACAACTGTTATCTGAACTGAGGGAACAGGAAAGGAACTGTGTCGGAAGCTGGTTTTCCTAGAAGTATCTAGAAGCCATGCTAGTGAGTTCACACCCTCAGGGTGGAAATTACAAGGGTTTCCATGAGTGATGAGCATCAAACCTTTTCAGCAGTGTAGAGAATGTTTGTGGGGAGTGGTGCCCATGAAAGAACCAGCTTGGAGGTGAGGAGGTACCAAAGTTCAAAGCCAAAAAAGGACTCTGAGGACAGCAAGATTTAGGAGGCATAAGACGAACTTCTTTTTCAACACTTTTTCCCTTGCTCCCCTTACCTTCTTTTTTCTCTTTATTCTTTTCAAGACCAAGGCACCCCCCCCCAAGCTTTCAGTTCCCTTATGAGACCCATCAAATATTCCACCCAAGAGCGAGGCTATTTTTAAAAATGACATGCAGTGTATTCTGTGGAGAGGTCATCAGTAATAGGGCCTCCAACTTCTTATCTCTTTTGTGAACCTTGATGGGCAGGAGCGAAGCATACATTATCTTTTACACAGACTCCCTGGAAGGTATGGACACTCTTTCCTGCAGCGTTGTAATGGGGTCTCTATAGAAAGAAACCTCGTTCGGCAACCCGCAACCTCTTGTCATCCCTTTTCACAAGAGCGGCTCGTGCTTGCCACAGGCACCGGGGCTTCTAATGTAATGATTTTGAATAACGCTGTGGCACAGTATTGTACTCATCTTCTGCAATTTTAATGACCTTCCTAGCCCTCAGAGATGGGGGATGAGCATGTCTAATCAGGACATTTTTCCAGCTGGTCATTCTCTGATTGAACCAGTGCCAGATCCTGCAAGCCATCTGAATGCTGGATTGGAGTCAGGCTATCTGGATTTTTTTTAACTCTCTCTGGGACCTAAAGCCTTAGATTTCTTATCTGTGAAGCAAGGGGCATTATCTGGAAATCCTCTAAGCCCATTCAAATCCTCCGCTTTTGTGACTCTGTGACTCCCTGGGGTCTGAAGATGAACTGTCATCATTTGTCCATATTTTATGACCATCTGTTGAGTGCACAGTAGCGGATGCCTCAAGTACTTGGAGGTGACGCTTAGAGAAAGATGGTTGGCCCTAGATAGTCTCCCAAGAGAGACACAGAGGGAAGAAAAATCTCTGAACTTCAACTTGTTTTATTCGTTTTTACTAGATGCTGTAAGAATGCAGGAAAGGGCCCTGGAACTTGAACCCAAACTCGAGATAACCCACAAGCTTTATCAGCAGAGTTGGAACACGTTAGTTCAACATCACTCATCTTGGAGCCTGAGTCTCTTTCTCTGTCCAGTGGAATCAATGTTGTCACTCAAGAGTTTAAAGGAGGCAGGTGAGAATGAATCTGTAAACAAATAGGATGGAAGTTCTAAGCCCATGTAATCCCTACTGCTATTAAAATCAGTTGAGGGGCTGGAGAGATGACTCAGTGGTTAAATTGAACTTCCAGAGCCTGAGTTCAATTCCCAGCAACCATATGGTGACTCACAACCATCTGCAATCTGATGCCCTCTTCTGGCCTGCAAGGATACATGCAGGCAGAACACTGTAAAAGATTTAAATATAAATAAATAAATAAATAAATCTTTTTTTAAAAAATCAGTTGAGCTTCTTAATTCAAATGCTTTTAGAGTGTAGACCAGGTGCCAGGTACCATGGCCAACACCTGGGTTTTAAGGGGCTGTAGTCTGGAATACTCAGATGAAATTTATTTTAGATGATCCCCCCAGAACTAGTTGATGTAGACATGGTCCATCAACCTTGAGTTAAGTTCCCATACCAGATGAGTCCCAGTTTCTGCTTTTCTGCAAATTCATGTCCATCTTTGTTTAGGGGTAGAAGAACGCCAAAAGTGGCGGGAGTCCCAGAGCACAGCCATGCATCTTCGCATTCTGGGTCTGCTGTTATTCTCACTCTGCCAACAAGCCCTGCATGAGTCGCTTTGACATTTTATTTCTCTCTAAACGTAAAGGAAGTTCTGTAGTAGATATATTCCTAGCATCTTCTTGAGATGAACTTGTAAGCGTTTACCATGTGTTATTGTGCCCCTCTCCCAAATTTTAAGTGTGGAAATTCCCGACTCTCTAAGACTTTAAAGAAAATGGTCTTAATTGGAAATAGTGTGATTGCAGATATAAGTAGGTATGCTCCAATGAAGTTATTCAAGAGTCAGATGGATTTCTAATCCAATGCCTATTGACTTTATAAAAGAGAAATTTTGCATCGAAAAATGCATACAGGAAAAGTACCATGTGGGTGAGAGCAGATTGGGGTGGGGAAGGTGGATGGAGAGAATACAAGGAATATCAGCAATTGCGGGCAAACCACCAGAAACTGAGAAATAGTGTGGAACAGATTTTCCTTCCACATCCCTAGAGAAAACCAATCTAGTTGATACCTTGATTTCAGCCAGCTTCTGGGACAGTGGAGAGTAAATTATATTTGCTTAGCTTCCTGTTCTGTGTTAGTTGTTCTAAAAAAAAAAAAAAAAAAAAAATGCAACCCTAGGATATGGACCATCACTATCAGAGGGAAAAGAAAAATGTAGCTCAAGTAAAAAAATAAAAAAAGTCTTTTGTTTCTCCATTTGTGCAAGTAATCCATTATGATTTCCACAGAAAGCAGAGCTCCATTTTAATGGCATTAGCAATTAATTCCCTCTTCTTCCAAAAGACTGTCTGAACAGCACAATGTTTTGACTTACAGCTTGCGAAACTTAACACTTCATGAAAAACTTCTTACTCATGCCGCTATTTATAGCCAAAGATGAGCACAGCCTCTGCAAAAGGAACCGCTTGCACGTGGAAGTCACTGTGTTTACAGACTCCCTCCTGGCTTCAAGAGTCAGCACTTTCTTACCACATATGGCTCCTGCATTCTGAGGCCGCCTAAGCAGGTTCCAAGAAGCTGCCTTGAAGACCAGGTTCTATGTAGAAGAGCAGTGAGTCTGAGGACCCAGACTCTGTATATCCCTTATTACAGAGAAAGAAAGCCCAGGCAGGAGAAAAGCGATCTGGGTTATCTGAAAGTTAAGTCCAGGGCATGTTTAATTGGTGACAGACAATTCATTGAGAGGCCATCATCCAAATTTTCAAAATGAAAGGCAAACAAATAAATATAAAAATAATTCACATGTGTTTCTGATTTAAACAAATAATTTTGCTTTCAATTAGTGATGCTCTGATAAGAGATATTGTTACTAAAAAAACGACAATTATTAAATCTGATCTGGGCAACTAAGCCCTAGAAGTTACACATTAATTAGATAATAGGGAAAACCTATGCAAATTACCAAGTCAAGAAACAGGGGTTTGGTTGGTTTTCTCATGTTCTGAGCAGAGACGAAGGGAATGAACCAAATCTTTACTACGTTGGGCAGTTTCTTATTTTCTTTTTGGGAAAAGGGGGTGGGGAAGCCCCTATGGAGAAATTATATTGAGAAAAAAATCTCTAAACTCAAAGTTAGAACACAAAGGTGAACTAATGAGGTCTTTCCTATGCCTGTCTCCACTTCTGAGGAGGCTGTCATTACAGGAATCTTAGGGGAGGCAAAATATGATCATCTAAGAGGGTCTGGTGCTAACATACTCCTTGTGATCTGAAAATGATCAGAACTCTATGTTGGATAAATTCCATCTAAATTAGCCTCAGACTCAGTAAAATCAAATGAAAGATGATAGAGCTTGCCCCCTAAGCGAGTGTTCTAGTTTGCTTTCATTTGATGTGCAAAACAGAATGACCAAAAGCAACTCAGTGAGGAAAGGGTCTATTTGACCCTATAGCTTATAGTCCATCACCGAGGGGAATCAGGAAAGAAGCTCAAAGCAGGGACCGAAGTGACGGGGCTATGAAGGAATGCTGCTTCGTGGATAGCTCCTCATGGCTTGCTGTTTCCTTTCTTATACACACTTGCAACTTCTTGCCCAAAGATGGCACTGCCCACAGTGAGCTGTGCCCTCTCACATCAATTATCAATCAAGAAAATGTTCCACAAACTTGCCTGAAGTCAACCTGGTGGAGGGGAGGTAATTCCTCAACTGAGGCTCCATTTTCCCCGATTACTGAAGTCTGTGTCAAGTTGACTAACAAACCAATAAGGACAGAAAGTGACTTTAAGGTGAAATAGGCAAGGCTGTGCATGGGGGCCCAGAAGGAAATTATTATTTATCTAGATATCTGGCATCTACTTGAGTGCCTATGGGTGCTATATACTATGCTGAGACATGAAGATATAATTGTGTGGATCAGCAGAAGATAAGTGTCTGCCATCAGGGATTTTGTAGTCAAAAGGAACAGATGGCCAGCTCAATGTATCTGAGGACAGCTTATGAAGAGTTATGTGTAGAAAGGTAGACAGTGCTCAAGAGAAAAAAACAGGAACCGGGGAGGCTCCTGAACCTCCCTAAAGTAGACAGCTACCTCCTTCCTTCAGGGAAGAAACAGATCCCCCAATCAAGAAAAGTAACCACTGGACTCTTCTTGAGTGTAGAGGGATTGTCTACAAGAAGTGTGGCCAGGGAAAAGGAAGGAAGCCAGTCCCTATCCCTAGCTCTGCACACTTGGTAGATAGTTGCTGGTGGAATCTCTCTCCTCTCACCGTCCAGTACTATGCTGATGCTTCTCTGTGACCAAATGCTATTAGAAGACAGAATTTGGGATCCCAATGGATGTATTTGATTCTGTCAGCCTCCTAGAGGATAGAGTAGAGATGGTTTAAACAGTGATTCCAAATATGTGCAGTCTACAGAATGGAGAGGGAAGACCAGGAGTATCATCGACAATCAAGGAAAGTCATCAGAAAAAGTATTATTTAAGCAAAATCCTAACATATGTGAGGCTGTGAACTAAGTTGTCAGTCAATAGAGAAATATTCAGACTGGTACTTGGCCAGTAAAGGACCAGTAAAAAAGTCAATGTGGCTAAAACCAAAGAGCCCAAGGTATTGGTTAGTTTTATTTGTATCTTTTAAAAGGTAGCAACATGTGTATGTAATTTCTGAATGAATGCACAGGGGAACTAAATACAGTCATTTCTTCTTCACTGACTGCATCACACTGCCCAGATTTTTGCAGCCACTGCCTTTAAGAAATCCATTATTACATGACAGATGGCACAGCGGCAACAAAGTTCTCTTAGTCCAGTGACCAACTTCACAGACCAAGATTAGCCCAAAGCCACTCCACAGAACATCAGCCTGAGTTCACGTCTCCTTAGATCCTGCCCAGTGCCTGCTTCCCGAATTATCCTTCCCTCTTGCTTTATAATGTGCTGGAGACCAACGGCCTTAACAAGGAGTTCGGTTTTAGCATCCACACCAAGGGAACATTTGCTGGATACAGACTCTTGTCCACATTCAAATGCAGACAGCCTGTCTTAGAATCTCATCCTCAAAGGTCCACATGGAACCTCTAACAAAGGACTCCAAAGTGTAGCAATTGCAAGCATATGGGCAGATATTCAAACCCTATCTTTTTCTGGCAGGTATTCACAGCCTGATTGAAGGCAGAGACAGAGTTAAAATTAATTCATGAATGGGCTTGAAAATAGGAGAGTAGATGAGACCATAATTAAAGGTTTTGTTAATTCCTCGCAGCTGTGGACTTCAGTGTGAGTTGGTTTTAGGTATATTTAGCCGGAAAGACTTATTTTTAGACACAATGCCATGCATGCCTTTGAATCACACAAGTTACATAAGGGTTTAAGGATGAGGGGGAAAAATAATCCAAAGTGTGTCTTAATTGGAAAATAACTAAGAAATGCTATTAAATTTGAATATTTAATATGAATTAATTAAGCAATAATTTTATTAAAAACAAACTACAGCAGTTACAGTAATCCCAGCTAAATATGGGCAGAAGAAGAAACATTCTGCCCTGGTTATGTATATTAAGATATAAAAGCTACTTTCACAGGTTGATGAAGTTCCATGATAGAATCACAGTATTGGGTTTTTTCATGTATACTAACAATTTAGTTTCTTTTTCTCCAATTATAAAGCATCTGCTGCTTATGTATTTTTTAAAAACTCCTATTTTTATCTCTCAATGTATCCTGGACATCCTTCAGAACTGTGATACTGATCTTTCTTTTTTTTTTTAACAAATTCAGATTAACCATACATTTTCCGTGTTTTCCAAAATAAACATAATATCAACAATGTAGTCAAATCCTCTGTGACTCTATCGTAAGTAATAAATTACATCGGTTGGGGCCTAGTCAGGCAAGCAGAAACCATGCAATTATTTCAACTGAGATAATTTAATATAAAATAATTGTTTAATCAGACTCGGAAAGGATAAAAATAAAACAACTCTCCCAATACAAAGAAGAAAATTACACTGGTGTGTCATGAGAGTAGCAATGAGCACAAACAGACAGCTCCCCAAGGAAAGGAAAAGCAACACAGAGGGCTCCAGCTTGGACAAGACTCTGGAGGGTGCCTGGTTCTGGTGTCTCCACATGGGTGCCAAGAGGCTCGTGTGGGGACTGTGGGCAGGAGCATCTGCAAAATGGAACCAAGAGCTGCTCCTGCTAGCCAGGGTTGGGGTAATACCCACAGAAGCAGGAAGCAGATGGGACGGAGCTGGTGCTTCACCAGAGCATCAGCTCCTGGAGTGCTTTTATATTTTCCTGTAGGCAAAGTGTGTGGTTGGAGCCCAAGGAGGCAAGCTGGCAAATCAGCAGCGATGCTGGTGTCAAAGCCCCGTGCCAGCATCTGAGGCAGGGTGCCGTGCCAAGTTGCAAACTGAAACAAAGAACTTCACTGTGGGGGTAGTTTCCTTGCTAAGTTCAAACAGTAAAAGAAATTCCAAAACCCACATGCAGTGGTAGCTCAGCCTCTCGGATCCTTTTTCCTTGAAGATCTAAAGGACAAGTACCTGTGGCAACAAGCATCGGCTTGAAGGTGACTCTGCTTATGCTCAGCCAGGGTCGCCAGTGGTGAATCTAGATGCATCCCTGCCCTCTACCCTAAATTTGCTAAGCACTCCTAAGGAAGACCTCTGGAATCTCGGAACAGAACCAACCTTAGAAGTGGTCATGGTCTCAAGTGGATTTGCAAACATTTTAAAGTTCTCAGAGAGATGTATGCTATCAGTACTGCTTGCTGAAGCCCCCTGTGACTACCAATTGTGCCGAGTACATTGAGGTCCTCAGCAAATGGCATTGCTGAGAGGCCTGAACAAAAATACAGGAAGCTCCAGTGCCAAAGAGATGATGCCTTCATCTAAGCGCTGCAAAGAAAGCCCTGCACTGTTAAAGCTTGTCGCGTGCAATTGTACCCTCCTTCCAAAAGGACTCCTGCCTCACATTAAGAATTCAGACTATAATGTCATATTAAGTGAAGTTAAACATCTGCCTGTTTGCTGGGAGAATAATTTCCCGGAGTATAATGTGCCTTTACAATTGAGTAGGAATATTTACACAGCACTAATCTAGTCTGCGAAGAGACCCACAAGGTCGTGTCTACAGTGGCGGGAACATACGCTCTGTTTGCAGACCACAGGTAGGTGAGCTTCAGTCGGATTTTATGAGACTCCCACGCTCATTGTTTGGAAACAGTTTGGGCTGTTTTCAGTCTTTTACCAGTATGCAAAGAAATGTGTCTCAAACCGTCTAGATAAAAGTCTTTGTTTATTTTTCCCCCACATAAAGATGTATCTCAAAGTTAAGATTTTTTTATTATAAAATAAGCCTAGAGGCCTCTATGAAATGAGGTAAAGGCTATATACAAAATGCTTAACTACATTCTAAAGGAAAAATAAAGAAATGTCATTTGGGCACAATAAAACCATTAATCATTGTCACTTTCGTACTGTTTTTTATTTTAGCTTATCAAGCTTTCACTTCCTTTTCTCTTTCATTTTCTTGTGTATATGTGTGAAGTACCCATGCATTGTATGTGCATATTGGCCTATATGTTGGTAGATATTTGAACACATGTGGGGGCGGGGGCAAATTTGATGTCAGGAATCTTCCTTGGTTGCTCTTCCACTTTATTATTGGGGAAGGGTGTCTCAATGAAACCCAGATCTCATTTCTTCAACACCTAGTCTACACAGTCAGCTTGCTCTGTCTTCCGGTCTGGAATTACCAGGTTGAATACCACACCCATTTAGTATTTTAGGGGAATTCTGGAGATTTGAAATCAGGTCCCCTTGCTTGCCTGACAAGTACTTTAAACAAATGAGCTATCTCCCCAGCTCTCGATTGGTTTTCCTTTCAGTAAACATAGCTCAATTGTTTTGGATGGCAAGGAAGTATAGGAGAGCAATTGTAAGTAAACAGGAATGATGGGACCATCTGTGGTGCAGTGCTGTTCACTCGGTTTTGTTTCAGGGCACTTGGAAATTATGGGTTCCTCATTCAGTCATCAGACAATTGATGTTCCGCCTTTGTCAAACTGAGTTATGAAGACTACTGAGACATCAAAAACTGTCCCGAGTTCTATGTCAGCTGGCCTCGAGATTAGAGTTGGTGACCTGATGCTATTATATGCTATGATAATACTATATGCTATTCATTTGTTTATTTGTTTACTCTTCTCTCGTATATTACATCCCAACCAATATTTCACCTCCCTTCTCTCCCCCCTGTCCATCCCTACCCGATCCTCTCCGCCTCCATTTCCCTTCAGAAAAGGGCACGCCTCACAAGGATATCAACCAAACATGGCATATCAAATTGCAATAAGACTAGGCACCTCCCCTCATATTAAGGATGATTAAGGTAACCCAGTAGAAGGAAAATGATCCTAGAAGCAGGCAAAAGTGTCAGAAGCAGTCCTACTTTCACTGTTAGGAGTCCCTCAAGAACACCAAGCTATATAACCATAACATATATGCAGAGGGGTTTTGTCTTTTAATTCTCTAGATTTTGTCAATTTTGACTAGTTCATTTATTTTCTAGCTTCTCTGCTATCAATTTTTTTTATCTATTCACCAAAAGTATATTCATTCATGGGATATAATAGGATGTTTGGGTAAGGATATACTAATATATCCTTATTTTATATACTAATATCCTTATATACTAATATATGCTCATTTTTATATGTGGAAAACACAAAACCTACTCTCAGCAATTGCCAAGCATACAACTTCAGTCCTCACATTGCACTGTAGGTCTCCAGCTCCTCCCTCTCTGAAATTTGATATCCTTTGACTGTTGAATCCCCCCTCACACACACACTCCCATCCCAGCTCATGGGACCCATCTCTCTGCTCTCTGTTATTATGAGTTCAACATATAGGTCCGATGACGTAATACACATCTGTCTTTCTGTGCTAGGGCAACTTCACTGAATAGAACATCCCCCTAGGGTTATTTTTTAGGATGGTTTGGGGATGGTCCCTTTAGTCCCTGGTCTAACACATGTTTCAAGCATGTCACTATCCATCCTGTGAGTGTGTGTACTTGTGTCTGTGCATATGTCTGACCACAGAGGCCCATGAATAGTATAGACATGGTAAGGTATGTAATCCCTGTCTAAGGAAGCTTGGCTCACACGGAAAGGAAAGAGAGGGAGGAAAAGGAGACTTACCTAGAAGGCAAGGGAAAGCTGTGGAAAACCAATTTAGCCTTGCTCAACGTTTTGCAGAGTCCTAGCTGCACTAAGCAGTTTTTCCCCCAATCTTTTGATGACAGTCCCAATAAATGGGATTGCTAATCCCTGTTTTAAACCGCAGAACTAATTGGTGAGAGGAAAGATGGAGCAAACTCAATTTAGAGAAGCTTAACTCCCCCTTCCAAGGCCCCAGCAGCCACTTGGTTCAAGGCCTTGGGCTCCACTCACTGTGTTCTCTCCCAGTCTAGGAAGAATCCACATTGGCTTATGTGAAATCTAGTACTAGAGAACACAGCCAGATGTGTGTCATTGCTTCTTACTTTCCTTCAAAGTGATAGGAAGGCCTAAGGTGTCTCAGCGTGGACAGCACCCCTTCTTTCATGGAGTCCCCAGGGAAGCTAATAGTCTGAGCCTCAGGACTCAAGACTTCCTGATGCACAAAATGCAGCTTCTTTCAACATCAACATCCTCTAAGCCTTTCTGTTGTTTGTTTCTTCCTCTTTGGTTTCTCATTGAGATTAGAGTAGATTCCTTAGCCAATCAGGATAAAAATCAGCCAATTAACCAAATCCCTATTAACTTCTCATGTCCAAGGGCAAGGATGAAAGAGAAGAATCCTTCTCAGTGTAGGGAGACGTCCCCTGTCCCCTCTTTGCCAACTGCTGACTATAACCACTGCTGGTTCTCTCCTTTCTTACAAGGGGAAGAACTATTCACATGCATTTTATTTTATACATACCTAGATCATTCCAATTGGTCCAGAAATTAGAGACGTGGGTACATGGTACATGATAGATATCATTTACCCATTCCTTGCCAGTGAAACGAGAAATGATGAAAAAGACAGCAATTTAACATAATATTATATTAACTGTAAGAGGCATTTTGTTTCAAATAATTTTTTTTTATTGTGAAATTGCTCACTTGCTCATTGTCAGAATCTTGGAGTGTCCAAGCTCACTTGGATGTTCACTGATATTAATCTATAATGTTAATCACTATCTAGGGATAAGATCTGATGAGACTGGACACAGTGTTATCATTCATGACTTCCTGACATGAGTGACTTGTCACTAATGGGCGGGAGACAGACGGATATGCCATGTGACGAGAGCTTGGGTAGAGTGTTTATTTAGTGGGGGAGGGGGAGTAGAGAAAAAGAAAGAGGGAAAGAGAAAAAAGAAAGGGGAAAGGGGAGAAAGGGAGGAAGAAGGGAGTGAGGCAGAAACTGCCTTTCCAGAAGAAGGGTGGGCAGAGAGAGAGAGCACAGGGGTTAGAAAGGAGGCAAGAGATCCCCTTGTCTCCCTGAAGAGGGGGTGGGGAAGACTGGGAATGGGCATGGCTTGTCTCTTTAAAGGACAGGGTACCTAGGTGGCAGGCCAGGGCAGCAGACTTACTTTTACAACACACAGTCACAGTGGTATGGCCTTAGACTAGACAGTTTCTATCCAAATTTTGGCTGTGTTTATTAACCACACTGCACATGGTTTCATATATTTGAGACAATATTCTACATTAGCAGTGGTTATGTAGCTAAAATTTATGCTAATGACTGCCCAAATATTCTTAATGTGGGTGTATCTAATTTATTAAACCATTCTCCTGGTATTGTTGTGCATTTCTATTAAATTCAGTTCTTCATTTTTATAAATTACATTCTGGTGAACGTCTGTGCATGAATCATTTTTGGCTTTCAAATACTGTTTATTATTTCTACATAATGATGAATGTAGATGCTCTTCTACTAAAGTGGAAGTGGCTACCTCAAATACAGGCCATTGAAAAGTAGGGTCCGGTGGCTGGCAGTGTTTGCTGCGGGGTCACACACTGGGCCCAGTGTCTGGTGAGATTAGTGGATCCAAGTCGAGGATATTCGTGGTATGTCTGCTGGTGAGCCACCCTGGGAGTTGACTAGTAGTGTTAAAATAACACAGGATGGTGAGTAAGCAACATTCTCCAGGACAGTTTCCTTTACAGTGGGAGGAGTAGGAAATGCCTCCCATCTAAAGATAACCTTTTACTTCTCAGAAGGAGAATGCTTGAGAAACCTTAGCCAAGGGTTGTTTGGTGTTCCAGTTTCATGACATTACTGTCATAAAATACTCTGACCAAAACAACTCGAGGAAGGGAGGATTTGTTTTGCACTCCCAAGTGACACTGCATAATAGAGAGAAGTCGAGGCAAGAACCCAAAGCAGAAATTATAAAGTAATGCTGCTTGCAGACATATTCTCTGCCTCACTTTCTGGCCTTTGTTAGCCAGGTTTTTTTTTTTTATTTTTTAATGTATATACAACCTAGGAACACCTGCCTGGGGAGTGGTGCTGCCCACAGTGGGCCAGGGCCTTTGACATCAATTAAATCAATTAATAATCAAGATTATTCCCCACAGACATGCCCACGGACCAACCCCATCTAGGCAATTCCTCAACTGAGACTTCTCTAAGAACTCTCTAGGCTGTATCAAGTGATAATTAAGGCTAATTAGGACAGTTGGTGAGATGGGATTAGAGCAGAACTGAGGTGAGTAAAATGGAGAACTATGATGAGTCCCAGTGAAGCACTTCAGTGCCTACCAACAGGCTCCACTCTCATGCCGCAGGATGGGAAGCAAAACCCAGGTATCCGTTTCTCCATTCCATAGCCATCAATTCTTTAGGGGTATGGCTTTCTCTTCAGCTCTGTCAGTGGTGAGAACACATTGCTGACCTGCTAAAGCTGGCATACCTTCTTCCTTCCAATAGATGTTAATTTCATCCGCTGCTTTTGTAATAATTTTGTCCACTCCTGTTGTTTTGCTCCATGAACCATCTTTCTCAGAAGCACCTGGGCTTCCTATTGAACAGTGTAAATGGCTAAATCACACCCACCTAAGATTTCTTTCAGCAAAATCTGTGGTGTGAGCCCAGCTGTCCCTTGTGATAAATGTCCCATATGATTCTTTTGTATACTATAAGCTGAAATAATATGGGATCACCTAGTGGTGAAAGGCACAGTATGTAGACTCTGGTGCCAAAGTGCCTAGCTTTGAACTCTCCCTTAACTGCTTTTTAGCTATATTCTTAATGCAATTTATACCAACTCCCGGTTACTCTGTCTCTTCAACTATAAAAAGGAGACACTAACAATACCCGCACCTTGGTGTTGTGAGGATTTGATGAGCTGATATATACTTACAAAGACTTACAAAGCAGCCTAGGATGGGCTTAGTGTTTACTAAATGTTGAGTCACTGAAGCATAATATCACACCAAGTTGCTGCTGAGGGCAACAACTTGAGACTCAAAAGACAAGACCTTTGACCTCTTAACCATCTTTCCTAGATATTTCTTCATTTTAAATAACCTCCTTCATTATTTCCTCCCTTAATTAATGCTTCCATTGTTTCTAGCTTCTTGTTGTGTCCTAAAATGAAAGTTTCATCACTACAAGGAACGGCTTAGTTGGCACAGTTTGGAGCCATCAGTAATCCATCAGCTCTGCTTGTTTTGGGAGGAGGGGAGGATTTTTGCTTCCTGATTCCTAGATCAGAGAAATGTGAAGAGCTGATTGTTAGGAGTGAAAGTGAGCAACCTCATGCTGGGTTCTCAAATACTACAGGTTGAGCATCCTTAGTCCAAAAATCCAAAATCCAAATTGCTCTGAAATCCAAAGCTTTGGAAGCATCAACATGGTGTTCAAAGGGTTTTCGATCAAGAACACTTTTCACTGGAGATTTTCAGATCAGAGATGTTCAACTGCCAACATCTATGTAGATTTTTTAAAAGTCCCAATGACTTGGATTCTCAAGCATTTTTGATATGGAGGTTTGCCTGTGCTAAATCCAGGAATAGTGTAACCTGCATGCTTTGTGAATGCGCTCTATCAGCCATTGCAAAAATCAGAGCCCCTCTGATTCACAAATGTCTCCCAATGCAAAACATGAGTTAATATAGGAGTAGATACCTGTCACTGGCAGAGGGGGGCAGTCCTTGTGGTTAACAGGTTGTGGAGGCACAGGCCACTTTCAAAGACAACTTTTCAGGATGTGGTCACTGCTGATTAAATTACAGATCAGCCCCTGCTGAGTCTCCTAAGCATCTTGGCCTTTCAAACTCAAATGCTCTTTTAATCTCTTGTCACCATGAGCTGGTATTTCCTCAGGGCAGTTTGAGTTCTTCTCGGTGAGAACCAGTGAGCTGCCAACTGTAATGAGAAAGCTTCAGCTTCTCAGTATTTCAAAAAGGCAATGGTGGGCTTTAATGTCTGGAGCCATTGATTTGAGAAAATCTTCTAAGCAGGATCAGTCGCTAAAAGAAGGGTTATCCTTGATCAGCATGAATAACCTTTGGGAAGTTTTTAGGGGTCTTGTAGGGAGGCTGCAAGTTGAAGTGCGGTTTGTTAAGCACCTGACTTTCTGTTTAGAAAGCAACAATAAAGAGAAAGGGCAGCATCTCTGCTATCTGTGTGAGCAAGCATTACAACAAAGATGTACTCCTTTTATTCAGAACATGAACTTAAGTTGTTCTCTTGCCTGAGGAGCAAAATTATACAAAAATTCAGAGACCCTATTGGGAGATCATTGGTCACTGATAAGCATATTGCTATGTAAACATGAATAATTAAAATGCCCAGAATGGCAGTGCTTTACAAAGCACTTCCACATTCATTTGTCATGGATTCTTTGTATGTAAATGAGAAATACTCTGAAAGTGTGAACATAACCAGAGTATGTGGCAGTTTTTAATTATTTCTTTTATCTTTGAAATTATAATAGAATTATATCATTTTCCCATTCTCTTTCTTCCCTCCAAACTTTCTCATAGACACCTTCTTGCTCTCAAATTCATAGCCCCTTTTTTCATTAATTGTTGTATAATCCATATATATTTCTAAATGCATAAATGCAACCTTCTCAGACTGTATAATGTTACTTGTAGGTATATTTTTAAGACTGACCATTTGGTACTGGATAACCAATTGGTGTGTTCTTCCTTGGCAAAGAGTGTTTCTCCCTCTGTCTTTTTGAGTGGTACTGTTAATCTTCTTTTTCCCCTGATCTGATCATTTGATGCAGGTTTAACCATGCTTTCTGGTTTAGTACAAGGATGTATCAATTGACCTCCCCAGGGATATGCAGTTTGTCCTTAGGATATGTAGAAGATTGGTTCCAAGATCTTTATTAGATACTAAAAGCTTCATGTACTCAATTCCTTATATAAACCATTCTCATATAATGTACTCATACATTTGAATACATTTTATGTTGTCATGCCCAACAAAATATATAAATGTCACATGAATTATTGTGATACTGTATTTGTTATAGGTAATAATATCAAGAAGGCTTTAGATATGATTATAGATATAGATATTCAATATGACTGAACTACCATGGGGCTAACTACAAGGTGAGTGTCAATAATTATGTATTTTTTTTCTAACATTTTCACTCTACAGTAGTTTGACTCCATGGGTACAAAATCTTCTGATTTAAATAAAAGTTACATAGATTTAAATAAAGGACTGAGTTTGGCCTGACAGTGGTGGTATATACCTGTTTGTGCTCCAACACTCCATAATGGCCTGAAGATTGTGTCTCCTGATGCCTCATGAAGATGAGTTAGCTCTGTTATCTCTGCTAAAGATAAAGAAAATAACGTAATATGTTATTTATGTAATCTGTTATTGCTATAATAACGTAATATGTTAATATGTAATCTCAAGACAGATTGGAACAGCTATAGATATCTGCAAGGCTACACAAATGTGAACACAGTAGCAAATTACAAATAGCCATTGCCGGGATTGACTGTGAGGCTGGATTCAGCCGATCCGCAGATACATCTAGGCAGTAAGGCTTGCATTATTATTTTAACCTTTCATAATTCGCCCAATTTTGACATTTATGTGAAAGTTTAATTTACATGCATATTCAGAGAGTGTCAGAGTTGAGAGAGAAGGAAAATGAAATGTTTACTGACACAAATAGATTGAGGACGATGTATTCGAAGACACTCATGTACTTGGCAAGATTTTTTAAACTTACCAGATGTTTGGATTTGTAGAAACTCATTCCCCGATGCTCCCTCACCCTCAACTTTTAGATCTCCCAGTGGCTGAAAATCACCCATTTTTAGAAGCTCTGCTATTTTTATCTGATAGTCATTTCTCACACTCCAGATGGCCTCAGAGTTACTAGTATGATCTCCTAGAGGCCAAAGGGCTTCAGCTCTTGGAGAAACTTCAAGTATGGCCTGTAGTTATCCAGAACATTGGCCTACTCATTTTCTTCAGGTTGAGTAGGCAGAGATAATAAATTAATGGCTTAGTATATGAAATACTATTCTCTTTGTGGTTATGACTCTCAGCTTCAACAAACTAATTTCAGATTTTATCTGGAGCACCAGTAATCACACAGGACAAGAGAAATTACAAAATGTAATCTGATAAGGCTTAACACAATTATTAGGCTAAACTTTAAGTCAGAGACAGAATCACAAGGACTTAATGCCTACTCACCCTTTTGCTAAATTCTCAAAAAACAAATCATCTGATTTACTATTATTTATTTATTATATTGTGACAGTCTCACTGTATAGCCCTGGCTATAATTATTGATGTAATTTTATAATTGCCATTCCCAGCGGCCTTGATTTGGAGAAAGAGTAATGCTGCAGAGAAAGGGTGGATGGGGTGGGCAACTCAGTCTATGCTGTGGTTTTGCAACACATGTGAGCAGAATGAAGGTGTAAATATAACCTGCATTTGAATGGCCAGTTCAGCTACTCAGTAGCCCAATGTTCTTTTATGAGTTACTCCACTCTCTGAGCTTCAATTTATCACAGAAAAACAAATGTCTCAAGTAGTATCATCTTGTTGGATTGTGGCAATGAGTAATTTTATGCAAAGCGATGTGATCTTTCCAGACTTCCAAGTCACCCATGACTCAATCAGTAGATTGAGCCGGTTGTGATTTCTGTTGCTAATTTAGTTTAAATTATTTCATTTGATTTTTTGAAAGTATAATAAAATTGCATCACCCCCCCCACACACACACACACTTTTCTTCCCTCCCTCCAAACATTCCTATATATTTCTCTTGCTCTCTTTCAACTTCATGGCATCTTTTTTCATTGTCGTAACATGCATATATGTATTTGTGTATATATTTACATTCCTAACAGCAACCTGATTAGTCTGCATGAAGTTACTTGTATATATGCTCTCAAGGCCAACATTTGGTATTAGATAACTAGTTGTGTGCTCTTCCTTGAGGAAGACTCTTTCTCCCACTCTCAGCATTCCATACTTGCCTGTAGTTCTTGGTGTAGGATGGCAGCCTCATGGACTTCCCCCTGCCCACAGTATCATGTCTATTGTTGTTGTCCTTGTTCAGCTTATGTTGATGCAGTCATGTTAGTGAGACTTTAATGGGTGTTGCTTCCCACTAAGTGGAGAGCATCTCAGTCAACCACAATTAATCAAAATGCAGAAGTGCAGAGCCCAGTTCCAACTGAAGCATCTTCAATATAGCTCTAGAACCTGGGACTCAACAACCACTGGGGGTAATAGGGGGCAGAAAGATTATAAAAGCCAGAGGATTGGGGGTGTTACTCTGACAGTGTGTGTCTCCTAGGCTTTTTTGTTGCTGATTTTATTGCTTTGCCTTTTACTGTGACCTTAAAAGACAAAAAGTATTCATTAAGGCATTCTACTTTACATGAAAGGCAGCTAATGTTAAAAAGAAGGCAATCCGTTGATGCCAGTCAGGTCCGGAGGATAGAAAGAAAACCTTTCACTGCAGAGAAGAGGAAAGGATCTGGAGCCAGATCTGCATCTCGACCCTGCCACCTGCCAGTGTCTGTGTATACCCAGGAAGTTACTTAACATCTCTGTGTCTCAGATTCCCATCAAACCTGAAAGAAGCAAAGCAACAGCAGTCTACGTTATAGATTATTAAAGGAGAACAGGTATTAAAAATACCTAGGGCAGTGTCTAACAAGGGACGATGCTCCATAAATCAGGACCTGAGCTCAGCTCCACTATGCCAGCATTGTCCTCTCCACCTCACTGCTCCGTTGAAGCTTCTCTGGGTAGCATTCTGTATGAGAGACAATGTCTCCAGGAGTCTAGGAGAACAGGGCTGGCACTGTTCTCTATCAGGGATTATTCAAGTATATAAACATCTACATTACAGACACAGGCCTGGTAACTTTTGTGCTCCCGAGGACATTGCAACTCTTCAGAGCTTGTACAAACACCAAATCTGAAAAATTTTCCCTGGAGATCAGGTGTCTGGGGTAGTATAGTATAGGAAGGAACTAGAGCAAGCTTTCCTAAGCAGGAAGACTGAGCCGATAAATTACACAAATATTATTATACTCCAACAGCATAGCATTGACAGAAGGCTATACAAATGGAAATGGGAACAAATAATATATAACTTGTTTTTGGGGCCTGGGGAGATGGCTTGCAACACAAATGTGAGCATTAAAATTTATATGCTCAGCACTCATACAATTGCCAGGCAGCCATGGTGGCTTTCCCAACGCTAACATATAGGAGGTTGAGACAGGGTATCCTCAGAGCAAGATAACTGGGTAGATAAGCCAAATCAGTGAAGCAAGAGACCTTGCCTCAACATATAAGGCAGAGAATGATGGCCAAAACAGCCAGCATCCAACTCTGGCCTCCTCATGGATGTGCACATATATTCATATGCACCCCACCCAAGTGCACACACATATTAATATTGATATACATATACTATATATGAATGTACATGCTAAATAAAGAAATATTTCTAGCATTATTTAGCCACTTTATATCACTGTGATAAAGTACCATGACCAAAAGCAACTTAGGGAAGAAAGGGTTTCTTTCCTATTACAGTTCCACATCACAATTCATCATCAAGGAAGTCATAGCAGGAACTTAAGGCAGGAAGTGCAGCCGAGACCTTCTTACACAATCCTGTACTACCTACCTGAGGTATCACTACCCACACAGGCCTGGGCTCTCACACATCAATTACTGTTCAAGAAAATGCCTCACAGAGTTAGCTGTAGAGCAGCCCAATGGGAGCCTTCCATCAGTCGAGGCTCCCTCTTTCCAAATCACACTGACTTGTGTAAAGTTGACAAAAACAAACAAACACACACACACAAAAAAAATCTGGCCAACATGGGCATTAGACATCTGTTACATGGGATATCAATGGCAATGGCCCCTGGTATATTTTAACAATCAAATTGTAGACAACATACTAATGAAAGTAATTTAGAAAACACTAAAGCAAGTTTATAATGTAATCTATTAGAGATAAAACCCAAATCAATAAAGCTAATCATATAAAAATTTACCAATATAACAAAATACCAAAAGAATGGAAAATAGCCAAATTACAGAATGGAAAAAACAAGTTTATAGTATATGACAAGAGTTCATAGCTCTACAAGGCAAATGACAGCTAAAAACTGATATAAAAACTAGATGACCTAGAAAAAAATGTGTAGGACAGGATCAGAAGAGAATTGGAAATAGTCACTGAAGGTATGAGAACATACTTATCTTCAGTAGCAGCTAGAGGATGCAAATTAAATCAGTGAGGTTCCATTTTTACTATCTGTTTACCAAAAATAAACGGTGACTAGCATTCACAGAGGGCTCTGGAGATGGTGAGGAAATGGACACACCATTTTTTGAGTGTGGAGCCTGAGTGTGGAGCCTGAGTGTGGAGTCACAGGTGAAGCCAGAGCTTTTGAGTGTACCCTGCCAGTATCCACTAAAAGACAGTGTGTGGGTACCTGACCGAACAATACTACCTTTCAGAATCTTTCCTACTGAAACGAAAGCACCACGGCATTGATTTGAATGCTGAAATAAGATGGACATAACCTGAAAGGCTTTCATGGAGGGAATGGCTGGGAAATGTAAAGACAGATGCTCCCGATCGCCTTAAATACGCGGAGCAGCTCTATTAGCGTCCGTGTAGAGCAACACGGAAGGAGTAATGTTGCTCGAGACAAGGAAAATCTTTTAGAATTTGTGTGTGCATTTGGGCGTGTGGATACAAGCACAGTGAATAAGATGAATGGCTCTTGCCTTGCCTCCCATGCCCACCCATCCCCACCCATCCCACCCATGCCATCACTACTAACGGAAGATGATCGCCTGTCATTTTCTACTGATTTTTTCCTGCAGCTTCTCATATGCAGAACTTCGACTTTTTAAAAATTAAGTTAACATACAAATTAATGGTTTTGTTATGGAAATTCTAATCATATATGCAATTAGACTTTGTTCTTATTCGGTGCCATCCCACAGAGCCCTTCTATGCCCTGCTCTGTCCACATCCTCTTCCCCAAGGCAGGGCCCTCTTCTAACTTCATGTCACATATATTCCATTACTGTATCTTTCTCACCTTCTTCTTCCTTCACAATCTTTCCCTCCCCTTTCAGAATTCCCTATCTGCTCATCATGGGTGGGGAATGTAGTTCAGTAATAGAGCATTTTCCTGATATGTGTGAGGCCCTCAGTTAAATATCCAGTACCTAAAAAAAAATATATAATAAAATAAACGATCTCAAAAGAGCCATTTCACCTCTTAGAATCACACTCATTTCATATAAAATAATTATAGCATCCTTTCATAGAATTTGGGGAAGGATTATGCAAGATACTTCACAGTTCTAGCACAAAACTAATTAAATGGTGTTTGACCAGTAGGTGAGAGCTTCCTCTCCCTTTGTTTCTCAACGATGCAGGTCTGTTACTACCCTGGAATCAAGCACCAACAGGAGGTGGAAACGGCTGTGTGAACATACACTCTGACAACTTGCACATGCCAAACTGAGAGGATGTTTCCTCTGGAAATAAAATCATGGATGGCCCATATCATTGCTCCCTCTCTCCATCTGTCCAGACATTGAAGACTAGATGCCTCGTGGAAACTATGACATCAAGGGGTCAGTCTATTTCCTAGACTCCCCACAGAACTGCCTTTGAAATCACACTGGGTTAAAGGGGCATCTGAAAGCTGCTGCTTCTTGCCCTCCTGTCTTGATTTTTAACCATGTTTCTCTCTACCCCAGGAACACTACGAAAGTAGGATGGTATCAATGCGCTGATTTCCCAATATCCCTTCTCTTAGCACCCCCTTCCAGCTGTTCCTATTTAGTTGCTATAGATACAGTAGTGTGCTGGACCTTTTTATTGACACACTCTTAGTCTTCGCAATGAGTCTGTGAAGTAGCTACCATCCTGTTGTAGAGACTGAGAAATTAAGGCTTTAGAAATTTAGCCATGTACTCCCAGTTCCATTGTGAGGCCATAGCTCATCTTTCTCCGCTGTAGTAATAAGTCTCTAAAGTTGGGGGAATCAGAAGATCCCATGCTTTAGATGCTGGCAGTTGAAAGGTATTCTGTTCCAGTGGCACTCCGTGTCCGCTGTTAGTACTACTGTGTTTCTCTAAGAAAATGCACCACTGTTTTAACTAGTTCTGAGACGTTTAGGTCTTACATCAAATCCCTCTAGAAGTAAAGCATAGTCTAGTACTGGGAAAAGAGTTTGAATTGCTTTGCTCCCCTCTCTGTATCTTTGGAAAACAATAATTATATTGATTTTTTTGAGAATCTTATACGCTGTGTCTTAAACACATTCACTCTCCCTCCACCGACTCCTCTAATAACCACCTTCTCCATACTCTCCCCACTTCACACCGAACTTTGTTTATTTTTATTTTAAATTTTTTATGAATTTTACATACCAACCACAGTTCCCTCTCCATCCCCTCGTCCCACTATGCCCACCTCCATCCAACTCACCCCACATCCACTCCTCAGGAAGAATAAGGCCTCCCATGAGGAGGAGTCAACAAAGCCTGGCTCATTAATTTGAGTCGGGACTAAGCCCCTCCTCGCTGCATCAAGGCTGAGCAAGGCATTCAACCATAGGAATGGGCTCCCAAAACCTAACTCATGCATGTAGGTCCTGGTTCTGCTGCCAGGGGCCCCTCAAACAGACCCAGCTATAAAACTGTCGCTCTGATATATGGGTACAGTAACAACATAATAACACATTAGGAGTCATTTTAATACTATATCTATTTCACAGAATAATAGAATTGAGTTCTCCCATGTGACCTATAACCAACCCAATCACAGGTTCTTTGCCGCTATAATAGTGCCAGGTATGGGTTACATCTCATGGAGCAAGCCTTAGATCCAATTAGAAAGTGGTGACAGCTCCCATAACATCCATGCCACACTGCACCAATGGATATACTGTGTCAGGCAATTTGTTGTAGCTTTCACGGCCCACAGCTGGCTGAATTTAATTATGACTTTCCTAAAGAACTATAGTAGTGAAAACAGCATGGTACTAGCCTTAAAAAGCAGACACACTGATCAGTGAGATAGAATAAAAATGGAGGTCCACACATCTATAGCCACGTAATTTTTGACAAAGAAACCAAGAATACACAGTAGAGAAAAGGCAGCATCTTCAATGAATCGTTCTGGTGAAACTGGATAGCTGCATAGAGAAGAAAGAAACCACGAGAGCTTTAACTCTCACCCTACACAAAACTCAACTTCGAATGGATCAAGGACCTCAACATAAGACCTGATACACTGAATCTGATGGAGGAGAAAGAAGAAAATAGGCTTGAACTTAAAGACAAAGGAAAGGTTTTTCTCACAATGTGGCTTAGGCATTAAGACCAACAAATGGCAGATGTGACCTTATGAGACAAAGAGTATTCTGTACAGGCAAGGACACAGAAAATTAGTATCCAGACTATACAAAGAGCACAAAAAAACTAGACACCAACAAAAAATTAAAATGCAACATGGAATTTTCAAAGATGAAACACAAATGACTGGGTAATATTTTATGTTCAGCATCCTTAGCCATCAGGGAAATTAAGAAATTAAGCTAAAAGCACTTTGAGATTTCATTTTTGCCTCAAACAGAATGACCAAAATCAAAGGAACGAATGTCAACAGATGCTGGCGTGGATGTGGTGACAGAGTAATACTCATTCACAGCTAGTGGGACTGCAAACTAGGCCCACTACGACAGAAATTTGTGTGAAGGTTCTTCAAAAAACCGGAAGTAACTCTACCATATAGTGCAGCTGTAGTACTCTTTGAATATACCCAAAGAACTGTGTATTTAACTACAGCAGTATTTTCTCATCCATATTTATTGCTGCTCTAGTCTCAACAGCCAGAAATGAAAATAACTAGATGTCCTACCTTCCAATGAATGAATAATGAAAATATGATACATTTGGTCAAAGGAATATTATTTAGCTGTTAAGAAGAATGAAATTATTAAATCACAGGTAAATTGATGTAGCTAGACACAATCATTCTGAGTGGGGTAACTCAGGCCCAGAAAGTCAAATGTCATGTGTCTCCAATCATTTCTAGATGCTCACTTTGAATCTTCAGGTGTTGTGCATTCTAATTGGAATACCCATTAGAGGTCATGAGTTTAGTAAATGGCCATTCAGTGGAGGGGCTTTCATTAGAAAAGAGACAGAACACAGTGTTATAAAGACTTAAAGGAAAGCAGTGGAATAGGAGTTAGATTGGGCAGTAGCTGAGAGAAGATGGTGGAGGAGAGACTATAGGAAAGATAACTAATACTAAAGGCTTTGAAAAACAGACTTATGGAAACCTAATACTATAGAAGTTCCTAAAAATACACGCATATTATATATAAAGAGATTTAATAGAATTATGGGACATAATAGAGTTATAGGGCTCAATACCCCAAGTAGATACCTCCTGCTAAAAAAAATAAAAACCCCAAGAGTGGATTACGTTTTTTCAAGTTGTTGGCCACTGGGGCAAGTCAGACACCTAGGCATTACAGGCTGTTTCCATTACTCTTGGCTATCCTCCAGAATTTAATGGTAAGACATTGTTGCTAGACTTCACATAATTCAATCACAGAACACAGAGAAACCAAGATGGCTATATTCCATCTACTAGAAGGTGTTATGTGTGTTAATAGAGGAGAAAAGTCATCCTGCTTCTGTATTTAAGCTTTAATGTGCACACACCTCCATTATAATACCTACTGTGTTTTATTGTGACTATTTACTAGCTTGTCTGTCTTTCCATCCAAGTGAGGGCATTTGATTTATCTTTCCATCCTTGGTTCATTAGGAATGGTTCATTAATTTCTTTAATGAATGCACAAATTAATGATTATGTGTTAAATAGGATATATGCAACTCCCCTGGGATGCCCAAGTGAGAGAGTGTTGAGCTCCCATGTACCATGAATCTGGAGTCTAAACTACAGAAAAAGAAGCCAGCAGCAGAGGGATTGTTTCCAGGGCCAATTCCATCCATGAAATAAATCTGCAATCAGAAAGGGGGCAAAGGCTTGAAGCAATGGGTATTTTAACCATACTCATTAATAACAACTCAAAGCAGAGATTTATTAAAGTTGAAAACCACAGAAGGGAAAAAATCAACACTGGTGAGAGGAAGAGCGGGGGAGAGATATGAGTTCTTATTTTAAAAGTATCTGTACATTTTGTAACCATGAAGTAAGGATAGCTGTTGAGGTGGAAGACTTTATTTGTGGGACTGAACTCATCATAAATATGTTTTGTGCCAGTAGTAGTCATTTTCCAAAATTATATTTGCTTTCCTTTGGCCAGGAAGTTAGGGGCTTATCTTATGACTTGAAAAAAAATATTGCCTCAGCTAAGTCTCTTTCTTGCTTCAAATACAAGTTGTGCTTTGTAAAGCACTGTCTTAATCTGAAGAAAATGCTATTTTATTGGCACATATGTTGAAGATAATTGTTTATAAAGCATTCAGTTATTTCTGCCTTTGAGATAGAACTTAGATATACCCACATGATAACATTCAATGAACAACAACAACAAAAAAAACTATGTCCCCAGCTGTTGCCTGTGACCGGGTTTTTTCCTTCTCACACTACCCCAGTGGTAATTATCCTTCTCTTGGCTTTGTCCTAGCCAAAGCAGATCTGTGCCTTTCACTCATAAATCAGTCCATGACAATTCACTCCCTAATCTAAACTCTTGGTGATTTCCTGTCATATAAAATTAAGATGTAAACCCCTTAGTAGGACTTGAAGAGTCCCCAGACACCTGTTCTTCAAACCAAACCAGCCCTGTACTGCCCGTCCTTTCTTTTTATCTGGTCAACCAAGTTCAAGTCACATGGATTTCTCTGCTCCTTGAATACATTATGCTCTCTACAACCCTTGTTCCCATCTGCCTTGAACACTGTCCTCTCTTAAATTCTTCTGAAACAATATCCCAGTTTTTCAAAGGTCTAGTATATATCATTTCCAAAGTAACCATCCTTGGCCATTTTGCTTATTAGAATATGTCTCCCATTCCAGTTTTATTCCATATATAGCTCATTGCCACTTTAATTGATCCTTAATTTAATAACATAGGTAAGCACATCAAAATGTATCATGTATATTCCCTACTATACCAAAGGATTCCTGATAACAGAAGCTAAACTTATTTCATCCACTCCCAACAAGTCACTGTGTAGCACCTAGTAGGTCTTCAGCGAATATTTGCTCAGTGAATTCTCAGTATCAAGTCTAATATCTGAAATGCCATAGAGTTGCATTCAACAGTTTTGAATTCACTTTATCTTGGATCCATAAGGTTTAACAAGTACTTGGAATGGTACTGGTTAATTCCAGATGTCTAACACTCTGCCTGTAATAGCATCACCTCTACAAATTCTGATGGCTCAGGACAAATCAATAGGCAGGATGGCATGGATTTGGAGTATCCTCTTCAAGATGCAAATGCCATCAAGGCAAGTTTTAACTTTCAGTATCAGAGTGAATTCTGCTGATCTCATGCTCTCTGGATTGACCTCTGTTTTGAAAAGATATTCGATATGTTTTTGTGGGGGTTGTCAAATGACATTAACAGATTAAGCTGGATCTTTATTGTCTCAGTGATTTGAACAGATGTAGATAGATTTTGCCTTGGTCTTGCCAAGGTTCCTGATTTAAACATTTGAAATCTGAGCAACTCCACATTTTCCACAGCTCACTGCACAGCGAGTCAAGAGACCATTGGGGGTTTGTAGTTCATGGAAAGAATGACAGCATTGCCAAGGGGAAAATATTTTGGCAAGATAAATGAATAGTTGTGATGCAGCAGTTAAATTCCTCTGTTTAGTCTCTGTGAAAAATAATTTGCAAAGATATTCAGATCTGTTGTGTGTTCTAGTTTATATGTAAATTAGAAAAGTGTGTGAAAGAGATGCCAAGGATGATGGAATTCCAATGTTTTCAGACTAGCTGACTATTAATTAATTAAAATGGTTCTCACTCAATTTCATTTATTTTCCTCACAATAAATTTTGTTGGTCAAGCTAGAAAAAGGCTGCATTAGCAGATAAGTCATTATCCATTTTATTCAAGAGGAAAGTTTAAAATTTGATTTATTGAAATAGCCATAGTGACTAAGTGATGCAGGATGTCCTTCTTTATATGTGTTGCTTTTATTGGCTAATGAATAAAACTTCTTTGGCCTATGGTGGGGCAGAATATAGCCAGGCTGGAAGAGATATAGAGAGAGACTAGGCAGAGTCAGGGAGATGCCATGTAGCTGCCAAAGGAAAAGGATATGGTGGAACTTTAGGAACCTTATGGGTAGGCCACAGCCTTGTGGCAGTACACAGATTGATAGAAATGGGTTAATTTAAGATGTAAGAGCTAGCTAGAAATACACTAGAGTCACTGGCCAAATATAATTAATGTAGTTTCTGTGTTATTATTTGGGTCTGGGCGACTGGGAACAAAAGATTAGTCTCCTTCTACAACTAAGAGTAAAAAAATTCAACAGGATTTCCAAATTTGAAAAATAGGAGCAATACCTCACATTCTACTACTACTCCTCTGCTTCTGAAGGTGACTCGGGGTGCCTGTAATCCTGAAGGGTGCTGCTATGGAGATTGTCTACAACTGTGGCCAGAACTTAGCACTCTGTATAAACCCAAATCCTGTGTCCTAGCTCGTAGATGTGAAGTAGTTCTAACCACCTAAAACAAGTCAGTTCAGTTCATTCTGAAACTTCACTGAGCAAGCATTCTTTGTCCTCCCAATCCTCCAAGACTTTATTCTAAAATATTTCCCTTGCATAGCTTTTGGAGATCTCTTCCTTGTCCATCTGTCACTCAAGGTCCCTAGGGTGGCTTCCACACTTTAATTCTTCCTCCCCATTCACACTGATTCTAGTAGCAAGCATGAACTTTTCCCTCTATGGGGATCAAAATCTGGTCCAAGAGTTGCCTAACTGGAGTAGCCTAAACTTTCATTTTTAGTGTGTGTGTGTGTGTGTGTGTGTGTGTGTGTGTGTGAGAGAGAGAGAGAGAGAGAGAGAGAGACAGAGAGAGAGAGAGACAGAGAGAGACAGACAGACAGACAGACAGAGACAGAGACAGAGAGAGACAGAGATAGAGATAGAGAGAGACAGAGAGACAAAGAGACACAAAGAGAGATTGTACATTTAAGTGCAGTGCCCATAGGAACCAGAAGAGGGTGTCCTTTGAATCCTTTCAACCTAGAATTACACACAGTTGTAAGCAACAAGGGTCCTGGAAACCAAAAACATGTCTTCTGCAAGAGCAGTGCTCTTAATCTCTGAGCCACCTTGCCAGGCTCTGGAGCAGCATTCTGCAGCAGTATCTTTCATTGCACCTTCCCAGGGCTCTGAAGAGGGAGCTCAAAATCATGCCACCTCCCCTGACCTCAACATTATTTTCTCCTCAATCCTTTTGTCTGTGGTATCTTGTCGTTGTTCGCTTGCTTTCAAATCCTGCCTTTATTTGACATAGCTGATTTTTGATGTAGTTTCATTTGGACTTTCGTCTTTGAAATTGGTTTAAACTGCCAAATAGACACTGATGTTATTCTTGATTGACCAACAGAGAAATGGAAGCACAAGTCTTGCAAAGGTCAGGGCAATAATGAACTCTGAGCCTCCCTGGGCATATTCCACTGCTTCTGACAGAGCCTCATAGAGAGAAATATTTTTGAGGAGTGGACCTTTTGTGGCAATTGGAGTTTTCGAAGCTGATTCTGGTCTTTTCTCTGTACTTTCTGGCCTCTGCTTGACAGTAAGTATGGCTGCAGGTAGAGTACTTTACCCTCTGATCTGCGGCTTCCATGCCATGGATGCACTGAGGTAAAATGAGCTCTAGGTGCTTCTAATTCTGAAAAAAATAAAGTATGGTTGATTTAAAAACCAGTCATTCAGTTGTGAGTAAACTCAGTACCCTTTGAGGTGCTGAGCCGACGAGGGACATAATGAGCAAAGGACACTGTTTCTTAGTTATTCTCTGGTTCCTAAGCAGGTGGTTAGAATGAGAAGCAGGGGCCTTGATGGTGAAGAGGGGATATAAAACCCTGAAACTGTCATAAAGAATTCCATGCCCAGTAAAAGCAAAGGCAGATGTTCACATAAAGTTTTTGCTGTTTGTGTTTTTTGTGGGGGGACTTTTTGGATATGAAGTTTATTAGCAAGGCATGGCAGCATCTGCTCACCGATAGTGTCACACAAAGGTAGCTTACACACTGTTTATGGGGTTAGAATTATTTTTGTTAATGATTTTCATGGGAGAAGATGAAATGCAATGTGCACCAGCTGTAACTGTGTTTATCATGCAGCTGCCTTACAGAGAACACACACGCACACATCCCATAGATAGATTATCTTGATTATCAAAGAGTATATAAACTGGAGTAACCGCAGATATCAGGAAGGTGAAAAGGGAGACGATGATGGGGACCTCTAAAAAAGAGAATAGCGGGATACAGGTTTCTGAATAGAGAAATGGAAAAAGAAGCCTTTGATTTAGAAGGGAAAGAGATAAATGATACTAAGTATGTCTGAAAAAGCTATAGGGAGTCATATTGTTTTATGTTTATTTAAAATTGTATGTAATGAATATAAATGTGTGTATACACACATATGTATGTTCTACATCTCTTTCTTCCTCTCTCTCACCTCTCTCTCTCTTTCTGTCTCTCTCTCTCTCTCTCTCTCTCTCTCTCTCGTGTGTGTGTGTGTGTGTGTGTGTGTGTGTATGAAGTTGTGCTATTTGAGGAAATAATGCTTCCCCCAAAAGCCATAGACTATCTTGCAGAAATCGCTGCCAGCTATGAGAAAACTCTTTTCAAGTTGTTAAGGAATTCCAAGAGACACCCAAAACAATATGTTATTGCTGTTGCCCTTAGTTGCCTCCCAGAATTTGAAGATAAGACCCTGTTTCAGACACCATGGGCATAGGACCCAGAAAATTTGAGCTGGAAGAAATCTAGAAGCCACTCTCCTGGGGACTCTCTCTCTCTCATAGTATGTAAAGGTGCTATACAAGTTGTCAGGGGAGGGAAGTAATCAATAAACCCTACCTAAAGGTGACACCTATGAATGTCAACAATGACTGGTAGGCAAGACATCACTAAAGGAGCAATAGTAGCACTCATCCCTTTGCAGTAACCAGTAGCTGACTAGTTGGATGTAAGGCCCATAAAACAGGAGAAAAGTCTTGCCTGGTAACGCAAACCTATCCAGGGCTAGTGAGATCACAGATCTTAGAGAACAATCTACTACTGGCATTTTACTGAACCAAGGCAATTCCTAACGTCATTCTAGGTACTTATCCTTACACCCACAGAGAAATGTTGCTTTCATACAAGAAACTTCTCTTTGCAGCAGATGGAGACCATTACAAAAAGCCACAGCTGCCACAGCTGAACAACTAGTAGGAAACAACTGATGTTAGGTGCCCAGTCCCAAAGAACACAACCTCCACACCTAGTGTGCAGGGTACAGTAAGGATGAAAGGTACGTTTTTGTTGCAAAAACTTCGTTAGATATCTTAGTTTTGCTAGGATGTGGCATCTTGTAAACACATTAAGAAATTTTTGGTGATACCATAGTTCACACAATAAGAAATGGGGGCATCAAGGAAGCACAAGTCCATGAGGAAGTTTTCTTCTATTCTTATCCTTCTTCTCTTTCTTATTTTTCTCCCTCTGGCCATTGCTGCCATATTGAAAACTGCTCATGTTGAGGAAATCTACTCAAACTCCTTAACCTAAAGGGAACAGAGCCACCAGAGGCTCCTTGGAATGGATTAAGTCAAATTAGATATAAATCCCATCACATACTGGTGTTGAAGTATTTGTCTGGGAATCTGATTCTGCCCATTGTTGACTTGAGCTAATAAGGTCATCGAATTTATGGTTTGTGTGGGACTAAACATCCCATCAATTACAGTTCTTCAGAGTTATACAATTGTTTTATGTGTTTCCTTGTCTGCTCTCTGACTTTGGACTTTAGCCATTATGATACAAGCAGGCATGATGGCTGTGGTAAGTTAACATCTGCATTCAACCTGAGTTTGAGATGGCAAGCACATAAGAAGATTATGACATGATTGCAATGTTCATCAATAATCACTGTCTACGGCCACTCCTCTAAGGCAGAGCTGGGTGCACTTCATCAATAGTCTCATAGCGCCTTCCAATCAGTCTCAAGTTTTGGTTCACATTATTCTTATCCTTTTACTCTTTCCTTGAGATTCAGCCTAACCCGAGGCAAAACATCAAGGTAGGACCTCATTCCAAATACTGTGTGTCGATCAGTGGATGAATGACCAAACACTCACAGGGAAAAATGGGGGGTGCATGACTATGGTATATTCCCATTGGGGAATACTAATGAGATGGAAAATACCAAAGGTATAGTTTCTTCATAAATATAAACTTTGAGCGTTAACTATTTCTATTACTCCACTAACTGTTAAATACAAGGAAACAAGACTGGAAATCCTATTTTTAAAAAATTATACTAATAGGTATTTCTACTGCAACGCTGAAAGTGAGCTGACAGTTTTCCTTTGGATATCTGCACTCAGCCCTTGATGTAATTTTTTCCTGTCTCTCAAACAATCACGTTTTCCAGTTGCTGGAACATTAGGTTAATGACACAACGTTGAACCAAACACAGATAGAGTCAAGTTGCTAAGCTCCTGTCTAGTTTTGATTGGAGGGTCATAAAAATAAACCATTTTCTCAGTTTGGTCTTGACAACTCACAGAAAAACACCTTGTGTATGTCAAATGACACTTGCTTTGAAAAGCTTCAGATGCCTTCAAGATTGGACACCACCGATTCTCACATCATTTCCACCTAGGAGAGGAACAGAGCATCCACTCTGGAGTTGTTAAATACTTGGTGTACTTTGAACATGTTGCAAAGAGGATTTATGCCTTAAAAGACAATGTTAATACCAAAACATGAACACAATAAATGGGCTACAGGGTGTGCATGAAGTAAAGTAAGAAAACCTGACCTTCAGAGATCATGAAGATGATACTGGAGAATTGACCAAGATTGGGGTCTGGGAAAATACCATGGCAACACCTTGAGATGTCCTTGAGTCAGAATATTACTTGACATTCTTTGTTTACCACCTTTTAACTTGGGTTTCTTTTTAATATATTACTCCCCCCCCCCTACTTTTCCATCCAGCCTAATCCTACAATTTCATTTTACTCCTAGTTCCTTCTTTCTGGGGATTGGTGAACTCAGCTTGGAATCTCTGCTCTGTGGGGAAACGACAGTCACCCGTCAACATAGAGACCAGTCACATGATCTTCGATCCCTTTCTGACACCTCTGCGCATCAACACTGGAGGCAGGAAGGTAAGTCACAATGCCACAATGTTGCTTCCATGACTATGGGTGATGCTTATTGTCTAGGCTGGTCTTCTGGATCTTGGTTTCTTTGATGATCACAGACCCCAAGGGCACACCTGACAAATATAACTAAGTCCAACTAGTGCTTTTCCTCCTTCATAATCCCATGTGTCTCTCAAGTGTAGGACACCAGAAATTTGCTGGTGATCCTAACCATTCGTATCCTAAGAAGGTTGGAACTCAACATGGTTGACTCCCTTGCCTACCATGCTGGAAAATACTTCCTCTGAGATTTCTTCTCTTGGTCTTCATTTAGTTGGACTGAAGTAGAAGGAATTTATTTTAACAAAAGTAAAATTAGACGTTTATCATCCTGGGAGGGAAAACAAACAACAATCACCTGAGATGATTTATAAGAAAATCAATAATTAATCTTCCTAGGGGCATCTTGCTGGCTAAGAATCCTCCCTTCTGCCCAGAAATGCTGAGCTGTGCTTTGTGATTCCTATTCCAGACTCTGTCTTGCCCTCTCCTCCCTCCCGCAAGGAGCACATCCTTAATTTGTGAAGGGCATAGTGCCTTTGGGGGCTGCTCACTGAAAGAATCTGGTATTTCTCTTGCTGACTTGTTTCTATTTCACTGCCTTTTACTGTTGGCTAGAATGTTAGAGTTGGGGGAAATGCGCACACATAGAAAATTGTGTTTGAAGGTGATTTTGTTGTTGTGAATCCAAGAGAATGAAAAGTTACTTGTGTGCAAAAAAGTTAGGACTGAAATTATAGGTACTTGTTATTCCTGGCAGATTCTTCTCCACAACTGGATTGTTCAAGCTCTGCCCCTCTTCCTTCTCTGCAGTGTGTTACCCATTCACACCATTCTATTTGGATGTTCATTTTTACTCTTTCTGACATTTTGAAACATGTATTCTACCATGTCACTTACACACACACACACACACACACAATGATGACTCACCAAAAGCTTGTTAGCAACTGTACCAGGTTTTAAGAAGCATTGCTGGGGGCAGGAGTGGTACCTTTAGTGGGGGACATGCTTACAGTACCTGAAACTCCAGTGAATGGTAGGTGAGGCTAGCTAGAACCTAAGCTGGCTAGCTACCCAGTTTAACCAGAATGGCCAACTGCAGATTCAGTGAGAAACCTTGTCTCATAACCTAGAGTGGAATATGAAAGGCCTCTGGCCTCCACATTCACATCTTCAGGTTAGCACATTTATACACACAAACGCACACACACATCCATACACATGTTACACACACACACACACATATATATATGTATATATATACACACACACACATGAATATGCATCATGTTTCCAAGTAGAAATATATCAAGTCATTGCACATGAGATTGAGACTATTTAGCTTTTCAGTATTTGGATGCTCTTTCAAAAAGGACAATGGCACCGGGCTCTGATTCTTCTGCATGGACGGGCTCTGTGGGAGCCTTCTCAGCTTGGTCGATCACCTTCCTGGACCTGGGGGGAGTTGGGAGGACCTTGGTCTCAACATAGAGTAGGGAACCCTGATGGCTCCTTGGCCTGGAGAGGGAGGGAGGGGAGGTATGGGTGGAGGGGAGGGGAGGGAAGGGGGAGGAGGAGGGGAGGGAAGGGGGAGGAGGAGGGGAGGGAAGGGGGAGAAGGAGGGGAGGAGATGGAAATTTTTAAATATAAAAAAATAAAAATAAAAATAAATTATTTAGATCCGGGCTGTGGTGGCACACACCTTTAATCCCAGCACTCGGAGGCAGACGCAGGCAGATCTCTGTGAGTTCGAGGCCAGCTTGGTCTATAAGAACTAGTTCCAGGACAGGCTCCAAAGTTACAGAGAAACCATGTCTTGAAAAACAAACAAAAAAAATTGGAAATGATGGTTTGGTTTTTTGTTTTGTTTGTTTTGAACAAAACCATTCTAATTGGTCCAATGGCAATTATATTTTTATGAATTTTAAAATAATCTTGATACAGCTCACATATACAAATTGCTTTACAAAAACTGCTCATTTGAAGTCACAGACATGTTACTTTTCTGATTAGCATTTATAAGTGAGAGTTTCAGCTTAAGTAAACATTGAATTATCTTTTCTTTGTTGGAGAGGATGACAGGCGGCATCCTCTCCATTCATCCCAGGCAAACAGTAACATACACAAAAACACCTAAGACATGTTTGCTGCCTGGGTTTCATGAAAACCGAGGCCAGGTGCTTGTGGGTAGAGCAGAATATGTTGATGAAAGCAGACATCAAGTCCTGAAACTGGTGAAATGGACAATTTCCTAAGAGTTGTGGAGTGCTTAGTGTTTTAATTGTATAGCTCTTTCTCCTCCCAGGTTACATTCATTCAGATATTTTATCAGTTTGTTTATAACAAATGGACTTCTTTCACAGCATGTTCATTATTGGCATACAAAAAAAAAAAGCTTCTGATTTTTGTATCCTGACTTTGCTGAAAATGTTCATCAGATCTAAGAATTTTCTTTTGAAGTCTTTGGAGTCTTTTAAGTATAAGATGATATCATACACAAATAAAGATATGTTAGTTTTATTTAATTATTTCCAATGTATTTCCTTCATACCTTATTGCTCTAGCAGAGATTCTAACCACAATATTGAAGAAGTAGACACCTTTGGCTCATCCTTGATATAAAACAAAGTGTTTTTAGTATTTCTACAGAGTCCAATGTTGGCTATGCATTTGTTGTATAAAATGTATAAGAAGGGAATACAGGGGCACATCAGAAGAGGAAAGAAAACACTGTGTTTTCTCTCATGTGCAGAGTCTAGACATTGTACACACATATTATATATATATGTACACACACACACATATATATATACATATATATACATACATATATATACATACATATATATACATATATATATATACATATATGTATATATATATGTATATATATATATGGGGAGATATTTAGTAAAGGAAGGGGTCCAGTGGGGTGGGTGAGAGGAGTAAGAGTGGTCAATAAAAGCATGAGCATGATCAATTGACAATGATTTACATACATGAACATGTCATAATGAAACCCATTATTTTGTATGCTAATGAAAATACTATTTTTAAAAGGTAGGACAATGTTGCAGTATATGTTCAAAGTGATTTTAAGTAAAGTATGCATTGGGAGTAGAATGGGATAATGGCAAATTGGCACAGAATCAATGCAGATTCCTCCTTTTGTTGTGTCATCTTAGAAGGAAGCGTTGATATAAAACAAAGAAAGAGCCATTTCCTTCTAATGCATTGGGAAAAAAGAAATCTGTTTCTCATATATTAGAATATTTTTGTTGATTTGGGCCTTTTGTTTGTTTTTCAGGAAAAAAAAATTTTTATCATTTTCAGTTCAGTACATTGTACCTGTTCCAAATCAATTTGCAAAGGCATCAGAGTTTGTGATTTTGGAAACATTTGCTCTGACAATGAAAATATTTATATCTGGCATTATTTGTGTTGTCAGGGGTTTGACGAGCTCAGAGCTGGCTGGTGGTGCCCTTTATATTTATGTAAGGCAGGAAATAAAATATACACGGAGGCAGGAGATGAAAAGCCCGAACTTGACAGACAATAGCCAAATCACGTCTCAAGCTTTGGAAAGCTGGTGTTTAATGACTTGTTTTGGAAGTAAGGATTCAGAACACTGCTCTGATTTTAGACTTTTGCCTTAAAGAAATGTCCAGTTCCAAAGGGTTTGAAAATCGCCCTGTTAGGTGAGATGTTTTGTAGAATTGGGAGAAGGTGCCACATTTTCAAACCTGAGATCAGTTAGATGTCAGGAGGTTAAATGCACCACAGTAAGTGTGTTTCATGTCACATTTTTATCTGTGAACATTATTCCTTCTGGCATTTAAATGTATCTTTTTTTGCACAAAACCATGAAACAGCTCTGCCAAGGCCCCGGCTTGTCTTTTTATGTTTATTTTACTATATCTGATTTAACCCAGAGCTTGGATGAGGGGGATAAGGGATTTTATTAATATAGGCAAGAACTGAAACCAACCCCAAGATAAGAACAACCAGGACCAATAATGATTAGATGAGAACCAAAATGTTCTGTAACTTGAATATCATAGAGAAATTCTGCTTATATATGTTAATACATGTATGTACATGTTCATGTTGGTGCATACACATGTGTGTACATGTGTGCATTGTGCATGTATCCACATGCTTGTTCAGGCCAGAGGACAATCTAGGTGTGGTTTCCCCCTGGAGATGCCCTTCTTTTATAAGACAGATTCCTACACTGGGCTGGAGCTGGCCAAGTAGGCTGGATGACTGGCAGACCTCATAGATCCACTTGTTTCTGTCTCCCCGGCACTGGATTACAAGCACACATCAGCACACTTGTTTTTTGTTATATAGTCCTGGGGACTGAATCCAGGCCCCTTTGTGTGTGCAATAAGCACTCTACTTACTGAGCTATCACCTCAGCTCCCGAGAATACTTTTTATTAAATAATAGTCATTTCCTTCACCTTTTTTTGAGTTGCCTATTCAATGATATTTCTTAAGCAATGCTTTTCTTCTCCTAGGAGGTAGTCTAAGATAATATGTAAGATTTTTAAAGATGAAACCAAAATAACTGCTGATTGTCTGCAAGTTGCAGGGAGCTGCTTGTTCGTCCTGGCCACCCAGAACCGAAATAATCACACAGAAACTGAATTAATTAAGTCACTGCTTGACCCATTAGCTCTAGCTTCTTATTGGCTAACTTTTACATATTAACTCAACCCATTTTTACTAATTTGTGTATCTCCATGTTGCTGTGGTTTACCAGCTAAAGTTTCCTCTGGCTCCTGTGGGGCTACATGGCTTCTCTCTGATTCTGTCTTCTTCTTCCCAGCTTTTGTTTAGTTTTCCCTGCCTGGCTCTGTTTCCCTATAGCTCTGCTATAGGCCCAAAGCAGTTCCTTTATTTACCAATGATATTTACAGCATACAGAGGGGAATTTCACATCACCTCCCGTTTTCTGTTTAAATAATAAGGAAGGTTTTAACTTTAACACAGCAAGATTACATACAGCAAAACAAGCATCAAACAAGAATTACAGTTACAATATGTTTATTTACTTTATCTTCTATCATAACTAAAGAAAACTATAACTATAATTTTTTCAATTCCATTAAAGATTCCAGAAGGATATAATATTACCTAAGTAAACAGGAAGTACATTGTAAGCAGCTTCCAAAACTCTGGAATTGACAGAGACATCTCGCTACCTGGACAGTCACCCAAAGTTCTTCTGTACCAATGGGGCATCCATCTTCAGCCTATAGACCCATAGTATCCAGCAGACTTTTCCATGAAGCAGGAAATTTCAAAGACAGTTCCGCCTATATTGGCAGTTTGTCAGCCACTTTCTTCTGTGTCCTGCAGAATGTCTAGCAGACTCTTTCAGGAAGCAGGAACCCCAAAGGATCTTCTCACCTTTAGGCAAGTTCAGCAGTCATTTCTCTGTGGGTCCTGCATCTCCAGTTCATCAAGCAGTCCAGGAAAGAACAGTTTCTTGTCCAAATGGCTAACCAAGGCTTCTATAAGAAGCCTCTTTGATGCTAATCTTCCTCTTGAAATAACTGGTGCTTCTAGGAGCAGATATGTCTGATAGTCATGAACAGTCCTAAGGTTTTTAAAACATTTTAAATGCCATATTTTGAAGGTCTCTGAAAGATTTGAAGAATGACTATCCATCTGAAATATATCTGTGTACATCTAGAAAATCTACCATGACTACAAGTTTGATTTTTATAGATGACTCTCATTTATCTATATTTCTTAATTATACATTACATTTTAAATGAGCTAGATAAACACAATATCTTAATCAAGATCAGAAATACATATGACAAAATTTACCTTAAATTTCTATCAATAAACAAGATCCATACCAATGCAAATCTTTATAGCACAACCCCCTTTAAATATAAACAAACATTTATAGACAATATTTGGGAATACCAAAATAATAACACAGAGGCTGTATTAATTAAATCACTGCTTGGCCCATTAGCTCAAGCTTCTTACTGGCTAACGCTTAAATACTAATTTAACCCATTTTATTAATTTGTGTATTGCAACATGGCTGTGGTCACTGGCCAAAGTTTTGTCTGTCTCCAGCATGGCTACATAGCTTCTCTCTGACCCTGCCTTCTTCCTTCCAGTATTCAGTTTGATTTTCCCCTTCTAGTTCTGTTTCCCTATAGCTCTGCTAAAGGCCCAAAGCAGTTCCTTTATTAACCAATGATATTCACAGCATACAGAGGGGAATTCCACATCATTTATTGGTATAGGAAATATCAGGTTCCAGTGGCCAGTTCAAAATCAAGGGTCACACAAATGGCTCTGACCAAATTCGGTGGATTACAAACAAAGCATAAACACTTGAGTATGAGACAGGGTCCTATAAGGAGGAAGGGACACTGATGAGGTTGAGAGTGACAAGACTATATTATATACATGTATGAAGTTATTGAAGAAAATTAATAAAGTACTTTTAGTATGATCCCCTTAAACTAGTTTTGAACTAATAAATCTATTCTATATAAAGTTACTAAATCAACTCATGAATTTTGAAATTTACTGGCATATTTTTCAAGACATCAAGTCCATTTTTTATAAATACAGTGGTTAGTTTTGCATCGTAGTAACCACTGTACTTATACGATTTAAGGGAGGAGAGATTTATTTTGACTCATAGTTGCGGGGAGTTTTCAGCCCACCATTAGAGTCTTCTTTTCAACTTGCCTTGTTCTGAGAAAGATGGGCTCTCAGCTTTTACTGCTTACTCTGGCTGGGAGGAACCTAGTGGGTCTGGTTTGTTTCAGGTACTTCCTGAAGCTCTTTTGAATTGTTTACCTTCCTGATTAAGGATCTTCCCTGTAGGATGGAATGTTTCATTCTCCAAGGAAACTGTTACACAACAATGTCACACACACACACACACACACACACACACACACATGCATGCATATGCACACACACACACACACACACACCAAAAAACAACAAACATCTAAGTATGATACTTGCAGCCATTGTAATTCAGCTGCATATCTTCTTTCTAAAGGCATATCCTGCATATGCTTTCTGTGTATCTCTTGTACCAAGTGAGGCTATGAGGCCATAGTACTCATTTTTTCTCTGAATGTATGTCACTGAAGTGCTTTGGCAATAGTGTACCCTTCACTTGACATGACTGAGGCCTTTATACCCTGCCTCTTTAATATCCACTCCCTGTGACTTCATGTGCCACATCCACCATGAAATTCCCTTGATCTCTGACTGATGATGAAATCCTTCTTTATTTGGCTTAAGTACTTCACTAATATTTCCTTTAGGACTTGCTTTATCTTCTATAGTACTTTCTCCTTGGATTAGGAGCTTCTTGGGATAAATAGGTTTTTATATTTTCCTTTAGATCCCTGAGATTGATTGGGATAATACTATCATCGATTATCAATGGGAGGATTTATGTGGACTTATTCAAGAGTTGTTATGATTCAAAGTGAGAAAAATATGGGATGCTTTCATGATGAATGAGACCATTGTTATCAACAGAATATGTTACTAAAACTAAACTTTATGTATTGTAGTTGTCATGAGATGTTGGATAAGTTGAAAACATAAGGAATGTGAATTGCATTTATAGGTGTGATCTTCCACTTTTACATTTTCCCGTGAAGCTCATAGCTGACCACAAATAATTATTACTATCTGTGGTGTATATCACTGTGTCCTGAGACATTTTTTGTGTGAGTTATTGCCAGTCCTCCAAGGATTTTTATAATTATTTGGAAAGAAAATATAGACAGAAGCTACATGGGAGTAAGTAGTTTTTTAAAAACTATTTGAGATAATAGTGAAACAGATACCAAAGAAACTATGAAATTATTAATTAGCAAGTTAATCATTTGGCCATTAATTTTGAAGGGGGATAAGAAGTTGTGTTAGATGAACCAAGCTTTATGGAAGTGATGGAGTAAGAGGTAGCATTAAAAAGGTGACTAGAATAAAACAAAGCCTTCAGAAAAGCCTTTAAAATGTTAGATGCTCTGTCGATTTCTCCATCATGAACTTGACCTCCCTTGCTCACATATTCCTTCCTCCCTCTCTTTGATTGGATTCCCGGGTCTTGGCATGGTGCTTGGTTGTGGACCTCTGGATCTGGTTCCACCAGTTGCTGGATGAAGGCTCTATGATGATAGCTGAGGTATTCACCAATTTGATTAGAGGGGAAGGCCAGTTTGGGCTCCCTCTCCACCATTGCTAGGAGTCTTAGCTGGGAGCGATACAGGGAGGAGGCAGAAGGAGAAGAAAGAGAACTGTGGATGAAATGTAAAATGAAATTTAAAAAATAAATGAAAAGAAAACATGTCAGATGCTCTGACCCCAGGTATGCAAAATTAAAAAATGTAAAGACGGATCCAGGTTTTCATCTGAATAGGTTGCTGTGGCACTGGATTTTACTGAATAACTATAGTGAACTTCCACAGATAATGCTTCTCACCTGTTTAAAACTCATCAAGCTGCTCAGAAACGTCACAAGCTTTTTACACAAAAACCCTGATGTGGAAACTGTATGTACATGGTGTTATGTACATTTATGGTGTAGAATAGGTCTTTAGCACCAGCTCTGTTGAAAAAGTACATGCACTTCTTACTCATTCATATTCTGTCATTTTCACATACTGATGACGTCTTTGCTCTGAAAAAAGCAATGAGGTGTCTACTTCCTGAAATCTACCTTGAAGCAACAAGGAAAAGGTGAGTGATGTGACATAGACAGTGTGGAAATATGAAGTCTGGTGGACAGTATATCACAGAAAGCTATGCTTGCAGTCAGATGTGGCTATGGAAACTTCAAAGGGCAGAATTTTAATCCATCATACTTAAAATGGGGACACGATCTCATTGCTCCATAGAAGATGACACTAGGGGATTGGGCAGCCCTGAAAAAGAAATTATAGTAATATGATTGTAAATGGCAGTAGCAGAGAAAGAGACGGGTAGAAGTGGAAGATATAGAATAGACTGCATGGGGAGTTTTGACAGAAATAACATTTCTGAATGACACGTAAGAGATGTGAGAGGAGGGCTTAGAGCCAAGGAGAAGGATGAAGGGAGAAATGATTCATAAAATCAGCCTCTTCGTGAATAATGTCTAGAATAAATGGATGCTTCCAGGAAATGAGGGAGATTTCGAAAGTTGAAGTGAGAGGAAATAGAAGCAGTGACTCCACATTGGTGCCCATTGAGGGTGGGGTAGGTGGAGAAGAGATGTCCGTTGATAAATCATATTGAGACCTGGGTTTGAGTTTCATATTGCCACCTATTGGCCATGTGTGAGAACTCAGCCTTCTCTCAGCTTCATATATCATACTGACATCCACCTTCTATAAGAAAAAATACATTTAGGCAGGCTAAAAGGTAAGCTATCAAACATCAGTAACTAAAAACATCCTATACAATTGTTATCTGATATCAAAGGTACTGCCGTTGATGTTCGTAAAAAAAACATAGCTTAGCTCACATCTGAATGTCTCTGTCAAAGATGCTAATGCTTGTGTTAGAATTGGTAACAGATGTGCCAAATTCTTCAGATAATAGATGAAGAATTCAGAGACACCTTGCTAGTGGCTCCCAACCCTAGAGAATGAAACTCCATGAGCATGAAGGGTAACACTTTCCTCTCATTATATATTTCTAAAAAGAACCACAGATCTAGATGGGCACAATAGGCTGTAAAATTGCTATGTGTGAGAAATATGGATGGAACTCATGAAAATATGCTTGTTGTGAGTAAAGGTCCCGGAAAAGTTGCCAGGATAATTTAGCATGATTACTTAGGGCTCAGAGCTCTACGTCTATGAGTGTGACCCTGGCTGTAATATACCCTTCACTAAGAGATGTTCCAGGAATGAGAACTTACAATGCTGAAGTTGATTCACTACTGGGAAAGTCATTGAGAGAGAATTAAAGAGGAGCAAAGAGATTACAAGAAGAATGTACATGCTGTCACTTAAGTTTTCCTGTCCTAACTTCCCTGATGTGGGAGGTCCTTCTGTATGTGTGTTGCTTTCATTGGTTAATGAATAATTGGCCTATGGCAGGGCAGAATATAGTCAGTCTGGAAGAGATAAATAGAGAGAGTAGGCAGAGTCAAGGAGACACCATGTGGTTGCCAAAGAAGGACACACTAGAATCTTACTGGTAGACCACCGCTTAGTGGTGATACACAGATTAATAGAAATAGGTTAATTTAAGATGTAAAAGTTAGTTAAGAAGCCCGAGCTAATAGACCAAACAATGCTGTAATTAATATAGTTTCTGTGTGATTATTCAAGTCTAGGAGGTGAAAAAATGAATGTCCATTTACACTTTCCATCCATTTACCCAGCCATATATATCTATTCCCATCCATATATCTATTCCCACCTATTCGTCCATCCATCCATCCACCCATCCATCCCTCCGTCTGTCATCTGTGTATTTTAAGTTTTATCTATTCTATCTTCCCATCCATAAATCCATTTACTCATTCAAACCTCTATTAATTCATCTATCCATCTAGCATCCATCTATCTATCTATCTGTCTGTCTGTCTGTCTGTCTGTCTGTCTGTCTGTCTGTATATCTATGTTCTCTCTATATATAAACTTATCTGAAGGGAAACTATCTTAAGTAATAATTTCAGATGCCTTATGATTATTCTTTTTCTATGCATCCTCAGCTAAGCAGAACTAGCCCTGGTGTATACAAGTTTACAAGTGGCCTAGGCAAGATTTCGGTTCAAAACAGGAACCAGAGCTGTGTGGAAATTGAAAGGCCTTCTTTTTCACACAGAAACCACAGAAAGTCAGAGTTCTGACAAGCACAAAGGGCCACTTGAGATTGTCGAACACATTGAATTCAGATGAGCATTTTGAGTTCATCCTTCCCACTTGGGATTCTGGCAGCTCTATAATGGTTAGACAGGGCACAAGAAATGTATTTTCTTGAGGCTGACCCTGGAATAAAGATATAATGAGGATGTTACCCCTTCCTTAAGGAAAATTCCCTTTGAAGCACTAGTTTCAGATTGAAAAATAATTTTATTTGCATTGCTTTCTTTCTTTCTCTACCAAAATTACTTCTCAAAATTTGCAAATGCAGAACTCTCTCTCCTTGAGCATAATTTCCTTATGATTGGCTGGAGTGGACAATTCAGGGCAAAAGGCATGTTGGCCAAGAAAATATTTAGATTAAAGATAAATAAATGAAGCCAAGGAAATTGTGTTTGTTCTTGGAGTAGTGCTTTCAGAATTGCAAGTTTTCAGTGGGTAGCAATGCTGTAATAAAAGATGTGCTGAATTGAATGGGGAAGACTCAGATGCTGTGTTCTGAGTCAGAGTATAGACTCAGTTCAGAGTTGTTCTGTGATGGGTACCATTGCCATCCCTAAGTCTGGACTGAGGGTTACTTCTCACTGTCTTGGCAGCTCCTTGTGATGTTTACCTTTTAATATCATTCAGGAAATCAATGCAGGCATTAGACAAGTCTCCCAAGAAAACACCTGGCTGTGGGCTTTCATGGTTTATAAATGCATCTAATTCTCATCCCACCCCTATGGCGAGCAATCCTTTCTCTTGCTTCCCTCCTCTGTTTCTTGTTCCTTTCTTCCCTCTATATGTCTCATCCTTTCCCCTGTTATTACTCTATTTCTCATTCTTGTTCACATCCATTTCTCTCACGTATGATATCCTCTTGTTCTCTCTTTCATCTCTCCCCATCTCTCTTAATCTTCTTCCTCCTCTTCTGATCACGAATACACATGACCAAGGAAACAGTACCTTCTCCTTTGTGCACCACCAAGGAATGAGTTCTTATTTCACAAAACATTGTAATTAAATATATAAAGATCAATAATTGTCTGACTTGGAGATGATATTGAATGGGGTGGGGAATCCCAGTTACCCAGAAACTGAGAATAATTTATTTAAGAGAATATGGGAAATATTAAGTCATAATATTTAATCATACAATGTTGAGTTTAGAGAGCATAAATAATTGAGTATCTGATAGATAATCAGACTTAATTTTTCCGATGAAATTGAATGTAATGTAGATACAATATTAAGAGTAACCCACCTCTTTATGACAGATTTTAACACCATTCTTATGGTTTAGAATGCAGGAAACAAGACCCAAACTGCAGATGATGTCAGGAACAGAGCCATTCAGCACATCGGCTGTTCTGTAGGTGCCCAGCTTCATTCTGTTGATGTCAGCAACCTCTACTAAATGTGTTACATCATTTGCTGTATTGACTCAGCTCTTTCTCATATGTAACATTTAGTATGACATCAGTCATTTCTGGCTGCTAACTTGTAGTTCACATACTCTAAGGCATACACAAAACAAGTATAATGTCATCTGATGTGGGTACATGACCTCATTTTTATCAGCAGTTGAACACATTTTACTGAGTTATACCTGATAAACACTTATAAAGCTAGCAGCATCTCTCCTACCCCAAAATATTATGTTAATGTAAAAAAATCCCATTATATCTAAGGACCAGAGTTTCCTTAATTTCTACTTTCCCTGTAATATTCATAAAATTAAATTTTAATTTTTTAAAAAACTATTTTTTTCTTTTTTCATTAAATTATATAAATTTTTACAAATTTTCACCTCCTTTCCTCCTCCCATTTCCCTTTCCCTCCCCCCATTTGTCCTCCCCCTCCCTCTCCAGTCCAAGGAGCAGTCAGGGTTCTCTGCCCTGTGGGAAGTCCAAGGTCCTCCCCCCTCCATCCAGGTATAGGAAGGTGAGGATCTAAATAGACTAGGTTCCCACAAGCCAGTACATGCAGTAGAATCAAAACCCAGTGCCATTGTCCTTGGCTTCTCAGTCAGCTCTCCTTGTCAGCCACATTCAGAGAGACTGGTTTGATCACATGCTCCACCAGACCCAGTCCATTTGGCCTTGGTGAGCTCCCATTAGATCAGTTACATTGTCTCAGTGAGTGGACGCACCCCTCGTGGTCCTGACTTCCTTGGTCATGTTCTCTCTCCTTCTGCTCCTCATTAGGACCTTGGGAGCTCAGTCCAGTGCTCCAATGTGGGTCTCTGTCTCTATCTCCATCCATCGCCAGATGAAGGTTCTATGGTGATATGCAAGATATCCATCAGTGTGGCTATAGTATAGGGCGAGTTCAGGCACCCTCTCCTCAGCTGCTCAAGGAGCAAGCTGGGGACATCTCCTTGGACACCTGGGAACCCCTCTAGAGTCCAGTTTCTTGCCAACCCTCAAATGGCTCCCTTAATTAAGATATATACTTCCCTGTTCCCATATCCACTCTTCCTCCATCCCAACTGTCCCATTCCCCTGAGCTCTCCCCATTCTCCCCTTCTCAATTCTCTCTCCTCCTCTCCCCTTAACCCCATCCTACCCCCACCCCCAAACTCTCAATTTTGCCTGGCAATCTTGTCTACTTCCAATATCCAGAAGGATAACTACATGTTTTTCTTTGGGTTCACCTTCCTATCTAGCTTCTCTCGGATCATGAATTATAGGCTCAATATCTTTTATTTATGGCTAGAATCCACTAATGAGTGAATACATACCATATTCATCTTTTTGGGTCTGGGTTACCTCACTTAGGATGGTGTTTTCTATTTCCATCCATTTGCATGCAAAATTCAAGATGTCATTGTTTTTTACCGCTGAGTAGTACTCTAATGCATATATATTCCACACTTTCTTTATCCATTCTTCCATTGAGGGGCATCTAGGTTGTTTACAGGTTCTGGCTATTACAAATAATGCTGCTATGAACATAGTTGAACAAATGCTTTTGTAGTATGATAGGGCATCTCTTAGGTATATTCCCAGGAGTGGTATTGCTGGATCCTGGGGTAGGTTGATCCTGAGAAACCACCACACTGATTTCCAAATTGGTTGCACAAGTTTGCATTCCCACCAGCAATGGATGAGTGTTCCCCTTACACCACATTCTCTTCAGCAAAGGCTATCATTGGTGTTTTTGATTTTAGCCATTCTGACAGGTGTAAGATGGTATCTCAAAGTTGTTTTGATTTGCATTTCCCTGATCGCTAAGGAAGTTGAACATGACCTTAAGGTTTGCCTGAATGTATGTCTGTGTACCAAGTGCATGCAGGGTGCCCCTGGAGGCCAGAAGAGAGCATCGGATCCTCTGCAACTGGAGTTACAAAAAGTTATGAGCCACCATGTGGGTACTGGGAAGTGAACCTAGGTTCTCTTAATGAGCAGCAAATTCTTTTAGTCGCTGAACTATCAGCCTCAGTACTACTTTTTTAAAAAAACTGAAGCAAAGTAATTCTTTCTTTACTTATTAACTAACTAGCTATTTTCATTTTTTTTTCCCAAGACAAGCAAGGTATGCAACTCAGGTTATCTTGAAGGAAAGAAGTAAGCATTACTTGATACATGATTTTATTTATTGTTTGGCTGTTAGATAAGATTGAATATAAAAACCCACTCAGTGTCTGTTGATTATCATTCTGAAATTATTAGTCTGAAATTATTCATTCCCAGTGTGTAAAATAGGATGCAGCAGAATTGGTAGAATTATCAATTCAAAACCAGCACTGTCTCACTCTTCCCCAGCCTGATGCTCTCTAAAACCAGATTTAGAATGATGCTCTTAAAAAGTCCTCAGGAAAAAACTGCGTGGAAACAGGGAAAGCAAGAGAAACTTAACCAAGACAGGAGTTGAACAAGACTCCAGTCAGAGCATCAGCTCACAGATACCTCCTGTGTGTAGCATCACACCCCCCGCCGTGCCTAGGGGCTAGAACACCAGCCTCTAGTGTATTCTACAAGGGTGCAGCACCCATAGTATTTACAAGCAGGTAATATTTATATATGGAGGACCAGTGGTGTTAGCTTATAAGTTACCTTTTTCTCCTCCCTCCATTTTCCTTTCTTTATGCTTTTTTTTCTGAGTCTCAATTTGTTAACTTTTTGGCTATTTTTTAATATTTTCATTTGTATTTTTAAAAGAAAACAAACTCTTTTTTCATTATACATACCAATCCAAGTTCTCACTCCCTCCCCTTCTCCCACTCCCTCCACCTACTCCTCACACCCCACCCCTCATCCACTCCCCAGAGAGGGTAAGGCACATTGCTTTGGGGAAGGTCCAAGGCCCTCCCTTCTATGTCTAGGCTGAACAAGGTATCCATCCAAAGAGAATAGGTTCCCAAAAAGCTAGTACAAACAGTAGAGATAAATCCTGGTGCCACTGCCAGTGCCCCTTAGTCTTTGGCAATTTTTTCAAAAAGAAATAGAGCATACTGTGATCATCTTCACTGCCAATAACCATCTTCATGACTCTCCCAGTAGTCTTGCTAAGTAACTCTTTCCTCGATTTGTTGCCCCCCTTCCTTCTTGCATATTTTTCTAATGCAAGTCTTGTGCAAGTAATCTCATCTACTGTGTGCTAGCGATTGTGATGGCCATGCTACATCTAGAAGACAGCATCTTGTGGCATTCTTTTCCATCCTCCGACTCTCAGTCCTTCTACCCTCTCTTCTGTGATGTCCCCTTATCCTTCGAGAAGGTCATATAGACACCCTGCTTAAGGCTGAGCACTTCTCAGCACTTTGACCAGCTGTAAGACTGCATTAAATACTGCCCTATGCAAACAGAAGCTTCTGTGTCCCGGGCTGACAACAGCATCACTGGCCTGTGGTCTCTGACCAAGGCTAACAGCATTACTGGTCTATGGATATAAACATAAATTTTAGAAGGTAACCTGGCTACATATCCAGTTAGCAGAACATGAGTAATATGTTATTTCCTAGAGCCTGATTCTCCAGCCATAGGTTTTTGAGCAGATTTACAGTACCAGGGCCAGGCTTGTGCTCAGTCTTATTCAACAGGCCTCAAATTCAATGAGAAAGTAGTTGGTTATTTCCAGGACAGTCATGGCACACTATTAGACCAACGGGCACATCTTTCCTGGCACATCAGATTTGCAGCATGCAGGGTTCTCAGAGTGACAGTTGATGACTTTTCTCCTCTAGCAGCCTTTATTACTGCTAGGTAGCCCTTTATGACTCCCCCCCCCCCACAGCAGCCTAGATAGCACCTACCTTCCCACAACCAGCACTAGTGAGCACAGAAGTTTCTGGCTCAGCTCCTGCTTGATTTCTTGGTGTCCTGTACCCAGTGTGTATGATGTTCAGAGACTCTTAACTAGAGCAGCAAGATGAGGAAAGAAAATTGTTATAAATTGGAAAGGGAAATGTCAAGTATCCTTGTCTGTAGATATAACCCTAAAACACCATCAGAGAAATCTTAGCACCATAAATGCTTTGGATAAACTGTTGGGATACACAATTAATATGCAAAACTTGGTAGCCTTCCTATATATTAATGGCACAAGACTGACAACCAGAGGAACATCATTCATAATCACATAAAAGTTAATCAAACTATCCTATACCAACTTTTCAAAGCCCAATTTGTGTGTCTTCCCACCTCTGTTAACAGTGATATCAAGTTGGCAACTTAAGCACATCACTGCCGAAGTGTTCATACCACAGGAATCTGTGAATGCTGTGCATCTGTAGTGTGTTTTTCTAACGTACTGGCTGATTCAAATCTACCAGCATAGTGATGCTCTTAGGAATCAGGGTAATTCCCAGAGTACTACAACCAATCCTTACAGAGACTGGGGAACCAGTCCAACTGAATCACCAATAATGTTGATTGTAGCTGAAGGTGAAAAACGTTTTCGATTTATCAGAACTCCACTTATCAGAAATGAGTCTAGAGGCCACAGGATGGCTGGCTGCAGAAAGCTGCAGACTGAATTGCTTACATCTGGGATCCCATACTCTCCAACTCCAGTTTCTGTGGCCTGCTTCACAAAGTCTGGAGGGTGGAGCAGGCGTAATGTTCTTTGAGAATCTCGCTGCTCTAACCTTCATTCTAATTTCTCTCTAAAAATTTCTCAATACTTCCTTCCTACAAGTCATAAGCCTCCAATATCTTTACCAATTTAAGCTTTTGATACTCCATAACCTGAATGTTCCTGAACTGCTTTATAACCTCAGGTGCCCACCCCCACCCTTGCCCAAGCAAGGGTGACACTATTCTTCCCACAGCACGGCAAGAGGCACTGTAAATGCGTGTTCTAGGAATGTTCAAAAGCACAAAGCAAGGAGGGAGGCATCTCTTAGGATTTTCTAAACAAGAGATCTTTATCCTACACACTCTCGTTTAGTGATTACTTCACAGTGTCTGAGCCCCCAAAAAAGTTAAGATTAAAAGCATTACGGGGAAGTGAGGGAATGGCGCTTCACTAGGCAGCTTTGAGCCCATGCTGTTCAATCAATTCAAAGTATTACTGGGCATTTTCCTCAAGAGTGAAATATACGACAACTGCCAAGATTTCCTTTTGTGATTACAAAAAGGACAGATAGTGGAGCAAGCCATATTTCAGCACCGCAGGGATCTAAAAAAAATGAACTGCTAAAAACGGCCCAGAAGGAATGAATAGCAATAAGACATCAATGTCATCCGTGTACTGATTTGTGATGGATTTCCAAAAGGCTTAGTGCTATGATGCTGTGATATATAGGGGCTTCCTGAAAGTTAATGACTGTGAGTTATTCACTTGGAAGAGCGTAATGGGGAAAAGTAAGTGGTCACAGATTATATATAAACAAGTAGCAATATTAACATAGTCACGCTGCTCTGTGTGTCCCATGTTGTTGCCCTCTATAACTTAAAAAGAAAATTGAGAGCCTAGTGATGGTATGAGAAAGTTAGATGTTACACAAATACTCTGGCTTACACGTCTGGGAAGGTTTTTAGTTTGCCATTTAGTAGATTGGGATCAATGAATATGCCTATGTTGATCACCTTTGCACAGTGAATTAATAACAGCCAGAATTCTCTGATGGATGCATTCAAGAGGGAGCAGCAAAATCTGTTTGGATGAGCAAATGGTGTCTGCCAGTTAGGATATTGTCTGGTACTTGCACATGAATTTGTGCTTCAAATAACTGATAGAAGGCATAGGGCCTGTATGAGGATGGTTCAGTTCAACATAAAGTCTAGGTTCCTTTTGACCCAGTACTCTGTTTGTGTGTGTGTGTGTGTGTGTGTGTGTGTGTGTGTGTGTGTGTACATGTGTGTGCAGGCTCACATATGCATTTGCTCATAAGGCCAGAGGATATCATTAAGTGTCCTTCCCTAGAAGGCTCTTTCTACCCTGGATTTTTGAAACAAGGTTGTTCATTGGTGTAGGCTAAGGTAGCTGGCCAATGAAGCCCATGGATCTGCCTGCATTGAAATCACAACTGTGCACTGCCACACCCAGTAATTTTTATACCGCATCAGACTGTGTGTGGTTACAACAAAGTGCATGATAAACAGAAAGCCCTTACTAATGCTTACTGCATAAAATAATAAGTAGATACGTGGAAAATGTCTGAAGTTCTAGTATTAGGAAAAGATGAGGAAAGGAAGGGAAAATGTGACTACCTCCTAAATCCACCTACATATATGCATTTTATCGTATGCCTTCCTTGGAAAGGTCAGGAAATGGAAGTGTGCAGATGTGCAGAATTACAAAGAGTGCTAGTAGAGCTGAGTCGAAACAGTTATCTGGCTCCAGAATTCCATTCCTTCCCAAATGCTATACTGAAGCTGAATGTGGACCAAGATAGGTCCTGTCTATCTCAAAGGTTTAGGAAGACCTGGGCTTAACAAATCCTTCTGAGAGGACTTCTAAGACTTCTTTGACCCAATTTTCTTCTCTTTGCCATGTTTTGAGAACATAATGGAAAGTGAGTATTCACCTGTCTTCCCACCTTTCAGGCTGGTTTTAGTGTGTGTGTGTGTGTGTGTGTGTGTGTGTGTGTGTGTGTGTGTGTGTGTGAGAGAGAGAGAGAGAGAGAGAGAGAGAGAGAGAGAGAGAGAGTCACTTTGCAGCTCCAGCTGGCCTGGAATTCACTATATAGACCAGGCTGGCATCTCTACCTCTGCCTCCCAAGTTGCTGGGATTAAAGACCTGGACCATTTTTCAAGCTGTTAATGGTGGCTCTACTTCTTATTCGGGCCAGCATTATGCATGCTTTATCCTGGTAGATGGTGCATTAGGTTTGTTTGATTTCCTGGCTGACACTCTACTCCCACACACGGTAGTCAAGTGTTCCTTAAATGCATTTCTGAATTAGTGGTTAATTTCCCCATGCCCTTCTTTCATCTTAAAGGTGCCACTTTAAAATGCCTGGTGCAGCTATCTTCGTCACTACACCAGCTCTCACAGTTCAAGCCAGAGGCAAGCACTCGGTCTTACTATCTAGGAGACAGTACATATGCTTTCTCTCTCCTTAGAGCACGATTGCACCTTCTGCTGCCTTTTCTGTTATGATAAGGGCACATCTTGGTCTTCTGCATCTGTCCTCCCTTATGAACACAAATTACACTTTAGAAACTCTGATGGATACCTTTCCAAGTTCCCCAGGGCTCAGATCTGATCAGGAATTAACTTTTAAGATCCCAAGCCTCAAAGGACTGGCCAACATAAAGGGCCGGTCCCTGTTTCTCCTAGGCAGTCATTCTTGAAGTAATTTCATACGATATGCATAATTTAACAGGAGTGAGGCTGACGTGTCTCTGTCATTCATTTCTAAGCCTACCCTCAGTTCTCTCTGGATAATAATGATGGCAATGGATAGAAATCTTAGGGTTGTTCCTTTCCCAGTCAAGTATTAAGTCTGAAAGGAATGCAAGAATGACCCTCGGTTCTCAAGTGTTAGTAAAGCAGGGCAATCAAATCAAATGCATACTGTCCATACAAGACCTTTTATCAACTTATCCCAACCCTCAAGCTACCTCCTTCTGCCTGGTCCTGGGTAACACATTGTTCCTGGGAGGCTGGCCCCTGAGGACACGCAGTCTCTCCTGCTTCTCTCATCTAGAAGCACTCTACTGTGCTCTTGCTGCATAACAGGGCACAGTTGCTCCCATCTGGGCAGTAATAATTCTGCAAGCCGAGGGAGGGCCCTCTGCCAGTTCCTGAATGCTCCAAGTGCCCTGACCATGAAATGACTTCAGTCTTCTTTGGGGTATAACAAAAGACAGCGCAGTTTTTCCAATCTCAAAGAAGCATCTGACCAAAAAAAAAAAAAAAAATCCCCAGAGACTTATTTGGAAGCCATTTGAGTGACCTTGCCAGGTAAGGACTGAGAAAGGCTCAGGCGCAAACAAAAGGATGCCTCCCCTCCTCCCCTAGGTCATGCATCTATAGAATCTTCCATGCCCAGCAATCCATCTGCCTTTACCCTTTCAAGTGCCAGACATTGGTACATCTCCTCTCTCTGCTTCTCTTGGGATTTTTGCAGCCAGCTTCCAAGTCCTCTTGGCTGTTTCCTAAGAGTGCTCAGAAACTTTTAGGTAAATGAGTTCTTAATGGACAGAGCCAGTAGCCTTGTGATTCCGAAGAAAAGCAAGGTAAGCTCTCCTTGACTCCCTGTGCCCAGAAAGAAAATAGCTCTCCCATCTCCTTTCCCCTGTATAAGACTGCTTGCCCGCTGTCCCTTAGCTTCCACCTCTTATGGGTGGTCAAAGCTGTTGGCTTGAGCTTTTATACCTTACCTGAGGATCCAATCATAGTTCATACAGGTGGGCTGCCTAAGAGGCTGTTATTTTTTCATTTTTATGAATGCAGCATTTACATGAGTGCAGCCTTATTAGAATGGACTATGAGGTGTAGATGGATTATCTTATCCTTTTGTTACCAAGGCTTTTTGAGAGTCAAAGTATGCATTATGCTGCATGGAGCACATGAACGTTCGGCAAAATACGATAATGCACACGCTGTCCTCTTGGGTGTGATATCGGGGAAAATGTTTTCCTCTGAAAGTTTTCTATAATGGATGAAAAGATTCCCTTTCGCTGCAGCGATTGAGGCATATTATTGGAGTCAGCTAATCTGCCCCTGAAATGCTGGCATTTGAAAACCAAATTTAAGGCTTAAGACGTTTTGCTTTATGATCATTGACACTGATGTTAGTAAACTCTCTCTCTAGCTATGAAGAAGAGAAATGGCAGGCAAGATTTTTTTTTTTTGCAGTTACCGTTTGCTTTTTAGTAACTGTACCATATGGAGCACGGTAAATAAACTGTGAAGGTGACAGGATGCATTGGGGAAAGGATGTAGTTGGACTCTAATGGTCCTTAAGCAAGTTTCTTTACTACTTTAAGCCTGCTTCCTGGTCTGTCAGACGCAGTTAATAATGAAGAGGTCTAGTGAGGATCATAGCATATTAGATGTGCTGACTAGTTTTATGTCAACTTGACAAGCTAAAGTCATATGAGAGGAGGGAACCTCTATTAAGAAAATGCCTCCATGAGATCTGGCTGTAAGCAAGTCTGTAGATATTTTTTTTAATTAGTGATTGATGAGACATGGCCTAGTACATAGTAGGTGACACGTCTATTGGGCTGATGCTTCTGGGTTCTATTAGAAGTCAGGCTGAGTAAGCCATGATGAGCAATCCAATAAGCAGCATGCCTCCATGGCTTTTGTATCAGCTCCTGCCTCCAAGTTTTAGCCCTACTTGAGTTCTTGCCCTGATTTCCCCGATTTCCTTAAGTGATGGAAACATAAGCCAAATAAAGCCTTTCCTCCCCAACTTGCTTTTAGTCATGATGTTTTATCATGGCAATAGTGATTCTAACTAAGACAGAATGGGTGGGGGCACCAGGAGTAGTTGGAGTGAGGTAGTGGTGGATTAATGCACATTGTATAAATGTATAAAAGTTTCAAAGAATAAAATAGTATTAAGAAGGAAAAAAATCCATTATTTTGCGTACCACATACTGTTTCCACAACTTACTTATTTTAATATTTAATTTTTGTCTTGTTAAATTTCATTTGGTTTTTTGAGAAAGGGATTCTCTGTGTAGCCCTGGCTATCCTGGAACTCACTTTGTAGACCAGGTAGGCCTTGAACTCAGAGATCTGCCTGCCTCTGCCTCCTAAGTGTTGGATAAGTGGCATGTAGCACAATGCCTGACTAAGATTTAATTATTTTAATTTTGAATTAAATTAAATGTGTCAGTGTGCAGGTTGGTGCACATGAGTGCAGCGCCCATGGAGGCCAGAAGAGGCCTTTGGAACCCTGGAGCTATAGCTATAGGTGGTTGGGAGCTGCCTGTCTTGAGTGTTATAAACTTAACTTGGGCCCCAGCGAGTAACCTAATGCACTCTTGGTCAGAGAGTCATCTCTTGAGGCCCCACAACTTACTTTTATTTTAACAGCAAAGTAGCTGACCCTGGATTATATTAAGAAGCTACCAAGAATCATTGGCTTTTAATTTGAAGGCAATATTATTTATGCTATCAGTGTTACTTTTTAATCCACACAATTACCAAGAATATTATGTGTCTGAAGACTCTATGGGTTATATTCTTTGTAATACTCATATATCTTTGTCTTCATGTATTACAGAAACTCATGTAAATTACTCATGTAATTGCTCATGTACTTCATAATACCATATGAAATCATGGCTAATGGATCATGTTTCTTTTATTTGACATATGGTGATTACTAATTAAATATGCATTAAAGTTGTTTGCAGACACATGATGAATGTTTACTATATTATTTGGAAACATTATCAAACTAGGAGCATCCAGAGCTTCATATTTTCAAATTACAACTTCCATAGTGTTCATAGAAAATGACAACTAGGAAATTCAAAATTCTTACAGAATTTGCAAAGACTCTCCTATGGATACAATGAGTATTATCTAACTGTCGATTAGTTAGACTCTTCCTTTGGTTTCCAAACTCCTTTTATTCATTTATTTCTACTTTCTCTCAATTTTTTGATCTTCTAGATTGTTCTTATACATTATTCCAAAATCATCGTACTCAGTCTCCATCATTTCTGCCCTCATCATGGACCCAAATCATGTATAGTATCTGCTCCAATATAGAAGGGTTCACGTGACATGGAAAGCAAAGGTCTGGTGATGCTATGTAGAGTAAGCTAACTCCATGACTCTTACTTCAAATTGCTTATAACTCTTCCCTGGATCTGTTACCACACCAGCAATCAGAAAGCAGGATTTCTGTAAACTCTGTAAGCCATATGTGAGAATAAACATCCAAAAATGAGCAATTATAATCCATTAATTAAGTTTGGATCTACAAATTATATCCATGGTATTTCTCTGACTTTATCTTCACACCAATTTTGTTAGGTAGACAATGCAGGTTCTTAGCCACAACAATTAAATTCAACCACTAACTACAAAATCTTGATAGTATGAAATGTGAGCATGTTTTGTCTTAGCTATGTCTTCAGGCCTGCCAGAGCAGGTCTGACTGCATTTTCAGAGCAGGTCAGATGTATTCTGAGGTTCAGAATAAAGGGACAGAAGCTACCAATAGCCTGTTCTGTTTCTAGGGGAGAAAGTGGAAGCATACAGTGCCATGTTAAGTATTGGTCTCTTGACCACATCCCCTTAGTCAAAATGCATAGCAAGCTGCAACTTCCATCCTCATTCTTTCTAAAGTCCAAATTGGCCTTTGAGAACTTAATATAAACCGCCTTTCTTTTCATTTTTTTAATTCTCCTCTCATACGTTACATACAAACCACAGTTTTTCCTTCCTTCACTCCTCCTAGGTGCCCCCTCCTTCAAAGTTCACAAAAATTAATTTGAAAGATAATAACTAATAGACCAAAAATCTATTCACTTCCCTGATAATGAATACCTTTAAGACTCATTCTGCTTTAAGAAGTTCATATTTATGGCCGTGGCATGGATTTGCTTTTTGCATTTAGTAAAGAATGCATCATGTAGGTTTCCTAAAGTAGCTCTAGGAAGAATATCTTTAACTCCAAGCCTAGGGACTTAGAGAAAACCCTTTTAACTCTGGACAATAGGTGTGGTTTTCCCTCCTTAGGAGCTAGGCTGTCCACATCCTTCCTAGTGTCCAGACATTCATAGTCATTCTTTAACTTATGATAAAACCTGAAGACCATTACAACCTACTGGATTTCTCTCCAAATCCAATCATACCATGTCAGCCCCCCCCCCCCAGATTTGACTCTAGCATTTTGATTATTGTTGTGGCCATTATATTCCGTGTTCTGTTTTGTTCTGTTGTTAGCTAAATCAAGTCATTTGTGGGATGTGACAGGATGGAAGAAAGAACAAAACAAATAATTAAATGAAGCCATGCGCTCTCAGGAGCATCTGATTAAGAGGGGAATCGGCTCATCCACTGCTCTGCCATTTTTATTAATTACCATCGGTAGATGGATATTCTCTTTATAATCAAAATTGAACCACATCTTTGGAGATTAAGTTTCCTAAAGGAGCTTAAGGGCAGGATCAGAGGGGATTCACATTGTCTCTAATGCTCCCCTCGGACACCATCCCTCTCTCTAAATATCTCCTCCCTAAGTCTGGCCTAAACCCACAAAAGAACATGAGCTCCTCCTTATGCTGTTAATTCCCATTATTGTACTTCTCAGGATGGGTCTGGTTTAAATAGCTCTAATCACCCAGATTTTAAAAATAGGACAAATACTATAGGCAGGAGCAAATAGATTAAGCAAAGCACCAACAGACATTTTATTTGCATGGCTACTGTTTTAAATTTTTAAGTGGAAGACATTTTGAATTACAGGTAAAGTGGAATGGGTCTTTTTATTATTTAAAAACCATTGCTAGAGACAGAGAGAAGGCTCAGTCAGTAATGCGCTCACCTCAAAAGCATAAGGACATGAGTTCAGATCATAACCACATAAAAAGTCAGGTCTGGAGTACAACCTTGTAAAGCCAGGGATGGCAAGATGGTAAACAGAAACAGACAAATCTCTGAAGCTTGCTTGCCAGGATTTTAGGATAGTTCCTAGGATAAGAGTTCCAGGCAAATTAGAAACTCTGTCACCCCCAATGTGAAAGATGCCTGAAGACTAACATCTGTCATTATCATCTGGTCTCCACACATCAGCATGTGCACACTTGCATACTCATGTACATCATATGTGAACATCACACACATGCATGCACACATGTACACATGCACACACACATGAGATATAAAAATCAGTGAAGCAAAGATGGAATAGGGACTTTGGGTTGTCCTGTGGGCTACTGAGGACAGGAATCTTTTTCTCTTTCCACTCTTGTTACATGGAAGAAGAATGAGATCTACAAATTCCCAAGGTAGTGACTGGTCCCCCAAAGGAAATTAGGAAGCTGTTTCTGAAAAACAAAATTTAAAAGGCTAAATATTGAGCTGACTTTTCAATAGAAACCTATCAAATAAACATCTGTAGAAGATCTTTAGAGTAGGGTGGGAGTCCCCTCTGTGTGCTGTGATTACCATACAAACCACAATACCAAAGAACTTAGACAACAATGAGGACACAAAGAGAGACTTGCATAGATCTAATCTACATGGGAAATAGAAAAAGATAAGATCTCCTGAGTAAATTAGGAGCACGAGGACCTTGGGGAGGGTTGAAGGGAGGAGGGGAAAGGCCAGGAGGGGAGCAGAGAAAAATGTAGAGCTCAATAAAAATCAATTAAAAAAAGAAAGTGTTTGGGCCTGTTGATAGGACAAAACTTAGGTAGGTAGGGAGGACTGTACTAAATGCTTGGAGAAAGAAGGGTGGAGTCAGAGGAATGCCATAGATCCAACACCAGATATGCCGAATCTTTGCTGGTAAGCCACTGCCACATGGCGATACACAGATTAATAAAAATGGGTTAAATTAATATGTAAGTGTTAGCCAAAGAGAAGTTAGAGCTAACAGGCCAAGCAGTGATTTAATTAACATAGTTTCTGTGTGATTATTTTGGGTCAAAGCTAGCCGGGCAGATGGGAACAAACAAACAGCTCTCCCCTCCAACAGATTGGCACCCAATGTGCAACAGGGTCTTTGTCCTTTGAATGGATGACTAGAAGTTGACAGGTTTGGCCTTGTTCCAACACTTTAATTTTGTTCTTATGAAAATATTCCGCTTTTCACTTCAAATATTTGCTGCAGCTTTTCATTATCCTACCACATCCTCAAAAACAACTCCACAGACAAAGCTGCTGGCACCAGGTTCCATACTTGCTAACTTGCAGCACTTGCCTCGGATCTTGACTTGAGAGGCTTCTGTTTCCTTGAAGTCATGGTGGGAACTTGCTTGGTTGCCAGGTGAGCAGTGATAACTACAAACCTGACCTTCAGATCTGGAGAAGCCCATTCTGTCCTCGAGGGAACCTCTACAGAAACATTTGGCATTGTATTAAGTGAGAACCCGAAATTTTATCTTTTACAGAGAGTGGGAAAGAGGTATCCCAATATGGTCTTCACATTCTATCTCACCTTGGATCAGGAAAGACCCACACACTGACCCTGGCTTTGGAAGACACAACGTGGTTACTCTGCAACATGTGTGGTGGCTCATGCAGTCACTTAAATAATGATTTCTCTGAGATATAAAGGCAACTGAAGTGCTGGCATCTACCGAGGGACAGAGGAAGTCAGATTAAACATCTAGTTATAAAATACAATACCAAGGACACTGCTCTCCACGTGTGGCCGTTTTAGTGATGTCTTTATGTTCATCTGATGTCTGATTAGCATAGTCGGAGTTTGAATCCTTCTGCATTTGGACAGATGTCATAGTACATAGCTTTCCTAGTGATTTGGTAAAGTCGGTACTAAACATATCACTGGAATACAAGCTATAATGCTGTAGGTTTTAATCCAGTGAATGAGACAGGAGTCATTTGGGAGACACCACATCACTCCTTAACTGAACTGACATTATTTAGTAGGTGCATTTTGTGTCTCCCTAATAGTTACCAAATAATGTGGCCAATATACTCACTCATGCCTAAGAGCTGCCCCTATTTTATTTTGGTGTTGTTAGAAAACGTCAAAGGTATTTAAAGTACAAGTCAAGAATAGGAAGACACGGAGTTGAACTCTCAAAGGAAAACTCTGCTTTCTAACAAAATCGAATCTCCCAAGCAGGGGCTGTCAACATGATAAATATTACAACCTTTATTATCCGTTTACATATCAGAGCAAATAAAAAGAAGAAATTATTCACAAGCTCAAAATTTGTTAAAATGATGTTGTCTGACTTCAAGTGACAGAGACCCAAAGGAACTCAAATTTAAGATGGAAACTTTGGGCTCTCTAGGGGAATCTTCTGATCTCTTGATGCCACCAAAGTAATTACACCATCACACATGAGCTCTCCCAGGATCAACATGTGTGGAAAAGGTTTTTTTTTTTTTCTATTAAAATCCAAGCCTTAGGTAACTTCAAGCTTCATCTGGTACTGGGTGGATGCAGAAGGACAGGATTTTAAATGGAACTGGGTCTCAAATTAGAGGTTAGAAAAGCACCTGCATGGACTAAGTGCAGTGGAGCACACCTGTAATCCCAATTCTTAGAAGACTGGTAGAGGAAGATCATGAGGTTCCAGGCTACCTTGGGATGCAGAGTAAGTCCTCGGCCAATGTAGGTAGGCCGACGCAGAAAGATGTTATCTCAAAACAAAGTGAAGGAAAAGATAGCCATGCCCATTTCCCAGACCCTCCTAATTTGAGTCGTAGCTTCGTTTTTAAATTTCACAGTCATATCAGTGATACAGGGGAGAGAGAGTCAATTGCAATTTCTGAGGCATCACTTGGTAACTCTTTTGTTTGTCAGTGCTAGGATATATCTTCAGCCATTTACCTCCCATAACAAGGAAAACATAGAGAAGTTTTTGCATCTCTAATGGCTGAGATTCTTGTATATCTCATAATTATCTGTCGCACCAAGCATCTGATTGAACAAAGCAGGTGCCTTTGAAGATGGAGAGTGGTACTTTTTAATGCCTCAAAAACCTCTTTAAAAACGTAATGAATGAACTAAGATTTAGAGGGATCAACTAATTCATCACGCATATCTAACCACCAAGTGGCAGAGTAGGTACCTTGATGGAACCAGCTCTGAGGCTCTGAAGCAGGCTGCAGGATCAAACCTGGTGTGCTTCACATTGCGCTGTATGAGGAGCAAAGGATGCCCAGGACAGATGGTCCTTCATCAAGTCATCAGCTAATAGAGACATAGAGGGCTTAGACATGGATTAGAAGTTGGACTCACCATTTTAGGCATGTACTTAAAAAAGATCTAGAACTTCCTCCATGATCATATAAGCAAATTCCAAATGCATATTTTCATTATATAATTTGTAATGCCCATTTTTTTTTCACATAATATTTTTTGTCCTCTGCTTAAAACTCTTTAGAAAAATACATAAGGAATTATGAATCTGTTTCAAGGGCTCTTGGGATACTTTAGTTGTTTTTGACAAATAAAGCTAGCCTGGAGATCAGAGGGTGGAGCTAACCACTAGTCAGCCATAGAGGCCGACAGTGGTGGCACACACATTTAATTCCAGCACTCAGGAGACAGAGGCAGGTGGCTCTCTGTGAGTTCAAAACCACCCTGAGTTACATGAGATTGATTCAGTCTAAAAGAGAAAGAGAGCCAGGTGGTGGTAGCTCACAACTTTAATCCCAGTACTTGGGATTCACATTCTTTAATTCTTTAATTCTTTAATTCCAGCACTAGGGAGGTAGAGACAGGAAGGGCTATAACTGGGCAGAGAGAGGAATATAAGGCAGAGGAGACAGTAGTGCATTGCACTCAGTCTGAAAACTTGTAGAGACGGGATATTTCATTCTGTCTGACAGGGTCTTGTCCCTTTCGGTCTGAGGATTCTGTAGAGGTAAAAAGTTTCTTTAATGGCTTACTCCTGTACTTCTCTGGTCTTATCATTTACCCTGATGTCTGTCTCCAGCATTTTATTATTAAGACCAATTAGAATTCGCACTACAATGGGCAAAGGTTGGGCAAGAAAGGGACATTCTTATGCTGTGCTGACTGCTTGCAGCTCCAATGCACTGAAAAAGGTCAATTTAAGAGCTGAGGAGGTGGCCAAGGAGAAGACAGATAGTGAGAAAATAATACAGGCTTGGGGTGTAAAGAGTCAGGTTAGAGATAGGAAAGGCCTGTGGTTTTCATATAACCCAGCATCATCTAAGAAGAAATAAAGATGATTTGTTCGCCTGAGGTTGTAATAAGATACATCTTCATATGTTTCAAGTGTGGATTTCCAAATTGTAAAACTGGAAGCCTTGCATCCTAGAAAACCCACAGTGCCCAGTAAATAGGAGTGGTTGTCCACATTGTAGGGTAAATACACTGCAGATATATACGATCTAAATCTATTTCAAATATACTAGACTCTGGAACTCCCACACATGCACGCTATGAATTCACACACGCATGCGAAACTACAGATTTTCCACAACTGCATAAAAATGTCTTTGAACTCTAGCACATTCAGGAAACCAAGGAATGTTCCCTTTTCTGTATATACAGTTTGCAATCAGAGTATCTTCATTCCTCCATGCTTGTCAAAGGTCCTTGGTAGTATAAAATAGCTTATCTTTTTCTCCTTCCTCTCTAAGAAGGCCCTTCCCACCTTAATATTATGAACCCTTGCTCTTGAAAACACAGTTTCCATTCATTTGCAACATACATCATATTCTCTGAGGGGCTACAACATGACCATGTTCGCACCAGAAAGCGAAAAGTTAAGAAGCGTAAAATCTGATTTGCGTTTCTCCTGACATCACACCCTGACGTGACCTATTATCTTCAACAGGAGATGCTTTAGGTTAGGAGCTGATGTCGGCATGGTTGCAGCTGTCTCTCCACTGTTGAATGCTTCTCTTGTCATAAAAAAAAAAAAAAAAAAAAAAAAAAAAAAAAAAAAAAAAAAAAAAAAAAAAAACAAGATTTAAGAGTTCCAGTTTTAAGTTTGGGAAAGCCATGCACAAAACATATGAAAATGTATGTATCATACTACAGTCTCGGGTGACAAAATCACCTTTTCTCCTTCATGGATGACGCTGGCTTATATGCAGAAACTGAGACCAAGGCAAGCACGTACGGTGTGTGATGGAGGGAAAGTAGAAACAGCGGGGCAATGAGAAGTTATCTATTAACCTTAAATAATAAAGTTAGGAAGTTATTAAGCAAGCTTTCTCTAATCAGCACTTGAAAAGCTATTCTCTGAAAGGCTGAGCCTGCAAGGGAAAGCAAAAATGTCTGTTTCTAGTAGAGAGTTGCAAAAAAAAGTTCCCCCTTGATTCAAAAGAACAAATCTCATGTGTATGTACATAATGAATTAAGTATCATTTGCCACCGTCTTCACTTCTGTAATTATTTGGTTTATTCTGGATTCCTCATTAAATGAGTATCCTCAAGGATAAAGATGATTTGTTTCTTTTCACCATGGATCCCCCAGACTCTACCACAATGCATGGCAGAAAAGACACTTGGTGGTTGTGGAGTAAATGAGTCAGTGAGTGGAGGTTAGAATGGCCCCCTTCTGGGAGCCTGGCACTTCATCACCTTCCTTTGGCATTATCTATTCCTTGTATTATGCTTATGCATGATCATAGTATATGTGATAAGGATTAATTCTCTCATGTCTCACTGCAAGCTAACTAAGGACAATACTCTTTGAATGTCTAGCTTCCATTGCATTTGACATGTCATCGATTGAATTTCATGAATGGCAGAATGAAAGAAAAACAAAACTGTCACTCCTTTGATTTTGCTATGAGGTGGAAGACACTGGATTTATAGCCAACGTTATACAAGACCGTCATCCATAGTATTTTAGGCAGCTGGTAGACAGATAGGCTTGCTTGTCTTTCCTCATGTGAATAAGCATGATTCTGCATAGATAACTGTTGTCATAGAGAAGATCACTGCTTTGAGTTGTGATTTGGCGCCACGCTTAGATTTTTATGAGCTCATTGTGGGGCCTGGGCAGGTAATTGTTCTCATCATCTCTCATTTTCTATATAGCACAGCCATCAGCAAAACCTGGTGTCCTGGCCTCTTAGGCCACTTGTGAGGAACAAATGGGGAAAAAAAAGATGAAAATAATGTTACTGAGAAAAGTATAAATCACTCAGGCCCCTGAGGTGACTTAACTCCTTACCTCTGTGCTTCATCGGAGGCGTCTTCCTGTCTCTGAGATGTCTGTGATCATGTTTCCCTTTCGGTGAATTCTGAAGTTGTACTTCTAAGAAACATCAGCGGGAACTGCTTTTTTTTATTTGAAGAAAAATAAATATAACCTATGTCCTAGAGGCCCCAGAAGACCTATTTAAGCATAGACAACACCTAGTTAGTGGTCTCCAGAAGAGAAACTTTATGTTGTTTGTTTATTAAGAGTGACTTCTGTTGTATTCTCTCATTGTAAATGTAACAAGGGCTTATAAAAGTAAAACAGGAAACCAAGAAGATGGGAACAAAAGCAGTATGAGCAGCCTGACCTTCGAAAAGCAGCCCCTGCTGATAATATGCAGTATTTCTTTCCAGTTTCTTTAGTTCAGTATGTAGTTTTCCCTTGCAAAGAATAACATTTTATTTCTTTCTCTTTCAATTTCTTTGTTTTATTATAAACTCTTGGTAATATCATCTCCCACTAATGGTGGAACCCAGCATGATAAGATTGCTGGGGGAGTGAGATGAAGGAGCAAATCTGTTACTAACAGTTCCTGACGAGGCCTTAATAAATGCTGCCTGCTGATGTCATCAACAGCCTCATCATCCTTATTAAAATCACCATTGCGTAGTTATCAGGTCCCATGTCACATGGGTAGAGTTTCCTGAATTTTGGATGCTGGGGTAAGTTGTTTATTTCTTCTTTAAGAAACTTCTCTACAACACTCATTGGCCATTAGACCATTACCTTATCATGATCTAAAACCCTCTGATATTCAAGGAACATAGAGACATATTCACTGGCACTGGTAATTTTTATTCCCGATAACCTCGCATTGGGCTCACAGATAGTGCACATGAATGCTGCAATTTGGACATAATAAAGCCTATGAGAATTTACCCAGTTGCTCATGCGTGTATCTCAGTGTGTCCACTACACTGTTATTTGTAGCTTACAGTGTATCCTATATCTTTTCCGTTTTGAAATCATTACTAAGCAGAAGCAACACTAGTCTAGTTGTTCACACAGAAATATATGATGACAATTCCTGCCTACCTGGGTTCTACAGGACTAGAAAAAAACCCATTCTGTTACCTTAGGCATGGGACCTTGAAGAATACGTCACTTAACCTCTCCAAGCTTCATCTGTGGATATCTAGGATGGGAATAGTAGAAACATGTCCCTCACAGGAGAGTGAAGGTCTGTAGCCATATGCTTAGTACCTCTGTAGTTTCTGGAGTAGTTCAGCATATACTCATATACCTGTTAGTTATTATCAGTCATGCTTCTCTTACTCTTCTGCCTCCTTCTCTAAATGTCAAAAATGTAACATCTTTGCACCAAAACATTAATTATGATAAAGAAGAGGTTGAACAAATGATACTAAGTGTAAACTCTCAAGGGCTGTACAGGTTATAAAAAGAAGTTAAAGATATGATCTTAAAGCCGGGCGGTGGTGGCGCACGCCTTTAATCCCAGCACTCGGGAGGCAGAGGCAGGCGGATCTCTGTGAGTTCGAGGCCAGCCTGGTCTACAAGAGCTAGTTCCAGGACAGGCTCTAAAAAAAGCTACAGAGAAACCCTGTCTCGAAAAACCAAAAAAAAAAAAAAAAAAAAAAAAAAAAAAAAAAAAAAAAGATATGATCTTAAAATGTAAAGAAATTGACATCAAAATTGTGATCTTACCTGATACTGTTTGACCTCCTCAGAAAGGTAGATACACTGGTTAAAAGGTCTACTACTCATGGGCCTATCTATCTAGGATGAATGGATGGATGGATGGATAGATGGATGGATAGTTGGATGGGTGGATAGATGGATGGATGGTTGGATGGGTGGATGGATGGATCTGTTGATCTATCAATCTATATCAGAATGAAAAAACAATAGACATACCTTGAACCTAAGTAGACGGTGATACCTACTCTGTGATGCACATAGGTTAGAACTAGTTTGCACTTTGATTACAGTAATCCTTTGTTTTATCATGCGTGGCCCAGCCAGATTTAGCACATTCAGTCACCACGGTGTAGTGTGGAATACATGAGTTTCCTGTGGAGAACATCCAAGATGAGGGGTGTTTTGTGGTTTTGTGTTAATCGTCTGAGAAAAGGAGTGGACTAGCCCCTGGGACGATGAAGGAAAACTCCCCAGTGGTGTGTCATTTTTCTTGAATAAAGAGTGTAAGTCATGGTTTAGATTTCTCTATGTCAGAGAGACTCTTTGAAAAACTTGAACTCTCCCTCTCAATCATAGAACAAGACTATTAAAGCTTAGCTTTGACCAGAATTGCTGTCTTAGAGGGGAAAAAGAGCAGAAAGTCACATTGCACTTCATTATGTATAGTTTTTAATAATTAGTAAACAGATTCAAAACTTAGTTAAGATTCATATAGTTTGGTAAAGAGTCTAGTATATAGTCAAAAAAAAGAAAATGGTGTTTAGACATCATTCTAGGTTTGACTGCATGAAAACAAACTTAGTATGACCTCCCTTATACATCTATAAGTCATGCCCTTCTCTAGCCAAGGTTGTGAACTTGACATTTTCTATGACTTTTTCTGATTATTTGAAAGAATGAAAAGGACACAGACTCTGTTTGCTTCTCAGTTTAAATGTCAACTATACTACACCATAGCATGGGGGACTGTGGTTTCCACATTTCTCTTAATAATTTCGGGTTACCATGACAGTACTACAAACTGAATATCTTATGGACAATAATCCCAGATGACACAAGTTCAAGACTAGGTTAACCCACATCTGGTGTGCACATTGTCATTTTTTTCAGTGTGTCCTAACTTGGCAGAAGGACAGAGAGCTCTCTTGGGTGTCCTTCATAAGGACACTAATCATAAAGATTCTGCCTTTGGACCTAATGAACCCTCAAAGGGCTCTGGTTCCTTACACCACCATGCTAGCTAGGCATAAGTCTATCAACATAGATATTTGGAGGAAGACTTGTATTCTGCCCATTGTATTCTATCAGGTTTGCCACCCTTACCAAATAGGATCCCTGTGAGGATTAAGTCCAGTAATACTTAGCAAGCACTTAACAACTGCCAAATAACTAGGGTCCCACCAAAGGGCCTTCCTTCTCTGTAACAACTCCCTGAAGCACTTATTTAACACAGAGCAAAGGAACTTCTTTACATCCAGTTTTGGAGACCTCAGTTGATGATCAACAAGAAGATTGAGTGGTGGGACCAGAACCATTCCCCTCACAAGATGCTGGTACCTCATTATCCCCTTTGAGGGCATCTGAAATCACCTACTAGTTCCCACTTCTTAAAGATTGCACTGCCCCCCAATGACTCCACCCTGAAAACAAGACTGTCATTCATAGGCCATCAGAAGACATTTAAGATACAAACTGGAGCTCTTCATTTTAGTATTTAGTGACCATGATCACAACCAGATGACTGTCACTATTCTATTATTCCTATTCTGTCTAGAGTCCTGTAATTTGGTCACCATAAAACCTTTGGCTGTTGTTGGAGGATGTTCGTTCATTCCCAGCCACTCTAACCCGAAATAATCACACAAAGATTCTATTATTTGCAATATTGTTTGGCCAATAGCTTAAGCATATTTCTAGCCAGCTCTTATGTTATAAACTAACCCATCTCCATTAATCTGTGCATCACCATGAGGTCATGACCTACCGGCAAAGTTTTCCAGCTGGCAGCTTGCAACTTTCTCCTCTAGTGGCTACATGGCTTCTCACTGACTCTGCCTACTCTCTCTTTCTCTGTCTCTCTCTCTCTCTCTCTCTCTCTCTCTCTCTCTCTTTAGAGAAGAGAGAGAGAGAGAGAGAGAGAGAGAGAGAGAGAGAGAGAGAGAGAGAGATTCTGTTAAGCCATTGGCTGGAAGCAGCTTCTTTATTAACCAATGGAAGCGACACATATACAGAAGGACTCCCCACACCATTTGGCTACTGAAAGTTCAAGCTCATATTAGACAGCAGTTACAAATCCCATCTTTTAGATCCCTTTGATAATGTCTGCTCCCCATGGATAACTTAAGGACTTTTTGGACTAACAAATGACAGAACCATGAATTGGTTCCAGTAGATTCAAGAATGTAGTAAGCATCGGAGAGTGTTTGACATTCTAAACATTTGGAATGCTCTCATTTGCCTCAATTTAGAAATATCATGTTCACGGCTTATGCTTCATCTCTTTCTGTGGGATGAGCAAACGATGCCATTTGTAGGGACTGGAAGGTGACAAGTGGTGGGGAGGGGCAGAAAGCATTTTCTTATTTGGATGATAGTTGCTCACGGTTTAGTCAACATTCTTATTGAATTAGTATTGAAAAGATAATTTCGTGCTTCATGAAGTGGTAAATTTGATTCATACGCCAGAAAGGCAAAAGAACAAATGCATTATTGACGGTAATAATTACATCCCACACCCACCCCCCAAGAAAAGGGCAGGGTAAACATTCCATGCCACTTAGAAATGAAACATGCCTTCTGTTTTCCACGTGCTTGTCAACTGCCTACAAACAGGACATGAGACAGCAGAAGTCCTTTGTTAGGATCTATTGGCCCGATCCTGTTATAATAGATTGCTACATTGTTTTTGCCGGAAAAGCAGATTTGTTACTTGTTAACATAAAATTACCCATATATACTTATGTACATGCAAATAGGCTGGAAACATTTTCTGAATCCTATGCTCTCATCACACTCTATCTGGTTCTAGCCTTGACTTTGATTTTCAACCCCCGAGGAAGGACTTTGTAAAGTCAAAAGTTTGCTTCATCTCAGACTCCGCCTTAGTTCTTCACGCCTTCATTCTTTTCTTCAAGAGAGTTCAGAGTGGTTAGTTTCATTTTGTTTATTATTATCACTGTCTGTGTGTCTAAATAATATGTGTGAGGTGTATGTACCTCTAGGGCGCCTGTGTGCAGGTCAAAAGACAACTCTGCAGTTGGCTCTTTCCTTCCACCTTTGCATGGTTCCAGAGTGGGGGGAATTCAGGTCTTCAGATTTGCTCAGCAAACGTCTTTACCACTGGGGCTTCTCACCTGCCTGTAATTGTTTTTAATGCTGGCCTCACTGCTGATTCTTCCATCTGAAGAATTATCCTGGGTATACTTTTAAGAGATAGCTTGCTCCTCTTTGGAGTCAAGTTTATAGACGATGACACGGTGAACTTCAGAGCGGCTTTACAAATCTGTGCCAGAGCCCATTTGGGGTGTGGTCACTAAGGTTACGTGTATGAGTGTTTTGTATTAAGTCTCTGAAGCCCATGTGGTTAGACCAAATAGCACGGATTGTTGGGGGGGGTGCTTTGAGTAGTAGGATGCCCAGTGTTGGGTTAATGGTGTACATAACTCTTGTCAATACCTTTTAATTGGTGTAAACCCTCCTACAGCTAAGGTCCTCCCACCACCCTAATTATTTTCTGTTTTCCATTTGATTGATTTATCTACCTGCCTAGGCTTTTCTTCTTTAATTTATTTAAATTTTATTTTATGTGCATTAGTGTTTTGTCTGTGTGAGGGAGTCAGATTCCCTAGAACTATAGTTACAGACAGTTGTGAGATGAGCTGCCATGTTGGTGCTGGAAATTGAACCTGGGTCCTCTGGAAGACCAGCCAGTGCAAAGCCTTTTCTATATTACAAAATTATGTTAAATGTTTAGACTTAAAGACAACCACATTATAATTAAGTGAAGATGGTCATTATTCAATTAAAGTTATTCTTGACAGTTTAGCATTCTGAAACTTTTAGACTTTTCTTTAAACACAATATATATCATACATGTGCATGCATGTGTGTGTGTGTACACATGTGCATACCCATGGCTATGTGTGTGTAGATATGTGGTGTGTGTGTATTGGTGTGTGTGTGTGTGTGTAGGTAGGTAGGTATGTGTATGTACACAGGGCTGTGTGTGTATACAAGAATACATGTAGGAATGTGTGTCTGCCCACTCTCCCAAGTTCAGCAGGTGTGAACTCTCAGTAGAAAGACCTACTACTCTGTTCTAACATTGTGAAGAGGTCTATGAGTTAACTGAACAATACTTCACATAGTCACCATGTCCCAGAAGTGAAATTATCTTAGATTATTCTTTTCAAGTCACAAAGCCCTCAATAGACTTGCACTGCAAATTCCTCAATATAGTCTTGGTAGTTGGAGAGATATACGTTTTGAAGTTTTTGATACTTTCAAACTTCCCTACACAAATCTAAGCCAAATCAAATCCAAGCCAAGAAGTTGTAAGGATGTTCATTTATCCACAACCCAGCCAAACTCGTCACTGGCAGATTTAAAGGTTGTTTTCCAGTCTATTAGACAAACACCGCATCTTGATTTGATTTGCACTTCTCCATTCCCTGTGGGAGCAGCTGTCTGTGGTCCCGCCAATTGACCTTTCTTCCTGGGTGGATGGCCCATTTATGGGCTGCACTCATTTCTCCTTGTGCCCATTTGTTTTTCTCTCTGTAATTGTCATGTTCCCTGTACGTGATTATTAGTACTAAATATTTATTAAATAGACTGCAAATGCTTACCAATCTGTGACTTTTATTGGGTAAAAAGTTTAAGTTTTTACTACCAAACCTGACATTCTTCATGGTTTTTGTGTCTGGGGTTCAACTCTTGTTTCTTGCCTTTCTAGAGAAACCAGCTGTATTTTGATTTTCTCATCCACTGCCACGCACCGAGTGCTTACCAGTGTCCAACCAAGTATTTTGATTTTCCTTTACTTTTTGCTATTTCGTTATACTTTTTGCTTTTAACATCTAAACTTATTACACTGTAGTCAGAGAATGGAACTTCTCAGACTTAAGCCATGGGGCTTTTGCAGACATTCCCTTCAGGAGTACTCTATATACACGCTCATAAATATCACATAGCATGTGCATGCTCTCAATATGGAAGCAATAAAACTTAACTTCTCAGTAGCTCCACTCTCCTCCCTTTTTCCTAGCTCTCTCTCTTTTGTCCTCTTTGTTCTCTGCTTAACTGTTATTTAATCCCTTATATCTTTCTTTGGCATCTATAAAAGATTCAAATCTCCCAGCATAATATTTAAAACAAAATCCCTCTCTCAGTACGCTTTCTTTCTTTATATATTGTCCACGGCATTGCTGACCATACTACCACGCATATTCTTAGCATCTGTATCTTCATCAATGCAAGTTTTGCTCCACTTGTATAGAAATGTTTGGTGTCCTGAACTGAACTTTGCCTAAACTCCTGGTTGGTTTCATTTCTGTCACTGACATGATAAAGATGTGCCCATGGCTTCCTTTGAAACATCCTTATGTGGCTGTATCTTATGTATGTTCCCTTCCACAGAGTGGTATTGTTTTTCTTGTTTACGTGCCTCTTCCTGAACTGGGAGTTCTTAGGTCAAAAATTCAACTGATGAGGCTAACAAGATGGCTCAGAGGGAAAAGGTGCTTGCTGCCAAGCTTGAGAACTTGTGTTCAATTCAGGAGACCCACACGGGAAAGAGACAGCTGACTCCCACAGTCATCCTCTGGCTGCCACCTTCGCACCATGACATGCCCCCCCCCAAAAAAAACCCAGATAAATAAATAAGTGTAATAAGAATGTTTTAAAAACTAGAAAATATCCAACTGATGCTACTCCAGTATTTATATCTATTTCATATTCCCCGTGCTTTATCAATTTTTTCTCATTTTCTATGTACTTCCTTTAATGGTTTTAAATGTTCCAATGTTTCTTTTGCTCTGCTAGTGGACATCCATAAACCCTTTATAATCAAAAGCGATTTTCCTGTCTCCATAAAAATGAAATAGCATGTCCAAACTCCTAATGAAACAACGTAAGGGTTGCATCCCTGGGCGTTTAATAATTTCCCTTCATTTTTTCCTTACTCCCTCCTGAGCACAATTAAAAACTACCTTAAATTTTGGTTCTGGGTTGTTAAGTTTTTACTTTGTGCCGCTTTTGTTTTATGAATGCCTGCTTAGCCGTCCCACTAAGTTTCATAGTCATATTTTTAGCAATTACTCAGTATTAACTTTAGGTTTTGATGTCTTTGCTCATTTTGCAATACACTTCTCTTTTGGTGTTTTATCTTGCTGAAAGAAATACATCCTGAACTTCTACAATCTTGCAGTGATTTTTTTTTTCTAGATAGGTTATGTAGGTGATAAATATTTTATATTCTTGTATGCCTACAAATATCATTACCCATGACCTACACATTAATAATGGGATTAGAACTTCAAAATGTCTTTTTTAGAGATATTATTCCATTTTCCCTACATTTTATGTTGTAGATGAGAAGTTTGATGGCAACAATTAAGGTCATAGATTTTAAAAGCCCATAGGAAGATTAAATACCCATCACAAATAAAAATATACTGTGATGAGAATCATTCCTTTTTTATAAACTGCGTGTGTGTGTTGTGTGTATGTTATGTACATTTGTGTATATGTGTTGTCTGTGTGTGCATGTGTGTTGTGTGTATGTGGGGTGTGTGTGTGTGTGTGTGTGTGTATACTCAAGTCCCGTTCCAGCTCAGAGGCATCCCATCTGCATCTTGTTCTTTCCTTCTGATCTTTGCATGCACATATTGCATCTGTTAAATCAATCTTCAGGGTGTTACTATGCTGTTTCTGCTAGCACAGATTATCACACACACACACACACACACACACACACACACACATATATATATATTATATATATATATATTATATATATATATTATATATTATATATATATATATATTATATATATATATATATAGAGAGAGAGAGAGAGAGAGAGAGAGAGAGAGAGGCTTAAAGCAACACAAATGATTGTGTGGCTCTGGAGGTCAAAATCTGAGATGGATTGCATTGTGCTAAAGTCAAACTATCAAACACCCTTTTGGGTACCAAGGAAGTAATTGTTCCAGCAGCTCCTCTGCTTTGTGGAAGCTACCTCTTGACTCCTGGTCACATCCTTTGGCTTCAAAGGCAACAGCATAGCATCTTTAAATCTATAACTCATCACTCCTGTACCCTTGATTCCTTTATAACAATGATATTGGTGATCCATCCATCTCAAACTTTGTCACCAACCCACAAAGCTCTCTTTATTATATGAGGGAAATAGTCACAGTTTGGGGGGACTAGAAAGTGAGTCTCTTGTAAAGGTTCTTACTTATTATTCCATAGAAAGTTGTGTGATTCTGAGAAAATTGTTTCTTCTCTCCAAAGGCTGGGGATGTGTCTATGTTTTATATATACTATGATATTTTCAATTTTCAAGATTTATTATTCAACTTATAAAATTTCAACTGAGATTTCAGAATGTTATCCAATACTAATTTTCCTTTTTTCTCATAGAGCTTTTATTTTCAGATTCAGTTTCCAGTACTTCAAACCCAAAGGGGTGAAGAAGATAAGAGATCTAGGGATTTTAGTAAATGAAAAAAAAATTTATAAAGTATTTTTATTTTTGAGATTATAATACAATCACATAATATACCCTTCCCTTCCCTCCCTCAAAACCCTCTCATGTGCCCCTTTTACTGTCTCTAAAATTCATAGCGTCTTTTTTTTAAATTTATTTTTAGAGACTTTCATTAGGGAGATGAAAGTTTTGCCCTCATTCTCCTATGTGGGTGAAACCACACAAGAAACAATGAACTCAACTTACAGAAATAATCAGTAACAGCAATCTGTATGAGCCACATTTACATCTCATATTTCCAATTATACTACCAAGTGCCAAAGACATAATTTTACTTAGTTAATTTTCTGTTTTCACCATCAATGATTTTTTTCCCAGGGGACTACTCAGTTTATTTTCCAATGAACTATTTTCAGATTATTAATCTTCATACACTATTTGAGATTAGGTTATATGCTCACCTTTCTAAGTCAGAACATAAGGCATAGAATTAGTCTCTGAAGTTTATAATGAGACTCATATGTCATACATAAATCATGTGTGATTTCCAGCATGTCCTATAATACACATGGATGCAGGAGACAGAAGCCCTGACACCTATCATGCACCAGACACAAGTGATGGAAAGTATTTCATCAGGTGTGCCTGCTAAGAACCCATGCTGGGGGTTTCTCAGAGAGCCATTCTTTCAGCTTGACCCAAGGAGCAAATGTCCCATGATGCTTCCTTCAGAATTCTTTGTCCATCTGTCCCACTCATTTCCCTAACCCCCCCCCCCGACTTTGAGGGTCCCCCAGAATCTTCCTGGGAATATATGTTTCCTTGGTCCAACTTTATAGCATTTTATGTCATGCATTACTTTTCTTTCAAATACACTAATATGTTGCCATTTGCCTTTTAAAAGTTCTTAATATTCTGCTCCAACAAACACAGGTACTCTAGACTGGCCCAGTAGTGTCACAGCTCCATCCTTATTTCTGAATGTTTTGTGGCATTAATGAGATATGAGATAGTAGATTTGCACAACCAAATATTGTAAACCCCAAATCCCTATCTCGGTTGTTCATTTTGCTGCTGTGTGAGTGCTTGACGAATTGTAACATATGTTTACATGTACAAATAAAACTACACAGACAGTGGGCGCAAATTTTGATCTATTAACCTCATGAATGCAGGATTTCTGGTCGTTAGAATGTCTGGGTAGTGTTTATTTGAGCGTTCACTTGCTAATGAAAGGTCAAAGCCTAAAGCTATGCTGGAGAGAGACTCAGTTTGTTTTTGCTGCTGTTTCTAAGCCTTCATAGTCTTTGTAGTGTCTGTTGTTTGTAGGATTCAATTTTGTACTTGGGTTGACTCTAAGCAGTTCACACCCATTAAAGGTTGACAATTTATCTCATTCAGCGGTTGGCTAGAGAATCATGAACTTGAGAAAATTCATTTTCATGGACTTGGACTCCCCTGGTTTCTAACTTCTCTCCCAGAAAGTCATACTCATTCTATTTGTTTCATCAATCTCTAGCCACATGATACTTAACACTTGAAGTCAGGGTTGCAGAACACCTCTTGCACACTCCAAGAGCTAATATTTTACTCGTCACTCAGAATCCTCCAGCCGAGGGTTCCCTGCCCACTTCCCCAGCCATGAGTGCTCTTACTGCATCTGAACCAAGAACCCTTTATTGTGATCTAAGCTTGGAGTTTATAAACTGTGTAGTCCTAGCATCTATACAGACAATTTCTGTCCTTGCAGAACCAGCATGGCTTGTATGGCACTTTCGATCTTCTGTCCCAGGCTCCAAGATTTGCATGAGGATCCCATATATCTGTGTAAGCACTTTGACTGTAGTCATCTTAATTGAAAGTTAGTCCATGCTTTAATGTCTTTTATCTTACAACAACAGCAATAACAAGCCCCCTTTACTGAGTATAGATTAAGTACCAAGTACTTTCATATGCTGTGTGAATTTTGAGTTCTCAAATAAACATAATAGAACACAAAACCATGGAGTAATAAATAAGACTTTTTTTCTTTTTGTCACAATGAGAGATCTGGGCATTTGGAAGCTTCTTGTAATAAAAATAATGCAGTTATTTAATGTCATCCATAAGGAAGGCTTTTAAATTTGATTGGCTTTTTCCTCATTATTCTAGGAAGACTGCATTCGTTTCAGCCATTATTCCCACAAATAGAAATTATGAAAAATGGAAAAGGTGTTTATATTAAAAACTCAAATTATACCTGAGATGGTGGCCAACTCTTCTTCTTGTGTCCGACAGTAACACAGAATCACTTTGACTTGACTTGACTATAGGGAAGGGATTTGAAAATGGTAGGCCATTACATCTATAGCCATATGTTTATAACATCCACAATATTATATTTCTTACTCCTCTGTAAGTAATTCACTTAAAAATTATTGCTGGTCAGAGAATTTATGTAACTAATTCAAAACTTCACCATTAATCATCCCCAACTGCTGAAATTCTAGTGGCCTCTTTTTTTCTAAATCAATGTTCTCTCTCTTCTTTTTTGCTTATTAAATGTTCTCTCTCCTGAGAAAATAGTGGGTATAATTAAAGCAAGGTTGGAGGAATAGTTGAATGGTTTGCTTTATTGAATTGGTGACTATGTACATGAATCTATATAAGATAAGCTTCTGTGAAAATCTCTATAGAGCCAGCTTTGAGAAGTGGGTGAAAGAGCTGAGGAACCACTGGCCTGAGGACCAGTCTGAATTCTTGTATTTGTCAAAATATAACTATCAATCTATCAATCTGTCACTCCATCGTTCTAGACCTTAGGTTTCTCTCTCTCACTTTCTCCCCATCTTCCTCGCTCCCCCATCTCTTTCTCCCCTCTGTGTGTGTGTGTGTGTGTGTGTGTGTGTGTGTGTGTGTGTGTCCAGGTCAACTTATAGAGTGCAGTCAAATTTATTGCCCCCAAATATCACCTTATTCTATTATTCTTCTACTCAAAAAACAACAGTTGTTCACAGTGGATACTGTAAAATGGCAAGCAAATAGGGAATCATAATTCTCTTTTCCTTTGGTGTTCATTGCTACAGAATCAAGGGATGTGAAATATTCCATTCCTCAACCTCTAGGTGTGGCAGTATGGCCATTCTTGGCTACTGACATGTTAAGTGACAGTCTTGAGAGGAGAGCCACCAGAATGGTCATCAGAGCTTGGTCAATCTTCCAGCCGGCAGCACAGGCATGAGGCTAGAAGAGAATGTAGTTAGTTGTTTTTCCTCTTTACTCTTTTTAAGTGCCTGCCACCCAGCTCCCAAATAAAACATATGTGGAGGCTTTTTCTTTCTTATAAATGTCCAGCCTGAGCTCGACTTGTTTCTTGTCAGCTTTTCTTACCTTAAGTTATCCTGTCTATCTTTTGCCTCTGGGCTTCTATCTTTCTCTATTTCTGTATACCTTTTCTTTCCTTATTATTCCATGTCTACCTGTGTGCCTGGGTTGTTGGCCCCTAGAGTCCTCTCCTTTTCTCATTCCTTCATCTTTTCTCTCTTTTTATCCTTCTCTTTATTCTCTCTGCCTGCCAGCACCACCTGTCCTTTCTCTTGCCTTGCTTTTGGCCATTTAGCTCTTTATTAGACCAATCAGATATTTTAGACAGGTAAAGTAACACAGCTTCCCAGAACTTCCGAGAACAGAAAAGAACGCACCACATCTTTGCATCATCGAACAAATGGAACACATCAAATGTGACACAGAATAAACAAATGTAACACAACCTAAAATAATGTTCTACAGCAAGAGAACATCACAATCATAACATGAGAAGCATGTGGACAAACCTCCCTGTAAACAAACAGAAAGGCCCATGGTACCATTGGTCACTCTGCCAAGTCTGAGCCACTTGCTTCCTGAAGGTCTTCTTGAATGGAATAAAGAAGCTCTTCTCTCAATGGGATCATTTTCTGTCTCACTTTTCTTGTTCATAGATGAAGACATGCTTATTTATAAGCTTTCACTTCCAAAAGTAAGCCGCAAAGGTGTCAGAGTGATGCTATAGATCTTCTAGCTTCTGTTCTGTTCTGTCCTTCCAGAATTTTTCCATACTCTCCTTCACAAATTTTGGGACAAATTGCTTCTTGGCAAGTTCAAGGCAAGTGTAAAGGAAAGCCTCCCCTTCAGCAAGTTCCCTTTCTTTCCTAACTGGTGCCATTTCTCATGCCTTAGCATTTTAATCTTCTAGAACACTCTGCACTCTCTAGTCTTGGCTGATACTTAATCATCTGTCTTTACCTTTGTGAGCCCCAAAAGTTTGAGTACTCATCATCAGCTCCACCCTCCTCTTCTACACACACACGGGGCCTCTATCCCACATAACACATTGCCCAGGTTAAGTTTTTAGTAGTATGACATAATAAATGAGAAATGATGTATGCAGTCATTCTGACAACTTTCTTTGTTTTAGTCATCAGAAGTAATCTTTGGTTTCTCTTGTTTGTCCCTGATGTCCTTTATATCTCTGTCACTCATAGTAGCTTTTTTAGATCACCATTCCCAAGCTATTATTGACCTTCTTAGCAAAATATAAAAACCTAGAAAGGGGGAGAAATACCCTTGTTTCTGGAGCCTGATCTCTAAAACTAGTTCCAAGCTCTCTGCTGTGTACTGAACAGGAACAAGTTTTAATTCTCTCCTTGGCAGCCAGAGTTGCAGGAGTGCCAACCATCTCCAAATGCAGCTACCTCGAAGTCAAGTTAAGAAGCTTACAAACAGTGAGCAATCATGAAGCTTCCTCCACAATCCAACACAGTGTCTGTCATACACATACTCACCCAGTAAGTGTTTTTAATCACTTTTACTTTTTGAAAATAAAATATAATTGCATCGTTCCCCCATTCTCTTTCTCTCCTTCAACCTTCAACCTCTTCCATGTATCCCCATTTCTCTTGCTCTCATACTGATGGCCTCTTTTTCTTTAATAGTTGTTATATATTTACACACACACACACATACACACACACACACACAAAACCTGTCCATTTGAAACTGTTTTGACTCCACATTTTCATTTAGGCATGTTTTACTTTGAAATACTGCTCAGTCATTTTTTATTTATGCTTATTATTCATGCAGCAACTGCTTCTCAGAGAGATTTGTGGTAACTAAAAGCTACAGGTACAACATAACCAATTTGTCACTCATGTGAGGTGAAAAAAGATAAAACCAAAACCAAACCACCTCTGCGATAGGAAAATGGAGAGTGGTATTTTAAAGTTCAATTCGCTTATTCTTCCCTTGAACTATAGGTTTCGAGTTTCAGTCGAAGCCCAAACAAAATCAAAGGGCAGGAAGACTGAGCCAATAGGAGCACATATTACCCTCACACATTTCAGAGCCCAGAACTCAAGGAAACATCTTCTGGCATTGTGATCTGCTCCTTCCCTCAGCTTCAGATGATGGCAGAGCAGGATGCTACTCACAGGTCCCAAGGTGTTCACAGGAATGAACCCTATCACCAAAAAGAGACTTCTATGCGACTGATTATAAAACCAACATAAGTGAACTGAGATGTCCCATTCTGTGAGGTCCCCTACAAACCTTAAACCAGTGATGCCACCCTGATGCCAGGCTGAGAAGGAAGCAACACTAGAAATGGTCTTTTTGTTTCATCTAGATGAAGAAACTTGGAGAATTTAGTCTTCCTATTCAGTCTTTACTAAGGCTACTTTCTCAGGCCTGCTTAGTCTCTAGGACTGGGTTCAGTGAGCTTCAAAGGTCACGGTCCTCCAGGAACCATTTTCTAGTCTCTGCTTGGTGGCCATATCATCAGTACCCTCTTCTGCATATATATGTCACCTCAATCCCCATGTGACCCTCTTCCTATATAGGTCCTCAGATCTTCAGTTGTAATGAAAGCATAGTAGTACATGCAAGTGTTCTCAGCTTGTTTTAGAAATTCATAGACAAGTTTGCAAATAATACCTGGTCACATGTTTTGATATTTTGATGATAGCCTTCATTGTCTTAATGCATATAGGAAAAAATCCCATTTGGAGTCTGTAGTTGAATAGTTACTATTTCACTATTGAGCTCTAAAAGTGAAAACGTTCCTATGAGAGAGTAAGTTTAATAAAAAAAATGAATTATTATTAATAGTACCCCAATGAACCATGCTGTCCAGAAGTTACCCTCCCATGCATCTGAATACCTGTGTGCTTTATTATTGATTGACCATATATAATCAACAGAATGTAATAGAAGTAACACTGACTTCAAAGTTACAATGTGATCAGAAGTCTTGCATTTTCTCCTGGGTGTCTGTTGGGACCCACGCTTGGAATTTTCCTTTCAGAATCTAGACACCATGCCCACAAAGTCAAAGCACTCTGGAGAGGCCAAAGGGAAGTGTCTGGGCATGACAGTAAATGCTGAGTTTCCAGATCTAGATTTTGGGTATCAAATGGCACCACAAGCTCATGTGTTAAAGGCTTGGTTCCCAACCAATGAGTAAGGAAATGAGACCTACATGTGAAGACAATCACTTCTGCTTGGCATCTGCTGTGAGCTGAACAATATTTTTCTGCCATGTTCTCCCACCATCATTTTTGTGACTTGCCACAGACTTAAAAATCATTGAACCAGTTGACTATGGGCTAAAATCTCTGAAACTAAGATCTATATTAATATTGTCTTCTTCTAAGCTGATTGTACCATTCATTTTGTCACAAGACAAATTTGACAGACACACCATTCAGTGATCTAAAATGGGTTGCCAGTCTTGAGAGTGTGTCATTATTGACATCGAGCTCCAAAGAGCCTTCAGACAACACCCACAAGAAAGACCCCAGGTATTCCCACTGATAACAATGGGTTTACAGAATCAAAGGATAAAACATATTTATTTTAGGTCACTATGTTGTAAAGCAATTTGTTACAGAGCAAAGGATACTGGCAAGAGCAGAACATGCTAAAAGTTTATTTTCCCCACAAGTTTCTACAAATCTCAGCAGCAAACGATAATCAATATCTGCCAAGATCTAGAAGCTGGTCAAAGTGAAATTTATTTAAACTTCCATCCCATCCTGCCAAAGATGGTGCCATTTCCAGTCAAGTTATTTCTTTCATTCCACTCTTAAGCGAGATACTAGAGACAGAAAATCTTGAAAGAAAAAAAAAATGCAATTTAAAAAATATCTGTTGAGATAGGTATTTTGACATTTGAAGAAAGGAAAAACAATTTGAGATTCTTTAAGAGCTTTCCAGTGTTGACTTTCATATTATGTCACTCTGTACTACAGAAAATAGTCCTTCTCTTCCTATCTGGCTTTTTAGAGCAATCTGCAGTGGCATGAGGCACCCTTTAAAGGTCTTAACTGGAATGTGCACTGAGACTTTGGGGTTGCAGTTTGCTTATTATATCTGCAAATCAGACGGGATGTGTTTTTTCTCCTTTTTACTGTCTTTTCATTTCCTCTTCTCTCTCTCTTTCTCCTCTTCTTTCCTTCCAACTCCTACCTCCCCTTTCTCTGTTCTTCCCTCTCTCTTTCTCTCCCTCCATCTCTCCCTCCCTCCCTTACACTCTCCTTTTCCTTTTCTCAGCCTGCTCTCCATTCTTCCATGTCCCCCTTTAAAACAATGCTAAGTTCAGCTATCCCTTATTGGGGACAATAAAGAGGAAGGAAGAAATCTTATTTCAGGAACTTCCTTAGTCACGCACACAGGAAAAAAAAACACTCATACACAACACACTCATACACACACCCACATTAATTGAATTGGATGCTCAGTAGACCAACTAAGAGGCAATTTCTGCAGTGTGCAGGTGAACAAACTGAAGACAGGACCTTGTATTTTCCATTACACCACCTTATATTTGACCTCTGTCTTTAGGTCTACCAGTTGCCCATAGTATACAAGATGCCTACCAGAGTTCCTACCTATCTCAGAATCCCTATTCTTTTGTGTCCATTAGCAATCTATGAAGAACTGTGTTTTACTCCATTCTGTGCCAGCACCCTGTTAATTGCTTTTGTCTCAGCCTGTGAGCTTCTTTCTGTGTGTCCACAGATATGCAAAACAGATGACTATATCAAATTTCCTGTTTTATATATTTTTGCTCTCCCGATTTTCAGTTGCATTGTTTGGGTTGTCTAGAGACACTGAATTGATAAGCTCCATATATGAGAAGATACATGCTGGCTGGGAGTAGGAGGACATGGAAAGGCAGCTGTGTGATTCAATGTGAGATCGAAGATCTCAGAAATGGAGGAAAGGGAAGCTGATGAGTGAGTCTGAGTCTAGGCCTAAAGGCCTAAGCTAATAGTATAAGTCCATGTACTAAGCCATAGGTCTGACAACCAGAAGCATCAACACATGAGGGTAGAAAAGGGCTCAAGTAGGGAAAGCAAATGCCTCATCCCTCTGCCTCATGTTCTATTTGGGTCCCTCAAAGGTCTGAACAATGATGTTCCACATTCCTGAGGGCTCTCATTTCTCCTGTGCCTAGTCTACTAATGGAAGGAAGAATTAATCTCTTCCTTAAATGCTTTTACAGATATACATGGAAATAGCATTTTACCTGCTATCTGAGCATTCCTTAGCCTAGCCAAGTTGACACACAATGTCTCCATCACAGTGGTTAACTATGCTGGATCACCCAAATGAATTTATAGATAATTTTAATGCAAGAATTCCTGAGCTTCTCAGTGACCTCTGTAGAGAGCAAAGGCCAGAAATGGTTCGTTTCTCTGAGCTGCTGGAATCATCTCTTGGTGCCTCTGGCTGATTTGACATCCCCTGCATCCAGGGTTTAGATGTAGTTTAATAGCTTAACAGTGTCTGCTAAGAGTTCATTGTGATAGAGAGATAAGTTCTCTGTGTGCTGACCTCAGGAAGCTATGGAACTTTTGAGAAAAAGGACTTCATATGAGGTATTTGATCATTGAGAAAGACACTCTCGGAAGAGACTGCTGGGCCTCAATTCTTAGGCATTTGTTCTACATTATGAACATTAACCATGTTTTCTTCTAGCTGCTACAACTCTATTTTATCATTAATCTTTTAAATATGTATTTAGTGACTTCTCTGTTACATGGAAATTTGCATTTTTAAGATGTAAAATGTTTTTACATTTCTGTTGTTTCTGTATTTTCTTCTTGTTTTGAAAGCCTTGGGTAGAACATGATTATAAATACTATAAATTTAATTACTGTGGACCTTCTAGATTTATGACTATAATCCACCTCAAAAATTTAGTCTATTGAATTATAAATAGATCTTCCTTTCCAGTTATTTAATTTATTGGCTAAATCCCATTGTTACTAATTTGAATTGCAACTAAGCCCCTGAATGTGCTTGAGTCTGCTATGTTCATTTTTTAAGATTAATTTAATTTTATTATATGTATATAAGTGTTTGCCTATATTCATGTGTGTCACATGTGCCCTTAGAAGCCAGAAGAGGGTATTGTACACTCTGTTACTTGACTAATAGATGGTTTTCAGCCATCACATGGATGCTGGGACTCAAACCCAGTCCTCTGCAAGAGCAGCAAGTGTTCTTAACCATTAAGCCACAGTCTCTCTACTCACTACATCATCTATTTATGGATCAGGACTGTATGGTATATCTATTTCCTTTTTATCATTATCCATGCTTCTATATAAGTGTTTTCTCTACTTCATTTTAAAATAATTTATTACCGAAAGCTACTGAATATGCACAAAAGCAAGAATTCCTTGAGAAGACTGGAACAAAAGACTGTCAAGGTGGATTGCCATAGCAAGGAAGCTTTCTATGTAGAATCTGAATAAAATAATCAGAGCATCGAGATGTCAGCAGATCAGGAAATAATCCCCATTTAAAAAAATGGTTATGTTCTTCATTGTTCTTAATGTGAACTGGCACACCTCACTACACAGGGCCACATGGGGAAAATATTAGGGTGAAAAGAAATAGCACTGGGGTCTCATGGGAAATTAGCAGGGCCAGTAGGTGAAGAAGCAGAATGAAGGGAGGAAACAGGGTTAGAGTTGTCATCTTGGGTCACATAGGAAGATATGAGTCACAGTAAGCTAGCTCAGGGTTGACTGAACAATTTCAGCAGCTTCTGAGTCACAGAGGCAGTCTGCAAGCCATCTGGTACCCAACTATGACGTATGAGATGAGAAAAAGATGAGAGAGCGCCCTCGAGTATGAGAAGCCAGGCAGTGCCTTAGTTAGGTTTCTGTTGCTGTGATAAAGCAACATGACCAAAAGCAACTTGAGTAACAAAGGGTTTATTTCAGCCTACAACTCTCAGGTCACACTCCATCATTGAGGGAACTCAGTGTAAGAACCTGGAGGCAGGAGCTAATGTAAAGTCCACGATTGAACACTGCTTACTGACTTGCTCCCATGACTTTCAGCGCTGCTTTCTTATGGTACCCAGAACCACCATGTTAGGGATGGCACTACTCACAATGCTCTGGGCCTTCTCCTATCAATCATCAACCAGTAAAATGTATCACAGGCTTGTCAACATACCAACCGTATTCTCTTGATTAAGATTCTGTCTTCCTAGATTATCCTAACTTGTATCAAGTTGACATAAAAACTTCCCAGCATACCCTGTAAAATGGAATTTGGGAAGCAAATGCTGAGTTGTCTGGTTTGCAAAGGAAAAGCACACTTAGAAGAAGATCAGTTATGTCTCCTCAGAAATGGCTAATCCAAGGTGGGACATCCCTTCTGGACCAGAGAGGCCATAGATAACAGAATGCCAGATGAGAGAATGAGCATCACAGCATGTTTTCTCTCAAGCTAGTTCACAGGCCAGCAGCTCTCACTCTCACAAGGTCCCATTGCTCTTTATAAAAGAAATTACCACTCCAGTATGGATATCTTCATGATCTCTGCATACACACACACACACACACACACACACACACACACACATACACACACGCGCGTAGAGAGAAAAAGAGAGATTAGAAAGTATATGTCAAAAGAAATCCAAGTACTATCAAACAAAATACTATGCAGTTACTTAAATATTATTTGAAGAAATTAATTTGTTCAGAAAGAAATTAAATAAGGAGAAATTCTCATGCTGTGATGGAAAAATACAAAAGAAGTTCAGAGAACTATACCCTGTGTATTTTATTTTAAAATGAAGAAAACAACCTAAAATACTAGCAGTGGTTATTTTTAGATTGAGAGTTTATGGAAATTTGTTGTAAGATTTAGTGTTTTACATTTACGATAGTGAGCCCATACTGCAATTTGAAGGAAAAATTAAATATTTTCAAAACAAATTTTTAACTGATTGGACCCTCGTTTGGGCAGAGTATTCACATTGTTAGAGTGTGAATAAATTTGCAAAACATTTATTTGGCCCATATGTTGTATCAAAATCCTGGCTAAAGTAAAGCATTGCCCAACTCATTCATCATCTTAGTAGAGTAATCAAAGTAAATGTTGGGTCATAGAAGACAAAGGGGCACAGCCTTCTCTAGAGAGAAACCCAACTATGGCTAGTTGCCCAGTTTTCATATGGAGACCATGGTGCCCACAGAGCTAAGCTGTCTACCAGTTAGAGCTGAGTTGGGGAGGGGGGGGAATTAATGCTGGCCCATAGCATGATGTGTTACAGCCCTACCAGTAAAGACTGTTGGCATTCCTGCAGGGTGGGATGCTTTCAGGACGTTTAAGATTCTCGGGGTCTTTTTTTCCTACTCTTCCATAACTAAAGAAGTCAGGGCTGCTGAGAAGCCAAGGACAATGGCACTGGATTTTGATCCTACTACACATACTGGCTTTGGCGGGGGGGCTAGCCTGTTTGGATGCTTACCTTCCTAGACCTGGATGGAGGGGGGAGGAAATTGGACTTCCCACAGGGCAGGGAGCCCTGACTGCTCTTCGGGCACAAGAGGAAGGGGGAGTGGATGGGGGAGGGGAAGGTAAATGGGAGGCGGGGAGGAGGTGGAAATTTTTAATAATATAAAAATAAATTAAAAAAGAGAAAGCACAATACATACCATATGAAAAAATGAATAAAGTCATCAGAATTTGTGTGGGGAACATCTCTAAATGTTAATTCTTGGCCCTGATCGTGAATATACTGCCTACTTTCAGTAGATCTTGGAATAAACTTTCCAGTTTCTTAGAGTCCTTCAGATGCAGCACAGCTTTAAAAACCATGTTTGTGGGCATGTCTACCTCTCTTCACATTCATAGGGGGTAAAGAGTAGAGAAGGTTGCTAAACGAAAGATGGCCCATAAGCAGAAGGTTTTCAAACGACTTTATAACATTAATTGTCATTCAAAAATACATATATAGAAAGATACTGCCCCCCCCCTGAACCCTGAATGATATACCAATGATACATGAGGGGCAGGTAGTCAATGAAATATGTGTGCTTTTTTTAAAACATGTTTAAAATCAAGCTTACTTTAGTGTTTATGAAAGAGCTGAAAAGTTCTGTTAATACCTTGCAAAGAATAAATGCTATGTGTTTATTAAAAGAAAAATAAATATGGAGTGGGATGGTTGAAAATTTTCAATCATTATAATAATAGCAGCTGTTCACTGGTCATTTGTCTTAAGTCAAGAGCTGTGCTAAAATCCCTACCTGCTTTCCACTTTTAAATACTCACAAGCACCCTAGTGTAGGAATTAGGTTTGCACAATATAGGCTAAGTGGGAGAAGGTGGCACACAAGCCCCATATGTCAGTGGCTTAAAATAACCAAAGTTTGTTTCCCATCATGCACGTGTCCATTTGAGTGCTGGCAGGAGCTCCTCTTCCCTGTCGTTTTCACTCTACGACATTGGCTGATAAAGTCCTCACAGTCTGTAATGGGGCAGGGCGCCAGAGCTGGGCCAAGGGCGGAGAAAGTCGTATACATTAGCCTTCACACATGTCCACGGTGATGCAAAGTGCCTCACTTCAACCTGGCCAAAGCACTTCACATAGCCACACAGACTTTAAAGGTGAAAGGAAATGACATTTCCTTATTGCATAACCAGACCTATTGGTGAGCCTCACTAATATTTACTTCAATATTTTGAATGGCAAAATGGTAAAAGTATTGCCAATTATCAAAGTTGAGCAAAATCATGGAGCAGTAAAAATGTCATTGTTCATTGCTGGTAAAGAGTGAAAAATTGCGATAGCTTGAAGAAGAACTTGGCAATTTCTTTTAAAAGTAAAAATTCTCTTATCATATTGTGTGTGTGTGTGTGTGTGTCTGTCTGTCTGTCTGTCTGTCTGTCTCTCCATCTGTCTTTGTGTGTGTGTGTGTGTGTGTGTGTGTGTGTGTTTACTTAGGCAGGAGCTCTGCATCTTATGCTGAACTCAAACTCACTGTGTCACTGAGGATGGCCTTGAACTCTTAATCCTCCTATCTCAGTCTCCTGAGTGCTAGGATTACAGATCTGTGCTACCATTCTCACGTGCTGAGCTGGGCATCAAACCAGCTTTTTTACATGCTAGGCAGTTACTCTATCAACTAACCTATATCCCAGCCCCCATACATGTTTTATCTCAATGCACCGCTTCCCAACTGATAGCCTCTCTGACCCTCAAGGAATATTTAGCAATGTGAGAATATTATTTTGGTCATTACAATCTAGCCAGAAGTTGCTACTGGGATTTAATGGGTAGATCTAGTAATGCTGGTCAACATGCTGTAGGTCAGAGAACAGCTCCTCACAACAGAGGACTCTTCTACTAAAATGCTCAAGGCTGAGGAATTCTGTACCAAAGAAATAAAGACTTTGGGACACCTGTATGTGAAAGCTTGTGGCAGCATCATCCATAATCACTGATAACTGGAAGCAACTACAACTTTTCTTTTTTTATATAAATGTATTTATTTGATTATTTATTTAGCTGTGTATATGTGCCTCTGTGTGTGCATATGCGCACACACACACACACACACACACACACACGCATGAGCCATGATATATATGTGAAGGTCAGAGGATAACATGTGGAAGTCAGTTTTCTCCTTCCACCATGGGAGTCTCAGGGATGGAGCTCAGGAAGTCAGCCATTACTGACTGAGTCTGCTCATTAATGTCTTTGAATAGATGAATGGATGGATGGAAATGCTGGTACTCAGTACAATAGACTACCTGGCAACAAAAGCGATGAACTGTTGATAAGTACAAGACCACAGATACACCTTATAGGCTAACATTGCGCTAAGTGATAGTAACCAGTCTTGAAACTTACATGTTCTACAATCCCATGGAAATGACATTCTGGAAAAGGCAAGAAGACAACAGGGATGCAGAACTGACCAAGGCTTTCCAAAGATAGAGAGGTAGAAGGGAGAGAGAGTTCACATCCAACGGGGCTCGAGGAGGAAATGCTGGAGATAGTGGGATTGTTTCGTAGTCTCATTTTTGTTGTTGGCCACATGGATGCACATGTGTGTTAAAATTCAGCCCAAAGGTAAATTTTGTTATACATAAATCATATTCTAAAATTAAAAGTTCATATTCTAAAATTAAAAGTCTGTAACGTCACAAAAGAACAAAAGCTGAGGTGCCAACTCACAGTGCAGTGTAAGGAGGATGACCCAGGTCCCTGTGGTTGTATAGACAGCACTTAGCCTCACTCTCAGAAGCTGCCTCTCAGTGGTGAGCAGGCTGAGCTGCGAGTTAAGGTCAAAAGCACGTGTGAACTTGATTGATCATGCTTCTCTCAAAGTTGTTGAGTAAGGACGCTGTTGGGCCACAACGGCTCTGCCTCTGTCTATGAACAGATCCAGAGTAGGTCTAGCCTACTGTCCTTGCTCTGACCATCCTCACCTAACTGGACTCCCATAGGCAAGCATGGAGACCTGCTGACTGGCCGAGAGACCCAGTTCAAGAAGTGAAGTCAAGAGTCAGTGGAAACCAGAAAAGCAGACAGTGACTTGGGAATTATAGTTTCTTCGACCCATAGCCACAGTTCTCTTTTGCAAACCTCCATCTTGAAGTGCATAACTCTAACAAGAAAAGCTGCCTGGAATACCAGAAGCAAACAGCAGGAAGAGCTGTCAATGTCTTCACTTTATCATCTGAAACAAGGCTAACGTAAGGTGTCTGGTTTATCGGGAAGTTGTCTGGCACTCTCTCGCATGGCTGTCTTGGAATGAAGGGTCAGAGGCTATCATAACCTGGCCTTTTCCTGACATTTAATTCACAGAAACAACTACAATTGCTTAGGAAACAACTCAAAAAGAACCTGGTTTTTAAAAGGAGAGAGAAAAAGGAGAGCCGATATTTTTGTTAGTCTAAATAATTTCTCCAAGTGTATATGATCATTTTGGAGGGGAAAAAAACTTTAAATAGGTAAAATAGTATTGGTTGGACACTATCTCTGCTGAAAAGAGCTGTTAATGGGCTTATGCCAAGTTCTTGGATCCTAAAAGGAAGTCTTTACAATAATAGAAATCTATCAATTTCAAGAAAGACTGTTATTACCTCCCAAATTTAGTAACAACCAATTACCACATAATTGTATACACATCGGCCACAGGTTAGTAATATTCTTTGGCATCCATTGAGTATTTACATGTATAAAATTGACTTAGACTAGCAGGCTGAATTTTTTTTCAGGGGCAGAATATATATTGCCACGTATTTTATGGAGAAAATGCAAAACAATTCATGCTGATTATAAGTCATTGTGATTTAGATCTTTTTTTTTTCACAGAGAAAAGCTAATAGATGAGTTAGGAAGAAAAGAGGACTCATGTTTGTTAGAAGCATGTTACATACTGAGCGTAGTCCAGGTGTTTTGAGTGCATTATCCTGTGTGTGTCTGTAATTCTTTCAAATTCCCATTGACCTTTTAGTGTCTAGGTGTAGAATATAAAGTTATTGCTGGCCACTTTAAGCAATGACTTTTTTGAGATCATAATTTAATAACAACATTTCTCCCTTTGCTTTCCTATATTCAGACCCTTTCATATACACTCTCCATTCTTCTTCCAATTCATGGCCACTTTTTTCACTAATTGTTAACAACTCTACACTCTAAAGAACTATAGGCAACCAAGGGAAGCTGGGAGTAGGAGAAAGGCCTTCCCCAGAGAAGAGCACACCAACTGGTTATCCGTTGATAGCCCCAAAAACATACCTACAGGTGGCATTATATGAACCAAATGGAGTTTATTTAGGAATATATGTATATATATATATATATATATATATATGTATGAAAGTTTTTTATAACATTAAATGTTCTAGAAAAAAATCTGGACTGAAACACTAAGTCTGACTTTTAGGAGAAAACTGTAGAAGCCATGGGGACATCTCCTCCTGCCATAGTCAGAATGGGGTCAAAAGCTCACCATAGCCAACATTGGTGCCTGCTACTGCCCCTGGAAGACAGGCATGGACATGGGAACTTTGCCGTAGAAAATCTCAGTGTTTCCACAATCCCCAACAAAAAGAGAGCCCTGAAAGAAGAAGTCTGGTTTCTATCTTTTCTTTCCATCCCAAGCCAGGGCTTGTTATTGATAGAACTTAAGTCACTTAGGGAAGCTAGCTGCAAGGTATCTAAGAAATCTCAACTTCATCTTTCTAGGCTGTGTGGTGCAGAGATTAGAGGAAGTTTGAGTTGCCCACCCTATGTGACAGCTCACATTGTTTTAATAGGTTATGCAGAATCTCAGGGAAGGGTGACAACTTTAGGAAGTCGGTACAAACTAAAGAAGCACTGGCATTTAACTTACATTGTGTTCAAAGTCAACAGTTAATAGGTACTTTCTCCATTTTATGTACATTATTGTAAGTGCCTTTGACATGAACTTATTTGATCTTTCTTGTAATTCTATCATATAAGTACTCTGATGTTCATTTCACTAGTTGATTTTTGGAGAAAAAGAACTGCATTAATGTAGTCAATAATAATTGGAATAGCAGTACTATTAGGTACTGTCTTAGTTGGTGTTCTATTACTGCGAAGAGACACCATGACCACAGCAACTGTTATAGAAGAAAGCACTTAATTAGGGGCTGGCTTACAATTTCAGAGGTTTAGTCCATTATCAGGGCTGGAAGCCTGGCTGACAGACATGGTGCTAGAGATGTAGCTGAGAGTTCTACATCCAGTTCTACAGGCTGCAGGAAGAGAGAGACTCTGGGCTTGGAATGGACTTTTTGAAACCTCAAAGCCCACCCTAGTGACACACTTCTTCCAATAAGGCGGCACCTCCTAATCCTTTCAAAGAGCAGCACCTCCTGATGACCAAGCATTCAAATCTATGAGCTTGAGGGGGAGGGGTCAGTCTCGTTCAAACCACCACAGGTACTAAACTCCCCTGCTTCTCTTTCCCTCACAGCCTACAGCACTCTTGGGTAACTAGTATGGAATATTATGAAACGCAAGTTCTAAATACCCCCACATAATGCTTATAAAACTCTAATAAACAGCTCTATGAAAACAAGTGATATGAAAAGTCCTTCTGTATATATGTTGCTTTTATTGGTTAATGAATAAAGAAGCCTCTAGGGTCTATGACAAGGATGAATAGAGTTAGGCAGAAAAACTAAACTGAATACTAGGAGAAAGTAGGCTGAGTCAGAGAGACGCCATGTAGCTGCTGGAGGAGACAGACACTTGAAACTTGCCAGTAGGCCACAACTTCGTGGTGATGCACAGATTAATAGAGATGAGTTAATTTAAGATATGAGTTAGCTAGAAATATGCATAAACTAATAGGCCAAGCAGTGTTGTAATTAATATAGTTTCTATGTGATTATTTCGGGTCTGGGCATCCGGGAAACAAATGAACAGCCTCCATCAACATACAAGGACCTTGACTTGTAGCTTCTGCCGGTTTCCAGGCTATAAATCCTCCCATCATGACAATTTTATAGCTACCCATATTGTATCAAATGACTCACAGAATTTCTGAAAACTTATCAACTGGATGTAGCAAACCAGTATGATCTAATTCCAGAGGAACAGTTCATGGTCCTTGTTTGTCTAGAATACCATCATGAGGAAGCTTGAATTCTGTCCACATACAGAGTTGTCTAAACACTAGAAATTTCTCAACAGAAGGAAGGTAATAGTAGAAAAGATAGATCTGTGAGAGGAGAAAAATCATATATTTGGCAAGATCTAACAGAACGGACTTGGTAATGTCTCAGGGAACCACAGTTTGAGGTGCTTTTTTCCCCTTTTAAACGCTGAGTTAACCATGACAATGATGAAAGGAAAGATTATGTTTTTAGGGATGTGAGACAATTTGCAGGTGAGGTTCCTCCATGGGTGGACAAGAGACACCGGGAAATAAAATCTCCATGACTGTAGCTCCAAGCCACTCTGTGGAGTAACCTCTACCATTTTGCCATCAGCAAGAAGGGGCCTTTCCACTCTACCAAAATTTGCCTTCACGCTCAGGGAGGAAAAAAATGGTAAATGAAGCCACAGTGAGCACTAAGGAGGAAGAAGGATTGAAATTTCTAGTTTAGACTGAAATATCAGCAGCCCTAATATATATCCCTAGACCCTGTCTCAAAATCATAACAAAAGACTGAACATAATCGCTGCCTTTCTTATCTCGCCTCTGAGTCTGCTATATGCTGTTCCCTGGTTTGAAGGATCCTTTTCTTCCCTTCAATGCTATTAAAAATCCCTCTTCTTTCATCGTGTTTTCAAATTCTATCATGGGTGAGACACTCTTCCAAAATCTCTACAGTAGGAATTAGTCATCCTTTTCTTAGATCACAGTCTTTTTCAGGGTATATATTCCATTTTTCTTGAAATAACCATCACAACCTTCTGCCTGTGCATGATTCATTGACAGTAGCTGGTGAATCTTTAAGAGTTGAGGTGGTAGCTTGTTCATGTCCATGGCTGTTCCACTGACACATAGCAATTGTTGTGTTACAAGATGTTCATAAGACTGGCACTGACAAAGTTAATAAGTACAGAGAAGCATCTGCCATTTTAGTACATATTATAAAACTAAAAAAATAAGCAATGAAGAAGGTGAGAAAGAAGGGAAGGAAAAGGACAGAGAGGAATGGGTGACGAGAGAGAGGAAAGAAAAGGAAGAAATTTCCACCTTCTAACTTATTGACTATGTAAGCTGGAAGTCTGAGGACATATTTTTCCCATAACCTGAGGCCAAAAATATAGTATGGAGGGAAACACAAAATCCCTTTAAAACACCTGAGGGTCACCTGCCAGAGTCATGGTGTAAGACTAATATGCCCCGTATTTCCGACTTATAATTCATCTTTTATAAGGATACACATGTTCTCCACAAAGAATTCTCTAGAGAGATGCCTTTGGCAAGGCCATTGATCAGAGACCAAAGCTTCATTTCAGTCTGTGTTGCCAATACTTCCTTGGTAGCAAGTCCTTCCCTAATGCAAACACCTTAATCACTTTGTGTTTCATAGAGCGTGTCAATAAGTGCTCATATATAATCTATGTGCGCTTACAGCATATATAATATATATGGATGTATGTGGTGTTTGGTATGCCATGCCTGAAAGAACAGCTGATTTATTTCGTAGCTTTTATGGACTGTTTTATTATTCTCAACAACATCACATCCATCCTCTTTGCATGCATATTTTATAGTACCTTGATGGACTTATTTGATTCGACCCAGTGTTTTGACGAGAGCATGGCCACAGGAGGTGCACATTAGCCCACACAAATCATTTGCTCAAGTCACTTTAGAGTGTGATCCTGCCCTCAGGTAATTTGTGAGCTGCCAGCTCTTTCATGATGGGCAAAATAGCATAGCATGGCCTATAAAGCCATGAACCAAGAAAAGCTATTGGCAATTCCCGGATCAACAGGGCAGCCTCCAAGGAGGGGCTGCTAACAATGTAAGTATACCCAGTTATTATCAATTATATAGTGTTTGGCTCCACACCACTGGCTTCTTTTCTCTGCCTTTCAGCATCCTTATATGGAGAGCACAGTGTTGTGACTGTGTGACTGTAAGTCAGATTCCTGAATCCCCCCCAAAAAAGTGCAACAATAGATTGGGTTTAATAAAACTAATTAAGCAATGATCTATGGGACTCAGAAGATGGCTCAGTAAGAGAGAGCATTGACTGTGGAAACACGGGGAGGGGGGAGGGGGGGGCGGGGCGGAGTTTGGATCTTCAGCATCTACATAAGAATCCAGGTGTTGCTTTGCATAACACCTGTAAACACAGTGCTGGTGGGGAGGGGGCAAAGATTATTGGGGTTTACTGGCTACTAGCTAAACCAAGAGTGAGTTCCACGTATATAGATATAGAAATAGATATAAATATATAAGTGTATATATATCAAGGCAGAGAGCAATAGAGGAGGCATTGGCTTCACATACACACACACACACACACACACACACACGCGCGCGCGCGCGGAAATTTTGCAAGTCAAAGTCTGTAGCTTGAGTTTAGTAGCTTCAACCCCTTCCTTCTTCCTCCCTCCCCCACCTCAGGGAATACAGTCTTAAATTCTAAGGTTTATGTCTTCCTTGTCTTTGGTGCCCTTCAGTTCATTGACTTGGGTAGCTACCGTTCGCCATAGAACAGGAAACATTTTCAGAGTTGCTGTGAGTGCTCATTCTTCCTATTATGCTGTTACCCCCAGTCTCATCTAGCTTTAGATGAATACTGTGGTTAGCTTTCATTTGCAATTTGATACAACCTAGAGTCACTTGAGAAGAGGGAACCTTGACTGAAGATTTTCTCCTCTCATATTGTCCGTGGAGAGGTCCTATGGGCTTTGTCTTGATTACTAATTGACATAGGAGAGCCCAATCCACTATGGAAGGTTACACTTCTGGACAAGCAGTCATAACTATGTAAGAAAACTAGCTAAGCAGAAGCCAGATAGCAAGCTAGCAAATGGTGTTCCTCCATGGTTCTTGCCTTTAGGGTCTTAACATAGGTTCCTTACCTATCTTCTATTAATTACGGACTGTGAAGGTGTAAGATAAAAATTTTTGTTGTGTTAGTGACAGTCTGTTTAATCCTGCCTGATGCATCCTTTTGTTGTCTGTCTAGTAGAAGGGAGGTGCTAACTAAGACTACTAATAAGCTCTGATTTTAAGTCCTCCCCAACACCAGGCCATGACATAATCACCAGAATGCTTTTGAAAATATATGTGCTCAGGCATGGGACTCAAGAAAGACAAGCCCCAGTGAGCACTCAGGAATCCCTTCTTCAAGCCTGAGATCATGGCAGAGCTGTTAGCATGCTGAGTGCTGATCAGTACCTCGGTAGAGTGCTCGAGTGCTGAGGGAGCCCAGTGTAATGAGCAGCTTCTGTCAGGGTGCTTAAAACCAGTCTTGTCAAGATGTCACAGCCAGAGTCATTTCCTGTCCCTTCCCTTCTTAGTCTTCCTTGTCCAGTGAACTCCTCTTACCTCCTTTCATCAGATTGTTCTGTCCCGGGCCCTGAAAAAACTGCCTATTAAACCAACATATGAAAAACTACCAAGGATCTAGAAAGATGCTCCCACCTAAGTTTCCTGGTGAGCTTTGCGTTGGTTCTGGCAATCTCATAAAAATCAGGCCCGTGAGGCACACAATTAAACTTACGCATAGGGAAACTGAGACCTGAGAAACCTAGTAACTCAGTCTGGACCACAACAGGATCAAAGACAGATCCAAGACTTCATGACTTCAAGTAGCTATAATGGCCCCTTTTATAGGTGGACCCTTTACTGTAGTTTCTGTTACCCATAGTAAATATTAAATGGAAAGTTTTAGGAATAAATAATTTGTCAGTTTTCATTTGTGTGCTGATCTGCGTAGCATTATGCAGATAACAGTATTTAGCCCTTCCTTTGCCCATAATATAAATCATCCCTTTGTCGAGTCTATCCACCTGGTATATGTTAGTTACTTGTTGGTAGCTATCTTAGCTATCAGACTGACAACATCTACATTGTCACTTTCGTTCAAATAATACTCCCCACAGTTCCCTGGCTAGAAGGTGTGTTCTTACTATAGAGAACAAGTAACTATTTATTCCCTTTTTAAGTTTGTCCTATTCAATTGAACAAGGAATTTTATGGCTTCTCTTTGACCACCCAAATTGCACTACTCTTGAAATTTTGAAGGAGAAGGAAATCCATGCTAGTTTTGTTGCCATACCTCCAACCAAAGTTAGAAGCTAGAGTCACAGTTGTGACAAGTACTTCATTAGGACAGAGATACCATTAAATCCATTTGATGAGAAGAATATAGCATATGTGAGGTTCAATACTATCCATGGATTCAGTAAAGCCAAGGGGAGGTTTTGACCTAATTCCCCATACTTAAGGGTGGCCCTTGCATTCTTCACATGCCAGTGAGTTCTCACTGAACTTCCTTAGCCTTCATGATCTTCTGTGTGCATTGGACAGTGTTTGCTAATGTGTTTATGATCAAAGAAGCATACATGATAATTTAATGTTTAAAACTTAAGTTCCCATAATTGACTTTAATAGCAATGAACCTCTCAACCTTAAGACGGTCCTTTAAAAAAATGGATTCCCTTTGGGTTTTTCTCCTCTTTGTATCTTGGATTTTTTAACTATTATATAACATCAAAATCACATTATATTATTATATTTCAATATCTTTAGGCATACATGACTATTTGTAAATGTGTCCTTAATTAAAGAGATTACCATAATTTAGATTGAACAGTATTAGTTTGCGTGTGTGTGTGTGTGTGTGTGTGTGTGTGTGTGTGTGGAGGGGAGGGGAGGGGAAGAAGAGAGAGAGAAACTTTTTATAAAACCTTTTGTAAAAAGCTTTGAACTTCATGGTAAATTTATTATTTATTGAGAATGAAAATGAATATTCAACACTTGTCCTCTTAAACAAAAGTTGTCAAGGGTGGGAGGCTGTGTGTGTACTAAGTAAGCCCAACAGAGTTACTCATGGGTGTTCTCTGTAACAGTATATCTCAAGTATAAGCCAGACTTGTTAAAATACCAAATGGTCAGTCTGAGTAGCACTGGGCCAGGAGAAAAATACAACGAACTAACATTCTTAGTTGGAGAAACAGCTAACGCGGTGTCACAACCCTTTGAAGTTTATTTAAAAAGCCAGAGGAGCAGGAGAGACAGCTACAGCAATCAAACACTAGACATGAATGGAGTCTAGGACAAGGTTGGTTTAGAGCTAAATCTCACTTTTAAGACACCCAGTGCTTTCTCCTGGGTACATTACACACTTATACAGAGCAGGGCACAGCAGACTGAGGGCAGCATGCTCCTTCTGACAGTAGGTTAGTTTCTTCTAGAAGCAACCCCACAATCACACAGCATTTATAACGCATGGCAGAAGAAATAATTTGAACATTATTAGGGAGCCGAAGAGACTCTAGTGCTTTTGAATAAAAACCTTTAAATTCCCATTTCATTAAAAATTCTTCTCTGCAGCTGGTAGCAGAGATTACCATGGTTCACCATCTGTGCGGATTAATGTTTACCAAAAAAAAAAAAAAAAAGGGAGGGAGGGAGAGGGAGTAACAGAGAAGATGAATGGCTTCCAGATAAACAGATAAACAGAAAGCAAAAGCAAGTAGAAAATACATTTATGTATTTTCTGTTCTCTCTCTCTCTCTCTCTCTCTCTCTCTCTCTCTCTCTCTCTCTCTCGTTTTATATAATCCTGTGATACAACTGTTTAAGGAGAACTCAGACTTATTTATTTTTAAAGACTGAATAATGTAGAAATAGTCAATCACCATCATGCTGTTTGGATGTACATTTTATGCGAAATTCATTTGGAGACATCTTCAGAATGTGTTAAAATAATTATGCGAGTTTGGTATTATTTCTCAATTACATTTCCCTCTGGAAATTTGCTTTTTGTGTTGTTTGCAGCTTGGGCTCACAAGCCAGAATCCCAGGTTCTGTCCTGGTAGAACGAGTAATGAGTTGACCCTAGATCTGAATCTGATCTATTCTAGGAGTGCATCCCACCCACTAATAACGTCAATGAGAAGTGAGGTTTTAAGACAATAGTGTTTTGTTATATTTATGTGTGTATGCAGATGTGCACATACATATGGCATGTGGAGGCCAGAAGTCAACCTTGAATGCCTTCATGAGCCTTAAACCTTGCTTTCTGAAGCAAGGTCTCTTAATGGGACTCGGGGCTCACTGATCAGGCTAGGAGAGGTGGCCAACAAGCCCCAGGAACCTGGGTGCTTCCCTAGCACCAGACCACCATACATATTCTTTCCCCCTTTCATGTGGGTTTTGGGAATTGAACTGACAACTTCAGGCTTACATGGCAAGCACTTCGTTGTCTGAACCATCTCCTCAGAACAGGTTCCTGTTTTCTTCGTTTGCTTTGTAACAAGCATAATCTTGGCCTTGCCTATTCTTAGACACGCCCCCACAGCCTGTCAGCTTAGGTAGTACATTCTGTCCACTCTGGAGGGATCATCTTACCACAAACACAACTTTACTTATATTTTCCACTACCAGTTAAGTGTCTTAGGCAGCTGGGTGAGGAAAAAGCCCTATTTAGTAGATTCATTAAATTCATAAATGAATTCACTAATTCATTAAAAAAATTTTGAACATGTACTACATTCTAGTCATAGATCAAGGATTAGAGGTACAGTTGTGAACAAAACTACACAAAAGTTCCTTGCTGACATTTGAGTGGGAAGAGATAACAAATCAACAAATAGATCACTTATATAGTGTATCAGGTGTCAGTGAAGGCACAGGAAAAATGAGCCAAGGAATTACAATGAGGAACATCAGGCTGCAGGGGGATGGTTGCAATGCTAACTCCTGCAGTTACACCTCGGAAACAGACTCAAAGACCCTGATGGCATTGGGACAGAGGTCATTTTAATCTGCTCACCTCCATCATCTCCTAGATGCTTTGTCCAAGGGACAAAACTATGCCTCCTTAGTACTAGTCCCTCCGCCCCACCCAGCATAGCATCTGACACAGGAACTGGGCATTCAGTGATTGTCTGGTGAACCAAACTTCACTCTTCAAACCTCTCAGGAGAGCCAGGATGCCCTTTGACACTTGTGATATCAGCTTGGGCTAACAGTTCCACCTCCATGCTTCAGTTTGACAGGCAGTCAGTTTCCAGCCTGCGGGTTGCTTATTGATTTGACTAATAATAAGTAATGGAGTGGCAACTGAAGTGACATTAATATCATGTGGAGAGGAATGAGCACCAGGATTGGAATGCGCTCATGCATCGAGGCACCTCTGCCACTCAGGGAGGAATTGGATTTTTCTTGCACAATGTTTTCTGTTTCACTTCCTCAGCATTCGGAGCTGCAAAATTCCAACTGAAAATGTGCGAAAGCAAAGGCATGGCTTTATGCACGAACTCATAGTCTCTTTTACAATAGTAAGGGATGGGGATAATGGAGGGAGCTCAAAGAAACTTTAAAAGGGCAGGGAGGGTTCTATAGAAGGAAAAAGACCAAAGAATTTGAGGGCTTCTATGCTATGAATAAATCTAATCAGGAAAGAAAAAGAGGAGAGGAAGGGAAGGAAGGAAAGAAGGAGGGCTACAATTGGCCAACTGTTTCTTCTCTGAAGTTTAGACACTAACCTTTTCTTACGTTTTTCTTAACTTTGATCATTTACTCTCTTATGAACTCAACAAATATTTACTGATGGTGTACCAATCAAGATGTTTAATCTCTGTCCCCATGTAAGAAAGAATTTGGACACTGGCTCTAGTCCCTACTTGGTAGCCATTAAGCATTAATCTTCTAAGTGACTGGAGCAAAATTGACATCATGGTGAGTATTTCCCAATGTCTTAACATGTTTCCATAAGGCCATGCTTCTTCAACTATTCATCTCCTCTGAATAATACCACCCAATTATGCAAAATCTTTGTAATACATGCATTCAAGATCCATAGCATGATAGTAACACACAGCTGAAAGGTTTTTGCTAATGAGGTTTTTGCTAGCTTTCCCCTAGATAGGCTAACAAGATGATTCAACTTTGGGAGCTGACCTCACAAGAAAGACCAATTGTATCGTTAAAGGATTAGGACTTTGAGCCATCTAATATTAATCTAATCACAAGGAAGAAAAATTGGATATGGAGACTGACCACCTATCCAATTATTTGAAAATCTCACAGGCATAATAAAATCCCAGTAAAAACTCTGGACACCAAAACTTGGGAACACTTTTCCTATTGCAGTACTCTGTGCAAAGGGGTGCTGCATCTGTGGGGGTGATGGAAGCTTAAATTTGTATGCTAAGCACATGTACAGTTCTTTCTCACATCAAGCTAGTGAACTATAAAATCTGCATGGGAGCTAAACTTGCAGCCAGGTGATCAAAAAGAAAAAGGAGAGTCACACTTGGGGTGGCCCATGTCAGAATGAGAGATGTCTTGAAAGAATGGTGTCTTTTATTGTGAATATTGGCTTTAATTCTAGAGAGAATTTCTCGTGTATCTTGGTCTATAAATAGACTCGAAAAGTCATGGTGTCAGTGCATTGGGAAAGCAATTTGCACACAGATGTGTCTTGAAGAGCAAAGCAGGTGTCATCTTCCTCATTGTGCCACCTGAATCTGGTGTTTGTATTGTTCTCCATTCTGTTCAGAAAAAGTTCTGGGAAGCAGAGCTGGGTGGATAGAAAAATGCTTGTTCAAAGCTGTACTGAAGGAGATTCTCCATTATAAACTTCTATCTTGGGGATTTCATGGCATAAAGCCCTTTTATAAGATGCAGAGAAATGGCAAGGCGGGGGACAGTGCTTTGGGGTAGTCTTCTCATCTACAGGCTATCTTCTTCCTTCTTCCCTCTTCCCTAGCGGGAGCTCACAATGAATTTTGATCTCCTACTAGTTGATCGGAACCTATGGAAGGGCTTCTCTTTAGAAACAGGTAAAGGGGCAGGGGAGCAAGAGACTTCTTCAAATAAACCCACCATAATCAGGGATAATCAGATGTGACCTGGACAAAGCAAACCTCAAGATGAAGTTAAACAAAGCAAGACAAAAAGTGATGGAGATAGTGAGAACAACATACTGAACAATTTCCTGATCATCCCTTGCCTCCTGCATTGATGGTATTAGTAACAGTGGTACCTTAGCTGCTTGTTATGTGCAATGTGCTTACAGTTCATGGAGTTGTATACCCCTCACATCACTTCATGGAAGGCGCCAAGGTCTATTTTTTCAGGTAACTAAGGCTTAGAAATATTGTGCATTTTGGACAACACCACCCAATTAGAGGTTCCTGCTCCTTTGTAACAGATTTTGTTATGTGCTGCCTGAATACTCATCTTCCCTTCTCTGCCCAGTTCACACGCTGGTGCCCTCATTCCCAAGTTCATTATATTTGGAGATGGACCTTTCAGGAAATAATGTGCTTGATCAGGTCATACTGATTTGTATTTATGATCTCTACAGAAAACAAATTATTATATATATTTGAAAAACTGACTTACTCTGTTTTGGCAAGGTTTGTCAGTCTTTTTGCTTATAACTTGCTTAGCCCATCTGGACACCATGCATTTTGTCAGTGGTCAAGGCAAGGGCAGTTCTTTGCCCAAAGGCCAGTTTTACCAAGAAGAAAATAAGTTTCAAGTGGAGTGTCTTCAGTGCCCAACATTCTCTTTGGAATAGATCAGTGCTGCCAGGATCAATCATGTCTCATATTAACAGAATCCTAAGTTATTTAAATGACATATTCTACAGTTATTTGAAGTGGTTGAAGAATACCTATCCATCTGAAATATATCTCTGTACATCTTAGAAAATCTAACTAATATGACTACGCATTTGACTATTATAAATGGCTACTTATTAATCTCAATTTTTAATTATATATTACATTTTAAAATGAGCTACACAGACACAATACCTTAAACAAGAGCAGGAATACAGAGTCTAACAAAATCTATATTAAATATGTATCAATAACCAAGATCCATACCAATGCAAAGTACTCATGTCTATATCATATCCCCCTTATTCTTTTTAGAAATTGACTGTAACCATTAATCACTTATAATCAACCCCTTTAAATAAAAACAAACATTTGTAACAATCATTTGGGGAATTTGGATGCTATTTTCTTCAAACTGCTTCCTACTGTTTGTTGGGTATTTTTAGGGTTCACAGAGACCTTTAGGGAGTCTTGTTCTATCAAACCACATTAGCCTGGAAGTAATCTACAGGTTCTCATCTTCTGTGGAAACAAAAACAGAACCTCTTTTCCAAAGCAGCATATCCTTAGACCCAAATTTTGAAATCAAGATACCTTTATGTTGATTTAACTTAGTAGCTCCCAGAATCAAATGTTTCCCAGTAGTGAAAAAATGCAAAGAAAATTCAATAATATATATAATCCATACTCTCTGTGTATATTCCATCTTTATGTGGCTTATTTTTCTTACTCCTTTAGTCTATGACTATCTGTATTTTTTATATTACTTTTACTGTCTCTTTAAAGATTTTGTTTTATGTTTTAAAACTATTTATTTCTGTCTACACTCTTTTCCTTCTCTCTCCAAAGCCTATGTACATTTTAAAAACACACTGTGACTCATTTAGAGATCTTTTATGTCTGAATCTGTCTTTATTGTGTATTTGTAATCATTTTCTGACCAGGAGCACCTCTTAAAATGCAAAGCTGGGACTGAGGCTGCTTTGCATTTTGGCTCCACCCAGTTCAACATGGTGGAGGTATGTTCACCACCAGTTCTGTGAGCCATGCTCACAGCCCCAGCTCCAGGGATGCAGTGGGTCTATGTCACCATTAAGCAACTTGTAGCACTCTGCTCACAAACTCTATTTAAACATACTATACCAGGACATTCTGAAAGAGCCAGAGCCATTCTGTGATGCCAGCATGAACCAGGAAGCTGACTTTGAAAGAAGTTGTGCCTCTGCTTGCAGCCAGCAAACAGAGCTTATCTGAAAAAAATGCAGCTACCAAGAAGCAGTACTTGGCCCCCATTTTTGTGGGTCTAGAAGCCCTCTTTTTTAAAGCTCTTTTAGCTCTTAAGTGGATCCATGCCCCAGATATTGGGTGCCAATTTGTTGGCATACAAAAGAGTTCCACAATAGCCCAGAATGTAAACAAAGGTTTACTTATCTGGGAATAAACTCACAGAAAGAGTAGTAATCTGCAGTCGGCTGCATATGCTGGGAACTGGAACTGAATCCAGCAGCCAAGAAGCCCACATATGTTTTTCACTGGTATTTATAGTATATGAGACCATGTCCAAAATGGGCCACTATCTTAAAGGCTATTGGCTGAAGGAGTTCCTATAATACCAAAACATGCTAAGAGTCTCAGTGCAAGAGAGAACCTTCTCAACTATTAAAGATTTATGGTTACTCAACAAGGAATAACCTTACCAGCCCTCATTATAGGCAATTGATTACCCTTCTACATACATGACAGCTCCTTTATATATGTCAGGTCATCTGAATATTCTTTCAAAGAATTGAAAATGTACCCCAGTGTGTTTTATTCTCATTGATCCTGGCTCCATCACTGAGAGAATTAAGGTAGAAATTATTGTTAATATCCAGAAGGTGGCTATTGTATGAAACTGACTGTATGGGTGGTCTCACTGATTCTGCATTGACCTCTTTCCAGACCTGTGGAGTTCATCAGAGTACATTTTAAGAAAGTCATGAATTTGGAATTCTTTTTGGATGTAGTCTTTGGTGACTCGCCTTTCACTCTGTGCCTTTGAAGTGTCTAGTCATATACGTAAGTGATCATTTATTCAGCTCTTATTTTCTGTGTATGCCTTCATTGTTCACATTAAACTTCTTTTATGTAAATTAAGTCCCTCTATATGAGGGGAACAAAGCAAAGCCCAATTAATTGGCTAATTTTCAAAGGCTTATTCTACATTGATTGCAGTGTTTTTCCCCATGAATTTTTCATTATGCTCTTTCTTTTCATTGTTGAGAGTTGCCTCTGAAACAAAAGTATGTGAAGTTGGTGTATAGAAATTTAACCTGAATCATCTCATTTAAGAAAAGATAAATCACACATCTGTGATCATGACCTATTTCTTTGGGTTTTTTCAACTCAGCAGGTTTAAAATGTAATAGATGAACATGGGAGGGAATCTTTCACAGCTGTCTTTCCAACCTTACATTCCCTCATCTCTCTGTCTATCTCTGTCTATCTCTGTCTATCTCTGTCTCTCTGTCTCTCTATCTCTCTCTCTTTCTCTCTCTCTCTCTGTGTGGTATATGTGTTTATGTGTGATGTGGGATTCCCCTCTGTATGCTGTGAATATCATTGGTTAATAAAGGAACTGCTTTGGGCCTTTAGCAGAACTATAGGGGAACAGAGCTAGGTGGGGAAAACTAAATGGAGGAGGAGTCAGAGAGAAGCCACCTGGTAAGCCACAGCCACATTACAATGCACAGATTAATAGAAATGGGTTTAATTAAGATGTAAGAATTAGCTAATAAGAAGGTAGAGCTAATGGGCAAAGCGGTGATTTAATTAATATAGTTCCTGTGTGATTATTTTGGGGCTGAGCTGCTGAGCAGCTGGGAACAAACAAGTGACCTCCTTACAACAATTGGCGTCCAACATGGTAGACTAAAATCCACATAAAACCTGAGAAAGCTTGAAAAGGAATTCTAGACACAAAAGAACATAGTTAATCATGGCTTCTTGGTAGCCAGCATTTTTCTGGCAGCATGCTTCAGCTCCTTTAAGAGAGGTTTTCCTGATTCAGTGGTAGCAGGAACAAAACAGCAGTTTTGAAATGCCAGTTTTCTGAGCAATGCTGCCGTTGCAAACTGACTCTTTCTGGAGGTCTGGCTATAAAGCATTTGAGTGGGATCTGTGAGCAGACTGCTACAACTTGCTTAATGGCAACATAGACTGTGTGTGTGCCTAAAAATGGGTCTGTGATCATAGCTCTCAGAGGCAGCAAACAGCTCCACCATGCTGGACTGGGCAGGGCAAGCAGGCAGTGCCGTATTTCCCCTAGTAATGCGGCCACTTAAGTTTATAAGAAGGGCTTAGCATTTTAAGAAGTGCTCCTGGGCAGTAAAGAATTACAGATAGACAATTGTACAGAGGCAGACATAAAAGACCTCTAAATGGGTCACAGTGTTGGATAAATGTACAGAGACTTGGGAGAGAGAAGAAAAAAGTACAGGATTTATAAAGAGAAGTGAATGTTTTAAAAAAAAACATAAAACAAAATCTTTAAAGAGACAGAGTACAGACAGTAATAGATTAAAGGAGTAAAGATAATAAAATAAACATTAAACTTGTAGAAAAAGTAATACAGTAGAAACAAGCCATGTAAAGATGGAAAATTCACAGAGAGTCTGGATTATGTATATTATTGTGTTATCTTTGAATTTTTGACTGAGGAGAGACATTTGATTCTGGAGACTGCTAAGCTAAGCCAACATGTATTTCAAAGATATCTTGAATTCAAAATTTGGGTGACTGTTCAGGCAGAGAGATGTCTCTGTCAATTCTAGAGTTCTGGAAGTAGCTTACAGTGCACTTCCTATTTTCTTAGGTAATATTATATCCTTCTGGAGTCTTTGATGGAGTTGAAAAGTAGATAGTAATAATATAGTTTTCCTTAGTTTATAAAAGATAAAGTAGATATATGTAATTTTACTATATTAAAGTTAAAACCTTCCTTTTCATTTAAACAGAAAAGGGGAAGTGATGGGGTATTCCCCCTCTGAATTCTGTGAATATCATTCGTTAATAAAGGAACTGCTTTGGACCAATAAGCAGAGCTATAGGGGAACAGAGCTATGTGGGGAAAACAAAACAGAATGCTGAGAGATAGAAGGAGGAGTCAGAGAGAAGCCATGTAACCCTGCTGGAGTGGGACAGAACTTTACCAGGTAAGCCACAGCCATGCGATGATACACAGATTAATAGAAATGGGTTAAATTAATAGGTAAGAATAAACCAATAAGACCAATAAGAAGCTAAAGCTAATGGGCCAAGCAGTAATTCAGTTAATACAGTTTCTGTGTGAAACTGTATTTCAAGGTTGAGCTGCTGAGCAGCCGGCAATCAACGAGCAGCCTCCTTACAACATATGTGCTTCTCTCTCACACACCTCTTTGCCACCTTATCTTCACCTTTGTAAATTTAAACTATGAATTTAGAAAAGTGGACCAAAAGCAAAAGAAAAAATAGATAGTCTGAGTGTGGAAGGAAGTTCAACAGTCATTCTTGTCCATTCTGTTAGGCCCCTCACCTCCAAGCCTAGGCCCCTGCCCACTTGATCACTTTATCTGATAGAAAATTCACTGCCCACCCAGGTAATAAATCCTCTGAATATTTCTCATCTTTACAAAATTCATGTTTATATTGAGCATAAATCACTTGGCCCTCTATTAGTCTTTGATTCCCCAAGTCCTTGCAAACCCACTCATCCTCATCTACTGCCTAGTTCCAAAGATAAGCAGACTGATTAGCCCTCTTTGGCTAAAATAAATGGCCTTTCTTTCCCTTCTAATTTTTTTTAAAAATCAGGAAAAGGAATAAAATTTCTAATTTTATTTTCCTAGAATTCCAAATATATTGGGATGTCTCTTTTGGTAACAACTTAGCAGGAAATGGCACACTTACTTTTTTGCTATGATTTGACCAGTTATAATTTTATGGGTATTTTATTTGATTACTTATTGCTCTGGGTATAAGTGTTACAGCTTTGAAGAAAAATGTATCCTGGCAATCTGAAACCAAAGAATATGACGAAGTCATACCACACAACAAACTTCACACAAGAGATTTATTGGCAGATAAAAAAATAGGAGACTGGCTGCCTCTGCTCAGTTGAGAAGCAGCAGAGAACTGAGCAGAAGGCAGAGTTTATATAGAGTTTCTTGTGGGTGGAGATTTCCAGGGTGGCCTAGGATTGGTGGAATTTTTGTGGTCTGATCTTGAGGCTAGCTCAAGGATTAATGGGATTCTATGGTCAGACTCTAGGGCAAGCTCAGGGATTGGTAGGATTCTGTGGCTTGATCTTGAGATTGGTGGGATTCTGTTTCTTGGCCCTGGTCTTGATCTTGGGGTCAAGTCAGGGTCAGGGTGTTCTTTCCTTGGCCTTACCCTACACTGGGTATATGACCAGACAAGCATGAACAAAGGTAATTTTTTTAAGTTTTTTAAGTAAAAATATAGTTGCATCATTTCTCCCTCTCCTTTCTTCTTTAAACCCCTCCATGTTCCTCATTGCCCTCTCTCAAATCCATGACCTCTTTTTCTTTGTATACATGCATATGTACATATGTATGTATGTATATGTGTGTGAGTATGTATATATGAATATATATTCTTTAGGAATATATATTCCTAAATACATAAATAAAACCTGCTCAGTCCATTTGTTACTTTTATGTATATGTTTTCAGGACTGGCCATTATGTATTGGATAACCATTTCAGGGGCTCTTCCCTGGAGAAAACTATTTCTCCTACTCTCATGATTCCTTAGTAGCAATTTTTGAAAGTTTATATTATCATATGTATCATAATGTAAAATAATGAGTCTTATTATGACATTTAAACACATGTATTAAATTTGATCACATTCAGCCCCTCTCCTGTCCACTTCTTACCCCCAGAATATCCTTCATCTTGCCAACTAGTTCCCCTTCTATTTTCATGTCATGAGCATGTGTAGAAGACTGACAGGGCAGGGAGAGGGAGAGAGAGATAATATAGAAATGAGCTCAGGGTTACATACTGGAGTACAACTGAGGAGCATGGGCAACTTCTATGTATTTTCAGCTTTTGGGTCTCTGACCAATGAGAAATGTTACTGATTCTCAATGAGAGTCATATTAGCTGTAAGAAGTGATTGCCCTGTCTGGGCAGCCGCTGCACCAAGTGTTTTAGAGGATCTACAAAGATGGGGATAATGTTATGGTATCACAGAGGTGATGTTGGCAATGGAGAGATATCCCTTTTAGGTCAGAGGGAACAAAAAGAAGAGATAACTAAATCCAAAAAATTTGGTCAGGATAGTCAAATGCCAGCATCTGAGAAGGGTTTTTCATTTGGTCATGGCTGGCATCTCTGGGCTGAATAGACCCAATTCTCTAAGCAGCCCTTATTGTTGTTGTGTCTCTGATCTCTAATGGATCATGATGAGCTGTTTATGCCTATGCCATGCTGCAAATGCAACAAACTGGATGAGCTAGACCCTGCCAGTGCCAAAGTGAAAAGGCCAGGCCAATAACATTGCACAGAACACAGAGCAATGATGAAGGTATCAGTCTCCCCATCAACCCCTGCCTGTTAGGTTCCCTCTAGAGTGTCCCAGTTGACTGAGTGGGGCAAGTAGTCATCTGGCCAAGCAGAAATGTGTGAGTCCTGGCTTCAGCATCGAAAAGCACTAAAAATTGAATTTAAAGCTGAAAGACAATAGCCCCACAAGTAGCATCATTAATACTCTAAATTAATATTTAAAAGGATGCTTTTTTTCCACTGGCTCAGTAGGAGACTTGCACAATACACCTCACAAGTAGAAGAGAGTAGGAAGAAGTAAATCAAGTGCTTAATGCAGTACTTTAGTCCCAGCTCATGCTCTTTTCATTTTTTCCCCAATCTCATTTTATCAAAATGGCTGCTGTCAGAGCATCTATTCTGAATACACCCAAAGGCATTTTAATGGGGAGAGAAATCAATAGCTGTTGTGCTGTATTTATATATCTTTGAACTATATATGTATATCTTACAGGCATATGTACATTCATCATTAAGTAGACTGTTTTGTTGCATGGATAAAAGTCTAGGAGGAGAGTAAAGAAGGCTTGCTACCAATCCTCCAAATTCAGGGTCACTGAGAATTAAGATAGCTCCATTGGGAAAAGCATACATCTTCCAATTGCTCTCTAGAAGAAGTGAGTGTGGTCATCAGCCAATCATCTTCTACCAGTTCTTTCCTGTGTGATCTGTGCAGATCTACAGCATGCAATGGCACACCCACCTCCTCCATCTTCAGTGCACAACATCTTACTAGCCCCACTGTAGTGATATTTTCAACTACTCACTTTTTTCAAGATGTTTAAGAGACAGACAACAAGAGAATGTTACCATCAGAGCCTTAGGATTGATCGGTGAAGCAAAGAGGACTGAAGATCTGACTGTGTTCAAGCCCCTTTGTGATGGGACGCTTCTAGATAGGAAAGGCTTATTTCATGGGGTCAGTGCCGGGTCCTGTAAAAGCATCTACCATTTAAAAATTAATGTTTGATGAATGCTAAGTCTAGAGTGTCTCGAGAGAGCTGAGAAAGGGTTTCCAGGAATGTGACTGGAAAGACTGTAAGGATTAAATGGAATCCATCTGTAAAGAAAGAAGAAACATGTAAAGAAGTTCAATTCTGATAAATTAGAACCAACTCACCCTTGTTTCCTAATAGCACACTTCCTCGCTTGCATCTCTGGATCCTGGCACGGTCCTGTATCAACAGATCATCACTTCTCACTGCTGTATGCTATACCCAGTTAGAGCCCCCAGTTCTAGTCTTTGATTAAGAAACATATTAGTTTTGCATGTATCATCACATCTCAAGCTCAGCCACCCTCAGAATCCTTAAAGCAAGTAAATCATCAGATGCCAATGGCTCCATGTCCTCACACCAATGAGTGACATTTAGGAAGCTCCTTAAATTGTGTAAGATCCCTTTGTGCTATCTTTGAGAGCTCACAGACTCTCTGTGCAAAAATAATATTATTTCTGTTTACAAATGAAGAAACTGGAGGTCAGGGGACTTATGTGGTGGATCAAAGACCACATCAACTGGTGATACTGTTTATTTAGTCATTGTTATTTGTGGTGTTTGTTTGAGATAGATCTTATACTATAGTCCACTCTGTTCTGGAACTCACTACCATAGCCCACGCTAGCCTTGAACTCCAGTAGACTTGCCTACTTCAGCCGTATAAACGCTGAATTTTCAGGCATTTACATCATTGATACTCTAAATTAATATTTAAAAGGATGCTTTTTTTCCACTGGCTCAGTAGGAGACTTGCACAATACACCTCACAAGTAGAAGAGAGTAGGAAGAAGTAAATCAAGTGCTTAATGCAATACTTTAGTCCCAGCTCATGCTCTTTTCATTTTCTCCCCAATCTCATTTTATCAAAATCATCTGGTGCTGTTGGAGACTTCCTTAACACCAGTTTTCAGGGGAGGACTTGCAATCTGTAAAGGCTTTCTGTGTCTTGTTGCATAGCTGGGTTTCCTAAATTTATTCCCAATTCCATCCAAGACTACAATCATGGTAACCTCTGTAGGCCAGTTGATTCGTGCATAAGGAAAAACATTGGCAACACAGTGACTGAAGAGATACTGACACACTAGTCCACCATGTGACAACTATGAGCCTGCCTTCTTGCTGTCACAGACGGCCTAGGGAAGGACCCTAGAACGGAGCTCTGAAGGACAAAGTAACAGGCCACTATCTGTTACCAGTGTCCTAAGGAAAATGACCACATCATTTTCTCATACAGAGATGGTCATGAAAATCCATTCTGCCACAGATTCAAGAACCCTCCCTTGAGACGGGAGATAAAATATGTCAATTCAACAATTACGGTAATAACTGACTTCTACTGAGCGTTCATTTTGTGTTCCCACTTTGCAGATGCGAATAATGAAACTTTGAAAGGCTGTTACCTGCTCACACAAGAACCCAGAGGCAGTGATAGGACTCAAGCCTCATCCCTTGAACTCCCTCATCCATCCTCTCTGTTACCATCCCATGGCCTGAATTTGAAATGCGCCGGCAGCTTCTTTTCACTAGCCACTGGACTGATTTCAAGATGATGTTTTTCTCAGTGGGTTTGCACAAATGTGCAAGTCATAACAATTTACAGCATTCCAGCAGAGGCAGGGACCAAGGCACATTGGAGCCAAGTGTTTTAATAACTTCTTCTGCTAGCAGTTATAAAAATGTAATTGTTGCTGCAGGTTCAAAGAATTAAAATATGGCAAGGTAGAAGGCACTCTAAAAGCCAGCTCTCGGGGCTCAGGCTTTGCCCTTGTAAACAACTTTTATAGACCCTGTTGGAGAATGCATAACTAAACGGCTAACATTTGCAGCCAGAACCGGGCTAACGGCAGCTAAGTGTTTTGTAGCTTGAAACCTGCTTGGGAAAACATTGCAAACTGGTGGAGGGGGGAGGTTATTGGTGATGTCTCATCTCTGCTTGGTCGTATTTTCCTCATTCCCCTCATGGGATTGGCCTATAGGAAACCAGACTTAGAGCACCAGGTGATCTGTCCCCGTGGCTTCTCAGTATGGAACGTACACTTCCTCTGCTCATTTCACTTCTTTTGCTACCCATGCCCCTTTACTCTGGCTCCTGAAAGTGGAGCGGACGGTATTCTTTACTTTTACTCTTCCTCAATGAAAACTGCAGGCAGAATATTCCAGGTGCCCACCCAGAATCCAGGAAGGCATGAGGTTTGCATCCCTAATGAAGGTTCTCAGAAAAGTGTCTGATAATCCCTTCCTCCTCCACCTCCCAATTCCTATATGAATAGTTAAAGTTGCTGACCTCGAGTGTGCGAGTTACCCAGCTCTTCTTCCCTTGAATCTCAGAGGGCAAGCCTCTCCCAAAGAATGGCAGCATGACTGAGACTAAAGAGAAATCGTGGAGTGTCCCCTCTCATATCAACCCTGACTGTTCTGAAAGCGCGTATTTCCTAAGGGGAGACATTATCGCAGAGTCAGAGAGAGGGCTCTGGTGCTGCCTTTCCTGCAGAGAGTAGAGGAAATCCTAAAATGACGAAAACAGAATCCTGAGCCTGTCTCATCTACTGACACTGATAACCATTCGGATTGTAAAGACTGGATGGGCAGAAGTGGCGCATTTCCATATGAAGATGGCCATAGGAATAAGATGTTAGGATGTTTTCTCCTCCCCCAAATATAATAGTGGTTTGCAGCTAAAAATAAAGAGAATAAACTACAGAGCATCTGGCCATGGCATGGCAGGAAGATTGGTCAGAGATCTGCAGGGGCTTACTGTCTAGCGTGCCTGCTGTGGTGCTGGAGCATCTGAGAATGAACCTGGAAGAGCCAACCGACAGCAATGCTTTTAACCGTGGGCCCTGGTCTTGACTGATGAGATGAGCAGCTCAGAGTAAAGGGATAGTACTGTATGAGGGAGAAAAACAGCTTTTTGAATCCCTGGGCCATTTCTTTGGTCCTCACTCTGCCGCAATAGTCACAGTACATCAGTCCTTAGTACCTCGATGCACCCAACTTAGAATGCTCATGACTCTCCCCCTTTAAGAGAGGGGTGGTGAGGGTGAACGATATGGTGACAGCAGGCACTTGGGCCGTGGTAGCCAACATTAGCATGACTGCAGAGATAAAGCAGTGATTTCAGTTCATTGGAATATAATAATTCTTTAAAGCTTTTATGTCCCCAAATGTGACCCCCCTCCACAAAAACAATGTGTGGTAACGCCGCACTGAATAGTCCATAAAACCAATCGCTCTGCCTCTGTCTACTACAATGCGCATGCGCAAGTCATGATCCAGCCCCCCCCCCCCCCCCACACACACACACACTCTTGAGTATTGTCCTGAACTGTGGACTTTGCCTATGCCAACCCAGACACTTAAAATTCCAGTTTCTTTGTCCAGATGTTGAGCTATTGTATCTGCCTGCTCAAATTCATCTCACCTTCCCCACCTCTAGGGCATTTTTACAAGCCCCAGTTTCAAGTTCCTTGGACTTAATCACCCGTTGTGCCTGTACTTAACGCCCATCCCACAGGCAGCCCCTGGATCTTTTGCTCTGCCCCATAAGAATGGGTGGAGCCTCTAGAAACAGGAGTTGTGATATACTCAGCTTTGCCTTTCCCCCCCCCCCACCCCCGTCAGTAGGTGTTGCTTGTTGCTGGCTTAATATTCACACTGCCCGATCGTTGTTCTCAGCTTCTTAGCTGTTGATTTGCGATTTGTGTGTCACGGCATTCTTTTGGTGCTCCTTAGTGACCACTTACTTTATAGCTATCTGTCCTTTTATATTAAGTGTTTCTAGACTCCTCGCGGTCTCCGATAAAGCATTCAGAGAACTGGGGAGCTGTCGTCGTTGTTTTACTGAAGTCTCCCGTACCTATTTTCGTATGGAGGACCCCCTCCGACAACTAGAATCACATCAGAAAACAAGCGAGGGGGGTGGATTGCAAAGTTTCTGCGAGTGCTAGTGTGAGGGATTAGATGCAACGCCGTAAAACATTAGACTTGATATGCTCCAAGAAAACAGATTTTAAGAATATGTTGCTCCACCTGGAGGTAGAAAGCTCTGGCAGAAAAGGGCCAGGACTATTCAGACCGAAGGGCTGGGAATTCTGGGGGAATTCTGGGAATCCTAGGTGGTATAGTCTTCTGCTGTCATTTTTAGCCTAACCCTCACATGTGCCCAAGGCTTGGGCACCTACTTATTTTGAGCTGAAAGCACCTCACACATCCCTCCTCCCTCCCTTCACAGGTGGATGGGAGAAACGGGTCCACAGGTGAATGCAGCAGCCCACGCCCTTGATGTAATTAGGGAGGAAAGAGACACCAGCACCCAGTCTTCAGGTTCAGTTTGTCCTGCTGTTTCCTGTACTCGCTGCCTCTTCTCATTTACTATTTACCTATAGAGTTCAAATTTTGTTATTTTAAGGATCTGTTTAAGGAATTAATTATTTTGCTATCACCACTTTTTACTCAAGATGGCAGCAGGTCTTAGCATTATTAAACTCCGTAGCTCCACAAATGAAAAGCCAAGCAGCCAGCACTCAATTGTGTTTGCACATATTACCTCTCAGCAGAAGACTAGCCCAGATCAGACCCACTGTGTGTGTAGTTCTTTGGTCCCAACTGGTCCACATACCAGTTCTGTTCTTGTTTATTTCCTTTCTCTCCTTTGACAGGGTGGTAAGGAAGGGGACCCTAGATGCTTTTAGATTTCTTTTTCGTATGTAGGTAGACCACACTATATTTTGGAATTAATATCATTAACGCAGATATACCTTATAGTCTGTGGTTTGAATAGTTTGATCTTCAACAATAAAAATTAATGGTATGTATAATCTAAGCATAGTGGATTTTTAAATGTTATGATAACTCAAATCATACAGGGTAATTTCTAGTAGAACAGTAAACGGCACCCTCCATTGAATTCCTGCTATGAGTCAGGCTCTGTGGGCTTGGCCAGTTGAGCTGATTATTCTCTCCCTTCTTATAGCAGTTCCTCAAGTTGGCAGTGTTTCCTGTTTTGTAGATGAGGAGATGAAGGTATAGCAATGTTGCTAAAGTCATAAAACAGAGGATGCAGTCATATTCTTATTCAGGGTGACTTTAAACAGAAGCTGATGATCTTTCTGCTTCTGCTCACCAGAATTTGCTCTCGCTGTCCCCTCTTTCCATGTGAGCAATTAAGACAGACATCACATGAATGCAGACCAGAATGAGACCCAGCCAGTTGCAGGACTTCTCTCCTCTCACAATATCATACAGCAGTTGTGATGGTAAGAGGAGCCACATAGAGCCCTGGGAACCCTGACCCAGTGTTCACCATCTGGGGGCAATGAGTGACCATGTTGATCTCTAGTTTGCTGATCTCTAGTTTCCCCTCCACTTTCAATCCCATTCATCCCATTGAATAGACTCTAGGTCCTTCTATCAAACCAAAAGCCATGTGCCCAAAAGTTTGTGCAGCCTTCTTTCAAAGGAGCAGGAAGACGACCACAATCTCAGTGTCCCCGAAGGTCTAGAAAGATGGTTTGCTTTCCTCAGAGACTGAAGGTGTTCGGAAATGACTCCTTGGTTATCCCTACTTGTATAGACTTCCCAGACAAAAAAAGCTGCTCACAGGACTAGCCCCTGAAAAGGTGCATTACACTACTAATAAATCCACAAGGTTTTTATTTTCACATGGTCCCCGTGAAGAATGCATTTTATTCTTCACTGAAAGAATATGCCCCAGTCGAAACTGTACTATGGTATTGCAATGCATGGGATAATTCTGTGTCTCCTGTGTAAGCAGAAATTTGCAACACCTGGGAAAATTGCAACACCTATAAGATGAAGCTGCTGCCTCCCCGTGTTGGGTAAATTCCTTTGCCTGTGTCTCAGATTCTAATTCTACATCACAGACAGGCCAGAGTTACCTCTTTAGGAGAAAACTGTTATGCTGGTCAACTGGGCAAGCATTCATTCAGAATAATGAAAGAAGGAACCTCCCCTCTTAGACAAGTGTAAGAGTCTAGAAAGCAAAGATCTTAAGTCTGTGCAAGAGAAGTACAGGGACTGAATCAGAAAACAGGTTTGTTCATCAAGTCACCCAAAGCAAGAAAGCATGGATACAGAGAATTAGTTGGACCTACACACACACATACACACACACACACACACACACACACACACATTTGAATGCACATACAGGTATACCCACACAGAGCTGTAGATAGATAAATAGAAAAATAATAGTTGATAGATATAGATGAAGATGAATATAGATACATATATACATACATACATAAATACATACATACATACATGATGGATAGAGAGATAGAGATACTGATACAGATACAGATTCCAGTCTAATCTGAAAACTGACCCTAAAGTAAGTTGCTTTAGTACATATTTTTTTAAAAAAGATAAAATGAGGAGGAAGAGGACCAGCAAGGGAAGGATGAGAAGAGAGGAGAAACAAAAAAAAAGAGTCAGCTAAAGGGGGCAGGTAAGGAACCAATGGAATGAAGAGGAGCAAACTATAGTGACATTACTTTGTATACTACCTTAAACTTAATTTAAACATCAAAGTGGTAAAATGATACCATAAACTCTTTTCAGTAGTTTCTACTGTGTAATTATTCACACTCATAATTGTACACATTATGGGTTTTACTGTGGCATTTTCATACTTGTATATGCATTACCTGCATAGTGTCCACCATCCTAACTCCTCTTCATTATTCTCTCCTCTTTTCCCCCTTCCTCCAGGTCTCTTCCCTTCCCTAGTCATCCTTCGATTGCTTTCAGCTCATCTTTCCCCTTCCAATTTCCATGTATGAGAGAAATCATATGATTCCTATCTTTTGGTGATCTTTTCGTTTGACTTGACAGCATCTAGCTCTATCCATTTTCTAGAAGATGAAATTATCTCATTCCTTATTTTGAAAATTACGTCTTGGTGTATATACCAGATTCTCTATATCTATTCATCTGTAATGGACGTCTGGGCTGACCTCATCGTTATCTATAGTGAACATTGCTGCCCCAAACATGAGAAGGCAGGTGGTCCCATGTATCTCAACTTTATGAATGTCAGGTAGACTTTTGTCACGATCCACTGATCCTCATGTATGTTTCTGTGTCAGTACCATGCTGGCTTGGTCTTCATGGCTCTGTGGTAAATTTTGAATTTGGATATTTGACAACCGTGGTATTGTTGTTTTTTCTCAGGATGGCTTTGGACATTCAGGGTCTTTCGTTCTTCACAGACTGCTCTGTGAGAACAAAAGAAAGAGAGAAACTTAGTGCATTCTGTCTGGAAGTGGAGTCAAGGAACAAAGCAAAGCTTGCTTCTTACTGTGGGATTTCTTATGTGACCTTCATAATCCTTCCTCTTGGAAATGATGATACTCACTCTTCAACCAGGAACTAGCCTCTTCTGCACAAATGAGCTGTTTCATCCCATGACTGCAAAGCACTTTCTGGGGAGAGCATCTGATGGGAAATGTTCAGAGGAACCTGGGTTTGCTATCCCCACCCACCAGGCAAGCTGGTATTTCTCTAGTATTTTCTATGGCCAGCACTGTTCTGAGAGCTGAGGGCACAGTCGTGCATGAAACCCTTGATTTCACGAGGTTCCTTAGGTGTGCCTTAGCCCCTGTGGACCTCAACTCGCTCTTCTGTGAAGCGGGGCAAGCAGCACCTAACTTTAAGAATTTCAGAGAATTTGTTAGAGTGTGCAAGAAAGCTTGAGCTCTTCTTCATTTGCTAGCTACCCAATGAAGATGAATGCAACCGGGCCTGTCGTCTTTGCTGCTTGTGTACTTATGTGTAACCTCTATTTGTTGATACTATATAAATTTAATGGATGCTTCCAAGTTCATTTAACCAGCATGGGTTCAAGCAGTGAACTAGTTCTCTATGTTCCTCTATTTTATATACATTATGACTCTGTATATGGAACCATAAAACTCGAGACAGATTTATTCATATGCTGCACTATATATTTTCATAGAAATGTTTCACCAGGCACCTGTAATGCGCTGATATATGTGAACAGCTTTCTAAAGTTTATTTCACATAGATCTCTCTTAAATTGCATGTGAAATGGCATTTTATGGCTTAACTTTTGTTTTCATGACACAGCCCCAATTTGCATCCCTGCTGTAGCCTTTGAGTCCCCCTTGCTTGTGATATGTGTGTTCCTCTTGTCCTTGATGCATTTCTTTGGGAATCTATCATTAAAGATGCCAGCTTGGTCTCTTTCCTGGAGAAGCCCATCCATCTCTATGTGTGTTTCAAAAAAAAAACGGACTTGAATTATTCAAATCCCATACCTGAGTTGGTTATGGGATGTTGATGCAAAGAAGTGAAGTGGTCTGGTTCTTTGTGTGGTCAGAGCCCTTGGCATGAGAACAGCTGTGAAATATCATGGCCCTTTTCTCTATTGTTTTCTTCACTGGCGTTAACTCAGACTTCCTGACCTGTAGTTTCTTCAAAGCAAGATGGAAAAGAAAGACATGCGCATCTGCCAAATACCTGGTATAAGCCAGACTTGTGAAGCACTTTGAAGATTTACAATCATGCTTAAGATCTATACATCTAGTGAGTTTGACCTTATTAAAGGAATAGTTGCAGGAAGATTAAAAGAACTTGGCTAAGGCCACACAGCTCATGAGCAGTGGGGCCATTGAGAAGCTAAACCCACCAGTATCCAGGGCTTACAAAGGGATTCAAGTGAGCCAAGGGCAACACTGCCGTCTCCTTACTTGGAGGAGTTCATTCATTTGACCAATCACTGGATAAACATTTATTTACTGAATGGATCCTATGTGTTGAGGATTACACTGGATGCTGCATTTGCGCTAGACACAGTAATATTTTTTTTTTTTTTTTGGAGGGGAACAAGTTGCATCTTTTTTTTCCAGTTTATTTATTTTTTATTAAAAATTGCCATCTCCTCCCCTCCTCCTCCTCATTCCCTCCCCTCCCCTCCACCCATACCCCCACTCCCTCCCTCTCCAGGCCAAAGAGCTATCAGGGTTCTCTACACTATGTTGAGTCCAAGGTCCTCCCAACTCCCTCCAGGTCCAGGAAGGTGAGCAACCAAACTGACAAAGCTCACACAGAGCCCGTCCTTGTCGTAGAGATCAAGCCCATCGCCATTGTCCTTGGCTTCTCGGTCAGCCTCCACCATCAGCCACTTTCAGAGAGTCCGATTTGGTCGGATGTTCCATCAGTCCCATTCCAACTGGACTTGGTGATCTCCCGTTAGTTCTGTCCTGCCGTCTCAGTGGGTGAACACACCCCTCACGGTTCTGACTTTCTTTCTCATGATCTCTCTCCTTCTGCTCATTTTTGAGTTATAAAAGGATTTCATGTTACCTCCTTCTATACATAAGACTATCCTGTGAGGCTACTGTAAATGAATGCTTTGAAAGGAAATATTAACACAAAGAGATGTAAATTTCCCTTCTCACGTTTCCGATTTTCTATGACATACAGAGAAGAGGCACTCCTTGAACGTTTTGAAATGAATCAATAATGGGTAGATTTATAGCATGCCTAAACAAAATATTACATGCATTTATTTGCATATCTGTGGTCCCCACAGTCCAGTGCTGTACTTTATCATCTGTGTATCATCAGTGTAAGGCATCGTACTCACCATAAATCAGAGGCTTGAGATATGAATGTATGGGAGAAAGGCTAGGCAATATCAAGGCAATTTGGGCACTGTTAGGAATAATCAGTCTATTGTCACAAAGGAAGGCAGGGAGGAAAACGGGAGTCAGGCACCAGCCTCAAGAGTCAAATTTAAGAGGATATCAAAAACCTCAGCAATCAAGTTAAGCACTATTTTTAATGCAATATTTTAAATAATCAAGCTGGGAACTGACAAAGACAAGATTAGCATATGGCAATAAGATGAAAAGTCTTGGCTCATCTTTGTTTAAAATTTTTATTTTTTCTTTCCTGTTTTGCATTAGCTTGGTTTTTTTTTTTTTTTAAAGGAAATGCATCAAAACACTCTTTATTTCTATCACTGAAATCCCGACACACATTAAATTTTGCATCCAGGATGGATTTCTCTCCTTTGCCTCCACTTAGCCCTGGCTCTGTAAAGCCAACAAGGATAATTAAAATTTTTGGTGTCAGGTTATGTGAAATGTACTTTGTGTCTAAAAAAGTCATGGAAAGCTCACAGAAGCCTATCCTTGGGAAGGTTCACAGACAGAGTGGTTAAATGTGAGGAGGCAACACTGCCTGACTGCGGTATCACAAATGGGTCACAGATGTGTCCTAGACATTGAGTTTCTCAGACCCCCAACAGGTGCTGCCCAAACCTGGGCCTGTGGGAGTCACCAGACAGCTGCCTCCAGCCCAGAAGCAGCCTCATGCATTTATACCAGCACGCTACACAAACTCTGTGTTCCAGCGAATTCTACATTCTAGCCATTATCAGAAGCAGCGGGGTTTTATGTTTCAGGTCCCTGTGCCACCAAGATAACAGCAATTTTAAGGTGCTAGTAACTGTGAGATGCATCCCAACTTCAGAGATTCTGTAATGTGAAATTCTAAAAAGTGCATTTTGGGATAGTAAAAAACACATTATTATTCTGTGCCAAGTGGTCGTGATGTTGAGAAAAGGCAGGGATTCTACTTAATGGTATGCTGCAGTGATGAGCACATAAAGATCTGAGCACCATGCATATCTCTAAATATTTACATCTGCCACCTCCAGCCTATCAAATGGTGCCGTGCCTCCTCCAATGAGAGAAACTTCAGCCCAGTGACAAGGCAGAGAAGCTGCTTTCCCTTAAGAAGGATTGCACTCTTCGTTGTCCGGTTCTTGGAGAAGTCAAGAATTCCATCTACTTGCAAAGTTACTTGGCGAGATGGTTTAAGAAATGAAGGATGGGGCCTGGAGAGATGGCTCAGCAGTTAAGAGCACTGACTTCTCTTTCAGAAGACTCAGGTTTAATTCCCAGCGCCCACATAGCAACTTGAAACCACCTGTAACTCCAACTCCAGTACCTTTTCGGGAGTCTGTGGTACACAGACATACATGAAGGCAAAACACCCATACACGTAAAGTAATAACTTTTTAAAATTTAATGAAGGGAAGAGAGGGACGAAAGAAATGGTTCAGTGGTTAAGAGCAATGGCTGCATAATCACATGAACCTAAGTTCAAATCCCAATATTCATGTTACAAGTTGGGTGTGCCTATACCTAGAGGTATGATGGGAGTTGCAGAACCATGAGGATTTCAGTTAAAATGGGAGTTCCAGGGTCAGGGGAGATCCTGCTTCAATCCAACACCTTCCTCAGTTTTTATACATGTATACAAGTACATAAACACTACCTGTACATGTACCCACACACACTGGTACATGCATTCACACAAACATGTACTCACCTCTGTGTGTGTGTGTCTGTGTCGCTTCCTCTGTCTCCCTATCTCCCTTTCTCTCCCTGTCTCTCTGTCTCTCTCTCTTTCTCTCTCTCTCTCTTCTCTCTCTCTCTCTCTCTCTCTCTCTCTCTCTCTCTCTCACACACACACACACACACACACACAGATAATAAAATTATTTTTCAATGGGAAGAGTTAGAGTAACCTAGCTGTCTTAATTAGGGTTTCTATTGCTATAATAAAGCACCATGACCAAAGACAGTTTGGGGAGGAAAGAGTTTCATCTTACACATCTATCCAACAGTCTATCTATCACTGAGAGAAGACAGGACAGGAACTGGGGCAAACACCATGGACGAATGCTGCTTGGAGATTTGTTCCAGGTAGCTTGCTCAATCAACTTTATTAAACAACTCAAGATCACCTTCCCAAGCATATACATCACAGAGTTGCCTATAGGCCAATCTTGTGGAGAAATTCTCTCAAAGGAGAGTCCCTCTCCCCAGGTGACTCAAGTTTGTGTCAAAGTAACATAAAACAATCAACACAACAGCTAGCATAAGACTGAAAATTTCTTTTCTTTAGCCATATTTATTTAGAGTAGATATACAAGAAGCTGTGGAGATTCCTTACATGGTTTATCAAGTCTAAAAGAATAATCTCAAGCTTATCATTTAACACAAGCAACATATTGTTTTCCAGCCAACCAGCTTTCCCAAGCACCATGCAACAATAATCACTCCCATGCTAGTACATCGCAAAATCTATTTAGACTTAAAATATGAACAGTGATGAATTGATCTAGGTCAGTTTTGAACTTCTCAACCATACTAGGATATGATTTAAAAAGCAGCTGAATCTGACTTCTACAGTTCCTTTCTTTAAAGGTATCTGCCTTTAAAGCAGTATGGTATTATATAGTAAGTTCACCAGCATTAGACCCACGTGTTTTTTTCTCAAAAAGGTTGAAGTGCTGCTTTATGCCTTTCCTTTAAATCAAAACTCCAAATATTCTGTAGCAAATAGTGAGGTGCCTTTGTTGATGGCTTGTACTACGGAGAGATGAATATAGAGGAGCATCAGCTGGAGCCAAAGTGCCTAGTTTGAATCCCGCTCTGTCTCAATCTCTTATTCTTAAACTGGGGATAATAATAGTACTCTCCTCCGAAGGACAGAATGAGAACTGAATGAGCAAATACTTATAAACACCTTCCAGCACCTTGTCTGCTCATCAGTGGTCCCAGATCAGAATTCCTATGCTCACATAGTCACCAGTCCTTGCCCATTCAGCCAAGTGGCAAGACTCCATAGTACTGAGCTTGTCATATAAGTGGGTTTGTTTCTCCTGATCTGTTTGCTCTCCTTCTTCTCCAACACCGAACAGCTATAATATTATGTTGACTGTGCTTTCTGTACAAGTTCTAATGGTGATCAAGCCTGAAAAGCAAACAGATTCTAAGATTTCAAAAAGTATATATTTGACAATCTCACAAATCTCCTCTGGGCTCCCATTTCACTTTGTGCGTATTTACAGTGGTGTTCTTATTATATGAAGTTTGGGATCTTGCTGATGGATAATATTCGGTCTTTATCATATCCTTCTTGCCCACTGAGGACCTAGTATCCTGTATACAGCACACAGAAGATACCTGATATATCTGTATTAATTAAGCATTGTCCAGTGCTGACTCTGTAAGCATTTGACTTGTTCCTGCTGCTCCACTCTCTAGAATAGTCACCCTCCTTTCTATCCTCCTTTCTGCAGCTATGAGAGCAACCGCTGCATGGAGCTTTAAAGACACCAGGAAGCCATGGGACAGGTGCACACGGAGATGTTCCCTTGAGCATTCTCTAAAGTTCACTGAGTAGAATTCCAAGCCTGGGGCTCAGCTCCCTGAGCATCTCTGTGGGGTCTGAGAAGTCTCAGATCATTTTGGAAATATCCGGAGTAAAAAAAAAAATCAATAAACCTCATATATGAGAGTGACTATGGCTGTTTATTTAGAATCTTTACATTTCAGAGGTAACGGCCCTTTATGAGTATGAGCCCCATGAAAGAAAGAAGCCCACCTTCTGAATCTGTCAGAGATAGGAGGTAGAGAAGGAGTAGGAATAACGTTATAAAGAGTTATCAGGGCCGTGGGAGAAGAATGCACTGTTCAACTTTCAGGGTTTTAATGTAGTGAATCTTCAAGAAATTGGGAGTTCAGGAAATTGGGTCTAAGGAACAAAGGAGATTGTATTCAGTGTTTATTACTGTAGAAAATCAAGTCAAAGCTCGGAGGTTTAAGCAATGAATATTTATCACCACACAGACCCATGGGTCAGGAATTTGGAAGCAGCTTAATTGGAATTCTGGTTCAGAATTTCCCAAGTAGGGTAGTCAGCATATGAACAAGGCTGTCACCGTGTGACATCTTCTCTTAAAGGAGTTGTGGCATGGGATATTCTTGCTTGCGGAACCAGAGTCATGTGATAATCTTAAATGGGATCAGAAGGCCATGTTCAAGATTTAGGGCCTCCCTGTAAACCGAGTCCCCTCATAACAGGATAGGACAGCCTTCTCCTAGAAGAAGACACCTGAGAGAGAGACTGGAGAAAACTGCAGTGGCCTTACAACATAGTTTCAGAAGGCATGGCATGCCTTGGTTCTGGGCTTCCAATTCAAAGTACCACAAACTGGTGTCTTAAGCAGTGTGTATTCACTCAAGCTTTTGAGGGCAAGAAGTTCAGCATTAAGGTCTAAACGTGGCTGTGCCTCCCTGAAGTCACTAAGGAAGGAATCCTTCCCTGTCTCTTCCTAGCTTCAGCTAGCTTCAAGAAGCCTTAAATGCTTGCCATGGAGGTGTATCATTTCAACTTACTTCTCCATCTCCACATGGCTGTCTTCTTAAAGCATGCCTGTTTTCCCTTCTTAGAAGAGCAACAGCCCTGGATTAGATACCACTCTAACATTCAGTGTGCCTTCAGTTTAACCGACTCCAGCTGTGAAAGCCCCATTTCTACAGAGACGGAGGGCCCCATTCTTAAGTTTGGGGGTGCTGGAGGCACTTTGCATACCAGAGGACTCTCCTTCACTTCTTTTGTATTCTTTTTGTTAGCAATAAGCCACTAAATGCCTCCGAGGCAGAAGTAGAAAGAAATGTGTGCCCTGCCACCAGGATATATATCTCCATTCCAGATGCCCTTTGGGATGCTGGGGTTTTCCTGTGTTATGTGAGGTCATATGTCTATGTTAAAAGAGAACACTGGTGAACAGTCTGTGTTCTTTAATGACAATGTACACCTGGAAAAGGTCATCCAAAGTAAATCACTTCACACTAGGAACCAAAATTCCTTTTTAAATGGATGGAGTAATGTCTCGGCTTGGATTTTTTTCAGTAAAAATATGACAAAAACTATAGTCTACTCAAATTTGTGCAAGACAGACTCATCAGGTTTTGTTTTATATATTTCTTCATTTATATGTGTATATAACAATGGTTATAGAAGAAGAGGCTGGGTCTGGGGAGATGGCTCAGTGGTTTACAGTACTGGCTGTTCTTCAAGAGATCCTCAGTTCAATTCCCAGCACTCAAAACCGTCTATATTTCCAAGTTCAGGGGGTCCAGTCCCCTCTTCTAGTTTCCAAAGGTACCAGGCATGCATGTGGTACACAGGCAGGCATTCAGGCAAAACACCTAAACACATAAAACAAAAATAAAAACTAAAACATAAAACTAAAACGTTTAAAGACGAGGAGGCTGTAAATTTGGGAAGGGGGACACAAAAGGCTAAGGAGGGAGGAGGAAGAGAATGAAATCATGTCATTATATTTTAATTAAAAATTGAAAAACATAGATATATATTCACTTTGCATCATGATAGTTTTTGTAAAGACATTTTCTTTCAAGTATATCATAGATTTTATCATATCCACCCTAACTCACCATGATTCTTCTCTGCCTGAGCCCCACTAATTCCTCTTCTCCCAACACAATAGCACTTCTGTTTTCATGCCATGTTTGTGTGTGCGCGCATGCGTAATTTTGTCTATCTTTATAAAATCTAGGATCCATAAATGAGAGTGAGAGAAGATGTGATCTTTGTCTTTCTGAGATTGACCTATTTTTTAACATAATAACCTCCAGCTGTACCCATTTTCCTGTGACTGATCTAACTTCACTCCTCTTCATAGATGCTAGAACCCCATTGTGTATTTACAGCATATTACATTAATTAATCCACTCATTCATCTACTGATAACACCCATGCAGGGTCCATACCATAACCATTGGGATCAGCCCTTCGATAAACATGCATGTTCAAGTATCTCTGTGGCATATTAATGCAGAGTCCTTCTAGTGGAAGCACTAGGGCATTGTATAGATGTGGTAGTTCTGCGTTTGCATTTTGAGGACCCTCCACATTGACTGCATTAGTTTACATTTTCACTATCAGTATGTGAGGTTTACCTTTCCGTGCATTCCCTTGGTCATTTGTTGTTAATTTGCCTTCTTAAGGACAGCCATTCTGACTAAGGTGAGGCCAAATGTAAATATGTGTTTCCTGATGGCTGAGACTGTAGAACACTTTCTTCCTATGTTTATTGACTATTTATACTCCTCTTTTGAGAATTGTCTGTGCATTTTATTTGTCCATCTACTCATTGGGACAAAGAGTAAGTGATCTGAACAGATATGGTGGTACACTTGTACTTTCGAAGAAGAGACAGGAGGATTACACAAGTTCAAGTTCAACTCTGTCTATACAGTGAGTCCTAGAGGAGCCACAGATACATGGTGAGAACCTGTCTGAAAAAGAATTAAAAATTAAAAATAATAAATAAGGAGGAAAGAAATAGAAAAAAATTATCTAGTTATGGTCCCCCTTTCTTTTTTTAATTGATTTTTATTGAGTTCTACATTTTTTTCTGCTCACCTCCCTGCCTCTCCCCTCCCCTTCAATCCTCTCCCATGGTCCCCCTTTCTAAAATCTCATGATCGTATCATTCATTCAAAACTGAACTTTCTCAACATAATCACACAGAACCACGTCATCAGCCTCTCATGTCTGTGGAATCCACACCCAACTCTTTTGTGACTCTCAGACCATGGTTTTCCTTGAAGATTTCCTCTTCCTCAAGCGACATCTGGCAATAATGATTCTGTAGCACAAAGCTTACCAATAACTCTGCCTTCCATCTCACTATTTCTTTAGGGTCACTTTAAAAACACAGCTTCTCCATCTTCTACTTTCTAGGTGGAAAAATAAAAATAAATATGTTGACTATGATTCTAGAGGCAAATGTGGCTGATTTTTGAGAGGGAATTGTTTTGATGAGTAGCCCATTCAGTGGGGACTGTCTTCTCCTGTTATGAAAGTATTTCTCTGGAAATCCTTTTAACTATCCAAACTCCAGTCATGAAAACCCACATAAATGTGACTCTAAGAATTTTTTTCTTTTTGAAGCTCCTTTGTGTGTGTGTGTGTGTGTGTGTGTGTGTGTGCGCGCGCGTGTCCATGTCTCCCTCCCTCCCTCCCTCCCTTTCTCTCTCTCTCTCTCTCTCTCTCTCTCTCTCTCTCTCTCTCTCTCTCTCTCTCTCTCTCTCTCTCTCTCTGTGTGTGTATGTATGTGTATGCATGTGTATGGGTGTGGTTGGCGTCTAGAGACCAAAGTCATATGACTACCTCAGTTACACCCTACCTCATTATTTGATACAGGATCTCTCATTATACCTGGAATTCACATATTCAGCTAGACCAGCTGTCCAGCAAGCCCCAGAGATGTTCTGATCCCTGCCTCCCCAGCACTGGGATCACAAGTATGCACCATTACACTCAGCCCATTTGGTGTGTGTCCTAGGGAAATGTATTCAGGTCCACTTGTTTGCATAAGAAGCTCTTTACCTACAGGCATCTCTCTATCTCATTAAAAAATGCCATTAGAATATTTCTTTCCATCATTCTTTAAACAAAATTGTTTTGATTTGCATTTCCTTGATGGCTAAGAAGGTTGAGCATGACCTTAAGCACATGCTGTACAAGAAGACCTGAGTTCAATCTCCAGCACCAACAAAAACCCAGGTATACCTGTGCATGCCTGTAAACCCTGCACTGTGAGGAGCTGGCTGGGGCAGGAGGATGGCTGGGGCATGTTGATTGTCACCATAGCTGGATCACTGAGAGAATAAGGAATAATGGCAGAGAGTATGAAAGCAGGACTCCCAATGTTTTCCTCTGGCCTTCCTACACACATATCCAAACACACATCTGTACATACACCATGGGCACTTGTATGCATGCACACACATACATTCACATGCACAAAACGTTTTTAAAAAGTAAGTGAAAACTGCCCTATGGAGTCTTGAAATAATATGGAAGACAGTGTGACAAAAATAAATGAGAGGATATCAAGATATCCTATGTTACAAATGCAATGATCTATTTGAAGGCTATGTGTTTAAAAGCTTTAATTAGATAAATTTTCTGAGTGCTGCTAGAGGCCCAGTCATAGCAAGCTGTCCCCTTCCCTTGAAAGAATAGACTTGCTCCATACCCTCTCTACTTAGTGACAATGTGCTTGGAGCTTGAAGTTCATTGACATCTCCAAAGAATAGACAGCTGAAGATGCCTCTTTTTAGTTGCCAAAAAGATGCCAAAAACAGTGGCACTTTTGTTTTACAGCTGTTTTTACCCTCATATTTGCTAATTTCTGGGTGAATTTTGGCTACTTATCTCCCAATTTCTACCAGCTCTAACCTCAGTGCACGCACGATGGTTGCCAGCCATGGTGTAATCCCTGCAATTAATTTAGCATTTCCATATAACTTAGTAAGTTCTGCGTGTGAGCGTTCCCTCTTGCTCAGTCTCTAAAGACAACTCATTTGCAGCCCACTATGTTTTCTACAGCCTGAAAGAGGTTCCACTTGTTTGTCAGATGTCTGTTTATAAAAGTGAGACGCTAACTGAAGATGGGGGTTTAGGTTAGATGCCTCCACATAGAGTTACTTTCTTAGACTGAATGGTTCCACTTTCATTACTCATTGATTTATTGATATGACTTTTACTAAAAGCTAGAATGGCTTATATGCATGAAAAATAAATGATCTTTTATATATATTTATACACACATACCCAGGAGAGTGTTCAGCAGCGATGTCATCTTGTCTTCTACCAGGACCATCTCCAACAAGAAAATCTGGTGACCATGACCCCTAAAACCTCTATACAGTGCTGCATGCAGTGACTGCCCATTGACAGCTCTGCTCCTCCTGATGGAGCACAGGGTGATCTGTCACAAAAGAGTTCCACTCCAGTGTGTCTAACGGGCACGCGGGGCATGCTGCTTCCGTGTTTCTGCCACTGTAGGATGTAGCAGCCTGAGGATCTGTGCCACATTTCCCAAGGCCAGGGCTTACACCCACATCTTGTTGAGCCTGATCCAATTGTAATCATATTCTCTCTTCTCTCTCTCTCTCTCTCTCTCTCTCTCTCTCTCTCTCTCTCTCTCTCTCTCTCTCTCTCTGAAAACCTCCCACGCAACAGGCAAGCGTTCTACCACTGGCCACCTTTCTGACCCAGTTTTATTTAATTTTTTTAAACAAAAATCATCATACAAAGAAAGCAACAATAGAAGGCCCTGTCTTCTATCCACTTACTCTCGGTAAGCATGACTCTATCACACATGGAAGATAAAGCTCAAATAGTCTCAGATAACTATGTAGCAATTTCATACCCCATATAAGGAACTACATTAGGGGTGAGCATGTGACCCTGTTCACGCTGGTACGATTAACTATCTGGGCACACATGGGAAGTATTTACAAAAAGAGAAACAAGAAGAAAATGTCCCAACTCCTCTAGTCCTGGTGTGGCTTCATCAAAATGCTGACAAAGCAAAATCAGCAGAGAGGACAGGGTCACAGTGGATGGGGCCAGCATTCCTACTTATGGAGAGCTTGCTCTGTGACACAGTGAATTTCCTGAGTTCAGGCTGATGAGATTTTTGTCTGGTTTAGTCGGGTCACGTTGGGGGGGGGGGGTTGTCTACTTATACAAGAGAAGTTAAAAATATTAGCAAAAATAACAAAAGCTATCAAAACTCTGTCTTCTGCACTTGCTTATCTGGTGATTTTGAAATCAGAAAAGAACAAACCACTCCCTGGTCCAGTTTTCCCTGATCCAGTTGTGTAGTGCATCCTTATGTTTACTGACAGAGGACTGAGTGTTTAGCTTTCTATATACGCATATGGGACGCTGCCCTGGAGAGGAGCTAGATCTGCAGTGGTACAATCCCAGGGGCACCATTCCATAGAATGTCCGTGAGGGAAGCAGGGACAACCTTCATGCACGCTGACTTCAAGAATGCGCTGCTGGAGTTAGAGATGAGGCCACTGTGATAGATATGAACAGAACCAGTACATGCATATAGATAAAGTTGCAGAGGACGTTTATATGACATGTGAGCTGCAGTCTTGATGTAGGAGCATGAGGTTCTGATTCAGTGATACATGGAAGGGGAAGGGAGGGGAGAAGAGGGGAAGAGAGGCACAATTTCAAAGTCCTTCCCAAGTATAGACGAAAGGGACCGTGTTATACAGGAAACTGACCTTTCCAGGAAGGCAGGATTCTGCTGACTGACCAAGGAAAGTGACAGCCGCTTCTGTCCAGCCCTGTTCCCATCACTTACCATCCCAGAATGTTAATCCAGCTCCCCTGCCAAGAAACTGTGTGTGTTGTTCTCAAGTGGACCCAAATCTCTTGCTTTCTTTTGGTTTAATGCATATATATATATATATATATATATATATATATATATATATATGCATGTCATTGAGTGTGTATATACGTGTGTGTGTGCAGCGTGCACACAAGCACATGAGTATGAATAGAGGTGGAGATCAGACGTTAACATCAAGCATCTTCCTCCATAGATATCTGCCTTCTCTTTGAGACAGGCTTTCACCCACCCAGAGCTCGTCAACTCTGCCATGCTGTCTGGCCAGTGAGATTAAAAGCTGTCGTCTCCACTCTCACAGCGCTGGCATCACAGAGCAAGGCTTGCTATGTCATAGGTGCTGAGGATCTGAGCTCAGGTCCTCGGGCTTGTGTGGAAAGCACTTTGCCGACTGAGATGTCTCGCCCTTTCTCCTTTTTAACTATCAACTGTAGTCTGCTATCCCAAGCTCAGTTCTGTCCCTGCTTTTGCTTCAGTGTTGATCTGTTTGCTTTAAGGTATCTGGAATTACAACCACATATTTGGGGGCTGTAAATCTGGCATTTTACTCCTGTGCTCGAGCCATCTGGCCCTGTGTTTCCTGCAGTCAGTTCTCTGCTGCTGATGCCATTCCCATTTGTACGCTACTCTGCGTGTCCATAATCCATGGGACTCTAAGAACCAATCTGTTCAAAGCTGACATCATTATCTTTTCTATCAAGTGTAGACCTACTCTGCAAATTTGTAAACATAGGAAAGAGCCACCATATCTGTGTGTGTTATATGCGTGCTATATGCATGTGTATGTGTTTGTGCATGTGTGTATACATCTTTACATGGATGTACACTACACAATACATATTCAGAAGAGGTCAGAGGTCCACCTCAGGCATCTTCTTCTAGGCCTTGCCACCTAATTTTTTGAGACAAGTTCTCTCTGGACCTTGAGCTCACTGATTCCAGCATCCACATGTCTCCTCGTGTCCACACTGGGGTTATATACACGTGCTGTTATGCCCAGCCTTTCATGATGCTGGGTATCCCAACTCAAGTCTTTATGGTTGTGTGGCAGGCACTTTACCTACTGAGACATCTGCTGAGCTCAAGAGCCCTGATCTCTTCCTTCTTTCACTTATCACTTATACATTTCTGTATTATTATAGCCACAAGAGTTGCTAATATATGTCATAACCGTATACCATATGTGTGTATATGTATACACACATAGAGAGAGTGGGAGAGAGAGAAAGATAGGATTAGGTTCAGAGTTCAAGTACATTATGAGGTTTATCTTTTTTTCTTCAGACGTATAATGAATATATATCAAGTCACTGTGCTTTTATAAACAGATAACAAGCTCATGGGTTTTAGAATAAATGGGAATGGTTGTGAAATACTGCCTTGGCCCTTGCTGGTTATGTGGTATGGAACTAAAGAGACAGACAGTACTTCAGGGTTCTTTATCAGTTGTCCTGAACCACCTTGAAGTGGATGTCACCTCTAGCCCTATCCCAGACAAAATTCTGAGACTTAAAATGACTTCTTATTGGCTCCACAATTACATAATGGACCCAAGATTCAAATCCAATTCTGATAGCCTCTATATATTCTGCTTAATTTCTCTCCTTGAATCCAAGGTTTTAATCTGTAAAAAGAGTCAGATCCATCCCTCCTGGGCTAAGTGTAATGAATAAACAAAGCACTGCACCCTGTTCCTCGCTGAGTAACTTCATCTAGACACTGGGAACATATTGCTTATTGAGTAACAAGCTGTGTGGTGCCAATTCCTGGAGTTGATTCCCATTTGATTCCCCCTGCCAGAACTATCTTTGTATTGAATTGGAAGTTTTCTAAATTTGTATCGCATTCCTTTTTCCCATTTAGACCTCTGATTTACTTTCTCTTGGTTACTTGGTCATAGGCCAACCTCTTCACAGGGAGCTCTAAGTGCTCCACTGTTCCCCATCATACTTCAGTATGTATAGTCGTCAGCTAGTGCTGGGGCCAGCAGATGCTGGTCTCATACTCCCCTACTTGAACACAGCAATGAGCTCTTTATATCTGTTACACTTCCGCTTACCCCTTCTTTGAGGTAGCGTCACTTCAGCCTTAATGTTCCACACATGGCAGGAGAGCAGTGGGTGTGTTCAAACCTGTTCTTTTCTTTGCTCGGGGATAAGTATGTATATATCCAAAGACCCAATTTCACGCATTTATGTCTCCTCCAACAAATGCTTCTTTTCAGTTGCACAATGAGACTACAAGTCTTGTCTGTCTATGCAGTTGGTAGGGACAAAATTTTAGAAAGAAGGTATAAGAATGAAAATAGAGTTTTATTATTAAGAAGTGGCAAACACAGGGCCTGCATGGGACTGCACCAGTTCCTCTGTATATATTTTATGGCTGTTAGTTTGGTGGTTTTATGGGACTCCTAATAATACGGACAGGTGTATTTCTGACTCTTTTACCTGTTTTTTTCCTCTATTGGGTCGCCTTGGCTAGGCTCAATCTGATGGTGTTTGCCTTGTCTTATTGTATCTTGTTTTGTCCTGTTTGGGTGTTGTCACCCTTCTGAAGAGGAAACAGACGGGGAGTGAATCTGGGGGAAGAGAGAGCTGTGGGTAACTGGGAGGAGTGGCAGAAGAGGAAACTGTGGTCAGGATGTATTGTATGAGAGAAGAATCTATTGTCAAAATAATAATAAAAAAAACACATATAAAGACCACAATGGTAACAGATAAGAAGGAATGCACCAATTTCTTTTGCTCAATGATAAGTATGGGCAAAGTGATAAAGAAGACAGAAGTAGTTGTTATAAATAGTGCCAGAAGGCTAATATAAAAGTACAGAATATGCACAGGTATTAGCTGTGTAAAAAGAAGGGCATTTGCTCTCTTGGTCGAATTTCTACAGAAGTTTTGATAATGGATGAAGTTATCTTAGAAAATAATTATTAGTCTTCAAAGAAAGCAAGAAGCCAGACTCCTCCACATTATTCTCCTTGTAGCAATCCAGTAGCTTCATCCCTTATAGCATACTTAACGCTCGAGCCACCTCGGATATTTATCTCTCTGACTTGCGGAGCCACAGCAGTTCCAAGACCCACATTCCAAGGGGAGTCTAGATGCAAATGGAGGTTAATCTACACAGTGCTGGTTCCATCAGGATCTTTCCCACAATAGAAATAAATCACAAAGAACACATACTCCAAAGGCTAGAATTGAGACCCAGGCAAGATAGTCTGGGGAGAAATGCCCTAAATTCAGAACCCAGATCTAGGAGCCCCCTTAACTTGGAGAGAAGACATACATCTCTCTGGGGCACAGTTTTTTTTTTTAATCTGTTAATATATATTTCCAAAAGAAGTAGATTAATGGATGAATGTAAAGTAGCGATCTTAACACTGAAACACCTACTTCATAAGAGTTTTAAACAAGGTAATTAATTATACATTGGAAAGATAAAATGCTTCATGGCACTTGCCCTCCTATTTTTAAACCAGGGGTGATAAATATCACTGGCTTCAGAGTCTGGAAGCATATAACATCTTTCATCATCCAAATTTGCCCTTGACCAGAGAGAGGGATTGCTAACTTGAAAAGCAGGTATTATATTGAATTTTATTAAAGGATTAACTGGTTAGAAACTCCAGAAATCTAGCTTCCTGTGGAAAAGAATGAAAGATGAAATTTAGTAGTTATAAATAATAAAATTTTGCAATAGCCCTGAATTAATGGCAGGTCATCACAGTAAGCCTCTTACAGATATAATACATGAAGCATGCAAAATCTCTCACATGTTCACATTTGATCATGTACACATAAAAGACACTATTGAGAAAGCAATGATGCTAACTCATTTTCAGACTGGCATTGGAGAGGATCAATGCTTTGGAATAAAAGAAGTTTGGGTTTGCTTCCTGCTTTCAGCCCTGTGGCCTTTAGACAAATTATTCTCCCACTTCAAGTCACAATCTCCAGTTATTAACAAATGGATATAGCTTTTCATATCCAACATCATTAAGTGATCCTAAGAATGAAATGTCGGGGCTTCAGAGATAGTGTAGATGAACACGTGTTTGCCTTGCAAGCACAGAGACCTGAGCTCAATCCCCGGAATCCACATTTGAAAAACCTGAGATGTGGCTCTGTGCCTTTGCTAGTCCAGAGGTAGGAATGTAGAGACAAGCGGGACTTGCTGACCAGCCAACCTCTTCTATGTGGTGATGTACAGGCCAGTAAGAAACCCTGTCTCCTAAAAAGGTGGTACCTGAGGAATGATACCTGTGGTTGGCTGAAATCTGGCCTCTATATGCACTCAAACACACACAAACATGCAAAGGAGGAAGAGGGTCCCACTTCTATATTCCATGGTATCATAATGATAAAGGGGAAGTCTGTTTCCTGGAAACTCTCCTGAGTTTAGATAGATAGATAGATAGATAGATAGATAGATAGATAGATAGATAGATAGATAGACAGACGATAGATAGATAGATAGATAGATAGATAGACAGACGATAGATAGATAGATAGATAGATAGATAGATAGATAGATAGATAGATAGATAGATAGATAGATAAGTGGGTGGATGGATGGATGGATGGGTGGGTGGGTGGATGGATGGATGGATGGATGGATGGATGGATGGATGGATGGATGGGTGGGTGGGTGGGTGGATGGATGGATGGATGGATGGATGGATGGATGGATGGATGCATAAAACCTTTCCAAAGACCTGGTAACCAAACCCTTTCAGTTCCCACTTCTTCAGAGCATTTTTTCTGAAATCCTGGAGCCTAAAATTGATTCTTTGTACTATTATTGCCCAAGCGGGGAGTGTGTCTGTCTGTGTGTGTGTGTGTGTGTGTGTGTGTGTGTGTGTGTGTATGTGTGTGTTGTTGTTGTTGTTGTTGTTGTTTCTGAATTCTAACACTATGTACATATAATTTCTTCCGACATTTTAAATATTCACACAACATTTCTCATTCAAATCTGACCCAATCCAGCCTTATACCCTCTTCCCTCCTCCATTACCCATTTATGCCCCACAGTGCTTTACTGACAAGGAGGACCATCCAATAGAAATAACTAAGTCTAGACCGTAAGCATTACAAATAGATCTCGGTTTCTTCTCTCCCAGGTCCTCAACTTAAGGTGTCTATCTTTGGGAAGCATTCCTGTACCCACACCTTTTCTACTAAACCCCATCCTCCACTCAGCTCACTTTGCTGTGCCTCACCATCTTCCTAGTGTTCGTCAAAACTACATACAATTATTTCTCTGTGTCTATTTTCCTCATACCTGAGAGGTCCCAGGTCAAGATATGTGAAGCACTTGGCATAGGCTCTGCCCCTAGGTGGAGGAATAAGTAAATGAATGTATCGTGACTGTTTCTCCTCTGTGTGATTACTCTATAGGGGTCTAGGAATGTTCAGGATGCCAGGGAATTCCCTGTAATCTGATATAGAGAAGATCCAGGAATCCCATCCACCCTTCCCATATCAGATAATCTCTACCCTTAGATTGTTTGGCCATGCAATCTCCAAACTGTGACTTCTGTCTCAGACATGGTCAGAGGTGCCACTTTGGGTCCTGATGGTATGGTATAGAGAACTTCACTGGATCCACAGAAGGTCATGGGGGCTTGAGAAGGAACCTGGAGGAGTGATGATATTTCTATTTGGCACTGCATTTCCCTTGGCCAGGGGAAAGCAGGTGACTTGGAGAGCCAGTTTCCAGCCTGTCGTGATGATGCCTTGCTGTCTCATCAGGTCAACAAAGGCTGTCATAGATGTTTCTTTACAGTCTCATCCAAGTTTATAGGTGAAGACTACATGTTAAAATCAAACCTGAACAGGGAGTGGATGGGAAACTGGGCCTCTCCACCTTACTTACTTTTTATTTCTTTCCCTCTCTCTGTTCCCTCCACCGTCATCACTACCACCATCATCTGATCCTTGTTCATGTTCTTTCTGCTGTTCATTCTCTATGTTGTCTATTCCTATTCATTCTTCCAGCCTGAGGGCTACCTTCTGTGGTCCCTATGCTGTACCCCAAGCTGTCTATATAATATACTCGCCTGCCACTTTGTATTAGCTCTGCCAATTCAGTTAGTGACTGTTCCCCAACTTAATCCAAAGGCAGGCATTATTTGTGCATTCACCATTCTCACACACACACACACACACACACACACACACACACATGCAATATAGATAGATAGATAGATAGATAGATAGATAGATAGATAGATAGATAGATAGATAGATAGATAGATAGATAGATAGATAGATAGATAGATAGATAGATAGATAGATCTTATGGACGGTGAGCAGCTTGCCCTTCTCCTATTCCTTCTTCTCCTTCTCCTCCCCCTTCTCCTCCCCCTTCTCCTCTTCCATAGCTGACATTTACAAATGATGCTGGTCGGGACATGGATGAGAACCGGAGGAGGAGTATACTCCATGAAGACAAGCCATTCTCTTCCTGGTTTGCCCTGTGAACACAGTTTCCCTTTATGAATTGAAGACTGGGACAATCTCTATATCATTCTCATACATCATATATCATTTTTCAAAGGGAAAGAATATGCATTAAAAAGATTTGTTCAATCCTGAACCTACCTCTGAGCACCCAAGATCAATGCGGAGGCTGATTGAGTTGTGCTCTATAGATTTCTGCAGTCGGGTTCGTCAAGGCACCCATTTCTCTTCCACTAATGATGCTGAACCTCAAGCTCTTCTCTGAAGTGCTTTAACTTTCACTCGGTCATCTGGGAAGACAGTGACTTAATGAACTGCAAATAGGGAAAGAAAGACACATAAATCATCTCCGTATCCTTCTCCATGACTCTACCATGGCTCCTCTTTGCTCATTACGGTGCCTCCAGTGGCTCTTCTGTTCTCCGTAGTGGAAATCAAATTATACAGCACATTTTCAGCAATGTAACACACCGACAAATACATGAAATCATCAAGATAAATAACAAAGATAAATTAATGTTGACACAGCACAATAGGTACACTGTGTTGCAACTAGTGTCTGTCTCCCTATTGGATCCAGTTAGCTGGCTCAAAAGATGCTTGTCTTCTTCATACAGTGGCCTATCATAGACCTATTTCAACACCACTATCTGTTAATGCTGTTTTTACCACGCCCATTTCCGGAAAGAGACTACTATGCAGCATCCTTTTTCTAGTCTCTGGCAGACAGTTCTTTCAGAATGATAAGATAGCGAGCTTGTGGTTTGCACACAGCTCTGTGTTTGAAAGGAAGCATTGAAAATTAAAGTGACATGCTAATTAAAGATTAATCAAAAGTGCTAGACCTCTAGTAAGTTCAGTGACTTTTGCTTAAAACTGAGAGGGCCAACTTTAAAAGAGTATTGCAACTTAACTGAAATTCTAATCAGCTGCCTAGAAGTTGAGAGAATAAGAGAAAGAAAGAGAAATAATCCCCGGGGGTTGATATTTAAAAATGCATCAAAGGCTGTCAGGGGAATAAGCTGTTAATCTGTGTCATGTTGGAGGGAATTAATACTGAGCAAAGGGCAAGACGGTTGAGATTCTTCTGGCCTCAAAGGTGGCTACATGACCAGGATGACCAGTGAAAGTGATCAGCCCGGTTTCTTTCAGTCCAAGCTACTTTTATTAAAGCCCACCGCAGAAGCCCTGATACGGGAAACAAAGACACATGAGAAAAGCCCAGGACCTACACACGTAAGTTTTGAGGACCTCTCTAAATTCAGTGCCTGTGTCAAAACACTAGACTCTAAGTATTCCAGAACCTTCTATAAGGTTAGTGATGCTCTTGTCTCAGAGAATCAGAGATCTCAGAGCCAAAAAGATCTTCAGGATATTTTAGCCAGTCTTTCTATTTTATACTAAACTCTTAAGAGTTGCCTCTTTGAGAGACCAGACCTACTAACAGGAAACTTCGTTCTCGTCAAGACCTCTCGTTCTTCTACTTCCTAGCTCATGCTGTCTGATTCTCTGTTCTGTTTTTCTCTGGTGGGTGGTATGATTCTTCTGTTCTGTCTCTGGAGACTAAATGGCATTGGAAAATTGCCCTTCACAAGCCAATCTTACTTATATTTAGGATTGAGCACTCAACAGTCACTTATCCTGAGAATTGTGACCACTTATGAGACTGGGAGATAAGCACTATCCACTGTAGACAGATACTTCTCTAACCTGGCCAAAAGGAAAATTAATCTATGGATATAACCATAATCTTTAGGAAACAGTTTGACACACTGTTTACCAAAACAACAGTAGTAGGTTCCTCTCAGGACCTACTCCCTGTCCAGCCATGGACTTTTGAACAGGTTTAAAATACTTGAATACCCTTAGATGGAGCAGGGTTCAAATGCAATCAAAAAGTAGTTGGTTACTCCCATAGAAGTCATGCCACTATTTCACTAGAGAGCACATCTTGTATGGCAGGTTGGTATTATAGATCACAGGGTTTACAGTTGGGCGAAACTGTTGATGCCTTTTCCCCCTTGGCAGCCTGCATAGCTCCATCTGCCACTATAGAAGTTGGCCAGCAGGAGAGAGAAGTTGGCTGGGTTTCATCTTGCTTTCTCTATATCCTGCAGCAACAACAACAAAAAAAAGCTTTTCCAGTGGTATCTGATCATCTACTTCTATGGCAACCAAGAGCAATCACGATGGCCAATATAAAAATAACAATCCTAGATGCAAGAGAGGCATGCCAGATTTAGTGGCATATGCTTGTAATCTAAATATTTGGAATGCTGAGGCAGGAGGACTGCCACACAACTCAAGACCTACCTGAGTTATATGAGTTTCAAGATAGCCTAGACTACACACCCAGGCCCTGTCTCAAAAAGCCAAACCAATCAACTAACAAAAGCATGTTAGGAGACTCATAGTCTCTCCAGGAGACCTAGAAAGCCAGGCCATGAAATTAGAAAGAAGCCCAGTGCTGCAGGTCTGTAATATAAGCTATTCAGGAGACTGAGGAAGGAGAATTTGAAGTTCCAGACCACCCTGAACTCAGAAAAAATTCAAGACCAGCCTGGGTAATTTAGTGAAACCCTGTCTCAAAATTAACAGTAAAAAGAAGACCAGGGATATAGCTCAGTGCTGGTACTTGCAGTGCAGATCCAAGCCCTAGGTTCAGCACCCAGTACAGTGGCCAGAGAGGCAATGTCCAAAAACTCTGTTGAAACTGTTTCAATAAAAGGGTTGATGTCACAACCATTGTCCCTCAGCCCCAGAGCTGCCCATGTCTGGATGTTAAAAGCTCTGTTCTAGCTCCCCTGAAGAAGAAGTGACCACCATGGCAAATGCCAGCATGGTGAGTGCCCTTTGGCTCACCACTTCCTATATGGTTCACAACCCAAATCCCTCATGGGTACAGTCCATTTGGAGGATATATGGCTCAGGCCTGTATCTTTCCCATAATGAAGTTTGGGAAGATTGGTCTTCTAGTCTCTCTTTGAGAAAACAGGACTTGTAACATAAGATACAGATATCTCTTGATATCTGTTAAGAATTAGTTCTGAGACTCCCCAACACCCCCATCCCATAGGTACCCGTCAGCAGATACCCAACTGCCTTATATAAAATGCCTCAGCTTCTGCATATAACCTATGCACAGCCTTGTCCCTTGTATGATTTATTTCTAAATTTGTTATAATATTTAATAGAATGTAAGTGTTATGCAAATGGATGCTATACTATATCATTTAGGTAATAATGACAAGGAAAGGGGTCTGTTCCTGTTCAGTATAGACATAATTTTTTAAAAATATTTTCAACCCATGATTGGTTGAATCTACAGGTGTGGAATTCATAGATAGGAAGGGATAGCTATGTAACCAAATTATAAGGGGAGTGGGGACAGCCATGAGCAGGAAATGTCTAGTAGAGTGAGACGAGCACAAGTCACCATCCCTTAGGCCAAAGTCATCCAGGCCCTATTTCTTGGCTCTCTCCTCTGTCCCGGGTAAGTACACAGAGGAGTTGCATGCTGATCTCTTTACCGGAGCTAAGAAGCATCAGCATATTATCCCAGGAACACCTGGGGCCCACCTCTACCAACTGAAGGTTGTGGGGGGAAAAGTTGTTTAGTGAAGTGAACTCCTAAAACTATACAAAGATTTACAACATACTGAATTTATTGATGTCAACTAGTTATAAACTTTTTATGAATATAAGGAACCAGGATTGAAGAGAAGGTTCAGTGGGAAAAATACTTTCTGCATAAGCACAAGGACACATGTGTAAAAGCCAGGCATGGACCTGCGCATTTGTCACCCCAGTACTGGAGGGCACAGGTGCAGAAACAGGTTGCCACTGGCCGGCCAGCACTACCTGAAAGAGCAAGCTTCAGACTCAGTAAAGAGATCCTTCTAAAATGTGGAAAACCATAGAGGATGACACCTGGCAATGACTTTAGGTCTCTGTACTCACAAGAACTGGAGAGCACACCTTATACACACACACACACACACAGAGAGAGAGAGAGAGAGAGAGAGAGAGACAGAGACAGAGACAGAGAGACAGAGAGACAGACAGAGACAGAGACAGAGACAGACAGACAGAAAGAGGGGGTATGAGTAATAGATACTGTTTCTTTAAAGTCACACCATTTTTCTACATTAGTGGAGAGAGGGAGAGAGGGAGATAGAGAAATAGAGAGAGTGGGGGACAAGAGCTAGAGCGGGGAGGCGGGAGAGAGAAGTGAGAGCGATATCCAAACTGTATAATATATAAATCCTATGCATTTTAGGAGAACATTCTGGGAAACATAGAATGCTCCTCACCCCCAATCATCTACTCTTGACTTCCTCATGTCTATGAAGGCTTGGCGGGGGGGGGGGGGGGGGGTCACTCCTGAATGTACTAGAAACAATCTTGACTAGATTTTGGTCTAATCTGACTAAGGCTTCAGACAAACCTCTTCCATCTCTGAACCAGAATGTCCCAGTTTGTAAAACTGACCAATAAATAGTCCTTTGGTAGGATCTAGAGAATGGGTCATGATAGACTAATTTTTGAAGGACTAAGTCTATTAAGCAGGTAGCAAGCAAAAGTAAACAAATAGCAAGATATATAGAGGCAGCAGACAGCCAGGCAAATATCATCAAATTGGGAGTCTACAGCATCTAGCAGAGATGACTGGGGTAACTTGATTAGGAGACCAAACTGGGAGAACATCATCAACTCAGGGGTCTTACAAACATAGTAGAGAGCAACTGGGGAAATTGAGGCAGTCAACTAGATTTCCTGATCGAGCTTTCTCTCTGTGAATAAGCTTCCCCTGCCTGGACTTCCGGCTTCGCATTTGTACTGCAGACATTTTTATGTTCTGGCATAAACAATAGGAAGCTCTGTTGGAGATGGCTTGTTTTGCCTTCCAGCTGTTCTCAAGGATGGTGCTTTTAGTGCCCTTAGCTGCTTGCTGTTTTTCCCCTCTCCCTGTTACAGAAACCGGGCCCAGTCTTATGCAGGACAGGAGATTTGGAGGACACTTGTCATAAGTCTGGGGGGGGGGAGGGCAACCCTGCTTCCAGAGCAAGCGTCTCAGTGACCTCCCACAGCACATGACCATTTATAACAATGTGTCTTATAGCACTTTGCTCAGCTGATATGACCATCAAAATGTGGCCATGCTCATGAAGACACCCAGTGCAACACTTGGCACATAGTAGGTACCCAAATAAATGCCAGTTTCCCTTCTCCTTTTTCCTTTTGTCATCCTGTTCCCAGGGGCTGTGTCACCTTCAGCTGGGAGGCTCCCTCCTGACTGTTGTCTCTGAACACCAGCATGGAGCTTTAATACAAGGCCTTTCCCCACAGCCACTATTACTTGCAAGGATGTGTTAGCTATGCAAGATGTCCCAGGAGGTGTCCTTGGCGCCCCCACTGAACACAGCTTCAGCACCTCATTCTACAGCAGCTTTGACAATCCGTAATGTATAATGAATCTTTACAGCCACAGAAGCAGCAGCCTTGGTGAGGATTTCAAAAGCTTTAAGAATCACAGGAAGAAAGTACAGGAAGTCTACAAGGGGCTGTTCGGAGGTTCTGAATGCATCCATGGTGGGCATTCTTTGGAGTTGTTATCCTAGAGCAAAGACTGACAAAAGTTTTTTGTTTGGTTAGGGAAAGGATCAGACAAAATACGTTTAGGTTTTACCAGCAAGGGAGAGCTTAATAATCTATTTCTAGCTAAGGGACAATGTGATATTAGGATAAATGTGCAGGCATTGTATTGTGCATGTTGTTAACTGGCAACATGAATTGGGTAGTTTTTAAAATTTGTCTTTAGAGCTATATTCCTATGAAATGTTCTGTCTAAAAAGGGTTCCTCAAACAAAAATATTTGGAAGATGACATATATTATACCAATTTCAAGAACAGTGATTTTTTTCACATTTTGCCGTTCCTAAAATAGTAATACATTTTGCTGTAGATAACTTCATAAATACACAGAGAAAGAGTTTCTCTCTTAGTTATATGTACTTTGTATAAACATATATTTATATGAAATCCTACAGAGAGAAATAAATAAGAAGGTAGTTAGTGACATAAATTATTTAACCTTGTATCTCCCAAATACATTAGAACATTTTTTTCAATACCACTTGCTAATATCCAGTAGATTTAATGTTCTCATGATATTCATCTTGACAAAACTGTTTTTTTTTTTTTAAATGAGGGGCTTGAGTTCAAAGCCAGGTAGATCCGGCCTGTTAGGATGAAGCTTGCTTAAAAGGCTACAGGGAGAAGGTAAAACCTGGAGTGGATACATAAGTGAGAGTCACAGTATGATTTGATACGTACAGAACGTAGAGAAACCATAAGGAGGGTGCAGTGCCCACTCAGTAAGAAAACCTTAATCCGAACCCCAAGGGTTTTCCTTTGTCTAAAGGCAACTGTATTTGCCCTTATCTTAAAGGGATGGATGGAGGAAAAGGGTCATATAGAGAAGACTGCCATGAAAAGAAAAAGAAAAACTCAGATGGGCAGCACAACCCATCCAACGAACCATTAAGAAAGGCACATGCCAGCTTCTTGCTGCTTCCATGGTCCATTCTCTTGCTTCCTTGGTCAAACACAACCAGACACCAAAGAATAAGGGAGCCAATGCTAACCAAAAAGTCCATCCCCCAAGAGCCCAGGCTGTAGGAAAAGGTGGTGGCCAATTGGCACACTCAGGTGAGGGCTTACAGAAAATGGGTAGAGCGTTATGAAACCTGCCAGGTGAAAGTCTTCCCAGCTCCTAGCTCCACACTGATTCCAGATTTTGGAAACCTTTCCAAATAGCTTTCCGCCTACTGCCCCAACAGCCTGTGAAGTGGCCCATTGTTTATTCATTAAGAGATGCTTCTCCTATGCTAGAGCTGAAAAATTCACACTGGAACTCAAAGCAGAATTTCAAGAGCCACCCTGGTGCTGTTTCTACCATATCAATGACATACCCCTTACGTCCCGGATGTTCCAGAATGGTCATCTCCAAGGAAGGACATTTTCTTTAGTCATGTCCTGCTACACTTCTCAGTAGCTGGTACCCCTAGTCTTCCATGTTTATATAGCACCTTATAGCCACCATTCACTTCACAGAAAGTTCACGGGAATCTCTGGCCTCCTGGAGCTAAAAGCTCATTTCCACGGGCAGAGCCCAGCCCTATGGTCCCGGTCCAGTGAGTGCTCATCACCATGCTATTTGGAGCAACGTGAGCATGAAGTTCATGCGGTCAGTAAAGAGAAGGCTGCTGTGCCAACGAAGTGGAGAGATGAAGTGCTAACAGCCTCTCTGAGAGTGATCTCACATAGTCAGTGGAAGCACTACAGAAGCAAGTGGCTGCCTTGGCACAGTGTCTCACTATGTACCCATACTATATATGCTGACTGTCCAGGAACTCACTGTGTAGACTAGACTGGCCTTGGCATATCTACTTGCCTCTGCCTCCCTGGTGCCAGAGTCAAAAACTTGAATGAACGTCCCCTGCTCAAGCAGTGTCTTTGATTTGAGCTTGAGAAAGGCAAAGATGAGAGGGGGGTGGACAACCTGTTGGCCAGAAGAAGAGCCAAGGTATCAGCAAGGAGCTTTAAATGAGGGTCCTCACCTCGCTGTCACCTGTATTTGTGAGGAACTGTTAGCTGTGCAAGATGTCCCGGGAAGTGTCCTTGGCGCCCACTGAATGCAGCCTCGGCACCTTATCACGCTCTGTTCTCTGGCAGCTCTGACAACCCCTGCATACAGTGATGGAGGAGTGCCTATGTGTTACTTTCATTATTAATAAAGAAACTGCCTTGGCCCTTTAAGAGACAGGAAATTAGGTAGGCGGAGTAGACCTAACAGAATGCTGGGTAGAAGGCAGGGGGCAGACGCTTCAGGCAGTCGCCATAGTGAGTCGCCATGCTTCTCCTCTCCGAGATGGACGCAGGTTAAGATCTCTCCTGGTAAGCCACACCTCGTGATGCTACACGGATTACTAAATATGGGTTAAAGGAAGATGTGAGAATTAACCAATAAGAGGCTACAGATAATGGGCCAGGCAGTGTTTAAAAGAATACAGTTTCCATGTAATTATTTTGGGTAAAGCTAGCCGGGTGGTGGGACGCAGCCCCGCCGCTCCATTCTACAATACAGTGAGAATAAAAACAAGCATTTGCAAAAGTGAAACACTTGAGGTCCAATAGATCTGCACGACACACGTGTGATTCCATATCCTGCTTAAGGGTTCTGAAGTCAGACTGCTTTGTTTCCTGCTGGGTTTGATGCAGTGGAGCTGAGGGACCTGGGTCTGGTGACTTAACCTCTCTATGAGCTTGTGAGTTCATCTATATGTGTGTCACAGGGGGAAAAAAATCAACCTTTGCTTCTAGGGCTGTGAATGAGTGTGGTATGGATCAATCCACGTGAAGTGCTGATAACACAGACTGGTACAGAGTGTATTCTGGATTTACAGTTGTAAAGCTGCTGCAAGGATGGTCCCAAAAGAATCAAAGGAGCTGGAGGAGAAGGAGGATTGGGGGAGGAGGTAGAAGAGGAGGGAAAGTTGGTTAAATAACTTTTGATACTGTCTCTTACGGTATGTCTCCAGTCGTTAATGTATTCATTCCTCCTGCTCTTCTCTCCCACACACTGACTGCATGCAACTGATGGAGCTGACAAAGTATTGCCTCTGACAAGCCCAGTGATTCCCTGCTCTGTTTCAATTAGGCTAGTTTATAAGACTCATGCTTCTTTCATTTTGCTGTTTTGCATTCATGTTCACAAACAGTTTGGGAAATGCTACCAAATTTGCCAAAAATGAACAGTGTAGACAGTGGGACAGACAAACTCAGCAAGGAGCTGGCAGGCTCCATTTCCAGCACCACCATGCCTGCCTCTTGGTGACCACTCATTGGTGGGGTGATGGAGGCGGGTCTTCTATCAATCTGTTGATTTCATTGGTTAATTAATAAAGAAAACTGCTTGGCCTAATAGGTTAGAAAATAGGTGGGTGGAATAGACAGAACAGGAAGAAGGAAGTGAGGTAGATGGCTCAGACAATTGCCCTGCCTCTGCTCTCTGAGCCAGGCGCGATGAAGCTCCAGCCCAAGATGGACGTACGCTAGAATCTTTCCAGTAAGACACCACTTCATGGTGCTACACAGATTATTAGAAATGGGTTAAAGCAAGATGTGAGTAAGAGGCTGAAAATAATGGGCCAGGCAGTATTTAAAAGAATACAGTTTGTGTGTTGTTATTTTGGGGCATAAGCTAGCCGGTGGCCGAGAGCAGGGCGGCGGGAAGCGATCTGCAGCTCCACACTACAGTGGGGGGAGGAAGCCTGCATGTGATGAGTCAAGACAACAGAGCAAAAATATATGAGAGATGAGTAATACGTGATCAGCCCACTGTGGCTTCAGAAAAGCGACAGCACATTTTAAAAATGGGCATATTATAAAAGATCGATATCCCAAAGTCCAGGAGTGTTATTTACATAAAGGTCCCAAGGAAGAAACAGCCATTATGACAGATTCAACACAAAACTGTCATAACGGAGAGTTCAGGTTAGGGTCGGGATGCTATCAACATTTTAAATTAGGGTAAGGTCAAGACCAGCCTCAACTGTGCTGGAGCTGATGTTTGAAATAAACTCATTATTCATCTTGACACTGAACGTTTTTATTGTATAAATATAGCAAGTGAAATATTCATGACAATTTCAGAATTTTGGATGCCTGTTTAAAATTTGCATTCAGGTAAGGGCCTCGGTTGCCCTAGACCTGGCCCTGCTAGAGTATGAGGTGAGAAGACAGCCTAGGAAATCTGTAACCGCTATCACTGTATCGGAGTCAGCTCCTGGAACATGAGGTAGGCCTGAGGCCCGGAAAGGAGAATTAACTGAAAGGTTCCACCCCACCCCCTGCATGGTGAGCATCCTTGGGTGTCGTCCTAACATCCTGGTCCTTACAGACAGGAGGAAGTTCAGATAGGCAGGAGAGATGAGGGGTCGGAACCGGAGAGCAGATCTGTGGTGGCTGTTACCCCTCAGTAGATGAGATGCCTTTTCAGAAGACAGTGGTTAGTAAACACCAATGTAGCCATCCCCCTTGGCTGCAATTGGCTGTCAGTCCTCTGCGCTGGATTGCAGCCAACTGGGGGGATCCAACCACGTGGCCTGGCTCAGCCCACAAGGCCTTCTGCGTGTGCTGCCATGTGACCATGCAAGGCATTTTGCCAGCTCGTTTCGTGGTGCTTGGGCTCTAGCAAAGCTGCACTTAAAGAAAGGAATGAAAAATCTTCCCCACCTTGTCTTGGACTCTTTATGCCTCTTGAAAACAGACGAAAGTGAAGCGAAACAGGAGAAAACAAAGGGCCTCCCAGGGCAGAAAGATAGGGGCGGGAGGAGGTTTTATAGAAGCTGTTAGCATACCTCTAGCAGGCGGCTATGGAAGAAAGGAGGCTAGGGGGAGAGGCCTGAACGAGGCTGTCTCTCCTGCCTGCTCCGCTGCGAAGGGGCTCGAGACCCCCTTCCATGAAGGCTTTGTGGGAGTCTATCCTGTTTGGATGCTCATCTTCCTAGACCTGGATGGAGGGGGGAGGACCCTGGAATCCCAACAGGGCAGGGACCCCTGACTGCTCTTTGGACTGTAGAGGGAGGGGAGGGGAGGGAGGAGGGTGAGGGAAATAGGAGGCGGGGAGGAGGCAGAAATTTTTTAATAAAAATAAAAAAATAAAAAATAAAAATAAAGAATCATTCAGAGCTCCTCAGAAGAATTGTGACTGTTCATTCCTTTGAATCTCTACACATGACGATAAGACCCTCCAAGAAATATGCCCTTTCTTCCTTTTCTAGTACTTTTCCGATTCTTCAAAACTGAGAGTGAATCAGGTCTTCTCAGAGGAGAGCTTCGGGGTCTGCTTCTGCCTGAGCGAGTGCAGCCAGCTATTCCTGTGCGCCTCTGGCACACCACCCTTCCCATTCGTTCTCTCTGTTTATTGAGTAGCTGCTATGTGACGGGCACTAAATTCTACATCTATAAAGCTAACAACCCATATTTCACTCTACAGAACCTGTCTGCGTCCACCCCTAAGCAATTCATACACCTCCAGTAATACTAAGCTGTCTGAAGGCCAATTACACAAGAGGGTAGAAATAGAGGTAAAATGGGCGTGGTGCCACAGAGGGAATACGGTCCAGCACAGAGATTTTTTAAATATGAAATAGGAACAAGCACCTGTAGAAAGCGGGGAACAATCCATGTGGATATCTGCAGAAAGAGGACGTTGAGCAAAGACTGGTGTCGAAGTACCCATGAAAAATTTGAGGTGGGTGTGTGCTTGGAATAGTCAGGGCACAGGAATGTGGCCAATGTGAAGCAGAGCTAAGAGAGTGGCATCAGGTGAGAGCAGAGATGTCAGAAGGTACAAGAAGGTCTTATAGCTGGTCACTACACCCCTAACTGTTACCCAGCAGGAGGTTGAAAGTCATCAGTGAGGTCTGAGTGGGAGTGGCATGCCCTGGCTTACATCATTACAAGTTCTTCATGATCCCCAGATGAAATCTGGACATGATGGGGAAAGATGAAACCCAGTTAGGAAGCTATGCAAACACGGCTAGCGAAAAAAGATAATAGTATGGACTAAAGTAGTAACTTGGGAGCAGGTAAGAAGGACTCGGATTTATAAAGTATTCTGAGGGTAGCCAACATGATTGGCTGATGGGCTGTGAAGTGTAAAAGAGATTGAAGGATCCAGAATGGTCTCATGACATCTTGTTGCCAAAGCAAGATCTGGATAATGACACCAGTTGACATGCAGATATGGACGGGGAAATTTTACAGGTCCTCACCCTAGATGAGGAGCTGCAGATAATCACTGGCTGCTGAGGAGGGAGAGACGGGGGCTTTTGTTTTTTGGTTTTTTTTTTAAGGATGAGCTCTCTGATAGATTATTCAATCAAGTGATCAGTACTAAATACATCAGCATACTAGCAACACTAAATGGACTCAGTAGTGTGTGCATGCATGCACGCACGTGGGTACACGTGTATGTGTATGTAAAACAAAAATAAAGAAGAGATCATGAATTTGAGAGAGTGTAGGAGATAGAGGGGAGAAAGAATGGAAATGATGTAAATACAGTAATAATATTAAAAATTCTCAAAAAATTACTAGTCTTGTACATTGTCTGTCAACAAATAAAAATGACTCAAATCAATATTTTAAAAATAATGATTTTTAATGGGTACTAACTATACACCCTCTCTCCCACTGTCCACTTTTTTACCCACATGGGCTCCCTGTGGGACAGGAGTTCTGAAGTATATAGTTTTCTATTCAGAATCTAGCAGCTAAATACCTGATGTTCAGCCTCTAATGCCATATATGAACTAGGGGCACAATCAATATTTGTGGAAGAAAAAGAAAATCTTAGAGGCAATTAATCAGCCATGGTGATTCTATTTATCATTTGGATCTGGGAAATCTGTCTTTAAGATTCTTGTGAGTTTGTTATCCATGATGAGTCAAAAGACACACTTCTTCCCAACAAAGATCTACAAATCGATTCAACACATTATCTAATTTGGCCATCATGCTAAGTCTGTAAATTTGCTTGTGAGAGTAGGTAACTATCCCCATCTAAATATAAGAACAAATTCACCCAACATAGAATGTAGCATGTCCAAATTCCAAGTTCATGTCTATGCAATACCTTGAGATGGGAGATGAGGTCCCTCAGTGCATAGAAAAAGTTCATTACATACCACGGGGCACCTGAGAAGGGAATGCACTGCACACCTGCTGGCTAAGGATACGGTTAAGTGAGAAACTATGCAGCTATCAATCGCAGTTCTAAGAACTCAAGGTTGAAGGCTGTGCTCTGGGAGGGAGTTTTGAGTTCAGATTCTAAAGTCAGAACTGGCCTCAGCACTTAGCAGCTCCAGGGATCCAGGTCTGAATTCTAACTGTGCCACCTGCAGCCTTTCAACACTTGAGACCAGTCCTCTAACCTCTTCTGCACCTAGTCTGTATGACAAGCATGGTGACAGTCACCTCCTCTGAAAGGCCCTTATAAGAATTAAATGAGAAAACGGCAGAGAAAACCTCAATACAAAGCAAATCCTAAAGCAAGGAAAGAACAGACAAGACACAAACAGACAAGAACTGCCCTTGCAGGGACTCTCAGTTCAGAATAAGGGCACAGAAGACTTCAGAAGCCCTCCCAGTTCCCAGGCTTCAGTCACCCTACATTGTTTTCTTGTAGAGGAAATGTGAACATGGAGCTTTGGGGGCTTAAGAAAGTTCAGGAAAGTTAGATTATTTTTAGGTTGGAAATCTGCTAAGTGATTTCAGGAGGTGACCACATTTCGGTTCCATTAGCTCATCAGCAATTTCTTAATGAGGCTAATTAGCTCTAAACAGCTCCCACCCCTGTAGGGCTCCACTGAGAGTTTGGCTGTACATAAAGCCAATGAGCCTATGACCTTTGTTGGTGGTGTGGGGGCCCTGTTTCTGGGCATCGACCTCATCAAACCTTAGTAAGAAAGGCATTTCATGGTTAATAAGGATATGAGGTTGCCCTGGATCCCTGAGATCACCAAATGCTGAGCCTGTTCAGCTATATGAGAAGTAAATCAAAGGGCAAGCGCCAACGATTGTGTAGAAAGAAAAAAATAAACCCACAGGAGATTTCACTCTGAAACTGTGAGGAGTTTTTGGATGATTCCCTCAGTATCCATACTCCTTCACCAGAATACGAACTGAATATGTTTATTTCAATTCGCATTTAGTGATACCAAGCAAGAGACACCAACCAACTAGACATGATTTCCTAAGATTTTTTTTTCTAGATCGCAGACCTAGGTCTGTATCCATAGCGGCAAATGCCCTATTTCTTCAGCATCTTTTTTAGGTACCTCAGGATGGAATATCACATAGGTGTTCCATGACCCATCCATGGATTGTTCAAGGCGGTGCTTGATGGGAGAATCCTGGCATTAGGCAGCTAAAACAGGAGCTGTAATGACAGCTCGTATGTATCCAGTCTCACTGTTATTCCCTTCCTTTATTTCATGCTTTCACGCCATCAGCTCGTTCCCATTCACCTTTTACATGGTAGAAAGCTAAGACTCTAGAGGAGCCTAAGAAACCAGTCCAGGGCCCCATAGTTTCTCAGTGGCAGAAAGGTAGAAAAGTCTCACGCAGTGCTCCCACCCCCAAGGGAAACTGATACATTATTTTGATGTCTATCATTTTGATGTTTCATAATCATGAAATCACAGACTCTAAAGAAAATAGTTCCTTCTCCAGGAGGCAACAGAGCCGTCCGTGTGGAGAATGCAGGTCCTCAGTAATCAAAGTCCAAATTTTTACCCTTAGTTCACATTTCCTTGAGGACCCAACATATCTCCATGAGCTGCTGATTTCTCAACTGACAGGAAAAGACTGGGTTAGAAATAGCTCTTAAACACCTCCCCACCTGTACCGCCATTCTACCATTTGACTCTGCACCAATATTGGAGAAGCAAACACCGCCTTTTTAAATGAAAGGAAAGAGCCAGGTGCTAATTTGGGCTTGTGTCAGTTTTGCGGCTCTTGGAAGAAAAATGAATTTGTTTGGGTTTGGTTTGGTTAGGATTCAGAGTTTTCAAAAGAGAAATGTAAACAGCTAATTTATCATCTTTCTTCTTTGAATGCGGTCTAAATTCACAAGGCAGAATCAGGATTATAATTCTGTGTTGACTGCTGAGTGAACACCGAGGCTCAGAGAAGTGAAGTGACTCACTTGCGAGCACAGAGCAGTTCAGTCCCAGGGACCATTAAGAATAACTGTGTCTCGTCTCAAAGGCCGATCTAAACTGAGTGATGGCAGAGGACAGTCACAAGTGAACTCAGGAAGCATCCACGAAGGCACTTTAGTGACGGCACTGAGAGGAGGGGAAATGACACTTGCAAACGCTGGTGCTGGCACTCATCTGAGAAGATGTTACCTTTCAGCTAAAGGTTAATGAAAATAAAGACACGATGTTTTCTTTCTCTAGTGCCAACATCTACTCAGTGTGGTCTGTGAATTATCCATTATCTAGAGCAAGCCTCAGAAACGTCCATTGGGTTCCTTGCCATCAGATGGTAACGTAAGGCCTCATGGACAGACAATTGGCCAAGTCCACATGGGTACACAAGGCTTTACCTGCAGCTCATCAGCAGGTACTAAGCCACAGGACTCGATCAAGCCATGGTGAGAGACAAGCAGGAGCTTATGTGCAGATTATTTGAGTGCTAGGAAGGAGGGGAAATTACATGGCAGTGACCCTCATAGGGATTCTCATTCCAGCAGAAGCAAGATTTGAGCCTAGATTTTCAGGCAACCGAACAGCACCCAAACAGCTTATCTAAGCTGTCCCAATAATTGGTACATAGCCCAAAACATCTCACTTCCTCTGGTTCACGGTTTCTCTACAGTAGCAATTTTCACTTGGAAGGCAGGATAACTCTGTGCTCTGAAGTCTTTTTCCTGTGTACCATGCAGTACTTCACAACCCTAGCCCCTACCAGAGATGCAAGTAGCACTTCTAATCGTGGTAGCCAACACTGCCCCCAAGCACCGCTCCATATCAGCTGCATGTCACTGACAGACAGGAATAGAGGTGGAATTACCCCTAGTTAAGAACACTAATTTTGGTCCCCACATTGTTGGGATTCACTATCTAAACTGCTATATCTAGAATATTCAGAACAATCCAGAAACAAGAGCAAGACCCCCAGAAACTGTATTTATAATACATGGTCCTTTTAGAACTGAAAGATGAGAATATGATGTTTTAGCACATCTGTCCCTAAACTTCCCTCCACCTTTGTCCATTTTGCTGTGTGTTCTGTGAGGTGTGAGAGAAGTCTGGACCAGTCACACCATGGTGAGAAACCCACCTGGAGCCAAACATTCATCATTTCATTGGCGGTGAAAGGAAGTCAACCGGAACTGAAGGGATTTCTCAGCCCCATCAGGACCAAGGCACACAAGACAGTGGAGAGTGAAAGCACCTCCCTTTGGGAGGGATACAGAGTAGTGATGTGTTTCTGCCATAACCACAATCAGCCTCATGTTGACTCACCAGCAAACTCGGTTCTCTAAGCAAATCAGCCTTGACTCAGGTGTTCATCTAGAGAACACAAAAGGTCATTTCCTTACAGCATGAGCTACAGAAAAGGGAAAACAAAACCAGTTTAAGAGATGGTCATGGGGCTGGAGAGATGGCTCAGTGGTTAAGAGCTATTGCCTGCTCTTCCAAAGGTCCTGAGTTCAATTCCCGGCAACCACATGGTGGCTCACAGCCATCTGTAATGAGGTCTGGTGCCCTCTTCTGGCCTGCAGACATACAAACAGACAGAATATTGTATGCATAATAAATAAATAAATAAATAAATAAATAAATATTTAAAAAAGAGATGGTCATGAAGAACAGATTCCATTTCATGTTCCATTTATATGTTCTAGCACAGCTTTGAAAGCAAAATGAAGCAGGCATCCTGGCTTCAGGACATGTGAAGGCTTTCGTGCATCCTGCACCTTTTCCTTGGGCTGGAGATGCAGGACACAGTGTTTCTCACTCAGTCCTTTCTCCACTAAGTATGTCTAGGAGCTAAGGTGTTCCCCAGACAGACTCCATAGAAAATGCTCTCCGTCCTCTCTTGGTCTCAGTTTCTTCATACATGCAATGGGGCAGTATGAAGAAACTCCCACTCACTGACCTTCCAGAGAGAGGAGAAAAGAGAAAACACTTGAGAAAGTGCTCTGTAAACCCTGAAGAGTTATAAAAGTTTAAGAGGTCATTATTAATGCATACTCATTAATAATTTACTACTAATAAAACTTTCTCTGCCTCGCCGAGATGGTGAGTTGATGAATATGATCATTGAAGCAGCCAAGGTCCCAAGGGGGTGAAGGGTTTGCTCAAGGTCACACACTAGACCTGGAGCCATGGTGTGTGGTGATTGAGATGACAGGCATGGCAGCAGTCCCCGCCATAGGAAAGTGCTCTCGGCAGCATCGGCTCTTTTCATTGTTGGGATGGCTGCGATCAGGATTTTCATAACCACCAAGGCAAAGGGAAATCAGTGAATGGCACAAGCCACCCTGGAGTCGAGAAACAATGAGGAAAATATGCTTGATAAGGAGGTGAACACGGCCCGAGTGCTTGTAGGAGCGACTTGGCTTTTTGAGCTTTTGGTCTCCAGAATATAAAATGAGATTTTTTTTTTTTATATAACAGTCCACTTCCACAGTTGTTGGGTGGATGAGGATATCCTATGAAGCATTAGGATTGTTGAAGCAGGCCTATAGTGTGGGAGAAGACGTAATTCAGTTGGGAAACTGCAATGCGCACAGCTTTGTGGAGCACACAGCAATGATGCTGCTATAACGAGACGATCCTTTCACAGAGGAGAGAGGAGGATGATCCCACACATCTGGGCGGAACATGGAGATGACTGTAGAGAGTACCATTGACCAAAGTAACCCAAAGCTTAGAGAGTTTCTAGGATTCTGAGTAAGTCATTTTAAAGGGCTCCTTGGGAGGGGTGAAGCATTACTGACCATCTCTTATCCTACCTATAAACAGGTATCCCACCTCGAAGCAGGTAGGGCCCAGGACTGTGGGAAGAGCACAAGGAAGGGACGTTTTGGCGCCTGAAAACAGACTTCCTTAGGCAAAGAGAGAAAACATCGGGGTTCGTATTTTACCCAACAGGATGGTGGCAGAGTGCAGATAATTAATCGCTTTCCTTGTCAGCTGCCTTCTCACCCACCCAGTTCTTGAATTCATCACAAGCCCTGCTCTCGGGTCTTGATGTAAGGCCTCAATCATTTATCATTTATCATTTATCAGTCAATAGTGCACTAATAACTGTTTGCCTACCAGCCGGGAGAAGAGGAACTCACTAGTTTTGACTCCTAGTCCTTGACTCTTTCTGAGGTGTGATGCTCCCAGTATAAGCCAAGAAGTAATGATGCTAAAGTTGCATGTGGGAAGAGAAACACGGTAGCAATTAGACAGTGTCTACCACGTAGATATAATAGCACGACTAATCTCCAGAGCAGAGATAATAATAAAATGTCGCAAAAGGATTAAGTCTGAGGAGGCATCGCCACTGTTTTTCATAATGATAAATTTACTTCACTGTAAGTTGATTTAATTGAATTGTTAATGATGGTATATTTAGCAACGGTCTTACAAATAATCCTTTACAGACAGTAACAAGTACTACTGAGCTTCTCTGCGTGGGACCCTGTGTGGCAGTCACTGTGTTGACCATACCATTACCTTTCAAGTCAAGGACACCAGGAATGCACACACATAAAGCTGAGCGAGTTTGTTTATTGCTCCCTGCGGCGGGGGTGATGACATGCCAGAGAGTGCCACAGACACCTCAACAGGACTTATCCTAAAGATAAGTCTGCAACTTGGTACAGAAACTCTGGAGGGCAGCTGAGAAAAACAGGGGCCTACACAGTATGCCATCAGGAAGGAAGTGGCTCTGAATAAGCACCCTGCAGATTTCCCCTGCATAGCTGGGGGAATGAGACAAGCTCGATGTTTCCATTGAGCAGTGAAGAGCTAGGTCAGAGAGCAGGGGTCTGACTGTGTCTATAGTTTCTACGTGTTCCTGTATTTTCATTAGGGGAGCAGGCTTAGGTTTTTTGTTTTGTTTTGTGTTTTGTTTTTTTTTAATTAACTTAAAAAAAAAACTTTTCTCATTTTACATACTAATCCCAGCAACCTGGGCCAGAGCAGACCTGAGACAACGAACTCCACAGAAGCAGGTACAGGGGAGCAACCACTGAGTGAGTGGGCCAGAGGCAGGCAATATTTGAACCAACTCACTGGACTAGATTTTGTTTGCCTTGAGGGAAGTGACAACCACACCCCACCCAGCCACATAATTATGAACCCATTGTAGTCTCCCCATGGTTTTGAGTTGCTCAGTCATCCAAAACCCAAACCTCATTCACTTTAGCAAGCTATAGAGGCTCTGGTCCTGAAGGCTTGGCCAGACACTAGAGAGCATCAAGCCTGCAGCATCCACAGCCTATATTGCTGATGGTCTTCAGTACCAAATGCTACTGAGCCGCAAGGGCATGCAATGAGAAGACTGTGTTCGTAAAGGCCAGAAAGGCCTTCATTTAAATTCTGGCTCCGACACTGTCATTCTGTAGGGCATTCAACAAATCATTTAACCTTTCTGAATCTGTTTTTCACATCTGTTCCGTGGGCAAGCTTCCTTGAGATAAAAGACTATTTTTTAGGCATAATTTGCATATGACCGTACAGACTACAACTGATCTCTGTAACCCAATTTTTTAAAGTGCCTGATGTATAAGTATTTATAAATGTTTATGAACTAAATTAATGGGGTGATGATCAGAAGTGTTTATGAGATAAATGCTTTCATAAATCTAATAGATAATAGGTCAAAATAAACTAATTTTTATTCTTACTCTAGCTTCAGTTTTTCCCGATTGCTTTTGTCTTATTCATTCATTTATTTATTTATTTATTTATTTATATTCATTGGTTTTGGTTGTGTTTAGAGAGTGTCTCACTATGTAGCCTTGGCTGGTCTAGAACTTTGAATGTCAATTAGACTGGCTTTGAACTCAATGATTTGCCTACCTTTGTCTCCCATGTGCTGAGGTTAAAGGCATATGCCACCTTGCCCAGCTCTTCCCTTCTATTTGAAGTGCTGTGTCTTTATTTTTTGCTACATAGAAAGTAGCCACAAGTCGTGGCTATCATGTTAGAGCTGATAAACCTCAGTTAACTGGTTTAATGGTATAATATTTTCAGTACTAATAACTGCTTTTGAAACAACCTCTTTTCTATTGCTATAACACCAAGACCAAGGCAACTTATAAAAGGAAGAAATCGATTGTGCTTACAGTTCCAGAGGGTTAGGGTCCCTGATGGCAGACCAAAGGCATGATGGCAAGAACACCTGTGGGTTCACGTGGGCAACAAATAAGCAGGAGACAGAGAGCACACTGGGAATAGCATGAGTCTTTTGAAATGTCAAAGCCTGCCACCAGCGATACATCTCCAATAAGATCACACCTCCTGATCCTTCCCAACAGTTTCACCCACTAGGGACCGAGTATTCATACGTATGAGCCTATGGGGCAGGGGAGGGGGTGGTATTCTCACTCAAACCACAAAGGGGAACTCAGCAACTTTGAAAGATGCCTTGAGGACACTGGAAATAACTCTTTTATGTCTCTAATGACGTCATTTAAAAAAATTATTAATACAGTACAGAGTCATTAAAAATTTTGGAAAATGCGGAAAAGGAAGAAAGAATAACATAGCCTAGCTCTACCTGAACATGGCACTGTTGATGCTTGAGTAGACTGTTATTTTATAATTTTGGTTAGTTGAAACATGCGATATGGACAAACTTGTTTGTTTTCCCCAATTACCATGACATAAGCCCTTTTCAAGCTACTGTCTGGCTTTAATGGTTGCATTATATCCCACCTAGCAGAAGTGTCAGCCTTGACCCCAGCACTTGCTATCATCAGAAGCATTTACTTCTATTAGTCTGCTTTGTAAATAACACTGCCGTAAGCGTTAGTGTGGATGAAGATTCTTCTCCTAAACAAAATAAATTCAACACTTCAGGAGACGGCAGTACAGAAGCATGTCTGAAATCGCCTCTGGAACATTTGGATAGGAAAAAAGTAACGATAAAGCTACACATTGCATCAATTTTTTGCTTTGTTTTGTTTTGTTTTGCTTCATTTCAAATCCCATATCCAAGGTCTCTTGGTGCAGGCTGGAACAATGGAGGGAGATTTTAGAAGTTAATTGGGAAATAGCAAGTAAGCTAAGTAAATAGTCTAATCTAGACCCATCAGATAAGCGTTCACTGTGACACAAAATCTTAATGACAGTAATTAACACGTTTATAAGTTCTCCAAGAAACCAAGTTTCCCATTTATTGACTGAAAACCAGCAGCTTTTTCAACCAGAGCATATGGCCAAGCTGACATGTTCCCCAGGCTGTGGGACCTATCAGCATAGCTTCTGAACCCTCTATTCTTCAACTTGATCTGGCCTTTCCTACACCTTGCAAGAGAAGCAGGTGGGGTCTTACAGAAATATTTTTTCCATTCATTAAATGTATTGAGATATAACTTATATTCAGAAATATTCAGTATCATGAGATGATAGCTTGGGGAACATGTTTATGGCCCCATGTTACCTCTCTCCATACAAAGACATTCAACATTTTCACCTCCTTGAGGGGGGCTGCCTCATGTAGTCTTTGTTCAAATCACCATCCTTTCTTGCCCAGTCTTGAACTTCCGGACTTCATATAAGCCAAACTGCCATGTTGACTCCTTTTCTTTCTTTCCTTCTTTGTTTCTTTCCTTCTTTTCTTTTCTTTTCTTTTCTTTTTGTTATCTGACTTTTCTCCATCATTATTTACATTAGGATTTATGAAGAAGCATTTCATGCATGTTCTTTTTCATCCTGCATAATGACTTGCATTGTAGCTATACCACAATGCACTTATCCATTCTACCACTGATGGACATCATTTCTACTTCATTGCTATTACGAATAAAGTGGCTACAGATGTGATATCGTTTCGTAAACACCAAGTGTAAGTTGTTAAGTGTTTGACAAGAGCACCGCTGAGAACCTGAGTCATGTTGATTTTATGGAAATCATTTCATGTCTCTGGTTCCTCATTCCCTCGACACTAAAATGAACAAGAATTTGGCTTTTTGACTAGTTCGGCTTCCTTTCCTGTCAAACAAAGCATTTGAATATAGTAGTGCTCAGGGTCTCTTGCAGTTATAAATCCATAGCTCAAAAGACGTGAATGCGGTACAACACGCTTAAGTCAGCTCTCATTCTCCACAAGGAAAAGTCCCAGTGTCCCAGGTGTAACTGTTTTTCCTAAAGGCCGTGAATCAAAAAAGGTACTTGGAGGTAGAAGACACTGACTTAAATCTCAGCTGACTCCCTAGACATCTAAGGAATAATGAGATTTGAATTGCACCTCCCCAACCAATTGACAAGACCACACTCAGGGAGACTCATACAGTCATGCTGAACCTAGCACCACCCGCCCACATCAACACAGTGACTGCTGTGTGAGAGAGGATCTGCGGTTGATTCCTGGATGCTATATATCACCTTTTGTTAATGTTCATTATTATTACATGTTGTGTCCTGTAGGCTGATAGAATCCATCCACAGGTGGGTTCATAACATGAAGTTACACGCTCCTCCTTTGTGCACTCAATCATGCTACTTGCCCAGGAGATTCAAATACGCAGCGTGGTCTTAGCCCTTGAAGAGATGCATCACTCCGCTCAATGAACACTTATTTCCTGAACACCTGTTCTCGCACCAGGCAGAGTGCCAGATGCTAGGAATAGAAGGATAAGTAGCACATAATTCTTTCTGCCTTTCTCAGGTTTATTTGTTTGTTTGCCTTTCATTTTCTTGTTTGCTGAGGGTCTCCTCCTCCCAAGGAAATCCACCCTAAACAGTTGATAGCCTACAGAAGAGCAGATTGTTAACAGTCCTAGGCAACTAGTTGTTCAATGAAAGTGTGAATAAAGCCCAAGAGAGCTGGAGCAGGGGCACTGAGAAGGCTATTCTTGGATGACAACTTGACTATATCTGGAAGGAACCACAGTCCAGAAATGGAGGGCACACATGTGAGAGGTTCTGCTTGGTTTGAAGTGGGTGAATCCACTTCTAGACCAGACCTTTGAGGTAGGAAGACACACCTGTGGTCCAGATCTTGAGGTGGGAAGACACATATTTAGTCTGGGCCACACCTTCTGCTGAAAGTCTACCTAAAAACAAGGAAGAAGGAAGCTGTTGCTCTCTGCCTGCTTTCCCTCCCCTTGCTAGCACATCCACTCCTTCACTGGCATTGGTGGCTACTTCTTCTAGATTCCAGCACACACAGAGGACCAGCTGAGGCACCCAGCCTTGTGGGACTAATGCTAGACTCTCGAACTTTCCGTTCACAGCTAGCCATTGTTGGATTAGCTGAACTGTAGCCTGTAAGTCATTGCACTAAATTCCCTCCCTCTGTATATACATGATAGAGAGAGAGAAATTCCGTAAGTTCTGTGACTCTAGAGAACCCTAACTAATAAAGACACTTAGAAGGCCTTCCACGGTAGTCCTCTCACTGGGAAAAAGAATAAACAAACACAGGGAGAAGCGAGATTCTAACTGGCCTTTCTGCTTCTCTCCTTGGCTCCCCCAACCTTGTCTCTATAAAACACTAGAAATCCTCTTTAAGTGAGGATCAGAGTTTGTTGTGGTCTAACACAAGCACCCTCAGTGATTTCTATTGCTCTTGGAAGCAAACCAATTCTTTACTGTATTACAAATCCCTACAACTCCCAGACCCTGCTGCCAGCTCTATTCTCACCTCTCATTATGTACACAGTTCCCTTTCTGTTCCTGGACCAGGTTACATTCTTATAATCTCCCCACCTCCCGCCTCTTCTCTTCCTCTTCTCTACACGTGGAGAGCCCCTTCTCACATCTTTTGTTCCTGGTTCATTATAAGCCTTCCAATCTAATTCAACCATCTCTTCTGTCATTCAGTGTCTTAAAGGTGTTAAGTCCAGCCTGAATGTTCTGTACCGGCGGGTACTAGCGTGTACCGGCGGTCGGAGGGGTTTGGAAATAACCAAAATAGTCCTTTTATAATAAATCAGTTTTAATAAAAGGGGAAATAAGGGAACTTACAGAACCAAGGGTCCAGCGGAGCAGAAGGTAATGCGGGGAATAGCAAAACAGGGCTCCTTCCGGCAACCCGATCCTTTTTAAGGGTATCCTACTCCCCTGGGGCAGCCACGCCCCTGAACGCAGGGATTGGGCCAGCTGCCCCAACAATGTTCAACTCTCAGAGGAATGACATCTCAAAGGGCAAATCTATAGAATATAGGTCAATGTGTGAGAGCTGAGGTGTGAGGTGTGACTACCAAGGGGAAGGAGAGGTTGGGAGTGACAGAAATATTCTAAAACAGAACTGAGGTTGAACGATGCTGTAATTGACTGACAATGGGTGAGATTTCTATGTAAATTATACTTCGATAAGTTGCTTACTCTTTTTCTGAAAAGTTTTTTAAAGATCCCTCTACTTGAGACCATACACCCTCCCACTTCCAATGCAATTAATCTGAGCATGGAGTCTAAATGCTCATGTATTTTAAATTCTTCAGCCAGTTCTGACAAGGAAACATGCTTCAGAACCACTGCTGTCTTCCTTGCCTTCCCAGCACTGTAATTGCCTCTTTTTTTTTTTTACAAATTGTGTGTCCTGCTATTGTCCCTCCCATGCATCTTAATGAAAACTCTAAAAGGGAACACTTGCCTAGTATCGCCCCTGAATCTCAAGTATCAGGCCCTCCGTCTGTAGCTCCTTAGAATGTGTTTTAAAATAAATGACTACCTGCCAGAGCAATGAACATAGCTAGAAATAAAATATTTCTGCAAAAATCATTCAGTAGTTATAAAAGGATTACTCCTGGGTTCAGGAAAATAGCTTCGCCATCCTAAAAAGATCTCAGGTACCAGAAACACAAGTGTCCAGCCACAAGAGCTGAGGGGGTCAGAGAAACCCCTGGACCTCCCTGTCCTGTCCATCTTCCATTCGTGTGGTGGGCAGGAAAATTTGCAGCTGAGGAATGTAAGACCTTGAATGACAAAAACCCATAGGCTTAAAGAAAGTGCTATATATCTATGCAAGTCCATGCGGCTGCTTTTGAATATACTAAAATACAGCAGCAAATGTAGGTTAACATATGTTATTATACGATATAAATAGCATCATATGTGCATGTAGAGTTAGTAAAGACACATGTTGCATTAGTAAATGTCAGCTGGGAGTGTTCAGGCTTTCCTTCCCCCAGTCTCTGTGGGGTATTTTAAAAACGTTACTCCCAGGAAAGTAAGTTATTTCTTTTTCTCTCTGGTGTCCCATCTAAGTTGGAAGAGGAAAGCTAGGAACAAAGTCCAAGTCCCTGAAGACTGGGAGGGCAGAGGGAAATAGAATCAAGTTAATGGAATGTCTGACTTCAGGTCAAAAGTTGCCCATGGATTGGAGTAGAGGGAAGTCCCTCAGGATTTATGGGCAACTAATGGTGACTGGGAGAGGTGGGGACATGTCCTTCAGTGGTAGAGTCACGGAACTAGTTGGTCAGAGGGAGATCATCAAGGACAGAATCGGGCAAGGGACAATAATGGGAGATGAAGATGAGCAAAGCATACTACAAAAATGTCATATTGAACCAATTATTACGTATAATTAATATATGTTAATGAAAAGCATTTTAACTTTTTTAGTTTTAAATATGTTTTTATTAATTGTGTGAAAATTTCACAGTTTATGCAATCAATGTATTTTGGTCATATTTACCCCCCCTCCTCTCTCTGACTCCTTCAAGATCCACCTCATACCCCTATCCAATCTCAACTTCATGTCCTCTTTTTGTTTCTAATAACCACTGAATCCAATTTACGCTGCCCATATATGCATGGTGTGGGGCCATCTCCCAGAGTATAAATGAGATGGGGGGACACTGATGGCCCAGTGGACAGGAGTGGAGTCCAGGGCTGGGACTATCTCTGGAGAAAAGCATAGGAGAAGCTAGATGGAGCGAGATGGAGCTAGAACTCAACCAGGGAGTGCCGCCTTTCTCTTCGGAACGTGTAATTCCCGAAGGACATGCCTCACTCCAGGTTCCTGCCTGGCTGTGTCCTTCCATACCACCAGAGACTTCTCAGTCTGGAACATCAGAGCAGGCAGACAGGGCTGCCAGCAACAAAAGGATCTCCTCTACAAAGTTAAGAAATTCACTCCAGCGTGTTGTGTTTCGCAGGGCGTCTACAATAGATAGAGGCTGTAACTTTCAATGTGGTTGGTAATGAATCAAATATGCTCTTCTATAGCAGAGTCATGGGTCCGTTTCATTGCTACATCATATATTCTAAGTATTCGTAAACTAATAATTTATTATTTAAACCTGAACCAGGCCAAGTTAAAGGTCAAGAAGAAATTAGGGAAAGCTGCAGTGATTCCACTATCTTCTGTAAAAGTGTCTTGCTTAGTACAGCAGTTGTAGCAGCTATTGAAACTGTCTGCAATGGACTAGCCTACCCTGTGTAAATCGCACTTGCTCCTTATGAAAAATATTAGGAGAAGCTTTGAGTTATCGCTTCATAACAAATCACATTTTTGTGTTTATAGCTGAGTTTAATGATAAACGTACTGTGAATATCCAGTGTGCGCTATAGGAAGCGAGCCCCATACCCTCTTTAAAGATGAGCAAATTATTCATGGCTTCTGTCCAAGTATGATGGTGAGGATAAACAGTTTGGCAAAGGATGCCTTCATGTCAGAAAGGACTTGAACTCTTGTGACAGCCCAGGGGACATTATTAACTGGATTGTGATTACAAAACTGTGTGCTGACATCTGTTGCAGGAAGGACTGTACCATTCCCAGGACCACAGAATGCAGCCTGGACTGCTCCCTAACTGCCTGGCTCTTCCTCCACAGGGAAAGTGACCATGGCTCTGAGGAAAACCGTTTTCTCTGGCCGCCGCCAGAACTTCTTTATGTATAGAAAGCCTATGAAAGAGACATGTTCACTGTGGCATGTATTTAATGGAGCTAAGACTGTAACGCTTATGCCTCTTGTGGCTTCTGTAAGTACTTCCAAGAATGCCCTGGCCTGACTCAACGCATGAGCCAGATGCTCCAAATGCTTGTAAAACTTCCGTTGCCAGAAGCATGATTGACTGACCTCATGTGGCAGATGTTGGCATCAGGGAGTTGACATTTTTGCTTCTCACCTCCAGATCCATTTCTAGAACTTGGCGCTTCTGAATATGATTAACATCGGTGGTGCGTTGAGAAAGCAAAAGACGAAGGACAGGGTCTGTAGCTCAGAGGTAGAGAGCACTTACCTAGAAGGCATAAAGACTATTTGAGAACAGCGTAGGAAAGACTAATCTAGCAGTGAACATCCTTCTGAACACTTATAAGAACAAACTCATGCGTTCCTTACAGCACCCCTATGAGAGCACACTGCCAGTAAGTCTCGAAGAGCTAAACAGAGCATCTCATTCAGGAGGCTTCACAGATCTGCGTAGTAGAGTTGCCCAATATAAATGATAAACGAAACACAGTGGGAAGAAACAGTCCTATCATCATCTTGTCTTTTTATTCTCTAACGAAAGGGGAAATGGTTGATCCCGTACAGTCCAGCTACTTACTGCTCTCGCTGTGGAGAAAGTTAAAAACATGAGGAAAGTAAATTTAATTAGTTCCATGGCAATTATTGTCTGACTAAATTATACTTTAAAATTTAATATAACAGTCACCACTTAATCAGCAAAGTGAGTCGCAGAGGGTAGCCTTACGCTCCTCAGCTAATCAAATCCGGCTAGTAAGCATCACATAAATTCTCCTTTTCTATTTTTTGTTCTCTTTTTTTATTAGATTTTTTTTAAAAAAACACCAATCCAAGTTCCCACTTCCTCCCCTCCTCCCATTTCCTCCATACACCCTCCCACCCCACCCCCATCCAGTCCTCAAAGAGGGTAAGGCACATTGTTTTAGGGAAAGTCCAAGGTCCCCCCTACTATATCTAGGTTGAGCAAGGTATCCATCCAAAGAGAATAGTTTCCCAAAAAGCTAATACATGCACTAGGGATAAATCCTGGTGTCATTGCCAGTGGTTCCTCAGTCTGCCCCAGCCATGTAACTGTCAACCACATTCAGAGGGACTAGTTTGGTCCTATGCTTGTTCCTTCCCAGTCCGGCTGGAGTTGGTGAGCTTCCACTAGCTCAGGTAGACTGTTTCAGTGGTTGAACCCATCATGGTCTTGACCTCTTTGCTCATTCCTCCCACTCTTGAGCTGGAGTTTGAGAACTCAGTCCATTGATCCAATGCAGGTCTCTGCCTCTGTTTCCATCAGTTGCTGGATGAAGGCTCTATGGTGATATTCAAGATATCCATCAGCCTGTCTACAAGGCAAGTCAAGATCAGGTCCCCTCTCCTCTGTTGCTTAGGGTTTCCTGTGAGAACCTGTTGGATATAGCATTCTAGCTTCGCCAACTCTACAGGACCAGAACTCTACACCTGCACTTTTCTAAACAGTTCCCAGCCAGACTTCTCCAATTGCTTACAGATCAGAGGAGTAAATAGGGCCCAGTTGCTGGAAAACTTCCATAGGATGTCAAGGATGAGAAGAAGAAAACCAGCTTGCGGTGTGTTAAGCTAATTCTCCCGATTAAAGCAGAAATAACCTGTGAGTCCTGCAGCCAGAAGGATGTCTAGGGTGGGCTGGTAGTGTGTTGAGATTCCTATTGTTTATTACTCTGCACAGAACATGAACAAGGTCACTGTTTCATTGCTCTTGATGGAGACTTGGACACTTGGATACAGATAGCCTGAGCAGGACCCAGGAAGGGGCACTGGCTTGGTTCATGGAAGCAGGCACAGGTTACAGAGTTGAACGTTGACAGATATCATGTCCTATTGGGCATGGAACAGGCAAGGGTAGCTCCTTGCTGCCTGCAGCTGTCAGTGTCATCTGTGCATGAGCTGGAGGTGGGGATGCTCTGTGGATGCCCTTCACCATCTGTCTCTCGGACTGAATCCAGGCTCAGCAACCCACTCTCACTTTAGCCTTAATCCCCAGATGTTCTGTGGCCCAAATATGGGAAGCATTCTTTTTTTTTTAATTTAAGGTACAAATCCTCCAAGCAGAGTTTGCAAAGTACATTATAGCCGGTACGAAGGCAGCCTAGAAAAAAAATTTCTCACGTGGGAAGTGTCTTACTTCTAGAAGCCAGAGATTGACTCTTCCAGGCTTTAGGGAGGATCACCTCAGTTAAAATATGCAAAGCTCCTTTGAACCACACAAAGCATAAAGTGAACTCTATGCAAGTTATCACTTGATATCATCATTCCCATTTTTGCACATAAGAAAATGAAACTCGTATGGTTCAGTAAATCGTCCACTGTCCGCTGATGAGGAACAGACCCAGGACTGAAATCAGGCCTGCCTCATCCCTGGTCTTTCCTTTTTAGGATGCTTGCCCCTTAAAATAAGTGTAAGGAAATGAGAATGATAGGAGTCAGAACTCACCTTAATCCCTGCCCGAGTTGAAGGCCGTGTTGTAACACTGTTTCTGACTGACGCACAGCCCCAGGATCCTTCCCATGTGATGTGCCGAGCAGTCAATGCCCGTCCATCAGCACTTGCCATCTGCAAGTCGTGACTCAGTGCCTAGGCATCCAGACCCTATGGACCAGACCTTGCAATCTGGTTCCTCATGGAGCTTCACCAGTTTCCTGAGCATTTTCCTCAATAGAAACCAGAAGGTCCCATGTGTTTCAGACATAACCCCCTCAGTGCACCATGACTATGGGCCTCGACATATCTGTACCAGACTGTGTTCATACAGAAAGAGCTGTCTTACACTACAAGACCTCTTATTTCTCTATGCATTTTGCCACTCTATACTCTATATACTATATATTATACACTCTAACTCTAGAGTGCATATATATATTATATATATATGTATACATATGTTATACATACATATATATAGAATACAGACCCCAGGAGAACTCAGTGATGCAAGAGAACATAATACCATCTTTCTGTCCACTGTCTACTGTTTCTGAGGATTGTTCCTGATCATTCTCACTTCCTAAATGCCTTCCCCTACAAGAATAAGTCTACTCATGTACAGTTCACATACATGGAAGATAGAGCTGAAGAGCCTTTTGTTGGTGGTGGTGGTGGTGTGTTTCCTCTGGCTTGAAAATTAGAAAGCATATTCGTGCTGTTCAGAAACCACAGAAAGCCCACTGACAATAAAGCTATTCTTCTATCTTTCCTAGACAGCACATAAATTGCAAGAAGGAGAAAAGAATTCACCCCAGTCCACAGGGGACACTGCAGATTTACTGACAACTGAAAGATGGATGGGCTGTGCTTTCATCCATCCTGTTGTCTGTCACTCAACAGTTGTGACCACTCGTCGCCCAAACAAAAGTAAACACGTGCGTGGTGTTTCGTCTCCTCTTCAGTGCGAGCCACCCAGTGCCAGCTATTTCTCACCTCGACAAGTAGTCCGCTTGTTTCTCCCAGTCGCATCCCATCACAGGAGAGGAAAGAGACGCCTGAAGGGCTCTGGAGGCAAACATGTCCTCCCGTTCTCAAGGGAAAGCCAGAGACATGCCGAGCTCAGCTTTCTGTTCCTACAAAGAAATAGATACTTGGGCTGAGCAGGGTCCCCATGACAAAACATATAGGGAGACACAGTGGGACAACTCAGGCCCAGGAAACTAGACCCCTGAGCTGAGCACACGTGATGGAATCTAGGAGTCAAGAATGGATATTGAAAACAAAGCAAAACACACGGACGAAAACCAAAATCTAGCAAAGGCGTGAGAACCTAAAATTGAATCTGGAGAGGAGAGAATCTGCTTGCTTGTGTGGACTCAACTTCAGTTGCCACAGGTTTCTTCAGCACATACCTTACTTGATTGATTCTAAGACAGATTTTTCCATATTGGACATCTCTGAATTTAGGATGCATTTTAGAATGGATAACCTGTCTTGGCTGTGTTGGTAATGAGTTTTTTCTAGCTGATACATTAAATAATAGTTCTTGTAATCTATTGCCTCATATACTTTACAAAATATGATCAGCATGTCCAAGTACTGTGCTGGGTGCCTCCCTAGAAATGATCTTGTTTGATTTTCTTTGTTTTTGTTTTTGTAGAAGACTTACTGAGATACCATAAAATTGCGTCATTCAAAGTGGGTAATTTATATATTCAGAGTTGTGTAATCATTAGCACAGTCAACTTTAGGACAACTTTGGCACCCTGCAGCAAACCTCTATGGTCAGTAAGAGGTACTCCAATCTTACTCCAACACACCCAACCCTAAAGAGCCTCTCTCTTCTATTTTCTAGTTCTACATATTTGCCTGTTTTGAACAGTTCACAGCATTTATGGCCTCCTGTGTCTGTTTTCTTTCATTTGTCAAAATGTTGTCAGCGTTCATTCATGGTGCAGTATCCACCAATACGTAATTCGTTTAATCGTTAAATCATATCATATTATATTACAAATGCCACCTGTTTATTCATAAATCCCACAACAGACATTGGTTGCTCTAACACTCACTCCCCTCCCCCGCTCCCTGTGGTATTACATATGTTTTCCTGTAAGGGGGAGGGGTGCACATGTGGAGGTCAAAGTTCAACCTCAGGTACCTTGAATAGAGTTCAACCTTAGGTAACCTTAGGTATCTCGAACACTCATTTGTATAGCTTGAATAAACCTGTTTTTTTTTAAAAAAAAAAAATAAATAAGGTCTTTCATTGAGCCTGAAGCTCATCAATTCAGCAATGCTGACTAGCCAATAAACTTCAGGGATCCACTGATCTCTGTTCCCTCATCTCCAGAACTGAGGTCACGGACATAAGCTCCCACACCCAGCTTTTACATAGAGACTTGAACTCAGGACTTAATGTTTGTGAAGCAAGCACTTTATTAATACCAGCTCCCAAACCCACTCCTACCCTTCAACTATAACAAGTAATTATTTTATGAGTATACTTGTGTGTAGGTTTTTATGTTGGAGATGTGCTTCTTTCTTTTTTGAAGTACGTATAGGAGTAAATTTTATGGGTCAAGTGGTAAGTAACTCTATGGTTAACATTTTGAAGGGCTACCAAAACGGTCAGTGACCATATCAACTCACATCTATAGGCAGTGTGTAAAGGTTAAAGTTTCCCTACCTCCTCAACACTGGAGATTATCTGACTTTTTAATGGTAACCATCTCAGTAGCTATTTCACCATGGTTTTAATTTGAATTTACCTAAGGATTTATGTCACTATTTTCACATGAGCTTACCACTTAACTTGAAGATATTCAGAGAATATTCAACTCTTATTTGGCAACAGACTTGGAGCCTTTATCATATTCTAGCCATGTAGAAAACTGGGTGTGTTAATGACCCCAGTTCTTCGGCCCTCTCTGTATTCATACTCTTTGCCAAGTAATTTGACAGTCATCTCTCTTGCTGACTCTGGATTTGTTCCCATAACTTGCTTTGGCCAGTGGGATGTTAGGAGATTGTGCCAAGCAAGTCTTATGGAGGATGAGGCTTGTGGTACAGGGCCAAATACTAACATCTCAACTAAGACTAACCGAGATCAGCCAGCACCCAGCCAAGCCCCTGACATATAAACAAAACCCACGAAGTTTGGCAAAGCTGCCTAGAAGGTTTGAGGCTAACCACAGATGCATCAACAATTATAGCCCCTTCCACCCAAAGCCCAAAGACTCGTGGACTGACTGTTTTTAGCCGCCACTGAGAACTTGCTTATTTTGCATCATAATTCTAGGCTCACCACAAGAGGGTAGAGGAAAGGGAAGACAAAGTTCCTGCCTTCAGGGAACCATAATGCCTTAAAGAGGGCAAAGTGCATCCAACAATTAAAAAGACCTTCAGTGTCTTCTGTGAAGAATATTGAGCACTTCTTTGACCAGGCATCTATGCAGAGTTTCAGGTGAAGGAGACCTCGAGAGCCTGAGAGACAATGTTTCCTAGTTTCCTCCTCCCCCAATTTCTCTGTGTTGATGGTCTCCCTTAATGCTCCCTGCAGTGTATCTTCTACCCATACTTGTTTCTCCTGGAGCCATTAAAAGTGTTTGGTGATGCGCAGAGTTGGCATAAAATTTTAATTATGAATCTTGGTTGCCCAAATTAGTGTGCTAGAATAACTTTAATTAAAAGTTACAGTGTTGTATATCTCCCAAGTTCTACCCTGATAAATATGGTTTACTATCCTCCCAAGTCATTGCCTTAAGCTTCTTTTGGCTTCTCCTGCAATTTTCTTGGAACTGCTTTAGGTCGACCATACTTTGTCTTCTTATTTGCCACAATGTAGATTTAAACCAATTTCTAGAAGTTCAGAAGCTTCTATGATCATTTTTCCATTTTAACATTTTTCTATGCTTACTATACCTAGGTAGACAAATGGTTGGGGGGGGTAACATAAGCTGGATCTCCAAAGTAGACTCGGCTTACTCTTTTTTTTTTTCAAGTTGTAAATCATCTCTTTTGAAATTGTGAGTAACCCTTCTCTGGGATATTCCAAGACAGAGAGTTAGCCATTTGGGGGATGGAAGTATTTATTGAGCCTCTGAAGAAAGCTGTGAACCTGTGTGCCAACACACACACAGATGCATGCATGCAATATTCATGCACTCGCAGAAGACCAACTCCAAAGTCTTAAGATCTGTCTAAACGTTTAGACACCCTACCCTAGTGAACTTGTAGAGAATTTTGAGTTTCTACCATGAACTGGCTAGAGTAAATATTTTTGACTGGGAAGTGTACATGCCTAACCAAGTATGCATATGTTGTATCATGAATATGGAGAAAAGAACGAGAAGGGTTTGTTCGTCAGTAATGGGCAAGGCGATCTGCATATTAGCAAGCAACAAAATGGAAGAAGTCGAGTAATTTGCTTCATTGCCATAGCCCCAGCTCCATTAGGGTCTTGCCCAAGGCTAAAGGCAAGTGACTTTCACTCCCAGAAACATTGTGTTGCCTTCAATAAGAAATCCCAGGAATGTTAAACATCACTAGCCATACAAAAACTCAAAAACCACATTCAGCTCCCATCCCACCAGAATAAGAGTCATCAATAAAACTAGTAACCAGTACTGGTATGGACATGGGCAAAGGAGAACACTTGTACACTGCTCATGTGAATGTACGCAGGTCCAGCCACTGTGGAAATCAACATGCAAGCTCTTCAGAAAACTAAAAGCAGACCTGCCAAATGACCTAGCTATACCACTCCTGGGTGTCTCCCTAGAAGACTCTATTAATATACCATAGAAATACCTGGACATCCGTGTTTATTCAAGCTCTTTTCACAGTAGCTAAACTATATAGCCAAACTAAGATGTCCTTCCACAGGGGAATGGATAAGGGAAATGTGGTTTATATGCACAATGGAAGATTTTTCAAGGATGAAGAATGAAGCTTTATGTCCTTTTTCAGGAAATAGATGCACCTGGAGATAGTCATATGAGTTGAATTAAGCCCATCTAAGAAACACAAATATTCTTTCTTTCATTTTTGGGCCCTGGATTTTATATACTTAAGATCCAACATGTATAGATGGCATGGAAGTAGAATTAAACCATGTGGAAGAATAAGAGCGGAGACACAGACAGAAGAGTAGGGAGCTATGGGGGAGAATATATTCCAAGTACATTATATACTTGCATAAAATGACTATATGTATCCTAGTGTAATAAAATGACATACATATATGTATGTATGCAATTGCAGGCCTAGGGAGTTGGTTCAGTCAGTGAAGTTCTTTCTTTGTAAGCACAAGGGCTTGAATTTAGTCCCCAGAACCTAGGAGACCATGAGTCAGAGAGAGAGCAAGATGGGGAGTTGGGGAGACTAAAAGGGAAGGGGGACATGATGCAATACTATCTTAATTTCAAATAAATAAAAAAAATAAATAAAAAGCTGGAAGCAGAGGCACAAGTTTATAGCCCTGCCTATAACAGGGAGTCAGGCAGAGATAGGCTGATTGCTGGGGCATGCTGGCCACCAAGCCTAGACTACCAGTCTACAGGTCAGTAAGTGACCCAATCTCAAAAAACAGTGGAAGAAAGGCACATGAGGAATGTTATCCAGGATTATCTTCTGGGCTCCTTGTCTCCGTAGGTACACACATGCATATGCATTAACACACACACACACACACACACACACACACACACACAACATGAGAGAGGCAAGCATTTGATTGTTTGACCTGTGGTCCTCAGGTGCTTCTCTCTAGATATGTGCTGAACTCTGTTGCCCACTATAGACATTTTACTTTCTTTATCCTTTTTTGTTTTTTTGAGGTGAAAAAAGATTTGCCTCGAGTCTTCTGATTCCAATTTCACAGGTTAAGGGTAGGTTCCAGGATCTGTGACTTCCCAAAGCTGCCCAGGAATTTAGTAGACACAGCTGGGTTTAGAAACCATTGGATTAAATGATCCTTGGGGAAGGTCACTTCTAGCACCACCATTTCATGAGAGAGAGAGAGAGAGAGAGAGAGAGAGAGAGAGAGAGAGAGAGTAGCCATTTTCCTTGGTTTGGAATAGGTAATAACTAAAGCTGGAGGCTGGAAAACCCACAGAAAATAGCACATTTCATACAGTGTGGGACAAGTACATATATCTATTTTCATGCTGTCCAGATACTTTCTGTATCCATCCTGCATGCAAATTGGCCATCAGCCACCAAGAGCTGAGGCTGCAGATGGCAACCAGCCTACCCCTATGATGCTGGAGCTGTGCTAAGGATCTCTGTCTGGGTCTGGGTCCCTTCTGATGGGCATCTGTTCTAGCAGACACCCTGAGCAGAGGCTGTGTGTAGGCACCTTAGTACCTGGAGTGATTCCAGAAGAAAATCACGTATTTAAAGATGAGGATAAGGACAATCATTGCTAGCAAGGTCATCATTGAATGAAAAACTGTTCTTTATAGACATACTGTGCTTAATGGAAACAAGTATCAGTATCTTATCCTACAGCTGTAGGAACCAACTTTGTGGTGGTCTCACCAGGCTTTGGTGGCTTTTGTGAAAGTATCAATGCATTGGCTAGGTGCTGGAGGTCGTGGCAATGGGCAAGACTTTGAGGAGTCCTTGAGGGCAAAGGTATGAAAAACAGATGCTACACTTCAGGTGGGAGAACGGCTTTCTTAATTGGAGGCGCCCTAGGCACCTGGATACAGGTGGAGAAACCCAGAGCCGTAATTTTATGACGATTGTGAACTCGGTGCTAACCTTACTCTACAGGGGCTAAGGTTTGTGAGTTTTACCTGAATTATCTGAAAGAGATTAAGGTTAGGAAATCCTAAATCTTTTTTATCAATTCCATTAATCCAAGTTCCTTCACGTCTCCCTCGCCTCGTAGAACATAGGAATTTGGGTACAGGGCCCAAGAGTCACCTCCAAACACCACAGATCTGGCGCGTTTGTGCTTGATTTCCTGGGGGTGAAGGGAGTATGCTGATCACCTGAAGTCTGTCTAGCTATGGCCTCTGTGTGTGGAAATAACACAGTGACAGGAGGTAAGTTCAGGTCAGGGCCACACTAATTTCCATAAGATCTTGGGAAGGGCACTACCCTTTTCCTGAGTCCCCATGTGCTCTGCAAAAGAGCAGAATCAAAACAAGCTGCTTGGTGCCTTCCAGCTCTAACATCTTCCATCCACAATCCCAGGCTGTGGTCCAAAGGTGGCCCTAGAAAAGATAAGCAACCTGGGGCATCCCAGTGGTTGTAGGAAGAACACTGGATTCTCCATGCCCCTGGTGTTGTTTACTGGAAACTTCTGCTCACTCCCAGGTTGCAGGTTCCTTTCGTATGACAAAGTACCTACAAGACATTTGTCAATACTTTGGCTTCTAGAACGTTTTTATGCTACAGTTTTCTTCACTTTGGATTCTCCTCAACTCATTCATCCTACCCAAAAATCTATCTTGAAGAAAGCCGTGGGGATTTGATACATTCAAAAGCGTTAGCACTTGTTCACCCTCATTTCTTCCTAGAGCTGTCCCAAGCAGCGCCACCCAGTGACCACCATGAGTGTGGGTGAGAGCCAGGCACAGATCACCTTGTATCTCCCAGGGGGTCAGCCTTGGGTTCGGTCAGCGCTGGGCAGATCCAGGAGAAGTTATTTTTAGTAAGCACACTCAGGTCCTTATCTCTGCAGGAAGCCGATGCCAAGAAACACAGACTTGCACCAAAGGCACCTTTGTTCTGTTAACATAAGACAAAGCCTCAGTCACCCGCAACTCTTGGAGCAGCCACATTCTGGCTCATTAACTCTCCTGGCTGCCTCCGTGGGAAATTCCCTTTGTATCTTTCTCTCTGGCTAAAAGTCTTTCCAAAATGTGTTAAATCCATTGTTCCGCTTTGGTTACTGTACCATAGTGGAGAGAATCAAATCACTGGGAGGGGGTTGTTTGTTTGTTTGTTTGTTTCTTTTTTAAGATGGCTACACCACCTCATGCTCATCACTACAGACATCGGTCCTGGTCTGATGATGTAGATGGTGCAGAGACAGCTCCAAATATCAAGGGAAAGTTCCAAGAAGTTTCTCTGGAAGTGCAGCTTTGGAAAAAAAAAAAGAGGGAAATGAGTATTTACTGAGCAGATACTGTCCAGAAGACTCTGGGCTGGGGAGTCAGCACGCATTCCACATTCCATCGTCCCACCCACACTGTGGGGCGTCATGTGGTCCTTTTACTACAAAGGAGTCTTAGTCGTAGAGAAGTTAAGAATTCTGAAAATAATGAATCTGCGCCCAGGTCCATCCTGATTTCCCCCTGCCTATATGCTCTCTATTCTTTGTGGTTTGGTTCTCCTTTCCAAACTAGTTTACTAGTAGAACTAGTAAACCCATTCTTATAAACTGTGAGCCTTGGGCAATCCTTTCTCGATAGAGCACTGCTTGGTATTTATCCAAAGGAAATCAAACGAATTTTGATTTCCTGAAACAATGTCTGTATCCTTGTGTCAGGTCACTAGCAAAGCAGGAGTCAAGGAAAGGAATCGAACTGAGTAAGTATCAACAAGTGGATGACGGAAAATGTAACACCATGAGAGTGGGTTACATTAAAAGGCATTAAAAAGAAGAACAGGATGCGGAATGGCGTTCGGTGGCAACACGGGCGAACTCAGGGGATTGAAATCATGCAAAATAATAAGTACAGAGAGACAAATTTTAGAAGAACTTATTTGTATGCAAAATTTAAACTTCTCACTCAGAAGTCTAGAGAATAGAGTAGTAATTATAAGATGCTGGGGAAGGTAGGCAGAAAGGGGGTTGGGGAGAAACTGGCCACGGAGTAAAAGTTAAAGTGAGATAGAAAGAATAAATTCTGAGTAGAATTAATAATGATGCACTACATATTTTAAAATAACTAGAAAACGATCTTTTGAATATTCTTGTCACAAAATGAAATATTTAATGTGACAGGTAGAACAGATGTCCTGATGTGGTCATTGTCGCTCAATGTATATGCATGAAAACATCACACCATGACCAGAAATGTAGATAATTATTATACATTGATCATAAGGCAAAAGCTATATTAATGAAAAGTCTGGTTAAGGTGAGGAGTTTTAGATGTTTTGCTTTATAGACATGGAGATATCTTAAGTTAAACTGTGATAAATCTATTTCCTGCGTTGCCTTCTTTGTTTTTTAAGTCTTTCTGAATTTTTCTCTGTTTTTTCACTCTGTTGTAAATTTCCTGTATTTATCCTTGAAATTCTGACAATCTCTATTCCAGTGCCTTTCATAAAGATCCTCAACAAATATTTGTCGAAAGAATGAGAAAATTTATGTGGCTGCATGTTATATTTAGTGTGTATATAAAATACATTATACCTCTTTGGTTTTATTTGCTTGATATCAATTATTAAATGGGGTCCAATTGAATTTGAGATGTAGAATAAGGCTTCTTGACTAGGAGGGGGTATCTGAGAGCACAATACAAAGATTAAAATTAATACGAAGTAGAGGGGTGAGCCTAGTAACCCACAGTGAAGTGAACTCTTCCAGTTCCACCTTTACCACCAATCAGTTGGTATGACCTTGAGCCAAGCATGTAACCTCTCTGGTCTCAGTTTTCCTGCAGCAAAATGGAGAAGGGAATCTTCCTTCAGTGTTCCTTGCAGTTCAGTTCTTTGTATCTATATGTGTGGACGCTTGGGGTACATAAACTTTGTTTATAGGCTCATTCTTAATAACAGAGCCAGAAACAAACTAAATGACTACCTTTTCCTCTTGTGACATTCAAGAAATTCAAGGTGATTGGGGTAATTAACTTCTCTCTGTGAGCCTTGTGAACCCCAATGAAATCCTGGCAGAAAAGTGGTTGTATTAATTTGCAAATGTCTGCCCCGCCTAGTCCAATTCAGCCTTCCTCCCAACAGGAACCTGGCAGCTATTGCCTTTGTAGAGGCAGGTCCCACAGTCACTGTTTACTGCTCAGTATTGCACACAAAGAGGAAAGGACTCCGGAAGCAAGTCCCCTTCAAGTTGCTCTAGACTGTCCAGAAGCTACGCATGCAAGGCATTGAAGGCAGATGAGGCACAGCGGGTGGACACGTGATAACCCCGCACTAACTGAACAGTTGACAAAGAAATGAGATGGAAGGAAGGAGAGTGTGGGGAGAGCCAAACATCTGTCTAAAAAGACAAGGGAAAAGGAAGTTGTGTTTCCTCTACTGGTACTATGTGGGTCTGTGTACTAAATTACCAACCAGCAGAGCGTCCTGTGTCCACTGGATAGAAAGACATGTTCATTACCACACCATAACAGGTTTCTTCACACTCCACCTCTACTCCACCAACTCTGCTCCTCCCGTCTCAACCAGTAATTCAACACAAGGCAAAACCTGGCTTCTAAGGGGAGTGCAACCTCCCAGGCGATAACATCACAGGTTTGAAGCAAACTCAAGGTTAGTGAAGATCGGGTCCAGCTCTGAACTAATGTTCACCTTTGCTGAAACACATACCCTCTCTTCCCTTTTGTCCGTGTTAATCCATGAGTGCAGAAAAAAATAGAAGTTCTCTGTCTAGCACTCTCTCCACTCCCCTTACCCTCAGACATTTAAATCATAAACAAACATGCCCACCATTTCCACTCTGATGCAAGATGTGCTGGATCCTCATCACTGGCCATGCAAAGAGAAAAAACATAGAAGACTAAAGGACTTGATGAAAGTGACCCAAGTCATGGTCTTCTCTCTGTGTCCCTTGTGGCACATTCAAAAATCCTTGGAAGGATTTGGACTTCTTGCTACAGAATGCAGACCATTTTTACTCGGTCTGCGCATCTGGATTTTTGATTGCTTTTCTGTTTTTCAAATACATGAAGGCAGAATATCAACCCATCAATTTTCTTTTGATTTGAAAATAATAGCGTGCTGTGCTGATTGTTTTGCACAAATCCAGCATCAGAAGCTAGGCCTCTACCCTGAGCTTAATTCATTAATTCGATCTTTGCTTCCTGTTTAAGCGAATTGACTTCTCGTCACGGGGCCATTCTGGCAAACATGCTGTCAGCAATCTTCCGCTGCCCGACTCCTTTGAAGCTCTTAAGTGAGATTTGATTATGACGACTATGATCACATACCCTCTATTTGTTATTGAGTTTCCTGGGTCTTGGTTCTGCAGTTACTGAGCCTCTGGTTTGTGAGAAGTGCTGGGAGAAGCACATAAAGCAGACAGGGTTCCAAAACCTAACAGAATTGTGCCGTGCTTCTAGCTTCCCTATTTGCCAGCCCTGTTATTTGGAGCAACTAACAAGAGCTTTGCTCCTTGGCAAAATTAGGAAAGTTATGTTTGTCTCTCAGGCAAGAATTACCTGTGATATCTAGAAAGCACCTGTAGGCATGGTTCTCAGCCTTCCTAATGCTGCAACCCTTTAATACAGTTCATCACATTATGGGGACCCCCAACCATAAAATTATTTTTGTTGCTCTGTGGTAACTATAATTTTCCTACTGTTATGAGTCATAATATAAATAGCAGGTTTCTTGTGGTCTCTTGTGAAAGGGTTGTTTGACTCCCAAAATAATCACGACCCACAGGTTCAGAAACACTGACCTAGAGGAAGTCTTTGAGTATGAAGCGTCACTGCACTCATGATTCCCCAAACATGGGGCTCCATCTCCTTATGGACCAAAGACATTTCCCTTTGTGTGTGAAAGAATATGGGATTAGATCATGTAATCCAGAGAGTCAAGTCAACACTTTGCTATCCCAGTCAGCTAGAAACTTCAGCACCTACAAGAATTCTGGGAGCCTTTCATTTAACAAGCATTAGTTGAATACCTGTTATAAGCAGGCACTGTGTATTTCAATCAAGTGCATAATACAGATGATCTATCAATTGTGTCTTTGACAATGAACCTAGTAATGCAAGTCCTTAGTCATACTACCAACTAATCATACTAAATAGAATTTCAAATTGGCAACTGCTGTACTAGGCGGCACTAGTCAGATGGGCCAGTCATGAAATTTGAATGCCTACATCTTAAGGCAGCTCAGGTATGTGGTAGGTTTCTGTTCAGAATACAACTTCCATTACTGCACCCTGAGAGCCAACTCTCTCCTTGGTATTTACATAATCTCACTTATTCTTTTTAAAACTCTCTGACGTTCACATTTTGGTTCTTGCTCTACAAATACAAAAGCACAGGCTTTAAAACAGTCACGTAATTTGCCCAAAGTCATGTATTCTATCGCTGGTAGGACCTTGGTTTACACTGTGGTCTATTTCACCGCTAGACAACGTCCTCTTGGCTAATACGTTACGCTGCTTCCATGTTGATTGGCTCCTGAGTAATTTTCCTTGCCTCCCAAAAGGAGATGATGCATATGAAAGTGATGATGTGTTGTAAAACTCTATCCAGATGTTGGTTATTACTTTAAAGTGGCATTTAGTGCACTGTTAACAAACATTAATGTGAGGGAGACGCACAGATGGTGGAGCCTTCAGAATGGATCCACCTACGTGTCTTTTCAGGAGAGCAAAATGAATTTGAGGCTGAAATTATCCGAACACATATTTAAGACACCAAATATTGGTTGAGCCCCCATGCTCCCCAAGTAAAGACAAATGGGCAGACTCCTGCCCCTTTAAGGACACTCAGCTTAGCAGGGAAGGACAAATAAACTGTCCTTCGGTGTTTGGTAAATTCAGGAAGAGAAATGTGTTAGCGCAGAGAAATAGCTGAATGTAAAAATGTTCATCCCAGCTAGGGAAGTTGCAGGGAGGAAGGGTGAATCATTATAAATTCACTGAACACAAAAGGTACAGTCCCGACCACCTCTCACTTGAACCCACGATTTATGACTTGTAATTCAGCCGACAGTTGCTATAACAGCACAGCACCCTGCTGCAGGCAAGAGCCGGTTCCAGCTGCAGGTATATCAGACTCTCACTTTCTGGCCATGCTCCCTCTCTTCTTGTCAGTCATCACGAACCCAGCCAAGCGCAGGAAGGCAGAGGCCAAGGCTCCAGTGGAGCAGCAATTAGAGCAGAGCCCCTGGCTCTGGTGACTCAGACTTGTCTTACAGCTTTTACAGATCTCAAAGCCAGCACCCGGAAGGAGACCTAGATCCCCATTCCTTGGTTAATCAAGCATGGGATGAACAGTGGCTCCTTCTCATTGCCAGCAGCTCTGGAGATCACTGAGAAGTCAGCTACAGGCCTGGATTCACCAAGCAGAGCTGGGCTGGCAGGAGCTACTATTAATTTAAGATTTGGACACATGGGGGACCCTTGAGGTGAGAGAGGGATGAACTCCTCAGTACAGGGATAGAAAAGGTGGGAGCTGAATGCCCCTTACTGGGATTTCAGCTGCACTGTGAGACCTTGGGAAATTCACTTTGCTGAATTTGGGCTTCTTCGTTTGCATAATATACATATTAGTACCCAGTAAGCTTAAAGGGTAAGTAGCCTTTATCCAAAATGCTTAGGACTTAAAGTGTTTTGTAGTTCAGACGTTGTTTAGATTCTGAAACAGTCGTGTATACATAATGAGATATCTGGGGGATGGACCTCAAGGCTAAACAGGAAGCCCATTTAGTTTTCAGCCTGGAGGCAATTTCAGATAATGTTTCCATGCACCTGCATTTTAACCGCAACCCATCACACAAGGTCACATGTGAGACCCTTCACTGGTGGCATCCTGTCCGTGTTCAAAAAGTTTCAGATTTGGCGTTTTCTGGGTAGGATGATATGCTCAACCCATATTTGTTATGAAGAATAAGTATGAAAAATGCCTGAGTTTTTGTCTAGGCATCAGTGCATGCCTTTTAATTAGCACATCGTTCAGTCGGCATACTCGGCGCGTAGGGCACTGTTATCCATGGCAGGGATGTAACAGCACGTGAAAGAAATGCTGGCTTGCATACCTCACTAACGGGACATTTAGTAAGTAACCATTTTAAATTTAATCCCTACTTTTGGAGGCGTCATCCTGCTAATCAGTACCACGACACTATAGGAAGTAAGGAAATAACATGTTTTCTACATCAAGTGAAGCAGCTCGGGGAAAACATGGTTATTATTCAAACAACAGTTCATTGAGAGATTGTTATGTGTCTACCTCCCATATGATATATGTCACTCAGGATTCATTGCAAGCAAAGCTGTGATTGTCTGGAGCCAAAAGGAGATTTATTGGACCGATACTGGTGGGAAGCTTGTGGCTTGAAAGGAGATTTTCTGGAAGGATACTATTAGAGGCTCAAGGTCCAAAATGATAATTATTGGTAGGAGATTGAGATCCTACAGGAAATTCATTGGAAGGATGCTAGAGAAGTACCGGAGAGCCAGACTTGGAGCAAGGGATGCTAACCATCAGGTCCAACCACCTACTGGTCAGAAGCCCATCAAAAACCCTGAGTTGTCACCGCTGCTGGGTTGAGCTGACCTCTGCCAAGCTACCACCTACTGTCACATGCTCCAGGTGCAATGGCATTCCCGTTGGCTGTCCCAGTGAATACTGGAAGCATCTGCTCCTCAACCTTCCAGAGTAGAAGATGTACTCTGGGAATTGCTTTTTGGCTGAGACCGTCCACCCTAGAGAAGACAGAAATTCCCATTTGGTTAGGAATATTAGATTTCAACCAGAAAATGGATATATATCTATAATACTGTTTCTTTCTGGACACCTGTTTAAGACATGAATGAAGAGATGAAGTGAGCAAGCTTGGCCCTGTCTGTTATCAAAGGAATAGCCATTGCTGGAAAGCATTGTTAGAAAGAAGATTCCAGTTCAACGGAAGGCAATCTCAGAGGAGCCTAAGAACCAGCCTGCTCTGCAGAGAGACTGTATTTCTGGTATCGTTGCCTGCCATTACAGCATCTAGGTGCCCGTGTGATCGATGGCAGCGCTATATTTTCAGGCAGCTGTTGTAATATTGCTCGGCCTATAAACAGACAAAACTATTTTCATCCTTGCCGTATGTCAGAACCATAATTCCCAAAGGCCGAGACAAATCAGTGGTACATTCTTTGGAACATTCCAGGTGACTGTGGGACAAAGGTCTTTTCAAGGTAATTATACAAGTATTTAATAAATGTCAGTTTTTCCACATTAACTTGGGTATTGAGAGGAAAGTATATTTGGAAGCATGGTCTGATTAGGATAAGTTACTAAATTGTACAGGATGATTTGTGACTTCAGAACCACTAGATTAATCTAAGGAAGGTCAATAATGAGAGATCATTTGACCCAGGGCCTTCAGGAAGGCATCCCAGTGAAAATTTCCCCTGTGGCCAAATAGCATCTGTCCAATTTAACCTGCTGCAAGGAACAAGGCAGCTCACCTGTGGAAGAGTTCAACTCATGGCAACTCTACAATCCCATCTCTAACTACATCCCATCATGGAGAAAGCGCCTTCAATAGCAGCCAGCATTTCACAATGTCTGCCGAGTGTCAGGAGGTGTGCTAGAGCCGTCTTAGATAACACCTACGACAGTTCTTTTGGAGAGTTCCTTTTATTCTCATTAACAGATGAAGAAATTGAGACTCTAAGAAGATAGAGAGCACACCCAAGCATGGATTATCCTTTTTGATCAGATTCATCTTTCACCACAGGCTCCTTCCCAGCCCTTCCTCCAAAGCTTTTATTCCAGCCACTCTGTACTACTTACCGTGTACGTATTGTGTGTGTCAGTTTCTACTACTGTGGAAGAAAGGGAAAAAAAGCCTGAGATGAACAAGTCAGAAGCAGGAAAAGGTTTTGTTTTGGTTCATTGTTTCAAAGGTTTCAGCGCTATGCTCTGTTGCTTTGGGGCCTCTAGCTAGGACATTATATTAAGAATGTAAACCTAAGCTGGATGGTGGTGTGGTTCCAGCTCTGGGAGCTCTCTGTGAGTCTAAGGCCAGTCTGGTCTACAGGGCAAGTTCCAGGACAGACTCCAAAGCTACACAGAGAAACCCTGTCTTGAAACCCTCTCAAGAAAAAGAAAGGAGGAGGAGGAGGAAGAGGAGGAGGAGGAGGTAAAGAATGTAAACCTAGTCCCAGTAGACACATCTATAAAACACTCCCACACCTAAGACTCAAGGAACATTGTGGAAGAAGGGGCTTAAAGAATGTAAGAGTCAAAGGATCAGGGAGTTTGCTGTGAGACTGTGTCTCCTAATCATGTCAAAAGCTACACCCCAAAAGTCTAACCAACATGACAGCCTAAACAGGAGCTGAACAAGGACAACACCAATAAGCTTGTCAAAGTGGACCTAGAAAAGCCCATGTGACCTTAGCCCTACATGAAGGATCACAGGCATCCAAGGCATGCTGAGATGGGGATGGAGTCTTCTACAGGGAAGAAGCACACCAATTGGTTATCTGATACCAAATGGTCTCAGCCTTGAAACATATGTAGTAGGAACAGGTATGTATGAGCAGGTTTTACGCAGGAATACATATGTATATTCCTGTACATATATGCATATAGCAGTAATTAATAAAAAAGGGGGGCCATGACTTTGAAAAAGAGCAGGGTGGGGTATATGGTAGAGTTTTGAGGGAGGAAAGTAAAGGGAGAAATGTCGTAATTATAATCTCAAAAATAAAAACAGAAAATCTTACCTTATTGTAATTGGAGAGAAAGTCCCCCGGGTGGGGGGGGGGATCTTAAAAGTACAATGTCCCCTTCAAAGTCACACCACAGTGGTATCACTTTTACAAAGTCTCACCTCTTAAATATAATACTGAGCATCAGTAGCTCCAGAAGCTGCTGCGCAAACCTCTAACATCTGGGCTTTGGAGGAGAATTAAAATTCCAATAGCAATACTTTAATGCAAGAGTCAATGAACTGCAGTCCACTGGTCAAATTCAACTTGCAGCCTAGATTTGCAGATAAACTTTATCAGAGTATTGCCAAGCCTCTTGACTCCCATATTGTCTGTGGCTGTTAACGTGCCACAAGGAAGTTGAAACCACAGCCCCAAATACACCTAAAGATTACTCTCACAGTCTTCACGGGGGAAAAAAATGTTGGCACCTCCTTCCATGCTTCAAGTCTCCAGCTCCTGTTCATGCTTTTATTTTTGCCAGGTAGCCTATTTCTTTCATCAGAGCATGACAGGCTTTGACTTCCAATCTGAAAGCCTCCAATTCCTTATGTTTAAAGGAACCAGTCACGTCTCTTTTTTTGGAATTTTGTAGTCTTATGTCTACTTTTTTCTTAAATTTATTTAACATTTCCACCTCCACGCATCTTCCCTTTTCCCTCCCACTTCCCCCACTCCCCCTCCCCCTCGCTCTCCAGTCCTAAGAGAAGTCAGGGTGCCCTGCCTTGTGGGAAGTCCAAGCCCCTACTCCATCCAGGTCTAGGAAGGTGTGCATCCAAACAGACTAGGCTCCTTTAAATTTGTCACATTAAAAATTTAATTGTTCCTTCATTTGTCTATGTGGCTTAAAGAAAGCCCGTTATTTAAGTTTGCTCTCTCTCTATTCTTCCCCCTCCCTTTCCCTGTCTTCCCTTTTCCCCCTCCCTGTGTGTATACTGGGAATTTAACCCAGAGCCTCACACGCTAGGCAAATGCTCTATCACTGAGCTACACCTGCAGACCTTGCTTACATCTTCTCTAACTCACTCCGCCACTTGATTTCTTGACCATCTTGAGTTCTCTCATCATTTGTTGATACTAAGTGAAATTCTTACTGCCCTCCCAGCATCCCGCCATGAGGTGTCCATGTAACCAGAGGATCCAGGAAGCATAAAGGGGCACTGGGAAATCAAAAGCCAGAACTCAGGAAGCTGGTCCCATTTGGAGTCTCTCATCTTGTCTCCTGATTAGGTTTGTTTGTGTAGGACCATTATCCCTCAGTCCTCACAGCTTCATCTGTCCCATGAGAGGCTTCGCCTAGATTATCTGAAGCAGCCTTCTTGTCTAAAACTCCCATGATATTTCTGACTGAATTTCATCAGTTAGAAATATAATTAGCCAAGTTGGTGACTGAGCCAGCAATGCAACCTCAACCTCATTATAAAGAGGAATTTTTCCTATACAGGACCCCAACACCACTCCAAAAGTCCAGGATGGACATCTGTGAGAGCAACACCCTGAAAACTAATTCAAAGTTTCCCTCTCTTTTACTAAGTGTCCGTCACTTATTGGGATCATTATTTATTTCCTTGTCTACTGCATTATACTCGACTCACCTGACATTCACAAAGAGACATGAGGCCTCTGGCCTCCTCTCGTGGCAAAGTAAACAGAAGAAGTGGGTAAATGCCACCCTGGCATTATACCATCTTCTATCCCCATGGGTGACACTTCATCTGGAGCACATTCCCCAAACCTGCCCCAGAACAAGAACTATGTGAGCCCCTCTCTCAGGTACAGATTTCCAAGTTCTTTACCCAGACCCGTTGTGCATGAATCACCCCAGAGTAGCACCAAGGGATCTACAAGCTTCATAAGCACACCGAGTGTTTCAATGGGAGTTTGGGAACCCAAATTAGGAGTCTGATTCCAGATGTGCAGTTCTGCCGGCTCCTACACCCCAGAGGTTCATCAGCACTGTTTGGCTGAGATGGCAACCCCATCTGTCATCTAAATAAAAAGTGATTCTGAGAAGGCATTTGCTAGTGAGAAGCATCTACTTAGCCCTCAGCAAAGCCTTCAGGCTGCACTCGTGTGCACACCTGCATGACCCCTCCCTGATTTTCCAGCAGAACCCTCTGTGAATAATTGCCGTTTTGCTAATTGAATCTGAGAGCACCTGTTTCTTAATCAATATTAATGTATTGCATGGACACAGAATTTGTAATGAATCATTGTAGAGACGGAATTATTAGATCTGGGGATTAAAAAGGAAAAGAAAATGGAAGAAAAATGAGGCATTTACTTTCCTTCTGTGGCCTGATAATTTGTGGCCTGGGTGCTAGCTATCTGGGGAAATACGGGACAATGTGGTGGCCAGATCAGCAGGGAGAACCAACAGGCTCCAGATCTCCATCAGGCTGACAGGAGAGAGGCTGCCTTCTGCTTATCTTTATCTCATTTTCTGGAAAAGGAAAAATAGTTTGCATAACCTAACGGCTGCAGATACCAGCCTTCTTGTCCCTGGAGAACCTGTCTTTGGCTGACTGCTTCAAGGCTGGGATCATATTTACCCTCAATCTCCCAACTCTGAAAATCCTGCCTGATGCTGCTGGCATGGCACATGTAGGGCAAACCCTTTCTGAGAGAAGGGCCTGGGGTCATTGGGTCCTCATGAGTCCCCTTGACTCTCACAGAGGAACCAGTGGCTTTGGTGTTTCTGTTCCATCCACAGTTTCAGCTCAGAAGCTGATTTCTAGAAAAGCCTCTCATCCCTGACTCCCTGCTCAGTTTATATTGGAAGCCTCCTTTCTGTGATCCTTCCATGAGACCTTCTAGCACATTCCATAACAAATGTCTATTCACTGGGTCTCTGTTACTGAGCAGAAGCAAACACAGCTGTCGTACTTGTGCCTGTCTCCTGTGCCTCACACAGAGACTGAGAAAACACACGGACGGACTTTCCACCTTTGCAAGGAGCAAGTGACTGAGCACTGTATTATGCTCTCTGTGTGAGGGTGTCAGATGTAATTTTACAGAGACCAGGGCTACTAGTATATAGTCAAGGTGTAGCCCAGCTAAGTTGTTGGGACAAAGCCTTCAAACTAAGTATGAAATCTTATAAGCCCTGGATTGCGTATCCAATTGTCTTGTCCTTAGGAGCGTATCTGCAACTACAAGCAGGCTGGTCAAGCCAGACTTGCACCAAAAGCTGGGACTGAGGAACCAAAGGATCCATCTCTGGCCCTCCTCTGATTCATTGGACAAGTTTTTAGAGAGCCTCCTACGTGTCCAGTACTTGGCTTCTCCATGAGGAAGCATACTCCATCCACATTGATAAGTCCTTGGGAGATTGGCTCTAGTTGACCAAAATCTCACTAGAAGGCAGTAGAAAAATGAAGCCATAGCCATCATCAAGAGTAGGAACACTCTTCCCAAGTATTGTGCCCTTTACCCAAAACAGCTGTCTCTACTATCATTATCCAGAAAGCAGTGCTAAAGGAGCTAAGATCCCAAGCAAAGTGGATGTACATTCCTGATAAAGGTTTTCCTTCCAAACTATGGGCCAACCCTGCCCCTATGTAGATGAGATCCCACTATAACAATCTGTGTTCATTAAAAATGCTCATATCTATAATCTGATCTTTTATTCCATTTTATTCTTAGTCAGAAGACTATTTTATAATATTTAGGGGTGGGGCTTTGCACGTACTTCATCATTTCTTATTATATGTTCTTTTTATTCCTCAAGTCATGAAATTGCCTGAAATGTTATTTGAGCTCTCAGGCAACTTCTCTCAAAGCTGACTCAGTACTTCCACTTGTTTGTTTCACAGGAACCACAAATTTGTGTGTTCAAAGCCAAGTTAACGATCTAATTCTCAAACCAAGGTATCCTTGCATTTCCCTGTCTCATGAATCTATTAGCCATACAACTGTAAACCAGGAAGCTATAAAAAGCACACTTGACCTCTCTCTCTCTCTCTCTCTCTCTCTCTCTCTCTCTCTCTCTCTCCCTCCCTCCCTCCCTCCCTCCCTCTCCCTCTCCATCTCTCTCTCCATTATTTAAAAGCCTATAAACTGTGTCTGACACGAATCTTCCAGTAGCTGTGCCCTAGCCTTTGAGCTCCACACCAATGTACATACCACCTAACTGCTAACTGCCTAGGGCTTTCTCTGTTTGCCAGAACCCATTCCACCCATTCCCAGTCAGGCCTAAAATGATAGGAGCAGCCAGAATTCATTGGCTGCAGGTGGTGTGGAAGTCACCTGATTTCTTTCCCCAGCCCACAGATAGCAGCTCAAATACTGATCCAGTGTAACAGTCACTTGCCACATGAGGCTGCTGAGCACCTGAATCACTGCAGGTGCAAGTGAGTACTGAAATTTTAATTTTAGTCAATTTTTAAAAGTGTATTACTACTATCTTTATAAATTTTATTGAATTTGTTCTTTGGCAGTTTCTAACAAATATATAATGCATCCTGATTCCTCTCGCTTCACAGAATCTCTTCTCAAACCCTGCCTGCAAGCCCACCCTCCCCCGTACACATCCATTTTCCACTGTCATATCATCTTGTTTAATTTTGTGACTCACTGATTTTAGCCAGGGCTATCTGCACGACAACCGCTGGAATCTAGTGGGTTGACCAGTAGGAACACAAATGAAGACAATGACTGCCTCGCCCGATCCATCAACAGCCAATAAACAGCTCAGCGGAGACCCATGGGTCCCTGCCCGATCCATGATTGACTCTTGACGGGCCATCTTGTGCAAGCTCAGATGCCAAGAGATCGTGTTTGCAATGGCTGTGTCATACCCATAGGTATACCCACAGCCCATCTTCTTATCTTCTAGTTCTTACAGTCTTTTCAAGCCCCTCTTCCATCCTATTCTCTGAGCCCTAGAAGGGATGGCATAAGTACCCTGTTTAGATCTGAGTACCCACCTATCACTTATTCTAAGGACCTTGAGCACCCATGCAGCTCTGCATGTCCACTGCAGCAAGAAGCTTTGACAAAGGCTGAGAGTAGAATTTGTCTATAGGTTGGTACGAACATTCAAGTTTAAACACTGGCACTTGAGTCATTGTTGGGGGAAGGTGGCTACCATAACTGTGGTATATGAATCTGTTTTAGCAACCTATAAACTTTATGATATATAGACACAGATCAAGTGTTTCTAACATTTGGTGCTCAGATTGAGATGTGCTGGGAAAAGAAAACACACTGAATTTTGATGAATTCAGTATAAAGTAACATGCAAAATATAGCATCGATAATTGGTAAGAACCTATTCAAATAATCTAGGAACTACGGAGCTGTTGTAAGTGGAGATTGTACTTTTGTTTCCTGACAGACCCGAATAATCACACCAAAACTATATTAATTACAGCACTGTTTGGCCAGTGTCTCAGATGTATTAACCCATTTCTATTTACCTGTGTATCACCACGAGACTATGGCTTACCGGTAAGGTTCCAGCATCTCTCTCCTTCAGCAGGCACATGATCTCTCCCTGACTCTGCCTTCTTTCCTCCTCTATCTCTGTTCAGATTTCCTGCCTAGCTTTACTTGGCTAAGCCAGAGACCAAAGCAGCTTCTTTATTAACCAACAATAATAAAACATATTCACAGCATACAGAGGGGAAATCCCACATCAAAATGTGCACTCCTGAGACAAACTTACCCTGTGTCCTTTTACTTTCTGTAATATGGCCCCATAAAATTTCCAGTGGTACCTGTAACTGACTGTATCCATCTGCACATGGTCAGTGAGGCTGTATGGTGTGTATTCCAACAAGATCAAAGTCTATCCATGGTGGTTGGTTAATCGTATTTTATTGCCCCCCATGGCTTTCCTCCACTAGAGATCACCACCGAGATGAATTGCTGTGCTGGGCACAAGGACTCAGCTGAGGAGGCCACACAGCCTAAGACACCCACACCTCCTTCCTCACTGGAAAAATGTGGGTCTCTGGGTCTCACTTCGTGTTTGGTCAATAGTCAAAGCCTAGGTTTCCACACCTTCCAGCTCATCACTAAAACACCTAGTATATTCTAAGATCCTGCACAATCACCCGGCCCTACCAGCTTCATCCTGCCCTTTCTCCTCCCTTACCTCTATTAGTGACACCCCTGTCCTTGTGCACTTACAGGTCCTGTGAGTTGGGATATATTTACTGTTCTCTGAATATATACCTTTCCCACATCCCTCCTGTTCATCCTCTAGAGCACGGTTTAAAGGTCACTTGCTTAGAAAGAAACAACCTTCAGTTTCTAGACAAAACCAAGATATGCCTCCTAGAGAGGTATTCTTAGCATCCTGTATAGTACCATATAATTGTAGACTGCCTCTGTCCATCATTGAAGTACACACTTGATAAGGACCCTTTATTTGAAAACCTGTACCCTAACATACATTAAATACCCTGTAAGGATGTGAAGAGTAAATGCAGGATAAGTAACAATATATGCTGAATAAATAAAATAACAACGTAGTCTGTATGCTATGTTTGACCCTCTTTGTTTAAGAGTATGTGGTCTAAGATATTCTCTATCTTCCTGCCTCTACCTCCCAAGTGCTGTCCTTACAGGTATGAGCTACCATATTTGGATATGGGGTTTACCTCTTAACTGTCTTTCAAGGGCAGTAACAAACAACATTCTTTATCCATCCTCTTGTATTCTACATGGCTTAAAATTTTTAAGAGGTAGATCCAAAAGTCATTCGTGAACCAAAATACCAACTTTATTAATAAGGAAAAATTACATTGGAGGACATGGCGATAGTAGGCTAGAGAGTGATTTGCAAATATCACCCACTTTGTTACTCAAAATCAGACATGCCTTTCTAAACCACATACCTAACCTCAGAGAGGAGAAGTCTTTACTATCAAAGCCTCTAACAGCTAAGAGAAGAACCAGAGAGTGCCTCGTCTGTGGGCAGGGAATATGATGCGTACTTCACAGGCCAAATCAGTCAATAAAACTCTCTTTTGTGTAGAGGAATGAGAGGACAGAAAGGCCAGGCCAGAGCATTTCTCTGGAAAGACTCCCTGCCTATGAATCTTGTCACACAGGAAGTAAAGGCATTTCACTGAGCTTGGGACCTGTAGAGGATGGCAATGAACATCAGTGAAGGGAGGGTTAAGTGAGCAGGGAAATGTGTAAGCCCTTGAGGTCACACTGGTACATATTTTTAAGAACCACAAATTCTCCTTTGCTGGCTAGCACCCTACTTTCATTCCTCACTCTTCTTTTGAAAATAAAAATTATTCATGATCTGAATAAAAACGGGCTCCTGTCCATATCCTTGATCCTATAAAGTGGCGTTGAATAAACAAGGTTTCAACCACGCCTCCCACCAACTCCACATTCGCTTGCCATTCCACTCATGGAACAGAACCATCGAACAGATTGATTTGCAGGCTGGTGGGACAGGGCAAAGGATAGGATTCCAATTAAAAATGTGTTAATGTCCTTTGAAAATTCATAAGTAACAATGAAGGATCCAGTTTGGGGCTTGCGTCTTGACAGCCTGACAGTTTCACTGGTTGAACTCTTTTGAAAAAAGTAACTTTAAAACGTGTGTGAATTGCACCTTTTGTATTTCAAGTCACGTGGGCCTGGCAACATGATTATTCATGACTTCAGAGAATGTTCTGACAACGGGAGGACATTGAGTCCCCGGCCCGATATCAAATTAGTAAGAGGCTCCGAGCATCGAAGAGAACAAACAAGCAGGACTCCTTCTCCACAGGAGGAGAGGAAGGTCTGCTGTGAAGTGTGCTGGGGCCTGTGGTTCACTTATGAAAGGACAGGTGTGTTTCTGGCTAGTGGCTGATAAGTATGCTCAGGCAGAGGCTGCCAGAGAGATCGGATGTTCCACCAACAACAGAGCGGGCTTTGATTTGCTTTGTGTTACAAGTAACAACTGGAAGGCTGGGAGTGGAGTTCTGAAAACCAGGAAGGAAAAATGTATCTGAGACAATAGAAACACAGACGAAAAAAAATCTCTATGGAATCAGAGGCAAGCAGGAACCCCAACAATAGTTACAATTCAATGAGTGTGTATCATGGAAGTGCATGACTTGAGATCCCCAAGAAGGATATACTGCTTTCTTTCAATGGAGTGGAAACAGAGGCACCAAGATTTAAACAGTTAACTCATTGTCATATGACTGAAGAGCAGACTTTCAGACCCAAGTAATCTTGCCCTAAAGACCAATAAACTCTGTGAGTTGCACACCATGCAGGAATCTCACGACTTCTCCATGAGTGTGAGCATGTCTTCTCTCCTAATGCCAGCTTCGTTCCTCTGCTTCTCAGACAGACCAAAGCCAGCCCCACAGCTCCTGACTACAAATGTCACATTTAAGACACAAGCCCACACTGAATCTCCTAGGACCCAATTTGACTCCCAAACTGGTAAGAGCATCCAATCATCAGTCTAGGATCTATAACTGAGCGGAACACTTATGGCCAGAAGTTGGAACACGTAGCTCCAATCCATCCTCTTGAAGGTCCCCTACACTGAACAAGTTTTGCTGATGGTAGCTCCTCCTTCTCTGTAGACTTGCACATCACAGTCTTCTACCAGACCATTCAGTGCTTACTGGGTACAAGGCAATACAGTAGACAGGCCCAAAGTGGGAAAAAAACCAAAGCTCTGACCCGGCTCTCAAAACCTTTTAGCTTCAAAGAACGGATCACCCAGGTACAGAGATAATGAAGTATGTGGGCATGTGTGTCAGGTGTGGAAATGCTGGAGAGGCCACATGTTGTGAATGTTCAGAGAGAGAAAACACAATTTGCTCTCCCAAGATGTCCCCCAGGTTATTCTGATGATAACAGTTAGGTAGAAAAACCACAGATGTTGGGGTAAAATTTCTTGGTTAAAATTCCATTTCATTCTATGACTTCACCTAGTTGCTTAAACCTCTCTGAGTCTTGCTTTCCTTGGAGTACAAACAACATCACTTATCTCTTACAACAGCTAAGAAAATTAAATTATATGCTTGTTAGCTAATAAAGTAAAAATAAAAAGTAACAATGCTTTCATGGTTTTTCCCCTTCCTTCTCCTTTCCAGAGGTAATGTCAGCCCTCACCTACTTTTAATCTGGTCACCTTTTCTATGTGTCTGTTTCTCCCTCTTCTCCATTTGCAAATTCTTCCAGCATTTAGTTTGCATTCTAGCTCCCTTAATTACCAAGGCAGCAAAGGTGAGGATTCTGCATCAAATCTAGGTGTCGGGAAGCTTTATTTTTGACCACCTTTTCCTCCACTGTCATTCAACATTTTCATTATAAAATAGTAACCAAGCTCTACTATTCATTTGCATTCCTTTGAATATTCGTTTATACTTACATATCTATAAAGCAAATGTAGTATCACTCCAACCCACAGGATTGATGTTGATGATCCAGTGATGTGCCTGCCTCATAGTAGCAATAACAAAGCACTAGTAATGAACCGTCATGCGCAGAAGTAATCCCTCTTCACTGGGCTTTGTTCTAAGTATCTTTCCATGCTTATCTTACTGAATTTCATTTCATGACTAAACAATAGCCACCATGACTCTCTCGTTTTTATAGATGAAAAAGGGGCAGACTTGTTGAGTTGTCCTGGGAATGAAATGAAGGGCAGAAAGTAAAAGGAAGACTAGGAATATGGGCAGTACCACCAGGGTGGTAATAGATCCCTGATTCTGAGATTCTGCTGCAGAGATGTCTGTCAGACAATGCACCTCACCCAGAGTGAATATTAATGTTCACCAGCTCTATGGTGGTTCAGGCCCACCCCACCGATTTCAACTTTTACTTCCCCGGCTCCAAGTGGTAAATGAATTAGAGAAGAGGTAGGCCCGGTTATCGTTCACCTTCTCAAACAGGAAAAAATAACAGATAAGGTTACAACAGGTGAAGCACTTGCCCATGACAAAGGGATGTTGGTCGGACTTCAGAAACTTCCAAGTATTTGACTGTAGACAGAAGTTTCTGTCCTGCCTGGTCCCCCACAGCTGTCCCCCCCAAAAAAGCACACCGTGGCTTATATTAATTATAAACTGTCTGACCTATTAGCTTATTAGCTCTTGCAAGTGAAATTAACCCATAATTCTTATCTGTGTTTAGCCACGTTTCCTCAGTATGGCATTGTTTTCTCAGCAAGGCATTCTCATCTTGCTTTCTCTGCATCTTGCCGGTGACTGACTCTCTGCCTTTCCTCGTCTCAGTCTGGTTGCCCTGCCAATGCTTTCTGCCTGGCTCCTGACCAATTAGCATTTATGAAAAAATATGAGTGACAAATCTTTACAGTGTACAAGAGCATTATACCACAGCATATGACTACTAGATTTCTGAGAATGTCAAGGGGTCCTCACATATATTATAGCCATTGCAAAGCAGGCACTCCAGGTAAGGCTTGAAATAATTCCCTGTGTAGTGAGGGGCTATGGGCTGCTTTCCTGCAGCCCTGCTCCTGATCGCCGGCTAGCTTGTGCCCCCAAATAACGACACACAAATTGTATTCTTTTAAATACTGCCTGGCCCATTATTTTCAGCCTCTTACTCACATCTTGACTAACCCATATCTAATAATCTGTGTAGCACCACAAAGTGGTGCCTTACCAGGTAGATTCTAGCGTATGTCCATCTTGGGCTGGGGCTATGGGCTGCTTTCCTGCAGCCCTGCTCCTGATCGCCGGCTAGCTTGTGCCCCCAAATAACGACACACAAATTGTATTCTTTTAAATACTGCCTGGCCCATTATTTTCAGCCTCTTACTCACATCTTGACTAACCCATATCTAATAATCTGTGTAGCACCACAAAGTGGTGCCTTACCAGGTAGATTCTAGCGTATGTCCATCTTGGGCTGGAGCTTCATCGCGTCTGGCCTCTCTCTCTGAGGAGAGGCAGGGCGGTCTGCCTAACTTAGGAGAGGTGTGGCATCTTACTGATCCTTCTACCTCACTTCCTCTTCCTGTTCTGTCTACTCCACCCACCTAAGGGGCGGTCTATCAAATGGGCCAGGCAGTTTCTTTATTAGCCAATGAAATCAACTCAAACAGAAGACTCTCCCACATCATTTCCCCTTTTTCTGTTTAAACAATAAAAGAAAGGCTTTAACTTTAACATAGTAAAATTACATATAACAAAATAGTTATCAAGTAAGAATTAGTTACAATACTTATATCCATTTTATCTTTATCATAACAAAGGAAAACTTTAACTATCTATCCATTCTTTAACTCCATCAAAGACTCCAGAAGGATATAATATTACCTAAGTAAATAAGAAGTAAGCAACTTACAAAACTCTAGAAATGACAGAGACATCTCGCTTCCTGGACAGTCACCCAAAGTTCCTCTGTACCATTGGGGCATCCATCTTCGGCCTTCAGGCCCATAGTTTCCAGCAGACATTTCCATAAAGCAAGAAATTTCAAAGACAGTTCAGTCACTTTCTGCTGTGTCCTGCAGAATGTCTCGCAGACTCTTTCATGAATCAGGAATCCCGAAAGATCATCTCACTTTTAGGCAAGTTCAGCAGTCCTCTCTCTGAGGGTTCTCTATGTCCAGTTTATGCAATAGTCCAGGCAAGAGCAGTTTCTTGCCCAAATGGCTATCAAACTCAATAAGGATCCTCTTCGATGCCCATCTTCCTCTTGAAGTAGATTGGTGCTGCCAGGAGCTGATGTGTCTCATTGTCATGAAAAGCCTTAAGTTATTAAAACATCTAAAATGCGATATTCTGTAGTTTTTGAAAGATATGAAGAATGCCTATGTAACTTAAATAAATCTCTATATAGCTAGAAAATCTAACTAACATAACTACAAGTTTTACTAATATTGATAACTATCCATTAACAACCTATATACATTACATTTTTAAATGAACTACACAATCACAATACATTAATCAGTATCAGAAATACATATAACAAAATTGACCTTAAATTTAAATCACTAAAGCCAAGTCCATATCAATGCAAATTACTCATCTCCATATTATATCCCCCTTTAAATGTAAAAGAACATTTATAAACAATATTTGGGAAAATGGGCGCAGTTATTTCTCTCCAAACTGCTTCCTGCTGAATGGGGACGCTGTTAATCAGATCTTTCATGGTGTAACCTGTGTGCCAGGTTCATCTCAGTCATCAGTTGAGCGAAGTAATTTTCTGAAGTTGTTCACAACAACCTTTCAGGAGGCCGTGGTCTATCATACCATATTGGGAAAGAAGCAATCCACAAGGTCTCATTTTCTGTAAAAACAAAAGAAACTCCTTTCCAAAGCATCATGTCCTTAGATCCAAATTTTAAAGTCAAGGTATTTTCAAAATATCTATGTTGGATTAGTTCAGCAGCATTTATAAACAAATATCTTTTAGCAGCTGTTGCTCCTTCCTCAGCATTTAAACAATTCAACGAGAGCATAATAGCATACAGTATCAAGATTTTCTGTGTATTTTCCATCTTTGTGTGGCTTTATTTTAACCTCTATTTCATTTATTTTTACTTTTATTTTTTTTATTTTTTGACAAGTTCTCTGTATATCTTTGTCCTGGAATAACTCTGCAGACCAGGCTGTCCTTGAACTCTCAGAGATCCATTTTAATCCCAGTGCTGGGATTAAAGGTGTGTGCTACAACACCTTGAACTCACAGAGATCTTTCTATCTCTGCCTCCCAGGCATTCGGATTAAAGGTATGTCCTGCCACACCTTGAAGTCACAGAGGTCAATCTACCTCTGCCTCCCAAGTGTTGGGATTAAAGGTGTATACCACCACAACAAACTACTTCCTTTTTCTTTCTTTCTTTCTCTTTTTTTTAACTGTAAGAACTTTAACTTTTAGCCTGCATGTATTTTTAACTCACTGCAAACCATTTAGAGGTTTTCTTTGTCTTTGAATCTCTCTTTACTGTATATCTCTCTTTTTCTGACCACACGAGTCTTTAATTTACCAAGCAATATAGGTAGGACTAAAGCCGTGACTTTGCCGGCTAGATCCAGCCCATTCCTTAGCTTTCCAGCCTCATGGCAGAGGTACCGGTTGTAGCCATGTTTATCACCACAACTCTTGGCGGTTCAAGGTCCCTGCCAGCAAGCAAGCTGCAGCATTCTTCTCAAAGACCAACCACATTCAAATGCTCTGTACGTAGTCGGACCGCCTGCCCGAAAGAGTCAGAGTTTGCCCTGGCAGTACGGACCAGAATGCCAGCATTTTAAATGGCCCAGCTTTTTTCCTGCTACGGCTAAAAACCGAAAAGCATGCATTCAGCTCTTCATCAACACCGTTTAAGTGTTTCGTGTCAGGACCTCTTAAAAGAGCTCCAGGGTTTTGCAGCTAAAGCTGAGTCAGGAAGTCTCTCTCAGATGAGAGTGTTTTCTTGCCTCTTGCAAACAGAGCCAGACAGCTTTCTCAAGCTTTCTGTGGATTCAGTTATCCATGTTGGGCGCCATTCTGTAGTGAGGGGCTGCGGGCCAGCTTCCTGCCGCCCTGCTCCTGATCGCCGGCTAGCTTATGCCCCGAAATAATAACACACAAATTGTATTCTTTTAAACACTGCCTGGCCCATTATTTCTAGCCTCTTATTGTCTAATTCTCACATCTCTTGCTTTAACCCATATCTAATAATCTGTGTAGCACCATGAAGTGGTGCCTTACCGTTTAGTTTCTAGCATACGTCCATCTTGGGCTGGAGCTTCATCGCGTCTGGCTTCTCTCTGAGGAGAGGCACGGTGGTCTGTCTAACTTAGGAGAGGCGTGGCATCCTACTGATCCTTCTACCTCACTTCCTCTTCCTGTTCTGTCTACTCCACCCACCTAAGGGGCGGTCTATCAAATGGGCCAGGCAGTTTCTTTATTAGCCAATGAAATCAACTCAAACAGAAGACTCTCCCACATCATCCCTGAACTGACTTTGTGGAGATGATAACACAAGGAGAAGCCTCAACAGTGAACAAACCTAGTGGGTTCCATAACTTCTAAGCTATGTGATTGTGGACAAGGCAGTGGTGTAGGAGGTCCTTCTATATTTGTGTTGATTTCATTGGTTGAATAAAGAAGCTGCCTTGGCCTTTTGATAGGGCAGCCCTTAGATGGGTGGAGTAGACGGAACAGAATTATGGGAGGAAGAAGGCAGGCAGAGAGCCGCCCGCCATGAAGCTGTCAGGTCAGACATGCTGAATCTTTCCCGGTAAGCCACAGCCTTGTGGTGACATACAGATCATTAGAAATGGGTTGAATCAAGATGTGAGAGTTAGCCAATAAGAGGCTAGAGCTAATGGGCCACACAGCAATTTAATTAATACAGATCTCCATGTGATTATTTTGGGCATAAGCTAGCCAGGCAGCCGGGAGCCGGGTGGTACGAAAAGTAGCTCGCACCTCTTAGTACAAGGCAGTTGTCCACTTTGAGCCTCAAGTTTCATGTCTAAGGAGTAAATCAGTATAGCTGTAGCTCATAGAACCACTTCTGATCCTCTGAGATGTTTTTAGTGCTGGGATCACACTGCTGATCCTCTGAGGTGTGTTCAGAGCTGGATCTATGAAGCATTCAGTGGCATTTACAAATATTAACATTAGTGTGAGGTTTATTTTTTATCTTTCAAGGAGGAGGTTATCTTACATCTTTGATTTTTATTGTTTCTTCTGCCACATGTGGAGAGGGACCAGGGATGTTATAGACTCAGCTGGTAACTCGCTGGTCTCCACGAGTAACTAAGATTTAGAGCAACAAGGAAGCATTCCCTGAAAGCTTTTGGTTTCTGGGGGCAAACACATTTTCAATGTTCAACTACTGTGCATCCCTATACATTACACCAGACAGGTACTCCCAAGTAGCCTTAGAAAAAAATCATAAAATATTACAAGAGCTATTTTAAAAGGTTTTGCCTTCAATTCTGTAAAAGAATAATGAAGATATATGTTCTTAGACTTGCAAAGAATCCTCCAAAATATCTCCTGTCTACCCTTCCTACATTAGACCCTCCAGCAATTGGCCTAAAAAAAGACTCAGAGTAACAACTTCATGGTCTCAGACTGACATAAGATATATCTACTCTTAAGTACGAGCAGACTCCCATATTCTACAACTTTCCCCTCACCCAATTGATCATTGTCTATAGATAGCTAGCTGCTTCCCTCCCATCATAAACCAAGCTCTGCCTGCTGTATCCCCCACTTGGCCTCTGTCTAGGGATGAGCATTAAATTCTCCTTGATCAACTATTTCAGTATATGCCCAGGAGATGGGTTTCACTTATTAGTTATACTGAATGCATTCTCTACAGTCCAGCTGGAGCTGTGGAATGGTTGGCTATGTCTCCTCGATGCATCTCATTGCTATCCTTGTTCTCATAGGCTTCAGCTGAGTTATGTAATTCCCTCTTACATATGTCTGATGTTTCCCAAAGTGGCCAGGCTGAGACTGGGTTTAAGCTCCTTTCCTGAAAATTTCTTTAGCACCCTTTTTCCACCCCAAACCTCCTAAATACTCATATGCACACATAAATACATGCATCCCCCCCCCTCTCTCCCCTTTCCCCCCAATCTGGGTTACAAACCATCTTCTATATTTCACAGCACCTTTTGCAAGTTTCTGTCATGGCAGTGTCATTATAAACATACTACTCAACCCTCAGCCTATGGAAACACTTTTCAGTCTCCCCTCTGGAATATCATAGTTCTCTAATGTAAATGGAAGTTTCTATCCTTCCTGGTTCCACAGCCATTCAGCACCAAATAAACACACAGAGGTTTATATTAATTATAAACTGCTGGGCCTAGTACACAGACTTATTACTGACTAGCTCTTGCAACTTAAATTGACCCATAATTTTTATCTATGTTTAGCCATGTGGCTTGGTACTTTTTCTCAGTAAGGCTTTCTCATCTTGCTTCCTTTGCTTCTGGATAGTGACTGTGTCTCTGACTTTCCTCTTCCCAGAATTCTCCTAGTCTGGTTGCCCCACCTATACTTCCTTCCTGGCTACTGGCCAGTCATAATTTTATTAAACCAGTATGAGTGACAAATCTTTACAGTACACAAGAACATTATCCCACAGCAGTCTAAGGACTGTGAATAACCCAAAAAATGCCTCATGGTGGCAAGAACCCTGTTTTCAACTATCCCTGTCTACCTATCTAGAAAACTATAAACAGGTTAAATATTAGTCCTCAATCACTGTTTCCTTAGTGATTAATAATTCCTTACTGAATTGCTTTAACACATGGAGAGAACAGATGGCATTCCAGACATGTTGTCATGATGAAAGTATGAAAATGTTATTTGTTTTTTTAAGAAAAAATATCCTAAGAGCTAGCATATCATTGCAGTCTATTTCAAGATCAGCCCTAAGAAAACTGATAAGGAGAAAAAAAAACACTGTATTTGGATGCTTGCCTTTTCTTGCCATACCTCCACTTCTTATCCTTGGCTCTTTCTTTTCTGGAAATGTGATCACAGCCAAAACTGAATGCAAAAAGGAACTTAATTTTCTCTTGTTCTAGCAGAAAGGGGGCACTAGCACAGATCACACACCCACAGTGTGCAAAGAGCATGTGATTCAGGGGCAATTAGCACCAATCACACACACACACACACACACATTCACAATGTACAAAGAGCTTGTGATTCACCGTGTAGGTTCTGGTTCTCCACAAATTCTTCGCTGTTAATGAAATTATACTATAAAGTTAAGGTTTCAGTGATGGAGAGCAAGTCATTATAGTTGGTTTGGATTTGATGTCATACCAGGAACTAAAATTTAGAGTCAAGGATCCTAGCCTCATAAATGTCCATCCCAATAGAAGTACACAGCATCCTCCATGCAGAAAAATCCCAGCCAGCAATTCTGGATGGCTTGCTTTATTGAAAGCTGAGTACAAAGATCAATAGAGCAATATTTTACGGAATTCAATTTATCAAAAGATTTCCCGACCTAAAGATGATGGAATGTCTTATTTATTGGCAATCATGGGAACTCCAGGAATATTTGGTGCAGCGAATGCTACAGCTCAAAGTTGATTTGAAATTTCCTGTCCTTGAAAGAAGACAATGACAGAGCATCACTCTTGAACACCGAATCACAATCCCAAACCCTTGAAGCCAGTATACAAACAAGTCAAGATGCTGAGCTGAAATCAAAGTGGCAGGTGCAATGTGTTTGAAAAACTGTCTACAAAATCAGGTGCAGAATGAATGGGAAACTAGTACATGTCTTATTAATTCTTTGATAATTTTATACAGTGTATTTTGATCATATTTACTCCTCTTTCTCCAACTCCTCTAAGATCTATCACCTTTCCCTGCTTATTCAACTTTGTGTCCTCATTTTCTTAAAAGCCCATCCAGTCTGGTTTATGCTGGTATATGTAGAACTTCACACACACATGCGCACACACACACACACACACACACACACACACACACACACATACACACACAAATACACACATAATCAAGATGGCCCTTAATCTTTAACTCCACCCAACCTTTTCTGTATGAAGTTGTAGCAAATAATTAGAGTAAAACTGCCAATCATTAAATGACTTGGATCCTGAAACATTAAAAAAAAGACATAATAAAAAAATAGGGAAAATCAAATAAAGTCTGTAGTCTAGTTGATAGTCAAGTGCCAATGTTAATTCCTTTTTTGTTCATTTTTAAGTTAGTATACAAAGTAATAGGTTTAACTACAACATTTCAACATACATTTGTCTTTTATACTTTGTTCTAATTTATCTTCCTATCCCACTGCTCCCCCGACCAGTTCCTGCAAATCTCTGGCTGGTTCCTTCTATTGTGTATTGAATGTGAAATGTCTCCTCCAGACCCATATGTTTGAATACTTGATCACTATCTGGAGCAAGCCTTGAGGTGGGGCCTAGCAGGAAAAACTGAGTCACTGGGGAAGTGCCCTGAGGTTTCTTAGCCTAGTCCCTCTTCCTGTTCTCTCTCTGAATGAAGACTCATTCAGAGATACCCTCCCATCATATGGAGCTGTAACCTCTTGAACTGTAAGCCCAAATAAACCTGTTCCCCTTAAGTTGCTTCTTGTAGATATCAGGTGACAGCAATGCAAACCCTAAGTCATACATCTTCCTTCCTCCCGAAGGAGCTCTCTGCTGCTTTCCTACCACCAGCATCCCACTCCCTGTGCCCCCTCTCATTTAAGATCTTCCCTTTCCCTCTCATAATCACCTTTATAACACACATTTATACTCACATATTACACACACTAACTCATGCACTCACACTCACAAACATATATATATACACATACATACTCAGATACACACACTCGTACATACTCTCATGCATACTGTCATACACACACTAATTTACATACATGCACACATTCATACACACATTCACATATATATATGCACTCATACACACACTAATACACATGCGTAATGACATGCATACAATTTTAGATATAGATTCTGCATATGGCATGAAATGTGGTATTTGTACTGCCTGTATTGATTGAATGACTTATTTCACTAAAGATAATTTGCAATTCTGCCTATCTTCCTACAAATGTCAAATTTCAGCTTTCTTTATAGCTGAATCAAATTCCATTATGTGTGTATGCTACATTCTCATTACTCGCCCATTTCAATAGGCTTCTGAGCTAGTTCCGGTCCCTGGCTGCTGTGAGTAGTGAAGCTGTAAACATATATGCGCAAGCATCTCTGTAGTATGTTCCCAAAGGACTTTAATCAACATGTCAACATTAGTTTCTTAGTTTGACAAATAAACAATGTTTATGGAAGATACCAGCATTGGGGAAAACTGGCTGAAAGACGTTCCAGAATTCTTTAGGATAATGTCTTTGTGAGCTTATTGCACATCTATTTCAAAATAGGAAGCTTATTTTAAAATTTTAAGAAGATTAAATCCACCGTTTCCTGACCATGAACATGAAGCACTGAAAAACTGCGAGAGATGGAGTCCACCCCAAGATTAGAGTAAGATGTTCCCTGCTCTTCCTGTTAGCTGTGCCTGGGGTTAATTACTAACCTCCCAGAACCTCCGTTTTCACAAGAGACACCCATGAGCCAACAAGTTGGCTCAGTGGTAAGGGCCCTTGCTTCCAAGCCTGAGGACCTAAGTTTGAACATCAGGACCCACATTGCATCAAGAGTGAACTGACACCCTACACCTAAAAATAAAGAATGTTATAAAAGCAGAAGTAATTAAATCCTCTTCATAAAATTATTATAAGTATGAACTGATATACACAATAAACATGAATTGAAATGTTTAATGCACAATAGTTGAATTTAGTTCCCAAAAAAAGAAAAGGGAGATAATTTTGTAAGTGGAAAATGCCTGCCAGAAACCCACACCACTTCTGGCCAAGCAGAAATCTCCTTTCCAAGATGCAGCAAACTGATGAAGCGCATCAACCATTAGCCATCAGGACCCCAGCAGGAGGTTACACTCGGCACCACTCCCTTCTCACCGAAGTAAACACTTCTTAGTTATAGTATCATTGCACGCCTACTGGTTCGGGGAAACTTTTCACAAACTGATATCCAAGTTACTCAAAATAACTATAATTTTACTTTTCTAGGTAAGTGCTATTATAGGCTAAAAATTGTTTCTAAAAGAAATTCTGAAATATCTGTTGTTGGGGAATATAAAAATAAACAAGCTGGTATAATTTTCTCATTTCTCTGCTAATAGATGGATTGTCCAGGAAGTTAAACACAGTTAAGGAGACTACAGCCCAGAGAAGTCCAAAGCCCTTCTAACAGGTGCACAACTAAGGCCTGGGTTCTGACGCCTTCTGTGGCGCAGTACTCCTGGGTTTGAGCCCTGCTTGCCTCTCCTACAGGGCTCCCTGTCTTTGCAGGTTAGGTCTCACACTAAGCATCATTTAGCTAGTAATGATCTCAGCATCTCTCTCCAGTGGCACTTTACCCTTAGCTCTATTGCTTTCTAATACCCACTGCTAATTCTTCCAAGAATCCATGTGTCTGGCTGGCCAGAGCCACCTCAGCTCACTAGACACACCCATACCCCCATGCCCTTCCAGGTTCTGATGTCCTGGTGTTCTGGTTAGACTGATTGTATCAAAGTCAGACAGCACACAGACACACACAGACACACACACACACACACACACAAAGTGGGTGGGGAGGAAGAGTGGGAGATAGAAACAGAGAGAAGGGGGGAGGGACCAGGAGACACACACATACACATACACACACACACACACACACACACACACAGAGAGAGAGAGAGAGAGAGAGAGAGAGAGAGAGAGAGAGAGAGAGAGCTTGCAAGCTCTCATTAGCAATAAATGCCAAGTTTCCGGAATCCAGGCGCCTTGGTTACAAGTAAATGGGACATTGCTGCATTAATGCAGTAATGGAAATATAATGAAGGAATTTATTGTCCCTGAAAGACAATATCTGCCACACAAACCCCACGGGGCGTCCCCAGACAGTAAGTGCAGCTCCACGCCTCTAATTCCACTGGCCCGTAATTATCCCAGGAGGACCCTGACCCTTCAGTTCTCCCTATTAAAAGTATATTTCCTTACAAAGTGAACCGTGCTTTATCGAATTGCTTCATTTTGATCACTGGAAATTGACGTATTGGGCTCATTAGCCAGGAAGCTGGATAGTTCGTTTCTGAGGCTTCTCAGAACCTGTCCCAGACCAGTCATTGAGAGAACACAACAGCCCATGGTGACATGGGAGAAAGTTACTCCAGCGATTGCGTTCTTTTCCTCTCATTACGGAAATAATGAACAGAAAACTTCTCTGCTACAGGTACTGCTTTCCAGCCATACACACACACACACACACACACACACACACACACACACACGGAATGATTGTGCTTTCCTGCAACTGAATACTATTTGATGGGCACGCCGGCCTACTGTGCTCCTCAGCACCGTTTTTCCTCTTTAAATGCTTCAGCTGTGGAGATGAAAAGACTGTCTTTGCCTTCATCTTTAATATTTAAAACTGTTCACACAACCTTTGAAAAATCAAATATTGACGCTATTACCTGTTGTTCTTCAAAATGGAGCAATTATACTGCAGGCCCTTCGAATGTGCCTGCTTTCCTCAGAATAAGAACGAGGATATTAGAGAGACATTTCTTTTTGCTGTCTGTGGCCTCCATTCTCTTCTGCCTCGGGTGGGAATCAGGGAAAAGCTTTTAACTCTTAATAAGGAACGCGCTGAGGTAGCTTCCTGAAAGCACCTAGTGGGCAGGCTGGCAAGGGATATGAGACGCAAGGAGCATCCTCAAAGTAGATTCTGCAGAATGGCACTGTGCCCTTGGAGCGATACAGGCTCCAGGCTCTCAGCCAGTTTGCCCACAGGAGGCCAGCTTTCTTCCACCTCTGCAACCTAGATTCTTGGGAAGCCGCCAGTCTTTGTCCGGGATGAGTCCACACTGCCCTCTAGTGGCTATGTCTAGAAGCAACATGTCTAACCCAGCCCATAACTATTTTCAGCAACCCTTCACAGACGACTTCTCATGTCAGATACTGAGGATATTGAGAAGAACGAGATGCACACCATGCTCACCGATTCTTCATGGTCCCCGTAGGGAGAAACATACATGAAAGTGGTTATAAAGCATGCTGATGAGCTCTGACACACGAGCAAATTCAAAGTGCCGTGGCAACACAGGAGAGCCTCTTAACCCAGCCTCTGAAATCCCATGGAGGTGACTGAGATGATCCTGAAGGGTGAGAAGGGCCATCTACATAGAGGAAAAGAGGTGTCCCTTGGGGCCTGCTGGTCAAGGGCTCTTACGTCACTACAAAAGTGTGGTATTAGAGGACAATCATAGGCATTTTGTTGAGATACTGTGTCATTGAGATGAGAGCATTGCTTTTAGGGTGCATTTTCTTACATTTCTTTGGGACACTTTCTACAAAGGATGGCATGTCGTTATTTTATCAGTAACACTCTTTTGGTTCAGGTTGGCATTCTAAAGCGTGCTGCATTTTTACTATATACAGTATCTGAGATTTGAGACATTAGGATACCCGTTGTGTAAGGACAAGGAGTTAAGGCTGGTATAAGATGACAGGACACTAAGAGAGAGGTTGTGGAGACGGAGAGGGTGGGAAAGACCATAGGAGACTCAAAGAGGAGGAGTCTTTAAAGTTTCCAAATACTTATAAGAAGTGGAACAAACGAAGAGAGGGTCGTCCCTCCCCCACAGTGTGTGTGTGTGTGTGTGTGTGTGTGTGTGTGTGTGTGTGTGTGAGAGAGAGAGAGAGAGAGAGAGAGAGAGAGAGAGAGAGAGAGAGAGAGAGAGAGAGAGAGAGAGACAGAAGACAGACAGACAGAAGACAGACAGACAGACATCAACTGGAAGGAACTAGTAAACCCATGCTTTCTCATGAGCATTTCAAATTCATTGATGAATTACAAATGGTGGGAGGGGAAGCGCATAATAGGGAGGTGTGATGCTATCACCTCACTGAGGAGAAATCCAAATGTTCTTCTAAAAGTACAGGATGCAGAGATGTGGAGACAGGTTGAATGGTTTCTCTTTGGCCCTCTCAGTTCACGACTATTTTCTGCTTCTAAGACACAGGAGCAAAGGGCCACCTTGGACTGGATCTAACTCTGCTGGTGAACATGCTCTCCTGGTACCAGGAGGATCAATTGTACAAACAATTTCTTGGCCACTCAATACTTTTGTCATGGGTGAAATTAAAGGGCGCAATTTGCTTTCCCCTGTTGGATACCCAGGTTGTGGGCTCAAAAACAACCAGAAAAAAAAGAAAAGAAAAGAAAAAAACCCATACCACGGCACACACTGAACCACCTTTCCTCCACTGCACACAGTGTGCCTCCTTTCCTCCACTGCACACACTGTGCCTCCTTTCCTCCACTGCACAGCACACACTGTGCCTCCTTTCCTCCACTGCACACACTGTGCCTCCTTTCCTCCACTGCATACACTGTGCCTCCTTTCCTCCACTGCACAGCACACACTGTGCCACCTTTCCTCCAGTGCACAGCACACACTGTGCCACCTTTCCTCCACTGCACAGCACACACTGTGCCACCTTTCCTCCACTGCACAGCACACACTGTGCCACCTTTCCTCCACTGCACAGCACACACTGTGCCTCTTTTCCTCCACTGCACAGCACACACTGTGCTACCTTTCCTCCACAGCACACACTGTGCTACCTTTCCTCCACAGCATACACTGTGCTACCTTTCCTCCACTGCACACACTGTGCCTCCTTTCCTCCACTGCACACATCGCACCACCTTTCCTCCAGTGCACAGCACACACTGCGCCACCTTTCCTCCACTGCACACAGTGTGCCACCTTTCCTCCACTGCACACACTGTGCCTCCTTTCCTCCACTGTACAGCACACACTGCACCACCTTTCCTGCACAGCACACACTGTGCCTCCTTTCCTCCACTGCACAGCACACACTGTGCCACCTTTCCTCCAGTGCACAGCACACACTGTGCCACCTTTCCTCCAGTGCACAGCACACACTGTGCCACCTTTCCTCCACTGCACAGCACACACTGTGCCACCTTTCCTCCACTGCACAGCACACACTGTGCCACCTTTCCTCCACTGCACAGCACACACTGTGCCTCTTTTCCTCCACTGCACAGCACACACTGTGCTACCTTTCCTCCACAGCACACACTGTGCCTCCTTTCCTCCACTGCACACACTGTGCCACCTTTCCTCCACTGCACACACTGTGCCTCCTTTCCTCCACTGCACACACTGTGCCTCCTTTCCTCCACTGCACAGCACACACTGTGCCTCCTTTCCTCCACTGCACAGCACACACTGTGCCACCTTTCCTCCAGTGCACAGCACACACTGTGCCACCTTTCCTCCAGTGCACAGCACACACTGTGCCACCTTTCCTCCACTGCACAGCACACACTGTGCCACCTTTCCTCCACTGCACAGCACACACTGTGCCACCTTTCCTCCACTGCACAGCACACACTGTGCCTCTTTTCCTCCACTGCACAGCACACACTGTGCTACCTTTCCTCCACAGCACACACTGTGCCTCCTTTCCTCCACTGCACACACTGTGCCACCTTTCCTCCACTGCACACACTGTGCCACCTTTCCTCCACTGCACACACTGTGCCTCCTTTCCTCCACTGCACACACTGTGCCTCCTTTCCTCCACAGCACACACTGTGCCTCCTTTCCTCCACTGGCATCTTACTCTTCTATACACAATCGGCTACCATACTCACGGCTTTGAAGCTATGCTATGAAATATCAGTTGCACAAAACAGAGCCATGTATCTCTGAAGCACTGGTTATTGCAATGTGTGTCTGCTCACCCTGGAGGTGAAATGCTAGCTCCTGTTGTCAGCTACTTAATCATGTTGTTGGGCTTTACTTGGCTGTTGACTTTTAAATTTTATTGCTATTAGCCAAAGGCTGGGGAAGAAGGAGGTGAGCAGGCAGGGGTGGGGTGAGAATTGGCGGCACAATGGAACTTTCTCTAATATAAAAATGTAGCAAATGTGCAGGATCAGGGTCACAGGGCAGAGCATGCCAACAGGGAATTACTTCTCAAAGGAAGGCATCCTTTGTGAACATGATTGGTTTCACATTGCAGTAGAAAGAGTCAGACAGACACACATTCAAGTCCTCCATCCTTTCTGCACTACCTTTCCAGCCTAGACTGTTTATTTAACCACTTATAGCCCGGTCTTCCTTATTAGTAATGCAGAGGTAGAGAATGCTTCCTACCTGTCATGTATGGATGGTAGGGAAAAGATGGCCAATGTGAAATAGTAGCAGTCTGTCATCTGGCAGATGTCCGTAATCTGCTGTCACAGATAACCTGTGCACCTGCATCAGGGCTGCTTTTGTCCCTGCATTCCAGCAACACTGTGCAGATGCAGTACCGTTCTTGTGGATGTCTTTCATTTCCTACTCTGATGCCTTCCTATTCTAGATACCTCTCGATGCCCACAACCTACCCACTTCCAAGGCCCATTTCCAGTGCTTTCTTCTATAAGAAATGACCACAGTTTCCCTGGACCGAGTCATCTCTCCTTAGAGCAATTCAGCAGCTGGGCATGTGGTCTGCAAGGGTTGTCTTTCATTCACAGTCTCTGATCCTTATCCTCCTCTGACCTATTTACCCTCTCTGAACCTCAGCTTCTTCATCAAGTGAGGATAATGAAATTGCCTACTTCCTAGGGCAGAGGCAAGAAAAGAATTGCCAATGCATGCAGAGTAGCAGGCATGCAGAGCTCCAGAGAGAGACTTAGCATAGCACTGAAATATCAGCAGGACTGTCTCTAGATGTGGACTTGCTTAGTCACTTGCTTCGAGAAAGGACACATGCTATTCCTGGACATCAGGGATGGGAGGTGTATGCAAACAAGAAGATGGGAGAACAGTACCCAGAACCCACATAAGAAATTCATGCAGAAGACTGGAGGATATAGCTCGGTGGCAGAGAGGTTGACTAGCATGCATGAGACCCAACATTCAATCCCAGCACCTACAAAATACAAATTAAAAATTTCAACATAACACTTTTATTAATTCTTTGAGAATTTCATACAATCTAGTTTGATCACATGTGGCCCCTTACTCTCCCTCCAACCCCTCCCAGGTCCACCTCTTGCTTCCCTAATCCCCTAACTTTGTGTCCTCTCTCTTTAAATAACTCATAGAGTTCCATTTATGATGCCCATATACTTCTGGGTTTGGGTTCATCAACATACCAGGCTCAGCTCTTTGAAGAAAACTAACATTCCCTCCTCCCAGAAGTCATCAGCTGTCCATAGCTCCTCAGCCTGGAAAGGGGGCGGGGCTCGTGGGCCCTTCTTTGAAGCTGGATTGTGGACTGAGTGATGTGGTCCTGTCATGTCCCGAAGGCACTGCTTCGTTGTCCATGAATTCTGTACCTTAGAGTATTTCAGTCCCCTCTTCCAAGATGGCCCTGAACCTTAAGCATTTGGAATAACAAATATTTTTAATGCTGAGCTGGCATGGCATCTACCTATAAAATCCCAGCAGACGTCAAGTCAAGAAAACCCAGGAGCGAGCTGGAGTTGGTGAACTTCAGGTTTAGTGAGACCCTGCCTTAATAAGTAAAGTGTAAAGAGATTGGGGAAGACACTAATGTCAACTTTGGACCTCTATATATGCACCTGCAAATGCACCATCACACACACACACACACACACACACACACACACACACACACGCATGCACCTATACATGTGAACCTGAGTATGCACACACACACAGCTACAATGATCAACAGACATGAGTGTGACCACAGGTGCATCAGAGTGGAGCACTAGTGGGGTATAGATGCTATTTCTTTATCAGCTTAAGACCCTGACCCTGTCTGGCAGAGTATGGGGGCTATTCATTAGCTTGCAGTCTCTGGGCAATGCAACGTGTGTGCAAACTGCATAGTGACAGGAAGTACCAGCTGTACAGCCATTAACTGACAAGGCTCACAGCTTTGGTGAATGTAGAATAGATGCCTGACCTTCAAGATGGGAACAGAGCCTGTGTGATCCTGCCAGGAGGGGGAAGCAGACGTGTGGAGGCATCTGGGAATTTCTTTAGGATCTCCCAGTAAACACACCTGTGAACAAAAGGTGTCCCACTTTTATGTGACTGATCTTTTCAGCTCATGAAATGATTCTCACATGCAACCAGCCTAGTAGCAGTAAGAGTCAGAGGTTCACAGTTTGTATAAGTTGTGTAAGTTCCACACAGGTATGCTCCATAAAGGTTGCCATGTGAATCACACTCAAAATATTAAAAGTTTAGTAGATTAAAGGCTGTCACTTGGGTGGGAAATAAATATAAACTGGAGACACCACAGTCTTAATTTATTTCTAGGCTATTTAATTCTCCTTGGAGTTTGGTAGCCTTGGAAACTGCCCAATTGACCCATTCTATACAAAGAGCAGATTTGAAAGAAAGATGAGCCAAGCTACCCTGTCCATATGGTGGCCACCAACCTCCCGTAGCTGTGGAGCATATTCATCTGCCAGCAGCCAAGGGAGATGCATTAGAAGACTACTCTCAGATCCAAAACTCATGAACACTCAAATCCCTAATATCAAGTCTCTTTATTTGCATATAATCTGTAAGTATATCCTCTTATACTTTGTCTCTATATTACTTAAAAAATAAAGTACTATATCAGTGGTTGCAATACTGATGAAATATTGACCTGAAAAAAAAAATGTCTGTGCTGGTTTACTATTGATGCTATTCTTTTTTATCAAATATTGTCATTCTGTTGTTGATTGAATCCTCAGTTGGGGTGGGCCAGCTGTGTGTGACATGTGCTGAGTCCAAACTGGATCGTGTTTAAAGTGTAAAAGACACACTGAGCTTCCAAGACTTAAGGCGAGAGGCAGGGTGGAGAATGCAAAATATCTCCTTAGCAATTTTTGTATTGATTATATGTTGAAATAACACTTTGGATATATTAGGTTAGGTGAAATATATTCTTAATGTCAATTTCACTGTTTTGTTGTTTGTTAATGTAGGCAATAGAGAACTTAGAGTTGCCACTTGTAGCCACCTTCTGTTTCTTCTGGTCATTTCTCTGTGGGACAGGGTCTTGGTACTCTTGCCCATGTTGAGCCATCAGAAGCCAGTTCCACGTTGTTTACTTTAAAAAATGAACATATGAAAGGATTCTCAGTAGAATGTGTCATGCATCCCTGGTCCTCCTATTCTCAGGCTCATTTTAGTCTCTCTTTACAGCCCCATCTTCCAGGGCTTGTATCTCAGAGACACCTAAAAGATGAGGCACAGGGCTTCTGAGTCAACTCCCCACGTCCCCACCCTCCACAGGGTGCCTGCCTTTGTTGTGCCCACGTTCTGTTGATTATGTGCACTTGAGTACAGTATGGAGACCGGCAGCTCGTGGTGAGCAAGAGTCTAGGACACAGCATGTGCCAGTCAGGCTTCTCAGCACAGGCAAATCCCTGAGAGAAACAGTTTAAAGTAGGAAAGATTGCATCTGGTTCATGGCTTCAAAGGTTTCAGCCAAGGAAAACTGGCATCATTGTTTCTGAGTGTACGGTAAGACAGTACAGCATGTACGGGTGTGTAGGTCAGTGCTGCTCACCTCACGGTAGCCTGTTTGGGGAGGGTGAGGAAGAAGGAGGAAGTGAAGACAAGGTCAGTCTTCCCCGGGATCTACTTCCTCCAAGTAGGCACCACCTCCCATAACGTCATTATTTTATGAATGTGTCAAGGAGTGAGTCCATTGGTTAACTCTGGGGCTTGGGATCCAATCACTTCTTGGTGATTAGGACCAGCAAGTGGGGACCAAGCCTCAACCTACTGGAGAGACACTTCATATCTAGACCATAACACCATGGGAGATTAATGTCAAGTAATTAACTAGCACACAATGGAAATGATGGATGAGCAATGGGACTTGCAATATAATTACGTCCCAATTGTTGGCTATTTCTAGTTTTTTTTGAAAAAAAAAAAAACCTGGCTTCAAGGATTCTAACATCTGACCAGTGGGACTGGTGATGCCCATATGGGGAAATGCTAAGAAAGCCATCTACCACACTCCACCAGTGCCAGTACCACTGTGCTCCATGGGCTCCATTTAAGAGGCATTTTCCTCTTAGGAGATGAAATAACAGAGACCGGGAATTATTTCCCTGAAGCTCTGTGATTTGGGGGCTGAATTAAATGACATTACACTAGAAATGACCATTCTACAGCAAGTCCCCATGTGTTAATCAAAGCGACATAACCTCGGATGTTCACAGTTTAGAGAAAACTATTGGCCCCAAAGTGAATCAGTGTACAGCCCTCTACATATGTCAAGAAGGAACGTGGCAGTATATTTTTATAATTATTAAAGCAGTCCCTTGAGGCATACAAAGAGGATGAGAGAAATACTCTATACTGCTATGTCCCTATCCCCTAGCCTTGAATGTGTTTGGTTCAGCTTAGAATTCCTCAGAAAAGGAGTCACAAAAAAAGCCAACAGCTGCTCTTGTCCCACCTCATGCCTTCTGAATCAGATGAAGAATACACTTGGCTTAGGTACTCAGGTGGCACTCAAAACAAAATCTGGTCACTTTTTATTTAATAAATAGAAACCTGGTACTGTATGGGTGATGATAAAACAAGATTAAAAATGTAATCCATTAAATATATGCTCTGTAATATATAACAGATATGTAATATATAATAAAACATATATTAAATAGATGACATTTGTTTATTTAAGATATATTTTTAAAAGCACAAACAAATACTGCAAATGAGTGTGTTAAACTTAAATCTGATGTGAGTTAATGGGAAAGGAAAATTAGAAGCAATCTGTTTTCAACCAAACGGTGCCATCTTGGTTCCAGTTGCTCTCTTTATCCACAGAGGACTCCAGCCAGTCACTAGAGACTCAAAAAAATTAAATTCAGACAGCCAGCTGTGAGTGACTTGGCAAGAGCCTTGCAGGCTCTCTATGTGATAATTGGAAAGCAGTACCCAGGACTCCCATTTGGGAACTCATATACCAGAGCTAGAATAGAAAAACTCATTCCAGATACCTCTGCGTATCTAGAATACTCATGCTCAGAGTTGGGGCAAGGCTGGGGTGCCAATAACTTTGTATGCAATATAACATTGAGTCTAATTCTTACCACTTGCTCGTGGTCCCCCCAAAGACCACGGAGTACAGGAAGCCTTCTCTTCACTTAGCCCATATGTTGGTGGATCGGGCAATGTCTTATACACCTGTTCTTCCTCGGTTCTGTCGTTAGCATCAGATACAGTCAAGGTCAAGAGGTCCTTTCTGGGATCTCACAGCCTTATATATTCCTGGACTTTGTGAAGAAATAATTCATTAATTGAAGAGTCAATATTACCATAAACTAGATCTGTTTTTTTACAACAATAGAATTGATATAATAGTAGGCAGCATATATGATTGTTCCATCTGTTTGTCCAGGGTTGTCCAGGTCCTAGTCTTTACACAGGCCAGACACAAGCTGACTGAGATGAAAAAGAGGAAGATTAAACTGAACAATGCTAAAGAAGGCTCTTCCCTCTGTCTTCCTTGCAGGGTTAAGAGTGATGGGTGAGGTCCTGCCCACTTCCAAAGCTCCGCAGCCTTTACCTTCTCAATATACAATCCTACTATTCCTAACCAGTATAGTGAAACTTAAGTTACAGAAAACATTTGGACAGATACTGTGTAATGTCCACTATCCAGACACACAGTGTCATATAAGTGGCATCTGAAAGCATCGGGGTAATTCGTTTCTATTTTTGTGTGGATTGTAGGTTTTATACATAATACTCCAGGATTATGTACATGCACTTAGCACTCCAGGACTATGTGTGTGCACGTAGCATTCCAGCAATTTGAATTCAGTCAGTATGCATCAGCAGAAAAAAAATTACCTGAACAGAAACACTATAAGGACCACACCAGTTAACATGGACAGGGGAAAGTCTGCAGTGGCCTATACCTAGAGGATGAGCTACAGGTTGTCAAGGGCTGCTGGGAGAGGGAAAAATCCGTTTCCTCCAAAGACAAACTTGTACATAGGCTGTCCATTCCAAGTAGTCCTCCCTGGACACATGTATGTTTAAGCAAGACTAAATGGACTCAATAGGGTGTGTGTGTGTGTGTGTGTGTGTGTGTGTGTGTGTGTGTGTGTGTGATAAGAATTAAAGATGAAGAGGTCATGAATTTGAGAAAGATATGGAGGGACATTGGGCAAACTGAAGGGAGAAGAAGGGCATGGAGTGATGTAGATATACTATTTGTATTCAAAGTCATCTAGGGACTGATGGAGGCAGGTTCAGAGACCCACAGTCAAACATCTGGCCAAGCTCAGATAGTCGGGGAGTCCTGCTGAGGAGAGGGAGAAGAGATTATAGGAGCCAGGGGAGTCAGAGACATCAGCAAAAACCCACGGCTATCCTGGCTCATGGAAACTCATAGAGTCTAAACCAACAACCAAGGAGCCTTCATGGGACTGACCTAGTCCCTCTGTATATACATATATGATAGTTGTGTAGCTTGGTCTATTTGTGGGACTCCTAGCAATGGAAGCAGAGCTGTCCCTGGTGTTTTGGTGGCTCTTGGGAACCTATTCCTCCTGCTGGACTGCCTTGCCTAGCCTGAATACAGGGGGAGAAGGCAGTTTGATATACCATGCTTTGCTGATGCCCATGGGAGACCTGGCCCTTTCTGTGTGAATTCAAAGGAGGGGTGGATGAGGGGACATTAGGGAAGTGAGGAGAGGAAGTGGGAGGAGAGGATTGAGGGGAGATTACAGTCAGGCCATAAAATTAATTAATTAAACATAAAATAATTTTTTAATTAAAATAAAATGAAAATTGAGGAAAAAGAAAAAGAAAGAAAGAATCCATATATAAGAAGGAACATGAGATTGTTTTTCTGAGTCTGAATCATACCACTTAATGTAATACTATCCAAATCCTGTTTTCCTTCATATTTTGTAGTTTCCTACGTCTTCGCAGCTGACTAAACGTCCGTTGTGTAAATGCAACATGTTTGCAATTTCCATTTTATGCTGCTGGGCATCTAGGCTGGCTCTGTTTGCTTGCTGTTGTGAATAATGCAGGCATAAACATGAATATGCAGGCTTGTCTGCGGTAGGATGTAATCAGAGGCTGTTCATTCATTCCCAGATGCTCAGATCTGAAATAATCACACAGAAACTATATCATTGGCAATACTGCTTAGCCAATAGCTTTTGCATATTTCTTGCTAGCTCTTATATCTTAAATTAACCCATTTCTATTAATCTGTGGTTGTGGTTGTGGCCTACCAGTAAGGTTCCATCCAGCATCTGTTTCCTGCAGCGGCTACATGGAGTCTCACTGACTCTGCCTACTTTCTCCCAGCATTCAGTTTAGTTTTCCATCCTAGCTTTATTCTGCCCTATCACAGGCCAAAGCAGATTCTTTATTCATTAACCAATACAAACAACACATACACAGAAGGACCTTCCACACCAGTAGGATACAGAGTATTTGGGGCACGTGCCTAAGTGGTACGTCTGGGTCATATTGTAGTGCTGTTTTTAATGCTCTGAGTAACCTTCATACTGATTTCCACAGTGGCTGCATCAGCTTATACTTAAAGAGTGTGAGCATAGGTTTAGGCCATGAAACTACGTAGGAGATCACAAGAAGGGAAAAGAGGTATCCAGAAATGTGTAGGGTTGGAGGAGCAAAAGATCACATGTGACACTCAGGTGTAAAGAAGGCTGTGGGGGATGGGCATAGGGAAGGAAAGAGGGAGAAGAGACACAACAAAAATAAGCAAGTTTTGTTTGAAAATCTGCTTTAATGAAGCATAATTCTTTGAATACTGATTTTAAAAAATGAATTTAAAGTAGACTCAGGAGAGATGAGCCCGTCAGATGAACGAACAAAGTCAGCGGGGATGACTTCTAACTTGGGATCTGTCTCAGTTTTCTGGTTTACTGGGTCTGATTATTTCTGGAGTTCTTTCAACTCGAGACTCCATTTGGCCCTCATCTTATCCACCTGTGTATTCACTCGGCTTCAGTGTTGCCCATGACTGGACTGCAGTTGATTCTTCCACACTGTTCTCCCTTGAAAAACGCCCTGAGCATGCCATGTGAAAGAGCAGCCCCCCAGCTTTTTGCACTCAGCCTTCACAAATCAGCCCCTTGGTGTATCAGGACTCTGCAGGAAACCAGGCTAAGCAATGTTCTTAAATCTCTTATGCTCACTAATTACACTGCAAAGAACTATTACACACTTCAGCAGACCAGTCAAAGACACGTAATAGGAAAGCTGAGTTCAAAGGAAAGACACCTAATTTATGACAGGCTGTCGGCCACTCTTCACTAACCCTTCTTGGCACCAAGTGGCCTTCCTAATTATGGGATCAGACATTCAGTTGGCAATGCTACACTGGACATACTACCCATCTCTCAGTTCTCAGCAAGTAGGAGCTAGAATCCTGCTTCCCTAGATGTAGAAATCCCCTAAAGGTGTCCAGCCCAGACCTGGGCAGATTAAACACTTTCTGTCATCTCCCCATCGGTGTTACATTTTATTTGAGTTGATCCCTAAGTCCAGATGCCACATATAAACAACATGGTTTCACCGACTCTTCCTGCTGACCTATTACTCATTTTCAGAGCTGTAGAACTTGGAATCCCAATATCCTGGAGGACAATGCTGGCTCTTGTGGTTTCCCACGGCGAAACTCTTCTTTGTATTCTTTGTTATTCAAGTCAGGGTTTCTTTGTGTAGTCCCAGCTGTCCTAGGTAGACAGGGCTGGCCTTGACTCAGATATCTGCCTGCCTCTCTCTCCTGAGTGCCACCTCCACCCAGCTCCCATAGAGAAACTTTAAGCACAGTCTTTAACCCATTAAGATTCTCCATCTAAGGATAAAGAACAAGTTAGCCTACCTCACAAGGTCAGTGTAAGCATTAGATGAGATAATAGGTACAACCAATGCTACCTGGAATGTCCCAGTCACTGCAGCTGCTAGGGATGTCACGTATATCCTCTACCCAGTGTGTTTACAATCATGTATGTTTTAGGGCAACAGCAAAAACACAATCTGCTGAGTCAGTCCACATCTCAGCAATGCAAATGCCATCATGTCATGGTCATCTCGCTTTCTAGGTCAGGAAACAAGGCACAGCCAGGCTAACTAACCACTCAAAGGACAAGGGGGAATGCAAGAGGACCACAGTTCTTGTGTTACTATAATTCCTGTACAATCAGTGAGCATGCACAAGAGCCAGTTATACCCAGAAAGGTAAATAAACCCAAAGATCTTTGAATCGCTGCTTTGAATCTGCAATGGCCTTCACAGGCTCCTGTTCTGAATGTTAATTCCCAAGCTTATTGGGAATTCAAAGACTGTGGCGCCTTTAGGAGATGGGGCCTGACTCATAGAAACATGTAGCTGGAGGTTTCTCTCCTGCACACCGACAGCCATTCAGTCCCAAAGAAACACACAGAGGCTTATATTAATCATAAATTGTTTGGCCTCTTAGCTCAGGCTTATTTTTAATTAGCTTTTATAACTAACACTAACCCATAATTCTTATCTATATTTAGCCATGAGGCTTGGTAACAGTAAGGCATTTTCATCTTGCTTCCTCTTCATCTGGCTTATGACTGACTCTCTGCCTTTCCTCTTCCCATAATTTTCTTAGTCTGGTCACTGGCCAATTGGTGTTTTATTAAATTAATATGATTGACAAATCTTTACCACATACATGAATATTATCCCACAGAATTTTCCTTCTTTTTCTTTTCAAAACAAGAACTCTGAATCTAATCTCCTTTGTTTAGATTTTTCCTGACCATTATCAATAACAACTTGTAACCAACACTCTAAACAAAGAAAAACATCCATAGTCCATTTTTTTTAATGTGGGCATAGTTTTCTAGACTACTTCCTGCTGATTAGGGGTGCTGATAATCTTCTGGGGACCCAAAGAAAATTTAGGATTCTGGTCAAGTACTGACTAGATTATTCTGTGAGACTGGATCTCAGGCAATAGTCTTGAAACTGTTCTGGTTGTAGAACTCTGAGGAAATTGCAACAAAGGCACTCTGAGATGCTGGATCATCTGGGTCATCTGTTGCTATGGGAGATTTTTTTTTCAGGGGTCTTCTTTGATCAAACCTTACTTTTCTTAACCCAGAATGAATCCACAGCCTCATGTTTACTGTGGAAACAAAAGCTAACCTCTTCTCCAAAGTAACATATCTTTTGACTTAAATTTTGAAGTCAAGGTATTTTCAAAATATATAGATTGGATTAATAGAGCAGCATTTATAATCAAATATCTTTAGCAGCTGTTGCTCCTTCCTCAGCAGTCAAACAATTCAAAGATAACTAACATACGGTATCCATAGTCTTTGTGTATTTTCCATCTTTACATGTTTTTTAACTCTCTTTTATTTTTATTTTTTAATTTTTTGGTTATTTGAGATAAGACTTCTCTGTGTATCTTTGGCTTTCCTGGAACTTGCTCTGTAGACCAGGCTAGCCTCCAACTCAGAGAGATCTGCCTGCCTCTGCCTCCCAAGTGCTGGGATTAAAAGTGTGTGCCTCTATACCCTACTACTCTATTTTTTAAAGGACTTTCTCTATCCTTTTTCTTCTCTCTCCTAATCCTATGCATTTTTTTTGTTTTTTCGAGACAGGGTTTCACTGTGGCTTTGGAGCCTGTCCTGGAACTAGCTCTGTAGACCAGGCTGGTCTCGAACTCACAGAGATCTGCCTGCCTCTGCCTCCGGAGTGCTGGGATTAAAGGCGTGCACCATCATCGCCCTGCCTCTTATGCATATTTTTAAACACACTGTAAACCATTTAGAAGTTTGTTTGTTTGTTTTGTCTGAATCTGTCTTTATTGTATATCTCCATCTTTTTCTGACCACATGAGCCTTTAGTCTGCTAAACAGCATGGCTAGGATTGGAGCTGCAGCTTTGGTGACTGGCTCCACCCCATTCTTTAGATTTCCGAGAGTCTAGCTTCATGGTGGAGGTACTGGTGAGAGCCATGCTTATTGCCACAACTCTGTGGAGTTTCTAGGTCCATGCTGCCACCAAGAAGCCCGATGCCAGGTGCTCATAAATACCATTTAAATGTCTGGTGGCAGAGCCTCTTAAAAGAGCTGCAAAGTTTCTGCCATTAATGCTGAATCAGGAAGCCTTTCTTTCTTTTTTCTTTCTTTCTTCTTAATGTTATCTTTTTTATTCCTTTTTTCATTAAGAATTTTTATAAGACAATCTTTTCTCACTGTACATAGCTATCCCTGTTCCCACTACCTCCTGTCCTCCTGCTTCCTCCACCTTTCCCCCACCCCACTTCCTCATCCACTCCTCAAAAGGGTAAGGTTTCCCATGGGGAGTCAACAAAGTCTGAAGCTTCACTTCAAGGCTAAATTAGCCTTCCCCTCTAATCATACTGTTGGCTACCTTAATTGTCATCATAGAACCTTCAACCAGCAACTGGTGGTAGCAGATACTGAGATCTACAGCGAAGCACTGGGCCGAGTTACAGTCCAAGAGAGGGAGGAGTGATAATATGAACAAAGGAGTCAAGACCATGATGGTCAGAAACAGCTGACCTGAGCTAGTGAGAGCTTAATGACTCAGGACTGATAGCAGGTGAACCTGCATAGGACGAAATTAGGCCTGCTGAATATGAGGAACAGTTGTGAAGCTTGGACAGTCTGGGACCAATGGCAGAAGGAACAAGATTTATCCCTAGTACTTGAACTGGCATCTAGGAGCACATTCTTTTTTGACAGATGCCTTACTCAGCCTAGATATGGGGGAAGGCCTTGGCCTTGCCAGGAAGCCTTTCTTAAAGGAGCCACACCTCTGCTCGCCCCCAGAAATAGAGCCTACCAGAGAAAAGATGGTTACATGAAGCTGCACTTGACTCTGCTCTTGTCTTTCTAAGCTCTTTTTTTTAAAGATTTCTCAGGATTTGTGTGAAATTTCTTGTCAAAAATTTGGGCACAGAAACAGATCATAGAGGCTGGACTTCCAAAGTCACAAGCATTCCTGGCTCCATCCTACTTTCTGGTTGCCTACCACAAGAACAGATACTCTGCCGTGAATGGCGCTGCTGTGACCACCATTGCCTTCTCTGCTGGGACAAACTGCAACTCCCTGAAGCCATGGGCCAAAAGGAAACCTTCTTCCCTTACAACCAACACAAAGACCATCGATGTATTTGCCTTTAATCTTTACATTTTTGACATGTAGCATGCATCCAGGTTAAAAGAGCTTACTGTGATTTAACATACATTCATACCTTTTACACTGGCCATCAATCTCCCTTAACCCTTCTTCAACCCAGCTCTTCTCTTTCCCCTATTCCCTATTCCCACAGCTACCTTCCCTCTCCCGAACTATTCTTAATTTCTTTATGTCCTCCTACCCACTCGAGTGTACACCATTCCATCTCATATTTTCTACAAGGTCATCTCATTGGTTCCCATACATGAGGGAGAACATACAACGTTTGTCTTTTCTGTGTCACTCAGCATAATGACATCCAGTAGGAAGTTTCTGACATCCACAGGACCACTGAGAAGTAAGTGTAACCTCTCTCTGATGTCTGTGAAAGTTGCTCTCTGAGATCCTAGAAATCTTTTATCTCTTGAATTGTAATAACCCAACTGTAGTCCTCTTGCATCCTCCCCTGTCACTTGAGTGATGATTTAGCCTAGCTGTGCCTTGTTTCCTGATCTAGAACGTGAGATGAGCGTGGCATGATGGCACATGCCTACAATCCCAGCCCTAGGGAGACGGAGGTAGGAAGGAAGATTGATAGTTTAAGGCCAACCTGCCCTACAAAGCAAGATCCTGTCTCAAGAGAGTGAGATAGAGATAGAGAGAGGGGGAAGGAGAGAGGGAGGGAGGGAGGGAGGGAGGGAGGGAGGGAGGGAGGGAGGGAGGGAGGGAGGGAGGACTAACTCCTGCACAGGTCTCATGGCCTTCTTTCCCCCTTATACAGAAGGAATCCCATTTGCTCTAGTGACCCCATTTGTAGTATTACATTTCCATTTATGCTATTGGAAATGTTCTTCAGTTTATCACAGGACATTTTGGGCAGGCTACCTTGTGAGGAAATGTAACAAAACCTTCACATTTAGACTTGTCTTACATCAAGCAAGTAACTACTGAACATTTTGGATGTTCCTAGGGTAATATTCACTCAAGCATGAGGACCTGCATTCAGATCCCTAAAACTCCATGAAGAAAATTCAGATGGTGGCACAAGCCTGTAACCTCAGTGCTGAGGGCATGGGAACAGTAGGATCAGGAGCTGAGTGGTTAGCCAGTCTAATAGGATCTGTGAGCTTCAGCTTCAGTGAGGTCAAGGTCACTGGTCCTTAGCATGGCACCTGGCAACTGTATGATTCTGTACAAGTCATATCTGTTTCTCTGGAGAACCCTCACTAACACTATAAGAAACCCCAAACATCCTAAACTCCAAACCAGTGCAAAATCCCCTCCCATCCCCACTACCACCCTGCTTCTTGAAGAACACACTGTGGTATCATATTGCTAAGTAATCATCTAGTAATTGGAAAAACTTAATCATTCCCAGTCATTATATTAGCAAGTTGAAGAGCCAAAGACACCTTTTCCACAAGGACAGATGTTTGTCTCAGAGCACAAAAGACCACAGAAGGGAGTCAAGGGGAGTCTTCCCTATGAGAAGCTGCCATCGCAACATGGGTTTAGCTTGACATCTTCCCACCCACAGAGAAGCAAATAGCACAGGCCTAGGTCCCTCACCAAGAGGGGTACTGCATCTGTTGAGGAAGAAATTGTGAGGATTTAAAGGGGAAATTCTTTATAATTTAGCAGCCATTCTGACCCCAAGTAAAGATGCAATCTGCTAGCGTCATACTGTGGCCAACTCTCAAAGAGTGAATGCTCCTCTTATGATGTAGATGTGTCTTCTATCTATCTGATGATTTCATTGGTTAATTAATAAAGAAACTGCTTGGCCTGATAGGTCAGAACATAGGTGGTTGGAGTAGACAGAACAGGATGCTGGGAGTGAGGCAGATGACTCGGGCAGTCACCATGACTCTCCTCTCTGGGTCAGTCGCCATGAAGCCAGCCACCAAGTCAGACATGCTGAATCTTTCCCGATAAGCTACCACCTCATGGTGCTACATATATTATTAGAAATGGGTTAATCAAAATGTGAGAATTAGCCAGTAAGAGGCTAGAGCTAATGGGCCAGGCAGTGTTTAAAAGAATACAATTTGTGTGTTGTTATTTCGGGTGTAAAGCTAGCCATGTGGGATCCGGGTGGGATGAAAAGCAGGCCTGCTCGCCTCCTCACTACACTCTTACTTTAAAAGATGCACTGAGCAAAATCATTTCCTTTAATAGAAGGCTATCTATGTAATGAGCTAGAAGATGAACACACTAAGAAGAAGCCTGGCAGATCTTTAACCACTGTACAAGAACTGTGCTTGCTCCACAAGGGCATCCAATGTTATAAAATAAACATGGTGAATTTGGGGTTGCTAGTGTAGGGAGTTTCTGTCCCACCCAGTCCCACAGCTGTTCAGTCCCAAAGAAACACACAGGGGACTATATTAATTATAAACTGATTGACCCATTAGCTCTAGCTTCTTAATGATTAACTATTATATTAATTTAACCCATTTCTCATCTGTGTATCACCACGAGGCTGTGGCTTACCAGGTAAAGTTCTGGCGTCTGTCTCCAGTGGGGCTACTTGGCTTTTTTCTCTTTGACTCTGCCTTCTTCCTCCCAGCACTCAGTTTAGTTTCCTCGTTTAACTCTATCATGCCCTGCCAGGTCCAAGACAGATTCTTTATTAACCAATGGTATTCACAGCATACAGAGGGGAATCCCACATCCACTGCTGGTTGTTTTTTCTTGTTTATTTTAATTTCTTTTTATGTTTAATCATTTGGTTTACAAAAGAGCATTATTTTTATATGGCCTCAAGTTATTGATGTTATTTATTGACATGCCATCTCTACAGTCATATATATATATATACTGCTTCCTTTAATGCATGTAGCTCCAACTACTCTTAAACTAGTATAAATGTCTATAGCTAGGGGAACAAGGTCTTCTTGGGTCTTCATCCTAAGATTGACAGCAGCCTAGCATGAGTCTTCCATGTTCTTGAAAAACAATCCTGTTACTCTCCCCCGCCCCCGCAGAACTGCCTAAGACCTTATCTGCAGTATACAGAAGAAATGACACCCAACATCAAACTTCCATCTGAAATGAGCAGAGACCTTTGCTTTTGCTCACATCAAGATAACTGGCCCTCAGTTTGCCTCCTGCCCACTGTGTGATGATTCTGTACAAGTCACCGAACCCTCATAAACCTCCCTAAATTCCTTCATTACAAAATGGGCAACACACACACACACACACACACACACACACACACACACACTTCTTGCCGCAGGTTGCAATGAATTCAAAAAAAGGCTAGAGAGCTGTGGGGCAGCCAGAGGCAACCTGGATCTCCCCTGCAGCTTCAGCTTCTCCACTCACCTGTTTCCTGGTCTGCATAAATAAACTTTTCCCAGCATGCTGTGCACCAAAGTCATTCATTGGAAACACAGTAATTAGCATTACAGATCAAACGACACTGGTGCAGTGTTAATTACTACCGTGCAGATGTACTGCTAGATTCAGATATCATACATAACATTGTCAAGCCTTTATTTTTAAATTAAAGTGCAACAAACCGTACCCTGGCTACACATATTTTTATGATTAATACAAATTAATGTTATTTCATTGTCTAGGGAAAGGGTAGAGATAAGGAGATGTTGCATCTAATTGTAACAACATAGTGGTGTATGTTACATATTCCCCCCAGCTGCCTGCACACTGGGAACCTGCATAAAGAAGTGAGAGTTTTGTAGACCATGCATGCTCCTCTAGTATCCCAAGCTCCTAACACAATCAGTAATATGTAACCATTTCTGAACCCGGATGAATGAATTGCTGATGAGTGAAGGAGTCAATAAAAATGAATGAATGAATGAATGAATGAATGAAGAATGAAGATACAACCATGTGTATAGAAGGGGATCAGGGAGAAATAGAGAAACCACAGGGACAATGATTTATTTTTTGAGTCTCCTAATTTTGTTTCACTTTTTAATCTTCTAAATGTGTTGTCTGTTCCCCATGTATAACACATCAAGGTCCAAAGGGAGAGGCAAGTGGAACATCTGAAAGTAGAGGCTGAGTGGTGTTCTACAAGTACCATTATGATCCACCAGGTTCTGGAAAGAGAAGAAAATGGGTGGTAGAGAGATGAAGGAGGAGGATCCTTCCACATCAGTGAGACATGTGTCCAATAGCCAAAAGAGAGAAAGGAAGAGAATGAAAATGTTTAGTCCGTGCAAATATTATTTATTTAATAATGCAACTTCAGAGGGGAGTAGTTTTTTCATTTTTATTGTGAATAAAATACACATTCCTTAAACATTGACATCTTAATCATTTAAAGTTCAACAGTATTAAATACATTTATGTCACCACATGCCCCTCCCTCCATTAACCTCCAGAACTCTTTGTCTTGCAAAACTGGGACTTTATCTTCACTAAATATTAACTTTCCTTTCCTTCCTGACCCCAAGCTCTCCCAACTCTGTTCTACTTGCTTTCTCTACAATCTGGACTGCTTTAGCAACCTCATATAAACAAGGTCCTTTTATATTTAAAGTAGCTACTAATTAGTCTGTCACTTAGCTATTTGTTTTGAAGATGTCTTATAGCTTTGTTTTGGTTCTTTCATTTCTCACCCCTCATTTCCATGAAGGAACTTGTGTTATATCTGTTGTATGGTTACAAAACTGAAGCTTCATGAAATTAAATCTTCCAGAGTTACATAGCTGGCAAGGTGTGGATTGGGAATCCTTTGACACCAAAGACCCCAGTTCTTACACTTGCTTTGTGTCGGTGTGTTTGCAGAACACTGGGGGAAATGCAGATGAGCATGGGAAGTAGGCTTTGATTGAAGTGCTGCTCAAATATGCAACCATTTTCTTTAGACGTATCAGATAATTCTGAAGAAGGGGTTTTTTGAAATGTGGGGGTTGTCAGTGGTACAAGGCATCAGGCTATACGGACTCAGGACAGCTGTTCATTGGTGGTGCAGTTAGAGCTCATGATTCCCCAGCATGTGAAGAACATTGCAGAGGTCCGGCTCTGATTCTTGGGAGCCACTTCTCATAGCAGATGCATGCTGCAACACATAGCAAACACTCTCAGAATTTGCCTAGTGAGATGCCCCTAGATTGGTGAGCTGTGTCAGCCACGAGGATACGTAACCCACTGGAAGAGTTGCAATGATTCCGCAATAGACTACATTTTTGCCATAGACTGCTTGCAGTTGTTTTAAAGTGATATTGAATAGCAGGTCATGGCCTAGAAATATTTGTGTTAGTAGAAAATATCATTAGTAAGTCAGATATAATACATGTATGTGAAAATAACATATTGATGCACACATGTATATGACAATCTCATAAAACATATATTTATGAGTATGAAAAGTTTGCATACCAAAATACTAGTGCCATTTGGTTAATTCTGAAATTATGACTATTCCCTAAACTTTTCTGTTATATATACAATATAATGTCTCTATATTATTCTAATAATTAGAAAAAAACAGATTTTATTTGATAGTAGAAGCAATGTCAAACCTTAAACCATTACCTACAAAGAAAGTCTGGAGCCTAAAAGAGGTATATTCTCCTTTCATCTTAGGAACTAGCTGTATACATGCTTGAGGCTGGAGAACAGAAGAAACTTTCTCCTAGATCACTTGGTTACAAGGAACAGTTGGCTTTAAAAACAAATGCCAATAAGATGTAAAGTATTTGATAAATGCAGTTCAGGTGCCCTGAAGGAACTGCAGAGAAGAGATGCTGAGAAATACAGGATTCTAGGGATTCTCCTCTGTTTACCCACTTGCTCACTCTCATTCTTTCTCACTCACTCCTCCCTTTGGCCATCTGTCCCCACATGGACCACGCCTCACAGCAAAAAAGCAAGTTAATAGAGTAGTGAGCAATCTAAGAACTAAACTAATGTCATACAAAACAAGGGTCAGAAAAGTAGAAGGGGAGGCCTCTGGGCAAATATTCAAAGACCAGATCTAATAACATTACCAGACATTTCATTAAGCTAGGCATAGTGGTGCATAGCTATAGTCCCAGAACTAAAGACCCGAGGACTGGGAGTTTCAGACATAAAAAGACCTGCTCTCTAATTAAGGTCACAGATAGACAGCCAGATATTAGGTTATAGATGATTGATAGATGATAGATAGGTAAATGATTGATTGATTAACCAGCAGATAGACAAATAAATGGAAGTTACATGAAGTCTCTATGGAATTGCTAAGAGAAAACTATATGCCTAAAGGATCAGAGTAAATAGGGTAATTCAGCATCCAGTAACTTAGAAGCAACCCATCAAATTTCCTTCCAAGTCTCCCTTAAGCTCCCCGGGCTAACCCAAGAAAGTAAGGAAGGCTCCCAGATAGGAATGACACGGGGTGACTTGTAGAGCTGTGCTAAGGTCATAGAGCAGAAAAATGAGGCTGTTGATTCAAAGAAAAGGACATAAAGGGAAGGAAGAAGAAGCACTAAGTTTGGTAGTGGAAGGAACTGAAGCAAGATGGGACTGGAAATGAGAAATAAGGTTTAGATGTGAGAGATGGGACCCCACGTGAGCTGAACTCATTCTGTGTGATGTCTGCTACCAGGATGGGAGAGAGATCTAATCAAGACAGTTTGACTGAGTGTATGAGACTTCAAAGTGTATCATTCTCCCACCAGGGCTTGCTCCTGGTCACCCATGGTGGCTTTCTCATCTTTCACTTGGCTCCCTTAAACTCTCTGTCCACTGCATTCTCTGACTCCTTACACTCAAGACTTTGAACTTCTACACCATCTCTACCTTCCAAACAACTATGATGAGAGGGGAAAACTAATTTTTATAAGGTGCAATATATAAAATAGTTGTCACAGTTGCCGAAAAAGAAATCTCTGAAGTGCCTCCCTTCAAAGTTCCTGAAAGATAATGTGACTTATGCCTCACCAGAACTACATTAGAATCCGGGTGTGGAAGGAAAGCCCTCTGAAGAGGCTGCCATTCCCTTCCATACATGTGGATTTATTCTGATGTGTTACCCTCAGAAGATATAAATGCCATGGGTCTACCACGCACCTCTCTGGGTTTGAGGAGAAATGGAAGGAAAACCCCTGTCTGACCTGTCACCCATTGCTTTGTAGGTCAGTGGGACCATGTACAACACTGGAAGGCATGTTTCCCTCCGCCTGGACAAGGAGCACTTGGTCAACATTTCAGGAGGGCCCATGACATATAGCCACCGACTGGAGGAAATCCGGCTACACTTCGGGAGTGAGGACAGCCAAGGGTCCGAGCACCTCCTCAATGGACAGGCCTTCTCTGGGGAGGTATGTAAATCCACCAGAGTGTTAAGGTTTGGTGCCAACTTATAAGATTTGGTGGTGCCTGTTTTGATCCGAAGTAGAATCACAGATGGGAAGGCTTCCCTTGACTCTGTGAAAAGAGGAGGTCCTCACCTCTTTTCTCCATCTTTTGCATCCTGGATTACAGGTTACCCAGAGAGGCTTCAGTGAAGCAGTATTTCCTTACTAAACCCTAGCACATGTCTCTTGGAACTCAAGCTCTGACACATCCGAGAGCAGTGGTTCTCAACCTTCCTAAAGCTGCGACTCTTTAATACAGTTCCTCATGTTGTGATGACCCCCCACCATAAAATGATTTTGTTGCTTCTTCATAACTGTAATTTTTGGTACTGTTATGAGGCATAATGTAGATATCTGATCTGTGACTCCTGTGGGAGGTTGAGAACCACTAGAGAATTATTTAAGCTCAGCCTGGAGGGATGGCTCAGCCGTTAAAGGCTAGGCTCACAACCAAAAATTAAAGATCAAGCCCTCACCTTTTCTGTGCCTCTTCGCTTTTACCTCTCTGGGTTATTGGTGTCTCATGCTTCCCATATGACAGCATAGCTCCCTTCTGGTGAAGTGCGTCTTACTTGTCTAAGCATACAGTGCACTGAGAAATCAATGTCAAGGAAATGAGTTTGCCTGAAATTCTGCTGAATGGAAATTTCATTGTGCCACACCTGTGATGGTGAGTGTCGTCATGTGCCACCATCAATTCAGATAAAAGTAAATCAAAGTAATGCAATGAACCATAGCTTCAGATGAGATAACAGATAATAAGGTTTATCCAGATTTCATCTATGATGGGATACTTGTGACTTATTTCACTCTTTATACCTGTGAGTAACCGAAGGATCACGAATCCTCATGCGGTAAGTAACCAGTAAGTAGGTTCCTAGTAAGTCTCAAGAACTGACGTCAAAAAGGCTTTAAAATTATAAGAGTGTCCATTTAATGGAGTCTTTTTATTTTGTTATTTAACGGTATGGTTAAAATCTGGCATTTTTAAAGGTGCTAAGGCTACGTACCATCAAATAGACCACAAGTTACAGAAAGTCATGAGCCAGATTTTGGTGTGCATTCAAAATGCATAGACTAAGAGTCGGTCCAGAGACCCTACTAGTTACTAGGTTACATGGATTTAAAAACAAAAAAGAAGAAAGATCTCACCCCAAAGGAGTTCAAATGGGACTATATTCAAATCATTAAAGTATAATGTCATGTTGAAATGGAGATGTACAAAAAAGCCCTGGCCACCTCAAAGAAAGTCATGATGCATTTTACTGGAAGAGGTCAGGGGAAGCTTCATAGGGGAGGTACCCTTTGAACTGGGCTTAGAGAGAAGCAAAGAAGAATAATTTAAAAATATCAGCTTTGGAGTCAAAGGGCCTGAATTTGTAGCCCCTGCTTTGATACAATACCGTGTTATCTTGGGATGTCATGTGATTCTTCTAAGGCACAATTTAGACACCTCTCAAAGATATTTTAAAATTTTAGTGGGATCCCAGATGTAAGGAGTGCTCAATTGATAGACTTTAAAGAAAAGATAAAGCAGGAACTGAGGGATAGGACGTGAAAGGGGCCTCCAGGCATGTCAGGGCACTATGTATTTGAGACACTGCATGTAGATCTCACGCGGTACTTTGTCTATCATCTATTAGTCATGGCTGCATAGACAATGGGCTTCCGCTACAGGGTGGGAGTCTCTCCAAATCTGTAGGGGGAAATGTGCTAGGACTGATTAAAGATGTCTGCTAAAAGTAACCAAGTAACAGAAAACTCCTATCCAGAGCCACAGGCCCTGAATTAGAGCACCACTGGGAGTATAACCAGAGCAGGCTAAAACCTCTCAATTCAGAGGCACTGGAGAAGGCCAATCTCAAGCAGGAAATATTTAAAGAGGAATTAAAGTCTTCCTTATACTAATATATGTTATTTTAAAGTTTGTCGCTACTTTATCTGCTGACTTACTTGCTCGTTGGTCATGATTTCTGCTCTCTATTGTCATATGTCAGCACTTAACACAGCAGTGCTTCAAAGCAGAAACACCATTTAAATGAGTGGGTAGAAATATAGATGCATACAGTTAAAATCTTTGGTTTTTTTGTTTTGTTTTGTTTTGTTTTGTTTTGTTTTGTTTTGTTGAGACAGGGTTTCTCTGTAGTTTTGGAGCCTGTCCTAGAACTAGCTCTTGTAGACCAGGCTGGCCTTGAACTCACAGAGATCCGCCTGCCTCTGCCTCCCAAGTGCTGGGATTAAAGGCATGCACCACCACCGCCCGGCTACAGTTAAAATCTTTACAGTCTTTACACTGTTCCGTCAGGGCTTAAGTGGAGTGGTTTGTAACGTGTACATTAACAACTTATATTTTTGAGTGCATCTTAATGAATACATAATAATTTAACCTCTTAGCATATTAATTTTCCTAGACGTATTACAAACCACAGGGACTAGAGGCTTCAAAGAATCTACATTTGAAAGTTCCCAGAAAGACAGACATGGTGATAGGTGTCTGTAACACCAGCATGAGGGAGGCAGACGCAGGATGATCGGACATTTGAAGTCAGCCTGCGCTACACAGCAATGCCTTGTCTCAGAAAATAAATAGATAAAAGTTCCCAGGTGAACCTGATTGTGGTCCATTATTAACTGTTCTTTAGTGCTTATTAATGAAAACATTTAAACAGAGCAGCAAATAAGAAATAACAAGGGCGGTAGGCACCGTCTAAACCGATGCTCCAGTCCTTCCCCAGAGCAGATGAACTTGTATCTCAGGCAGTGTACTCTGGGTCTGTATATTCCCAGGACATACCAGTTAGCAACCACCATGCCAGCTATAGGAAATGCTCTGCTCTGCCCGAAAGTCCCACTTTTCTACAAAGAGAAAACTTAACACCTCCTTACTGTGAGGAAGGGAAAGAGAGGGACCTAATAGTAACTGCATCTTGAAATGGCAAGCCGGGGTACAGTGCAGACTGAGGAGACTGAGGAACAGCTTCCCAGGAAGTAGGAACACACATCGGGTCTCTCCCTCCCTCTCTGTTACTCTCTCTCTCTCTCTCTCTCTCTCTCTCTCTCTCTCTCTCTCTCTCTCTCTGTCTCTGTGTGTGTCTGTCTCTGTCTCTCTCTCTGCCTCTCTCTGTGTGTCTCTGTCTCTCTGTCTCTCTCTCTCTCTCTCTGCAGAGCAGCCCCAGCATCAGTACAGCTATGTCTTGCCCTGGGCAGATTACACTAATGTCATTGCGTTTCTCCCCAAGCCCCTCAGTTTGCATATCTCTAAGCTGGTATGGTTTCATTGCTGGAAACCAGTATTTTGGAGGCTCTAAGTAATGTCATTGAGAATCACTGTGTACAGAGTTGACTTTTGAGATAATTAACCTGTCCTAGTGAACAAGAAGAGTAGAACACCTATGCCACATGAAGGGCCGATAGAGGAAGCTGCAGACAGAAGCCGTTCAGCTTAACACATGTTCTAACAATGGGAGCTATCTATCAATGAAATGAGTTTGCTTCTGAAAATAGTGAATTCCCATTGTTTGATTTATTAAGTCCTGACCACATATTAGCCAATGGGGAAACTATTAGTTTTAATGCACCTTCTAATTACTAAACTCTACCAGTCCATACTTTCTTCCAGTGACATTCCAGTGAAAAAGGCAAATATTTATCATCCTGCAGCTTAACTTTTCCTATTTCTTTTGTATTGTCTTCAAAGCCTCCCCTGGTCTCTATTTCTGGCTGTCCTTCGAGAGGTCCCAAGAAGACACTTCTTGCAACAAAGCATGGGTTTACTGTGTTGACAGTGCGTAATCGCATTGCCATCTGCCCCATCAATCGATGCTAATCATGATGAGTCAATTAATATCAGGCGCTTTCCTTGGCACACTGCAATGGTCGCTATCTGAAGAGCTGCATATTAACTGTAGCTTTGTCTAATGAGGTTATTATAATTGATGGTAATCATTTGCTTTGTTTTTATAAAACTGTGTGGATGTAAAATGACATTAACAACTACATATTTTTGTAAAAAATTATTAATGTCCTACATGAATAATTCCTGTATGCCTTATTGGGGGTTGTGATAAATGAGCATATTCAGGGATTCAAATGTCTTCATTTTTTTTAAAAGGTGAGAATTAACTGTTTTTAATAATCAAGCTCCTTAGCTAGCTAATCATTCCAAGTGCTTAGATTAATATCTAATATAAAGTAGGTTATTTGTAGGATGAAACAAAGGATAATATTGGGAAAGAATCATGTCTGTGGATTAAGTTCCAATAGTGTGGCTAGACAAAAAAAAAATCTTTCTTACTTGGGAGAAATTGGACAATTTCATCTTCCAAACCTCCTTTGAGTTCTTCATTCCCAAGGGATAAAGTAGCTCCCTGAAAGCTGTACTGGCCACTTCACAGGGCATGTATGACCCAATCTCTGATTCATTTTCTCCTCTTTCCATGTCTGTTGTACTCCTGCTAGGTGCTAGGCTCTGAGCACGCAGTACCCAATTTCTATTCAGAAAAGCCACAAGTCTATTGAGTAGTACATATATAGGGTACACATGTATTTACACACATACTTATATATGTGTATTACATACTGTACATGGTTGTACACATTGGCAACGTGGACATATGTGAGGTTTATTCTAAGAGAAACTGATGAAATAGCTGTCCTGGATCATAATAAGAAAGAATCATGAACGGCCTTTCAAATCGTCATGCTTGCTGCTCCCTCTGAAGGTGAAGTAGCAGCATTGACCTTCCTGGATCCCAGCCTCTAGAGTCTCCCAGTTCTGCTCAAAAGACAGGGAGGGAAAGTCCATAGTGTTGCTATGGTGATGTACATTGTACTTTTTGATTGAATAGGGAGACTAAAAGTCACATGTGAAATATAGGATGGATCCATTTTTTTTTTTTTGCGTCTCTGAATCAGTAAAAGAGACTCTTTCAGAATCAGTAGCAGAAACAGACAATGCAGCCTCATTCTCTTGAAGGAATCAATTATCTGCATCCTTGAGAGATAACTTCACATAAACAACACGAATTGGTAGAAATAAAAAACTAACATCAAGGGCTGCAGAGATAGCTCAGCCGTTAAGGGCTAGGCTCACAACCAAAAATATGAGAAATTAGCACCACGGTGTGCTGACACGTGCTAGAGTGTGGTAAATGCTGAGGAACAACAACTGAGAACCAGGGTCCCAGTAGGGACAGACTGCTGTAGGATTGGGGGAATGAACGACAATATGTCTAGCATTTGCTGATTTACTGGGACATCATGATAGAGATTCTTTATTGGCCTGATTGGAGGTTAAGGTGGAATAAGAACTAGGGTATTTAAATGTAACAAGAATATGGATGATAAACATGGAATTGCTACCGTATGTCATGTGCCGCAAGAACGCTCTTTGCTCCACTCTGAAAGCCAGATTTATCTCTCCAACTATCATTTACCTAGTTCAACTTCCCTCCTCCCATCCAGTAGGGTTCTGCCTCTTCTCCACCTCCATAGAAAGTTGTATATCCCTGCTCTCAAGAACTTGGGAAGCATTTCCTTGTGAGTCAAGTTAAGCCAAGGAGCTAAGAGTGGTTTACAGTTTTAAAAAATTGTTTACAAAAATAATGAAAGAGAATAACAGAAGTAGTAGGCAACAGAGATCATATGTGTCTGGAAAAAAAAAGATCAAAACATTTATTGCCCATTTTTGCATTAAAAATGCACTCCCTCCAACCAGTCTATGATGCTGCCCATTACAGTGTGCCTTATACCTGGTTCTTCTTGTTTTGTTGGAAAAGATGTTCTTTACTATTGGGAATTTTTGTTCTGTCACTGCTGTATTCCCAACACTTTGTATATTGAGCACATGAGGGCAGTCAACACATGTTTACTGCATGAAAACATGGATTATCAGTAAACCCTTTAAGCAAAGAGCTATTTGTCTTTGGACACCATGTGCCTAATGCAACGTTCAACATACAGTAAGTGCTTAGGTAATGTTTGTGAAATGAGTCATTCAATAGCTGAATGAATAACTCAATCAACTGTCAGTGTCCCAGGGACAAAAGCATTATAGTTTTTCCTTTGAAATTCTGAATTGTGTTACATTTTGTGAGTATACAGGAAATATCAACAACATTCAAATTGAAGCTGGAGGGACTGGAGAGATGGCTCAGGGGTTAAGAGCACTGGCTGCTCTTTCAGAGGACCCGGGTTCAATTCTCAGCACTCACATGGTGGTTCACAATTATCTGTAACTCCAGTTCCAGGGCATATGAAACCGTCTTCTGGCCTCATTGTGCATCTGGTATACACACATGAATACAGGTCAAACCACACACATAAAATAAAATAAAAATACGTAAATAAAATAAACTGGAAAAATAGAATACTTCAATAGAAGCTGCCCAAAGGCCCAAAGCTGCAAATACCCTTGAAAACTAGAGAGAGAGAGAGAGAGAGAGAGAGAGAGAGAGAGAGAGAGAGAGAGAGAGAGAGAGAGAATTGTTTGTAATTACATCTTCTGGAATTTTCATAGGAGGAAAATATGTTTCATGAAAATTTTAAAAATATATTTATAAAGTACCAGTCTATTTCTATCCTTTATAAGGTGGATGCCACAGAATAATTAAGCAATTAAGTGTCACCCTGAAGGGATTTCAGATCCATTAGAGGGACAAGGCACAGACTTGGCTCACAAGTAGCTGCAGAATCTCTTTGCCAATACCTGGCCACTGTCAACCTGCTATGTAAGTAACTTCCATTTATCCCATCACCAGACTAGATAATGACTATCATGTGCTGTAGTGAATAAGACAGCTACAGATCCCTGTCTGTGAGGTGTTTCCAGTCCAGGGGGGAAATACAAATAATGGTTAATAAAAATAGTAAGTGAATAAGTCTGTGGCATCTGAATATGGCAAAAACTATGAGGACTTACTATGGGACAATGGTCTTGTACCCTTTAAAGATCTTTCACTTTCTTTCTCATGTTCTCTCTCCTTCTGCTCCTCATCAGGACCTTGGGAGCTCAGTCCGGTGCTCCAAGGTGGGGCTCTGTCATTTTCTTCATCTATCGTCAGGTGGAGGTTCTATGGTGATATGCAAGAAATTCATCAGTATGGCTATAGGAACTGGCCTTTTCAGGCTCCCTCTCCTCAGCTGCCCAAGGAACTAACTGGGGGCGTCTCCCTGGAAACCTGGGAACCCCTCTAGGGTCAAGTCTCTTGACAACCCTCATGTAGCTCTTTAAATTCAGATATATGCTTCACTGCTCTCATATCCACCCTTCCTATATCCCAAGCACCCCATTCCTCCGAGCTCCCCCCGCTCTCCCCTTCACACTTTTCTCTCCCCATCTTCCCTTGGCCCAGTCTTGCCCAACCCTCAAGTTCCCAATTTTGCCTGGCGATCGTGTCTACAGCTGGCGACAGATGGGGAAGGTGACTGAGCCCCACATTGGAGCACTGGACTGAGCTCCCAAGGTCCCGATGAGGAGCAGAAGGAGCGAGAACATGAGGGAGAAAGTCAGGAACGAGAGGGGTGCGTTCACTCATGGAGACGGTGGGACAGAACTAATGGGAGATCACCAACTCCAGTTGGAATGGGACTGATGGATCATGCGACCAAACCCGTCTCTCTGAGTGTGGCCAACAGCGGGGGGCTGACTGAGAAGCAAAGGAAAATGGCTCTGGGCTCTGATTCTTCTTCATGGACGGGCTCTGTGGGAGCCTTCTCAGCTTGGTCGATCACCTTCCTGGACCTGGGGGGAGTTGGGGGGACCTTGGTCTTAGCATAGAGTGGGGAACCCTGATGGCTCCTTGGCCTTGAGAGGGAGGGAGGGGAGGTATGGGTGGAGGGGAGGGGAGGGAAGGGGGAGAAGGAGGGGAGAGAAAGGGGAGAAGGAGGGGAGGGAGGGGGGAGGAGGAGGGAAGGAGATGGAAATTTTTAAATATAAAAAAAAAATAAACCATGAGAAAAAAAAAAAAGATCTTTCACTCATATTTGTTTAATAAAATGCTGATTGGCCAGTATCCAGGCAGGAAGTATAGGCAGGGTGACCAGAATAAGAGAATTCTGGGAAGAGGAAAGGCTCACTCTGCAGTCATCACCCAGATGCAGAGGAAGCAAGATGAGAATGCCTCACTGATAAAAGGTACCAAGTCACGCGGCTAACACAGACAAGAATTATGGATTAATTTAAGGTGAAAGAGTTAGTTAATTAGAAGCCTGAGATAATAGGCCAACCAGTCTATAATTAATGTAGGCCTCTATGTGTTTCTTTGAAACTGAACAGCTGTGGACCGCATGGGACAGAAACCTCTGTCAAGTAGGACTTAAACAGCAGAGAAAAGAGACAAAGAGAGAAGCATGAGTCACAAATCTAAACAGGGTAGGCAGTGTGGGTCCCACTGAGAAAACAGCAATTGTGAGGTTGACAGGGAGATTGTCCAAGGACCTTCCTGGTGAACACAGTACCTCGCATAGTAGCTCCAAAGTAAGAGAAACCTGAGAGCATTTACACAATAGCAGAAGCAGTGTGAGTATGGCTGTGAGGACTGGAGCTGATGGAGGGCACATGGGTCCTCCTGTAATTGACACTATGTGGACTTTAGCTTTTATCCTCTCTCTCTCTCTCTCTCTCTCTTTCTCTCTCAGAGCATGCTGGCAAAATTTCTGTCTTTTAATCAGCAAACACTAGTTCAGTGAGTTTGTTCTTAATGTGAGCTCCTCACCTGGGGTCATGAAGGTGCAGGATCATATAAGCAAGAATACCAAGGTTGGATTTAACCCTGGACTTCTGACTCACAAAACTGGTTTCTCTGTAAACTCCACACTAGAGGCTATTTGCCTACCTTCAGCTCTAGTTCAGTTGGCAAACTCAAAAGCTGAAAAGCCAGGAAGGCTCTCTTTAAGAAGCCGGTGATCTAGCAGAAGACCCTGTCTTCCAACCAGTCTCAGTGTGGGTTGTACTTCTTAGAAATATCTCCCCATATACATAATGAGCTGTGGGCAAATACTGCTGAACAAAGAAACTGAATGAGTAGATGAAGATAATATAGACTAGAGCTTTCAAAGCACCTAAATTATGCCCAGTATGTTATAATCAAAATTCTATAGTCATAATGTCAACCTTAATGAAGTTAGTGTCAATATTAACAGAGATTTTTGGATTTATATGTTAAATTATTCACAAATTCAAGGTAAGTGAATTCTTCAGGGCACCTGGGAAGAGGAGTGGAATAGCTGAGAGCTAGTGTGTTAGAATAATTCATTTCATTTCTTCATCTCAGCCCTGGAATCACTCCCAAGATCAAGATAGGGAGCTCGTCTTTGCCAGTGCTAGAAGCCAAATTTAGAGTACTGGGAAGCAGTCCTACCCAGATTGAGTAAAGTGGCCTTTGAGAAGCTTAGCACGTAGAGATTGAGATCCCAGATGCTGGCCGTGCACAAGACAAACACAACTGTTAGAGGGTGGTGGCCCCTAGGGTTTTTCTTGGGATGCTTTTATAACTATGTCTGAGAAAGGAGAGCTCAGTCCTTTGAGCAAATTCCTGGATTGTCCATTGTAGATGCTCATGGTGGGACAATCTAAAACAGAGGACATTGCATTTGAAGGCAGTCTGCTGAGTCACAATTCTACCAACTCCATCTTAACCTGCATGTAGGTCTTGTCGGGCCCACAGGATATTATAATGGCCACCATCCTCCTCCTTTGAACTTACATATCCTTTTGTATTGTCCCTCTAAGGCAAGCAGGAGTTGCTGTATCATAAAAAAAATTAAAAATTAAACAGACACTTAGAAATGAGAATTAGATTGAAGTTCAGCTTCAGAACTGACTGGCACCATAGCAACCATCACTGACATCATCTCACAAGTGTTGAATGTGGTCTTGGTTTATTGAGAAACCAGTGAAAGGGAACTAGAAAGATGGCTCAGCAATTAACACTCACTGCTCTTTCAGAGTCTCTGTATTCAGTTTCCAGCATCAGGGGTTTTGCAATTGCTTGTAACTCTAGCTCCAAGAGACTTGAAACCCTCTTCTGGCCTCTGTAGGCACCTGCACCCATGCCATGCACATAAATTCACACAGGCACATACACATAAATAAATTAAATAAATAAATGTATCTTCAACAGAAGCCAGTGGCAGCACACCTAAAGGATGAGTAGTGCTCTTGGCACCTCTGTGAACTCGCTGGACTTCGAAAAAATCTCATTTCCAAAGTCAAGGGAATGAAAATCAACTAAGAAAGAATTTCTTAAGTTGAATGACTTACTCGTGGTTGTTCTGACCCATATCAACAGTTCATAAAATCTTGAAGAGGTTCAAGAGGTTCACCTTCGACGTTAACATGCAGACTTGGTCATGAAACATTTCTGGTGGCAGTGCCAGGAGCACCTGTGAGGTCAACTGTTCCAATACACCTGCAGAATCATCCCCAAATGCCAGAAAAGGGAAGAGACAAGCTAAAGGTCACTAACCTTCAGTGGTAGAATTAGGAGCAGATCCTGATTTTCCTGACTCAAAGTTTCAATTTTTAATGTGCCACATTAAATGTACAGTTCTACCAAATTCCAGGATTCAAGAGACATTTTACATAATTTAGTTGAGTCACCCAGTAGAGAGTAAGACTATCCGCCAAGTCATATTTCCTGCATCAGCAAGCAGAATGCCATTACACAGGCATTTATAGACACAGCCTCAAAACAGCAAAGACATGAGCCAACTCTTTCACAAACATAAGCAATTGAAAGTATCTACAAAAGATGCATCTACAAGTCACCAATTTACTCCTCCCCCCCCCCCAAAAAAAGGACCAACAATGTCAAGCCAAGTCATAAATGGGGTTTGGTTGCAAGAAGTATAGAAATAAAGCTCAGAAAACTCCAGCCAGAAACTGTGGTCCTTCAAGATGCTTCCCTTGGTCTCAGGAGAAAAACCCATCACACTGTTGCATTAAGTGTAGCAGGTTTTCTTGGACCATCAGCACCTAAACCATGATCTATTAATTATGAATATCTGGCCTTAGCTTAGGCGTGTTTCTAGCTAGCTCTTTTAACTTAAATTAACCCATTTCTATTGGTCTATGTACTGCCTTGAGTCACGTTTACCTCATCTATGTACTGTTTTCCTGCTTCCTCCATGTCTGGTTGACTGGCCCCCAGCTGCTGCCTGGCTTCCCTTTTCTCTCTGCCTGCTAGCCCAACTGATCCCTCCTCTGCCTAACTCTTGGCCGCTCAGTTTTTGTTAGACCAATCAGGTGCCTTAGGGAAAACAGCGACACACCTTTACATGATTAAACAAATGCAGCGTAAACAAACACAACACATCCACACATAGTTAAACAGATACTCCATTCCACAACAATTAAGTACCTATAGACAGAGCTGTGGCAATAGTTCACTAGATTAAATCCTTACTCCCGAGGTTGAGGACCTGAGTTTGGATCCCCAGAATACCTGCAAAAGTGTGGAGGATCTAGTGCCTGCCTGTAAGTCTAGCACTTAAAAAGCAGAGGCTAGGGATCCCCAAGGAAAGCTGGCTGGCTGACCTAGCTAGAATTGGTGAGATCACCTTCCAGGCTCAGGGAGAGCCCTGCCTCCGCCAGCCAAATGGGGAGTGATCAGGGAAGCTGTCTTTGTGTCTTATTTCAGCCTTCTCTCGCTGTGCTGTGATAAAACACCTTGGCGAGACAAGGCAAGGGTTTATTTGGCTTACACTCCCACATCACAGTGCATCATCAAAGGAAGTCAGGGCAGAAACCTAGAGGTAGAAACTGAAGCCCAGGTCATGGAGGAACACTGCTTACTGGTTTTGCTCCCATGGCTTGCTCAGACTGCTTTCTGAGAGCACCCAGGAGTGGGACAGGCGACTATGAGCTGGACTCTCCCACTTCAATGGAGAAAATATCGCACACGCCAATTGGGTGGGGTTTTATTCTCAGTTGAGATTTCCCCCTTTTAAATGACTCTATCTTGTGTCAAGTTGACATAAAACCAGCCAGCATTGCAGCCAATGCCAGCTCCAGCCTCCCATGCACACACACACACACACACACACACACACACACACACCACATGCACGTATCTCACACATGTGCCATACGCATGCAAATGCATGTACTACGCACACACTCATGCTTAAGGGAATAAAAGAACACAGATTTATAAACAGTAATTCTGTGCACCTTGCATCTTCTCACTCACATGCACCAATATCCTATATCCTCCAGGATGGTTGTGTAGCAGTATATAAAGTCACCTAGGTCTTTGTCTGTCCACCTTGTGAATGTACTGCTATGCAATTCAAAGTAAAGCCATTTAATGCTCCTAGATTCATCTGCTCTGACATATCGATAAACCTCTTTTGAAACAAAGCTAATCATCTCCACGGCACTGACTTAATTGCTCACCAGTTGACAGATAATAAACAGACCTGAGGATTAAAATATGAACTAATTACTGTACTCAATTCCATTTACTTGATTTCATGTTCCATTAATTTTTTTGCATCATTTCTGGTTGGAAGCCTTAGATTTATGGTCACCTCAAATGAATTATGCCACTTAGTTGCCTATGGCATGCTCATGTTCTGAATCGGTTGGAAAAGGGCAGCATTCCGGACAGTAAATACTGAGGTAAAGGAGCATAGGCTATAGTAAGTGAAGGTAATTATCCATTCCCAAATACCAGCCAGAGTCAGCGTCTATAAATCTATGCCCATCTCAGCACTGAAAGGGCAACTCTAGAATCACAGTCATGATTATTCATTGGATCTGCTTGTTAAGGCAATCTCCAGGAACTCTGGTTGCCTCTGCTGGAGCCGGGCTGGAGGGAAGCAGAGAGAGCGTGCAAAGGGGAAAGGGAATTGACCTAAGAGCCAGGCATGCACACCACACAGGGCACCATTGCAACTCAGAATATATTATTTCAAGAGTCTGCTCTGTCACTTGGTGGCTATGCGGTCTTGGTAAAGGAAGAGCTGGGTAAATTGTCTCTGGCCTTTTTGAGCAATCACAGTGGTCTTATATGTGTTACAGGGCATCTACAGAGCGCCAAGAAAATGACAACAAAAGCCCTTCCTGTGGTTCTCAATTTTCTTAATGCTGCAACCCTTGAATACAGTTCCTCATGCTGTGGCAACTAATTTTGCTACATGATGAATCATAATATAAATAATATAAATCATAGTATCTTTGTTTTCCAATGGTTGACCCGAAGGGGTCAGGACTCACAGGTTGAAAACCACTGCTTGCTGTAAGTGATAAAGAAGATGCTGTTTGAGCCAATTATTGGCCAGTCTAACAGCACTCAAATCTCTTGCAGATAAGCCATATTAAAAGAATTGCGTGAATTAATGCATCCTATCAGCTGTAATTTACTGAGCATATATATGTACTTCTCATATTGATCCTCACAATAACTGAGTAAATCAGTGCTCAATAGCGCCATCTTACACATGAAGCTAAGAAACGTGGAGAGCTTAAAGGACCTGCTTTCAGTCTATCCCATGGCATATGCAGGGAAGAGCTAGGATTTGAACTCAGGTCTCTGACTCAAGCTTGTACCATAACTCTTTGATGCCAGTTAAGCACACTCTAATGCAGAATGTCTTGCTCTGAGACTTGACATGATCTTTCCATTCCTCTGAGATCTGCTTTGAAACAGTCTGCACATTTTGTTTTGTCTTTCCTGGCTGTAGTGTAAGGCAGGAGCCTGCATCTCTAAACCGCACAGTCTGGTGTGAAATACGACCCACATCATTCTGTGTGCTTGCTTAGGACTGTGGCTCCTTCATGCGCCCTCCCCACACAGAGGACTAGGAAGCAACCAGGTAGGTATGCACAGATGTAGCCCAGACGTACAGTTGTAATGTTCTCGCTTCACTCAGCTATAATAAGCATGGTGTTATATACCTGTAAATCCATGTATGAACATATATTTATTTCTTCCTGCCTTAAAGCACAGGACACTAGATTCTTCTGTTTCCGAGGTGGCTCGCACAGATACATTTTTCTTGCTTTGAATAGTATTTGCTGAGCTAGAAATTTCTGGATTTGGCCTTAAAAATGAATCCTGCAGGAGCGATTTGGCAAAATGAGCTTAGCCTGGAGGTTTTAAATCACACTTCCAGCCAGAAGCTACTAGCCCCACGGATCACAGGTCTCTGCACCAGAGCTCAGTGCTCCTTTACCAGATCTCCAAAGCGACCCACTGAGTCAGCCTCAGTAAAGGCTAATTGTGTATGGGCCTGAATGGTCACCCCAGCACAGAAGCTGTTTCTGTAAGACCCACTAGGAGGGCTCAAGCACTTCCTGTCCATTGCACCTGCCTCTTAGAGTCAGTGTGTACTCCAGCCCAAATGACAAGCAGTGCCTGGCTTGCCGCTAATAGTTTTAGAAGGGACAGTTGGTATTGGTTCCTCGGTTTGACCTCTTCGTCGCTTACTGGTTATGACACTGAGCAAGTTCATAACTTCTTAGTTCAACTTCTTAGTGCCTCAATAATGAGTTTCCTCATTAATAAGATGGAACAAATAGTGATGTCCGCTCTATAAGGAGACTTTGTTCCCTTTGCAGCTTTAATAAATTTAGTGTGCAAATAAAATATTCATTTATTCAACTGTGCAGTGTGACACGATTTCCCACTCACTAAGTACCACCACAACCATCTAGACATTTCCATCATTCCTGTAGTCCCTAGCAGTCAGTCTTCCAAGGCCAAACCCTGGTACCATCGCTGTGCCTTTGGCACCCTTGAATTTTATGTCTTATTTTACCACATTGCCATAGAATAGAATGCTGTTACTCGGGCACAAGGAGCCTGTTGCCTCCCTAAACTCTCTGCAGATGTGATTATCCGTGGAAGACCTGTACAAGACATGACCCATCATGGAGAGAAGGGAAGGCTCAGAAGGCAGCCCGTTACCCACGTAAGACCCCATCCCTTCAGAAGGATGAATACTCCATTAACAATTGCAGGGGTAAGGGGCATTTTCTTTGGTGGTTACCCATACTCCTGTAGGTAACCCAATTAAGCTTAGTGGGTTTTTTTTTAACAAGTTTGTCTTTGGTGGAATCATTTCTTTGATCTGTCTGGGTGGATAGATGTATTCCAGAGATTCCTTGAGGGAAAATATCACACAGCAAGGACAATAAAGTTGATTTGTTTTTCTTTTGGAGAGTGGTTCTCTAAATTCAAACAGATATACAGAAGTTGAATAGCCAGCGCCATAATCAAGACCCCAAATGGCCTTCCCAACAAGGTTTTCAGGATTAAGAAGCTAGATCTAGGTAAAGCATCTTGCATTCAGCAGCTTCTCCAGATCCAATAACTTTCCTTGGCAGTGACATGCTTCCTCAGACTTTCTCATCCACCAACATGCCAACCTCCATCCACATCTAACAAGAACCCAGAGAGGCACCAAGCAGGAAATGAGAGCCTTATAAATCACACCAGCCATTGTGATTCAGCTCAGCACTCAGGGAACTATGCTGGTTGACATTTGCCTGGAGCTGTTGTCAGTAAGGATGCTGGAGGAAGAAATCCCACCATCTTTGAAAAGATGCCATCTCCTTCTGGGTCATGTGCCCTCCTCGGGACTGTGACTGTCCTGACACTCACTGTGGTAGTTTACAGAGTCTGGGAACTGCCTGTGATAGTGAGGCCTGGTGAAGCCACAAAGGCTCCTCTTTTGTGAATGGGATTAAAAACCTGACAAAAGATTAGCCATAATGTTGGTCAGCCTACCCTTCCACCTTCCACCATCAGAAAATGCAAGTAACTGTCCCCTCTCTGGAAAATATAGCCCTCATCCAACAACCAAATTTACTAGAACCTTGTTCCTGGACTTCTTATCCTCCAAAACTACCAAGAGAAGTTTGCATATTAATTACTCAACTTTGGGTATTCCGTTATTACAGCACTAAAATACTTCCTCAGGACTGAGTGGTGGGAAGACTTTGGAGTTGGAGGATGGGCAAGGAAGTGCTTTCCTGTTCCAGACATTGGGAGGTGCCCTTCCAAGTCCCCGGATGGTGGTTCGTTCTTACAAATGTCAGCAGTGAACAGACTATGTCCCCTCTCCTTAGTCCAGCTGTTGGACTAGGATAACCTTGGCTCACCTGGGGCGCTCCAGGCTGACACAGTTGGACCTAGAATAATGGTAACAGCTCCTGCCTCACTCTCAGAAGGACCCTGTTTTGAGAAACCTGTATACTATCATATACAGGTGATGGCATTTGTTTTCATTCCCAGCAGGGGTAGGTAAGGCTTCCCCTTGCCACCTCACCAGAGTTTGTTATTTGTTTTCTTAATGGTTACCAAGGACTTCAAGTCAGCAGGTCACAGAGACTTTGCATATCAACACTGTTCTCAATAGCTGAGTTACAGAACCCATCTTAGTGTCCAACAGCAGAGGGATGGTTAAAGAAAATGTGATATAAATATACACAATAAAAGGTTTTTCAACACTAAAGAACAATATTGAGTTATTTTCAGGAAAACAAATGCAACTGGAGAGAATTATATCAAGGGACCCAAGCTGATCTCAGAAACACAATTATCATATGTTTTCTCTCATTAATGGTTCCGAGATTTTATAGAGATACATATTGCCACATATGTATAATATAATGTGAAGGTAGAAGTAAATCTATCTAGAGGTTCAAACAGTACCAATAGGGGGAGAAAACAGAGTAGAAGGAAATGGGATATTCTCAACATACAAAAGTATACTTTTGTATGTTGAGAATATACTAAATTTTTAAGTATGCAAACTTAAAAGTAAATGGATTAGAAAAAGAAGTGCCCCGGTTTACTTGGTGGATGGACACAGGGTCACTCTAGATCTAGATGACCTGAGGCAAACCACTTAACCTCTCTGACTCATTTCCCTCGCCAGAAAATTAAAGGATTAGAGTTGTCCAATCATGTCCTCCTAATCCCAAAAGGCTTATAGAAGCGAAGTCTCACTTTGAAGCCCAGGTTGGCCTTGAATTCACAATCCTCCTGCCTCAGCTTTCTGAGTGCTGCAATTTACAGACATACACCACCATGCCACGCTAGAAGTAAAATCCTCTTGTGTAATCTCACCAGGTAAATATTGCTTGAGGAGGACGATGCTGCTCATTGGTGTGTAATGAAATCCCTGTGTTATCTTGGAGACATTCCTTTGAAGACGGAGTATACACTTCACATGTGCCTCGGGACAAATCTTAGGAGGTTGAGTCGCTGTGTGTGGAGTCCAAAATGAAAGCTCAGATCATTTTGCTCGCTTGTATGGGTGAACTTGTGTTATCATTAAAATAGGGAATGACTTGGTCCTGCTCCTGTTGCCACCACCACACTAATAGCACATAGACACGCACACAGCCGTGTGTGCATTCTGTCACACCTCAGCCATTCACTGCCTCAGAGAGAAGATACCCTCGTAGTTATTAAGATATTTCACTAGGAACTATGAACTCACTCCCTGTGAGCCATTTTATTATGTGTATTTTAATTACAATTTAACCAATCTCTCTGTCCCTATGTAGGAACCCAGAGAACTGCTGTCCTTGCTCACTTAGGGTGTTTCTGTTGTGGTCTATAGAGAGTCAGAACAACAGATGGCATCACCTGAAAAGCTTCCCTGACTCCCTCTGGGTGTCTACCCTCCTTCTCAGTCGTGTGTTGCAGACAGCAGTTGCCAACTCCTCCTTTTAAACCCTCTAGGGCATCCAAATACCAGGTCCCACCAAGCTCCAGTGGCACTTCTAGAGTATTCATTTACCTTTATTCGTATCGCTTCAGTTTAGTTAGGGGCATCTTTACCAGCCGGAGGGTGATTTTTTTCTCTCCCTTAATTAAAGAACAAGTTGGTTCCAAAGCACTCAGAGCAAGACCGCCCCTTCCATCTCCATCTCTCTCATCATTCCCCCCCCCATCTCTCTCTAATGATTTTGGATTTCTTACAGCATCTAACTGCTCAGAGTGAAGAAGAGACTCTCTTAGTTAGGGCTTCTATCGCTGTGATGCAACACCATGAACGAAAAAAAAAAAAAGCAAGCTGGGGAGGAAAAGATTTATTGAGCCTGCACTTCCACAGTACTGTTCATCATCAAAGGACGTCAGGATAGGAACTCAAACAGGGCAGGAACTTGCATCAGGAGCTGATGGAGAGACCCTGGAGGAGAGCTGCTTACTGGCTTGCTCCCCGTGGCTTGCTCAGCCTGATTTTTTTTATATATAGAATACAGGACCACGAGCCGAGGAATGGCACCACCCACAATGGGCTGTACCTTCCTGTTTCAATTACCAGTTAAGAAAATGCCCTACTGGCTTGCCTGCAGCCCGATATTGTGGAGGCATTTTCTTAATTGAGGCTTCCTGCTCTTGGATGACTTTAATTTGCATCAAGTTGGCCCAAAGCTATCCAGCACAGAGATGAAATGACAAGGTGAGCGACACATATCCCCGACTAGCCTTAAACTCACTATATAGTCAAGGATGATCTGAGCTCATGGCCCTTCTGCCTCTGCCTCTCAAGTGCTGGGATTATGATTGAACAACACTGTAGTCAGTTTTCGTGATAGTGGGAATCAAACCCAGGTACTGGTAGAGTACTTTCCTAGCATATGTAAGCTACAGAAACATACAGCCATCTTGGAGATGACCGTGGAGTGTTACTTCTAGCTCTTGGGTGGGAAAAAGCTGTACCCAGCCAGTGAAATTTGGCAAATACAATGAGCCAGTAACCGCGCCAGTCTAGTGGTGTTGTCCTGTCTTTCCTTTAAGAGTTCAACTCACTAAGAGCATTTCAGTAAAATGTATGGGGTGCAAATCACAGAAAAGTCTCAACTGAAGGTAAGCTACCAGAAGAACTTGATAAGAGGCTCTGAAAATATGCCATGGGACTCAAGGGTGACTGACTGTGCTAATTAGCTTTCATTGATACTGAGACCCTGCCTAGAAATCCCCTGAGAGAAGAGGCTTACATGCCATAGTCTCTGGTTCAAACCATCTTGGACTAGCTGGCTAGCTACCTACCTGTTTATCCTCATTCAAATGTCAAAGAAGACATTTGAATTTCCCAACCTATATCTAATAACTCTTTTGACCCAATCAGCTGTCAATGGTAATGAATATACACAGGTCTTGGAGGCCTATCTGGTAGGAAGAACAGTTATCTGGCAAAAAAGATTGTGCTAAAGAAGATATATCTCTCATCCTATTTTACTTAGCCTGACAAAATTCAGTAGGCCACATCTTACCCAGATCCAAAGGTTGAAAAGAATTTTCTGACTCTGTGTCTTTCTATATTATTCTCCATTTTATTTTTTGAGGCAGGGTCTCTCCTTGAGCCTGGAACTTGCCATTTCAGTAGACTAGGTGTCCAACAAGTCCTAGGGACCCTCCCATCTCTTCCCAACCCCAATGCTGGGATTACAGATGCACAGCACCTCACTGGGCCTTTTCTTGGGTGCTGGGAATCCAAAGCCAGGTCCTCATGCTTGTACAGCAAGCTCTTTACCCACTAAGCCATCACCCAGTTCCTAGGCAAGATCTTGAAGAGAATTATAAATATGGCTGAAATAGAATGAGAGCATCTGAGACCAATAGAATCCTCCTCTTTCAGTACAGGAAGAAGAAGTGCAGACACCCCAAAAGAGGCAAGCAGAGAATTTAATGTCTTACAATTGTCACAATATCACTCGTCACAGGGATATCAGTGGCACATCATATATACCAGTACTGTTCTAGCCACTCTTCCTTCCTGCCAATACATACACCACAGGCTGGCCTCAAATAAGGTGCCCTGGGAGTTAGTGTCGGTCAAACAAGTATGTGGATACCAGCTCTGCTATTTTCTGTATGCCCTTTAGCAAACTGCATAGGCTCTTACCAAATGAAGACAATGATAATTTATAATAACATCAACTTCTGAGGATTCTTGAGTGGATGAAAGGAAATCATGTGAGTTATGGAACAGTAGCATCGTGTCAGCTGGAGTAGGTATCAAGTGTGACTCCTCCCCCTTCCCTCTTTGTTTACCTTTTCTCCTCCAATCGTTGGCTACTTAGATGTCTTTTATTAATTTAAAAGAAGACAAGAAAATAAGACTGCAGGTTCAGAGATAGACAACTTGATTTAACAAAGGGGTGAAGTTATTAAAATTAAAAAGGCCACCGTCCCCCTGCCAAAGGAAAGACATTTCTATCATAAGCACATCCGTCAGACTTATCTCCACTTTACAGTTCACTGTCAAGAGTCCAGCTTCAAAGCACTCAGAATTGTTTTGTTGCCCAGTGACTTGTGGCTTGGCCACCTTGTGTGCACAATGTTCTCAGCTCCCTGCTGGCCACATTTGTCAGGGACTATAGGTCACACGTCTATGATAAGTGTAAGTAGGCAGTGGAAAGCTCAAGGAATTCCTCTTAGAAGTCCCAGCTATAGAACACCTTCTAAAAAGCCTTTGGAATCGCTAAGCCCAGGATTGCCTCCGCAGGATAGTTTTCTCATGATTGCTATTTTAACAAATGTCAACAGGTTAGAAGCACGTGGCTTTCTTGAACTGAGACTGAACTTAATCAATACTGAAGGTGTTGTTTAAGGTTGCTTAATTTTAATGCTCGTTTCAATTGAAAGAAAAGTTCAGTTTCAATGGATTTTTAATATTTTAGATTCAGAAGTGTTTTTTTTCCAATATAAACATGTATTTTATTTGTTTTAGAAAGGCAAAAGCATGTCCGTTGGGTGAAAAGTTGGAGATCGGGGTTAAGTCCATAAAAGCACTGCTTCCTTAGCCGTGGCATGACTGACTTCATTTCAAGCACACATCAATCCCTTTAACCCCCCTTAAGTCCCTGCTGATTTTCTAGACAGATTTACAAAACATGTCAACCAGGAAATAATGACCAACAAGTTCAGAAAAATAATCCAATTTGGGAAATGCATTTCTCCCTCCTAGGGCTTGACAGTCTGAGCGGTGTGTTCAATATCTTCTTTGTGGAAGAAATGAAAGAGTGACTAATCCAAAACAATGCCTAATTTCCACATTTGGCATAACGAATTCTGTGTGCTCCCCCATAGAAACGTACTTGCGCTCCTACTGTGTGAATCTGCCAGTCTTCGGGGTATATATAAATGATGCTCAACCCATGTCCTGAGAAGCAACCATTTTATTCCTCAGTCTCTCTTGCTGCTTACTGTTCTGGAAGGCATTGTTTGCAGTGGGAATGGCCAGGAAACGTTATTCTAGAGCTGTGGATGCTAGCAGAGGGTTATGAGAACTGGTGTGCTTGCACTGGTCTCTGGGATCTGCTGCAGCACTAGCCCCAGGCAAGTCATTTCCTATGGTCTGTCACAATTTCCTGATCTATATAGCAGGCCTGACAGTGGTGCCAGTCTGGGCCTCTCTGACTTATCTTCTGTCCCGATTCTTTGGTTCTTTGACAGAGATTTCCATCCCAAACTTATTTCACCTTACCTGACGGTGTGACTTGGCCTCCTTTTTATGTTTTCTATAAACAATGTAGCCTCAGTGTGTCCACTGCATTCTTTCTTTCCTTCTTTGTTGGCACCAGAAAATGAAGAGAAAATGATAGAATTCGCTATTGTCTGAACCGTAATGAAAAGAAAGAAGCCTGTAAACTTAAAAGTGACAGCATTCTTTTTTAGTTCAGAATTAAGTTGATGGACACCAAAGAATCACAGTTGACTATTTGCTTGGCAAAGAACTAGGTGGCTAAAGAAAGTGCCCAGGGTATAATTATGTACTCTGAGCATCTCCCTAACCCAGGAGCTGGTATTCTCGTGTCTGGAGAACCTGGTATTGGAAGTTGAAGTGAGTGTGATGTGCCTACCTGCATGTATACGTTTATGTTTGCAGACTTAAAGCAGCTATGGGGGAAAGAGCTGGATAAGAAGTCTGGGGATATGAGACGTGAGGGTGTGCTGCTCTTTTGGGTAAATAGTCCATTATGGGCATCCCTGAGAAGAGATCCCTTGGCCCTAACATTAAAAGACGTGGTATAGCTGACCATGAGAGCTGGTTGGAGAATAGAATTACTTCATACGGAGAAGCCAATGCAAGGCTTAAATATGGAGTTGAGCGTACCAGGTGTGCTCAAAATGCTCAGGAGAATTGAAAATGAATGGCAAGAGATCTAAGAAGTGGAAGCAGCAGACTTGGAGGGGGGAAGATTGGGCAGGTTCCTGGGTCAGTATTTGGAATTGTGTTTTCTTTCTGGTGGGATGAGACGGTTTGAGCAGGGGTGTGACATAGTCTGGCAATGCCATGCTTCTTCCTTAACTGGAAGCTGTGCCCTCTCTCTGCAGGGTTTTTCCCCTGGTCTTTTCCTAACTGAGAGCTCACTGTTGAGATCAGAGCTGAACTTGTCTTATCCACCCAGTCACTCTCCACTGCGTAAACTTATTTTAATGATCTGCTCACCCTTGATCATTAGCTGGTCACTCTTCTGGTCTGCGTACCCATTTGCTTAGATATATTTCTATTTCCCTTCATAGTTCTGTTAATTTCTGTCTTTTTACATAAGAAAACTACATAGTGATTCATTTCCAAAGGAAAGGGGATGGAAAAGAAAACCATGACTTTATGAAAGATCTGGCAAACCCTCCCTGGCCTAAGTGACCAAGGCGGAGGCCCCAGAGATGGAACGATTCTGCTAAGATGTGATGAGAAGGGGACTCTGCCTTTGTGATATGTTTCAAAAGCCCACAGGCCCAGCGTGATCAGGAAGTAGCCTCAGAAAAGCACACTTACTGAGGAACATTCTGTGTGACTGATAAAATCCTCCAAACATCTTAAGCTTATGAAAAAAGAGGGAAGCTTGATGACCTGTCACAGGTCGTCAGAGACGGAGGAGAGATGGGAACTAAATAAACGTGACACACCATAGTAGATCCTGCATCAGGGAAAGGATGGGCTAGAGACGCTGCCTGATTATGATGTCTGGTTCACAGGGTAGTACTGATATTAATTTACTAACCTCAACAAAGATATCACAAGGTAATTTAAGCTATTAAATATTAGAAGACAGTGAATCGATGCTATACCCAGCTCCCCATAATACCTTAACAACTATAAATGTAAAATTATTTCAAAATAAAAAATGGTGACTGGAGAGAGGGTTAAGTAGGTTCAGAGCGCTCAGATTTGATTCTCAGCACCCGCATGGCAGCTCACAGCCATCTGTAACTCCAATTCCAAGGGATCTGATACCCTCTTTTGGCCTCTTCTGACACAATGCATACATGTTGTGCACAGATGTGCAGGAAACACATTCGTACATATAAAATAATAAATTAATATTTATTTTAAATGGGTTTTTTTTTGAGAGGGATGTTAAGGCATTGTCTTATTTTTTTCCCTCTGTTTTTCTAGTGTTCAGCATGGTAATAGTGGTTTAATAAATATTCAATAAATAAATGGGGTGGATTCTCAGTAAACTCAATAATGGCGTCTTAAAAAAATAAATGAAGCAATTAAAGCACTTTGCCAAGTGCAAAGTTCTTTGCAAGTAGCTATTTACAAATACAAGGGAGTGTCATTATTATCCCATTTTTTTTAATGGGGAAGAACTGCCCACTGCCAGAGACGCAGCTTCAAAAAGTAACAGCTCAGCCCAGGGCCAGGATAAACCACTGATTCTGAGCAACCCATTTCTGAATGTCACTGGCCGGCACCGCCCGTCTAGCTATAAAGATTTTATGAATGACAGAAGAAACTTCATGGAAATGTTTTTCTTAATCATCATCACCACCTTGGTGACATTTATAAATCTGGTTTCATTAAAAATATGAGGGTACCTCTCCTACTCTTAAAACAGCTGCCAAAGATGAGGGGAGACTTTTCTTCCAGAAGAACCAAAAGTAAAAACATGAATTTACACCCCTCCCTTTTGCCCTTCCCCTCCACCTAAATGCCGGCTGCTCAAGAAGAAGTGTTCTTAGGAAGCTCTGGTGGGAAAGGGTCCATTGCAAGGAAAAGTGGGCAGGGACAGCCAATGGCTAGAGAGGGATACATCCCAAAACCTCCTCCCACAGCCCTCACCCCGCCGGCACTACCACTTCCATTCCTTAGAACTCCCATATAGCACATCCATGTGTTTTTATTGAACATCATTTTTTTCACATCTTAAGGTATCTTCCATCCTCGAGATTATTCCAGATTTCTCTCTCTAGTAAAGAACACTATATCGAACAGAAGATAGAGACTATATAATTAGTGACTTCATTATTAAATGCACTAGTAAATAAGTACAGTAATAATGACTGGGAGCAAGCTCTAGCCTAAAGAAAGAGGACTATGGGTGTCTGTCTTCTACTCAGTCTTGAGGAAGAGGCGTGCAGCATGGATGGGGAGATAAACAGCACGTAGACACTGCAAGGAAAAACAATTCTGGCTCAGGAAGCAGATTTATTCTCTTTGAGGAGAGGAATGAAAACCCAAAATCATCTCTCACCTGTCAGCCAGCAGGTGGTTCCTGGGCACTCCCATGTGTCCAATTCACATCATACGGATGTGTGGGAGCGCCCAGGAGGGCTGTGCTGTTGGCCCCACTGGGCAGAGGTTACCAGGGAAGTTCTCCCTCGCCTTGTTGATATGCTGGGCAACCGCCTATGCTCCACTCCCTGAAGAGCACAGCTCATGCCAATGAAACCTTGACATTTACCGAAAGCAGAAAGGAGGAAGATCCGTATTTTGTGAAACCCTGAGCCAGAGTGACAGAGAGACCAAGAAATCAAACGGACTTACATTGCCTTTCTTGTGTGGGTGGTTCGGAAACGTTTTCAAAGGAGATCTGATATATTCGTGACTCTTTGGTCTCTCCGTGGGAGAGGAAAGAGGGTCACGCTAGCTAATCATACCAATGTCTGTCCTGTCTCACCCTGAAGCCACTGGTCCCCTGAGATCTCTAACAGAGGGAGTGTCTAATTTTGCCACTTGCTACTGCTAGGGTCATGAACTTCATCCATTTGAGTGGCTGCCTGACCGTTGGTAGCATGATGTGTTAATCTGCTTTGCAGCTAAGATGGTGGTGGGCTTGGCTCGTTAGAAGACCAATTGGCAACCCTGCTTCTGGGCTTGAGGTGCAACTGCATCTGAGTGCGGGAATGTGTGGCAAAACAGCTAATTCTGTGACCCTAAAGTAAAAGAGACAGAGGGGAAGGGAGGCTGTCCTGAAGGCTTCTATTAGGCCATGCCTCTTAAACCCTGGGACTTGCTAAGTGGGGGGCCAAGCCTTTAACATTGGGCCTGTAGGGGGCACTCTAAATACAAACTGGAACCAATTCCTTTCCTGCTTGTTTATCAAGAGGGCTGGGGATGGTGAGTGTTGATGCTTAAAGAAGCTCCCACGGGAGTGGGCAGTTGACCAACACTCAGGTGAAAATACTTAGCATCGTCGTCGTTAGCCGTTCCTTAGGATAGCCCAGGTATTAAAAATCTTGGACCAATGGAATAAAGGCAATGTATATGTTAGATCGGGCAAGAGAAAAAAAAAAAAGCATCCAGATAGTGTCTATTGCTTCCTAATTGTTTAGTTCTGTCTTTGAAATCATGGCATGAAGACACACTTTTATTAGTAGTCTTGGGATTATTGAATGTTTTCCAACATCAGCAAATTATCTAAACACTAGCTGAGTGTCTACAATTTAATCCGTGTACCTGGAACCGACATCAGAGCCTACAAATAAGGCCTCCGTCCCATTATTGTCTGTCTGTACTTTAGTCGCCAATCATAATTCTGTGCTATCCTTATTCGGTAGGCCTGTCATCTTTACTGCATCTTTCCAGGGAGACCAGGAGGCGCAAACACAATTCCCTGAGCCTTGGAGGCTTGTGAACAGTAGAAGCACACAGGAGGCTTAAGATGGGACTCTCACAGAAGAGATGGTGTTCCCATGGGGTTCGGGGACAGGCATGGTTTGCGTCCTCTCTCAAGTCAGGCCCAGGCAGTTGTATTTTTACTGGCAAAATTCGCATTGCTTTAGAGAGCAAGTAATTTGGTTTTTAGGGTTTTTTGTTGTTTTGGTTTTTGTTTGTTTGGGTTTGCTGTTGTTGTTGTTGTTTTGGCTTTGTGGAGACATCATGATAATATTCTGAGAAAGCAAAACGGAAAGAAAAATTTACCCATTATCTTCCAACTCAACAAATCAAATTGCTTTTTATCTGCCCAGTCCAGCTGAAAGGTACTTTAAGCAAAGACTGAAATGAATAAAGAGACTTCATTCAGAGGCATTTGGACTTCCTTTACCTCATCCACATGACGGGAATACTGACCCACACTGTACCTTTGTTGTTGGCTGGCCAATGTTTACAGAGAAAAATGTCTTCCAAACACTAACATTATTTAACACTACATAGCCCAGGTTGACCCCCCTCATTGTGCACGTGTGAAAAACAACTTCCTTAAGTAGAAAATAAGAGTAAAAAAAAAAAAACCACTTGATCTTAGCAGAGTCCTGGGCAAAGATTTCATTGATTAAGCAATTCTTTTACATAGTCTGTTAATTAGCCAGAATGCGTATGCCTGCCACCCTGCGAGGACAGCTACACGACCACCCTGCAAGGAGACTCTTTTGGCCATTACGGGTGGCTCTTCAAAATCTCTCACACTCTCTGTTTCTCTCATTCCTTGCCAGCCTCCTCCCAAATTCCCCACAGTCTCCCCCTCCATCAGGCCTGCCTGTTGCTGCCATTCTGCCCCAGGCCCACAAAGCCTGCAGCACTATAAGGATCCAGGTCTCGGGGCAAAGACGTCAGAGCCATTGGCTTCCCTCACAGGTGCCCAGGGCGATGCCAAGCACGCTGTGGACACCCAGTTAGCACAAGCCGACTGGCTGCAGCAGTGCCCAGCTAATGAGTGCCAGGCTTTTTATCTGTGCTCAGAAATAGGAGGACAGATGGAGAAGAGGACAGAGGGGGGAAAGCAGCTTCACAAGGAGGCCCAGCCAGCGCTGCACCAGCACGCTCGTCAGGCTTAAAGGATTCTGGTTTCAGAGAAGATAAAAGGGTCAGCAAGAACCCTATATGAATGGCAAGTATGTTATAAAAAGATTCCAGTCTGATCCTGTTTTTCTTGCATCAAAGGAAAGATGAACTGACTGGGTTTCAAAAAACTTCCCCAATGACCTAAAAGAAAATACACGCATTCGTAATTCTTTGACATTACAAGACATTACTTCCTCAAACTTTGTGTCTTTTCCATAGATGAATGTAGAATCACTAGATGGACAGCATGCCCAGTCCCTGCATGGTACCGAGTGGCATGCCTATCCTATACCACATCTCGGACACCAAGAGCACTCATTAGCTGAGTATGTCCCCACAGAGAACGCATCCTGTTCTGGAAACTCTTGGCTTTGGTATTATAACTCACTTCCAGATTCAGTATCATCTTTTGGACTTAACATTCAGTATTCAAGCTTCTTCTCCAAACTTGAGGCTGTTTTCTAAAGCTCAGGTTTCCCCCTCTAAGTGTGCTAAGCCAGCCTGATTAGCTACATTCCCAGGTTTGACTGGTTCCTGACATTGTTTGCCTGTGCTATCTATTGGATCACTCTCTCATTCACCCAGTCCTATGAGTGGGAACCCTTAGAAGGCTCATTAATAAAACTGAATAAATGTTGGTATCCTAATTACATCTTCCAAATCAATCAAGTACTCTTGTCTATCTCTACAGAAGGAGAATGAACTTTATGAGAAGCTTTTATTTCCTAGATGGCAATAAATGAGGGGAAGAAGGGATAGGTATCTGATTTGTTAAAACAAGGATCTGTCTTTAAGAACTAAGTAGTGTAGCCAAAGGAGAAAGGGCCAAACAAAGAGTAAAGGAAAATAAGTTCAGATCCCAACCCTACCAATGACCATGAGGCCCTGGGCAAGTCACTTGCTGATCTAGGCTGCATTTTCCATTCATAAAATGAAAAGGTTGCATGACATGATCTTCAAAATGCCCTCCAGGTTTAATATACTTTGATTCTTTTATTACAAGTCTGGCTTTCTGAGATTCCATTTTCTCATTTGGAAAATAATGATAATATGTCTAGTCCAAATTTCCTCTCAGGGCTATTGTAAGTGTCAAATAAGAGAATGCATGAAAGTCCAGAGCACATTGTTAATTTGGGAGAGTGGGCATGAAGGCCCTGAAGCCATCATGCAACCCACTGCTTAGTGGAGTTCCTTGTATGAGCTGAAATGCACCCTTCTTTCTCATTTGTCCAATTAAAGAATATTTTCAATGCATACAGAGTATTTCCAGAGTCATAGGAAGCCAACATTTGTCATGATGAAAAGATACTTATTAGAAGTAAAATGTGGGCTGGAGAGATAGGGATGTTGGTAACATGCTTGCTTTACAAACACTAGGACTGGAGTTTAATCCATACACGCTGTGTGTGTGTGTGTGTGTGTGTGTGTGTGTGTGTGTGTGTGTGTGTGTGTGGTGTGTGTTGCACCCTTGTAACCCCAGCACTGGGAAGATGGGAACAGAAGGATCCTAGTCTACTAACCTACTTGGTGAGTTCCAAGGTTTTTCCCAGGTCTCCATATGCACATTTATAGACATGCATACATATACCCACTCACTCATGAAAACACACACACACACACACACACACACAAGAAATGTCACATACTGTCCTAGTTTGTTATTTGTTGCTATGACAAAACACTAACTTAAAATAATTATGGGAGTAGTTTATTAGTCAGGAACTCAAAGGCAGAAGCTTGAAGCAGAAACTATGAAGGATTGCTGCTTACTGGCTTACTTCCCCTGCTCGTGTTCAGCCAGATTTCTTATATAAATCAAAATCAGCTACCTAGGGTTAGCACCATGTGCAGTGGGATAGACCCTCCCACATTAATCATCAATCAAGACAATGAATCTCGTACATACCCAGAAGTCAATATAATGGAGGCAATTCTTCAGTTGAGGATCCTTCTTCTCACGTGTATCAAGTTAACAACTAAGATTAGCTACACACGTACCCATGGCCATGATGTTGAAGAAAAATCTTGAACCAATATAATAAAGCCAATGTATATGTTAGATAGGGCAAGAGAAAACAGCATTCAGGTAGTGTATATTGCTTCCTAATTGCGTTGGGTATGTTAATACTGTTTAGTTCTGCCTTTGAAATCATGGCATGAAGACACATTTTTCTTAGTAGTATTGGGATTGTTGAATGTTTTCCAATATAAACAAATTCTCCAAACACTAACTGGGTGTCTACAATTTAATTTAATTATGACACTACATACCTGGAGCTGACCTCAGAGCCTACAATTAAGAACTCAATCCCATTACTGTCTGTACTTTAGTTGTCAACCAAAATTCTGGGCTATCCTTACTTCTGAATGACGAACTGTAAATGTAGGGCTTATTATTCCTGGTTAATCTGGTAGTTAGTTGAAATGGATCACAAAACTCAGAGAAACACTTAGCTTACACTGGCCAGCTTAGTTGTGACACACCACTAGGAACACCCAGCTGAAATGTATACATAGGGCAAGCTATGGTAATGCTGAGGGATTCCATGCTCCTTTTGAGGAGACCACCTTCTTAGTACTCTGAAGAGTTCACCAACTCAGGAGGTCATGAAATCTCATCGCTTAAGACTTTTTTATAAGGTTTCTATCTTCAGGTCTCAGGTCAGCGAATGAGAATGCAAGTTTCAACCCTCCCCAGAGTCGGTTTTTCTGGTGCCCTGTCCCATCTTGACACTATAAACCCCACTCTTAACTTATCTCATGGGCATAAGCTCAGATGTGATCGAAAAGGCTCCTTGTGAATAACAAGAGATACTCCTGTCACTCATGAGTGATTGCTACCTCCAGTTTCTCTGCTATCCTATGAAAAGAAGTAGGTAAGACTGCCTTGCTGTGGTAGGTTTCCAAAGATGGAAGCAGTCTATCGCTTAGGTTACTCAAATAACAGTGTAATTCATTTTACCCTGTCCTGTTGACTTAGGATATCTCTAACTATGGAATAACAGCTGAAAACACAAGCTTATAACCTCAGCCCTTAGGAGAAAGGGGTAGGAAGATCATGAGATTGAGGCTAGCTTGAACTTGTACATGGAAGGCTAGCCTGAAATACATAATCAGACTGTCTCCAAAACAAGTTAACTGCCTATAAATTCTCAAGGTTTAATGGGACCTCCAGAATACATCTCCTTTCTGTAACAGGATGTCTATGTGCCTTGTTTTATGCAGCTCTTGTGCAGGTAATCACAGTAAGATTAAGAGGTCAAGGGCCATGATATTCATATAAAACAGAGTGCTACAACACTCCACCCATTCTCTTACTCTTAAACACCCCACCCTGCCTGAGAGCCTATAGGTAGTTCATAGTTGGTAACGAAGGGAATACATTTTCTCCAGTGGTGTAGACACCGGTGAGGTGTCCGTGTTTCTGTAAATAATCTGTCACTCATGCTCCAAAAAACAAGCCTAATGGAAGGCACTGGGTTGCCAAAAATCGTCATGAAGGTAGGAAGGGGAGGAACTGGAAAGAGGAGGAGATCAGGGCAAGTGGGAAGGGGGCAAAAGAGAGTAACCAAGGGTAGATGTGATCAAAATACATTATCTACAAATATGAAAGTAGCATAACAAAATCCATTATTATGTATAATTAATACATGGTAGTAAAACATTTAAAAGTTATAAATATATGTATGTGTGTATATAATATATATATATATGTATGTTAGAAATTCTAAAAGTTTTAAGAGTTATACACCAAGTACCAGGGTCATAGCTCAAATATATTTCCTATTGTGCTGAAATTAACGTCTGCTACAGTCCAGATCTGAGAGCCATATTCTTTTCTAGCTGCTCTCAGAGTCCACACTGTGTTCTTGAAAGGCTGGGAAACCTAGGTCTGTTGCCATCTGTACGTACTTAACTCCTTAAATCCCTTAAACATAGGGTTGAGGCACTGTGAGTGCAACTGGGTCTTGCTCCCTCTTGAACAGGGCTAGCGCTCCTCCCTCCATGTTTGCAAACATGCAAGAAATGCACCTAAGACTGACTGTGTCCCACACCTACACTTGGTGCCAGAGATACAAGAGTAAACACAGCGTGGACCTGGCCTTGCATCCTTGGTGACTCAGCTCTCTAGTCAAATTTGCAGCGACAGCCTGAGTTCAAGTGGTGCTTGGGTTAGGTGGTGAGTGATAACACCATTGGACGAGTCTTGTGAGGACAGATTCAAAGGGACAGAGGGGGAGCCCTCTGAGAGTTAAAAAATTTATGGCCCCATACATCAGTTTGCAAGTGACGACATGCATCATTTATGTAGGGGTTTTGGTGGCATTTGTTTTATTCAAAGTCCATTTATCCTGAACTTTTACCAGGGTAGTGTGAGCCTTTACAAGTCATCAAATCCATCTTCTCTGTAGTGGAATCTGATGTGCATGCTCATGTATGGAAATCATAGTGGTCTCTACTAACCTGCCTGCATGCGACCCTCTCAAATATCTGAAGAAAGTCCAGCATTGTAATATGACCCAAAGAGCTCCAGAAGGAGGAAGTAAATTCCTTTCTCTAGTTGAATCACCATGTGTAGCCCTTCTTATATAATGCCTTATTTGAGTTTTATATACTTTTGGGATAAAGTAGATATTGTCCTCATCCAAAGGGATGGCAATGAGAGGACACCTAACTTACCAAAGATTATATAACTTGCTGATTTATAGAACCAGAGACCAGTCCAAATTTCCTCTGATTATAAAATCCGATTACCCCTTATGGAACCCTGCCTCCCTGAGGCCAAGATGGTAACAAAGAATATCAGGCCCTGCCTCCGAAACTCACGAAATTCCAGAAATACATTTTGTGGAGGCCTCCAGCTGATGCTGGTGCTCAAATAAGCACAAGTGTCTGATGCCTTCTCTCCTCCTCCCGATCGTGCCTGGATCCAGTCCTTTAGCTGAGGATGACAGCAACACCGCTCATTGTCCTTCCAAGAGTGTGAGAGGAAGTCATCTTCAGAAGCAGTACCCAGTTCTCCAGGAATGCTAAAACAGGAAGACACCTCGTTAAGAAATCAGCCCCACTTGATAAGCGAAGTCTTTGCATCCCCAGTAGTTAGAATCTAGCCTCTGAGTTCTTGTTCGGCTAAGTCTCAGTGATGCCCGCCTCTTCGGAGCCCACACACAGCCACCTAGCGTGAGCAGAAAGAGCAAGTCCCTGGTGATCGTGACAGATCTCCAGGCAGTTGGAACACTGACACACGGAGGAGGAGCTCAGCTCTGTGCCCTGTCCAGACAAATCCACTCTCTCCCCCTTCGTCACTCATGACAGGTTACTTTGTTTGGCCAGCACAGTGCAGAGAAGTTACTCCACACGCCGCGAGATGTCGTGTAGTAAGCCCCTTGTACTGTATGCATGCTTGTATACACAGCTCACGATTCCCCTGGCTAAGAGTTCAGAGCCTGACCTGCACACTGTGTTGGGACTAGCACATGACTTAGTCTCACTAGGTCTCCTTGCTTTATGGAGCAGCCTCATTCCTGGAAGTACATCCTGCAGATCAATACCAATCCGTGGAGCTTTTCAACAGCACAACCCCGTGCAAGAGCACCTTCCCTTTACAAAGGAAACCTTCATTCTTACAGGCATCTAATCTTGTAGCTTTAAGTGACTATTTCTGCACTGCAGTCTCTCTACAAGAGAAAAGCATCTCACAAGAAGGAATAAAAACCCAAATTACTAAGCATTTGTATGTGCTGTGTTTTCTGATTTTCACAGGAACCCTACTTGTGCTGTCTCTGTTCTAAGGTTCAGGTGGATGTGATGAGAAGCTTCCTACTTAAAGAGAAGCCGCACTAAGGCTTCAAGCCAGACCTTCCGCCAGAACTCAGCCTCAAGTAAAATTCTCCAAACAGTGTTGGTAAAACAATTTGGAAGGGGCATGAAAAGTGCTCTCTACCCAGCTAACACAATAGAGGACCTGCTTACTAACAATTAAACGTATGCTGGTTAGTTTTTTGTTTCTTTTAATCAACTTGACAAAAGCCAAGGTTGTCTGGAAAGAAGGAACCTCAATTGAGAAAATACCCTCATCAGATTGGCCTGTAGGCAAGTCTGGGGGGGGGGGACATTTATTTGCTTAATGATTGTTGTGGGAAGGCTCATCCCACTCTGGACTGGTCCTAGGTTGAACTAGGAAGAAGGCTGAGGGCCCGGAAGGATGGTTCAGTGGTTAAGAGCACTAGCTGCCTTTCCAGAGGACCTGGGTTCGATTCCCAGCACCTAAATGGCAGCTCATTAACAATCTCTTTGTAACTCCAGCTGCAGGGAATCTGAAAGTCATCTTATGGCCTCCACGGGCACTGTATATACATAGTATACCGACCTACATACAGGCAAAATATCCATACATGTTAAAATATTTTTAATAAAATAAAATAATTTTTAAAAAGAAAAAGGAAGCAGACTGAGCAAGCCATGGAGAGCAGGCCAGTAAGCAGCGATCCGCTGTGGTCTCTGTGGTCTCTGATCTCATTTCTACTTCCAGGTTCCCGCTTGAGTTCCCGCCCTGACTTCCCTCAATGACAGACTATGCTGTGGAGGTGCCTGCCAAAATAGACACTTCCTCCCCCCAATTTCCTTTTGGTCATGGTGTTTTATCACAGCACTAAAGTCAAGGGTTGTCTTCCTTATTAATATATAAGCCAAACAGGGACTGGATCCTGGAGTTGCGCAAACTGCAGACCCACCTCATTCATCACAGGCAAATGTGGTCCCTGATCTTGCCTAGGACCTCTCCATAATCTCAATGAGACAAGAGTTCCTTTGTCTAGAACTCTGGCCCCTGCCCTGAACCAAGTGGATCCCTGCTGTGATTTTGATCACAGCTTACAACCTATAACTGCCCTTTTCCTGGAAGCCTGCTGTATAATAAGAGCAAACCAGGGCTTCTTTTCTTGTCTGCTGGGATACATAATGCCTCCTCCAGGGCTCAGGTATCTGCAGCTGAGTAGAGAGGAGATGCCTGTCCTGTCTTCACTCTACCCTCCCCCCCCCCCCCCCCCCCCCCCGAGAACGTATTCTCACTAGCTTTCTTGACCTGGACGAATCTCAGGGTTTGTGTAAAGAGAACCCAACTGAAGATATCTGACCTGTCTTTGTTCTATATCAGATACCCAAAAAGGCATCGATACCATTTTTTCGCTCATTCAGAATCTAGCTGCTAAAGTTAAAAGCCGCAAGATCTCTTTGTGTTTCTACTGTGTTTGTTGACATTTGAAGGTAAGGAAACTGATCTCTTAAAATATTCAGGACTGCTAAACACATACAGTCATTGCCAGTTTCCCAACTGTCCATCTCTGAGTTTAGGGAGGACATCCCATCTGCTAAAGGGATCAAGATCGAGAGCTTTTGCTTTTGAGTTACAGTGTTAGCCTACGTGTGAGCTACTGAAAACCAACACGCCGCCTGCCCAATCATTTTTACAGAGCCTTTGGTAAGGCTGATGTTGGGCTTCTCAGATAATTATCTGTTTTTTTTTTTTTTTTTAAAGCTCCAAGCTCCAAACATCCTTTCATACACCGAGATTTCTGTTTGTGAGTTTAGCTTCAAGTCTACCGAACCATTTAATTAACTTAAGTGTTTAAACTTCTAGAGGTGTTGATTGAGTCTAATCAGTATTTTCGGCTTCTCTAATTGAAGGCTTCCTCTGTTGGACTATTGTCAGTGAAGCAAGAAATATTTGTTCAAATAAAAAGCAAAATATTGTTTAGTCTTCGGCATAATCTAACACAAATTTACTTGGGCCCATAATTGCATGAACTTGGGGGAGGCCAGAATGGAACCAATTTCTCTGCTTTCTTTGAAGACTGAGAGACAGCCCCAGGAAGAGAGCAACCCCTAACAACCTCTTGCTTCACCAGGACTTGGGCTTCCAGCCAAGCTGCTTTCAGGCTTGGCAGTTCTCACTCTTTGAGGGAAATTCAGCTTAGGGGCGTGTTTCCCAGGGACATTTGCCACCTAGAGAAAATGATTTTTCTCTTTTAACTGCTCTTAGCATAGAAATACTAAACATCTCTCCACCTTCACACACCTTTGCATGTGAGGTTGGCACATGCAAATCTCACCCCTAGAGTAAATCCATCCTTTGAGCAGGTGTCTGCTGGCAGTGAGGATGGAGGCGGGGCTCCCCAGGTCCAGATGTTCAACATCCCTAGGAGTTATTCTGTTTAGTTACCCTTTAAAGTTTCAGGGGAGGAGACCCAGCGTCACAGCAGCTCAGGAAGCCTCTGGGTCCTGCAGGCACTTGAGAAGTGGCACTGAACTCACTCCCTGCCTAGGATTCTAAAGACTGGGTTTCCTACTGCCTTCAAAAAGGTTTCCTGGCAATCTGATCTTGGCCTCTCCTGAGACAGTTCTGTTCTAGTTGACTTCATTGGGCACAAAATAATGTATTATGGATATTGCATTTTTTTTTCTGCTAAGAAAATGTCAGCTTCTAAACTAGATCAAACCGCCCTCCAGTTCCTCGGTGCTGGCTCATTTGAATTATTGAACCTCTCTCCCTGGAAAGCACGCTCGGTGCTGTTTGCTGAGACGCTGGCAGTCTTAACACAGTTTGGAAACTTTTCGGAGATTGATCACCCCAGGAAAACAGGCAGCTGATCACCAGAAGAATTCCGCAAGTGAGATTAGTTTGCTATGAGATGACATGGACGAATTGGGATAGATTGGGGAGGGAGGCTTCTTCCTCCTTGCCACCCACCCAGCCTCCCCAGCTGCCGCTGAGACAATACCTCTGCATGCAGCTGTAAGCCTCTGCTTATCCTCCATTCAATCCTACAGCTCACCACAGCCAGTTCTATCTCTGCCTCCTCCAAATCTCTCTATTTGCTTCAGCTATTCCCACGCAGCCACATCCACTTTCTTTCTTCTCTGGGACCAACCTGAGCTTTTCCCTCCCATGGGTTCTCTGCAATTCCTGCCTTATCTAGTAGCTTCTTCTAACCCCTTGCAAATTCAGGGGTTTGCAACCCTGAGCACTTATCAGAATAATCTTAGACTTTAGGACTAGATCGAGTAAATTACAACCTCAGGAGGTGGGGTCCACTATCAGTATTGGTTGAAAGCTCCCAGGTAGTGGTAAGGCATTTTAAACGTTGTGAACCATCACCTTTATGCAGCTGAGCTCTCCTGCTGTTCAAGTCTCAAGCCCAGCATCCTTTTCCAGAGAGGCGATTCCTGACAGGTCCATCCAAAGCAGTCTGAACTCTGTCCTCTAAAATGCTGCATTCCTTGCTGATCTCATTACCTCCATAAATCTCATCACTGCCTAAAATGATCTTCTCTAACCTTTATTTATTAGATTATTATCTATCTTCCCCAGTATAATTCAAGCTTTATGAGATCAAGGATCTTGGCCATCCTGTTGACTTCTCCATCACAGTATGTACATGATACATAATAATTGCTCAAAAGATAGTTGATAGATGAGAAAATGAGTAAATGAGTGTGTATATTGGATGAATAAATAAATGGGCATTTGAGTGAATGAACTTCTGTCCTTAGAGTCTGAGTTATGGTTTTTGATAATGTATTCAACTTCCTGAGAGACTCCACTCTCATCACACCTGAGAAAAATACACTCATTCTGCAGACACTACCAGTTTCTACTTCTTGTTTCTCAGTAGAAATATGAAAAAAGAAGCAAATCTACATGATCACTCACTCTCACAAGTTGCTTATTGATACTGAGAATTTTATGAAATTCTAGATTTTTTTCTATGGTCTGGTCTTCATATGCCTCACCAGATACATACCCTCAGGTCCGCAAGCAACCATTTTGCTGCCCAGTACTTTCATGCTTATCGTGATGGTCAATGTTCTTCCTTTCCCTTCCCTTCTATTCTCCCACAGAGAAATATTTTGTTTTTTAAGGACCAATGTTCTGTATATTCTGATGGGAAGAACTTAAAATAATATGGAGACAGGCGGGAGCATGGCAGCAGGCAGGCAGGCATGGCATGGAGAAGTTGTTGAGAGCTCACATATTGATCTATAGGCAGGAGGCAGAGAGAAAGAAACATTGGGAATGGTGTGAGTCTCTTGAAACCTCAAATCTCACCCCCCCCGTGACACACCTCCTTCAACAAGGCCACGCCTCCAGTCCTTCACAAACAGTTCCACCAAGTAGGGACCAAGCATTTAAACATATGAGCTTATGGGGGACATTCTCATTCAAACCACCACACATATTTATCTACTTTTCAGTCCAGTCAGCCTAATACCTGGTGGCCATGATGGAGAACAGCAACTTGTGCTGCCCTCTTACCGGCCTTGAGTATTTATATACACCAGCGAATACATTTCTATTGTATGAAACTGAAAGTAAGTCCTATAACTGGGGGAGCTAATTCACCTTAAGGAAGTAGGAGGCTGAATATTTATCCCATCTTAGAGTCTGACTCATACTCTACTATAATGCAAATATATCACAATGCAGGCATCAGGGATATCTAAGGTCACAGAAGGACTCTGCTGCTCAACAGATTCCCTTCTAAACTGAAAGCTTAGAGAGTCTGGTTTATGCAAACCCATCATCCAGACAATTCCTAAGTACCTGTAGGTATGTATATGGGATTACAATACGATTTCATCCTGGTGAGTTTATTAGCAGTTGAAATTATTCTGAGTTGAAAATGCCTTTCATTTCCTACCCTTAACTTACTGAACAACATATATTGACCTACCTTAAACAGGCTCAGAAGAGTCAGACAAATATCAACCAATGCCTATAGATCACGGAATATCTCAGGAACTTTTCTCACACTGTACTGAAAGGCATAGGAAGAATGGTTGCTTGTGTACACTTCTGTGGCATCGTGAACTCCAAAAGTTGTGTGCTGAGACATCATACATGTGAGAACAATTGTACACAGAAGGTATCCATGTCTTGAGAAGTGTGATACCCATTCTTTCATTCATTCAAGTACTCAGTAAATAATTGGCATGTTGTATCTTTGAAAAGAAAATCATTGAGGATGTGCCAGTATTTGCTGGAAATTACACCATTAAATAAAGCAGCCGGGGTTGGCCTTGTTGAGAATGTGGCAAGTGAATAAAGTGACCTTTTGCATAATGCCTTTTTGCTAGGCACAAGGATGGCCAGTTTGCAGATTTCTTGGTAAGGGGCATCTGGCCCTCAGGCAGAAGCAGGCCTGGTGCTTGCAAGTTGCATCTAGATCTCATGTGTTTGGGGGGAAATAAGCATGCTCAGAAAAGTTTTCTGGAACAGGCCCTGAAGGTTTGAGCAGATGGGATCTGGAGTTGGACTTTGCTCTTAGTGTGATAAAAGCCATCAGAGGTTCAATTCCGAGAGCGGTGCCATCCAATTTAGACCCTAGCCGGCTCACACTAGTTTTTGTGCTGATAGGCCAGAGGGAAGAAAGGCTAAGGCAGGAAGGTCAGAGAGGAGACTCCCTGAATTCATCTGGGTAGCAGATCCTGGCAGCTCAGGCAAGAGCAGTAGCTATGGCAGGGGACAGAAGCAGGTAGAGTCTGAGTACAGCCAGAAGAGAGAATCAACTGATGGATTTGGTATGCTGTAAGTAGCAAGAGAAGAGCTGAAGTTTGAGGCCACTGAAAGGAACAGTCACACAAGGGACCATTTCTGACAAATGAGTCCAGCCAGGAATCACATGATAACAGATGGATCCCTTAAGGGAGCATAGAACTATAGCAAAGTGTGTCATACACTCGCTGGCCGCAACTCTCATTTAGGGGGCATGGAGTAGATGCCAGGCCCTGTGTCAGCCAGAGGGTACATACAATTCCATCTCCTCTTCCATGGTCTCGAGGATGTGGACATGGGGACCTGGAAAAAAGACACCGACAGAGCCACAACCTCAACCAGGCCTGTCTGGCAGACTGAGGCATTTATCACCCAGGCTCCCAGGCTCTGTTAACCACACCTTCTATTGAGCTTTAACAAAAGTTCCAGCCACCTATTCTAATCTACCACCTTTCTAGCTGGGAAACATCCCCACTTTGGGCAGCGGCAGATAACCTGTGATATCCATTTTGGCTCATGGGAGTTCTCCCCTTAGACACTTGAGAGAGCCCAGAGACAAAGTGGTGGTACCATCTATGCAAAAGGTGCAGTCTGAAGGACTGAAATAGTTAATCGGCTGCATAATTACTGTTTTATGTATTTGGTAGACTGGTAGAGCAGCTAGTGTTAAACCAGAGACCTCTTTGTTAGGGTTTGGGAAGGAACAGATGCGCTAAAGCAGTGGTTCTCAACCTGTGGGTCTAATCACAGGGGTTGCCTAAGACTGCCAGAAAACACAGATATTTACATTACAATTCATAGCTGTAGTAGCATTACAGTTATGAAGTAGCAACAAAAATAATTTTATGGTTGGGGGTCACGACAACGTAAGGAAGTGTATTAAAGGGTCACAGCATTAGGAAGGTTAAGAACCAATGGCCTAGAGGGAAGAAACATTATTTGTGTATCTCCAAGCAAAACGTCAAGCCCCACCCTCACAGGTAAGAGAAGGTATTACTGGGAAAAAGGAGTCAGCTGCCATCTGAAGGATAAATTACCTTTTCAGGGTAAAATACATGGAAAGACACAGTGGTCCAGACGGAGGCCTGGTAGCTACAGGGACTATGACAAACTTAAAGAGCAAAGGAAGGAAATCAAAACCTGATGCGAATGAAGTAGATACAGTTGAGAAGAACTTGAGATCCTCTTAAAAATATTTGTCTTTATCCTAATGCAGACAGGAATGGCCATGAAAGAGGTATTAGTGAAAAGAAATCTGATAAGCTTGCTTTGGGGAGGATCAATCTGACCCCGAAGGTGGAAGGTTGGTCTTCGGGAAAAGCTAGAGGAGACAACCAACAAGATTATCATACTACCTCCTCTCAGATGATGATCTTATTTGACACAAGATGCACCTAGGCATGGATTCTTAGCATAGTTAACCTGGAAGAGGTCTGAGAGTTTCATCTAGTCCAGCCATGCTTTACGGATAAAAATTTTGGCTAAAGGTAAGTAACTTAACCAGGAGCCCAACGTCAACATTCAAATTCAGGTCTTTTGACTTAATTCCTCACACTCATAACCACTGATTATTTGCATTTGAATGAAACTGTGTTCCTTCAATATATTGATGCTGTTTTAGTATTGAACCTCTAGTAATTTGTGGGAATACATACTCCATGTGTATCAGTTGGGTGAGTCATGGAATGTACAGACGGACTGATGGACGGATGGATGGATGATTGGACATTCTTGATAGTTTGCTCCATAACTTCCAGACAGTAATTGAAAGAGAGTTACTTTTACCCTAGCCTAGTGAAGACATACTCCATGATCTGCCTTCCTAAACATGTATGTCCTCTAGGCCTTTACCCATTCTTGTCCCACAATATCAGCGAGGCCCTGAAAGGCAGATATCCTTACCCACGTCAGTGTCCAGGCAGTCTCTGGTCCTGGAAGAAGCTGATACAACCACTTTAGCTGTTTGGGATGGCAAGCAGCCCAGCATCAGTTAGGTCATGCACGGTCTCCTTATTCCTCCTGGAAAGGAGCCTAACTTGCTGACTGCCCAAATTGAATTTTAAAAACTCTAATTAGGTCACCATAAAGATTTGCTTTTTTAATGGCATAAAGCCCAGTTTCCTGAGTGTTTCCTTGAGAGTGAGCACATACTTTGCCTCCCCACAACCCTGGTTCATCCACACCTCATTAAGTGAAGGAGGGGGCTCAAAATGAAAGGCTGTTTCAAGATTGTCTCTAGGAAAGCACATAGGGGTGCTTAGAAAATAACCTAGGGTTGGTTTGTTTGCTTACTTGTTTGTTTGTTTGCCAAAATACATTCTTTCATCTAATCCTCACAACTCTATTGGGGGGGGGGGGTTGTCCCAATTTTATAAGCAACGAGACTGAGACCATAGTATCTGAGTGGGTTGCTCACTTCAATACTGGGGATCAGATATACAGGGGGTTTGTCTACCTTTCTTTCAATGATAATAACATTCCAAGTGGCATCCCTTCCTGGTTATATTTACTTAAGATGCAGTCATCGTAACTAATGGACAAAGAAGAGTCGTTTATCATCGTCCAACCTTTATTGATCATCTCTTGTGTACAGGGTATCTGGCAAATACTTAGTTCAGAACAATTGGATATTCCTTTTCTTTTTTAGCCTTAAGCACTATGATATTTAATCTTGTCAACTACATTGGACTGAGAAACACCTAGATTAGCTAAGCACACCTCTGCCTGTGCTTTTGAGAACACATCCAGAGATAATTAAACTAGGACCAGACAAAGGGCAATTGTTTTCTGGGAAAAACGTCTTGCCTGCACTTCCATTTTCCATTTATCATATTTTTGGAAAGACCTCCAAAACAATGAGAATAATTTTTAGTATGTTGGGTCATCAAAAACAATTTATGGTAACTTATTAATGGCAACTCTAAGAATCTAATGCATGTAGTATACACAGAGAGGCAAGTGGTATTGACCAAAATGTATGGAAAGAGTGAGAATAGATAAGGAAAGAAGAGAGGGGAATGTGAGTAACAGAGATAGGCTTCATGGAGAAGGTGAAGAGTTGGCAAAGGAGTGAAGCAGGTGGAAAATGGGACAAGAAACAGACATATGGAGGAAACAGATGCCCTAAGTAGGGGATGTATGATGCTCATGTAACACCAGAAAGGCCAGTGTGGCCAGAGAGTGAATCAGAAGAAGCAGCAGACAGAGCTGGAGAGGGTCATAGGGCCAGTCCATGGAAGGCCTTGCACCATGGTTCTTTCACCCTGAGTAGGCCAAAGAGCTTTGAAAAGATTCTAGATGTTGCAAGGATTCAATCAGAAATGTTTTAGAATGTCCGCCCTGCCTGCTACATTGAGGACACATGGAAAGAGGGCATGGGCAGAAGCAGGAAGACCTACTAGGAGCCGCTGCTGCAGTCCAGCTAAGAGTGCGGCCTTGACAAACACACTCACGAGCCTTCCAAGAACAGTCCCTGGTCAGCAGACAGGTTGGCGCCCCCCACAGCATCAGGTGGGCTCCAAGCACATCACCCAAAGACCGCTCCCCCCCCCCCCATCCATAGCTTTGACAAACAGTTGTGTTGAGGCATTGGAGGACGGGAAGGCACTACCTTGCATGCCTTCCTGGGGTCTTTGCCTTCATTCTGCAGGCTGCCTCACAGGGATGCTACCAGAATCAAATGAGGGAACATCTGTGAGAGCATCACTGAAAAGCAAAAAGCACGAGATAGATGCGAGTGATTGTAATTAATACTAATAACAGTCACCTTCTCCACACCCAACAACTGTTAACCTATAAATACAAACAGACGCAATGTCTCATGCAGGCCCTGAGCCCCACGTGGGGAGGAAACCAGCGTATACATCTGCTGTGAGATTTTCATTGAATTGATTTCACTGTGACAAGATTAGCAATGCTCCGTTGCCATGGGCCATCTGTTGGGTGGTGCAAGAAGCCTTGTCATGCAGAACTGGACCTTACCAAAAGAACAGGAGTCAGCCAATGTGCAATAAATTAAGTCATCTGCTTCTTCTATAATGCTTTTTCTAAGTGATGAATGGCTTTGTTTTCCTACATTCAAGCAAGATGTCTTGGCTGAAGCTAAGGAAAAATTGTTGTAGAGAACCAGAAAACACCTGCCGGTACACAGGCATTTACATAACGTGGTAGGGTCAGGATTACACACGCCTCTGGCTGCAAGAAGAGGGAGGAAATTGGAAAATAGTATGGAGGTTCCTAAAACATTCAGAACAGAACTGCCATATGATAAGAAAATTCTCTTCTAAGAATACACTCAAAGGAAATGAAATTCCCATCATACCTCCGCTCATTGCAGAAATAGTCACAATGCCAAAGACACTCAAACGGCCTAAATTTCTGTCAATTCAGAGTGGATAATGTGTGAGCGAGTGTGTGTGTGTGTGTGTGTGTGTGTGTGTGTGTGTGTGTGTGTGTGTGTGTAAAAGAGAGAAGGGTATTATTCAGCCTTTACAAATCAGGACCAGAGAGTCCCTAGGTGAGCCTTCCTTCCATCAGGCCCCTGTTTGGGGTTCCCACCTTCCCCATGGCTGTACACCTGGCTTCACCATGACTAGACACCTAGTGGGGAGGGAGGTGATGAGTCAGGGGGACTAGAACCCGGCTTGGTGAACCCTTGGACCTGCCTCAGCTTCCAAGAATTTCCAGGTGTGCCTGGAATTGTACCAGGGGTTGGGCAAGGCTCAGAGGTGTTGGGGATCTTCCCTCGTCCCCCACCATATGAGTTCTGTGGAGAAATGGCATACTGTGGACCTCGGATTGGACTGGGCCTAGTGCCCCGAGTTGGCCTGGAGACTTTGAAACCCGAGGGCCAGGAAGAAGCAGAAACGGAGAGCAACTCGGAGAGAGCCTCCTCTGGGCCATGTTCTCTCTGCCCCAGTGCCGTGAAGTTGGAGTAGGCGGAACCAAGTCCCGAGCCCTGCAGATGGAACTGGAGCAGTTTGCCAAGCTGCTGAAGCAAACGAAGATCACCTTTGGGTACATCCAGGCCGATGTGGTGCTCATCTTGGGTGTTCTCTTTGAAAAGGTGTTCAGCCACACCACCATCTGCCGCCCCTGCGGGAGAAGAGAAGTCAACAACAATGAGAACCTTCGAGAGATATGCAAAGCAGAGAGACTCAAGTGCAGGCCTGCAAGAGGAAGCAGAGGAGCGTTGGGCACCGTGTGAGGGACAACATGAAGAGCGTGTTTCATGAAGAGAATGTTTCTGCAGTGCCAAGCTGCTTCAGCTGGAAGAGGATGTGGTCCAAGCGTGGTTTCATGAGGGGACCACGCAAACAATCAAGCACAGATGGGCAATCAAGTACTGACGATTCCCAATGAGAAGAGTATGGGGATACAGGATTTCCTTTCTGGGGATGAGGGGGCAGGGAGGGCTGCATCCTTGCCTCTGCTCTAAGCGCCCCATTTCAACGCCCCAGGCTATGGGAGCCCCCACTTCACCATGTTCTCTTCTTTGGTCCCTTCTTCAATCCAGCAGCACTGGGAAGCATAGGCAGGCAAATGTCCGTATTTTGAGACTACCCTGGTCTATACACTAAATTCTAGACCAGCCAGAGCTACATAGTGAGATCCTGTCTCAAAACAAAACAAAAGGAAATCTTGAGACAGAAGAAAATGACCTTACAGGTAAGAACACACACTTCTCTATCAGAGGACCCAAGTTCAGACCTCAGCACCCATGTCGGGTGACTCACCACCACCTGTCTAACTCCAGCTCCAAGAGAGATGATGTCCTCTTCTGGCCTCCTCAGACAACCCCACACGCAGGAACACATGTGTACAAGCATTTAAATTTTTTAAATGTTAAAAATTGTCCTTGAGTTTCAAAGGCTAAAATAAAAATGTATTTAAAACAATAAGAAAATTTTGCCACCTGTGACAATACATGTGGATGCGGAAGGCATCGTGCTAAGTCGAATAATCCAAGCACAGAAGGACAAACATTGCTCAATCTCACTTGCATGCAGAGAAGTTTAGGGCATTTAACGTGCAGCAATGTGGCTCTAATGATCAATTCTGCACTGTGTCTTTAAAATTTATGAAGTGGGTGAATATGATCAAAATACATTGCAGGAAATTATCCAAACAACTAATAAAATTAAATTTTACCACCAGAGTAAATCTTAAATCTTCCCATCTCCCAACCCTGTCCATCACCACCAAAAGCAAAGAAAGGAACAAAGTGGAGTGTGTGTTCATTAGCTTGGCTATGACAATTTTGTAGGCGGAGACTGCTTGTTCATATCCCAGCTGCCCAGACCTGAATAATCACACAGAAACTATATTAATTACAACACTATTCAGCCAGTGACTCAGACATATTTCTAGCTAGCTCTTACATCTTGAATTAACCCATTTCTATTAAATTGTATATTGCCACAAGGCTGTGACTTACCAAATAGGTTTTGGGTCCTTCTCCTTCAGCAGCTCCATGGTGTCTCTGACCTCTCTCTCTCTCTCTCTCTCTCTCTCTCTCTCTCTCTCTCTCTCTCTCTCTCTCTCTCTCTCTGTCTGTCTTCATTTCCTGCCTGACTTTACTCTGCTAAGCTATTGTACCAAAAAGCCTTATTCATCAATCAATAAAAGCAACACATATACAGAAGACATCTCACACCATGATTATTTCAACATCTACACTGTTGGGAACAGTGAGACCCCAGATCCTGAATTTCTTGTAATCCCCTGATCTGAGTGCCTACAGCTGCTCTGAGCACGAGACCTTCAGGAGTTCCTGATGGCAGGAGAGTGGTTTCTGGTGGGTTTGGCTGAGGCGTGGCTATCTCTATATAATCTGCCCCTGAACACAATAAAGGGGGCATTCTTGGGGAATTCAAGGATGACCCGTGTCACTGTCTCTCTGTCTGTGTGTGTCTGTGTATTTTAACCTCCTGCCCCTTGCCCGAAGCTCAGTAACTGGTAAAAGCGCACAGAGCGCAGACACGGGGGCACGGTGCACGGCAATTGGAAGTCTCCACCGAGATTTCGGCACTACACAAATATCAAAGCATCAAGCTGAACATCTTACATACATGCAATTCCAACCTATCAAATATACCAAAATAAAGCTGAAAGAAAAAGTAGAGTGCAGGGCAGCATCCCTTTCTCAGGTACTGGCACTAAGTGATCTGAGAGGCGGAGGGGTCAGGCTGTTTCACTACAAGGTACAAGTGAAGAATGGAGGACGGGGAAAGGGGTGTTTTCTGTGTGCCTGGGGAGAGCATCAGGGGCAGCAGTCAGAAGAATAACAGCCTCGGGGGCAGCATCGTCTGTCATGGTGGTAAGAAGCAACTTTCTTGATGTAAAGACATAGGCTACTAAGACACAGCAGGGGACACGCCCATGTGATTTCAGATGCCACTGCAAATCTGAGTTGGAGAAGGGGAAATTCTCACACGTGACTGGGGAAGACATGGTAATGGTGAGGAAGGGGATGGCATCCCAAAGATGATCAGAATTGAAAATAATGAAACCAAACGGTTTATATTAGTTATTACGCCAGGATGAAGTAGCTCCAGGGATAGTCAACTTCCCATAGTAATAGCTAGGATTTATTGTATGCCTACAATATGCAAAACTCTGAATTTAATGATTTCACTCATGCATGCATGCATTGACTTATTTATGTATTTATTCATTCGGCAGATGTTTATGGCATGCCTTCTGTGCATTAGCCTCTATTAGTTACCTGAGATACCTCAGTGTAATCAATCAAATGGCCTAGACCTCCTGTAGCTTACATTCCAGCAGTAGAAAACTAGATTAATGATGACTAAAAGCAATATCTGGGAGATGGTAGTTACTATGTAAATTAAAAAAGCAAGTGAGGGGTAACACTAATAACAAAAGTAAAGGTGTCAGGAAATTACCCATGAGAACTGAACTCAAAAAGCTGAGCCATGGGCGTTTGAGGATGAGGTATTTGAAAGCACAGAAGAGCCTGGTGCAACTGTCCCTGAGGCCATACTTGCTAAGAAATGACCAGATGAGCCATGCCACTGAAGAAGAAAATGCTGGAGAGGGAATCACAGAATATACCATTAAAGAGCAGGAATTCAGACAATGTAGAGCTACACAGGTTTGATCTGTACAGCAGACTGAAGCAGATGCGTGTATATATCCCAGCTTTACAACTAAGAAGACAAGTAGAGTGTGTCATTTGCCTGTGTGGATGTCACATGTCCGGGATGGAAAGTCCAGCTCTAACGTGATAGTTTCTCCACGACATCCATTGGCTACTTACCCACACACACTGAAACTAAGATCATATGGTTTGCTAAACTGTTCCTCCTGGCTAAAGAGAGCAGATGGATACATGCTCTCAGATCATGTTCTTAAAGCTGCCTTTTGTGGCTAAACATTACTCTTGATTGGGACCTCTTCCCTTAGCAACATGGCAAACAGGCTAAGGCCACTAGGAAAGGAAGGTGCTGACAGTGCCAAGAACTCACACTAGAGAAAGAACAGTCTCATCCAAGATGGCATTAGGGCAACTTGATATCCACATGCAGAAGACTAAAAGAAGTATTCACATCACACTCAAAAATCAGCTCTAGATGTGCTAAATATTCAGACAGAAAGCCTGGAACTGAAAAACTGCTAGGAGAAAACGAAGAAGAAAACTTCAAGCTATCAGAATGGTCAATGGTAATTTTAGACACAAATCTAAAAGTATAGACAAAATAGAAAAAAATAGCAAAAATAGAAGAAAAGGGACTATGTCATCAAAACCCTTTGCAAAGCCACAGAAGCAACCAACAGGATAATTTATCATTGACAATCTAGTAATATCGATGAAAAGAAGTTGTGCCAGCTAGTTTTTAGGCCAACTTCACCCAAGCTGGAGTCAGTTGTCTGAGAAGAAGGAATCTCAATTGAGAAAATGCTTCCATAAGATTAGGCCATAGGTACCCCTGTAGAGAATTTTCTTAATTTGTGATTGGTGTAGGAGGGTCCAATCCATTGTAGGTGGTAACACTTCTGGACTGGGGATCTGTTGTAAATGAGAGGGGCCCCTTGTTTGTCCCGGCCGCCCGGCTAGCTTCACCCGAAATGACTACATAGAAATGGTATTAATTAAAGCACTGCTTGGTCCATTATCTTTAGCCTCTTATTGGCTAATTCTCACGTCTTGATTTAGCTCATTTCTATTAATTTGTATATCACCATGAGTTCGTGGCCTACCAGGAAAGATTCGGCATGTCTGTCTCTGGCAGCTCCGTGGTAGCTCTCCTGACTCTGCTTTCTTCCTCCCAGAATTCAGTTCCATCTCCCTGCCTACCTAAATTCTGCCCTATCAAAAGGCCAAGGCAGTTTCTTTATTCATTAACTAATAAAACCAACACACAAACAGAAGGAACTCCTACACCAGGGATCTAGCAGGAGTTGGAGCTAGCCTAGTGTACAGATTCACCTGCCTCTACCTCCTGAGTACTGGGATTAAAGGCGTGCGCCACCACCGCCCAGCTGTCATAAGTGCTTATCAGAGCAACAGAAAGCACACTAGAATATAACTTGTGTTAAATGAGGTAAGATCAACAGGCAGACAGATCTCCAATGAGCTCACCTACATGTGGAATCTGTAATAGTTAAAGTCATAGGAGTAGAGAGCAAACTGTTGTTACCAGAGGCTAGGAATGAGCAGAGGATTTGGAGGACGTAAAATTTCAGTCATACAGAAGATTAGTCAAGAGACCTGGTGTACAACATGGTGATGGTGGTTAATAACCCGGATTACAGTCTAGAACGTTTCTGAGAATAAATTTCAAGTATTCTCATAACAAAAAATCTGTGAACTCATGAAAATGTTAGATGGGTTTAGACATTATGCAGTATATATTTTAAAACTTCTCATAGAAGATAATTATGTGTGCTTTAAGCAATTTAAAATTAATAACTTCACAATACTTTAAAAGGAGAAGGAAGGGAAGAAGAGAAGGTTGGAAGAGCAGAATAGGAGAGAGAGAAATGCTGCGGAGAGGAAGGAAGGCAGGAAAAAGGAGAGGAGAGAAGGTGGGGATGCTCCCTGGGCACCGTGCAGAATGCAGAGGGTGAGAACGGCTCAGGGTGCATTGACTGAATGTACCTACCTGTGTGTTGAACACTGTCCCTGGCACTCACTGGGCCACATATGAAGGGGAGCCATCCAGTACAGAGCCCATATTCTCCCTCCTATGACATCATTTCCTCATGTGTCACTGACTTCATTACTACTTCAAAGTGTAAGTCTCTCAAAGTAGAAATAAGAGTGTGTGGATTATCTACTACAAATCTATGCTATTTTCAAAGATGGCTTTCCAAGATAGAGTCATTCATTCGACTAAAGGTTACCAGGGATAGAGGGATGCTGTGGAATGAGAATGGTCCTTGGAATCAGATGGACTGAACTGTGGCCTCTCCGTTATCACTCCATTCTTTGTAAAGGAGTTCAGCACAGTGGTTTTCTACAGCAGGTGGTAAATGGGTGCTTTTGTTTTGATTGCAACTTTCTGTGCTTCAAAAACTCTACCAGCTCTTGAGAAGGCTGGAGTAAGTGAGCCAGTGTCCTCTCCATAAAGGGCTCACTATGCATACAAGGATGTGATACTATGATTGAGAGCATAGTTTTAAACTGAGACACCTGGGCTCAAGTCCCAGCTTTGCCACACTCCACCTCTCTCTGTCTCTTTTTTGCTTCATAAAACTAAAATGATACTGGCACCTGCTTTGTAGACCTAGTATGGGAACTGTGATTCAACACGAGTGTTAGAACAGCACCTGTCCTGTAGTAAAGACCAAACAAGTATAAAACAGATAGATAAAGAGTGGAGTGTAAGCAGCTCATCACATACAGTGGAGTGTGCTTTAACAGAGGGAATAGATGAGCCAAAGAGGAAGAAGTCACCTCCCTGGGGGATGCTCAGGAAAACCCACAGAAGAATACATTTGCAAGTATGTGGGGAAGGGTTGCACTTCAGATGAACATAAAATGGTTCTTCGAAGTCATGAGGGCCTGAAACCATGAATAACAACAGTGTAAAACAAAGAACGGTAATGGTTATTAATGCATACAATCCACGGTAGTCCCAAACACGGGCATCATCCCATTTAGTCCCAGTCACAGCCCAAGAGATAGGGATGAACGTTATTCCCCACTGTACAGATAAGAAAGACAGAGCTCAGATTTCATCTGTGAGATGGAGCCATTGAGGTTTTTAAGCAGAAGTATGACATTACCCTTTTCATTTTAAGATCACTTCAGAGACCAGAAGAAGGGACATGAGAGAAGTCAATGTAAATGAAAATGGGTTAAGATACACAGTGACTGGTGTTGGACTTGGTGGTGGGGTGATGCTTGGCTGATTTAAAGTTAGGGCTGGAAATTTTGCTAGTTGCTCAAGATATGGATGATAGAAGAAAATGATAAAGCTAGAATCCGATTTAGATTTGAGACTTGAGCACTTGAAGTGAGAAGACTGTGAGGACCAGGTGTAGAGTGGAGTCGATAATCAAGTTTCTTTGGCCATATTAAACTTGAGACTCTCTGTCAAGAGCATGAAGTTGGAGAAGAGAAAAGTCAAAGCCTTGGGTACCTCTAGTACAGAACACCCTCAAACCTTGAGGATCCTGAACATCTGAAGACTGAATAAAGAAGCTTCTAGTGAAGGGAACTGAGACATGATGCCCAAAGCCATTCCATTCCTGTCTGTGAAATACTTGACACCTGCAGGGCCAGGACTCATCTGAAATTCTATATCCTCTGGATCTCTCTCTCTCTCTCTCTCTCTCTCTCTCTCTCTCTCTCTCTCTCTCTCTCTCTCTCTCTCTCTCTCTCTTTTTCTCTGTGTGTTTGTGTCCTCTTTATTTCTTTATTTCCCCCTCTTTCTCTCTCTGTCCCTCTCTCTCCCTGCCCCCTCTGAAGAAGGAAGCTCTCCCTCCTCTTCCCCTCTCTTTCTCCCTCCCTCCCTCCCTCTTGCTGCCTCTCAGCTGCTTGGCTATTGCTCAGGCCCATTTCTATTCCCTGGTCAGTGGAATACAAATCAATTCATTCAGCAGCTGTTACTCCTTTTGATTGTTTATTCCAATACCTATTATTCCACATTTGTCCATATTAAACTGCATTTTGTCATCCATTATCCCAACTCTTTCAATGATCTGGGCCCCTCTGCATTTGATTGCAAGACTCAATGATTTGTGGTGCCTGCAAAAAGCTATCATGTGCAGATTTGAAATCTTTCTTGCAGGACTGTTACGTGGGTCGTTAGCATCCATAACACAGAGTGGTTGTACCCGGTAGCTCTGCAGACGGAGGAAGGAAGAAATGAAAAAGGCAGGGCTTGCGACATGTTATCATTCCCAGGAAAAGACCCCAGCACTCCCTTACTCTGTCCTGCCATCAAGACTTCCCCTCTTATCACACACTGACACTAAGGGGTTGTCTCAAATGACCCTCTGGCTCCAACCTGGAGTGTTCACTCCACCCTCCCAGCACTCATGGCCCTCAGGAATCTCAATAATTTAATAGAGTACCCACAGCAGCGTGCCTCTGGCTGTCTCTAATCAAGCTGCACATGTTTCTCCAATCATCTGTGACCTAAAAGTAAGGGACATTTCTAGAAATGCAATGTATCTTGACTTTTTTTACATGTGAGTCTCCAGGGGGCCACATGTGGTAAACAATTATTTTCTACTGGCACCTTTCGAGTTTCACCTTCAACCCATATGTGAGCTGTAAAGTCATGTTTATGAGGATGTTGTATAGCTTTTCCATGTAGGAACTCATGGCTGGAAGCATGAAGAACCCCACCCTTCTAAATCTCCAGCCCCGGGAGCCTAGAGTTTCTGCTCTGCTCGTGTGTGTGCGTGTGTGTGTGTGTGTGTGTGTGTGTGTGTGTGTGTGTGCTCTTATGTGTACAGATATACATGCATACATACATGTGAATGCCAGAGGAGAACCTCATGTGTTGCTCCTCAGGCAACATATATATATATATATATATATATATATATATATATATGAGAGAGAGAGAGAGAGAAACTGCTCCAAATAGGCTATGCTGGCTGGCCACAGAGTACTAGGGCACACACACTGACTGTCCACAGAGCACTAGGGTACATACACTGACTGTCCACAGAGTACTAGGGCACACACACTGACTGTCCACAGAGCACTAGGGCGCATACACTGACTGTCTACAGAGCACTAGGGTACACACACTGTCCACAGAGCACTAGGGTACACACACTGACCACAGAGCACTAGGGTGCACACACTGACTGTCCACAGAGCACTAGGGATTCACTTTTCTCTGCTTCCCTAACACTGGGATTACAAGTACAAACCACCACTGCCCCCATATTTGTTTTTAGTTGTGGATTCTGGGGATCATACTCAGGCCCTCATGATTGTACAGCAAACACGTTACTGATGTGGCCATTTCCCCAGACCCTACTCCTTTTAATGAGATTTCGTTTCATTATTTTCAACTTACACTTTTAAGTATTTTAAGGCAGCATAAATCCTTCTGGGAATCCTGAAAAATAATTAACCAAAGAATCCTAGTTTTCTTTCCAAACAGAGAATACCTTGTCTAGGTTAGGTACAGGGATGTACACCCTCAGCGCTGAGGTCTAGGAATATACAAACATAAATAAGCATTCTGATCTCACAGTGGCAAATTAATACTAAAGATGAGATTTAAAGATATTTGTTGTAGGAAGGGCCACTTGTTGGTTCCCAGATGCTCAGCCCTGAAATAACCACACAGAAACTGTATTAATTAAATCACTGCTTGGCCCATTAGCTGTAGCTTCTTATTGGCTAACTCTTACATCTTAATTTAACCCATTTCTATTCATCTGTGTATCGCAATGTAGCTGTGGATCACTGGGTAAAGTTCCGTCTAGCATCTGTCTCTGATGGGGCTACATGGCTTCTCTCTGACTCTGCCTCCTTTCTCCCAGCATTCAGTTTAGTCTCCCCCAGCTCTGTTCCCCTATAGCTCTGCTGTAGGCCCAAAGCAGTTCCTCTACCACTTTGAAGTCTGTCCCTCATATTCTCTTTTATTCCCAGATGTCCCAGCCAGTCTTTTCATCCTGGACAATGTCAGCCTCCACGGGGGCCTTTGTGAGTACATGGGCACATTGCAGGAATGACTTGGGACAGAGACTAGTAGTTAGTTGCCATTAAGGCACCTCATATCCTTCAGGGCACCAAACTGTCCTTTTATCTGGTAAACATGGAGTGGGGGTGCACTGGCTTTACACGATGGCTCCAACGCATCACCTGTGGCTTAAAACACACACTTCTTATCCTATGATGCCAGGGGCTAGAAAGCCAAAGGGTTTCATGAGGCTAATGTTAGATGTTGGGAGGGATCCTTGCTTTAGTGGGTGGCGTACAGGGTGAAAAATCCATTACACCTAGCAACAGAAAGCTGTTCTTTGCAGTACTATCAGGTCTACCTAAACCGTCTTCCAACATCCCTTTCTCGCTTATCAGGAGCCTCGTGATTACATCGAGCTCAACCAGATAATCCCACGTCATTTTCCCATCTCAACATCTTTAATCACATCTGCAAAATTATTCCCCCTCCCCCCACATTAACCGGTTCCAGGCATTAAGAGGTGAATGTCTTTAAGGAGCCATTATGCTGCCTGCAACCCAGTGTGTATTCAGGGGGTCTGAATGATGCACTGACGGTATCAGGCACTAGAGGGCGCCATCATGTGCTATCGATTACTCCCGGTCAACAGACACCCAAATTAAAGGCGTGGAGCACCGGCTGTCCCACGGGAGAGTCTGAGAACACCTGTACAAACATCTTTGGATGGTGGCTGCTCTCATAAGGAGTGAGTTTGGGGTCTCAAGAAAATGACCATGCAGTTCAAAATATTTCACAAAGCCGAAGTCTTACATCTGCAGAAGGGTGCATAACCTCACTTGACAAGCAAGCTAGCTAGCACACCCACCAAGGCTCTGCTGGGTCGTCAGCCCTAACAAAGGAGACCTGCGCCTTACTCTTGAGTGGTGGGAGCTCAGGCTCACATTCTATGCCATTGGTTCCTAGGGAGAAGTGAAACTAGAACGTGTATTTTGATGTTGAGAACTGGCCCTGGCGGACTTTGCATTTCAGACACGTGGCTTTTTAAGCTCCCATCCCCCCCCTCCATGGAGTTTTCTTTTATCTAACCTTTTGATAGAAAAGAGTATATTTTGTTTGCATGTCCAGCACTCTTAAGTTTCTTGCATCAACTGATAGGAAGCACTTTTCCTGCTTATTTAATCTTCAATCAACACCATGTCTTCACATCAGTCACTCAGTGGGGAACGATCCAAAAGTGAAGAAAAGAAGGTGAGAGCTTTCATATCGCAGAGAGAGAGAGAAGAGGGACGGAGGGAAAGAAGGTGAGGTGGGAGGGAGGGAGAGAGGGGCAGACTACACGGGCATTAGTTTCATCAGGCAGGACTTGATACTATTAAACTCGCCAGCAGCCTCCCCATTTGCAAGCCTCATTCATACCCATCGTCTCATTACATCCGTACGAGGACTCGCGAGTATCCTTTTGTCGTCATTTTACAGACGACGCACTGAGACTGGTAGGGCTTTGTTAGCCTAGCCCAGGTGGCAGCACTGATGAGCTGCAGCCCGGGTCCTTGGACACCAGTCCCGCAGTTCCGTTTGCTCCGCTGTCCTGACTCCGGACTCTCTGCGGAGCCCGCGTGCAGAGCAGAGAGCGGCCTCCAGCCCGTCCCATCCTAGCCCTAAAAGGATTTGTCATTTCTACAGACAGCGGGAAGTCACACAGACGCGGAAGCATGCCTATAACTTGGGGTTGCACAATTACGTTTTAATGAAGTGTTTTCCAAACTAACCTGGTCATTAGAAATGCCTAATGCAATGGTTAAACAAAAAATTTTCATGATGTTCCAGACCGCGGGCTCGGTAGTTTTTAAGGGTGAAGCAAAGATCACCCTGATCTGTGACCAGCACACCTGGGGCTTTGTATAAATAGACAAGCTTGGGAAATGACCGGTCATAAAAGCTTTGCGTGACTCCAGTGGGATATACCTGTCAGCCTGGCCTTGCTCGGCCCTTCTTCATCCTGGCTTTCTGTTCTCCCCACTTTAATGGGAAGGGGTTGTCTTTTCGTTCATTTATTCCCAATTATTGTTGTTCATCTTACACAGAGCTAGAAAACTTTCCCAAAGAGAACATGGTCTTGGTTGGGAATATGGCTCAGTCGATAAAATGCTGGGAATATGGCTCAGAAGGTAAAATGCTTGCCATATGAGCGTGAGGACTTCAGTTTGGATCCCCAGTAGCATCCATCTAAAGTTCTAGAACTTTTATGGCAAGGTGGACAGTGGAGACAGGAGGGTCTCTAGAGGCTCATAGGCCAGCTAACATAGACAATGAGAGTATGTCTCAGACAAGGTGGAGGGTAAAGACAATACCCAAGATTGTTTTCTGACATCTACATTCATGAGTACTCACATACATATGCAAGAACATGCATGCACAAACACACACATGATAAAAAGAAAGAAAGAGAGAGGGGCAGGGAAGGAGAGAGAGGGATGGAGGGAGAAAGAGGGGGGAGGGAGAGAGGGAGAGAGGGAGAGAGGAAGGAAGGAGAGAGTGAGAGAGAAAAGAGAGAGACAAAGACAAAAAGAGAGACGAGAGAGACAAAGAATAAAAGAAAGAAAGAAGCAGGCTATCCACCCCTGAAGAACAGGAGCTATGTCTCCCTTCAGTCTGTCCCAGGACCCAGTGTCATCCCTGGCATTGAGTGAAAACCTCATATGTTGTGCTGCCTACAGGTCACAGAATTGGGAAGCTTATGGTTTGAGATTTTTTGCTTAGACAAAACACAAAGCAATTTCACATTTTACCCTTCATCCAAAGAAGCTTCTGCTTATTTTCCTCCCATTATAAGCCCAGAGCTCCTCAGTCAAGGGTAATATTGCCCTAACAGACATTTGGCAACAGCTAGAGACAGTCTGAGTTGTAGTGATTAGGGATGGTGGAGAATGCTGCTGGCATCTGCTGAGTAGGTACCAACGTGCCATCAAAGGTCCTGCAGCACACAAGACAGCAGCTACCACGAAGATCTCACACACCCCCAAATGTCAACAGGGCCAAGGTTGAGAATATCCACTTAGCGAAACCATTGCCACACTTGGCTAAAATTTGTTCCTTTTAAATTTCTGAGCTGGTCTAATCAGAAGTCACTTTGTGTTCACTGATGCAAAGAGAAAATGGCACACTTCTTGACATCACTATGGGTTTCACACACACAATCACAACCCATCCTTAGAGCAGTCCTTCATTACAATTGCTTTTGCAAGCTACACAATGAAAGTTAAAAGTATGTCAATAATGTGTCCGTGTTACTCAGCAAGGAAGAAACATGGCTGAAGTCATATCCAGTTCTTCCTGACTCCAAAATTGGCCATTTAGCTACTGTGCAGATTAAAACTGGGAAGTGTTCAAGAGTAAATGATAGTCATTATCACAGACACACACACACACGCTGTCTTTCATAGACATTATAATTATCTCCAAGCATAGATTCTCTTTATATTTGTACAGAACGCTGGCATGTATCCATAGGCTTCTTGAGAGGTGGAAGAAAAACAAGAGTCTTTTTATTTAAGTCAACCATTCACACCATTATGTTGCCTTGCTTGGCCTCTGTTCATCAGTATCAAAATGGCTTTTATTCTTCAGGTCTTTTAATTCTTCAATTCCTGGTAATTGTGTATCACCAAAGAGTCCCCACCATAAGCTTGTTAATGGAGGTACTGTTGGCGTCTAAGAAAGACCATTCAACCCTAAGCAGCAAGACAGCCTTCAGTATCTCACAGCAAATCTCTCAGCATCCCTGACCTTTGACCTGTAGTTATCAGGAGACATTCCTCTACTACGGTGACAACACAAAATATCCTGATATGTCCCCAGAGGGCAGTGCTGCTCCCCAACTTTAGGGGCCACGGGCGCCAAGCTATCACTGACATTCCACCTTTCAGTATCATGCCCAGGCTTCTCCGTTACTCGCGGTGCACACTGACCCACCCTTTTCCAGTGAGCACTGCGGTTTGTTTGTGCTGGGACATTCCTCCTTCCCCTTCATAGGGTAGTTTGAAGGATGTGTCCAGGCAGCCCATGGAGAGGGAAGGATGGCTGCCTAAGACCTTTAACACTGAGGTCTGAGAACACACTACCTGTTTTCCTGCTGCCCAACCTGTGCGTCTACTGAGTTTCTTTCTCCTCAGAGGCTACCTTTCAGACCCCTGCTGGGCTCTGACACTGAGATGCCCTTGAGCAGACCAGCAGGAAGTGGTCTTTCCCTGTCCCTTGAAATCCCACATAACTTGATACCAGGCATAGATAAATTTTACCTGCCTGTGAAGAGCTATCCAGTAATTATTTCAGAATTTGTCAACAACATGATTCCAGTGGCTACTAGCCCTCTCTGACTCAGTAATAGTGAAGCTGCCATAGACAACATGGAAATAGATGGTGAACTGACCCACAGAAATGCATTTAAGGATGCTGTTGTCTGAAACTTCCATATTTTTCAGACGTCATGCAAATGCATTCCCAACCATTTAAAATTGTAGTTTTAGGACTGGGGATGCAGCTCAGGTAGCAGAGAGCCTGCTTTATATGCACACAGCTCTGGGTTTGGTCCCCAGCACCACATACATAATCCAGGCCTCTGATCTCAGCACTTAGCAGAGACAAGAGGATCAGAAGTTCAAAATTATCTGCCATGCAGTGAGTTTGAAGCCAGCACAGACTAAAGGCTCTGTCTCAAATAAACGAAAATGTAGCCTTAGTTTGTGATCTGCACAAAAATAAGATGTAGTATGAGCTTCATGCAAGTTCTTTTAGAATTATAAGCTCAGGTTCCTCATTAGTACAGTCAGTTTCATGGAAATGCAGACTCTTAGCCCTGGTCCAGGTATGATGGGTCTTAATCTGCTTCTTAAGATTTCCATAGGAGGGCTGGAGAGATGGTTCAGTGGTTAAGAGCACTGACTGCTCTTCCAGAGGACCAGGGTTCAATACCCAGCACTCACATGGCAGCTCACAACTGTAATTTCAGTCCAAAGGATCTGACATCCATACACCCATGGAAAACGCCAGTGCTCATATATTTTTATAAAAGTATTTTCAAAAAAGGAAATGGTCTCCTGTGCCTATATGTGGTAGATTCTTTCCCACTTTCTCTTCTATCAAGTTCAGTGTGTTCAAAAAAGATTGCCATAGGATCGTATGTGTCATGTGATTTGCCATTGCTCTAATTTGCCTGCTAATGTTCTGAGAATAACAGTGATACATGTACCTTTGATTCCTTGGAGTGTGTTGGGAAAAAAAGAACACAATTTCTCTTGGAGCAAGGGATAAGTGAATGAAGTATAGACTTGCCAAGCTTACACTTTTTATACATATTCTTTTATTCAATCCCAGTCTCTCCCCCAAAATTCCTAATTTCTAACCTATACATTATAGAGGGCGGGGTTTACTGTAATTGCTAATAAAAACAGAGAGAGAAATAAGTACTCTAGGAAAGATAAGCTCATTCTGGATTGTCTAATATGAAAGAATCATCTGTTTTATGCACTGTACTGGCCTCTCAAGAAAGCTTGCTTGTATCTTTTCCTTTATATTTCTCTTCTTGTCACATTCAGTCATTCCTGTGGCCCTGTGTCACATGATTACCTGTCTTAAATCCTTCATAGTTCCTGACCTTCACCCCAAATCTCTGCCTGCTCAGGCTAAGTTTACAAGCATGTCCACATCCTTGCCTTAACTTCCCCATGTGGGCTGAGGAGCTTTCAGTTATGACAAAAAAAAAAAAACCCTCTATTTAGATGATTGCAGTCTTCAAGGATACTTGTGTTTGTCATCAAATTTCTATCTTTCACCCTTTGCTCTTTAAGTGTATATATGTAATTTTACCAAAAAAAGAATAAAAAATGAAGCATTGTAATGTGAATGTAACTTCAAGGCACATAATACATTCACAAGGTTGGGCAGTTTCCATCTCTATCTAGTTCCAAAACTCTCACCACCCACAAAGAGAAGCCCATAGCTATTGGATGGTTACTCAACACCCCTCTGTCTCGCAGCCACTGTCACAGCTAACCTGCTTTCCGTCTCTGTGGCTTAAGCTATCAGGGGTGTCTTAAAGAAGTGGAATTCTAAGGCCTTTACCTTTTGCATCTGGCTTCTGGTATGATGCTCCCATGGTTCATCCAGTTTTAGCATGATTTACTGCTTTATTACTTTTTATAGTCATTTTCTATAGATAATAAATACAGTGCTGATTATTTTGATCATTTTGGTTTGGTTTTTGCTTGTTTGCTTGCTTGCTTGTTTGTCAACTTGATACAAGATAAGGTCTTTTGTGAACAGGGAAATTCAGTTGAGAAAACGCCTCCATCAGGTTGGCTCGCGGGTAAATCTGTGGGATATTTTCTTGATTGACAATTGCTGTGAGTGAAGCGAGGCCTGGCAGATTGTATGGAAGTCAGGTTAGGCATACCCCTAAAGAGTCAGTCAGTACGCGTATGCAGCTTTCCTCCAAGGCCCTTCCTCTGCTCCTGCTTGACTTCCTGCCCGGAGTTCCCTCCATGATGGTCTGTGGTTGGGATGAGCAACCCAAAGAAGCTCATTCCTCTCCATGTCTGTTTTGGTCCCAGTGTCTGTCACAGCAATAGAGATATCTACCCAGTACACGCACGGTCTGTCCACTCATTCCCCCAGTGCTGGACGTTTGGAGACTTTCTACTTTGGGATGCTGGGAACAATGTTGAGCATGGCGGGACAAGCTTTTGTGGATTAACTACTCTGGTCCTTTGGGATGCACACATTTGGGCCAAGGAGTCGCTGAGTTGTATGTCAGTTCTGTTTACCTGTTTGAAGAAGTGCTAACTTGTTTCCCTTCATTTTTGAGTGAGTTCTTACCTTCACGGGGTACTGTACTAAAGCCTTCACAGAATAACGCAGTTGTCACGCGGTATGTGATGGATACAGAGACAAGAGAGACCAGATGACCTGAAGTCAATTAAGGAGTTTTTAGGAATATGTGACATTTCCTGCCCCCACAGTCTCTCTCAATTTCTCTTGGTCTCTATATCCCACCTTAACTGTCTGCCTCTTTTTGTGTACATCTTTTTAGGGGGTTGGGACAAGAGGGGAGTGGGAAAGGGCCATGGAGAGTTCCCCACAAGCTCTAGCAGTAATTAGTAGCTATTACTATTAATTGTAGGGGATAGAGAGATGGCTCAGCGGTTACGAGCACTGCTTACTCTTTCAAAGGTTCAGCGTTCAATTTCCAGTAACCACATGGTGGCTCACAACCATTTGTAATGAGATCAGTCATCTTCATCATGAAACCAATGTGGACAAGTTCAACAGAAACACCATATACAGGCTGCACATGCATGCTTCAGCATTGCCAGGGCATAAATCTCATTCAGTTTTTCACTACTGATGGTGCAAAAACATCATCTATAGAATAGATATGTCTATCTTTTAGATTATAGACAATCTATAGAAAGGATGTTGCTGCTACTCGTTTTGCACGCTCAGTACAGAAAAATTGCAAACTTAAAAGTCATACTCAGGTTCAAGTGACAGAACCAGGATGTAAGTCCCAGGCTATTTGACACTGTAGTCCAACACACTGATACATTGCTACTTCTTGACCCACAAAGATGTGAAAGGCTTAAAACATACACCATATAGCCAGTGCTGTGACTTCTTTTGGCTGTTGGAGAACAGAGAGGGGTTGTCGGTGATAGAGAATTCTATGGGAGACCCATCCCTGCAGGTTGAGTTCAGTACTAAGCCTATGTCTGAAAATTACTGAAAAAAAAAAGCAAATTCTGGGCTATTCATCAATAATGAGCTGAGAGCCTTTGGCATGCTCTTGCACAGAGGCTGCTGTCTGCGCAACACTGCCTGGACTTGTAAATGTCACCTCTGTAGGCAAAGTGGTGTCACACATATTCCCAAAAGAAAGTCATGCTGCACAAGATGCATTTTCTTGAAGTTATAGAAGATTCGAGTCTGTCCTCTGAAGACAGTATCTTTCCCTCACTCTGTGGCTGGCGGCTTTTCTGAGTTGAACAGAGAGCAAGAGACTACACTCAGAACCAGCCCAGAACTTTGCAAGCTTTGGTGAGCCTCAGGAACACTGGGAGATCTTAAAAACAAGCCCCTAGAAGGGCTGATGCAGTCAGCCAGGGCCCTGGAATCTCCAGTTCCAATCAGCTCCCGGGTGACATCGAAGCTGACATCACCACTCAAGGTGGGGTGGAGAGAGTGATGGCCAGGGACTGCACCGGAAAGACAACTACGCAGCCTCCCACAGACTCCCTGAACCTCTTCTGTCCCTCTGGCATCCTCCTACCTCTGAAAATGTGGTGTCCACATACATTGTGGGTTTTAACACAGTGCCCACCATGGGTGAGTGTTCAGTTTACAAACACAGGAAAGCATTACAGTGGTGTTCAAGACATTAAATATGAAATTAAAATGATCTAGAAAGTCTCCTCACAGACCTTTCCCCAAAAATAACGGAAAAGAAGTACTCAGACAAGAACCTGTACGTGAGTGTTCACACATTGGACAATCTCAGCCACCCTTGTTTATACTTAAACCCTCCGTATCCATGACCAGATACTGACGGACTTAACCATTAAGAACTAGGACACCACCAACGATGGAGTCTTTTTCAAAAGCAGGGTGTTCCCACGTGAGTCTGTCCACCGCATCTCATCAGGTGTCCAGGTAAGAGAAGGTTTTAGAAGCACTGGCGCAGAAGATGAGCAGAGTCACTGCCTCCACTGGCATTGCTCAGGCCACACCAATGTAGTAGTGGGTATACTAATTCCTCCTGCCAGCCTCCAGGGCAGGTCCAAGAACTGGGCTGACAATGGGAACCGAAGCCAAGTGATGCTCCTCCTCCTGTAGGCTGTATGCTCTACAGAACTTCATATATCACCCTCCTGCCTCTTCAGAGTCCATGTTTTAGGAAGGAGCTCACAGCCTCCTGGAGATGGGGCTCTGTTTATTTAAGGCAACTGGGGGGCAAAAGGCTATGCGCTGCAGACGAAATTGGAGCCGTGTTAATTCCGTGTTAATGACAGCAGAGCAATTTTCCTACAGGAAATAACTAGTTACCTTAATCATTTTAAGTAGTTATTAACATCAGCCTGGAAAGGATAGCTCTGCTTATCGCAATCCACGCACAAAGGAAATGAAGACATGAATAACCGGACCTTAAACACATTTCTGGCATCTTCCTACTGGGTGGTATTAAACGGTATTAATCTTTTTAACCGACTTCAATCCTGAGACCACAGCCGTGTGATAGAACGCTAAGGGAAGCGCTGGAAATAGAGGTGGCCTCGCCAGATTTATTGTGCCAATTTACCAACAGCAAAGGCCCACCGCGTTGCTGTGAGGAAGCCCATAGAAAAGGAAGACTGACAGGGAGATGTATGGGTTAATTAATAAAATGCAGATAATAGCCTCGGCCCGATACTAATGCTTCTTCAGAGGCTGCTCTGTATACATCTCTGGGAATAAACAAAGCTGCAATGTATTGTTGCTACCGTCTCCTGTACCCCCACACACGTACTAGATAAAGATCGGAGGTGGGAAACGAAAGAAGTGTGAGCAACTTCATCCAGGCTCCAGCTGGACAATAAAGAAGAAAAAGGAACTGCCGAGCAAGAGTAAGCCGCTCATTGGAGGGTTTTACAGTTTTAAGACACAGGAAGTCATTTTTCCCCGAAGTAAGGGGACTGTTTTTCTCCCCTGGGGTGGTTGTGCTTTGTGGAAGAAATCTACATTATCATCCATATCAACAAAGTGTATTTAGGACTTAGGTTGTGTCGCGGGCTTTTGGGCGAAGGTCCTGGGGAAAGGGTTTCCGAAAGCCACAGTTCCACTTTTGAGCGGCAATCCTTCTGTTGGGGAGATGTTCCTATAAGACAGAATTCACCAGATGACCCACGGATAAAGGACATTTCAAGTGATAGTGAAGACTGATTCGAAATTACAGAAGCACAGGTAGACAAGTCCAGCCAGGAAGCCATGGCACAGCTGATGTGCGTCGTAGGATAAGATAAAGGTCATGAAGGGCCCTCAAAGCCAAGGGAAAGGGCCTAGACATTTTTCCTCCGGAGACTGAGGTGTCCCAGGAAGGGCCTCCAAGTCAGGGGGTGAAATGGTTAGACTTAACCAATCCAGGGTTTGTTACGGGGAGAAAGGCTCAGGGGAACAGGACGTTGGAAGCATCCAGACCGGGTGGGAAGCTACGCAATAATGCACATGAGATTAACGGAAGCCGCGCAGTAAAGAGGCCAGGGACAGGTGCAAGCCCTGCTGGCTACTGTAGTAAAAGCCGCAGGACATCACGACCAGTGGAATCACAAGAAGAGTCTCCCTCAGTACCTCTGTTTACAACACACAGCATCTGGGATGGAAGTGCTTTGTTAAAGGGGATGAGGAGGAACAGATCTGAGCAGAGGTCTGGGTCGCAGAACTAAGGGTTTGGTCTGGTCAGGCTAAGATGTGGTATATAAAATGTAATGGGGCCCGGTGGTGGTGGTGCACGTCTTTAATCCTAGCACTTGGGAGGCAGAGGCAGGTGAATCTCTGTGAGTTAGAGGCCAGCTTTGGTCTATAAGAGCTAGTTCCAGGACAGGCTCCAAAGCTGCAGAGAAACCCTGTCTCGAAAAAGAAAAAAAAATTAATGGATGTTCCTAGATCTTCCTGACCAAGACAGAGTGATCTGCCCCAGCAGTCAATGCAGCTTCTTCAATATCACAGGAAAAGGAACACAAGAGGCTCAAGGCTAGAACTAAGGTTTAGGTTTTGTTCTGTTTTCATACTTGCTCAATACAATTATACATCTAAGGACCCAGAAAGCAAAGAATGTCACATTCTGGTGTCCATTCTATTCCATAGACCTTAAAGCCACAACACTGTTGACCTCAGAAAGGCTGAGAGAGATGCATGCTTTGTCTGAGCTTAGAGGAGTCTCTTGGACAGGACTGAGGTTAGATCATCTGACCTCAGATGCTGCAGTCCCCCTTCCAGTCTGAATTCTTCTTCCACACCTTCCATCCCACAAAGGTCTCTGGAAGTTCCCACCACCAAGCATCTAGACCTTGGAGAATTTATTTTAACTGTTTGTGGAGAAGGGAGGGAGGGTAAAGGACCCGACCCAATGAAATTCTTTTCAGTTCAGATCTTCTGGACAAAACAGGGCACATAGCAATGACACTGGAGTCATACAATGGATGGTTCTTTGTCTTCCTGTTTGTTTTTCCTTGAGATTCTTTAGTCCTTTTTGGAACACTGAAGAGGACTCTGGAAGCAGGGACCCTGGATATCTCTTCCTTTGTAGCTTCTACTGAAAAGCTCAGCTCTAGAACCAGGCTCTCAGCATTCAGAGCCAGTTCTTTAATTTTTTACTAGAAAAAATGAAGAAGTAAGTGAGACAGGGGGATGATGGAAAGGTTATTATGGGGAGCACTGGGGAAGCAGACACAGGGGGAATCCCTTGGGGAGCACTGGGGAAGCAGACACAGGGGGAATCCCTTGGGGAGCACTGGGGAAGCAGACACAGGGAGATCCCTTGGGGAGCACTGGGGAAGCAGACACAGGGGGATCCCTTGGGGAGCACTGGAGAAGCAGACACAGGGGGATCCCTTGGGGAGCACTGGAGAAGCAGACACAGGGGGATCCCTTGGGGAGCACTGGGGAAACAGACACAGGGAGATCCATTGGGGAGCACTGGGGAAGCAGACACAGGAGGATCCCTTGAGTGTAGGAGTCAAAGAACAACCTGGGCAATATAGTGAGACCTCCCACAACCAAACATTCGTTTGGGATGTTAGTTACCCTGATTTCATCATTACATATTGTGTACCTGTATTCTATTATTACCATATCCTATAAACATGTATGCCAATATTTTTAAATGTTATAAATTTATAAATGTAACCTTAATTTTTAAATGTAACCTTTAAAGGTAACCTTAAAAAGTATTAAATGGGTAAAATAAGATAATTTTTATAAAATACTAAATACAATGGCTGGCAGAACTTAGTGGGGGCTAGCAATCCCACTCTTTTGATTTACGATAGCTATCCCCTACCCAAGTGTTAGCTACCAGTCTGTACTGAATAAAACAGCATATAGCTAATGAACCTCATAGCTCTGCTGTGATCCCATGTACTTTCTACATTATGTCACCCAGGGGGAGGGGTGGTGGTGGTGGTCATGGTGGTCATGGTAGTTGTGGTGATGGTGGTGGTGTCATGGTGGTGGTGATGGTGGTGGTGATGGTGGTGGTGGTGGTGGTAGTGATGATGGTGGTGGTGGTGGTGATGGTGGTGGTGGTGGTGGTGGTGGTGGTGGTGGTGGTGGTGCTGCTGCTGCTGCTGCTGCTGAATGTGTACATATGAGAAATTTGAATGAACTTTCTTGGAGAGAAGCATAAGGAATGTAGGGCAAAGAATAACTTCAGATACTTGAGTGCCTGCTGCACATCCAGTGTGTGCTGGTTGCTTCATGTGTAATAATTTGCATAATCCCTACAGCTTGCAGTTTGAAACGAAGAAAAGAATAAACTCAACAGAGCAACTCAGAAAGCCAGCCAGTCTGGTGGAGATGGTAATTTAGGAGGAGTTTTTAGTGAACAGAGACCACTGGTAAAGAAAGAGTGGTCATCCCAGGTAGAGACAAACAGCACATATGAAGTTATGAGGCAAACACAGAGAGGAACAAGGAGTCCTGCCCCTACCCCAGGCAACAGGCTGTCAGTCTAGGGCATGGAGACAGTAGATAGGAGGGAGATGGCATCTCTGGGAAAACCAAGAGGTTGGCTCCTGGCCAGCACTTCAAGGCAGCGTTAGTATATACGTGCCGCAGCAACTACACCAGACAAACAAAACATGATGCTCACCACTCACCCTAGTGCCAAGCCAGTTCCTGCCTCAGAAGGTTCATCGAAGACCGGGAGTTAAGTCTGCCTTAGGCAGCATACTGAGACTCTGTCTCAAAAAAAATATTAAACAAATAAAATGAAATATATCCCTCTGACTCTTTGCTTAACAGGATCTCTGTCAGATGTTGCTGAGGAGAGGGCCTGCTGCCTTTTCCCCACAGCTGTTATGAACTAAAGCCCTGCAGTGCAAGAGGCCTTATTCCACAGGGTTGTGTGTCTTTGGCCTCTTCCTCAAGTCTGGTGACAGTCCAGAATCTCAGAGCATATACAATTACAGGGAGAGGATATTGCTTATCAGTTAACCTTTTGTCTCTGGCATCAGGCATGTGACCTGTGTATTTATAACTTTGTCACTTAGATGCCTTACTTAACATCTTCATGCCTCCATTTCTCTATCTGTAAATTAAAAGTGGTGATAATATTCTCATACATAGGCCTTTGTGAGTATTAAGTGAAAATGTTTACATGATGTGAACTGGCCCAGTCTTGGCTTACATCGTTGGCTCAATAATATTGGGTGCTGCTGCTGCTGCTGCTGCTGCTGCTGCTGCTGATGATGATGATGATGATGATGATGATGATGGTGATGTTGCTCAATGTGGATATGAGATCAATTCTGGAGACTTTTGAGTAACATGGGCAGGATGGAGCCAGAGAAAAGTACAGCTGGGATAGAGATGAGATCCTTCAACAGGCACCTAGCAAGGACAAATGGCTCTTCAAAGTTCACACATTTGAACTGGTACCCCCAAAATTCAGGAAGTAAAGGGAACGTGACCTGGAATGACGTAGAGGTTCTTGGCAATCCCTGGTATGTGGGGAATGCAGTCATCCCCTCTCCCTTCAGTGTTCACAGCTGTGTCATGGGGAAGACAGTGTCTGCCCACACATCAGTTGTGAGAACCGGATGAGATGACACCTGGAGAGTGTTTGGAACCCCACTAGCACATGAGAAACTCTTAATACTTGGAGGCCATTATGATCTCTCTAAGTGGAAGGTAAGATGAGGAGACACAAGGAGGGAGGGCACATCATACGCAAACACCAACCTCAATACAAGTCTCAAGATAGGAGAGAACTCTGAGAAGAGACCTGGGTTCAAGTCTAGGATCTGTTGCTTACCAACTGAGTCAGCGTGGGTCCTCCATGTCTCCTGTTTGCTAGATTTCAATGCTTTGTGACCTAACCTGCAGCAGGGTTCTTGTGCGGTCCCAAAGAAGCTTCAGATGAAGCCTCATATTTACAAAGCCCTCGGTATGAACTGGTTTCTCCATCCAGGACTAGGAACTGCTTGCGGCCAAAGCTGGTGCCCCATATTGGAACTGCTAGTCCCTGACACAGCACTTGCTGCAGTAGTGATGCTGCTGCTTCACTGCAGATGACAATCACAGTCCCCTCCCAGCTTGGGAATGCCCTGAACTCTCACTATAGAAAGAAGAGAGACCTTTGCTGCTGACCCTACTCATTCCCCAGCTGACCCTGTTCTGCCGGACGCAGCCCTCTCCTTGGGAAATGACAGGAGTCCCAGACAGAGCCATGGCATTTGGGGAAAACCCTTCCTGAATGCTTGGGTCTCAATCACAGGGAAAGGATGAGAAGACAACACATTGCGATCTGCCCCCGGAGAGATTATGCCCAGTGGTTTCCAAGTAACACCACAGAGCTGTTTCATGCTCATAGACAGGCTTGGAAAGATGCTGAAGTCTTAATATAGACTGTCCATACGCCTCTTCCCAAATGCTGTCAGCAGAATGCTATCTCCACTCCTCTCCCAGGGAATATTTTGGGAGCCTGAGACAAGGGCACCATCTGGGATTCCCTGAAGAGTGGTGAAAATAATTTGGCTTTCTTGCCTCTGTCTCCTTTCACCGCCATCAACCCCTACTCACCTCTTAGAAGCAAACAAAACGGAATTCACCGGAACCAGCCACAGCCTCGACTGAGTTGGCATCAGTGATAATCAGAACACATGGCGATACAGCCGTAAAAACATTCCCACCCGGGGTCATCTGGCTTGGGTCTATGTGAAAATATAGAAAATAAATAAATGTGCATGCAGGGAACTCTACCACTCCTATAATTTACAGATATAGAAACTGGCTTTCCTGGCTGGATAGGACCAACACACACACACAAACACACACACACCACACCACACACACACACACACACACCACATTTCACAAGGGCTTAAATTTTTATGGATATCATATGATTTTGTCATCATGATGGGACAACTATAGACAGTTATTGGGAGGGGCATACAATTCAAAGGCCTTATAGTGCATGGAAGAGTCACACACCTCCGCTGGATTAGCCCATAAGTGCATTTTTTGAAATGAAATTCAAAATCCCCTCCTCCTTCCATGCGACTCCCTCCCTCCTATGTATTGTATCACAGACCCCAATGTTCTTTAGCCCTTGGCTTCATTTCTAATGCCCTCATAGACCATAATTCAAGTGACCATCCCTGGGTTGATCAAATGGGTTTCTGGATTAGTGCCTTTGTCCTTTTCCATGTGCCTAGAAGGCTTTTCTTGGTGATTTTTGACATTTGTTTCCCAATAATTGGATGCTCCACATCACATTTCTTGGAATAAGCTAATAATTTCTCCCTTTTTCCCCCAGAAGCCTGGTTGGGTATCTCTCATTTCTCAAAATCTATGTTACTCTTTTATTAAGAAAAATATCACTAAATGAATTATAATCTGGGCCTGGAGACACAGTTCACTTGGTAGACATACACAAATCCCTGAATTTAATCCCCTACACTACTCAAAACATACCTGTAACTCCTATCTTGGTAGGTAGAGTTAGAAGAATCAGGAGTTCAGGGTCATCTTCAACCTATGTAGTGAGCTCAGGACCCTGCCTCAAAAGTAAACATGGGATCTCTTTGATTATTAAAATACTTTAGCAGATACTCATATTGCTTTTAACTTGTCAAGCACCATGGCATGAGATACGTCATTATATTTAGGATATCTGACTCTGTGGTTTGTGGGCAAGCTTTGGAAGGGAAGTTTGCCAGTATGTAGTGAGGAGCTGCGGGCTGCGTTCCCACCGCCCAGCTTTCTGCCTCCTGGCTAGCTTATGCCCCGAAATAACAACACACAAATTGTATTCTTTTAAACACTGCCTGGCCCATTATTTTCAGCCTCTTACTCACATCTTGACTAACCCATATCTAATAACCAAATGGTGTCTTACCGGGAAAGATTCAGCACGTCGGACCTGGTGGCTGGCTTCATCGCATCTGGCTGCAGAGGCAGGGCAATTGTCTGAGCCATCTACCTCACTTCCTTCTTCCTGTTCTGTCTACTCCACCCACCTATTTTCTAACCTATTAGGCCAAGCAGTTTTCTTTATTAATTAACCAATGAAATCAACAGATTGATAGAAGACCCACCTCCATCACCAGTAGTCAGCCATGTGATCCCTGGAAGAATTAGATACCATAGTGAGAAATACTGGAAAGTGGGTCACTGTTCATTGTAGTTTTTAGCTCAGTGATCTATATCAAAAACAAACTGATGCCTCATCATACACACACACATACACACACACACACACACACACACCTCCACATCTCCATTGTTAACTTTCCATTGTTCTTAAAATTAAGAGCATATTATCATTGGGATCTTTAAGACTAAGTGTGGTCTGTCCCTTTGTTTTTCTCCTGAGTCACCAAGCCCTAATTAATGACCCCTAACTTCTGGTGTCTGACACTTCCTCTGCGCCATCATGCCCCAGGGGCTTAGCACCTCCTCCCGCTATTTAGATTTTTCCTCTCTCAGCTCTGTATGCCCAGCACTTTGCTTGGCACACAGCAAACACATGTAGGTACTGCTGAGAGGGCGAATGAAAGGCTTGGGAGGTGGCAGCCCTCAAGACAGGGATAATTATTTTATTTGGTTTTGGTCTGATTTGAGCTAGTCACTATCAAATGAAGAAGACAGAGGTCACAAAGTGGAAGTCGGGAGAACGGAGGCTGCTCTTGATCTACACAATACATCATTGGCTCACAGTCCCATCCCTAGCCTCCGTCTCTGTTGATAAGTCCAGTCTGATGCCACTGCAACCAGTGTACAGCCCCGGCATAAGTATGCTACCTACTGGGACTTTGATTTATACAGCCCAATTCTATCTTCTTTGAGGGATGCTCAGCAGACAGCATCCTAAACTTCCTCTGAGATGTGTTTATATTTTAGAAGAATCATGAAAACTTGCTCCTGAAATCTCCACATTTTCTACAGAAAGACCTTAATGTCTTAAAGGACTTTGGCTTACCAACATGACCCACTGAACAATGGCAGACACATCATTTACATTCCGGTCCCTAACCAGGTACAGAAGCATATGCTTATTACCTCACTTACCCAGAAAGCTAAGGAACAAGGTTCACTGAAGCCTAGGAATTAAGTTCAGGCTAAGCAGTATAGTGAGACCATGTTCCAAGGGAAAAATAATGAAATAGAATATGTCTCAGACTTTTGCTTAGCACTCTAGTCTTCTTTAGAGCCATCATACATGGATAGATTGTGTCTGTAGCTGTGAAACTGGCTGGTGTGTGTTCCTAGTTATTAAATATCACATTTCGGGCAATTAAAGTGTATAGTCAAGCCTGGCTTTGTAAATGCTTTACCCAAATTGTTCTGCAGCTTGACTTGGTTGAGGGATGATGTTCCTGATGCCCCGCTGACAGGCATTAGGAAACGAGTCATCTAAACTAACTACAGAATGGACAAGTGAGGAGCATGGCAAGCTGAAGGTCAGGATTTCATCCCTCCTTCCATGATGGAGACTGACGACCAGGCATAAATAAGGCAGGTAGTCTTGGTCTTGCCTTCTGTGTGCATCTTCTATGAGCATCGATAGTCCCTGTCCTTCAACAAGTTGTGTCTCTTTCAAGTTCAATTGCATCTAAAATAACAAACCCATGAGCCCATATAAATAACTTCAAGAGGGCAAAGCCTTGTATCAAAGTCCCTGGGGTGGCTTCACAGTGACTTGGGCTGTCACATTGCTGAACCTTTCAAAGCCAGAGAGGTAGCAAGTTTCCCCTGTGTTTGAAGGGTGCAGAAACTACTCAGTTCTCCCAAAAGAGCAAACTTCTAAGACAAGTTCTTCCCCAGGAGTGGGAATAACCAAAAATAAGCGGTCCCACTAAGATGATAATGGCAATGGCTCTCTTTTCTATTTCATTCCACCAATACACTAAATTTCATTGGCAGATTTCTCCAATAATGATGGGCTTTAATTCCTGGTATGCACCCTACTTGATTGCAATGATTATTTTAACATAATATTACAATTGGCTAATGTTAATATAAGCTTTTCATATGTAATTATGAGAGACAGTGGCCTGTCTGGCCCTCAAAAGTCTCTTGGAAGCGTACTTGTAAAGTTACCTTGCTCTTGACTTTTTGTAAGTAGAAGTAGGGAAATGATTCTTGACTTAATTCAAAGGACCTAGGTAACACCGGACTCTACTTTAATCAAAACCAAGTGAGCCTTCATTAATGCTAACTCCTTAAGCTCTGAAATATCTATCAATATCTATCTGACATAAATGATCTGGACATGCCAAGAAGATGGTTTTCATCCAGAAACAATCTCTTCTGTGGCAATGATAATGACCTGAAGAGAGGAGGGGCCCTGAGACTATGTGTGCTGATACCACTGTGGTTTTTTTATAATACCAACTACAGAAAGAAGCTACTAGCAACATCATCTTGGTGGTCAGGTGGTAATAAGGCAAAATAGGATATAAAAATAAATAATCTATAGACACTTCCCTAAAAAAAAAGTAATCTAAACATGTTGATCACCTGACTTTTTTCTAAGTAACTTTGAAGCGGCTAAACCCCTCGTTTTCCTCGTCTGAGCTTCGGCAGCCAGGCATTTCTAATAAGAATCATCACAGCACCCATTTAATGAGTGTGTACTCTGGACCAGATGCTGCGTTTGAAGCTCGCTTTATCTCATTCGTACGTTTGATCTCATTTGCAAGCTGCGCTATTTAATCAGCACAGTCAATCCTTGGGCAGCCATGCTGCAATCACATTTTGCATGTGAAGAAATTGAAGTTCAAAGAGCTTAACTAACCTAGGACTTGAACCCAGGCTATTCGACTCTAGAACAATGAGCTGTCTTTCCTCACACCCAGTGCTAGGACGAGTCTGAAGTCTTGGGACTCTGGGGGCAGGGGGAAGGAAAATAAGTGAATACAGAGGAAAGGATGGGAATAAGAAGTCTCTAGCTGCAGGATGCCACTCTGGGGGAACTCACAGTGAAATCAGACGAGGTTCAAAAAAGAGCTCTCAGACCTCACCGTTTAATCCTCGTTGGTACCAGCCTCAGCCCAGAGGACACGTCTGGAAGGATGTAGATGGACCCCTTTACAGGAAGCACGTCCTGCCTCGTCTTTCAGCAGCTTTGCTATTGAGAAACAGAAGGGCTAGAGATGCTTTGGGGAAAGGACTACAGAAAGAAAGTCAGGCTTCTAAAAATCAGCTATTTTAGAATAGGGGTGAGCACCAGGGGAGCACACTAATTCTTCCATGGTATCACCCCATCTGTTGTGGTTGTTTGCCTAGGCCCTGCCTGGATTCTGAAGAGGATGTTGGTAATTCTCCTGTTTCATTCTTGTGAAAACGCTCAGGTGCATCTTCATTCTTCTAAAAAAGAAGCCATGGCACAGAGGGACCAGGTAGCTAGCCTCAGGTTAACTCAGACAGAAGAGGATCTGGATAAGCCAAGCTTTAAATTTTCTTGCTCCATCCTGCACCCAAGGGCCATACCCTGCATTTGTTCAAACTTTAGAACAACTCACTAAAAAATATCATGCCTTAAAAATCCATGTAGTGATCCCTCCTGGGGGGAAAGATCCCTTCAGTCTAGTGGTTTACATTGCCGTGATACATCTAGGGTCTCCAGTCATCGGAATGATGGATGCTTCATGTCCTTTGCAGCTTAATTGCATCCACATGTCTTAGGATACAGGAAGCCGTCATCACCAGGCAGACCCGTGATAATTGCCAAGGCTGAGGGTGAGAATGTGGCAGTTGGTAAATATCAAGCCGTGCTCTTCTCTGCAGAGTCTGTGCTCTTACACAGAAAGACAAACTTGCTAATGACTTCTATAAATAAGTTCTCGCTTATAACTGTTGTTCCAGCAAAAGCTGCTGAAATGTAATCTCCCCTTCAAGTATAAAACACCTTCCTCCTCTCTTTACTGTTTTATGAGGAGGTGAAGTGGACCCGAATCGCTGTCACTGGCTGTGTGACCTCTCTGTGCCTTCTCTTTTTTTTAATCCTTTGTCTATTTCGGGAACAAATGGATGCACTGTGTGAGCACCTCGAGGATATGGGATCTATAGACCGCATCTCTGGACTCCTGGGGTTCGGCCCAGGGTGGGCACCTGGGACCTCAGGGCTGACAGAAGTAAGCTCATTTGAATTGATGGTGCTTTGGAAAGTTTAAAGGACTCTAGGAACATAAGAATGGCCATTACATGAGGGGGAGGGACAGACTCATGCTTACTTTCTCCCAGCATGCATTCTCTCCCCTCTGTACACAGTCACTGGAAAATGAATGCTCTGGAAGTTCTTTGCCCAGCTCTCAACTTAAACTAGCCATAGTTTAAACCCATTTAGCCACACCCGTTCTTTCCTATTTTCCCTTTGACCCCTTTAATACTAGGAAAGCAGAGCGAAGTCATGGTGGCAGAAGCTGTTGGGAGCAGTGAGACCCCAGATCCTGAATTTCTTGTAATCCCCTGATCTGAGTGCCTACAGCTGCTCTGAGCACGAGACCTTCAGGAGTTCCTAATGGCAGGAGAGTGGTTTCTGGTGGGTTTGGCTGGGGCGTGGCTATCTCTATATAATCTGCCCCTGAACACAATAAAGGGGGCATTCTTGGGGAATTCAAGGATGACTGTTGTCGTTATCTGTCTGTGTGAGTCTTTGTGTTTTTTAACCTCCTGCCCATTGCCCGAATCTCATGAACTGGGTTCAAGCGCACCGAGTGCAGACACGGGGGCGCGGTGCACAGCAAGAAGCCCCACAGTTCCCACGGATGGAAGATTCACTGTCTCGCTCATGGCTTTAAATGCCGGTTGCCTGCTAAGTTACCTTCTGAGCCACTAGGAACATGTTCCTCCTGAAAGCTCTCACTTCATCCAGAGCAGGGAACATGCACCGAGTTCTCCCCGAGTAGGTAGTACTTTCCCCTGGGTCCTCAGAAAGACATACTCAAAGACAGGATGCAGAAAAGGGAACTGTACACACCTAACTCTGATTTCTATGGGAGCCTAAGGCTCTGTTATCTACTGCAAAAGTAAACATAGAACAACAGCAAGCATGGTAACAGATGGCTACTGAGAGTCTAGTGCATGCCAGGCCCTGGGCTAAATACTTTCCTCTAAGCCCATGAAATCATACCAATGGATCTTGGAAGTAGATAGCTTTACAGTTCTTATGTAAAAATGAGAACCTGTGTGACCCAGGTGCTCAGGGATGAAGCTAGGCTACGATATCTACATAGTTTTATGAGGATACTAAAGGTCTTTTTTATTTAAATAGCATTTTTCATTTCTCTTCCATACCAACAAGTTTCTCCTCCTTCTTCTCATCCCGTCCCCTCCCTTTTCCTATTTAATCCCCCCCCCCCCATTCACTCCTCTATCTCCATTCAGAAAGGACAAGCCTTCCATGGGCTTGCTCAAAGCAAGGCACATCACTTTGAGGCATGACTGAGCTCCTCCCCTTACATCGAGGCAGGGCCAGGTAATCCAGATACTAAGGGCCTTAACTCCCTTTTGGAATACACGTCTGGAATTCAGACTGTTTCCCCAGTACAGCCAAGCAACCCTCGCTCCTTGCTTCTCACGGTATCACATTTCGCCGTCTGATCATGGCCTGCCTTGCTTCCTCTATCCATCCTACAGTTATTCCTACCTTGCCATTGCTACTATGGACAGATATGGTGCTGAGTTCTAGGATGTTGGGTGTGGTTCTCAGCCAGATGAAGCTTAGAGTCTAGCAAAAGATGTGAAGAACGAATCATTCTCACCATAAATGTGGAAACAGAACTGTGATGCGTGTTCCAAGCCAATAGGACCGTGAAAATGACTTCTCAGGGGGTGACCCTTGAGCTGAGTTCTAAAGGGGCTCACAAGTAAAAATCAGATAAAAAAGGGAGGGAAAGATTTATGAAACAGAAATAACAGAATAAGCACAGGCTGTAGAGAACAGAAGTGCGGTATGTGAGGTGAAAAAAAAAAAAACCTGCTAGCTCATGCTAACCACTGAGACTTTTAGAAAAGTCAGGGCCCAGCCAAGGGCTAGGCTCAGTCAGACCTTTACCTTCTGGGAGGTGGAAGCCACTGAGTTATTACAGAGGTTAATGTGGTAGCCTTGTCATGAATGCCATCACAAGGTGACTCTTTCAGGTTTAATAAGGGACAGAGTGCCACACAGAGACAGGTCAACTTGAGCGTGTGCATGAGGCCTGAGAGATGTGTAGTCACTCTCCCAAAACTTGAGTGAGAAGCACTGATCACATACTGGTCACAGGCTTGTCATACACTCCTGGAAAAGGAAATTATGCTTCATGCCAGAGACTGCTCACAGCTGGACCAATGACAGGGCTGACTCAGAAACCTGCTCACAGCAAGCGTTCACTTGGCAAAGACAAATACTTGGGGCATAGTTCTAAAGCTGAATTTCAGCATGGAGCTTGGAGAAAGTGATTAGTCTCCAGAAAATTCTGCAATGTGAAGATAGCTCTCCATCTGACTGTATGAGTCTCAGTGCAAGACCAACGGCCTGAAAACCATAGGCATGAGACCCTAGCACCACCTGAGCCTATGAGGCTCTCCATGGACTGCTGCTATCCTGCCCAGCTTCTCCTCTACCATGCTTCCGATGAAGTATAAATCACCATACTGAGATAAGCAAGACATAGACTCTCTCTGACCCAAAGTTTCTTCATGTTTAATAGAAATGAGCAAATCTTGGTTTTATCTAAGGCCCCTTCTAGAGCTCAGACTCTAAGCAGTAGAATGATTCATTCAGCAAGCATTTGCTAAGCTTCACACTGGGCCAAATTCCATGGCAAACATTAGGAGCAAGATGATGAATAGCATCCATTCCTGGAGATGTTTACCTAAAGGTGGGAACAGACACAAGCCAGTAGTCTAGAAGTAACAAGCTGTTTGAGTGTGAACTCTAACCATAAGACCTGGGCGCAGTTTGCCACCCTATACTTCCTTGGTAAACCAGAATTGTGGTGTCCCTATAAATCAAAAGCAGATCATTACATGGAGTTTTGAGAATTAAATGAGATGATATTACAGCTAACATTTCTCTATGACTATGTCCAATTTATAAATGCTATATGTATAAATCTCAGCTCAAGGCTAATCTCTGGAGAAGGATGCCCCAATCCATTCCCCAAGCTCCCAACATACCATCCCTTGCAACATGCATCACAGTTGACTTCCTGCATGTATTGTAGATGATCAGCGCTCAGCCAGTGTTAATGGTGATCATCAATAAAGCATGGTGATGGCAGTAATGATGCTGGTGATGACTGGTTCTGACAGTGATGTTCAGCTCCCACACACCTGTACCAGATATCTATGGTTTGTATCTATCCTGATCACCAGCACCCTGTAGTCTAAAAGATACTTTGAATTTCCATTCGTCATGAGTTTCCCAAGAGCTAGAACCAGCAGAACACATTGAGATATTTATAAATGGAGATTTATTACAGCATCTGGTCCACCTGACTACAGCAGGTGAGAAGTCTCACCACATGGCATCTTCAAGCTGAAGAACCAGGGATTCATTGGCATGATCTCACTAAGTCCAGGTCCAGAGTCTGAAGACCCATAGACATTTAAGTGGTGTTTGCGGTATGAATCCTAGGCCCCGGAACCAGAATTTGTGATTTCCAAGAACAGATAAAGATGGATGTTCTAGCCCGAGAAGAATGAATTCACCCTTCCTCTGTATCTCTTTAACTATGGGCTCTTAACAGATACAAAACAATGTTTGAAAGGATATATATATATATATATATATATATATATTCTACTCAGTTTATTAATGTAAATGCTGATCTGTTCCAGAAACATCTTTACAGACATACCCAGCAATATTAACAGCTATTTGGACACCCCCTAGCCCTGTGAAATTGGCACATCAAATCAATCATTGCAAGCTAATTTATAATCACAATAAATTCTGGTTAAGAACACGATGGAAACAGAGAAGGGCAAAGTCACCAGCATCCTAGAGAAGACGGGGTGAAGGAAGACTGTGACATAAAGAAGAGCAGGCAACACCCCCTCTTGTCTCTATCGTGCCCTCCTGGTGTCCAGAGAGATCTTTCAAAACTGCGTCTGGGTCAGTTTATATATTTATATCTTAATTCCAGTAACATCCTGCTTCAAAGACCCTCACCAAGATCTGCAAAGTCCTGTGTGAGTTGGTCCCACCCTGGGCCACTTTTACCCACCCCTAACCATGTGCATTGCTTGTCACTGCCTCAGACCCTTTGTATCCTCTCGGCTCTGTGTGACTGTCAGGCCTCCTTCCGGTCTCTCCAGGCCTTGTTCTTCTTCATCACCAGATCTCAGTTCAAATATCTTCTCTGCAAAGAGCCTTTCAGTAGCTACACTAATAGGTGCTGCCCACGCTTCTATACGTGCATTCTTTTTCCACCGCTAGCTTTGTCTTTGTAAGTTAAAATTGTAAGCATAGGCCTGGTAGAGCACTGCACAGATGAATAAACGGTCCTCCAGCCCCTGCCTGTGGTTGCCTTTCTGGCGGCAAACTAGCTACAGTGTAACCATCTGTCTCCACTGGCAAAATATATAAGAATTTAAAAAGCAAATGAGGAATGTCAAAAGCATGATACTGTGTGCCCCCTCTGTGACATGTTCCATGGACTCAGGGTGTTCAGATCAGTGGTACCCTCTGAGTGGGCACTGCTGGGTTACTGGTGCCCATTGACACTCCACTGGTTTGCAACTCCAGTGGATCCCTAGCCAGAAAGCTCTTAACAAACACAGGACCTGCTTCCTTCTCAAAATTGTCAGAAATGGACTGGGACAAGCAGGCACTGGAGAATTTCAAAACACCAGGTGACCTGGATGCCCAGCAACACTTGCATACCACAAGAATAAATGTGCTGGTTGTTTTCAAAACGCAAGGGCAAGTTTCCTTCTAGTTCAGTGTCTTTCTTTGAAAATTACACCACACCACACATACACCTTTAATGCAAGGTGGGATTCTGGCAGGAATGAAAGTTGTCTTGTACTTTCAGAGTCCCAAGTCACTTTTCAGGTACTACCTGGTTAGGTTTTCAAACCAGCAGTGAAGAGCACTAACACCATTAGAGAGAGATCTACAATGCCTGCGCTGTGACAGTGTTGCAAGAAGCCAAACAATGGGAAGCCATGAAAGGTGGTGGGATGGCTCAGCGTGTTATGGAATATTCACACGGGGAGGAGGCTATTGCCGCTAAGAGAACTACGGGTAGACTTAGAGATATTGACTTGAATGAACAGGCAGTCAGAAATCAACTTCAGAATGGTACTTGTAAATTTTTCCATGTTATTGTTTCTGTTGGTGTTGCTGTTATTGTTTCTAAGATATATCCCATGTATTCCAAGCTGGCTTTTATCTCACTAAGTAGCCAAAGATGATTTTGAACCCCAATCCTCTCACCTCTACCTCCTAAGTGTTGGACTTACAAAGCTCAGTTTATGTGGTGCTAGAACTTGAACCCAGCAGAAGCAGAGCACTGCCAATTGAGCTGTGGCCACACCCCTCTATTGTTCCTTTAAACTTTTTTTTGCATGTGTGAAGCTGTCTGCTTTATAAGCAGAGAAACCTGTCTGGGAGGGTCTAAAATGAGCTGTTCATTTTCCCATCATGTGAGCCAGGGGTAGCTAGAGATGAGAGAAATGGTGTTCACATCTACACTTTTCATATTGTTATAAAATATTATTTAAAATTTAAAATCATAGTAGCTATAAGATACATCTTAAAAGGGACCATCACATTCACATTTTATAGTAAGTGATTAGGTCTCAGTGAAAGGGTATAAAACTTGATCATAAGTCTGCAATGTGTTAATTTGGGTATATATGCATGCCATGTTCAACAACGGGAATTTAGAAGAATAAGGTAATAGAGGGACCCACTCCACCACAACCCAAATCTAGGGCTCCTCTTGCTGTCCTCAGCCCCAGTGCTTGCTACATAGAACTTGATAGCCAGTCGCTGGTTCTGTTAGAGAAAGGGAAACAAAATTTCACATAACCAACCAAGTGAACTGGACAGGTTGGCCCACCGTGAGACAGAGCCATCCACTCACTCTTCCAAAGAGTCAGGCATCCTGCACACCTCCAATCTCCCCGAGTGAGGCTGGGTCTATCACTTCCCTGCTCACGCCAAGACTACCAGGAAGATTTATGCACTGCCTGTGGCAGCTGTTGGGGCTTCTGCGAGAGGATTCCACACCTGAGGACTATTGCATTTCCTAATAAGGAAAATCCACTTTGCTCACACTTTAGGGGAAACGTCCTGGGAGGGAGGAAGACCCAGATGGACACTAATCTTATTAAAAGGACTCTTCTTACCAGAACATGTTTGCAAATTTGTGTAGGTCATATGTTCATGTGTGTGCGTGTACATGCACTGTACACACATAGGTTCTATTTACACCCCCCACTGAAATGTCTTCAATTAAAAACGTGTGTTTTCTATTGTTTTTTGGTATGTTTGCAGTTCACCCTTATATTGGAGGATACACTGTGCCTCACCTCTTTGGATATTGAATTGTTGTTCTTACTCTTGATTTTCCTTCCTGCCAGGTACAACTCATCCACTATAACCATGAGCTATACACAAATGTCACAGAAGCTGCGAAGAGTCCAAACGGATTGGTGGTAGTTTCTATATTTATAAAAGTAAGTCTTGCATTCTTTTATTCTTCTTGCCATCCCCCACACCAACCAGAATATCTGTTTACAATCTCTTTTGGAAATAAAAAAAAAACATTTAAAGAAGTAATGTCAACTAATGTCCATGCCTAAGAAAGCTTTGGGATCTTACAATTTTTATAAACATGGATTCACCAAAGATTCAAGGCTATGCAAGTAAGATGAAGAAGTGATAGGTTCCATTTCAGAGCTTTAGGGCCTGAAGGTTTGTACAGCCTCTGCCCTAGAGAGAAAGCTGCTGCTAGGGACAGGCTTCAGGCCATACCTACTAGTGTGGACCAAGAGTGCAGTAGCAAAAGGAGAGGGCTGGAATGGTGATGGCCTCTGGGACCGAAAGACTGCCCAATATCTGCTGCCACCAAGGGAATAAGAGAAGTGTTAGATGTCCCTCTCCAGCACACCCTGCACTATAATAAACCTCCAGGCTTCCCCACAACAGCTACGAAGTTCACCTTCCTTTCCCACTCGAATGCTGACTTAATAATCCTGGCAAGCAGAATTGAGACAAAGTCCCCATGTTGACTGTATGACCTTCAGCCACAATCCCCAGATATCCAATAGGCAAGAACAGTGTGATATGTCCAACTGAACAAATTCTGATTTGTTTTTTGATTATCTTTAATGTTTTGGCAGATATAGAAGGATGTAGATATACGATTTTTAATAAGAAAGTAAGGTTTACTTTCCAACTGTAAAAAAAAAGTTTTTGCTTTTTTTTTTTTTAAGTAAATTATGTTAGTTGCAAAGTACCGCACTGTGCTAGCTGCTGGAGAGGTTTGTGCCCAAATCATTAGAGAAAATTGGACCAACCTTGGACTGCCATGAAGAGTTTCAGTAGAAATTTAGCATTCACCACCAAGGAGTTGTAACAGAGACCTTGGAGTAATGGGGTCCCCAGGGACCCCTTAGGCAATAGTTCCTCCGCAAGCAGACTCTGCAACTCTGTGTAACAGGTACTGGTCGCCTTCCCAGACATCGTGCCTCCTGCTAAATTCCTCACCTTCATTTAAGCCAGGCCCAATTCATAGCGTTCAAAACAGCCCAACCAGGAAAGACACCCAAGCCTGCCTTGCTGTTATAGTTATTAGTTATTCCCATATCCCTACTCAACAGATCTGGGAGAGGAACTAAGGATGGGAAGAGAGAAAATAATGCTTAAACACCACACACTCCTAGCCATATCCCCCTGGTACCTGCAAGCCGGGAGCAAATTTCTTACTGCATCCCGGTTATGATCCAGACAATCCACATCGTCAGCATGGTCCATGCACATTGTGAAGCCTAGGGATATGTCACACATTGTCATGTGACCAGGAATCACTTCCTGTTGTGGTTTTCCCCACGCCAAGTCTCTCATGAGTAATATCCAGAGGTCAATGTGCCTTTCCCAAGTCCCTTGAAGAGCATCTCAGTGTCAGTCCCTGACTTTGCCCTCACTTGGCTCCAAGTTTCTAAGTCAGTGAATGCCGTCCTGGAAGCTCAACCATGGCACAGCTGACGGTGACTGATGGAGTGACCGGCAGCCAGCTTCCTCCATGGCAAACTGCTGTGTTTCACAAGCTCATGCAGAAATTTGTGCTACGCTGAGGTCCCAGCCAACAGTCAGGATTGCAGGGCATGGTTGCTCCCCTGACGTTTAGAAGGACCTTAGTTAGAACCTTAGGCCAGTAAGAGACAGTGGCAAGCTCCTAAATATTCTCAAGCCAGTTTGAACCATGAGGAATTTCCCCTTCTTTCCTTGAGCAAACCTGAACCTTCTGGCTCAATCTCAAAATAAACCATAGCATTCCCTCTTTCTTCCCCAAAATTAACACCCAGATTTCCAGCTGTGCTCTGGCTTGTCATTCACTCGTCTCAAAACTCCAACTGAGCATGGAACAGAGGTTCATCCTCTGATAGACACTGGTACCCAGAAATGAGATGGACTGAATCCTTACTCTAAGGATGTACAGCCTCTGATAGTCATCAGGCCCTTTTCTGATGCCCCTGCCTCCCACTTTCAGCTCCCTGTAGGTAAGGCAAGAACACAAGATGAGAAGTTCCCTCATGAGTGGTTCATCTGAAGAAATGTCACCCTGACCAAATTCTGCACCAGAGATGGCTAAGGGTTTGGTGGTAAAAGGAGATAGCTCAGCAGTTAAGAATACCCGTTGACAAGCCTGATGACCTGAGTTCAATTGCTGAGATCTGGGTGGAAGGAGGGAACTGACTCTCACGAATTGGCCTCTGAGTTCTCCACACTCATTGAGACACGAGTGTGTGCTCACACACAATCAGTCAATCACTAAATCAATAAGAGAGGCTTGTTTCCCCTTCCCTTCCATGAGCTGAGCTGAGATTTGGCTATAGTTGCTGTTCGATCACACACCATTACCCTCCCACTTAGCTCACCTACATCAAGTACACATTTCATCTGCTCACCCACACAGCCAACGCACTTGTGCCCACAAATCATCTGTGTGCACTTTGGAAATACTTCAATCATTTTTAATCACCTCCAAGGGGGGCTGCTCTCAACAACAATATTGTCCAGTGTGTCGGGTACCAGGAACCCAAGGCACCCAGCAACTGAGACCCATTGCAGTTTCCCATTCCACCAGACACCCTCATGGTCCTGTGTCCCAGAACATATCAGTACAAACAGGAGAGGGCTCTGAGCTGGCCTTTCACTGCTAAAGCGTGTGTCACGACAGAAGCAGATTCTGGCACTAATGCTTCCAGGAAGCGGGAGTGTTCCCCTTGGGACGTTTCCCCCATTGGAGGTGGAATTTTGCCTCCATAGAGCATCATCACCCCCCAAGCCCCAGTTAGTTGTGCGTCTCACTACAACACACCCAGGGAACCGTGCGAAAAGAAAGCCAGATGGAGACAAAATAAACAGTCTGTGCTTTCTCCAAACTCAAGTTACCTGTTGCTTATCTAATAACAATGATCATCTGCTGTGATTTTTCCCAAACCTCGGAATAAATCAGATTTAAAATGTTGATATGTCACAACACCCGATTAGCAGCTGAGATGTAAATTGCAGAGCTGCGCTGAGCCAGGTAGGAGAGAAATGACTGAGATGAACAGCAGCCTGGGAAAAGACTGAGTCAGAAGGGAGTTGAGAAGGAAACTCCACAGCCGCACGAGGCTGCCTCACAATCAAGGGTGTTTCTCTGACCCCAGCCTGCTTGTTGTTTAGTTGCTTCTCCCAGAGGAAGAATCTGGATGTGTAAGATCATAAGTACAAAATAGAAACTCATCTCTAGTGCAGTGTTTTTTAGCCCATTATACTTGGTAAATATGTCTGGGGTAGATGGGTGGGTGAGTGGATGGAAGATTGAATGTTGTGGTTTATAAAATATTCATATGATAATCAGCAGTGGAACTACAAGGTTCTCTTTTTCCTCCCTCTTCTGGTGCCCTTATTCTAGAGTCTCTTTGTACTTAGACAAATGCCCCTTTCATGACGTTGCATTCCATATTCCCTGCTCAAAACCCTTTGATGGTTCCCCATTTCTGAGGAAGAATGTTGAACTATATCCTATTGTGACATTCAAAGCCAGACATGGGCTAGCCTCCCATCCTGTCCTTCCCAATGACTTTAGCTCCGACTACACTACATACTTGTATGAGCCTTTCATGAACAGGTCGTCAGCATGGATGTTTTTCCTTCCCTCTTTACCTTTCATTCTTTCCTATAATCTAACATGAAAATACTTTAGCTTCCATTCTTCCTTCCAAACCCAGCTCCTCTGATTCCCAGACAGTGGGTGGTCCCTCCCTAATGACTATCAGAGCTTTCCCTAATCCACACGAGGATGTTTTGTTTATCTACCTCTCTTCCTTCTCGAGATGTAGTGTCCATATAGAGTAGAGTGTATGTCTCTGATCTCTGAATTCCCAACCTTCATAGATTTGGACCCATGGTAAGCCATCAATATGAAGGAATGAAATAATGCATGGAGATGTTTGCCCTGGGAGAGTGACTGACACCCAGTCGTTAATACTTTCTCTTCCCTTCTAGGTTTCTGATTCATCAAACCCATTTCTTAATCGAATGCTCAACAGAGATACTATCACAAGAATAACGTATAAAAGTAAGTTTGGCTCAATTTCCTTTCCAGCAACTGTTCTACAAAGGTTTGTCCTGTCGGAAGGCAGAAAGCCGGAACTGATGATCTCTGTGGGCTCCTTTCTGCCTCACGATCCTTTAACTCTGTAGAAAGTCACTCTGGAGAGTCAGGGTTGGCTAAGAAGCAGCCCATTTCAAACACAAGTCCCCAGAGTGCCTTTGTCATCCACGCCTGTCTAAGGCAATAACGATTATGATGATGTGGTCATCGTTATCCTGCGGGTTGGTAATGAGCTCGGGGATTCTACCAGCTGACTGACTCCACCATGTCAGCTGTCTGTGTAGCTGGGGCTTTGCCAACTATGTGATGAAAAAAAAGCCACCTACCAGGTACTTTGGACCCAATATCGACCTTTTCAGAACCACACCTGAACCAAGTCTGGTTTCCTTCCAGAAGGAGGCTGGGCAGCATCTTCCTTCTTCCCCCATACCTCATGGATCTGTAGGGTTCTGCCAGCCTCCCAGCCTTTCAGATTGCTTCATCCTGAACTTCTTAATCAGAAAGGAAGGAAGCGTGATGAGGTGAAGGGGGAAGAACAGAGAGGATAAACCTAGAAATCACAGGACTTGGGGGAACTTGTGAGGTAGCACATATCAAGAGATGAAAAGGCAAGATGGGGAAATTGCAGGGGCATCTAGTTAAGAAGAGGCAGGAAGCTGGAATTCAAGCCTTGGCTTTGACCTCTGTTGAGGAGGCCTCTCACTTTAATGCTGCTTCTTCATTAATGAAGTGAAAAAGTTCAACCCCGGGTTTTGGAAATCTTAAAGGTCTAGATTTGTGAATCAAAAAACAGGTAGATAATGATTTCCAACAATAGAGAAAAAGAATATGTGGACATTGAATCTGCACATCTCCCAACAGATTGCTTCCCTGAGCCCATAGCTCAGCTGCACCTGCTGCTTCTGCTCCACTGTGATGTGGAAGAGACAATGGGAGGACAGCAAAGCGATCACTACCCTCTCTCACTGACTGCTTTCTTCATCCCATACCTTCAGGAGGAATGCAAAGATGACTGAGATGCTGGTCCTCCCCACAAGGGGTTCACCATCAGGTCACTCCCAGTGGAGAGGTTGAGCAACTGATGGGGTGACATGCTGGTGACCCTGAGATCACTCCACCTCAATACACATCCCCTACAAGACTGACTTAAATTCTCTCCACACACAGCCATGCCCTTCCTCATCAGTATTCTTGTGGAGCTCTCTCTAAGCACACACTTAGACTGCTAAGCTAAGGGAGATATTTCTGTCTTGTGTGTAAATAGCACATTTATAACTGCCTATAAAAGATTATTATTCTTTTAACTTTTTTGATTAAAAAAGCATGAAAATTAAATAAAATGCTTTCAAATAATCTTGAATTTGCAGTTTAGAGACCGTGAAAAGCCATGAAATTGCACATTAAGCTCTGAAACACAATCTGTCTGATTTCCACTGGCATAGGGGATCATTTAGGGGTCCCTTTCTCCCCTCCCCCTACACCAGTCTGATTAATATTAAGTGAAGTGGTCACTCACACAGAAAGAAAAGCAGAGGAAGGGAAGAGAGAGGAAGAGAAAGAAAAGATAGAAGGAAGGGAGGGAGGAAGACAGGCAAGCTGAAAGAGGGAGTTGAAGCATTCGGGCAGAGAGGCAGCATTACAAAGCTTGGAGAACATTGAGGGGACTGGGAAGAGTTCACAGAGGGGATCTGATTCCATCAACACATCATCTCAGTTACTGGAGGAATGAAGGTCTCCCTCAGTCACAATAACAGGCAGCAGTGGGACAGGCAGGGGGCAGGAAAAGTGTTCTAGGGCCAAGTTTCTGTGTCATAGGGAGCTTATGATGTTTCCATCACTGAAGCAGAAACACAGAAAGAGAAGATAGATAACATTCTCTCCCCCATCCATCCCTCATCCTCAATACCTCCCAAGGCCACAGGAAAAAAGGGGGGTTAAGCCGGACACCCTGGCCTCCATTCTGAGACATGATAATGGGTCCTATCATAGCAGATGTTCTAAGGGTGGAGTCCCCCATGGTGACCTTTGTCACACACACACCTGAAAGGAGTTTCACCCCTGGGATAATGATGGCTTGATACCCAGAACTGGCCCAGGACATTGGCAGAAAGGGATTGATTTGCTCAGCAGGAAACCACAGCTCTCTTCTCCCCAGTTTAATTTCCTACAGCTTCCAACAGGGGAAGGTTGGCCCTGAGGCAGGTAGGAAGTCTTAAAGGATTTTCCTCAAGCATCTTCCCATCCCTGAGCCTCTGTAAGAGGTAGCAGGTTATACTGGTATGAGCCCACAAACTCAGGTCAAGATGAAGTTGATGCTACCTGCTTGGGGCACCTATTATACTATCCTGTTCCCACACTCTTAAAAGAAACAGGGAGAAAGAAAGCACACACACACCCACACACACACACACACACACACACACACACACACACACACACCATCTCAGGGCTACTACTGCTGTGACCAAACACCATGAGCAGAGCAACTTGGAGAGGAAAGGGTTTATTTGGCTTATACTTCCTTTTCACTGTTCATCATCAAAAGAAGACAGGACAGCAACTCAAACTGGGAGGGAACCTGGAGGCAGGAGCTGATGCAGCAACCACGGAGGAGTGATGCTTACTGGCTTGCTCATAGTGGCTTCCTTAGCCTGCTTCCTTATAGAACCCAGGACCCACAGCCCAAGGATGGCACCACCCACAGTGAGCTGGGCTGTCCCCTATCAAGCACTAATTAAGAAAATGGCTACATCTAGATCTTATGGAAGCATTTTCTCAACTGAGGTTCCCTTTGCTCAGATAACTCTAGCTCTTAGCAAATTGATATACAACTCTCCAGCAACTCCTCATTCTCTTCTATTTCAAGCACACTACCCAGGAACACCCAAATACAACTCTCCCTGATCTCTCAGCCACCCATTCCACTGCAGAGCTCCCATCTGCCCTGCTCGCTTGGATGGAGTATCTATTCTGCAGTGTAGTGAGCATCAGATTTAGAGGTGATATGGAATGGAGGTACTTTGCACACCCCAGTACCAGGGTTGTGCATGTAGCACTTTAACTGTGTGGTGCTCACACAAGCTTTCCTCATGGGTATGTTTGCTATCCCCAGCTCACACATCAGACCAAGGATGCACAGAAGTAGTACCTAGTAGGAGCCTAGGTAGTCAGCAACTTCTATATAATGAACAAGCACTTAGCAGTAAGTGTTGACTGCTCACTGCTATGTGGGCAGGTTAGTCAAGATGTCTCTGCCTGCAGGCACAGGTCCCCAGGTCAGTTAAGGAAGAGGGATCCACATGGCTCTCATCTTTCCAGCATCAGAGGAACACCCAACAAGTATCTTTGCCATCAGCCTGTGAATTCATGTGATACTATTCAAGACTTGGTCTTTAAATATGCTCACACTACTGCTTGTTTCCCACTCCCTGGAAACAATCTGATGTTGGATTTCCCTCTGTATGCTATGAATATGTTTTATTGCCATTGGTTAGTAAAGAAGCTGCTTTTGACCAATGGATTAACAGAATATAGCCAGGCTGGAAGAGATATACATAGAGAGAGTAAGCAGAGTCAGGAAGAAGCCGTGTAGTCGCCACAGGAGACAGACACTAGACTCCGAATGGAAACTTTCCAATAGGCCACAGCCACATGGCAATACACAGATTAATAGAAATTGGTTAATTTAAGATATAAGAGCTAGCTAGGAATATGCATAAGCTAATAGGCCAAGCGGTGTTTTAATTAATACAATTTCTGGGTGGTTATTTCGGGTCTGGGCAGCTGGGAAATGAACAAGCAGCCTACACCAATACCTGTCATATGACCAAGATGGTCAATGTCCCAATTCTTCCACAGAGATGGGGATAGGGTGAAACCAGAAAGTGGCTACAGCCATCCAAATAATGGGGCAATGGCATTGATGGTGACCAGGAGGTCAATGGGGAGAGGATGGTGATAAGTGATTGGATATATTTTAAAGTGACAGAAGGAGATTTCTTGGTAAATAAGATGTTTAATGTGTAAAAGGAAACAGAACCAAGGATTCCCAAGAAATTTTTAGTCCAAGCCACTGGAAGGAAGCTATTTCCATCCCAGAGATATGGAAGACTCAGATGAAGCATGCCTGTGGGTGGGAAAGAGATTGCAGATCTTGAACACATCGTGCTTGGGCTTTCTATTAAGCATTCAAGAGGAGGGGTGGTGTAGGCAGTCGAATAGATGAGTCTGGATTTCAGGAGAGAGAACCAGAGTCACAAATGTGGAAGGCATCAGCATCCAGATGGCATTTAAACTTGGGGGAAGTCACAGAAGTAAGAATAAATACAGGAGAGAGGCGGGACTTCTGAAAGGGCAGCTCAAATCTTCATGACTTGGAATTGAAACCCACGTCTAAATATATATCCTTGAGGCCCTATTATGGAAGAGACTCCTATGTGGCCATCTTACCAGTCAGCTGAGGAAGTGCAGGGAGGAAGGAGCAATCACAGAAGTCAGTTGGCACAAGATGGCAATTAAAGAGATAGTCCACTCACCTGAGTACAGTATTGAGGACAAAGGTAGGAGTCTGAGAAAGAAGGAGTCTGGGAAAAATCATTCTTTCAAGATGCAATATACATTTTACAGTATATGCATACATATAAATATGTGTGTATATATGTACATGTGTATTTTACTGTATATATGTATACACATGTACACACACATGTGTGTATATATCTATGTATATATATACACTGTAAAATGAAGTAAAGGTACTCTTGCCGAAGTAGGGGAGAATTTTGGAAGCCATGTTGGTAAAGGCCATCATTATGATGAGTGACAATGCTTTCTTGTGAAGAGATAACAAGGAAGAGACGTGGTGTATTGTTACTTTTCTTACTGTGGTGATGAAATACATGACAGAAGCGACCTAAGCCTGGAAGGCTTTCTTTCAGCTCCCAGGGTACCACCCATGGTAGGGGAGAAATCATGACAGCAGGAGCTTGAGGCGCCTGTCACACCATCCGTAGTCACAAGAGGCAAGAGATGAGTGCTGTGCTAAGCTCTCTTGCTTCTATTTTTCCGGGACCCCAGCCCATAGAGCGATGCTACATACATTTAGGGTGCTCTCTCCTCCTCAATAAACCCATCCTAGAATGCCCCCACTGACATACCCAAATGCTTGTTTCCATGATGACTTTAAGTCCCATGAAGTTAACAACCAGGATTAGCCATCCCACTGGACTCCTATCCTAGCCCTACCACTGGCTTTGCTGGTTGACTTCAGATGAGGTTAACAACCCGGTGGTACAATGGCCTCATCAGGAAGCTAATACTAAAAGGGCTGGGTGAGGATCGACAAAGTTAATAGCTCAATTACCTGGGCAGTGATTGGTATTCACTCAGCGTACAGTATTTTTGTGTTCCTAAATAGTTTTACAATACATGCCCATCGAATCCAGCTCCTGGATGTTGGAAGGCAAGTCACTGTTCCAACAACAGTTTACTCTGAAGGCAAGAGCAGCGTGGGGCATGAAGGCAGTGTTGGAATATGCTCACTTTCAAAGAAGCACACTTGACTGTGGTTGGATACAGGTAGTGCACACAAGGGCTTCGTGAGATGTTACTGCTTTCCATAAGAACTTGAATTTTGTTTTTTTTAATTATTGTTTTGTGTGTATAGGCATTTTGTCTTCATGTATGTCTCTGTACCATGTGAGTACAGTGCCCCCAGAGGTCAGAAGAGGGTGTCAGAGCCCTTGGAACTGGAGGTACAAAGCCACCCGGTCTTCTGGAGGAGCAGCAAAGGCCATCACTGCTCAGTCATTGCTCCAGCCCCAGGAGCTTAAAGTTTATACATCTGAGTAAAACTTGTAAAATATTCTCACTAACCAGGACCGGCAATAAAAAAAAAAAAAGACCAGTCTGAATTAATTTCAGGCTGAATTTAAAATGTCTTCTAAAGAAAATCCATTTTATTAAAGTCAAATTCTGCTTCAACAAAGTGAGGGTCAGGACTGAGAGCCTGACATTGAAAAATGGATTGTCGGAAAGGGCTTTCTTGAGGAGATATTGGTAATTTAGCCTGAAGTATTTTAATTTTTAATGCACTGTACTGGGATGGTATTTATATGCCTCTATTTTCCTTGCTAATTAATTAGCAGACATGGCACCTCAATTACATAGGAGGTAACATTTGTATCATCTTAGTACCACTTGATTTCATTGAACCAGCACTTTTCTTACAGTATCTTCAATAGGCGAAACTAATGATTAATGGATTGCAAAGAGCCTTCTAGAATGGATAACAAGGAGTGGTTATCAGAGCATTGCTGCAAATGAACACTTGCTTCTCAAATCCTCAGGCAGAGAGTTAGTCTGCAGGCTTTATCTTCCTTCATTTGCCTGTCCATATTTGTTACGACTTAGATGTCAACCATCCCAAATCCTGAACGCTTGTGTACTTCGCCCCCACCTAGAAGTGTTGTTTAAGAAGGTGGTGGCATTGTCAGGAGTGGGGCCTCAGTGGAAGAATTAGGTTACTAAGGATTATTGCCCAGCCCTTGTTCAACCCTGACCTATCTGTGTCTTGATGGTTGAGGCAATGAACCCCACCACATCACACTCCCTGCTATCGCAACTGTGAGCCACTCCCACTGCCGTGTCTTTCCTCCCATGATGGCCTGTAGCCCCTCAAACTGTGAGCTAAAAGAAATCCTTTCTGCCTTAAGTGTTTTCCCCCGGGTATGGAGTCACAGTGAGGTAAAGTCACTAATACAACACTCAAGTCATGGATAGAAAATGCAAATGAGAGATTCGATCTAAAAAAAAAAGAATGCAAAGGGCCACCAAGTCCAAATATGAAGCCATCAGCTTTCTGTGCTAACATGCCTCCTCCAAGGCAATAGAGACACACCAACTGGAGGCATTTAGAGAGCTTATAAACATGGCATTTAGCACACAGAACAAGCTCTAAAAGGTGTTTTAATTAGCCTATTTATAATTTCAGGTTAGTCAAACCTCCCCCCAAATTCCCTAGTAAAATATGGATGTGTACGCAAACACAGATCAGCCTGTAAATGCCTTCATCTTCACAGCTCTCAGGGAAAGTTCTCAGCACAGCTCCCCCGGGGAGACTTGGTATTAAGGGTGTTGACGGATCACAAAGGAGCATAAGCGCATTGCTTCAGGTGCCTTTCTCTACGCTTAATTGAACATGTACTCTCATTGCAGAGGAACAGACTTGGGAGTGTGTTCGCATAATGGAAAACGTTGCACACCACTTCCCATGCTGCTGTCTCGGTAGCTCCTCGTGGCAGTGAGGAACGGGTGAGGTGCAGCTTGCCTCCAAGAACGCAGTTCTCAAGGGCCCTTGACTTCATTTGTTGTTTGTGTAAACCAAAAAATTATATGGCTTTATTCTATTGCAATTGCCATTTTCTGTCTCAGTTGAATTTGCCTCAGATTACAAGGGGGTATAATAGTATCCAATATACTAAAATTGCCTCGTAGTTCCATATTGATCAAAGCCACTATTGATCTTTGGAAGTATGAGACTATTTTCTCAGTGGTGTGGTCTGATTTGAACAGGGACCATATAAGCAGGAGGCAGATGATGTTGCCTATCAGCAATGGTCTGTGTAAGGCAGCCCCATGCACTTGGTTAAAGCACCCAGTGGAAGTTCAGACTGAAGAAAGATTCCCCATTGTGTCATCTGAAACATTGCATCACAATGCATTTTACTTGAACAAAAAAATAAGAACTCAACTGGGGACTTCTTACTTGTAACTATGAGAACTCCATATGACATAAGTCCAAGATTCAACATAGTGTGCCACAAAACCAAAGACACAACTGTCAACTTCAGATCAGTAGAATTCCATTCCTGTTGATTATCCAACTGTGATCTTCCCGTCCTTGTAAATCTATGGCTGACACATTAACAATGCAATGCTTTCATGCCACAACCTTGACCTCCTAAAGGTAAATTTGGCTATATAAGTTTGTTGATGTTGAGAGATGTTTCGTGATCTATGAAATGTTTTCACCTGAAGAAAGCCTTAGAAATTATCCACAACTGCCCATTGTTCCAAGTAAGAAGAGGTTATGCAGGTTACCCATGAAGAAATAGTAAGCTACTGGCAAACACATAATTAGAACTTCCACTTGAATTATGACTCCTGACGCGAAGTCTGAGGCTTTGCCTGCTATAAACCATTTTGTCATAAGAGAAATCATGAAAAATATTCCCGATGCTGAGGCTGAAAGTTTCTGACTTACCTCTGGTTTTTCTGGAGTCATAGTTCCTTTCTATGGCTGTGATCAAACACCATGTGCAAGGTGACTTATGGAAGAAAGAGCTTATTTGTGGCTTACAGTTTCAGAGGGTTAGAGTCTATGACCCACGTGATATGGACCTTGGCAGTGGGCAGGCAAGCATGGCACTGGAGCAGTAGCTAAGAGCTGGCATCTTGAGATACAGCACCAGGGCAGAGAGAGCTATCTGGAATTAGAGTGGGCTCTTGAATCCTCAAGTTCTCCCCTCAGTGACACACCTCCTCCACCAAGCCTTCACCTCTTAAGGCTTCTTTAACAGCTTCACAATCTCAGGACCAAATGTTCAACTCTATGAGCCTATGGGGCCCCTTTTCATTCAAACCAGCACAGCTGTCGAACTCCCCAAGCATCTCCCATGGATGCAGAAGCACAGCCTATCATCCTCAAATTCCAAAACCTAAAAGAAGGAGAACTGCTTCCACGTCAGTCCTTGAGGCAGAGTGGCCCCAGTCATGAGGGCAATGTTAATGTAAGTTCATGCCAGTTTCAGTGATGGAATTATGAGAGTACATGCAGCTTTGATGTGGAAACATGGCATCACCATGGAGCTAGAAACAAGGCCAACAGTCTAATCCCAAAGTCATGTGTGTCGTATGGGGGATGGTAGGTGTGCTGAGGTAAAGTTAGTGGTGCAAGCTGAAGGGATGCTTCCCCATCACCTGGCCAGTGCTGGCTATTCCTTGCTTGGTCTCTGCTCAGCACCATCACCATGATATTCGGTCATTTAGTCTTGTGTTTATTGAACATTCTTTGGTATGGTGGGCCAGAATGGGATCCACAATAAAAGAAGAAAACCCTTCCCCCTGAGGCTCACAGTTTGGTGGGATGAGTCAAATAGCTAAATAATTCCTGGCAAGCAAATTCATCTGGGAAAGTCAGAGTTCTGGGTGTGAGAGGGAGTTTGCCAGGGAAGCTGAGCAAGGACACTGTAGGTCACAAAGGGGACACTAATGTTACCCAGCATGGCTGAGTACTTGCCTGAAGTGAGCCTTGTGCTAGATGATACTTGTAAAGCCTGGTCCGATTTGTTCACCTAAACACCTGTGAAGCAAGTACTGTATACCGCAGATATGGGAAAGGAGGCTCTTATCACCTGTGGGTCCAAGGTCAGACAGCTGCAAGCAACAACGTTATTTGAACTTGGGCTCTAAGCACCAGATTCTTCTAACTGGATATTTTCAAGTTCTGTAGAAGGGAATTAAAAGTCAAAAAAAGATTGGTAGAAGGAGAACAGTAGCAGCTGATGATCCCAGGAGGATGGTCTGAGTGTGGTCATTGCATCTGACAGACAGGTGACCAAAAAGAGCTTTTCCACCAGGACCCTAGAGGTTGGAGTATCAACACTGTGGTGTTTTGGAAATGTGCTGATACCCCATGAGGAGGAAAAACACATAAACATTGCTCTTTTGTCTCTTGCTTCTAGCCTGTACCCTTTCCTCAAATATGGTGGCTGCATAGGGCTGGTCTAGTTTCAGGGAAATACAAATGTTCTTTATCTTGACTCCAGTTATGCCTGGACTATCATTCATCTCTACTGCATCCATCCTTCCCTCCTCCCCACTGGCCCAAATAAAAATAAAATGCAATAATAGCAGCATGCTAGAGTAGCCAATATGTTCCTCGTACAAGCTTGGTTAAACAAATCACCTTGACCTTTAATAAGAATGTACTGAATGCTTCCTTCTCTCATTCAGTATGTCAATCTTCAGGCCAGACTGCCATCAGAGACAGCCTCATTATGTACAACTCTGATCAGGCCATCCCTGGCTCCAAACTGCCTCCAGGCTGAAGCCCAACTTCTCAACCGTGTAGACAAGGGCCCCGTGGATGTGGTCTGTGTTGATCCTGCTAGCCTCATTTCCCAAGCTATCCCTTCCCCTACATTGTGTCCACACTCAGGTTGTCCCTAAGTACATAGCCCTCTAAACTCCCTCAGCTCTGACTCCAGCATGCCTATGTCAGCGGTACCCTTGACACCATATCAGTCACAAACTGGTTACTTCCTGTCATTTAAGATACAGTTCAGGGTACCTCCTTTGTTCATTCTTTCCCAAGTCCCCCCCCCACTCCAGATAAAGCTGACAGCCCCTCTCCAGCCTGCACATCACTGTCTGTGACTCCTACCTGTATTCGTCTAGTTATGCCCGGCTCATCTGCTCCACACTTGGTGCTGGCACATGTTCAGGGCCCAGGAAGGGTTCCAATCAGGATGAGATGGATACCAAGCACAAGATCATTATGTTAGTGATGACTCTCAGGAGGACCAACAGGTGAATGTGTGCTGTGGACATGGTGTCTTTGTTATAGGAACTTCTGATATCTCAGGCCATAGTACAGACTTGGTCTAGGCAGATTCCAGTCGCTCCTTCCCTCTTTGGCTTATACTGGGGCCTTAGTGTTCCCAATGGAAAGTGCTAGTTTCTACTTAAATGAAAGGTTTTTAAAAGTGCTCAAGCATGGTGGTGTACACCTGATGTATGCCAAGAAACACTTGAGAAGTGGATGATTAGTGGGTCAAAATCAAAATCAGTCCAGGCTGCATCACATGAAGAAGAAGAAGAAGAGGAGGAGGAGGAGGAGGAAGAGGAACAGGAGCAGGAGCAGGAGGAGGGGAGGAGGAGGAGGAGGAGGAGGAGGAGGAGGAAGAAGAAGAAGAAGAAGAAGAAGAAGAAGAAGAAGAAGAAGAAGAAGAAGAAGAAGAAGAAGAAGAAGAAGACTAGAAACAGTTAAGAGTATTTGATGCTCTTGTTGAGGACCCAAGTTCGAGTTCATTCCCAGAAATCTCATCAGGTGGCTCACAACTGCCTATAATTCTAGATTCAGGGGATCTGACACCCTCTTCTGGCCTACATGCGCATCTGCACACATATGTATGTAAGCACAGACACATAAGTGAAACTAAAATATTTTTAAGACGGGAGAGAGAAGGGGAAGGAAGAAAGAAGAATGGAAAAAAGAGATAAAGAGAAAGAGAGGGAAAGAGAAATACTTCATCTTAGGGTCAGTGGAATTTCACTACAAGCCCAGTTGCCTGATCCCTCTGCGAGCATTGATGGAGCCCTAGAAGGATTCTTGTACCACAGTAGAGTGGGAAGGTTTAAGATGGAGCAGGTAAATGGTAGATTTATTTAGATTATTTCAAACTACTAGCTTGATTGGTCTTCTCACATATCACAGTCAAGGAACACTAAAACTAAACCCCCCTGGCAATATCTATGTTCAGAGAAAGTTTGAACAACTCCTAAAAGGAAAATGGAGGAGTGTCTTTACCTATAAAAACAGATTGACAGCATGAATGCCTACAGCAGTAGACAGAGCAGTCATCACCCTGGCTCTGTCACCTACATATGAATATTGCCATGTGCTGTCTTGGTCTTCAACTGGAATGAGGCAGGCACTGTATCTCCCCTGTCCATTGCTGTATAATAGGGGCCTAACAGTGGGCCCGGCCCAAATAGGTGCTTAGTGAATATCTGGTGAATTAATGAATGGCTGTGGCTTGCAGGTCAGGAAAACTGGGTTTCAGTTTCTACTCGGCAAGCACCAGCTTCTTCTATGGCTGTGGACTTTGTCTCTCTGGTCTTTATTCTTCCTATCAGTGTGGATGTTTTACTATATCCCTGACTGGTGTGGAATGCCCCTCTATATGCTGTGAATATGTTTTATTATCATTGGTTAATAAAGAAACTGCTTTGGCCTATGGCAGGACAGACTATAGCTAAGTGGGAAATCCAAGCAGAGGTACATGGAGAAACAGGGCGGGGTCAAGAAAGATGCCAGCAGCCGCTGGAGAAGCAAGATGTGAGGTAACACCATGGCCACACGACAATACATAGATTAGTAGAAATGGGTTAACTAAGATGTAAGAGCTAGTTAGTAATAAGTCTGAGCCACTGGCTCACTTTTATAATTAATATTAAGCCTCAGAGTGTTTATTCAGGAACTAGTGGGCAGGAAAGAAACCTCCAGTTACACCTGACGCATCTGTCTGAATATGAGATTCCAGCTATGTGTATACAATTTCCCTTACACAATACTGCACTTAAATGACGACATCAACCACTACAGAGTTAGTCCTTTCCCACTGGGTGTTGGATTCATCCAGAGAGACTCTGGGAGTGTGCCAGTCTCATCCCTCTGCCAGCCAGGCTTTGGTGCCCTACTGAGTACTCTCCAGGCTCCTAGACCGACCATATAGTGGATGCTTGCAGCACCCTGGGACATTTACCACCTCTGGAGACAGATCTACAGTTCCTGGGGCATGGAAGCCACAGTAAGATGGGCTCAGGGGCTGAGAAAGACAGGAGGCTTGGACAGACGGTCAGGGAACACAACATTGAGAGACAGAAGCAAATAAAAGGTTAGGAAGCCAGAGGAGCTACAGAACCTGAGACAGAGAAGCCAGAAAGATAAGATGAACTGCCTCATTTTGGAAGCTGAGAGAAGAAAGCAATGCATTCAACAAAGAAAGAGAAGCTATTATAGGGAGAAAGGAAATGTAGCATATATCAAAAATTTTAGGCCCTAATACATTATTATTTTCTAAAACTTCAACCAATACATTGAATAAAAATATTAGAAAAAAACACCAAAATGCTAATTGCAATTGTGTGAAATTATTAGAATTATATATTTTTCTCTTTTATCCTCATGGTCTTCATATGTATGCATGTTAGTTTTAAAATGTAAAAGCTATTTACTAACAAAAAATGTGATACTTAAGAGATTAGAGCCTCCACATGGTCTACAGAAGGGTGAAACAGGTCAGCTGCTGGACTTGAGCTTTGAACCCCGTGGTAGGATTTGGTCTGGTTAATTTCTTCCTAGAGGTATTTTCTTAATATACTTTTAATCAAACGGTGTTTATAAACAAGAATGGTAACTGGACAACATTTCAACAGGCCCTGAAGCCTAGACTTGCTCCTTTTGTTGTGGCTGCAATTCCTATGTGTATTTGTTGTTGATTTTGGCTCTTGGCTTCAGAAGTTTAGTCTATCATCACGGAGAAGGCATGGATGGCAGAGAAGGCATGGCAGAGAGGGCAGCTCCATCCATGATAGCAGGAGCTTGAGGTGGAACTTACAGCAGCCGACATGGGGAAGAGCCCGCTGGAACTAGGGGCTGGTTTGACATCCAAGGCCCACCCTTAATGACCCACTTCGGTGAGCCAGCCAGGCCCCAAACATTAAAGGCTCCACAGCCTTTGAAATAGCATGGCAAGCTGCAGACCGAGCATTCAGACACGAGCCTGGGTATACTGCTGATGTGATGGTGTTCAGAGTTGCCTTCTAAAGTGTGAGCCTGTGCGGGGCGTTTCAGGTTCAAACCATCATACAGAGCAGCCAGTTGTTGGGGAACCCGTGGCTCTGCAGACAGTCCTATGGTAGGCTAAGCTATTTCAGCTCTCATTCAAAGTCCCACCTGTCTTTCTCCCCTGAATCCCTGACATAGCTTTAGTCACGTGACTTCTTTGATGCGAGCAGAAGTGAGTGACATGTACTACTTCTGGAATGGAACAATTTTAGAGTCACCATCTTTCACCAGGATTGTTTTCCATTCTGTCGCTGTGATCTCCAAGCCACAATGCAACCATCAGGGTCTATTCTAAGACAGAGAGTAAACAACAGTGACCTGGAGGGGAGCTGTCAGCCATCAGCTGTTTGTAAACTATAAACACAATTCTGTAGTAGAAGAAGAAGGAGGAGGAGGAGGAGGAGGAGGAGGAGGAGGAGGAGGAGGAGGAGGAGAAGAAGAAGAAGAAGAAGAAGAAGAAGAAGAAGAAGAAGAAGAAGAAGAAGAAGAAGAAGAATCAGCAATACTTCATCAAGATACTAAGTTTTGTTTCTATTGCCTTCCTTTCTAGATGATGCATATTTACTACAGGGACTTAATATAGAGGAACTGTATCCAGAGACCTCTAGTTTCATCACTTACGATGGGTCGATGACTATCCCGCCCTGCTATGAGACAGCGAGTTGGATAATAATGAACAAGCCTGTATACATAACCAGGATGCAGGTGAGCTTCACTTTGCTTCTTTAGCTAATGGGAAGAAAGTTCGAGGACTGGCTGAGTAGGGTCTGAGGTGGCAGTGTTGATATAACTAGGATTTGTGCAGCCATAAAGCCCAGAGAACAGCCAACAGAAGCCTGTTTGCCTCACATTTTGTCTCAGATAGTCTATCCCTCGGCCCTGTGCAGGGATAAGCCTGTGCCAGCTCTGCTTAGTGTCTCATTGGGCGTTCCAGGCTTGCCACCCTCCTCTGCTTTCCCGTGATGAGGGTAGATTGCATGCATCTGTTCCAGCTCCAGCACCGGATCGTCCATATGTACAAAGCCTGAGGGGAGATGAGCGAGGGCAGCAGAGCCCCATCTCCTTGGCAACATCTATGTTCACGATCAGACAACAGGAAGTTTCTAATCCCTGGTCCTGCTAGGACTTGTTGCATGACAAACAATAATTCCCTCTGGGTCGCTCACTTAAGAAAGAGGCATGTTCAAGAGATACGGAGGCTCTCAGAGAGTTCAAGACCAGAAACTAATAAAGGAGGGAGGTTCACTAGAGTCAGGATGCCAGATGTTCTCTCCACTCTTTCCCCTCCCCCCCTTTATCTTTTTCTCCACCCCTTCCCCATCCTGTCCTCTTCTCCCTTTCCTCTTCTTCCCCTCCTCTTCCTGTTCTGTCTCCTCCTTCTCCTTCCCCTCTCTCCTCCTTCTCCTCCTTCTTCCAGTACATTTGCTTTCCCCTTTTTTGCTTCACAATCTTACAGTAAAACTGTCCAGGTATGCCCAAGAAAAAGATTGCATTGCTCCAGCTTACTGCTGTGGACCAACCACTATAGTCTGGGCACATCCATGTGTGGTCAAGGCATCATAGAAAGCAGACGCTACTGCCTGGGTACATTTGAGGATGAGAATCAATCGATGGCTAGAGCGTTAGATAAAAGCGTACTGCATGTTTGAAGGCATCTGTGGCCCTTCACCTCACTTCAGCTGGGAAAAGGGGCTCTGAAGACTCATGACCTTTCCCAGATAGCTGATACTGTGTGGCCAGACAGCAGCCTGCTTGGCTTTTCCTCCCCAGAACACCCACAGAGTGACTGGATCTCACAACTGCTTCTCTCCTTAGATGCATTCCCTACGCCTCCTCAGCCAGAATCAGCCATCGCAGATCTTTCTGAGCATGAGCGACAACTTCAGGCCCGTGCAGCCCCTCAACAACCGCTGTATCCGCACCAACATCAACTTCAGTTTACAGGGGAAGGACTGTCCTAACAACAGGGCCCAGAAGCTGCAGTACAGAGGTGAGTACAGCCGTCGCTGGAACAGCGCCCAGGCCAGAGGTCTGTCTTTTAGCTTAGGCCTATCTCTCACCGTAGGAACTCCAATGGAAAAGTCACTGCCATAGCCATTTTCAAGGTTTCTGTCTGTCTTACATAAATGATGGAGATAAAGGTTAAAGGCTTGACTTATGTGATGTATGTTGATGTGTATAGATATTTAATGTCACATGTATCAAACCTTTGCATCTCCTTTGGTTCAGGCAAAACAGTCCTTTCTATTGGCAGTTTGATCAGAGAGCTCAGAAAGCCTGATTTCCTCAAGGCCATGTTAGAACAGTAAGAAGGGTTGGAGGTTTTAGCTATGTGTCCCCTTAAAATGGATGGGATGCTCTAGATGAAACTATGTGCTAGGGTCCAATGAGGGAGTAGTCATATCTTTATCCAGTGCCATGTCCCTATAAGCAGTTATTCCTACTAAAGGGGGCACTTAAGATGGCATCTGTCTCCGGTGACTGGATGGCTGGTCCACACTCAGGTTTCTGTCTTTTCTTCTACACACTGACTGAACATCCATCAACCATCACAATGAACTCTCAGTGTGGAAAGAGAGGTCAAACAGGACAAAGTTTCATAGATGTCCTGGACTAACAAGCCATGCAACTCCAATCTGGAGTTTTTCCACTGTTCCTAATCTCTTCCTGGAAGTCTTAAGAGTCATCATAGCTTGTGCCTGCATGGGAAGTCCTTTATAACAATGATATGGTCCCCAAATACAAGGGCTGTAGTCATTTCCAGAAAACTCTGGAAGGCAGATACCACTGCTGCCCCTCAACCCCAACTGCATTGGTCCTCTTCCCTCTGGGTCCCTTTTATCTTTTTATCTCTCTTAGAGACTCACAGGATGCCTGAATTATAGAGTCCTTGCTCCCTGTCAGTCACCGCTACCAGAAAGACACCCAGTTCTGTCATTGACCCTTCTCTGTATGCCTCACTGATTTATTGGGCAGCTGCTATGTATCGAGCCCTTAGGCAGTGGTGGTGGTACAGTGGTCATGAAGATAGATATGACCCTAGCCACAGAGAGGTTGGGATCTAAACCAGGGCTTGGCACTTTGGGCATAAAGAAGCAGCAATAAATATATCAGGCGTTGTAGGTCAGGTACTCTCCATCCCACTCTAGTGAGGTCATGTGAAGTCAGCCGTGGGGAGCATGCAAGTGGTAGAACATGACACCAGCTACAGTCAATATGCAAGCAGAGGGGGAATGGTTAGATGGGACTGGCAGCTAAAGTCTACATGACAAAAAGAGTCTCCACCTGCCTCAGCCTTTGCACACTTGAAGTGGGACTAGTTTGATGACGCAAATACATTTATTTTTTATAGTCACTTGGCTTCACAGGAGCCACCTGAAGCTCTTGGCCAGCATTCTGGAAGGCACAAGTCTAGAAAGTCCTGGGGCAGGGAATAGTTAAGCAGGCTGATAAGCAAGCAGGCTCTTAGAAGATGGCCCCTCCCCTTTGGACTAGGCCCCCTGCACTGTATGCACATTAACACAGTTGTGCCTTGTTTTGTGTTGTGTGTATATGTGTGTTCGGTTTTGTTTCTTTCTCTCTTTCCAGTAAACGAATGGCTCCTCAAGTAGGGAACTTAGCCAAGAAGAATCCCATCTCAGTGAAATTCTACAACTGTGAATTGACGTAACCCAGAATGCCCCCTCTTTCTGCCTCCTCTTCCCTCCCCTAAGCCTTTCACTCTTTGGATTGGCCCCTTATTCATGAAAACTGTTTGCAAAAAATGTGTCAGAGGAGAACGCATCTCTACACACACACACACACACACACACACACGCACGCACGCACGCACACACACACATACATACACACAGACACACATGAACATACACACACGTAAACATAAGGACGCACACATCTATACCACCTCCATGATGGAAAGTCAAGTCTCAGAAACAAAGGTTCATTCATCAAAGGTCTTAGAAGAAAACAACCAGTTAACCTGATTACAATTTTGATACGGTTTCCCTGAACCAATAACTCTATCCAATGAGACTTCTCAGCCTTTGTACATACAAAAATTCTTCCAAAAGAGAGAGGGGAGAAAACATCGCTCTAAAAGCATCAAGTGGACTCTGTATCTCATCATCCCCGATGGTGTCCTAGGATACTCTGAGGATGCTGGTGACGTGTGAACCAGGACAAAGCTGACCAAGGACACTTATTTCTAGATTACGATTCTTCTGTTTACTCAATGATTTAAAAAGAAAATAATAAAAAAGGACAGACATCAAAGAGCTCTACGTTGTGTATATATATATATCACCTCAGACTATAAGAATGGAACTATTTCCCCCTTTGTCACATAACTGTGCTAGGATTTGCCCGAGATCGGAATCGATCCATTCGCTGTTTCTTGTTTTCTGAAGGTCATACATTGTGTTTGGTTATTGTTAACAGCCCAATAAATGTGTTTAATGCGTTGATTTCATTTTTTTCTGGCTTTGGTCTGTTCTCCATCCTGCCAGGCTCAGCCCTAGCCCCATGCAGCTACCTTCTTGGGTCTCCCATGTTCCTTCATCTCCATGTTTTGTTCATTTGCAGCCACAGTTTTCCTGAGTTTGTGGCAAGCAGGAATGCACTTGCTAAGCAGGTATGCTTTTAATTCCACTCCATGGCTGGTCATTCATCCCAGGTGAGCTTCGGCCTGATATAGTAGGCAACAGATTCCTTGCGTTTCAAAAACTGCCATTCCCTGCCCACCCCCTCAGCCCCTGTGATGCTCCCGAAGGAATGCACTTTGCCTTGTAAATTCCTGGGAAATTGGGGTATCTTTTCTCTCCAGGTGCAGCCAGATCTCACAAAGTACAAACGAATGCCTTTCTTTTCTTGTTTATAATGGTCACTCACTGTGTTTGGTTACTGTCAAAAAAAATCAATAAATGTGTTTAACAAGTTGCCCAATGCTCACGCCTGAGTTTATTGAGGAGGAGGATGCTCCCTGCTGAAGTTCCCTGAGTCCTGCTGGGTGCACCAAGCAATTGCATCCAGCCAGCAGGAAAGTTGGAGCTGCAGGAACAGGCTGTCTGGCCAGTCCCAGAACCAGGTAATTAATACCCTGTTGAGAAAACATATAGGCTTAGCTGTTGGAAGGGATGGCCTGGACGTTCGGTTGGTTGCCAAATTAAAAACAACTTTCTTCTCTCCTTCCTGTCACAATGTCCAACAAGAGGGGAAGCACTGGCAGGGTAGGTTCGTACAAAGAGCTCTGACAAGGTAGGTGGACTGGAAACCCCACCTAGGGGCAAAGTCTGTTGGTAGTGAAAAAGTCAAACAATCTCATAATTAAAACACAGTGCTAAGATGGACTTCTGTCTCCACCTTTTGCATTAGAGTAGTTATGGGACAACCTGAGCCGTGTGGGTATCTAGCTCTACTTCTAAGCAGTGGCATTTTTGCAGAAAACCAACTAGGCGCAAAAGGCTTCAGGTGAACAGGAAACGTCTTTTCTTTGTGGGGATGGTTGCAGGCCGCTCTGTGGTCACAGACTCCCTTAACCTGTGATGGTAGCCAGTGAGAGAGAAGGCACTGAAGATGAAGCAAGTGAATTGACTTCACTCTACTATCTGAATACTGCATGGCCCTGTGTAGGTTACTGTACACTGACGATATTAATACTCATTCTGTGAGTTCTGTAAAGGCAAAAAAAAAAAAAAAGAAAAAGAAAGAAAGAAATAAAAAAAGAAAGAAACAACTATTGCCACAAGGAGAATAAGAGTTTTTTCTGGAGTCAGATTTGAGTGACAGATCCGGCTCACCACATGGAGGTGATTTCATCATAACAGAGCAAAGACAGGTGTAACTCAAGGCAAATGCAAAAGGCCTTAGTGGCTGTATCTGAATGGCGGCTACAGCAAGAAGAGGGAATCTCTCCTATGGGCCGCAGCTATTAGCGGATGACATTCTGAGCTTTGGAGCTGGTGGAAGCTAGGGAGGTACTAAGTTAATAAATCCCAAAAGGGTTTTACCTATTTGCCTCAAGATGTTAGCCCGAACACAAAGGTGGGCAAAGAATGGTTTTCTGGGGGGCTAAAGCTAACCCAAGCTAAGGTAACTGTACTCTGGGACTGCACCATTCCGACCCATCCACTTCACTGCAGTTCCCATCGGTGGCTCCGCATCTGCAGAGACAGCTCGTGAATAACCGCTTCTGACAGCGCACTATCTGCTCTTGACCGCCCTGGGAGTGAAGCCCAGGGAGCGCTTGCGTGGCCTCCTCACCAGAAGTTTATCAAAACCATACCATGCCCCCCTTCACAGGAAGAGGTTAGTACTGATCACCTGGGGACATCAGACTAGTATCAAGAGGAACAGGCGTTCTGCAGACAGGATAAAGAGGTGTTGAGGAGGAAGCAGACTGGAGGACCTGGGCTCCCAGGCTCTTTTCTGTTGCCACTCTCCTCTGTGACTTTGGGAAGGTCAGTTCATCTCCCTGGGACGGGGGGGGGGGGGGGTGCGAGGACCAAACAACCTCCAATGACCCTTCCACAATGATATTCCCCACCCCCAGCTCTCTCTCTCTCTTTCTCTCTCTCTCTCTCTCTCTCTCTCTCTCTCTCTCTCTCTCTCTCTCTCTCTCTCTCTCTCTCTCTCTCTCTCTCTCTGTGTGTGTGTGTGTGTGTGTGTGTGTGTGTGTGTGTGTCCTTTAGTCAAAGGTAAGGGCAGATTAAGAAAACCCAAGTGATCAGCTGTCCCCGATGTACCTGAGCCATGGCAGAATTTCTCCTTAACTGACTTAGGTTGAAATGGGACAAACTGGTCTCTGTCTTCCATCTTTGAGACCAATTCACAAAGGCCCTTCTTCAGACCCCCTGGGGTTTCTAAAGTATTAGGCAGGAGAGCAGACGATCCACCTTCAAACCAAACAGGAACGATGAGATTAGCTAGACCATGCTGTAGTTCAGGTAGCAGGATGCTTACTTAAACATGCAGGAAGCCCTGCGTTCAATCTCCAGCACCCTGTGAACTGGACATGGTGACTCATTCTTGTCATACCAGCAGTGGGGGAGGTGGAAGTAGGAGAATCATGCGTTTATGAGTTTGAGGCCAGCTTGGGCTACACGAGATCTTGTATGATTAAAAAAAAAAAAAGATGAAGATGAAGAAGAGGTTGGCATTTCTGCAGATCCAGTTTGGTTTAACGTAGGGGCCTCTCTAGGTAGCCCAGGCTGACCTCAGACTCACAGTTCTCCTGCTACAGCCCTCCCAGTGACTGGATTGTAGGCCTGAGCCACCATGCTGTTCTTCAAGATCAGAAGCATTTGAAGTATCAAAAATCCTCTAGACCTGAGGACATCAAGAAGTAAAAGTAAGTGAACACATTTGCCATCTCGGGAGCTGAGGCTGGAGTGGGCATGGTGTGCTATGTTCTGTTGAATTTGCCCAACATCTGGCTTTAATGTCAGAGCCCCTGACTGGTATGGCTGTCCCTTTCTTCTGGGAGGGATCTGGAAGGGGGAGGGGAGGGTAAAGATGAATGCAAGAACAGGAGGAGAAAACTGAATGATACAAAGAGAAAAGTAAAAATTTGCAGTTGTCTCCGGGGGACACAGTTTCTGTTTCTAATGCCATTGGAGGCCTTGTTCCCACCTTTCTAGGTGACAGTTTGGTTTCCATGGTGATAACAGGACAACCGCAACTGGCTGCACTAAATGTCCCTGTGTGATGGTGACCTGGAATCCCGGCAGGAGAGCTATGCATGGGCTGGAGTCTGATAGCTAAAACACCACCAACACCCCTGGGGTGGGCCCTTCATTCTGAAGCCCCGAGTACTGCATCCATACCAGCGTCCTAGTTTCCGTGCTCCAGAAAGTGTAAGAGTAGGGTTCGGGGAGCCCGAACTCATTCCCATACCTTTAACAACTAGCTGCTGGAACATAAGAGAGGATCTGCCAGGGCTCCAGCTAAAGAAACGTTCATAAGTCACATCCAGAAAGCACATTACCTGTGGCCCAGGCCCTGTGCTAAGTGTTTCCATCCATCACATCTCACCCACTCAGGGACCTGAGTCATGATCCCCAATGTTGCTTCCATATTGCAAAGGTAGAACTGGCTTCGTAAAGACTGAATGATCTACTCAGGGATGCATGCTCATCAGCAGGACAGCCAGCCTCAGCTCTTTTAAAAACCTGTCTTCTCCAACCACCAGCGTCCCCTGGGACTGGTGAAGACTGCAGTTCCTCAGCTTGCCAAAGAGCTGTTCACACCCTGAGGATGAGGCCCAGCAAGCCCAAGTGAGCCTGATGCCCACTCATGTGTGAGAGCCACTGCCAATCAGATGTTCATCCTGGCTAACTCCTGTTCCAGAGGGACTCCATTTGCTACACATTAGAATCGCTTAGGCATAACACTCTCCAGCTTCGTCCACGTTATAGAAGGTGCTACAGGTCCCTTCGTTTTGTTATGTTAGCATACAAAACAATGGATTTCATTATAATGCTTCCATGCATATGCCACTATGCTTATTTCTGTCTGTCTGTTTGTTTGTTTGTTTGTTTGAGATAGGATTTCTCTGAAGCTCTTGTAGACCAGGCTCACAGAGATCCACCTGCCTCTGTCTCCCACTGGGATTAAAGACATGCGCCACCACCGCCCGGCCACTATGATTATTCTTAGTCATCTTTCTCCCACACAGTCCTCCCTTCCCCTTCTTATTGGTCCTTCCCAATTAGTCCCTCCCCCTGCTTTCATATCATAGGCATTCTGTAATCCTCTCTTATTCCTCACACCCCCCCCCTTATGATTACTGAGGTCTTGTGGAGGAGGTGTGTTATTGGGGGTAAACTTTGAGGTTTCAAAAGCCCACACCATTGCCAGTGCACAACATTCTCTCTCTCCCTCCTTCCTCTCTCCTTCCCTCCCTCTTTCTCTTTCTGCCTCATGGTTGTTGTCTCAAGATGTGAGTCCTAAACTACTGCTCTAGTGCCATGCCTACCTGCTGCCATGTTCCCCGCCATGGTGGTCACAGCCTCTAACCCTCTGCAACCACGAACCTTGCATTAAATGTTTTCATTTATAAATAGTCGTGGTGTTTATCATAGCAGTGGAAATCTAAAGCCCCTCTCCTTTTAGAACTCTTCCTTCTCTTTTTATCCTCCCATTTCTACTATTGTGCCATGTGTGTTTGTGTGTGGTGTGTGTGCACACACACGTGTGTGTGTATATACCCAACAAAGAGCATCACTCCTAATTACCCAGCTTGCAAAGTTCTTCAAACTGTTTTGAACAAACAAAAACAAGCTGTGAGTCGGGTGTCTGGGAAGACGAGCTAGGCACATAATTAAATAAAAGTCACAAGCAAGTTACAGACCTGCCACCTCTTACTTCATTGTGTCTTTCCCAGCAATGCTACTTCCCCATACTACTGCAGCCCTGTGTCAAGCCCTGTCCTATCCCCATCATCTCAGGCCCGAACTATGGCAATATCTATCCAAGAACTCCCTGCTTCTAGTTTCTAGGTAAGTGCAAGTCTCTGGACACCTAGAACACAAAAACACCAACACTGCTTGAAATAAGAACCTGAGCTCACATTGAAGAGAGGTTGTAGGAAATGTAGGTTGGGCTGGGGCCTAGTAGAGAACCAAACAAAATGTTTCCTATGGGTGTGAGTGCAAAACTAACCAGAAAAATCTGAAAGACTGTCCACATTGATTTGATAGTAAAACAGATTCCAGTTACAGTACACACTCGGCCCACTGGATCCAGAGCGTAAATTGAATGAGGAGTCACCCAGTTTTCTGAAAGGATGGAGACGTAGACATTGCCAATAAAGCAAAACCTTCAACCTAAGTGCATCTTCCAAGACTAACAACTTCAGTGGTCCCAGTGGTTTTTGAGCTACAGGATCAAGTTCTTTAGCAAAGTCTTCCTTAATGAGCTCTCAGCAGAGGTAAATAAATGCAAGTCTGGGTCTCCTTATGCAAGAGGCCAATGATCCCAGATTCTTGGCTGTGTTCCAGATACCTGCATTCTCCAACCACCTGGCCTCATGTCACCACCAGCTTGGAATTTTCTTTCCAGTCTTCTTCATCTGTGAAAATGCCACACAACTTTGAAGAGACAGCCCAAATGTCATTTAAGGCTTTATTGATCTCTTGAGATGTGCTTAGAAGGAGTCTTCCATCAACTGAGCTTGTAGTATATAAATGGAATCTCTAACATCCCAATATTAGAACTATGCCTAACATATAAAGAACTACGCGTGGTTCTGTGTTTTTTCTGTTTCTGTAGCAATTTGAAGTTCCGTGAAGGCAGTGGTGAGCTCTCTACTCATCTTTGCCTCTCTCATTCCCACGTACAAAGAAATCAATCAATCATGGTCTTCTGCAAACAGTAGTTATTCCACAAATGTAGTACACAGATTTTTCTGTAGATAGAGAATAACAGTATCTGATCCTTTTCAGTTGAGAGCTATGAACTCCCTCTTGTTATCAAGCACTGTGATGGCTTCTTTTACATATTATTTAAATACATAATTTTATTTGATGCACCTAGAAGGTCTGCCAAGCAGTTCTGGGTCTTATGTAACAGATAAAGAAATTAAAGCTCAGAGAGCTAAAGATGCACACCCAAGTCCACAAAGCTAGAGGACCGGAACCAGGAAATTACAGGGGAGGATAGTCTAGTAGGGTATCATGATACCTGCTAAGGCTGAAGAAACCTCAAGTAAATATGTTCTTGGTTGATGCTAGAATGGAAGTATTCTTTCGTGTAGGGCTGTAGCTACACAGTCCATCCAAACAGACCTGCTATAGCTGGATGCTTGGACCCTAAACCTAAATTATATTCGGAAATTCTGAGCTTCAAGATGATGGGGTCTGGAGCAGGACTTTTAGGAGGTGGTTAGGTCATGGGTGTGGGTCTCCATGAGTGGAATTAGTGCCCCTGTGTCAAAAAACGAAGACAGATTTCTCATCCTCTCCACCAGGGAGGATATAACAAGAAGGAACCATCTATACACCAGAAGATAGGTCTTGACAAAACTGAATCAGTCTTGGCCTTGAACTTCCCATCCTCCCCTAACTACGGAAGATAAGTTTCCACTGCTTGTGAGGCACCCGGTGAAGGATGCTACAGTAATCCAAACAGTCAGCTAGGAGAATGAATAGGAACTGTGCCATTGGTTCACAGCCCTGCACCAATTAATCTAAGTCTCTGAACACACGCCATCTGTGGAATCTTTAAAGCCACTGGCAATTCCACTCTACCATCTGCAGTGCTGGCCACCCATCTCAATCAGCCGAGGCACTTGTTGTAAGTAGCACCCGAAAAGGTGTTGTTAGATATACACATTCTCTGGGTAAATCTGACATTGGCCAGGGGTGAAACCCACTATTCCATACCATGATGTTTGATAGTGGGGTCCCAGGATGTATCAGCCACCTGACTCTTGAACCATCGCTCCATCATAGTGACAGAATGGTGAACTGAGAAGAGGAAAAAGCAATCTCTGACTGCCGGGTACTGGGAGCTGCTGAGGAGACAGAACCCACACCACAAACTCAGCCTCTTCCCCCCCCCCCAGGGTTCAGACTCATCAGGAGTCTGAAGATACTGAATAGTTAATTTTAGGTGAGAACTAAGAGGACTAAAGAGTAACCAAGCTGTCACTATGTCCAGGCAGTCACCAAAGTGAGTGACAGCCTTACCCCATCACCAGACAGCAAGACAAGATGTTCCAGCCTCCTGGTCTTCAGGTGCCTCACAAGTGAAATGGATATAATCATTGATTTTCATATCCTAACAGGCTGTGAAAACAAACCCAAAGACAAGGTGAGAAAAAGCTTAGGGAAAGTGTTAAACAATGTCGGGAAGAGCTAATAGAACGAAGCCAGATGATTCAGCTGCCGTGTAAGGAGCTGCAATGCTGGGAACTGTACACAGCTAGAGATGCTGATCCTATGGTCATCCAGGGAGCACCCTGTGAGTTAGGCGCAAGCCCCATCCTTTAAGCACCAGGAATAAAAGGGCAGATGCAGTCACAGTCTATTTTAGGACATACCTCACTGGTACAAATGTTAGAGATGAAAACTAGAGTTCTCTTAAGAAATGCTTTTGAGAGCTAGGGTCTGAGGATTAGAGAGGACAGACTACATAGGGGTTTGTAGAAGGGAAAAACTGATTCCAACAGAGGCTTCTAGGAGAGAAAGCTGCCTTGACGCGCTACCCTGAATGCACCCAATCAACTCTAACAAACTCATTTGAGCCAATAAAGCTTGAAGTGTGGTCAGGTGAATAAGAAAGAAACTGACATTCTGGAGAGTATGCAGCCCAAAGAAATAGCACAGGTGATGTGCCCCAAAATGCTATAGGACCGATGTGGCCCTGGTTGCCTGTGATGCCAGCTCAGTGAGCTCTCATCTGCAAGTGTTTTGTGTGTCCCTTCAGAGCTGGGGAATAACACAGCACTACCCCACTTTACTTCATTTGCTGGATGCCGGAGACTCAGCGCTGGACCATGGACTAGGTACCATGGGAGAAACTGAAGAGCATGCCACAGTTCCTGACATTGAGAAGTTTAAGGACCATTTGGGAGAGGCCACAAATGAGCACAGAACTGCTGCCATCTATGTGACTTAGGGATGTTTAAGTCAGAATTGTTCCGGAACTGCCAGATAAGCTGGCTGCTTGTGATTGCACCAGCCTGCACACTGCGCAAAAGTGCCCAGCTGAGAGGATGACTGAGAACAGTGTTTCGCAATTCATCAGCCTACAGGGAATGAACACCTTCTTGTAACTCACCACAAGATGCCACTTGTGCTAGGGGAGGCCCTAAGCAGAGACTTTAAGAACGATAGGGAATTCAAGAATGAAGAACAAGGTCTTGATTGAAAAGCTCGGTAGGGAGCTTTAGTAAAGGAAACCACCGGGTTTCAATAAGATCTGCAGGTAGCAGGATTAGGATGGGTGGGAGGCAGAATGGTAAACCAGATGAGCAGAAGAGCCAGGCTCAGAACGGAGGCTGCAACAGGCACAGCAGGTACTCTAAGGATGATGAGCACTCATCTGTCTTGGTACAGTTCAGATGAAAGGTTTAAGGACAGGAGCAGGTGGCAGTGTGCAGAGCAAGAGGCATGGTGGTTTGCAAAGTGAGGAGGGTGGCAATGTGCACACAAGGTGGGTATCAGTGTGCACACAAGGAGGGTGTCAGTGTGCACACAAGGAGGGTGTCATTGTGCACAGCAGGGAGAGTGGCAGTGTGCACACAAGGAGGGTGTCAGTGTGCACACAAGGAGGGTGTCAGTGTACACAGCAAGGTAGGTGTCAATGTGCACAGCAAGAAGGGCGGCAGTGTGCACAGCAGGGAGGATGCAGTGTGCACAGCAGGAAGGATGGCAGTGTGCACAGTAGGGAGAATGACAGTGTGCACAGCAGGGAGGGTGACTGTGCACAGCAGGGGGAGTGACAGTGTATGCAGCAGGGAGGATGGCAGTGTGCACAGCAGGGGGAGTAACAGTATGCACAGCAGGGAGGATGGCAGTGTGCACAGCAGGGGGGAGTAACAGTGTGCACAGCTGGGAGGATGGCAGTGTGCACAGTAGGAAGGATGGCAATATGCACAGCAGGGAGGGTGGCAGTGTGCACAGCAGGGAGGGTGGCAGTGTGCACAGCAGGGAGGATGGCAGTGTGCACAGCAGGGAGGGTGGCAGTGTGCACAGCGGGGGGAGGGTGACAGTGTGCGTAGCAGACAGAGTGACACTGTGCATAACAGAAGGGGCAGGTGCTCCTAGACCTGACCATCCCAATAAATTCTGAGCTCCACAATGTATGTGTTTATGACACGTAGCAATTACCCTCTGCCTCCGAGTCTGATATTTCTCATTCACTAAAAATAAAAGTTGTACATGAAAACCACTGCCGCAGGAACCATGGGAGTCAAATGGTAGAAACCACCCAAATGACCGACACGTGGTTAGCCAAACTATGGTGTATCTGTGTAATGGAATATTATCAATCATAAGTCTGATAATCCTCTGTGAAAACAAAAGGAAGTCCCATTACTCAAGCCTTAATGGGGGATGGAGGAGACAGACAGACAGAGATTAACACAGAGAGAATAGAGAAGTTACGGATGAGGGAATTCCATACCTGTATAGCTGGCAACAAAAGCTGTTTTCAAAAGACAAACTGGAACCACACCCTTGCAAAAAGGTCACCATACCCTTACACACACACACACACACACACACACACACACACAGAGAGAGAGAGAGAGAGAGAGAGAGAGAGAGAGAGAGAGAGAGAGAGAGAGAGATGCTCAACAGCAGCCTGTGCAATCTTGAAGTGATAGGCCCTTGTTATTGATCCCTGTAGTCAAAGGTTTTTACTTTTTGGTTTCAAAACACCTTATGTGATTCTCCCACGACAGCCTTTAAAAACTTTCTCTTGTTTCCAACCTCCTTGATTCCACTCATAGTGTATGATGCATGTGGATTTTCATTGCAATCTTCTGCTATTCTCAAATAAAGATTATGATGGCCAAAAAGGAAACTCCCTCGCCCCTCTGCAAGCAAATACTCAAAAATGCAACAGGGAAAGAGAATTGCTTACTCCACAGGTTTTAGCAGGGCAGGCAATAATAGGAAGCTGCTGTGAGTCTTGAGCAGGAAGAGGGCATAGCACCTGGAGTCTGGGAAGGAATGTACCTGGTCATTGGTGTGGGGGTCTACGGAAAGAGGAAGAAAGAAGAAATTCAAAGCCAAGAGCTCTACATCTGGTCCTCCAGACTCCTGAGACCCCTGTGTTAAAATAAAACAGCAGCCCAGTTTCTCAATGTCCTTGCCTAGAAGGAAACTTCAGTTGCTCCATGAGACAATGGAGTTCCCAGGGAGACTCCAGAAAGGAAGTACTGTGAGGAAGGGGTAACAAAGATTGTTGATGTTCATCACCCCCAGACTGCTTTCACAGTGATCAATTCCTTTAACTATTGTGATCTTCCTATAAGGTAGGAACTATTGTCCTAGGCTCCATTTTACAGAGACCAATCCTATTCAACTAATAAGTAATGAAGAAGGGAGTCTATGCAAGCTAGAACCCTGCACCTCTCCATCATGGGGCCTGTCAGAAAAATGAGCTGGAAAAAATTAAAAACAAAAACCAGGGCAGAGTTCAGTTAAAATAACATAAGTATTCAGAAAGAGCTGAAAGCAGGTGTTCAAACAAGAGCATGTGTAAATATGTCCACAACCGCAGGGGCCACAATGTCCAAAAAGTGAACAAAACCGAGGTGCCTGGTCAAGGGATAAATAAACGGTGGCATATTCATGCAATGGGTCACAAACAATGCATCCACAAACAGTAGAGACTGCTGGCATATGGATGAACCTGAAACACGCTATTCTAAATGAAAGAGACTAGACACAAAAGACCATAAATTCTATTATTCCATTAACGTGATATTACAGCATAGAAATCCATAGTGATAGAATTCAGAAAGAGAAGGTACGGGTTTTCTCTTTTGTTTTGCTTTTCAAATTAGTGTAAAAGAAGTAAAGTTTCATTCTGCCCTTCTCATACATAACTTTTTGTGGTTCTTCTCCCTCCTCTTCTCCATTTCTTCACACACACACTTGCACCCTTCCAATTTCATGCCACATGTATTCTTCTGCCTTCTCCACTCTCTTCCTTAAAAATCCCCTTCCCCATGCTTATGCCTCCCAGTCTTAGGACCTATACCACACTCTTTCCCACATAAATACACATGTATAAAAATAATGTGAGTGACTGGAAAGACGGCCTAGTGTCTAAAGCGCTGCCCATGTAAGTATGAGGACCAGAATTTGGATCCCCAGGACCCTCATAAATGCCCTGTGAGCATGGCTGCTCACTTGTAATTCCAGCCTCAGAAGACAGATCAAGCTGGCTAGGGAGTTACCGTATCAGTGAGCTCTGGGTTTGATTGAGAGTCCCTGGCTTTGATTGAGAGTCCCTGGCTCAATAAATAAGATGATAGAGGATGGTCCCCAGCATCAGCCCTGGCCTCTACATGCATGCACATGTATGCCCTCAAAAACGCATGTACCTAAGTCCATGCAAATGTACACGCATACAAAATGTACACGCATAGAAAAATGCACACATGAAAAGGAAAGGGGAAAGTGAGTAAATAAATACAAGTCAGTTTTGCTTTGGTTTGCCTTTGGAGTAACAGAAAATGTGTTAGAACAGACAGAAGCCGTGGTTGTACAATGTTGTGAACTGTTCACTTTCAAATGACGAGTTTGATGTGGTGAGAACTTCACCTCAGTCTAAAATCTCAAAATGGGCAATGCTACCACAGAAGGGACCTGCTTGAGAGGAGGGAATGATAGAAGGACATAGAACAGATAGAATCAGGCTCTGGCTTGTGACTCACAGCTTTGCTTAAACCTGATTTTGCTATATTACTTACTTCGTTAGTGGGGAATGTAGTAAAGGAAAATGTCTTCCTCTCGCTGAATACATCCCATGTTCCAGGCCTTATGACATGAGTTCATGGACACATTTATCTAACATTCCAACAGTTTTATGTGACTCAAACATAGCTGTTATCCCCAAGCACTATGAGCCAACCAGAGGTTAGGAGTGTTTGAATGACTTCCCAAACGCCTCCTCTCAATGAGTGACAGATCTGGGATTCAAACTCAGAACTCGCAATCCGTCCGATGCTGCAACTCACTACCTTCATTCTGAGTCCCTCCAAACACCAGGGTTGCTTTGAGACCAGGGAAACCATGACTGTGGGTACCCAGCTTTAAGTCCTCAGGACATAGAAAGGCAAGTTCACTCTCAGGAGCATCTAGCTGGCTTTAAAGCTCCCTGCCTGGCGGTGCAGTGAGCAAGAGCAGGCAGCTCAGATGCGCGGGTCTTCTCCATCAACCAGAGACAGACAAGGACCAATCACTAGAGCTCAGAGCAATTGCTGGGTTTCCAGTAAATCAAAACACCTGTCAAAGCGTGGAGCCATTTCCAGGACTCTGGCTACAGAATTATTCAGAAAAAAAAAAGACTTGCATGATAAATACCCAGACCAATTATAGCCAGAAACTGAACATCAGAGAGAACGCAGACTCCTTCCTGCGGTGTCCTACGGGTGGAAATAACAAAGGACAATAAAGGAGCTGTCAAACACCCATGGGAAGCTGAGGAGGAAAAAACGGATAATGAATCTTTACAGGAGGAACCGGGCACCAGTAAGAGAAAATGGTAGAAATAGTCCATATCCAGAAATACACACAGCTCAACCATCGCTCGAGTGGTAAACAACCCAGGCTTGCACGAGAGAGAGAGAGAGATAGAGGAAATCTTAGGGGTGCAGAAGAACCTACGGGGAGGGGGAATGAGAGATCTTGTGATCCTAGAAGAAACCTCAAGAAGTAAATAGTACTACCCCCAAGCCATCAGCTGCCTCAGCCCATGTTCAAGATCAAAGACACAGCCACTTCATCTTCTTAAGGACACTACAAAAGTTAATGGTTTTGAAGAAAGGAAAAATCATTAAATTTGAGCCTTTGAAAGCAAAATATGAAAGTTTTTAATTTGAGTGGAGAGATTTGTCAAAATTGGAAATTTGTATGCCGACACCTCACACACCAGATAGATACATGAGTTCGTGTCCGAGGCTCAGGTGTCCTAAAGCTGAGATGTGTTCACAGAACTGGGATTCTCTAGAGGAACAGAGCCAATGGAGGTGTATTAGAATGACTTCCATAAAATGGTCTGAGTAGTTCAACAATGGCTATCTTCTCTCTAGAGAGATTGAGACCCTCAAAAGTTTCTCAGTCCATGAGGCTGGATACCAGAGCAGTCTCAATCTGGCACTGACGGCCTAGAAGATTCTCACCTAGCCTCATCTTCAGTCCACACTGGAAGCTCGAAGAAAGCAGGTTCTGGTGTCAGAGAGGGGTGGATGCAGCAGCAGCAGCAGCAGCAGCAGCAGCGTAGATGGTGACAGCAGTAAACAAGTAAGCAAGAAAAAGCAAAGCCCTGCCTTTGGGTCTCCTTTTGTCTGGGCTCCCACAACTAGATGCCACCGTATCTAGGGTCTGTCTTTCCACTTCCAATAACCTGACGGAGAAAACACCTCAGAGGTGTGCCCAGTAGTTTGTCTCTTAGCTGGTTCCAGATCCAGTCAAGTTGACAACCCAGATTGGCCATCACAGTGGGCTACGTAGAAAACTGAGCAGGAATAGTTGTGGAGGACACGGGTGCAGGGTGACTACTCCAATGGAGCTCTAGACACACATGAAAGAAAAGGGATGGAAATGCTGTTCCTGTCGCAGCTCCTAGTCTCACCAGCCCAGCCGTGGCTCTTCATCCCTAAGAGATCCAGGCTTCTCATTTAAAGGACAGGATACTTCCTTCCGTCCTCTTTCTAAATTCTTTCCATAAAGAGTTTCTCTCTTTCTCTTCGGTTCCCTCATAAATACTTATTTGTTTGTTTTTTTTCTGTTTGTTTGTTTGGTTTGGTTTGGTTTGGTTTGGTTTGGTTGTTTGGTTTGGGGCAGGGTTTCCTACAAAGCTCTGGCTACCCTGAAATTTGCTCTGTAGACCAGGCTGTCCTTAAACTCACAGAGATTCACCTGCCTCTTCCTCTGGAGTGCTGGGATTAAAAGCGTGCACCACCACCTCCTGGCCCCCTTTAAATTCTTTACATAAAAAAAATTTGGCCCCTCTTAAATTCTTTATATAAAGAAAGAGATTTTTTAAAAGTAAAACCAAATTATACAACACACATATTAGTTAAGCATCTACCATGCATGAGTAACTCTACAACATTCTATGGATTTATGACAAAGAACATACGATTGCTTCCAGAAAGGTCAGGACTCCAAACGAGGCCTGAACAACACACATACCAAGGGCACATGGTGCAAAGAGCAGGGCCCTAACCTAGGAACTGGGAAATGCACTCGAAGGATTCCTGAGTTTTCTGTAAGACAGTTGGGACCAGTAATTGCCCATTCACACCAAGCATCTCACTTCACACAGCACCCTGTCTCTGTGCCTGATGGCTGGCTACCTCTGCCCTGGGCAAACATCCATCGGAGTGTAAATGACCTTTTTATGCTTTTGTGTTAGAAATGCAAAAAGGAAAGAGCTTTGCCTTGTGCTCTAGCTTTCTGGCTACAGAGGTAAATGGAGCTACCTGGCTAAGGGAACCTCTGCCCCTCAGCGTGTAGTTCTGGAACACTGTCACCACAGGCACGTTGACACCCCTCATATGCCTTGCTCCCTTCCCCAACCCCCCCCCCCGCCAGTCACTCCATGGCTCACAGTTCCAGAGATTACAACCACGGCCAGCTGGGCCCGTTGCTTTTATTAAACGCTGTAGCAGGGAGTGTGAAGAAGACTGGGGCTGTCCAAATCATGGCAGCTCTGAAGTAGACTAGAGAAAGGACCCAGGGTTTCAATATCCCCTTCAAAGGTTCTCCTCCACTGACCCAGCTTGCTCCAGCTAAGCACACCTCCCCAAGTTGTCATCAGCCCCCCTCCCTCCCGTGTGTGTGTGTCTATGTCACAGATACTTTTGCACTAGTCTGGAACTGCTGAACTCCTGTCTGCCAGAGAGGCAGACCCGTCATGTTTTGTTTGTAGCCTGAGTACCAAACATAAGACCAGGCATGCGCACATTCCCAACTAATGTAGAACGCATGGATGAAGTGACTGGGCAAAGGTTGAGCATCTTCCCGGAAGTCATTCGTGCATGCATGCGCATTCGGTCCAGTAGTTGTGCAAATCCCCAGGCACTGGTAGTCCTGGGTCGGCTGAATGTGTAGAGGATGGAGCTCTGGAGATATGCAAGGGGCAGCTGGTCCGCAGCTACTGCAAATCAAGATGCTTCTTAGTGGAGCCCGTGATGAATAATGAATCCTTAGTGCAAGGCTGTCCTAGAGCCACAGGGTTTTATACCTTAGACAACTCACACTTCCCCTAAGGTCCCACCACGGATGATGAGCACCTGGTTTCACACCCAGGCAACATGATGTCAGATCCGTGAGCTCAACCCCTTCAGAGTAGCCTTCCAGTTCGTGATGTGGCCAACACACCTCGCCCCTTGGATCCAAAAGACTTGGCTCTGTGGTTTTTTGTTTGTTTGTTTGTTTGTTTGTTTTTTATCAAGGCCTGGAATTATATCGGTGGTAACTTTACTTTCACTTTTACAGTTCATGCCAGGACCTGACTTGCAAGGTCTGGGACTCCTGTGAACCAGGAGGCCAGAACTCCTGTAACAGAAGCCGTGGGAAGGGATGTTTGGGTCAGGAGCAATGGCCCACATAACACACAGAAGGAACCTATGTGAGACCCCCCAAAGCTCAGGGTGAGGGAAAGCCTTTGAAGAAAATACAGCTTACAGCACAAGCTGCCTGAAATAAAATGTCTCAGAAGTGCCCAGGCAAAATGTTCTTAAAACTAAAGTTCCACCGACTCACTTCAAATGCTGTCCCCGGGGCCTCTCTAGCTATCTACATGGAGTATGTCTGAATAAGGCATTCACCAGATTACTTATTGTTTCTCAGAAGGACTGTCACCCACGAGCTGTCAGTCTATGCTGCAGAGAAGCCCAATCTAAAAATACCAACAGAACTCTTAGTCTTAGACTGTCCTTCGGTATTAGTTAGAATAGCAAAAATAATTAAGAAAATCTGCACTTGCTTCAAGATAAGAGGCAACATAACTTCTCTATAACCCTTCCCACAAAGTTAGTGTTGTTAGTCCAGTGTGTGTGTGCGTGCATGTGTGTGTGTGTATAACCACCAAACCAGAAAGACTGCCTCTGATCAAAGCCATCACCATGAATACAGCACATATATGCCTAGAAGAAGAAAAGGAATGCACAATAAATGGTTAGCTGTAGTCATCCTGCTGTACTCTAGTAGGTGAACACAGTTTTCTGTTGTTTGCATTGACACCTGCTTGTAATATAGTGAAATATGAGCTACTCATGGCCTGCTAAACTCAGGGGCTGCCAGCTGTCCCTCTGGCTGGTAGAGCCTCTGACCCATGCGAAGGGCACCCTTGGATGGCATGGATAAAACTCCACTGAGGCTCAGCTGGGTTTTACTCTTGTGAGCACTCAGAGTCCCATGTCCAGCTCAGACCTCAAATAGAAAAGGCCTCTTCTCTTTTGAGCCAATAAACCCTGTCTTCCATCTGCACAGTATGGGGGCCACTGTCACCAACCTGGGCATCTGGTGAAAAAGAGTCAGAGAAATAGGATTCTCCAGCCAACACTGGGTGCTTCCAGGAACACCTGGGATGTTCCCTTCCCTAGAAATCAACACAAAATGAGTAGAGTCTTAGAGACTGCTTTTTGAGCAGATGAGATCAGTGTAAGACCTAAAGGAATCATGTTTCCCCAAAAGACGAAGGATCCATCACAAGCTGGTTGGAGAGTCACCAGCGGCCCTCCTCTGCACACACTGGATGACGGCAGCATTCGTGTGTCCTTCCAGTTCACGTCCAGCAAGGACGTGTGGCCAAGGGTTCTAGTACAGGGTAAGACTCACTTTTCACAAATCCATCATAGGTGTGTTAGGGTTTATTGGCTTCGTTTCTTTGGGGGTTTTGTTTGGTTGGTTTTTTAATATAACTTTATTCCCAGAGATAAATCCTACAGTATATGTATATCTTTCAATAAAATAATCCCTCACCAATTTATATACATATAAACACTCACCACATACATATATGCCTACATATCAGTCTGATTTTATTCTTTTGAATTTTTGAGTTATTATATGTTTTTGCTTTTCATTATTAACATTAATATGGAAACTGATATCAACTGAGATTCTTGTATTGACAGCGAGGAAAACAAGATCACTTATAAAATAGCTTTTTAAAAATATAATGTGGCTACTCTACTGTATTAGTTACTTGTTCTGTTGCTCTGACAAGAAGCAGTTTAAGGGAGGGAGGGTTTATCCCCGCTTATAATTTGAGGGGATACATTCCATCATGGTGGGGAAGGCATGGTAACAGGTAGGAAAGCCATGGCAACGGGAGCAGGAAGGCAGCTAGTCATATCACATCTGTGGTTAGGAAGCAGAGAGAGAGAGATGCCGATGCTCAGCCAGCTGTCTCCTTGTTATGAAGTCCCAGAACCCCCTCCAATGGCATGGCACCACCCACATCTAGGATGGGTTGCCCCACCTCGATTAACCTAATCTAGATAATCCCTCACACACGTGCCCAGAGGCTTATCTCTTCAGTGTTTCCGGATCCTATCAAGTTGTCCATTAATACCATCCATCACACCTTCCCACTGTGTACATTTACTTGTATGATTATGAGGGAAATATCCAAACTAAGACAGAAAGGTGTAGCTTCAGACATCTATCCACTTCTCACTTTGGGCCACTATATAAATCTGTGTGTGGCAGAACTATGACAAGCTCAAATACTATATTAACTAGAAGATGAGGAGTTTAATGGTGCATAAATGGAAATTATTAGATAGGATATCCAAGGAAGTTAATAAAAAGGATCCTCTTTTGCATTTAACACTTTCTATGATCTGGTCCTTGACAAGTAGACACAATGGCTAGAGATCTAGCGGCCTCATCAAGACTCTGAAGAGACTTTAAAGATTAAAAACAAGTATATACCAAAACTAGGAAAACAGGAGGATAGCAAGATTTTGAGTCTCTGTTGATATCATAAAGATTAAATATCAGCCTGAGACAAATTGCGAGAAAAATAAACACCCATATCATAAGCTACTATTTAGATTTTCTATAGCATTTAGACTTCATGGTAATTCATAATCTACATTGTCATTAAGCTATTAAAAGAAGGGCTAGAGAGATGTGCTCAAGAGTTCATACCGCTCTTCTGGAGGCACCAAGTTTGGTTCCCAACACCCATGTTGGATGGTTTACAACCACCAAGCCCAGATAATCCAGTGCCCTCTTCTGGATGTCATGAGCACCTGCACTCATATATACATACCCTACACAGACACACCCACATAATAAAAATAATAAAATTAATCTGCTAAAGGTTTTTAAAATTTTTAAAAGAAAATTCCCTGAAGATGCAAATCCTTATACCAGCAACTGATGCCAGAATTGTAAAATGAAATTGTGTAGAATAGCAAAGTTAGTGACAAGCAATCCTAAAAACAAGCCCATTTTCAGAAAAGAATACTAAAATCTAAAAACACAAGGTAACTCGAGTTCACCAAGTTCCTAAGCAAAATATCTGAGTTATCTCCAACCTATAGCACAGCCGACTTCCTCCAGGAAGCCTAAATGAGGGCTACCCTGTCAACGCCAGAAATCCACAGTATCATCTTTCCCCAAACTCCCTTTTCTAGACCACCCTCTCCCTCCATCCCAAGGTGACTGCTTCAAGAATCCCAAGACAGAAAACTATGCCGATCAGACTATGACAAATGCCTGAACAAACAGCTTAGAAGGAGAAGAGATTTATCTGAATTCACAGCTTCAGCATCTTCGCCTGGGGTAGGCTGGCTCCGTTGTTTCTAAGCCACAGCAAAATGTTATGGCGGCTGAAGTATGTAAAGGTGCTACTCACCTTACATGACCAGGAAGTAGAGAGTGAGAGACAGGGGCAAGATACCCTTCAAAAGAACACCCACCATGATCTCTTCCCACCAAGTTGTGCTTCCTGGTCATGACACCACTTTATGAAGCCATCTAAGGTTTGACCCACTGAAAAAGGCAGGTCTTGCATGGCCCAGTCCCTTCTGAGTGATTATCTCCACCAGCTGAGAACAAAGTCTTCAGCACTTTTGCACTCTGGACCGGGGAAGTGAGGCAGGAGACAGCAGGGCAAGCATAAGTCCATGAGTTCAAATCCTTCATGCCCATGTGAAAACCCATGCCTGAAACCCCAGTGCTGTGGAAGGCAGAAGCAAGAGGATCACTTTAGCTTTTTGGCTGCCAGCCTAATTCCAATAAGTAAGATGGAGGGTGATAAAGCTGGATGACAGACATCCAACTGTGACCTCCAAATGTGTAGCTAGGCACATAAATCCACAAACACATGGGCATATACTGCAAACTCATATACCACACACGTACCACACTCACACACAAAGACAGATAAATAATAAATAGGCTTCGGGGAAAACTTTTATATTTAAAGCACATAACCTTGCTTGAAATAAACAAGAAATAAACAAATATATAGGAAGCAATAAGAAAGTAGAAGGGGAAAAAAAACACTCTAAAATGGAAGTTAACAAAGTGTCAATAAAGTTTTATTGGAACAAGTCATTCTCATTCCTTTTCTTGCTGCCATTGGTTGCTTTTATGCTACAGTTGCTGAACTGAGTATCTACAATGACCACACAGCAGGAGAAACTGAAAATCCTTAAGATCTGACCCTTTACTGAAAAAGTTTGCTGACTCCTGTTGGAAAGAAGTGTTCTTTCCCCTTTGGTGACCTCAATAGCAAAGTCATTAACCCATCAAAGAATTCCTCATAAGCTTCAGAGGAGGCCACTGAAAGCCACAAACCCACACAATCCCTGCCACCGACTCTCACTTAGGTAGCAGAGGGGTTAACAGATTTTTAGATACTCTCTCACGTTGTGGCCACGTGCCTAATGTTTGTATTGTTTTCCTTTCCTTTCCTTTCTTTTTTTATTTTTTTAATAACAATAGGAAAACCACAGACCCCCAAAATTCAACTAAAGTTCACTAAGATCGTTAAGCGAGAGGACAAGGCAAGAGATCGGGGAGACGCTGTTGGCGATTGCCAGGATTCCCACCCATCATGCAGCCTCAGTAAAGAACAGCAGGGCTGGGGAAGGTCAGGGGACAGGAGGTGGATGCTGTGAAAGAAGAAATAGGGAAGACTGGGAGAAGGCAGAGGAGTCCTAAGTGGGGCCAGGAGAGACAGATGGACTGTCACCCAGGGTAAATTGCTCTGAGGATGAGAAATGTACCAAGCACTAAGAGAAAATCAAATCCTGGTCCCACCACCCGAGATGGGGAAGGGAATAATAAAGACAAGACTGCAAAGAAAATGATGTACAAATGGTATTTTTTCCCGAAATAGACTAATAAAATGCAGATGAAACCCATCAAATTGAAAAATGCTTCTCATCACCTGAGGCACAAGCAGCTCAGTAGGCTAAAAAGTGAATGCGGCCGGCACCAGTGAGAGAGGGTTTTGAATCCTGTGCCATAGCTTCCTAGTACATTTGTGTCGAAATTAACTTTACTAGGAACAAATTCTCTCAGCAACCCAGCTTACCTGGTGTGGTTCACTGTATGCATCAGAACTTTGACTGATCCTGGTATTTTTTTTTTTAATCAGCGATGACATTCAAAATATCCAGGGACAGCTGTAGCTGTTGCATTAATCCCAGTCACTCAGAACAGATTCCTGCTGGACAGCCATGCAGGTGTACCGCCTGCTCCAAAATGAGACACAGCAATGCCTGGGGTGGGTTTGGGAGAAACTAGTGGAGCCTCATTCTGGGCTTAGAAAAGGCTCTGCTTTTCTAAGTGTGTGTGTGTGTATTAAATGTGCTGGGGGAAGAAAAGGCAGGAGTTCCCTCATCTGTGGTCCTTGGGAAGGATCTGGGAAGACCCAGTTGCTGGCTTAGCATGGGTCCCCTTTCCTTCATGTTTGAGAGCTGTCTGTGTGTTTTCCTACAGACCCTCATGTCGAATCCCACCTACCCAAAGAGAAATCTTGAGGAGTCATTTTTCACCGATTTCCACAGAAGGCATCACTTTTCCCTCACTACATTCCAATAATCACCCAGTGTCGGCTCTCCACGCTCCACCAGTGGTGACTCATTTTCCCTAAAATACTAAGGTTGGTGGCACCCATGCCCACACTGTGCAGTTCTGGCTGTCCTGGAACTCACTTTGTAGACTCAGCTGGCCTCAGACTCACAGAGATCCCCCCCAGCCTCTGCCTCCTGAAGTGCCTGGATTAAAGGCACCAGCACTTCCCAGCTTGTCATCTCTAATGAGAAGAGAGACACCTACTGGATGAAGTCTTAGCTGAGAATGCATGGAAACTGTATTGCTAACCTTTCCAGACCTCGGTTTCCTACCTACATAGAATTAGTGCAACAGAAGAAGTACTTGTGGAACTTCCTGGGTGAAAATTAGTCCATCATCTGCCCCCAAGACATTGCCTTCATCTCTCATTTTATCGCTGACAAAAACTGTTTGGGTTTGTTGCTAGGCCAGTGTACTTTTGTGCTAAGAACCCGGCTGAGTAAAGCATAGCGGTGCACACCTGGAGTACAGGCTGATGGGGCTACAAGTTCAAGGTCAGCCTAGACTGTGCAGTAAGATCCTTTCTAAGAAAGAGAAGAGGAAGGAGAAGGGAAGGGAAAGGGAGAAGAAAGAAGAGGGGAGATGAGATATAAGAGGAAGAGGAAGAAAAATGAGAAGGAGGAGGAAGAGGAAGAGGAAAATAAAGAAGAGGAGGAGAAGGAGGAGAAGGGGAGGAGGAGAAGAAGAAGGGGAGGAGGAGGAGGAGGAGAGGGGGAGGAGGAGGAGAGGGGGGGAGGAGGAGGAGGAGGAGGAGGGGAGGAGGAGGAGGAGAAGGAGAAGGGGGAGGAGGAGGAGGAGAAGGGGAGGAGTAGGAGAGGAGGAGGAGGAGGAGAGGAGGAGGAGAGGAGGAGAGGAAAAGGAGAAGAGGAGGAGGAGGAGGAGGAGAAGAGGAGGAGGAGAAGAGAAGGAGGAGGAGGAGAGGAGGAGAAGAAGAAGAGAAGGAGGAGGAGGAGGAGAGGAGGAGAAGGAGCAGCAGGAGGAGGAGGAACAGAATGCCCAAGAGCCAGACCCAAACAGAAAATTCATTTCTCCATCCTGGCGTCAATTTCCATTTGTGGATTTATAATGCCCTGTGGTCACTGTGCTCTTTTACAGAACTCTGCTCTCCCATTTTACAGATACAAGTTCAAGTTGAAGACAAGAGCTCTGGTGGAACTTCAGGGAGATGCCTAAGGGCCCAGAAATGAGGCTGAACCCTGGAGACCTACATTCTCACTGTGGGAAAAAAAATCCATCTCCACCTGAACAATGTTTCACCATCTGCTTATGCATTTCCTACTCACGTGTCTTCTTTTGGTTAAAAAGACCATAATTTAAGGAGATAAAAAGTTTGAAAACCCTCATTACCATTTCATGCCTCTATAAGTTGAAAATTATTTAAATCACCTTAAGAAGTCTTTGCCGTAAAAATAAAGTAGCTGGTATTAAAATCAAAAGAAAGCATCAAGGAAAATATGAAAATATTCCATGAAAAGTAATTAAAATTTTTTCTCCCTACTTCAGAATCAAAGTGGGTAATGAGGGCTGAGTTGGAATGGTACTGTCAGTCATGGCTATTTGTGACCCGTGCTTCTGGAATGTTCTGAACTCCTCCTCACCTTGTCGTCTGGTCATTACATCGAGATAGATCTTCCAAAAGGCCCATGGCCTGCCTGTAAGGGTGCAATATTAGCTTTTTGCTGCTGTTGTAATTAATTACAATAAAGTTGGAGATTTGAAACAACATATATTTATGTTTTATGCTCAGGAGGTCAGGAGTGCAGAGCGTGTTCCACTCTTCAAAACTCTGAGAGGTTGGCGAAGGGATTTTTTTTGGAACCGCTCATGGGAACAGTCTCTACTTCTCCCTTTCTAGCTCTCTTTTCATTTGTCTGGACTTTTGTACTTCGGCTGGGTTCCCTGTGTAGCTCAAGATAATCCCTCTACCATGGGTAAGCTATTCCATTCGTAGCTATAGGGCTTCAGTACTACACAGCAGCGTAGTCAGTTTCTGGAAACTGGAATCTCAGGACCTTCCAGAGCTAGAAGTGAGGGAGTTAAGAAGATTTTCGTTACCAGAACATGTACAAGGGCGGAATGATAAGCCGAAGGGACGGAACAGGAGATAAACATCCAGGGCTCTAGTCAAGCAAGCTGTTCACAAAACTGGAACTTTTTATAGAGGTGAGGGTAGGGAGATGAACTGGGGCCAGCATAAGGAGAAGGCCAGAAGCAAGTGGACATGGGCATTGAATCAGTGTGGCACAAGGCTGGTATTAGGGCCCCCGAGTTTTAAAAGCACCAATGGCACCAGCAACGTCCCATTATCAAGTGGCTGTTCCATGCCAAATACAATCTCAAGTACTTTCCAAACCCTCTGATAGATCCTAACTGTCCTATGAGAGAGAGGGCATCAACCTCATATTAATGATGAGAACTAAGACAGAGACAGAGGAATGAGCACAAAATACTCGGGTTTGGAGACAGACCCACGTCAGGGTTGTCGGATCCCAAAGCCCATGGAAACCTAAAGCTATCATCCTGCCCATCAGACACAGTTTCTCCACCACAAGTGAGATATTTACCAGACTGGGGAAAGATCGTGCAAAAAAAACTGCTGCTCAATAACTTCAAACTTTTAACCTAAAATGAAGTTTTAGTCAGTGAGATGACTTAACAAGTAAAAGCATCTTACCTGCAAGACTGGTGGTACCTGGGTTTGATCTCCAGAACCCATGGAATGTGGAAGGAAAAGAACTGGCTCCACGAAGCTGTTCTGTGACCTCCGCATGCACACCATGCTTTGCAGACTCACATATACACATATCATACACTCACATGCACAATAAATATATTCTTATTAGCTGGTTTCTGCATCTATGTCTCAGGAAGCATGTCAGAGGAGGGGATAAAAAAGATTGTAAGAACCAGAATAGCAGAAAGCCTGCTATGAAACTTTCTCACCTAGAAATGCTGAGATCTAATAATAAACAAGACCAGAACAACGGCAATACCAAAGGATGTGTTGATGCGGAAGAGGGGAACTTCCGTAGGGTCCCACTCCTAGATGAAAACCATAAGCAACTAGTGGCTGCTGAGAGAAGGAAAACTATTCTCTCCCAGGAATTAGCTCCCTTATGGGTTATCCAGTGCAAAGTGGTCAGATCTAAAACCATATAAACACCACCAACAAAAACATACTCATCAAGTGCATGTGTATATATATGCAAAATTTATTTGTTTATTTGGTGAACGTGTGTGAATATGTGTGGGTGTGGAGGTCAAAGGGCAACTCGTAGGAGTTGGTTGTCTTCTTCCATCACATATGTTCCAGGGATGCATATTATATATAAATATGTACATATGCACACATATAATGTATCCAACAACACCAAAGAAAAAAGCTATCAGTGTGAGAATAGGATAACATAGGGAGGACTCAAGGGAGAGTAGCTGGATGAGGAAAGCTTTTAATTTAATATTTTAAATATTAATAATTTAATATTTTAATTAAAATCTTACTTTAATTAAAAACATATTAATACAGTCGGGCAATGGTGGCACATACCTTTAATCCCAGCACTCAGGGAGGCAGAGGCAGGTGGATCTCTGTGAGTTCGACACCACCCTGGTCTACAAGAGCTAGTTCCAGAACAGTCAGAGCTACACAGAGAAACCCTAAAAAACAAAGAAAGAAAAAAACATACTAGTACACTCACTCACGCTGTACACACACACAGGAGCTGGTGAGATGGTTCAGTGGGTAAAAGCAATGTTGTCACCAAGCCTGACAATCTGAGTTTGATCCCTGGAGCCTATGTGATGGAAGGCGAGAACCAGCTCCTGCAAGTTGCCCTCTGACCTCCACACCCACACATATATCACACGTACACCAAATAAATAAAAAATAAATTTTTAATAAAATGAAATTAAATTTCAGAGTGGAAAAATAAGTTTTTGTTTCTTTCTAAGTCTCGATGTGTGTTTTATTATTTTCAAAGAGTTTCCAGCTGCTCTTTCTACTAGCTGAAACCTGATGAGCACTGTGCAAGGCAGCTTGAGCTACTTGAAAAATGTTTTCCTAACTCACAAATGGTTCGCAAACAATACACTTCTTTGGTAGAAATCATTGCCTGCATTTCCTGCACGGCCTGCATTGTCTGCGTGGCCTCATGGCCTGCAAGGCTTGCAATGCCTGCATATTGGTGCAGTGTTCTGAGCCTGCCTGGACCTTGAGAGTCCAAAAAGACAAAGCCTCAGGGTTCCCATCACTTCTTCTGCTCACTTCTCTCTGTCACCCCCCCAAACATACACACACACACACACACACACACACACACACACAGCAAAAGCTTTCTGTTCTTCCCTCCAGGCATTGGAACACTAGGCAAAATTTTGGATTCACTTTCACTGTTAGGGGACAGAGGGCCTTTCTTAATTTCATTTTGCTTTCTAGGGTTTATTGGATGAATTCAAATAGGCATCGATTCACCTCTGCAGAAAATCCACCCACAGAATGCCTTAGTGTCTGAGACAAAGGCAGACCTCCTACTGACCTGAAGAAGAAAAAGAAAAACCCCCTTTGATCATGAGCAATGGAGCCCCACCCTCATCTCTGACAGTATCTGACATTGATGCATCACCTTCCATACACGATGTTGGGTACCACTGAGAAAATCCCAACCAAACAAGAGAATGACAAGGTATTGTCCCCGAGGGAACCCTTTCTGCATGTCTGAACAATAATAGGCTGTCCGGTCACAAGAGTTAGGGAAAATATGCAATGGAGCAAGCTTCTAAAATAAAAGCAGATCCTATCACTCTTCTCTAGGGCTGCAGTGGTCCTCAGTCCCCTGTGGGACTCTCTAAACTCTTACCCGGGAGAGAGACTCTTCATAAGCTATCTTCTGCTGGCCTTTCCAGACTCCCAAGCCTCCTCCAATCCACAGATGGACCTTCCACACCTTCACTCATGGTTTTCAAGTGTACTGTCTTCCGGGATTCATGCCTGCTGTTTGTTCTGCCTGGAAGGCAAATGCTTCAGCTCAACCTCCATGCTTTTGCCAAGGCTGGTCCTTTTTCTGCAATCCTTAGCGCATAGCTAACTGCGAATCACATCCATCCATCTATCCATTCATTTGCTATTGTCACTGTAACACTCATGTTGCACACATGCACATACACACTCCTCCTCATCAACTTCATCATATACATACGTGAAGCTGAGAAGGTATTCTCTTTACAGCTGCTTCGGCTTCCCTCAGTCATTCTTAAACCAGTGCCTGAGCTACATTTCTCTTCCTCTATGATTTGTGTCTATGGGGTAAATAAATCTGCAAAAGCTAGCCCGATTTAGGGACCAGACAGACCAGAGTTCAAATCCTGGACCCACCTTCCATTATTATTTTATCTTATGTAAGTTATGAGTATTCTGATCATTATTCACGTCTGCAGAACAGGTGTACTAATGGATACTTTCTAGAAATATTATACAAGTTAATATTAATAATTATTTGTTCATTTGGTTGCTTCTGGTTTTTTGAAACAGGATTTCTCTATGCAGAAATCACTTTGGAGACCAAGCTAACCCCAAACTAACAGAGTTCCGCCTGTTTCTGTCTTCCAAAAGCCGGGATTAAAGGCAGGTGCCACCACCACCCAGCTAAATTTACATAATTAATGTAGGGTCACTAAGACTGTCTGACACACAATGAGTGTTTAATAAACAGCACTATGTATTTCTTATATATCCTGAAATTTGTTTTTGTTTGGGGGATTTTGTTTTATTTTTGTTTGCTTTCCTTTTTTTTTCTTTCTTGGTTTTGGGTTTAATTTTTAATACAAGAATTTGTTGTATAGCTCTGTCTAACCTTGAACTCACAATCCTCCTGCCTCCACTCCTGTGTGTTAAGATTACAGGTATAGGCAGGGCAGCGGTGGCACAAGTCTTTAATCCCAGCAGGCAGAGGCAGGCGGATCTCTGTAAATTCAAGGCCAGTGTGGTCTGCTAGTTCCAGGATAGGCTCCAAAGATACAGAGAAACCCTGTCTCAAAAATAAAATAAAATATAAATATAAATAAATAAAAAGATTACAGGTATGTAATATCACACTTTGTTAAAACATTTTTTAAATTTGTTTGTTGTTTGTTTTACATCCTGTCGCAGTTTCTCTGTCCCTTCTCTCCTTCCAGTCCCTTCCCCCACCCTTACTGCAACACATAACTGTAAGACTAAGGACCTCCCCTTGTATTTATGCTGGGCAAGGTGACCCAGTATGAGGAGCAAAGTCCCAAAAGCCAGTAAAAGAGTCAGAGACCGCCCTTCCTTCCACCATTAGAAGTCCTACAAGAGGACCAAGCTAAGCAACTGTAATATACATGCAAAGTGCCTGAGTCAGACCCATGCAGAGTCTCTGGTGGTCGGTTCAGTCTCTGTAGCCCCTTTGAGCTCAGTTTAGTTGATTCTGTGGGTTTTCTTGTGGTGTCCTTGACCCCTCTGGCTCCTACAATTCTTTCTCCTCATCTTCTGCAGACTTTCCCAAACTCCGTCTAATGTTTGGTTGTGGTCTACATCTGTTCCCATCATGTCATCAGAAATGTAGCTGGATTTCTGATGACAACTAGGCTGGGAACCAATCTGGTCAAAGGAGATGGTTAGTTCAGTCTACATATCTTGTAGTGATGAGCTGCGGGCTGTGTTCCTGCCACCCTGCTCCCAGCCGCCTGGCTAATTTATGACCCGAAATAACAACACACAAATTGTATTCTTTTAAACACTGCTTGGCCCATTAGTTTCAGCCTCTTACATCTTGACTAACCCATATCTAATAATTTGTGTAACACCACGAGTGGTGTCTTACCGGGAAAGATTCAGCATATCTGACCTGGTGGCTGGCTTCATGGTGACTATCCCAGAGAGGAGAGGCATGGCAATTGCCCAGAGAGGAGAGGCATGACGATTGCTTGAGGCATCTGCCTCATTCCCAGCATCCTGTTCTGTCTACTCCACCCACCTATGTTCTAACCTATCAGGACAAGCAGTTTCTTTATTAATTAACCAATGAAATCATCAGATAGATAGAAGACACACCTACATCAATATCTGCTAGGAGTCATCTTTGTAGATTCCTGGGAGATTCCCTTTAGTCAGATTCTTACCTGACCCCAAAATGCACTCCCTTTCCATTAGTCTCTGTCAGTACTCTCCCGCTCTGTGCCCACACAACCTGGTCACTCACGTTCCCATCCCAACATCCCTTCATGATAAAAGTCTTTGAAAGATCAGGGATACAAGGGAACTACCTAAACATAATAAAAGCAATATAGAGCAAGTTGATTTCCAACATCAAGTTAAATGAAGACAAACTCAAAGCAATTCCACTAAAACCAGGAACCAGACAAGGCTGTCCACTCTCTCCATACCTATTCAATATAGTACTTCATGTTCTAGCAGAAGCAATAAGACAACTAAAGGAAACCAAGAAGCTACAAACTGGAAAGGGAGAAGTCAAAGTCTCATTATTCACACATGATATGACAGTACACATAAGCAACCCCAAAAGCACCACCAGGGAACTCATACAGCTGATAAACACCTTTCCTCAAGTAGCTGGATTTAAGATTAACTCAAAAAATTGATATCCCTCCTATATATAAATGATAAACTATCTGAGAAATAAATCAGAGAATCAACACTCTTTACAATAGCCTCAAATAATATAAAATATCTTGGGGTAACTCTAACCAAGCAAGGAAAAGACCTGTATGACAAGAACTTCAAGTCTTTGAAGAAAGAAATTGAAGAAGACATCAGAAGACGGAAAGATTTCCTGTGCTCATGAATCTGTAGGATTAACATGGTAAAAATGGCCATCTTACCAAAAGCAACCTACAGACAGAATCAGAATTTCACATTTTAATGAAGAAAAATCCATCCATGAGGACCCATTAGGGATTGTCTCCAGGTCCTCCAGCTGATGCCAAAATCTACAGCTGTTCAAATGTATTATACGAAAAAATTAGCAGTGTTTCAATAAAACAGATGCATGTCTGCCCACATGCCTCAAAACGCCCATGTGACTTTCAGTCCTAACACAGTGTGAATACTTTAAGGTGTTGTCTGGATAAGGTTTGAGAATGTCTCCCAGTGGTGTATGTGCTGAAAAATTGACCCCCAAGCATGACAATATTAGAGATCTTTAAAAGGTGGTACCTAGTAGGCAGGAATTAGGTCTTCAACAAGATTGAATCTTTTCCCTATTGTCATAAAAGTGGCCATTATAGGCAAATGGGCACCTCCCCTGACTCTTTTGTTTCCTGTCTTGCCATTTGACCACTCTTCTATGCATGGTTCCACCACTGTGATAGTGTCCCAGTGATCCCTCACCAAGGCTAAGCAGATACCAGCACCATGATTTGAGTCTCCAGAACTAGAAACTAGAAACAAACAAACAAAACCATCTCTTTTGTTTATAAAATACCCAGTGCCAGGTATTCTGTTACTGTGTTATTAGACGAAGACACTGTAAATACAGCTGTTATAATGCACTACTTAAGAAGTAGTTCCAGTGGCTGGAGAGATGACTCAGAGGTTAAGAGCACTGGTTGGTCTTCCAGCGGACATGGGTTCAATTCCCAGCACCCACATGCCAGCTCATTACTGTCTATAACTCCAGTTCTAGAGGATCTGACACCTTCACACAGACATACATGCAGGCAAAACACCAATGCCCATAAAATAAACATAAATATATTATTTTTTAAAAAAAGAAATGGTTCCAAGTGGTTCTTCTTGTTTTTACATGTTCTTATAGATGTATTTATTCACAAAAGTATTTAGTTTGTGATTGTTGGACACCATGAATATGGAATTCATTTACATGAAGGATTGATTACATATACATCATGTTTCAAGATGGTCATCTCTAAGAAGTGCATCTGGAAGTGTTGAAGACACACAGTCCAAAAGAAGTGGGTAGGTGGGTGGGAAATGGGGAATCCCTGGAAAATTGGTCATTAACTGCTGCTGGAGGGTGTCCTGAAATGTCACGACTATAAAAGAGCCCAGAGATCATCGAGTTCAGCTTCCAAACACTGCGCTTTTCAAAGGAAGGGAATCAAAGTCCCAGTGGTACTGCTGAGAATACTTACAGAGTCTGGAAGCTTCAAAAGGCCAGGGTAGAAAGTAATTAAGAGAAGTTAGCTGTCTCAAATTGGCTTGGGAAGCAGGTGGAGTGTAAATAATGCATAAATAAAAAGATTAGTACTTTCTCTCCTAGCACCGGCGGAGACAGCCTGAAGTTGATAAGCCGGAAGCCAAGTGAAAAGACCTGTGGATGAGAGGCAGACATTAGCCTTCTCTCAATCACAGGGAAGGGTAATATTCACATGAGGACAGAGCAGAGTGGAGCAGCCTTCAAAGGAAGCACACGAGAGACAAATGCACCTTATTTATAGGCGGCAGCTAGGAATTAATGTCTCCTTTTTTAATAAAGAAAGACTTCTACAGAGAAGCGAGTGCAAAGAAAGTCAATTTATTATGTCACTGCAAACAGAGAGTTCCCACACATTGCTTCTGAGAGAATCCATGCCCCCAAGGCTAGCATTTCACCCTGCAAATGATGTTAGCATGAAATATTTATTCATCCAGCAAATAGTGACTGAGCACCTGTTAGTACCAGGCACTGTTTACCCAAGCACTAGAAACATGCCAGCGAATGAAACAAGAGAGAGCCCCGCTCAAAAAGCAGATGAAGACTAAAGCGTACTTTGGGTTCCCAGATTTTGAATTGATAGATAAACTCACGGATGCACACTGGACACAGATGTCCAGGCAAATGTATAACTATGTATTCTTGCTGTGATAAAACACCATGAACAAAAGCGACTTAGGAAAGAGCTTATTTTGCCTTACGATTCCGGAAGATGAGTCCATAATGGCAGGGAGGCAAGGCAATAGGCATCAGAAGCAGTAAGCTCAGGACCACGTCTTTGATGGTAAACATGAAGCAGAGAGAGCCAATTAGGAGTGGAGCTAAGCTATAAACCTTCAAAACCTGCTCCAAGTAACAAACTTGCCCGAGTTCCCATCTCCTAAAGGTTCCATATTGCCCCCCCCAAACAGGATCAAGTGTTCAAATACTTGGTGAACCTATTGGGTGCATTTCCCATTCAAATCACCACAGGGAAAATGGAGGACTAATAGGAGAGGGGGTGGTGGGGTGGGGAATGAGAGATGATGAGGGTGTGGAGGGAAATATATTCGATATACGACATCTACTTGTATGAAAATGTCCTTCTGTATCTCGGTTCTGTGTACAGTGACTATGCACAATGGGAACTTAATGTCTTCCTTTTTTTAATAAAGAAAGGCTTCTACATTCTTAATTAAATAAGTAAGATCATTTTCGATAGTAATAAGTTCTCCCAGGGAAAATATCAAACAGGGTAATGAGGACAAGAGAGACCTTGGAGATCAGGATAGAGTTCCCTGGCAAGGTCATGCTAACACTGAGCAGCAAAAACCCCGTGAGGGAAGCTGAAGCTTCAGACAATGCTCTGAGCTGAAGGAGACACCAACTGCCTGCAGGAAGCCACGAATCAGGAAGCCATCAAGTAGGAAGGGGGTTTGCGAGGCAGAAGAAACCCAAATGCAAGAGGAGAAAGAACAAAAGCAAAGATAGGTAAAATATCAAAAACCCAGGAGGAGCCAGAAGGAGGTAGAACTTTGTCCCTTATAACAGAAAGTCATGCAAAAGTGAGACTCTGGCTTCTAGTCCCAACATCAGGATTTAAAAGTCTGAACATAATGGGAGTCAGCCCCTGACAGATGTTCTCAGAGAAAGATCCCAATGCCAGTAAACACCAGATGTTCCTCTAGAGTGAGGCTAAAACAGTCACCTGGAGAACATGTGTCTGTAACCCAAACAAATCCCAGGGCCCCTGGACCTGTCAATTTCATTCATTCATCCATTTCCATTCATTGGCCAAACACCGAAAATTCAGTGCCGTGCATCGCAAAATAAATGGAACAAAAATCTGCCTCCTGATGAATCTTACATTTTTTTAAAGGTGACAACCAATAAACAAACATAAGTATGCAAAGTTTGGTGCTAAAAGAACTGTGAAGAAACGTAAAATGACAGAAGGGACTGAAAAATGTCTGGATCTATTTTGATGTATTTGTTTTTCTAAAGCAGAGTTTCCTCTGAGGAACAGAATTTGAGCAGGCAGCTAAGTGGAGAACGCTCCATGCAAGGGAACAGCGACCACCAAAGTTCTGAGGCCTAAGCATGCTTGCTTCATGCCACACCAAGCTGAGATGGACTAGCGGTGGGAAGCAAGGAAGAGGATGCCATCAGAGGTCAGCCCTGTGTATTGGAAAGCCATTTTCCTTACCACAGCTCTACAGGGTCAACCTTGTCATCTATCCAGTGTCCCCAAGCATCACAGGTCCTTGTGTTCTGCTGAGTTTGTGCATCACCGTGTTCTGTGCCAATACTGCTGTGTCACTCCGGATAGAGTCAGGAGACGGATACCACAACAGTAATTTTAAAGATGAAAATTTTAAATGCAACTTGTAAAACATGATCAACTATGATAAAGAATTAGAGCTCTAAGACAGACACAGCATGGCTGAGGGCTGAAGTGGTCCCTAAACTTGGAACAAACTTGGAAGAGGGCACCTCCAGCAAAGACGCTCAGACGTCTACATTGTTAGGTCTACCTGTGGGTTCCCAGATGTTCATGAGCACTCTCAATATTTAGATAAACAAAACATTGAGCATTCCATTTTCTGATATGAGCATCCTTACACTACACAAAGGATTTATGATGATACCAACTAGATTAAGAAGTCCCACAGCTGAGCAACAAGACTTTGTGTCACTTCCATCCTCATTGTTAAGAAAAACTGATACTTCCTACTTCCTTGGAATAATGTGAGACCCGGTTCTAGGAGAACCTAATCATGACTGATAGTGACCTGAGCTCCTAAAAAGACCCGGAGCAATCCAAATTCCCAGTTGTACTAAGGAATGTTAGGGACGCCTATGAGTTTGGATTTGTAAGTTGCAGCCTCACCATCTCAAGCTGCTCCTTCTCCCACTGTGCATTGAAAAGACTAAGATAAAGTTGTCTGATGTGGGAGAGTCTTCTGTTTGAGTTGATTTCATTGGCTAATAAAGAAACTGCCTGGCCCATTTGATAGACCGCCCCTTAGGTGGGTGGAGTAGACAGAACAGGAAGAAGGAAGTGAGGTAGATGGCTCAGTCACATGCCACGCCTCTCCTAAGTTAGTCAGACCACCGTGCCTCTCCTCAGAGAGATGCCAGATGCGATGAAGCTCCAGCCTAAGATGGACGTACGCTAGAATCTACCTGGTAAGGCACCACTTTGTGGTGTTACACAGATTATTAGATATGGGTTAGTCAAGATGTGAGTAAGAGGCTGAAAATAATGGGCCAGGCAGTATTTAAAAGAATACAATTTGTGTGATGTTATTTCACGTGTAAAGCTAAGCATGGCAGGAGCAGGGTGGCGGGAATCCAGCCCACAGCTCCTCACTACAGTTGTCTCCCTAGTATATGCCTCTCTCACTTGTCCAACATTCTAGAAATTTTAAGTAAGAAATTTGTGTGTGTGTGTTTACCTGTGTGTCTGTGTTTGTGTGCCTATATGTGTGTGTGCATGTCTGCACACTCCATTGTGTATGCATAGGCCAGAAAAAGACATTGAGTGCCTTCTATCAGTACGTGCCTTATTTACTTAGAAGAGGGGTGGGGTCTGTTGCTGAACCAGAAGCTGTCATTTCAGCTAGGCTGGCTGACCAATGAACTCCCAGGATCCAGCCATCTAAGCCTTCCAATGCTGGGGTTACAGACTTGTGGGGCCATACCTGGCTTTTGTATGAGTGCTGGAATTTTGACTCAGATTCTCATGCTTAGCAGGTTCTCTAACTTACTGAGTCATCTCCTCAGACTCCCTAAGGGAGAAATCCTTTAAAAAGCAAACAAACAAACAAAAAGCACAGGGATTCACTATGTATTCTTGGCTAGCCTGGAACTCACTATTTAAGCCAGGCCACCCTCGACGTCTCAGATATGTGACCACTTCTGTCTCCCCAGTGTTGCTGGGATCAAAGGTGTACACAACCATGCTCGGAGAGAAATTTCAAAATCAGCAAGATATTTTATAATCGTCTTACTCTTCAGCCTCACCAATGACTTTGACTTCACACTGTTTGTTCATTTGATATACAGCTTCTCTACCCTCGCCCATCAATCGCCAGAACATCCACGCCACATTTAAGAATCTGTTCAACAGACCCAGCCTAATCTTGTGAAACGTACTTTGACATAGAAATGAAATTCCACCTAATAGCCATCTCCAAAAATTACCCAAGCAACATCTTATTCACTAATTTGATCAGCCAGAGGGTTAGCAGCAGGAGCAGCAGGAGCAGCATCCTCTTCCTCTCCCCCACCCTTCTTTTTTATCTCCTGCCATTGTGTGGCCCTGTTTTACTGCAAACCTTGGTCCTTTCGTTCACTTTTTCTCTCGTGTGCTGCCCTCTTTAGGTTTGCACTCTGTGGCAGTTTGAAAGAAAATGGCCCCCAAAGGGTGTGGCACTATTAGGAGGTGTGGTATTACTGGAGGAAGTGTGTCACTGTTGGGGGTGGGGGGGCTTTGAGGTCTCATATATGCTCAAGCCATGCCCAGTGTCCCAGTTTACTTTTTGTTGCCTGCCGATCATCCTACAGTTCAGGATGTAGGACTCTCAGCTCCAGCACCATGTCTGCCTGCCTGCATACCACCATGCTCCACCATGATGCTAAAGGTCTGAACCTCTAAAACTGTAAGCCACCCAATTAAAATGTTTTCCGTTATAAGAGAAAACAATAGAAACCCTAACCAAGACACACTCTTTTGCCTCTCCATTGAATACATGATCCTTTAAAAGCACCAAGTAGTAGGGTGCCCTGTCCATTTTCAACATGGGAGAAGAGCATTATAGATGGCCAATCATATTAGGAATTAAGATAAAATATGAGTTTCTCAACACGGTCATCTAAAGTAACTCCTCACCTTAGTCCGCAGGGTAGAGCTGAATTTCTCATAAGGTTAGCGGCCAAGTTTTATAAGTGTCTTAGAAACATCCCAAGTAAGAGACTCATTATCAGTGATGGATTTCCATGAAAACAACACAAAAAGATAGAAAAAAAAAAGCCTGACAGGCACCAAGAGACAAGATCAAAGGTGACCACAGAGCACTGCAAGGTTAAGGTATTTGGCAGAAGGGAAACTTGACAAGAGAAAAAGCAGATAACGGCAGGCTATGAATTATAAGAAATGGTTATAGGTTTCAGTTTACAGTGTTGAGCATGGCCAATACCTGGGTCAGCCCGTGAAAAACAGCCCAACATTGTACCGTTTTTTGGACTCAGTCATCCTCTAACTGACCATTGCTTCTCTGCATTCATCTTCTCTAAAGCCACTCTGCCTCACAGCGTGATACCCAGTAAGTGAACACACAACTAGGGAATTTTAATTTTTCCTCTGCAGTTTAATCACTGAGATGGTCGCCCATTCTCTTCTTGTTTTCTTGAATATCTTCCCACCAAAGTTTCATCAAGATGCAGTCAGCACAGTGCTGCTGTAGGCGTGGTTGGCTAGGTGGAAGCCAATCATCTCCTCTAGTGGTTAGAAGCAGAGCAGCAACGATAGCTTGGCTGTATTCTGGAATATTTGTTTTGCTAGCCAGGTTACTGGGTTTTTTTTTATTATTATTTCTTTACTGAAGTACAAAACAATATTCAGAGATTGGTTTGGTTCCAAAAATAAAGTCTAAAACAAAACTGTGAGCATGAAATCCTCTCAAAGTGCACATAGGAACCAAAACAATCAACACTTCTACCTGCCCATGACTGTGAAGAGAACACAGGTCTGAAGTCACGGGAGGGGCTAACATCTAGATTTAAAATAGAAAAAAAAATTATATGTATGAAAGAAAAACTAGAAATTCTGAAGAGCATAGACCAGACAAATTCCTTGACCGGATGGTAAAAATTAGCACCAATGAGGGGCAGGTGGACACTGGGTGCCTTCAGACATGATAGCATGAACGGGACACAGAACTGAGCATAGAGTACATAGGGCTGGATAACCCAAACTGTCTATGAGAAAACACCATAAAACTCCAAAAGCAAGAAATTTTCCATTAAATATACAAAAAGGAATTGTATTTTAATATGTTAGTGTCTGATGGAGGACTCTCATTGGCTAATAAAGAAACTGCCTGGCCCATTTGATTGGCCAGCCCTTAGGTGGGCAGAGTAGACAGAACAGGAAGAAGGAAGTGAGGTAGATGGCTCAGTCATGGTACGCCTCTCCTAAGTTAGACAGACTGCCATGCCTCTGCTCAGAGAGAGAGAGATGCCAGACGCGATGAAGCTCCAGCCCAAGATGGACATATGCTAGAAACTTCCCGGTAAGGCACCACTTCGTGGTGCTACACAGATTATTAGATATGGGTTAGTCAAGATGTGAGTAATAGGCCAGGCAGTGTTTAAAAGAATACAATTTGTGTGTTGTTATTTCGGGGCATAAGCTAGTCAGGAGGCCGAAAGCAGGGCGGCAGGAATGCAGCCCACAGCTCATCACTACAAGTGTCACAAACAGATCACAAATATTCCAAATTAAAGGAGACTAAAAAGAAGCGACAACCAGATGAAATGTTTGGTCTTATACTTGTCCCAGCACTAGAAGATGAGAGAGGCAGGGGCGGGTGAGGGGGGCTACAAAAAAACATGATTGAGTCACAAAATTAGAATATACATGGCTGACAAAAGAATCATGTTGATGCTAAGTTACTGAAGCTGACATATAATTCAATACTCATGTTGTATTCTTAGGAAACACATAGACTTCAAGGAAAAGGTGTGATGTATGAACCTAGTATCAAATGATTCAGTAAACCTTTTGAGCATGTGTGTGAGCCTACATGTGTAATTACATGGAGAGACCAGACATCACAAAATGAATGGCTAAATGGTAGTAGCAACATGTCGTCTGGACATAAGGTGCTGTTGAGGGGTCTTAACTATTCTATTTCTCTAAACTCTTCTGAAACTCCAAATAAAATGAGGACTTGGGAGCTTAACGTGGAGAGAGGTTGCATTTTTCATTCATGATACCTCCGTATTCAAACCGCTTTGTCATCCTGAAGTTCACAGGTAAGAGTGAGCCTTGGAGATCTTTGTCTAGCCCAGTAAATTTCAACATTTGGTCAAGTTTGCACACACAAAAGAAGACAGTAAGACCATAGTCTCCTCTGCTCCCTTTGTCTAAGAAATGACTTTATTAACCTGACTAGTCTAGTTCACAGGATGTCATCCTGTCCCTAGAAAGTTTTGAGTTGTCTATTCTTCTACCCCTGACCAATGAGAGAGACCAATAACATTCCCCTGCTATCTCAAACTACTGAATATTCATATGCCCACCCTAGCCTCGTTTCCAGGGATTCCTGGGCCATGAACCTTCAGTACTGAGAAGAGTCCTATCAGTCCCTGCATTAGGGTGCTAAATTCTGGCTTTGCTCCCATCGCCCACACCATTTCTTTCCTCTTTATACCTCTCTAACCAGAACTCATCCTCCTTTTCTATGGTGACTCTCTTCCACCTGCCCCACAGTGACAATTTTCAAAGCTCTGGAGAAAATGGCATGTGTGTATCAGAAGACGAAAACAAATGAAATGCTTGCTTGCACCCCAGCACTCAGCCTCCTGAAACTCACTGCCTCTCGTTTTACTATTATACAAAATATTTACCCCAGGGTGGGAAAAACAGCCCAGTAATTAAATGCATGTACTATTCTTGCAATGCGCTTGAATTTCGTTGTCAGTGTCTGGTGTCAGCTGGCCCTCAACCACCTAAGACTCTGGTTCCAGGAGGACGCAACATCCCTGGCCTCTCTGAGCACCTGCACTCCCTCATAAACCCTTGCACAATAATTAAAGACAAAATACAAGTTTTGTAAATGCTTGTTTGTAACTCCCAAGTCTTTGTTTGCATAATCTAAAACACCTCAAGGTAGTCGCTAAACAAAAGTTAAGTCCCATTTTTTTTTTTTTAACCTTAGAACCAAGATAGTGGCTTTGATGTGTCTGTGAAGTTTTTCTCTGTTGTTTGTTTTCTTCTCTCTGTGATACTACGGACTGTTCTTTATCATAAAAAAGAATAAAAGCTGCCCCCATATACTTAGAATGCTGTGTTTATTTAATTCCAATTCTTTGAAACAAGCAATTCTTGGTTGTTGTGTGTGATGCTATCATATCTTCAAAATGTACACTTTAGTACACATTAAAGACCCTCCCAAAACATGCCCTCCATCGGTGCATCCCCACTGAGCCAGCCTCTGCTAAGTAGTGAAGCTTTGCTTCAAGGCAAAAAAAATAAAAAAATAACTTAAACAATTTTAAGTGAAGCTACAGCTTAGATAACCTGACTCAACAGAAAGCAACCAAACTGTGTCTTTGACTCTTAGTCCCAGATTCCTGCTGTAGTCTGTAACTTCAGCTTCATTCTAGGCTAACTAAAATGTCTAAGGACAGCAACAGAAAATGACTCGATGTCACGCATTCATCAGAATGTTTACCCAAGGGGACAGCAGAACAGACCTGGACTGGTGATTCAAACATCATTTACCCCGCCTTTTAGTGGGAATGCTTTTGCAAGGGGCCTCCAGATACTGCACCACAGAACCTTTATGTCCAAACCGGGTTCTAACTTGGCCCCAGACAGCCTATGATTGTTCTCGGCTACACTAATGCACATAAGGAAGCTTCCTGGAGCAGACACTAGCACCATTCATGAGGTCTTTTGTCTCCGTGAGCCAATCAGCTTGGCGCCCATTCTCCAAGCCACCACTTCCTTCCTCCGCCCCATGCCTCCGCCCTCTGTGAGGTCTCATTTACCCTCCTAAAAGGCACCCTGCTGATTTCATCGTGTGCTTATTTGTGTCCGTTGCCCTTCGCTGTTCAGCTTTGGCAGCCATTCACCCTCTGGTCCTTTCATGTAGCGGCTTCCTAGTTTTATCTGACAAGAGACAAGATTCCTTTTCACCTCTACCACTCAAACAAGACTGCCCTTCACTTTCCCCTAATAGCTTCTGTCTTCACCTCTTTTTCCTGGAGCCGGCTGGAAAAATAAGACAGAATTGCTCTGATAAAGTCTACTCCTATCTGGGTCCCTTTCTCAGGGGTCGGGTTCAGGCTTAGCGTGGGCAAATAACCAATGGCAGCTTCTGAAAATGGCTTCCGTGACAGCCCAATCCAAAATCGCCACCTACTGAGCAGGTCACTCTGCTTTAGTTCTCTGTGCTGCCTTTTTTTTTTTTTTTTTTTTTTTTTGTAAATAATGTAATAATGTTTTTTCTGATGGCTTAATTGTCGTATGTCATCATTTAGCGAAGTGCCTGTGTGAGCGGAATCATTTTCACAAAACATGCCCCATCTCATCACATTTTGTCACTCATAAATAGTGTTGGTAGATATTCACCGAGAGGATAAAGATGACAGAGTAAACGAAGACTTGAGGTCATCAGGAATCCAGACAGATGAAAAATGCTGAGGTCTTCATTTTTCCCAAGGAATAAAACAGGATTTTTATAAGTTTACTTTGAGTCAGAGATACTGTACACAAATATGTCTCTAAGTGACTTTTCTTTGACAGCAGCAGTAAGACCATCAGCTCCTAGTACCTAAGGTAACTGACCATAGTGAGACTTTTTTCAAATGCAGACGAACCTCGGGCATTGTCTTTGTGCTCTCTGGAAGAGGGCCTGCTAAGCTGGACAAGGTACGTGGAGTATGAAGGAACGAGTCAATTTCAAATGACTGAAGAATCCACTGAGCTGAGAAACATGGCCTTATTTCTCACCTCTCGGGCACTAGATAGGTTTGTTTTTAATTCGCTTGGCCGCTAGCAACTTAGGTCCTAAATTTTCCCATTACCACAACTATGCCCTTGTGAACTATGACCTTGTGAACCATGACCTTGGCTCTGAGCAACTGTGACATGGGTGGGGTGGTAAATTTAGTTCCACAAGAGGTAAAAGGACACATCCAGAGGAGTTCCTTAAGTAACTGAAATATAAGGCATTGAACAGAGAACAGAAATGACCTGAAGGAAGAAATAGGGAAAGAGACAATCCAAGCTGGTGTGGGCTGTTCCGCGTGTTGATTGGCTGTCACTAAGTCCAGATGTGGAAGGGACTCTTATGTAGGAGCACTTCAACAGGGACAAGCTCTGTATTATACATCGAGACACATACTGAAAACTGAAGTTTTTGACCCCAAGAACTGCATGGCTAAACAGAACAGAATATGGAACCTAATTTGTGCTTATCCCTGGGATCCAGAGGAGCCAGGCAAGCTATATGAATTGTAGGGAGGGTGCACCTGAAGGTTTTACAAATTAGCATCCAAAGAGAAAAAAAACATCTCCTGATAAAGACCTTATGCCAGGAAGAAAGTCAGAGCTATTGATGGCCCCTTAGGTAATTGCAGAGACAATCTGGGAGTCAGTATGAGCCACCCGCAAATCTCTGAAGCAGGAGGTCCCAGCACCCTCCCTAATCAAACCAGATGGTTTCCCTTTTCAAACAAATGATGTTTACATTTATTTCTTTTTCTTTTTTAAAATGTTTTTAAATTTATTTATTTTTATATCTGTTGGTGTTTTGCTTGCACGTATATCTGTGTGAGTGGATAGGATCCCCAGGAACTGTAGTTACAGACAGATGTGAACTACCATGTGGATGCTGGGAATTGAACCCAGGTTCTTTAAAAGAGCAGCCAGTTAGTGCTCTTAACCACTGAGCCATCTCTCCAGCCCTTAATTATTTTTCTTTAAAAACTACTTGTTTTAAACCCTGTCTCGAAAAAAAAAAAAAAAAACTACTTGTTTCAAAGAAAGGGTGTTTGGCCGGGTGGTGGTGGCGGCGCACGCCTTTAACGCCTTTAATCCCAGCACTCGGAAGGCAGAGGCAGGTGGATCTCTGAGTTCGAGGCCAGCCTGGTCTACAAGAGCTAGTTCCAGGACAGGCTCTAGAAACTACAGGGAAACCCTGTCTCGAAAAACCAAAAAAAAAAAAAAAAAAAAAAAGAAAGAAAGAAAAAAAGAAAGGGTGTTTGTGGTGGTAACAGGCTACGGGGGAAGAGAAAGGTCTTTCTTAGAACCGAGAGCTTGTCACTGTCTCATGCTTTCCTTGGCGGCATCAGTCAAGTTCAAAGACACGTTTTCACTGCACTCTCTGTGTTCTGTCCCCTGCACACTCTCCTCCACACTGGTAACAGCCGCTAGCCGTCCCCATCATGGTGGTGATCTCTGTCTCCGGCAGCAATTTTGTGAGCACAGTATCTGTACTTGGTTTATAGCCAATCACAGCTCACACAAAGCAAAGCACCGAGATGACATCCACGACACCAGCCCAGCAGACTGGCTCACTTAGAGTTCACACACAAGTCCCTCTACAGGAGCCCAGTGCATCAGCTACAGGTGACAGAGAAGGAATGGCAACCTGCCCAGGGTGGGGCTTTGTATAATGAGAGATGCGTAAGCTGCATGGTGAACTCTTGAGTAAGCTGAGCATCCAAGATGAGGTACAGACAATGAAAAAGGAGAGTGGACAATAACTCAGAAGCCAGGTTAGTCCTAGGCAGCCTAGAGGCCAGACCAGATCTAGAGACCTGTTCTGCACCCTCTACCTTGAGCTCCATATCCTTATCTAAAACTTCAGAAGAAAACTTTGGCTTTACCAGAGGTCAGCCTACATCTAGGGATCCCTAGCCCCCACATCTCAAAAGAGACATCCTACCAGTAGAACCTGAAGACATGTTACTCACCAGAACCCTTGGCCATTAAGTACAGAAGACAAGAGAGGAAAGAGAAACCAAGGAACAAACACCCATCTAATAAAGATAAATGCAGGAATCAATACCTAAACCAATAATTATCCAAATCCAGATTATGATTTGTAGACTGCTTTTCATTGCTTTATGTTTAAAAGCCACTTATAAATGAGTACATATGATAATTGTCTTTCTGGGTCTGGGTTACCTCACTCAATATGATGTTTTCTAGCTCCATCCATTTGCCTGCAAATTTCAAGATGTCGTTATTTTTTTTTTTTTTTTTTGCTGTGTAGTACTCCATTGTGTAATTGTACCACATTTTTCTTATCCATTCTTCAGTCGAGGGACATTTAGGTTGTTTCCAGGTTGTGGCAATGCTGCTATGAACATAGTTGAGCCATGTCCTTGTGGTATGATTGAGCCATACACGTATATATTTGGATATATACCCAAAAGTGGCATTGTTGGGTCTTGAGGAAGGTTGCTTCCTAATTTTCTGAAAAAATCACCATACTGATATCCAAAGGCATTGTACCAATTTTCACTCCCACCAGCAATTCAGGAGTGTTCCCTTTACCCCACATCCTCTCCAGCATAAGTTGTCATCAGTGTTTTTGATCTTGGCCATTCTTACAGGTATAAGATGGAATCTCAGAGTTGTTTTGATTTGCATTTCTCTGATGACTAAGGATATTGAGCATTTCCTTAAGTGTCTGTCAGCCATTTTAGATTTCTCTGTTGAGAGTTCTCTGTTTAGGTCTGTACTCCACTTTTTACTGGATTATTTGTTCTTTTGATGAACAGTTTCTTGAGTTCTTTGTTTATTTTGGAGATCAGACCTCTGTCTGATGTGGGGTTGGTGAAGATCTTTTCCCATTCTGTAGGCTGCCATTTTGTCTTGCTGACCATGTCCTTTGCTTTACAGAAGCTTTTTAGTTTCAAGAGGCCCCATTAATTGTTTCTCTCAGTGTCTGTGCTGCTGGGATTATATTTAGGAAGTGGTCTCCTGTGACAATACATTCAAGTGTACTTCCCACTTTCTCTTCTATAAGATTCACTGTGGCTGGCTTTATGTTGCAGTCTTTGATCCATTTGGACTTGAGTTTTGTGCATGGTGATAGATATGGATCTATTTTCATTCTTCTGCATGTTGATATCCAATTATGCCAGAGGTGCTTAATCTTACTGCAACTTGATATGCCATGTTTTGTTGATACTCAAAGGAGACCTGCCCTTTCCTAAACAGAAAAGAGGAGAAGTGGATTGAGGGTGGGTGAGAAAAGAGGGGACATGGGGAGAGGGACTGGGAGGAGAGGAGGGAGGAGAAACTGTGACTGGAATATAAAAATAAAAATAAATATTTTGTTGTTTTTTGAGACAGGGTTTAAAATTCAATATTTAAATATTTTCAGTCTTTAAAATTGAATATTTATTTTACAGTTGTATCTTATATTTTAAGTACCAGTACCTGTGTGTAATTTAGGACTACCAAAAGGACGTAGAGCAAAAGGTCTAGAGCAAAGAGAAATGTAAGTAGCAATAGTCAGGGTCCTACAACCCATCCAGGCTAATAAGAGGAAGGCAAAAAAGCAAAATCCAAGAGCAAAGAGTAAGTTATGGGCACCTGAGCCTTGGAGCAGGTTGTGGGCATCAGAGCTGAGCATAGGAACAGCTGCTTCCGTCAGTCTTTCTGGGACAGGCACCACGGAAAGCACTGCACATGCATTCTCTCACTGACTCTTGGCAATAGCTTTAGGAAGTCAACATTCCTACCCTCGGGTTAGGAGTGAGACTTTGACAGAAAGAAAGGGGTGGGCAGAGAGACAACTTTTCTGGTAAAAGCCTTGCCATACAAACCTGTCAATTTGAGATGAATTTGTAAAACCCCATGCAAAGGTGGAAGGAGAGAACTTTGACTCTACAAAGCTGTCTTCTGACTGCTACACAGACATAGTGGCAGAAACAATCTCTCTCTCTCTCTCTCTCTCTCTCTCTCTCTCTCTCTCTCTCTCTCTCTCTCTCTCTCTCTCTCTCTCACACACACACACACGAGTCATACACACAAATAACAATAATAATTTTAATATATATTATTAATAATAATATATAAATATTTTGGATATATCCAAAATCACACAGCTGGTGAGTGGGAGGTAAGGTTTGAACCTGAGGCTTTCTAGCTCCAACATCCACTCAGACTCTTCCTTGTACTACAGCATATGAAACAGAGGCAATGAAACGCATAAAAGACCAGGCCCCAGGGAGGACCCTGAGCAACGATGCCTCTTACATCCATTTACTTCATCCTTGCTGATTCATTGTCTCAGCTTCTAGTTACCCCTTGCTCTAATTAATACAGGAGCATTAGCCATGGTCTTCAGTCTCCCTAGCTCTAGAATTAACTGACAAAATAATTTACTTCAAACTCAATTCTGGGCACATCTCTTTCAACTCAAAACTTTCCACTGCTTCTTCTATGGCCGGGCGGTGGTGGTGCACGCCTTTAATCCCAGCACTCGGGAGGCAGAGGCAGGCGGATCTCTGAGTTCGAGGCCAGCCTGGTCCACAAGAGCTAGCTCCAGGACAGGCTCTAGAAACTACAGGGAAACCCTGTCTCGAAAAACCAAAAAAAAAAAAAAAAAAAAAAAAAAAAAAAAAAAAAAAAAAAAAAAAAAACTTTCCACTGCTTCTTCTAGGCTACAGAATAAAACCACACATTCAGGAAACATAGTTCTTAGCCTTCTTTACAAAGCAAGTCCTATCATGTGGACATCTTTGTCCTTGACCTCCCCTTCACATAGATGTTCTAGAATCCAGGAAGCCTCCCAAGGCCTCCCTGTAAATGACCTTTTTCCAAACATATCCTATGATTTTCTTTTTTTACGTACATGAGTTCCACTATCCCTTCAACTTCAAAACATCTTTGCTTCTTCTGATCCCTCCTACACCCTTTTGTTGCTCAGATCCTAGATGTCTCAATCATGTCAGTACAAGAACCTTGGCTCTCCCAAGCCTTGTCTATGTCTCTTCTGTAGATCTTACTATTTTCTCCTTTGCTTCATAGAAGTATGCTCTCAGCTCACCTCTTACACTGTGAGCTACTGAAAACAATGTACTGGTTCTTCCTGTCCCCCATAGACTGTGTCATAATGTTCATGCTGTTTAAGACTATGTCTTCATAGCCTGCTCAATTAAAAATAAGTTGATATTGGTTGTTAAATTATTCTAATACGATGCTCAAAACACCATTTAATTTATTCCTTAAGAATAGTCAAGAAATCTTAAATTGAATTGCAGTATATTAACCCAAAGATGTGGAATTAACTAACAGTCAGCGGGGTCTCCATTGTATTACCATTAACCAACAAAAGAGAATCATACAGCTCAAGTTACTGTTTTTTTTGCTTTGCCAGATATAAAACCTCAAAACATTGTTGCTCAAGGACAAGACTATCATTAGCCTAGTCTTCGAGAATTCCTCTAAGCTCCTTCTTCTATTTAGCAAGTCTATGAATTGTACAGAACCACCTAAAGCAGTGTTTATTGGAAGCTGTCTAGAATTCTTTTGAAAGCTTGTGCGGAAAGAGGTGAGCATAAGTCATACATAAATGATAATGGTCGGTCTGCTCGTGAGTTCCGCCATGTCCTATGCCCTGTGGTGTCCGACATGTTGAGGAGCCACTTTAAAGAAAGAGGAAGCTAGGTGAAGTAGACCATCATTAGAGCCACTTCCTGAAGAGAAAAATCAAACCCCACAATCCAGCAGGACACAATAGTCACAAGCTTGATTGATTGAGAGCTTCAGTGCAAGGGATTCCAAACTCAGTAGGGGAGGTGACAGCAGGTATGACAATATGGTAGCCAAATGCCAAGCCAAGAAAGGAATCCCCTAGGGGAAGAACTCATGTTCATCAGATTTTATGAAAAAGAGAATCCAAATTCCAGAAGAAGGGTGGCCAAGAACTAGAAAAGGATCAAGGGCCCTGTTAAAGAACAAGAATTTAGAACTAGATTCTTGCCCTAGAGAAGTGGTTCTCAACCTTCCTAATGCTATGACCCTTTAATACAGTTCCTCATAACCCGCAGCCATAAAACCATTTTTGTTGCTACTTCATAACTGTAATTTTGCTAAAGTTATGAACCATAATGTAAATATCTGAGATTTCTGATAGTCTTAGGTAACTCCTGTAAAAAGGTTGTTCGCTTTCCTATTGGGGTCATGACGCACAGGTTGAGAACCACTGCCCTAGAGTGGAAATAGAGAGCAGGGATCCAAAGTAGAAATAACTGTGAAGAATAGCAATGATGCCAAGATTAACAGAAGACCAGACCTCTACACTGCATAGGCTCCTAGACACTCCTCACATCCTGTCCAGTAGTCAGTGAGCAGACAGCCAACCACCAGCCATAATCTTAAATGGATAGCACTGCTCTATCAGCCTAAAGATTGAAAGCCTCGACCTCTGTAGAAAAACACAATAGACAGGGAACAATTTTTGTTCTGACAAGAAACCTAAATAGACAGGCTATGAAAAGTCCTCTTTTATAGGAACTAGTGGACATAAAAGTTCCAAAGTAGAGGTCCAAGGTCAGAGAAGTTCAAAGGAAAGACAGAAACTTATCACCAGCTGCAGTGATCGTCACTGATTACTGTAGCACAAATAATAAAAACCCAGAGAGAGAAATTGGGGTTCAACCCAAAAACCAGAAAAGCAAAGCAGCCAAGCCACTAGAAAAGTCTTATCTCTACCAAGGCTTGGCTACCATAGATTAAGCAGCTTCAGTCTCTCTCCTCACATTTTGTATTTCCTCTACTGCTGGGATTGAAAGGGCATGACTCCTAGGACTAGGATTAAAGGTATGAGCCACCACCACCTGGATTTGTTTCTGTATCGATCTTGTGTAGCCCAGGGTGGCCTTGAACTCATAGAGATCCATCTGACTCTGTCTCCCAAATCCTGGGGTTAAAGGTATGTGTCACCATTGTCTGACCTCTGGTGGCTTTAGCTTTGCCTCTGGTTTTCAGGCAAGATTTATTTATCAAAATACAAATAATATACCACTATAGATTACAAGGGCAATCTTGCTTAGGAATCTTAGCCTCCTCCCACTCAAGCAGTGAATGTTTCTATGGCAGCAGCTCTTGCTGGTTTCCTTTCTTTTTAATACTTCTGTAAAGGCAGGAAATAGAATGGGTTACTGTTGTGTAACAATATTCCTGGAGAAACATGAACAAATATCTACTCTCCCCAGACAGGGAGTCAATGACAGACCAAAGTACAAATACCATCAAAGTCCAATTTGGTGAATCAATGAGCTTTATTGGAGTTAAGTACAAGAAAATGAGTGAGAGGTTATGTACAAGAGTAGCAATGACTCAAAGACAGCTGCATCACCAACGCCCACTCCAGCATGATGACAGCTCATGAAAGCTGAAGACCTGGAGCCCACTGCACAGCCTACAGGTAGCTCCATAGGTTGGAGGGTGTCCTTTCCCAGTGACCCAGTTAGTCTGAGCCCCTTCCCAGCAGTTCAGCTAGTCTCTGCTTCCCTCTTCCAGGTTTCTTGGCTCATCTCTGATCCTTCCTGGCAGCTAGATCTGAGCCTCTTCCAAGCAGTTCAGGTGATCTGAGAGTTGCTTACATAGCCTTGGGCAGAGCAGGGCCCCAGTGAAACTAATTGGTTTCAGGGACTTCCTGAAGCCATTCTGAGTTGTTTAATTCTTGTCTTAATGAGCTTTCTTGAAGGATAAAATGTTTCACTCCTGCTTATAACATCCTGTTCTTTCACCACAAAGTTGAATATTCTGACCTAAAATATCCCCTCATTTCCCTTTTCTCTTACATCCTGTGCCTTAAGAAGATTTCCTCCAAGATGGAAAGTGCTAACAATGGAGGAAGCTGCTACATAACAGCTGCCATCTATTGGTCCAGGAAAAGGCAAAGCTCTGCCAAGGTGATAATCTCACCATTGGGTCAAGTCAGTGCTCACAAAAGTAAGCATAACAGAGAAGATGGGAAAGGGGGGAGCATTCCTCCTTGCCCACTCTAATGGGCACACTTTCCTTACAAGAGACATTGTTGCCCCATTTTACAAGTGAAGAAAAGAGATTATAAGTGTGTTCATCTACCCCAACACTCAGCTATCACGAGTGAATATATAAACACACTGATTTGTGAGTCCTTGCTGAACACTGTGCTATTATCCAGTAATAATAATAATAATAATAATAATAATAATAATAATAATGACCTCACTCATCACAGCGCTGAGGTACAGTGTCTCTGAGCACTCTCTGCCCTGCAGCTGGAAGTCTGGAAGGTTTAGAGAAAGAAAGTGCATGTCCTGGAGAAAGATCCCAGAGGAGGACTGCACTCACACCTAGAGGGGGAAATCCCAGTTCCTAGCATGACCCACCACCCCAGACCCTGGGCTCGGGTCAATCTACATCTGGAGCTCCCTGGGCACAGGGCTCTGCCACAGAATGGAAAGGTCAAGAACATTATTCCTCACATTCCTATGGCTGGGCTAGACTGACACACAGCATTCCAGTCCAGACAGATGCACTTGCTAAGAGTCCAAGATGCCTCAGGCAGGCCCTGCCTGATGTGACATTTTCTCTTTAATTGCCAGCCCTGCTTTCCACCTCTTTATGGAGCTGACTCATCTTTGCACACCAGATAGCTAGCGTTTTATGGTCCCCTGGATTCTCACACCCTGAAAGTTGTCTCAAGTACAATATAACAGGGAAAAGCTCAAGCCTAAATCAGTCGCCTTTGACATCAGTTTATTGGCTGGTGTATTTCTGTGCACAAGCAGGTACATAGGCATTGTGACAGACCCATGGCTCTTGATCCAGAGCAAAGGCTGAAATGTACCCCCCTCGCCACATGGTGAACTTTTTAAAGAAACCTAGAGTGTCCTTACTCTCAGCCAGCAGCCCTGGCCAATTATGCTTCTTTTGTGTTAACATTATGGTGGTAGCAATGACTGCTGAGAGATTGTGGAGGACAATAGAGACAAGGCAGGTGGGGGTATTTAAAGATGAACAAGCAAATAAGAGTAATGTGTAGAATCTGTGGTTAAGGGGAAGAATGAAAAAGCAACCCAGTGGGCTCACAATCCCTTACCTGCACAGTCCTGGGATCTATTCATCCAGTAGGTTCTGGGTGATTAGAATCCCCTCACAGCCAGGGAAACCCTTCGTCCTGTGCCAGGAGTGTACACCCTGTTCTGCTGAGTGGTGTTTTAATCATATGGCACTGGTGATACGACAATTGCCATCTGGGGTCATTCTCCTCCCTACATTAAATAATTAAAAGTCAGGAAATTTGTATTCACAGCGCTCAGCCAAGGTTTACTAAAAGACAAAGTACACAGTGCACACAGCACACAGAGGGATGTACTACCAGCCAGGAGAGGGGATCCCAGTCACAGTCCTGATTGTAAGAAACTCTAAAAAACCCTCCTAGCCGTTCCTGGAATGGAGAAGCCAGCCAATTCTTTGTCTTTGGGATGGAGGAGAATCTGGAAGTCTTCCATTTTACATTTTTAAAGTAAAAGTACATTATTTATGTAGGACCTCTTTCCCTTTTAATCTGCCTACTAGAGAGCTTTCCAATGCCTCTGGTCCCTCACCAGGAAACCCCTCAACTGCCCAAGTCTGGTCCTCATACTCTTTTGATCCCACAGAGATGGGGAAGCTGGTTATTCTCTTCTGAATATTCAAGAAGAGAAGAAGAGGGCCTATCATGTTCACTCTTCACTAAGTTCACAAACTCCCCTCTGAAGCTGGGTTGGATGATGATCTGTACCACACCCAACTATGTCTGTGCTCATAACCAACTGGTATATCAAGGTAGTACAAGTTTCTACTTCCTTAGTGTAGTAGTTTGAATATAATTGGCTCCCAAAAGCTCATTAGCAGTGGCCCTATTAGAGGTATGGCTTTGTTGGAGTAGGTATGGCCTTGTTGAAAGAAGTGTTGAAAGAAGTGGGGGTGGGCTTTGAGGTCTCATATATGCTCAAGTAATGCCCAGTGTCTCAGTTCACTTCCTGTTGCCTGAGGTCAAGATATGGGACTCTCAGCTCCAGCTCCAGCACCATGTCTGCCTGTATACCACCATGTCACACCATAATGACAATGGACTGAACCTCTGAAAGTGGAAGCTACCCCAATTAAATATTTGTCCTTTATAAGAGTTGCCATGGCCACCATGACTCTTCACAACAAGAATCTCTAACTAAGACACCTGGGAAATTCTATCTCATGCCAAGAGCATCCCCCAGAGGTAAGGGATACGGTTCCCTTCCCCCCTCCAGTTGCTACCTGGGCTGCATTTTGGTTTTTCAGTTTCAACCATTATCTTCAAAGTATCCTTCCAAGATGTCCCAACAAGTCTACAAAATCACCAGGTAAGTAGAACACCAAAGATGGGGCATCTTTAATCTAACATCTGCACTTGAGTAAGCAGATTAAGCTCCTCCCTCAAAACCATACTGGATTTAAATATAGTTATATACACAGTAATGGCATTGTGTTTATGATTATATAAAGACAAACTTAGAAACATCAGCTCTCGAAAATGATGATAGACAGTGTCATAATCAAATCTAGTGAAGCCAAAATGGTCAAATGGGACACTTGGAGGACTGTCTTCAGGTGTTTGAGGGCTCATTGCTAAAAGGTATACAACCAATAGGGTGAATGGTGGGAAGATGCTAGAAGTGCCTGCTAGTAAGCTACTCGCTGAGCAACCTGGAACAGAGTCAGAAACCTAAAGAGCCAATGAAATAAACTGCTAGATAGTATGGCGAGGGCCAACTGGTCTCCCAAATGGCGGTAGGTGTGAGGATGAAGCATGCTTGCTCACACTGAACTAACTCAACGGCATCTCCTTTTCATCTCTGCTCTTAAACGCTTGAGCTTTACTTCAGAACTGCCCAGACAGAAGGGAGGGCTGGGGAAGAACTGGGGTAGGGGCACTTGGGATAAGTTGGCTGCCCCTAGAGTTCACCTTTATTGATGCTAATTGAGCTCTAATTGAAACCATCTATCCAGACCCCAAGTGCACCTAGAGGAAAATTTAATATCCAGAAGCCATACCACAGAGCCAGCAAGTATCTCTCTCAGTGCACAAGTCTACCAAGTACATTATTTGTCTATTAAACTTTCATATACCTTTGGAGACTCAACAGACTGCCCTGCTCAAGACAAAAAGAGCACAGCCTCTATTTTGGGCTGTCCTACAAAGCTGGGGTTTGACCTGGTAAGACTATTACAGTTCATTTAGCATCACCACCGTGCACCATGCTAATTAGAACCTGGGGACTCTTAAAAACCACTGGATTGAACAGTGTTTCCTCCCAAGCCGTTCTATACTATGGTCTAAATGGTTATGAAATTTATATTCAGTGAATAAAGAAGAGGCAGGAAAGACATGGGGAGTAGAGGGGAGGAGGTCGAAGTAAATGGGAATTTTATACGGCATGAGAGGGCAAACAAGTTCTTTCTTTGGTCTCTTGTTCACACATATTTATTGGACCCCTAGTGTGTGCAAGGTAATAAATATTACAGATTCCAGGGACATAGCATACACACACCCCCAGGATCATATATTTTCCTGACAGGAAACCGAACAAGTGAAATGGAATAAATAAAATACTTTCAGGTGCTAAGTGCAATCAAGAAAGCAAAATAGGGTAATAAGATAGATTGGAGAAGGAGAGCCAGCCAGGGTTGATGGAAAGGGGCCTCTCTCCCAGGAGGTGACATCTGAGTCAAGAGCTGGCTGATGAGGAAAAGATCCAGGAGAAGACCTGAGGAAGTGTGTACCAGAAGAGGAGGTCACAGTCATCAACTGTACCAGAGGAGAGGGCATGGCCATCACCAACAAACTAAGCAAAGAACTTTTGATGCCCTTGAGGGTCAGAAAGAAAGCCGATGTGGATGAATAACAGAAAATAGACAGAGAGAATAGAGAGGTGAGCACGAACTAAATTTTATGAAGTCTGCTATGAAACAGAATAGAGGGCTTTGTGTGTGTGTGTGTGTGTGCGTGTGTGTGTGTGTGTGTGTGTGTGTCTGTGTCTGTGTCTGTGTGTGTCTGTGTGTGCCTGTGTGTTGTTCTGAAATGGAAACCACCTCAGCAGAAAAATTGTTATAATCTAACGTCTCCTTGGACAATCCCTTCTAGCTGCTTTATGGAAGCAGGAGAAGGGCAGAAGTAGTCGTGGTGACAAAAAGTCCTGTTAGGAGGCTGTTGTGAGTATCCTGCAAGGGGCTGGACCTGTTAGGAGGCTGTTGCAAGCAAGCATCCTGTAAGGGGCTGGACCTGTTAGGAGGCTGTTGCAAGTATCCTGCAAGGGGCTGGACCTGTTAGAAGGCTGTTGCAAGCAAGCATCCTGTAAGGGGCTGGACCTGTTAGGAGGCTGTTGCAAGTATCCTGCAAGGGGCTGGACCTGTTAGGAGGCTGTTGCAAGCAAGCATCCTGCAAGGGGCTGGACCTGTTAGGAGGCTGTTGCAAGCTTCCTGTAAGGGGCTGGAGCCAAAGGCCAGTGGTTGAGCTCTTGCCTAGCATATGTGAGACCCTGAGTTTGGCTTCCAGTGCTATGAGATGGTTTCCAGCAAGGAACAAGGACGTGTGCTGTCTGGCAGTCGAAGACATGGACAAACTGAAGTCAGGGTCCGCAGTTTATGCTGATGACTTGAAAGTTTGTGAAGAGCAGAGAGCAGTGAAGCAAGAGAGCTGAGGCTGTCTCCCAAAAGATGCCTTCCCAGGCTTCCTGCGCCACTCTGCTTCTTTACGGCGATCACATGCGTTCTTGTGTAGAAACGCTGTGTTGTCTGTGGCCCTCTGTTCCAACTGAGCTTGGGAAATGGCCTTGTCACAGTCACTGCTGAAACATGGTTAATAAAAACTCAGAGACAGATCACAGGGTTCAACCTGAATACCGGAAAAGCAAAGCAGCCAGCAGTCACTGGCTCTTACCTCGACCTCAGTCCGAAAAATGGCGATCCTGCCTCCAGGAAACCTCAGAATGTGACTGAGAGCTGCCTCCTCCCATTTTATAATCCTCTCTAGTTCTGGGATTAAGGGCGTGTACCACTACCACCTGGTTGCTATAGCAAACTAGTGTGGCTACTGGGATGGAAGGCTGGCCAGTGTGGCTGTTTTACTTTGCTGATCTTCAGGCAAGCTTTATTTACTAAAATACAAATGAAATGCCACTCCACATTGCAGAAGCACCTTGACCTGACTCAGGACTGAGACTTCCTTACATCTTACCCTCTGTGGCCTCTTCAAATGCCCTGCAGCTATCCACTTTCCTCTACCCAATTGTTTTTTTCTGTCCATGGGGTGCTATCCACTAGAACACAAAGGTGAATTTGTCCTTCATCTTTGCAGCAGAATGAAGACCCCATCCTCCCAGAAGATGCCTGCATCTTCTTCCAGTTCTTACTCAGTTTCCTTGTTTCTCTTCATAAGAAGACAGAGAGGTCTCTATGTACCATCCTAAGATCTTCATGTTCTGTCTTCTCATTGTTCCTCAACTGCATGATTGCCTCTGTTTCCCCATGGAAACTCGCTATGGCAAGTTAGCAGGGACATCAGCCAGCTGCGAATAAAGAATAAGTCTCAGAGATAACCTTATTAGACCTCCCCACAGCATTTGGCTCACTCAAAATGCCAGACTCATTCCAGCCACTCATTTCTGCAACCAGTTGGACTCTTCTTCCTCACGTTGTCTTTAAAGCCATAAAGACTTTAGTCACCACAGCCCTGTGATGTCAGCCCTGTTCTTAGGATGTGTAGAAACCCTCAACTCCAGTTGAGGTGAAAAATAATAATTCGAGAAGATGACATTTCTCAAGCAATATATATCCAATAGGTACTTAATACATGGCTTCCTATTCAGACCTCATCTAATCCTCATGAGAGCCCTGTGAGATCATTGTAGTCCTGTTTTATTCACAGGACTACTGAGGCTTGATGAGCCTAAGACCTCCCCGAGGTCTGGGAAGCAGTGATTATCAGAGCGACCCTCTGACCTCGCATTCTCCTAATTCCACAGAATCGGACACCTTTCAATATCCCGATGCTGTGTTTGTAAGAGGGGGAGGTGGGTGAGAAGGCATGGGAAAATTCAAAGGAATCTTTATAAAGTTTTCCCAGCTATATGAATCCCTGCTCCTTCTCCTGGACTTCTTAATCCTAAATTAAAATTTTACCCTCTAGGACATTTCTGGGTTCTTTTTCCAATCCTGTTTCTCAGTCTATATGATCTGGGGAAGGGAGCATGACCCTGTTTACCCTGTCAGAAGTCATGAGGATGAAATATGAACATGGTTGGTGTTCAGTAGGTGCTCATTACCGCTATGTCATTATTGTTATTATTATCGCCCAGCCTTTGCTCTTATTACCATGATGAATGGGCACCGGTTGCTCAAGGCTTTCTCAGACGTGGTTTTATTTGGCCTGCTTCTCTTAATCCTGATACATAGACCACAGCAGCATAGGGAAACAATGCAGATAACGCCGCTCCTACATAAGTACCCGAATCTGCGCTGGAGCCACAATCTTGTAAAGCTCATTCATAATGCAAAGGTACAATGCTTTCCATCCACATCGCAGCTTTCCATTTTCCCTAGCTCATTGCTCGAAGTCACACATTATAAATTGCCTTTTATGTTATCTCTCTATTCCAGTAAACCCTTCCCCTAATCCTTTTACCCTGCCCAGTGCCCATGCTCTAAGACTGCCTGCAACCGCCCTCCAGAACCAAATTGGTTGCTCTTTGTAAAGCTATCGATCCCTATAAACTACTTTATTAGTGGTCATTATTATTCTGTTTCTAATCACCACTTTAATTAAAGTTTTATCATCCACATTAGAAAGGGTATACGACTTTTAATAGGCTGGATGGCTTGCTCTCAGCCATGAAGCCTTGAGACAGGATCAGCCAACAGACTCTTAGTTAGCTTCAAGGACTTTCTGTAGCCCGTCTCTCTCCAGGAAACAGGTGTGTTGGCAAGTGAGCGTGGAGGCCATAATTTATTGAGTCCTCTCCTTGGCAGTTTCTTTGTCTCCTGGTCTTGGGAACCTCCAGACACGAAGTGCCCAAAGTCAATGATCACACAACCTTAGCGCTCTCTGAGTCCCAGTATTGGACATGCTCACCTCCTTCGAATGGTCTGTAAATTCAAAAGGGGATATCGATCGAATCTCCAAAACCTCCTTCAAGGCCACATTTCTTATAATGCCCACTTGAGTGAAATATACTTCTCTTTGGGGAGTTCTCCACTCCACAGGGACCAAAATAATAAACAGAATCCTTGGTTTCTCTGGACAAATGTAGATCCAGAAAACAAAAATTATTTGCTGTTCCTCTGCTCTGCCCCCACCTAAGCTGAGTGTTTTTAAGGAAAAGAGCCTGCCTGTCTAAGTATTGTATCTGTAGCACCAAGCCCAGGGCCTAGAACACAATGAGTCTTCAGGGAGTCAGATTGAAATGCCTGATGGTCCCTTGAGGTGGAGAATGACACGGAATGAACATAATTCTGCCCTGCAAAGCCATCTTCTCTCCTGTCACTTTGAGAGTAAACAAGAGAGCGCGCACAGCAGCATTTTCTCTAGAAGCCTGGATAAGGAAGCCACTGAGTTAAAAAATAAACAGATGAAGTTGATACAACGGAACATAAAAATGCCCTACACTGGAAGAGAATGTGGACACACGGATAAACGTTGACACCGTGCTAGGTGGAACAGCTACAGTCTAGATGCTTTTTATAAGTGGGATTATATTGTATTGCTAGTTCCACTTACAGGAGGTATTTGGAGTGGCTGGACTCATAAGAGAAGGCACAATGATAAATGCCAGGGGTCGGGGTGAGGAAAGAATGGGGAAGCTGGTATTGGGTGAGCTATTGTTTGATGAGATTCTGTTTGAGTAGATGAAAACTGTTTCAAGAAGGACAACGGTAATGGTTGGATAATAATGTGAATATATTCGATGTCATTGAATTGTACAAAAACATGCTTACAATGACCAGGCTTAGGTTGTGCATATTTTACCACAATTTAAAATATATCAAGAAAGTATTCTTAGTACTTCAAAGGCTAGGAAGTGCTTTCTGCAGTAACCAGATCCTTTCTAAATCCCCTCCTCTTTGGGTCTGAGGATGACTAGCCACAGAGCAGGACATGGATGAACCAAATCCATCCTCTCATACTGTGGACAACGAGTGCCTAAGTGTACTAAGAGGCATAGCTTCTGAGTTAGATTACATCCAGGGGCCAGGGCTGCGCTTCAAAGAGGCTGCGCAGCTGCTAGCCCCACAAGCCCATGATGCTCTGTCTTTCTTTTTACCGTATGAAATCACTGAGCTCCTTGAGTATTGGGAGCATGCCCCTTGCTCAAGGCACTGTCTATTTTTAACACAGGGCCTAGTGCCATTCTGCTTCCCCCAAACACTACTCAAACCATCCCTTAGCCTCTAATGACAGCTCTTATCCCAGACAGCTCAAGGTAGGCCTGGAGAGCTACCTGAAAAACAAACAGCATCTCCTCCTGAAAGGCTGGACTTGTAAGTAGTTGGTACAAAATTTAATGGCCAAAATACATATTATATATATATGTATATAATAAATATTGTGTATATATTGAATTATATAATATTCTTATATATTAAATATTATATATATTATATTATATTATATTATATAACCTAAACCTCCTCCCCTCAGACCTTTGAATAATTCCCCCAACAGAGAACTGGGGCCCACCTGCACTTCAGAAAGAACCCCTCCCCCCTGAATCAGCCCATCCTCAGCCCTCTGAGGATAAGAGGTTGAGGCAGCTGTTACAGACAGGATGTTTGTTTCCCCTTCCTTCCAATGCACATGTTAAAATCATAAGCTCCAGTGTCAGGGTGTAAGAAGACAGAGCCTTTGGGAAGGGAGAGCTTCACCCTCACTAATGAAATTGGTGTGTAAAAAGGGACTGCTTCTACCATCGGGGAACACAGCGGGAAGTCAATGGTCCATAACCAGGAGCTGTTCGTGCTGCTACCCTACTTAGACTTAGAGAACCAAGAGAAATAATTACCAGGTGTCCACAGGCCACCTCGTCCAAGGCACATTGTCATAGCAGCCTTCTTCCCCATACAGCTGGTCATCTCTGCCACTGACCTGCAGGCACTGTACTTGCTTCTTCCATGCCTGCACCTCTGACCCTTAGCACGACGCCCGAAACAGGACAAAGTACCGCAGCACAGTCGAATGCGCTCATTCCCCTAAGAGCCCCTGTGAGAACGCGCAAGTGCAAACACGTTCGCTTCTGTCTCTCGTGTGAGATGGCGCGCAGCTTTTGTAGTTTACTTTTTTCTTTTCTTCAATCCAGGCTTCTTAGCAAGCTTAAGCTGCTGCTTAATCAAATGCATTTCCCTTGCAACCTGTTCTTCACATCTTCTCTACCGAGTGGGTTGCAGACTCTCACATATAATTACCCCCTATTTTCAGCTTTGCCTCCTAAGCCTTCACAGTGGAGTTCATCCTCCCTCCCTCCCCCGGGTAATTTTCGGGCTGTTTTTGTGAGCTCAAACCAATCCCCCAACCAGCTCAAGACAGCCCCCAACAACCTCTCATAGGCTCACCACCATTCATTCCTCTGTTCCTTTAATTGGATTTTAATTTGTCTCTCTAAACCCAGATTTACTTGGAAATTCCTCGCCCTGTGTTGAAATTGCAAATTGAAATGACATACTTATCACAGAAGGAAAGGGAAATGGGATGTAGGCCAAGAAAATGACAAAGGAAAGAAACAAGGCCAAAAGAAAGAGAACCAAAGAAATAGCCTCTGTGTTAACTATTCGATATTGTCACACTAGAAAAATCCACCAGAAAGCCATTTCACCCACTAGTAAGCAGGAGCCCTCCAGTTTGCCTTGACCACCTAAGACAATAATAAAAGAATACCCATTGAACACTGTCTTGATAAGCAAATGCCTTGCTTTACAGAATAGTCTCGGTAGACAAGAAGGATCACCAACACCCTGAGAAACATACATCAGCCAGGAATGATCAGATCCTCAAAAAGTGAGCAGTCAATCTTGGGAGATGGCTTATTCAATAATGTGCTTGCCTCACAAACATGAGAACTTGAGTTTGAAACCTTATCACCCACACAAAAATCTGAGTATATAGTTATATATTATAACCTCAGTGTTGGGGAAGTAGGAGTAGGAGATTCCTTGGGGTTGCTGGCCAACAAGGCTAGATGAATCAATGAGCTCTTGGTTCAGTGAGAGACCTTCTCTCAAAATAAAATAAAAAAAAATAGGACAGAGAGGGATTGGAGAAGACACTTGATGTCAAGTCATGGCCTTCATCCACACCATACACAAAGAAAGCAGTGGGATGAACACCCTCCTGAGGGTGTGTCTTCAGTGTTTCATTGGGAAGAATGATGCTAAGTGGTTCTTAGACTGTGTTGAGAAGGCACCCTCTCATGGTGGCTAACTAACATATTTAACTCTACCTGGTTTAGGGAGTATCTTAGGGTTTTATGGCTGCAAAGACACACCATGACCATGGCAACTCTCATAAAGGAAAATATTTAATTGGGGCTGGCTTACAGTTTCAAAGGTTTAGTTTATTATCATCATGGCAAGAATCAAGGTGGCATGCAGACAGATACAGTTCTGGAGAAGGAGATAAGAGTTATACATCTTGATCCACAGGTAGAAGAAGGGGACTGTGTGCTCCATTGGCCATAGTTTGAGCATATGAGACATCAAAGCTCACCCCAGAGTGGCACACTTCCCCCAACAAGGCCACACTCCCTAATAGTGCCACTCTCTATGGGCCAAGAATTCAAACACATGAGTCTAGAGGGGCCACTCTTATTCAAACCAACACAGGGAGCTTGGTTTTATTGTAACGTTTTAGACATTGCACACTCTTGAATTTCCTGATGTTTCCAGTGACATGCCCATTCAAATGAGGAACGAAACAATGAAACACCATCCTTATTTATCTTTATTTGATAGAGAAGGGTCTTCTATCAATCTGTTGATTTCATTGGTTAATTAATAAAGAAAACTGCTTGGCCTGATAGGTTAGAACATAGGTGGGTGGAGTAGACAGAACAGAATGCTGGGAAGAAGGGAAGTGAGCCAGATGCAATGAAGCTTGGACCCAAGATGGACGTAGGCTGAATCTTTCCCGGTAAGACACCACTCGTGGTGTTACACACATTACTAAATATGGGTTAAATCAAGATATGAAAATTAGTTAATAAGAGGCTGAAACTAATGGTCCAGGCAGTATTTAAATGTGTGTTGTTATTTCGGGGCATAAGCTAGCCAGGCGGCCAAGAGCCCAGCCGGAATGCAGCCTGCAGCTCATCCCTACATTTATTATTCATTATTTGGATAATTCTAGTCAATGGTTGGAAAAATAAAATAAATATCCTAGAAAAGGAAAAACTTTGTATTATATACCTAGAAGTCCCCAAATGAATTCAATGAAAACCACTGGATCTAATAAATGTTTAGTAAGCAGCGTAATTCAAATGCAAACATAGAAATTAGTACCTGTCCTAAGTAGTATGAGTGAGGTTGTTCCAAGGTTCCTCTATGAGGTATCTATTCCAGGCCACTAAGGTTATGACAATCTGTCACTCCTTGAGATAAATAATCCAGGATGCTTTCTCACTCAAGTGCTCAGCAGCCTGGGTGGCATTCGTCAGAGTATAGACATCAGAGTTGGAAGAAAGTAAGTGTGTAGACAGAAGTTTCTGTCCTGCCCAGTCCTGCAGCCTTTCAGTTCCAAACAAACACACAGAGGCTTATATTAATTATAAAATGTTTGGACTATTAGCTTAGGTTTATTTTTAACTAGCTCTAACAACTTCAATTAACCCATAATTCTTGTCTATGTTTAGCCACGTGGCTTGGTACCTTTTCTCAGGGAGGCATTCTCATCCTCATTCCTTTGCATCTGGCTGGTGACTGACTCTGCCTTTTATCTTCCCTGAATTCTCCTAGTCTGGTCACCCCACCTTTATTTCTTGTCTGGCTACTGGCCAATCCATGTTTTATTGAACCAAATATGAGTGACAAATCTTTGCAGTGTACAAGAGCATTGTCCCACAGCAGAAGTGGGAAGCAGTAGTGTGGGGGCAAAAGCAGCAAAGATGGACAGACAGGAAGAGCACTCAGAGAAAAGGACACACAACAAGCAGAATGCATCAGACTGATAACAGGGCAGTTAGCATGTTTTACTGGGCACTGTGCAAAGGAGTATTTCCCCCACACTATTGTGTGAGCCTTTAGAAAAGAATACAATTGGACTGTTTATTCTGATGCTTTAAAATCACAGCCTGTGTTCTGCAAAGCAGGCCCCTGATGGAATCTGTAGTGTGGTGGTTGAGATTTACCTGAATGTAAGTACCAATAGTAACCAATTCAAAATGCAGCAATGTGACTGAGCATAATATTCTAGGGCCAGGATATTAACTATTGAGATGTCTCAATAGTTAAGAGCACTGACTGCTCTCCTAGAGGAGGCAGATTCAGTTCCCACCACCCACATGGCAGCTTACCACTGTCTGTAACTTCTGTTGCAGGGGATCCAACATCCTCTTCTAGCCTCTAAGGGCACCTAGCACATAGGTGGTGCATAGACAAACACCCATGCACACAAAATAAAAATGTATTTTATTTATTATTTAAATCCTATTTCAATATTAGCACTTCAGTAATATCAATAATTAACATTAATACTAAGTAATACAAGGTCAAACAATGGAGCAAACATGTGAGATTTCTATGACACAAGCAATAGATGTTTTCTAAGGGACATACAGATTTGACATGATTTCTAATTGGTCTCTATGAAATCCTCAGAACCAAGGGGACAAGATCCTGTATCTCTGAATCCTCAGACTGAATCCAGTGAACTCCTGTCTCCCTTTTTTTCCCTAAGGGGTAAATGCTGAAAAATCAGAGAAGCAGAGCAGCCAGACACTAGATCTTACCTCTACAAAATCTTTAGACCAAATGGGGTATCCTGTCTCTACAAGCCCTCAGACTGAAAGCCTTCTCTTTGAAACCTCAGACTGAATGTGGTGATATTTTTTGTCTGTTTCTGATAAATAATGGTTGCCTGGAGGTCAGAAGGTGGAACTTGCCACTAGTTAACCATAGAGGCCAGGCAGTAGTGGCACATACCTTTAATCCCAGGACATGGGAGGACAAAGCAGAAAAGATCAGCAGTTCAAGACCACCCTGGACTACACGCGATTGAATCAGTCTAAAAGAGAAACAGAGCAGGGTGGTGGAGGCTCACACCTTTATTCCTAGCACTACGGAGGTGGAAATAAGAATATAAAACAGTGGAGATAGGATCTCAGTGCGTTTAATCTGAGGATTTGTCGAGACGGGATCTTATTTATTCGGTCTGAGCATTAAGAGAGTAAGAACTAGTGGCTGACTGCTCTGCTTCTCTGACCTTTTAGCTTTCATCCCCTAATATCTGACTCCGAGTTTTTAATTATTAAGACCAATTAGAATTCGTGCTACATTTGAGTAAGAGTCCACAGACTCTTTGAACAACTGTCTCATAGAAGGTAAGAAGAAGGCAACATGAAGGTATACATGGCTTAGATGCCAATACGTTTTGTAAAGGATGCTGAGTAGACACTTGTAGTAATGAGCTGCCGGTAGGGCTGCTTTTCATCCCACCTGGCTCCTGCATGGTTAGCTTTACACCCGAAATAACAACACACAAATTGTATTCTTTTAAACACTGTCTGGCCCCTTATTTTCAGCCTCTTGCTCACATCTTGACTAACCCATATCTAATAATCTGTGCAACACCACAAGTGGTGTCTTACCGGGGAAGATTCAGCATGTCTGACCTGGCGGCTGGCTTCATCACATCTGTCTCCCTGAGGAGAAGCACATCAGTCTGGCTCAGAGAGCAGAGGCATGGCGATTTATTAACTCCCCTTCCCAGCATTCTGTTCTGTCTACTCCGCCCACCTAAGGGCTGGCCAATCAAATGGGCCAGGCAGTTTCTGTATTAACCAATGAAATCAACTCAAACAGAAGACCCTCCCACATCAGACACTGAAGAATCCATTGCCTTCCATGACAAGATATACACATTAGAAATAAGGGTGGGGTGAATTTGTAAAAATGAATGAAGTTTCATGACAGGCAAATGTATTCACTAGATTCTTTGTAGTCATCTGCTGTTCCTTTGTAATTTGTAGTCCTAAAAATTAATTTTTTTTAAAATAAAGTCCATCCTTACATTTAAAAAAAAGAAAAGAAATAAAACCCTTCCTTGGGAATAAATAATTCCCTTGGGGAAAAAATATAAGAAAGCCTGCTGTAGGGTCCAGAAAAATAGCTTAGTCATCATAAAATGCTAGATGTACAAGCATGAGGACCTGAGTTTGGTCCTCAAGGACCCACACAGAAAACATGGTGGCATGAACTTGTCACCATAGCTACGGGGAGTTGGAGGCAAGAGAAACCCTGGGGCTTGTTGGCCAGACAGGCAAGCCAAATCTATAAGGTCCAGGCTCAGAGAGACCCTGCTTCCAAAGCAAGATGAAAAACAAATGAAAAAGATATTCAAGGTTGTCCACTGGCTTACATGTGCACTCACACAAATGTGTACAGTTATCTTCATATGACATATAAAGAGAAAAATTCTGCAGGAACACCAGGGTGATCTGGGACTCAACGTCCTCAAAATGTCACTTTAGGGACCCCAGAATTAGCATTTTTCAGTGTCTTTTCTGAATGTAAAGATTTTGTTGGCCTTTTCTTAACTATTTCTCTTCATAAAACCACGGAGCAAAGTGTCTTTGCAGAAATGTCCATGGCACTAAAGATAATTGATCCAAAGCTGCATGCCATACCTGTATACTAAGAGAACATGAACTGAGTTTCCTCCCTGAACTACTACTCCATTGAGTAATGCATGTAACCTAGCAAGAGACTCTGTGGTTTTTACCATGTTCCCTTAAAGGCTCTTTTTCCATTGGTTTTGTTTCAAATTTGAATATGAAATTGAGTAACTGAAAACTGAGGCGGGCATAATCACGCAGACCCTTGACTCTACAGCAGTGGAGCCTGTTAGTGTCCCCATCTCACACCCAAGGAAAGCAAGTCCAAGCGGGGACACTAGAGAGCACGTTCTAATATACAACAGAGCTGAGACTCCAATGTCAGCAGCCTCCCTTCTCTCCCTTTAAGATGTATTCGTATTTGTAATTATGTGGTAGGGGGTACCAAGCATATAAGCGCCCGCTCAGGACAGAGTTATCTGTCTATGTTACTTTCATTGGTTAATTAATAAAGAAAACTGCCTTGGCCCTTTAAGAGACAGAAAATTAGGTAGGTGGAGTAGACAGAACAGAATTCTGGGAGAGTTGGGGAGATGCTTCAAGCAGTCGCCATATGCAGTCACCATGATTCTCCTCTCTGAGATGGACGCAGGTTAAGATCTCTCCTGGTAAGCCACACCTCGTGGTGCTACACGGATTACTAAATATGGGTTAAAGGAAGATGTGAGAATTAACCAATAAGAGGCTACAGATAATGGGCCAGGCAGTGTTTAAAAGAATACAGTTTCCGTGTAATTATTTTGAGTGTAAAGCTAGCCGGCGGCCGGGTGGCGGGACACAGCCTAGCCGCTTCCTTCTGCACTGGAGTTACAGGTGGCTATCAACACGAGTGCTGAGAACTAAACTAGGCCCTCTGCAAGAGCAGCAGGTACTCTTAACCGCCAGCCATTCTCCCCAGCCCCCATCTCTTCTCATTTTAACGCCTTCTAAATTTCAATGTGTTATTGATTTAAAAATAACATACAAAGACCGCTTGAAAACTGATCTTCAGAGGCAACACGGAGCAATGGGGCTGGAACCCGTCCCCCAGCTCCATCAGGAACCCCTGCCTTTCGTGTTTGCAGAGCGGGACTCACAGCAGAGTTCGTCTGTCAGAGTGACTAGAACGCTTACATAGGAGGGGAAGTTTCAGAAAAGAATTTAGTTGTCGGGAACTATAAACAGAAAAACATTTTCACTACTCTAGGGTCTTAGAGTAGTGGGTCCTACTCTAAGGCCCTAACTTCGTTCATTTGCTTTTTGAAAAGACATATAACACAAACATGTGGCTTTCTCCCAATTTTTATGTGTATATGTGTTTTTCCTGTATGTACATATGTGTACCATGTCTGCCCATGTGCTCAGCACCCAGGGAGATCAGAAGAGGGGATCGGATCCCCTGGGACTGGAGTTACAATTGGTTGTGAGCTATTTAAGTGCTGGGAATCAAACTCTGCTTCTCTACAAAGTGCTCACAACCACTGAGCCACCTCCCCAGTCCATATGTGACATTTAAAACAACACACATCACCAGGACTGAGGAGATGGCACAACTGGCAAAACACTTTCCATACAAGTATAGGAACTAGAGTCCTGATCCCTAGCACCCATGTAAATACCAAATGGGGGTGGGGAACATGCATGCCTGTAGTCCAAGCGTGGTAAGAAGCAAAGACAGGGGTTCCCCATAACAAGCTGGCTAGTCAGTCTAGCTGAATTGAATCGTTAAGCTGTGGGTTCTAGAACGAGCTCCTAAATAGATAAGGTGAATGGCTACTGAGAAAAACATCAGTCTATGGCCTTCACATACATGTCACAGGCACCCACACATGCAAACACATCTACAAATATGTATTCACAAAGCATGCCCACAGACACACATGAAAAATAACTACATCAAAGCACAACAATATTTATATTTAGATTGTGGAAACACGAGGGGATTTTTTTTCCTTTACTTTTTCTGGATATTTTTAATTTTCTGCAATGAATATCTTTAATTTTAAAAATGTAAAGCACATAAAAATGCTCAAAAGCAATAGTCATTTGGGGAATGCAAATTAAAAACACAATGAGACAGCATTTCATGCCGACTAATGGCCATAATAAAAAAAGACAAGCAATAATGAATGTTGGGAAGATGTGAAAACCCAGAGTCCCCCATGCATTGCTGTTAGGGTATAAAATGGCACAATTAGCAAACAACTTGGAAGCTCCTTCAAAAGGAACACATGAATTTGCCAGTGAGCTTGCCATTCCACGTTTAACTGTATAAAGAAAAAGTAAAACATACACGCATGCAGACTTGCACATGAATGTTTTTAATAGATCAGTCACAATACCAAAAATGGAAGTACTACAAATGTCCATCAGTTTGAATGGCCAGGACAAAATGGTACATTGTAGCTTGTGTTTGTAACACCATAAAGTGTAGATGGAATGGCGGGCTGTGTCCCGCCACCCGGCTAGCTTTACCCAAAATAATTACACGGAAACTGTATTCTTTTAAACACTGCCTGGCCCATTAGTTTCAGCCTCTTATTGGTTAATTCTCATATCTTGCTTTAACCCATATTTAGTAATCTGTGTAGCACCACGAGGTGGTCGCTTACCAGGAGAGATCTTAACCTGCGTCCATCTCGGAGAAGAGAAGCATGGCGACTGCCTGAAGCGTCTCCCCAACTCTGCTTCCTTTCTCCCACAATTCTGTTCTGTCTACTCCGCCTACCTAATTTTCTGTTCTCTTAAAGGGCCAAGGCAGTTTTTTTATTAATCAATGAAAGTAACACATAGACACTCCTCCATCAATAAAGTGTGAGCACAATTATCTCCAGTGACTACTACCTCCCTATAGGACGCTAGATGAAGCCTAGATGGCTGGCCCTGCTGACCCTCACATCCCACATGGACAATACAGATAGACTGTGGTGACATTTCTCAGTCACAATGTAACCAAAAACTTAAGCCTGCTTGCTGTAAGCCCACAATGAAAGAAATCTGCTGGAACAAGGATTCAGACTCAGGCAAGGTCTTGCGCCCTCCTCTCTCTTCCTGCCTGAGTCCCCCACTTCTGTGTATGTGGCCTCAGATGTTCATGCAGGCTCTAGGACCTGGAAGTTGTAAAATCTACTTCTCGCTGTTGTCTCTCCCATCATCTAGTGTATCTCCCATCGCTGATTGAGTTCCCTGGGTTCTAAAGAGCTTAAATTAAAACATGCAAAGAAAGCAATGCCCCTCCAGCTAATAGTCAGTCTCGCTACACTTATTCGAACAAAGCTCTCCAGAGTAATTTACAATTGCCCTCCATATCCACTCTTCCCATTCTCATTTCAACCCTCGGACACACCTCCTCTTCTCACTCTGCAGACATTGCTCCTCCTCCTGAGTCACCAATGACCTCCAGACTTCCAAACCTAAGGAACTTTTAGAAAATGATCCTTCTCTGTGTTCCTAGGCCCTGGGCCTACTTAAAGATCACGTCATCACCTTGAATGAGATCACCTTGGCAGGCACTGTGTTGAGATTATTTATCTTTGTATCCTAAGTATCTAGCATACCTCTATGAACGTGGTAGGTACTCAGCATGCTTTTGCTTTTGTGAAGTTGTGATGGTAGAGACAGGAAGTGTATGCGATCGGCACCTATAAGGTTGTGTTCCAAAAACAATAGCTCAAAAGGCACATTTATGTTGCTGTCTCCCTTCTGTGAGCATTTGCTTCTCCAATGACAGTTCAAAGGCATTTGCTCAGAGAAAGGAAGAGAGGGAAGAGGAAGAAGGGAAGGAGGAAGAAGAGAGAGTCATCCCTTGGGCCTCCTCATTCTTGGTGCTCATCAGGTCTAAAAAGCCACCATCACTCACCACCCAAATAGACAGTTACATCACAGAAATCTCCGACTAGAGGTTCTGCTTGTGGACCTCACAAGCACACACTATGTGCACATCTGCTCATTCACACCATTGTGAAGGATCCAGCCAGCGAGCAGTGGCACAGACAGCAGCCCGGATTGTGATTTTAGAAACTCTCGTAATGTTTCCTGCCTGCCTAAGATTCTCTTTCACCTACCAGCTAAAGCCTGGCCATCAGGCCTGACTCCCTAGACTACCTTAAGGCTTAAGGTTTGTTTTCTTATTACTTTTGTTCTGTTAGGAAAACACATCCATCTAGAAGGAACAAGGCTTTCAGCTGTGACACAGATTCTGTCCTGGTGGAAAGGACAGTCATCCCCTCAAAGGATGAGGAGCTGGAAGAGGAGCCCCCCCACCAAGTGTGACAAGGCAGAAGGAAGCTGAGGGGTACCACTGAAAATATCCACTTGACAGGTGTGCCTGGAGTCAGCCTTGCGAGGCGCTCTGCTTGTGAAGGTTTGTTTTTCTTCTTAAATTGCTGTAAAAAGAACAGGGGGGAAAGAGGCTTAGAGATGAAAGAGAATTCTCACGCAGAAGAAAGCGGGAAATGGATGAAAAGGCTTGGTCGCAGAGCTGCCTGGGGTCGCACAGCCAACAGGCTGAGCACCACAAAGAATACAGGCACCTGTGTCTCCCTCCGGACACTGAGCTGCAGGTGTGGTCTCTGTATACGTTTTCCTGGGGGTTTTAAGATGTTTTTTTCAGGCCAGAATTCAGAGTTATTAGCGCGGCACTCAGGACCCCGGTAGATATTTATAGTCTCATGTAGCCTGTCTTAGAGTCACACGATGGCTACTTTCTGTCTGCAATATCAGTACTTATATAAAAAATGTCAGTAGAGACAGCTACAGATAGGCAGATGACAGGTAGGTGGGTAGATAGCAGATACACAATCTGCTACCCATGCTGAAACCTTACTGATACGGGTGGTAGAACAATCTTTTGCTTGAATATTTGGTCTTTGACCCAAATTTCCGACAATGTTCCAACATCACTTGGAATTTTCTCTTGTTCTAGACCCTTTTGCTCTGGATCTAACGCTTTGATGGGTTCCCGGTAGTATTACAATGGAGCTTGTGGTAAGGAAAGCTAGACCTGCCGTGCACCTAGAAGGCTGCAGCTTAGGGCCCTACCCCATTCTTCTTTTTCTTTTTCCCCTTTAGATATTCAACAGCATCTTTGCTTGCTTATTTTTTATGTTTTTAATTAAGATATATATAATTACATCCATCGCGTCCCCCTTTTTCCTCTGTCCAACCTCTTCCAGGCTCCAACACTCTCAAATTGATAGTCTTTTCTTTGGTTATTATCGTTACATATATATCTGTATATATTTTCATATAATATTCATATATACAGATATATATTTTCCATATATATAGATACATAAATACAACCTGATGAGTCTATTTTCACTGCTTATGTGTACACAGCTTCAGGGTTGCCCACTCTGTATTGGAAAAACAACCAGGAAATTCATCCCTGGGAGAGGTTAATTCTCCCTGTCTCAGCAGTCATTAGTTACCTGTAGTTCTTTGTCTAGGACCCACCTTTGATGTGGGATGCCCTTCTGTGTGCTGTGAATATGTTTCAGTACCATTGGTTCATAAACAAGCTGCCTTGGCCAACAGCCAGGCAGAATAGGGCCAGGCAGGAAATCCAAGCAAAGATAAAAGGAAAAAGAAGGTGGAGTCTGAGAAGTGCCAGCAGCCGCTGGATAAGCAAGATTTGAGGTAACCAGTCATGAACCTTGTGGTAAAATATAGACTAATAGAAATGGGTTGATTTAAGTTGTAAGAGTTAGTTAATAACAAGCCTGAACTAACAGGTCAAACAGTTTTCAATTAATATTAAGCCTCAGAGTGGTTATTCAGAAACAGGTGGGTGGGAGAGAAACCTCCAGTTACATACCCTCATTCTTGGCATCTAAGGAGTAGAAAAGGGCTTAATGCTAAATCGATCCCAATTAGTGATTGGTCAATTAAAAGTGATTCTGCTCATCTTGCCCGTATCATGAAACTTCAGTCAGAAACCCAAAGGATTGGATCAAGAGACTTCCAAGTAACTGATTATGTGGGGGCTCCTGGAGGGTAGGAAACACAGAGGGGGTATGGGAGCTCCATCACCCCTCCCACTTGCCTTGCCCTACCCCTCTTTTCCATCCTGCTGATGTCCTCTCCTGTGTCCTTTGCCATCAATGTATAAACTAAGTAAAGCGTCCCCTTGTGTCTGTGAGCCACACCAGAAAGTTATTGGAACCTCATGAAAGTGTCCTAGGAGCCATACAACCTTTACTCAAATCAGAATGTAGTGGTAGAATCAATATTTTATACATTATTTCATTTGTACTACATTTCCTATTTCCTATATGACATATGGTAGGCAAAATTGTCTCCTGGCCACAGGTGAGGACATTACCATCTTTATCTTCCTACTTGACCATTATTTCACATATCCTCCTCCAGCTTATAAATACAACGCATATTCACCATAGAAAATTTATCAAAATCAGAAGTTAAAAGCAGAAGGCAAAAAAATCAGAAATCCCAGTCTCAACCAGCCATTACATTGTATTTACTTCCAGTTTGTTTGTATTCTTCTGTTTTCATATCCTGATAGATAATTTGCTTACACATTTTAGTGATTACATAATCTTTTGTCATATGAATGTGCCACAACTTATTTAACCACACTCCTGACATACTGGGTTTGGTTTTCTAAATTCATACCATACATAGTTAAGCTGCAAGGGAACATCTCACATTAAGCCTGCAGCCTTCTGCATTTCAAATTATCTTCCTAGAATAAACTGTTATAAATGGAGCTGCTGTGTAGAACAACACAACTATTTTTAAACATCTCCATACACTTGCTTTTCTCCAAACTGCTTCTTGGAAAAGTTTTTACCCAAAGAAGCCATAATTATTTATGAAAGCAGACAAAACACCAATCCCTGGTAACAACAGACATGTTGCCTCACGCACAGTTTAGAAGAGGGATTTCTGTTTTTCAGCTTGCATTCAGAGTACATATTTCCTCTGTTAGAAGTGATGGTAGCACTTCCCAAGTTGGTCATATTCAATGTGATAGTCATTTGTTTCAAGGGATTCCAACAGATCCTGGGTAAGAAATAACTGGAGTTTGCAAAGTTATCAGTCTATCAATCAGGCCTTCCAAGGAATAAAAAGTGTGCGTGTGTTCTTCATATCCACAGAGTTCCATAAAGGCTTACTGTCCTGGTATTCAGGGGCATAGCTGTCCAAGGTCACAAACCCAGTGGCCCTGGCTGAGTCATCTACCACAACTTAGTAGTTTGCCTCTGAACCTCAGCTGCCCCTTCTTCGCCATACTCTATTTAATATGTAATGGAGATACAATTTGTTCTTAAATATACTCTAGTATCTGCTGAGTTCTTCCCACCTCTTGAGACTCAAGTAAGGGCACCTAACCATGCATATTCATTGTCCAGGGAATACATAATGAAATGTCACAGACTGGGTGCCTTAACCAGAAGAACATGCTTCCCACTGTCATGTAGATTAGAAGTCCAATGTCAAGATACCAGCAGGACCGGTTTCTCATGGCCTGGAGGCCTTTTCTTTCTTAGTATATGACCATGCACCCCTGATTCTACTTCCTTTTCCTATAAGGACACTGATCCTACTGAGTAGTGCCCCACACTTTGATCTTATTTAATCTGAATTACCTCCTTAAGGTCTTATCTTCAACACAGTCACAATCTAAAGATGAGGGATCAGGACTACAACACATGAGTTCTAGAACCCACAGTTCAGTCGACAAAATCCCTCATCTTTCCTCCATATGAGGAAAGATCATCACCTTGGTGATGAGGAAGTGGTAAGAAGTGTAGAGGAGCAGTTCTGTTTTCACTGAATTGACTTTATTATGCTCGACCCCTTCCAGTACCTACTCTCTTTTCCCCACTTCTGTTGGCATGGAAATAAGAACCAACCTGTGCATCTTCCAGGGTGAAATTATTCTCAGATGCCAAGAGAGTACGTAATAGATTCTACTAAGAGGTCTGAGGTCAGAAAGCACAGAAAAGGAGTCTAGATGAGCAAGCTAAGTCATTCTTTTTTCCAGGAGAGCAGTCTTAGCACATTTGACTCTGACTATTCTCCACCATTTAGAGCCCCGAGGGCAGACCAAATATTACCTTGTAGTTCATATTTTCAGCACCATAAAAAAATAGGTACAACCGCCTCCATGACTATCTCCCTTAGGCAACTGGATGAAACCTATCTGAATGGCTCTGCTGACCCTCACACTCCCCGCATGGAGTACAGCCTGGAGCTCGTGCCTGCCTGCTTGCTTTGAACTCTGTAGGAAACTTGGAATGCAGTTCCTTACTCAAACAGGGCCTAGGCCCCTAGGTCCTCTCTTCTATCTTTCCCTTTGCCCTGCCTGGGCTCCTTGACCCTCTGTGTTAGGTCTCAGGTGTACTGTGTACACCCAAGGACCCGTAAGTAATGAACTGCCATTCCAGCTGGCCTCTCATATCACTGAAGGAATGCCTCTGTGTTAAAGATCCTAAATTAGAGAACACTGGGAACGCAGTAGAGATGCTTCCCTGCGCATCTTCCTCTCACAACGCCACCTTTGTGGTCCCGACCCTAGAGTCCTCATCATGGGATCTTCTCTCTTACTCTCCTTCCTTTATTCCCCCTGGTTCTCTAGAAATGCCCCCAAGAACTCTCCATTCTTCTCGCCTGTCACACAATCTTTCAGCTTCCCCAGCTCCCTAAGCACAAACCCTGTTCCAGGCTACCATGGGATCGCCACACCACTCCTGTTGGGGCTCAGTGGAATGCAGAGCCTTCAGGTTAAGCAACTCCACTGTCCTTCAAGGCAAGTTGCAGTGTCATTAGCTGTTGTCCTTTCATTATTCAAATGGATCCTAATGATGTTGATATTAGTGAGGGTGGATATTAAACAGCTTGGGACTGGAATCAGGAATTTGCCAAATAAAGACTGAGATCAGTGTCACACAAATGCTTGAGAAGTATCAGCAGGGATTAGTGACTGAGGAATATTAAGTATAAGAACCTGAGAGAAACTTGTTGGGAAGCTAGAGTCCTGAGACCACATTCAATGACAGTCAATCATACAGGTTTGATCTGAAGCCATTGCTTTTGACTTGGTAGTTGGGGGCTGACACAGGGTAGAAGTAATTGTTCAGAGAGCAAGAAACTGACAAGGAAGAGTCATACTAGGTGATTGCCTCTCCTAACTAGTTACTGAGGCCCAAAGAAAAGGGACTTGACTCATTGCAATTGATGAATTATTTTTAAAAAAAGTAACAGAAAGTCAAAGTATAGAGTTAAAAGAAGAAGAAGGAAAAGGAGGAGGGGATATGTAAGAACCTTCTAGAGGACACCAACTATAATAGCTGCTTGTGTTTATTGATCACCCTCAACTATATGCCAGGTGACCTTCTAGACTGGAACAGCCCAATGTTACTTAAACGAACTATGGTGCATCCAGTCAGTGGAACAGTGTTTGGTGATTAAAAGAACCAGCTTTTGATATATGAACTTGGATAAGACTATAAAGGCATTATGCTGAATGAAAGAAGCCAGTCCCAGAAGACTAGATGGCTTCATTTATTTGATAATTTCAGAAAGACAAAATTGTAGTGATAAGAACTGATCAATTGTTTGCTGTGGGAACTCCTTTAGCCAATAGTCTTTAAGATACCAGCCCATTTGGGTGTGGTCTCTTATACTATAAATGCAGATGTAATTGCACAGTCTCTCTTTCTCTCAGTTGATGGATTCAGTTCCTGTTCCCCGGTGGTGCAGAGGACTGTTCTGTGAGTCTACCACTAAATAAAGAACCCATTATTGTACCCCATTCTGAGCTAGTATGGAATTATTTTATCACGTCCATCTACAGTTGTTTCCATGGGCAGGAATGGGAAAGGTTTGACCATACAGGAATAATTGATTAAGTTGTATATATTTCCATTATAGTAATGGTTACACAAATTCACAGTGAGGTGCAGTGTTATGCACCTGTAATCTCAGCTATTCTGGAACCTGAGGCAGGAGAATCTCTTGAGCCTACAAGTTTGAGGCTAGCCTGGGCAACATAGTAATATCCTGTCTCAAAAACTCAAACAACCCTATACATATATTAAACACATAAAACTATATATCCTTAAACTGTCTGTCTTTCTGAACATTAAAATGAGTTTTCATTCATCATAAAAATTCAAATATACAGAAACACAAAATACATGTGCTGTGAGTCCTCCTTATGCTTCATTCAGTTCCTAGGTTACCCCCAGAAAGGCCCCAAGGTGTAGCGGTAGATATATGGGAACCAAACAGGACTTCCTGCTCTCCTTAAGCTAAAAAGCTCCACTCTCCTCTGTTTTTCAAAAATAAATTTAAGAAATAGTACAGATGAAAAATTAAATCTTGAACCACTGATGCAATGAACCTAGTACAAATTAGTGTTCACTGCGAGCTCACTATGTGCCAAGTACTGATCAAAGCAGTCTGTATAAGCATCGCACCATTCATCCCTCTGTCTGGTCTCATGAGGTATGAATTATCTTCCTTTAAAAATGAGAAGAAGGAAGACTGAGAGAAATTACTTAGCTTGTTTATAGTGGCCTAGATCATAGGCAAAACAGACATGTGCCTGCTCTCTCTCCTCTCCTGCTGGGAGGATAATTGACCCTGATGCTACTACACTCTAAAATCCACCGGGATATTTCACAGTACTGTGAGCATCTCCCACACTAACTGAGCATAGCACGGGCCCTGTTTACTGTTGAAGAGGGGCTCACAGTGAGGGAAACTTTGGTTCTTGATTCCTCACTGGCATGGTTCATTTTAGACATGACACCTTTCCTTGTTTCCTTCTGTCCCTCCCCTTCCTTCCTTCCTTTTTTCCTTCCTTCCTTCCCTCCTTCCTTCCTGCTTGGGACTTCATCTCGGGGCCAGAACCATGCCCCAGTCTGATGACTCACTTAGCTTTCCTATTTCCTCCCATTGCTCTTTGTTCCAGTGAACTCTTCTTGGTTCCTGCTTCTTGAATGGCCCTGATTAGCACATCTTCCTGAAAAAATAAAGTGCTCCCAGGTGTAACACCAGGAGAGCAACCCGAGTCTCGGAGATGATGGAGATGGTACTAACTAACATAAAAGCTGTAGGAATTAAACTCCCTGAAAAGGGAAAATCACTGGCTACCCTGGCTTGTGGTATGCATGTAGTAGTTCCTGGATAAATAGAATAAAATAAAGTTTTTTGTAACCAGTATAGAGAGTAGTAGTTTATAAAGAACCAAGGAAGGAGCATTGAGCTGGTCCCTCCGGGTATCCAGCAGTCTCTCCTAAGTGTCCATAGGACCACATCATTATCAGACACTTCTTCCCTCCAAACCCAGCTAGACACAGGCAGGTCTGGCTGCATCTTCCCACCCACACCAGGTTTTTACACAAAGAAGAATTTCCCAAAAGACATCACACTTGCCCCCATAGCTTCTGAAAGTCACTTCATGGCTGGAAAAAAAATCTCGCTCTGAAAGGATTACTCTCATAAAATACTGAGAATTGAATGCTGACCCAAAGCTGACCAGAGGAATTTTTCAATACCCACTTATATATATAAAATTTGTAACCTTTCTCTTCTCATTGAAACTAGGTAGTATTGATTGAGTAGAAACTTCAGGAAACTGTGTTTGGGACTTAATAGGGGTGAGCCTGTGGTAATCATGGCTACCCTGCAGTTCAATTAAAATTCTTAACCAAAAGGAGAAAATAAAATCAAAATCAATATTCCCATAGGCACACAGCTTAAGGATGACATAGCGATTTAACAGAGCCTCCATTAGCCACAAGCAACTCTGTTTCTTGCCATGGGTCTGTTTCTACATCATTTGTCAATAGGAAGACAAAGAAGGAAGAGCCCAGTGAAGAATAATTGGAAGGTGATTCCAACAGAGAGACAAGCCCATCAGCGGGGGGTGGGGGGAGGGAATAAACGCTAGAACTAAGAACTAATCAGAAAGAAAAATAAATGTATCTTTGTAATACCACAGCACCAAGCCTTCCCAGTCAAGTCAACAGTGGGCAAGGATCTTTGGCTCCAGAATTTGTAGGAGAATTAGAAAATGTCAAATCTGGAAGGGTCCTGGAATCCCTTATGAATTGCAAATAAAACTGATACTGAGAGCAAGAATGTGGGGTATAGGTTTGAGACCAGGTCTCACTTTTCAGCCTATACTTACCTGGAACTCATTGTGTGTCTCTGGCTGATCTCTAATTCATGAGTCTCCTGAATGTCAGGATTACAGATGTGAGTTACCATGCCCAGCTTAAGTTCAAGACTCTGCTAAATATATTGAATAAACAGCTAGGGAAGAAACCATGTTCTTACTCAAGTCAAACAACCTTACTTCTTACAAGTTTCCTTATGTGAGTTGTCCTGCAGTTGGCTAGAAATTCTATCTATCTATCTATCTACCTATCTATCTATCTATCTCTTTGGATTTTTCAAGATAGGATTTCTCTGTTTTGCCTTGGCTGTCCTGGAACTAGCTCTGTAGACCAAGCTGGCCTTGAACTCAGAGATCTGCCTGCCTTTGTCTCTCAGTGCTGGGACTAAAGGTGTGTGCCACTACGCCAAGCTTAGGAACTCTGTTTTCAACTTTAAGTCTCCCATCGTCTAGGTGCCCAAGAGATCATTAATTTTTATTTCCACTGCCTGATAGGGATTATGGGTTAGTGTACAGAACATCACAAGCATTTGAAAATTCGATTAGCAACACCTAGCTGGCAAGGGTTATAATATATAAAAGAAGAAAGGAAAGATAAGGGTTGATATTGACAGACCCTCCTCTATAGGTTGACCCAAGAACTTAGGTGCAGTTCCATTCAGAGTTTCCAGATTTGTCAATCTATCCGAGTCAGCTTCTCCACTGTCTCGTTGTACCTGATCTGGTGCAGCATAACTAAGATGCTAAAGATGGAGTTCTTCTCACAAATGTTCTGTTTGGGTTATGACAGTCTTACATAAAGAAAGGAGACTCAGTGAGTTGATTTCTTGGTGGGCAGAAGAACCTAACATTTCAGAGTCAACCATCCCACCCATGAACTCCTTCTCTCCAGACTATCTCTAGAGTTTTTGAGGTATCTGACATATATCACACAGTTCAACTCTTAGTGAGAGGCATTTGTGGCTCTTAGACCTTTAAAGCTCCAGACTCCAGTCCTCTGAACTTTAGGTTCATGTTGGTACCTATGGCCTTGGCTCCCCTAACTCCAGAAGTTTGAGATTTGGGCTGAAAACTATAACAAATGAATTTCCTATAGCTGCAGATGGATAATAGAATGTCATGGGTCATTTTTACTTTGGGGTCCATGTGAACCAATGCCTCATAATAAACATCTTCCTATTTATCTATGTTTTCTATGTATGGTTCTGTTTCTCTGAAGAACACTGAGTAATATTTTAGCCTGAGGTATATACATGGAAGCCCTTCCTAACATGAGATTGGGATTTGGGTCAGACTATGCAGAGCTATCTCAAATCTACTTGAATAGTACCAAAAAGGGAACATGGTGGTTCAAACACTCAAACATCTTCAGCATTTTTTAAAGTGTTAGTAGAACTTAAGTCCCAAGGAAATTTGTAGGTGTTTGGAGGCAGTTTGGACTTTGAATAGTTCGTGGAATAGTATTTTGGATCAGCTGAGTCTAGATCTTAAAATAAATGGAAAAGTGCAGTTGAGTTCAAATTACATAAAAAATACTGGAAATATAAATCTTTAATAAATATTAGTTTACTTTCCCTCATTAAGAGACTATTTATAGATTGTGTCTCTTAGTTGGCTTGTTCCCTAACCTCCAGCTATTTAGAATAAATTTAAAACAAGAGAGATAGTAGACAATTACCACAAAGAAAAGATTGTCTGTTCTACTTGACTGCACACATCCAACAAATGGAAGCTCACAGTAATCACCCATTAATTTCCAGTATGATCATGTTTTTTAAAAGCTTCTTTGGACCTGAGACAGGGAACTCCACAGGTACAGGGGAGCAACTGCTGACTGAGTGAACCAGAGACAGAGACCCCTGAGGGTCCAACTTGAATCTGGAACCTTCAAGGGAGTAGACCTAAGCCAGGACCCCTGTGATCCTGGGTGTGAATCTAGGACTTCTGAGGAACTAGGTCTGAGCCAGGTCCCCTGCAGGTCTGGGCATGAATCTGGGACCTCCAAGTGAGTAGGCAGGAACCAGAGATCTCTGTGAGTCCAGGTGTCAGTCTGGGACCTCAGAGGGAGTAGGCTTGAGCCAAGACCTCTGTGGGCCTGGGCATTGGTCTGGTACATCAAAGGGAATAGGCAGGAACCAAAAACCTCTGCCGGTCCAGGTTTGAGCAAGAGTGAGTCTGGTACCTCTGAGGAAGTAAACCTGAGCCAGATCCTCTGCGAATCTGGGCACACCAGAGCCTGGGAACTCCAAGGTAGTAGGCCAAAGTCAGAGACCTTTGCAGAACCAACTCCAAGAAGGGACTCTGCAGGAGTGGATCCAGACCAGGATTTACAGAAATAGGTCAAAGCCAGTAACTTAGGCCAAAGTAGGCCTGAGGCAATGAACTGCACCTTGGGCTGGAGTTGGCCTAAGACAACAAATTCTTAGGAGTGGGACTGAACCAACTGCCTAAGCCATAGTGGGCCTGAGGAAGCAAGATCCACGGGAGGGACAGTGGATCCACTTCAGGAACATTGGCGAATCAGGATTGAGCCAGCGACCTGGGCCAGAGCAGACCTGAGACAGGGAACTCCACAGAAACAGGTACAGGGGAGCAACTGCTAAGTGAGTGAGCCACAGACAGAGACCCCTGCAGGAGTGGATCCAGATCAGGATTTACAGAAACAGATCAAAGCCGACAACCTAGGCTAGAGCAGGCCTGAGACAGCAAACTCCAAGGGAGTAGAGCAAAGCCCAGGAGTGCTGAGCAACCTCCAGGAACATAGAGTGACCAAAGGGGTAACTAGAATCGTGGCACTAACTATACCACGAGGAACAAACACCTGAGCCTTGGATTCACTGGCACCTAGAAGATTAATCAGCAGAATCACCAACAGCCCCAAACACACCTATTAGAGGAAAAGATGAGTAGAAAAGGTAAGAATACACACAACACCACAAAGAGCAACACAACACCAGTAAAACCTAAAGACCCTACAACAGCAAGACTTGAACAACTAAATATAGATGAAGCAGAAGAAAATGACCTAAAAGATAATTTCAGGAGAATGTTTGATACTCTTAAAGAGGAAATGAGAAATTTCCTCAAAGAAATGGAGGAAAAGACAAACAAAAAACTGGAAGACATCAGCAAATCCCTTAAAGAAAATCAAGAAAGAGCAATCAAACATATGAAAGGAAGCATTCAAGACTTGAAAACTGAGATCAAAAAATAAAGAAAACACAAGCCAAGGAAATTATAGAAACAGAAATCATAAGAAAACAATCAGGAACCACAAACACAAGCATGAACAATAGAATACAAGAGATGGAAGAGAGAATCTCAAGCCCTGAAGATACAAAAGAGTCAAAGTAAACACTAAATCTAACAAAAGCTTAACCCAAAATATCCAGGAAATATGGGACACCATGAAAAGGCTAAACCTAAGAATAATAGATACAGAAAGTCAATTAAATAAATCCAAATGATATGCTGCTATCCTCATAGATTGATGTGTAGCCCAGCTCTCATCAAAGAGGCTTCACCCAATAACTAATGGAAACAAATGCAAAGATCCACAGCCAAACATGAGGCAGAGCTTGGGGAATCTTGTGAAAGAGGAGGAGAAAAGATCACAGGACCCAGTGGTGTCAAGGGCTCCACAAGAAAACCCACAGAACCAGCTAACTTGGGCTCATAAAGGCTCACAGAGACTGAACTGTGCATTGGCACAGGAGACCACTTTTTAATATAACCTCAGTAGCACAGACACTGAGAGAAAGAAGCAATTAATAAATGGGACCTCCTAAAACTGAAAAGCTTCTTTAAAGCAAAGGACATGGTCAACAAAACAAAATGGCAGCCTACAGAATGGGGAAAGATCCTAACCAACCCCACATCTGACAGAGGGCTGATCTCCAAAATTAAACAAAGAACTCAAGAAATTGGTCATTAAAAGAACAAATAATCCAATTTAAAAAAAGTGGAGTACATACCTAAACAGAGAACTCTCAAGAAAAATCTAAAATGGCTGAAAGACACTTTAGGAAATACTCAACATCCTCAGCCATCAGAGAAATGAAAATCGAAATAACTCTGAGATTCCATCTTACACCTGTAAGAATGGTTAAAATCAAAAACACTGATGACAACTTATGCTGGAGAGGTTGTGGGGTAAAGGGAACACTTCTGCATTGCTGGTGGGAGTGCAAGCTGGGATAGGCCCTTTGGATATCAGTATGGTGATTTCTCAGAATATTAGGAAACAACCTTCCTCAAGACCCAGCAATACCATTTTGGGGTATTTACCCAAAGGATGCTCAATCATACCACAAGGACACATGGTCAACTATGTTCATAGCAGCATTGTTTGTCATAGCCAGACCCTGGAAACAACCTAAATGCCCCTGGACTAAAGAATGGATAATGAAAATATGGCACATTTACACAATGGAGTACTACACAGCAAAAAAAATAATGACATCTTGAAGTTTGCAGGCAAATGGATGGATCTAGAATGCATCATATTGAGTGAGATAACCTGATGTGGGATTCCCCTCTGTATGCTGTAAATACCATAGGTTAATAAAGGACTGTCTTGGGCCTGCACAGGACATTGGAGCTGAGCAGCTGGGAACAAACAAGAAACCCAGACCCAGAAAAACAAATATCATACATACTCACTTATAAGTGGCTTTTAGACATGAAGCAAAGAAAACCATCCTACAATTCACAATCCCAGAGAACCTAGACAACAATGAGGACCCTAAGAGAGACATGCATGGATCTAATCTACATGGGAAATAGAAAAAGACAGTATCTCCTGAGTAAATTGGGAGCATGGGGACCATGGGAGAGGGTTGAAGGGGAGGGGAGAGGAAGTTAAGGGAGCAGAGAAACATGTATAGCTCAATAAAATCAATTTTAATAAAGTAAAAAAAAAGAGGAGGAGGAGGAGGTGCCTAGTCTCACTACAACTTGATAGACCATGGCTGACTGATATACAGGCCTGCCTATATCTGAAAAGAAGCAGTGGAGGAAGAGTGGATGGGGAGGTGGGGGAGACTGGAAAGAGGGAAGGAATGGGAAACTTTGATTGAGATGTAAAAACAAACAAAAAATAAAACAACAGAAAGAAATTGATTGTTTATCCCTCCAGACAGTTACGCCACTATTGTACCAGGGTTATAGCAGAACAGTCAATTTTTAAAGGTATAGTTCATGTAACCTTTGTAAATCCTCAAGCTTCCTTCTCCTTGTCCTTTCCTTTCTCCCTCCCTCTCCTCCCCCTTCACCTTCTCCTTTCTCTTCTTCTTCTCCTTTTCTGCCCCTCCTTTGTTTCTCTCCTGCCATGAAGTGGTCAGCTTTGTACCACCTGACACCCCCCATGATGATGATGATATTATGACTTATCATAACCCAAAAATAACAGAGCCAGGTGGATGCAGACTGAAATAAACCAAAATAAATATTTCGTCTTCAAGTTGATTTCTCTAGGCTATGTCGTCAGAGCAGCAGAGAGCCTGTCACATATACCCTTGGATGTCTTCAGTGAGAAGTAGCTCCTCTCCAGGAAAGGAAGTGAGCGGAGATGTCTCCTGCCAACTACAGCTTTATTCTGCTAAGTCTTTCCTGTGCTGTGAGCTACTGGTGTCGCATTGTTCTGAAGGAGAGCTCCAGGCCTATTTCTTTTTTTCTCACAGCCCCATCCTCTCCACTCTGTAATTCCTCTATTCTACAAATGTAATACCAGCTCTGGAAGGTGGATCCCTGGGGCTCACTGGCCAAGTAGCCTGGGCTACTTGAAAAGTTCCAGACTAATAAAAAACCCTGTCTCATAAATCAACACCAGAAGTTGTCTTCTGGCCTGTATGTACATATAGACATATAATATGCACCTACATTTATACAACGCACATCTTCACCTACACACACACATACACACGCATGTTCTTGCACACACCAAAAAGCATAAACAATTGGTTGGAGAGAATCTTTCAGGATGTAGTTGTATGTAGGACTTTCTCATACTGTACTTTCTTTGAATCCACCATATTCCTCAGTAGCCCTAATAAAAGTCATTTTTTGACAGGCTGGACTTGGATGGAATCTGTTCTTTCAGACTTCTGTGCCTTATCATAGATGAACAAGCATTTCTTTACACAAGGCAGGGACAGTTCTTTGCCCAGAGAAGAGAAAAAGGCACAATACAAGGAAGAAATGAGAAGTCATCATTTAGAAGGTACTGAAGTGTCTCCGAGATGAAAAAAAAATACATACGGCACTAGATAATACCAAGAATGCCATACTGGGAATGTACTATGTTGGTGTACAAAAGAGTTCACGATAGCCCAGAATGGAGTATAACAAAGGCTTATTTATTTGGGGATAAACTCACAGAAAGAGTAGTGAAGTATAGTCCTGTGTGTGCACTGGGAACTAGAACCAAATCTAGCAGCCAAAAGGTCTGTGAATGCTTTTCATCTGCATTTATAGTACATGAGACCACACTCAAAGTAGGCCAGTATCTTAAAGGTTATTGGCTGAAGGAGTTCCCACAGCACTGACCCCCTTTTGTCTAAATAAGAGAGTTTTAAGCCTAATACAAAACTATATACAATAAGAACAAATATCAAGTATTGTCCAGGAAAAAGAAGAGGCAAAACATACATAAAAATTAAAATTATAACTAGCATGAACAACATCAAACAAGAAACATATACTAAATGTTTCAATAGTTATCCTATCCTAAGAAATCTAAGTCTTATATTAAAAATATCTTAGCTAAGTCATGAGATGAAATTAACTATGACTATCTAGTCTTCATCCCCATCAAAGACCTGAGAAGGGAAACAATATTACTTGAGTAAACAGGAAATGCAATCAAACAACCTCCAAATGTACAATAAATGACAGAGACAACCAGCTACCTGGGCAATCAGTGCTCTTAACCTCTGAGCCATCTCTCCAGCCCGAAGGTTTTTAAGTTTAACATAGCAAAATTACATATAACAAAATAGGTATCAAGCAAGAATTATTGTTATAATATTTAGCTTTAACTATATGTCTTCAACTCTTCAAAAACACCAGAAGGATATAATTGTACCTAAGTAAACAGGACGAGCATTGTAAGAAGCTTCCAAAACTCTAGAACTTACAGAGAAATCTCATTGCCTAGACAGTCACCCAAAGTTTTTCTGTGATGTTGGAGAATCCATCTTAAGCCTATCAGCCCATAGTATCTGGCAAACCTTTAATCATTTACAATCATCCCTCTTTAAATGAAAACAAACAATTATAAATAATCATTTTGGGAATTTGGGCATAGTTTTCTCCAAACTGTGTTCTGCTGTTTTTTGGGAAAAGTATTTTTAGGGTTCATGGAGACCTTTCAGAGGGTTTTGTTTCATCCAACCACATAGCCTGGTTCTCATCTTCTGTGGAAACATGAACAGAATCTCTTTTCCAAAGCAACATATCCTTAGACCCAAATTTTGAAGTCAATATATTTTTATGTTGATTTAACTTAGTATCCCCCAGAATCAAATGTCTCTCTACAGTAAAAAAATTCAAAGAAAACACAATAATATACATAATCCAGAATCTCTGTGTCTTTTATGTCTGAATCTGTCCTATTGTGTATCTGAAATCCTTTTTTGACCAAGAGTGCCCTTTACGGAAAAAAAAAATGCTAAGTAGGAATGGCTAAGATCAAGTCCACAGCCCTGCCTATTGGCTCTGCCCTATTCAACATGGCAGAGGTGTGTTCACCACCTCTGTGAGCCATTCTCATAGCCCCAGCTCCAGGGACACAGCAGATCTAAGTCACTATTAAGCAACTTAGAGCACTCTACTCACAAACCCCATTTAAGTACTCCATAGCCAGAACTCCCAAAAGAGCCAGAACTGTTCATGCCAATATGAACCAGGAAGCTGTCTCTTAAAGAAACCATTCAGTTTTTTGCTGCTAATGCTGAGTCAGGAAGCCGTCTCTTAAAGAAGACGCACTTGCCTCTAGCAAACAGAGCCCACCAGAGAAAATGCTGCTGCCAAGAAGCCACGCTTAACTCTGTTCTTTTGTGTCTAAAATTCCTTCCCAACCTCTCACAGGTTTTATGTGGATGTAGTTGGCCCATCTTGGCACCATTTTGTAAGTGTACCAAAGAGTTCCACAATAGTCCAGAATAGAGTATAACAAATATTTATTTATTTGGGGAGAAATTCACAAAAAGAGTAGCAATCTGCAGTTCTCTACATGCTTGGGAACTGGAACTGAATCCAGCAGCCAAGAGACCTACGCATGCTTTTCATTTGCATTTATAATACACGAGACCATGCCCAAAGTGGGCCAGTATCTTAAAGGCTATTGACTGAAAGAGTTCCCACAACACCATTCCTTCCCTTCTCAGAAAGAAAAGAATCACTGAATTCAGTAAAATTTCTCGTACTCACCTTCCAGGTAAACTGGACCTAAACATAAAATCAGTAATGAATATGATTGGTCCTTTTGAACTGCATTGTTAGGAACTCTCTCGTAGCTGGCATTTCCATGGCTATCATCATTCCTAGTGTCTAGTGCAGACTTCTTCCTCCTTTTGTGCCTTGGTCATTTCTATGAGATTGCTCAGTGGAGCCAGGTTCTGAAATCACTTGCTTGCTTTTAAGTCCCCTGTGCCTCCACCTTCCTTTCTTTTCTTCTGCCCTGCCACTCAGAACAACAATCTACTGCTAAAGCATTCATTAAGGCACAGGTTAATATTTCCTCTTTAGTTGGGCACTCATAATTCAAGAATATGGAGTAAACACATGAGAAACACCACCATTCCAGAACACGCTCTGCTGAGCCATGAACTGCACTCCCCTCCTCCCAGAACAGCAGATGTCCCTGAGTCACCAGGGCTCACCGTCGGAAGTATCTAACATCTGAAAGATAAATCCAGCATTAGGCAGCTGACAACATGCGTGCCTCTGAAACTATGGCAACGGAAAGTCCTATTACCTCTGTGTCCCAATTAAAAGTGGTCTGTTGGCTGTAATTGGCTGCTTGGTCTCCAAAACTAATACATCAAAGCAGTCACATAAGCCTCAAATGTCACCATCATACAAATTGACATTTTCCACACAAGCAACTAATGAGTGGTCAAGAGCAAAGAGCACATGCAAGGGAGGCCGCCGAGAACAACTGGCTAAGTCCACTCTTGGACACTTCTTGAAATGTCCCATCCACAGAAGATTTCACAACTGATTGAACGCTGGAGTTGGAGGAAGAAGAAGACTAGAAATAGGAAGCTAAGTATCCAAGAGGATAGAGGGACTTTCAGGACTGGGGGTGCAGCTCAGTAGTTGAGTGCTGTCTGGCATGTAAAGGCCTTAGGTTCAATCCCCAGTTTCCCCTCTTGCCAAGAAAAGAATTTTAAAATGGAAATTTATTTTTTAAAAAAAATATTTTTATTCTTTTAGGATTTTAAAGTTCTAATTTATTATTTTTATTTATTCAATTAGAAAATACCAATCCAAATTTCCACTCCCTCCTTCCCTCCCATTCCCTCCACACACCCTCCCAACCCACCTCCCTCTAATCCTAAGAGAGGGTTAGGCACTTTGCTTTGTGGAAAGTCCAAGTCCCTCTCTACTACAACTAGGCTGAGCAAGGTATACATTCAAAGAGAATAGGTTCCCAAGAAGCCAGTACATGCAGTAGAGATAAATCCCAGTGCCACCGCCAGTGGCCCCTCAATCTGCCCCAGCTGTACAACTGTCAACCACATTCAGAGGGACTAGTTTGGTCCTATGCTTGTTCCTTCTCAGTCCACCTGGAGTTGGTGAGCTCCCATTAGCTCAGGGAAACGGTTTCAGTGGATGAACCCTTCATGATCTTGACCTCTTTGCTCATATTCTCATTCCTTCTACTCTTCAACTGGACCTTAGGAGCTCAGTCCAGTGCTCCAATATGGGTCTCTGCCTCTGTTTTCTTCTGTTGTTGGACAAAGGTTCTATGGTGATATTTGGGATAATCATCAGTCTGACTACAGGGCAAGTCCAGTTTGGGCACCCTCTCCTCTATTGCTTAGGGTCTTAGCTGGGGTCATCCTTGTAGATTGCTGAGAATTTTAAAAAAGTAGAAATCTAGAAGGACTTTTAGCTGAAATGAGAAGAAAATATTTGGTGTTTCATGGAAATAAATGTACAAGGTCAGAAATGAATCTATTCAAATCTCCTTGGTCAGGGTGAAGTACCTGGCATTTGACAAGTTACATAACATTTGACTTCCATGTCTGGCTAAAAGGTATTAGTTGGCAATAGTAATAACATGATACTTTCAAATTTGTTTTGGCCTTGGTTCTAAATCAGCAAAACATGGAACAACTTGGCTTTTAGTTTCTTTGATGTTAAGTATGAAGTGATTCATAAACAAATGATTGAAAAGACACATCTTACCGGGCCCTGCAGTTCTTTTCTTGATATGAAAAATCCTTAGGTAATGGCAATAATTCTGCCCTCTGATAACACTTACTAATGTATTTCAGACTCTTTACTGGTGTAAACATGGGTCTCCCAAAACATGTCCATACAGATTTGTTTATTATATCACAGGAATATGACTACAGGTAAGAGAAAGCCCAAATTCTAACAGTTTAATCTAGTCATAAAAAAGAAGGTTCGGGACAATCTGTCAGGTCATACATGTAAGTTGGAACTTGGTCAGTTCCCTGGGTCACATGGCATCCAAATTCTAGCAGGAGTGCATGAGAAAATACCACATTCGCTGGGTCTCAGCTGTAAGGGAACTGTTATGGTTGATGTGTAGTTCTCAACGGATACAATCTACAACCCTGGGAGATGGGCCTCTGAGAACATCCGTGAAAGATATCCTAACTACGTTAAGGATGTGGGGGCACTGCTCCCTGTGGGTGGCACCACTCCCTGGGCTTAGGATCCTGGACTGAATCAAAAGGATAATGCTAGCCGAGCCCTGGAACATACTATTCCATTCCTCTTCACCCTGGACTGTGAATGCAATGTGATCAAATCTCTCATGTGCCTGCTGCTATGTGTTCTCTTCCACGATGGACTACAGCTAGAAGCGTGAGCCAAATGAACCCTTACTTCTTTAAGTTGCTTTTGCCACCGTGTTTTAGCAGGGTGACAGGGAAAGAAACTAAGTCAGGAATCTTCTCTGTAGTTCTGCATAGCAGCATTTGCTTTCATCATCCTAGCCAGACTTACATCGTGGTGGTCAGATTATCTGCAAAGAAATCTTTGGCATGTTAATGGCTAGCTACATCATGATTGCATAGCTGGAGTTCTGTTAATAATAAAGAAGAGAAGCCACCTTCATCCTCCCTCCATCCAACCCACACGTGTCTGGTATTTTTTTGTGTTAACCACTAGGCAGCCTTCACTCTAGGCTTTCAAGAAACAAGCCATGCATGATCTATCATTAGAACAAAGAAACTCAAGTCAAAAGACCTGAGATCCAGCTGTGTCTCGGCCACTTGCTCTGTGACCTCCAGCAGGTAAATCTTCTACTTCTGTTTCTAATCAGCAAAATGAGAGAGTTTAAAGCAATCATTGTAAAGGTCTATTTTAGAACCTAGTAGATATCCGAGCTCTGTTGTACTGCGCTCCTGGGCCTGGGCCCTACGCTTTGTTCCTGGCGGACAGGGAACATTGTTGGAGTGACCACTTTGGGAATCTTGTTAACTCGTTAAATAAAATAAAAATAGTTCCTTCTCCCATGTTTAAAAAAAAAAAAGAGTTGGGAGGCAATGGTAGTTCTGAGTTGATATGCCTGATCCAATTCAACAAGGTCCCTGGGCTATTCAAGATCAGTATGCCTGCGTGTTCTCAAGGTGAGAGATCACCCACGGAAGTCAAAGGTGACATGATTTATCAAGGGTGAGACACCCAACAGATGTCTCCAGGGAGTAGGAACTTCTGCAACCATGACTGCATCCAACTGCCAAGAAAACTCTGGGAACGAAAGGAGTAAAAGCACATGGAGCGAAGGGGGCTAGAAAGGCGAACCAGGAATTCTCAGTCAGATAACACTGTGAGAGTCACAGTATGAGAGGGACCAGTTATGCTTCACAGCCTGGACCTGTTCAATTAGTGACAATATTGTGGCAAACCCTGTGAAACCTGAGAAGAGAGACTTTCAGGAGCTGCCTCTGGTTGGCTGATAAGTTGGGCTTTGAAATGCACCTATCACTAATCCTTCTGATGCATTAACAGAGGTGCTTGGTCTCTTGGAAAAGATTTGCAAGAAGATGCTGCAGATAGATGAACAATTTGTGCCCCTTTCCCATGCCCATCCCACAGGCTAGAACTGGATCCACAGAGGAGTATGAGAGATCATTGAGGTTTCTGGAAAGAAAAGAGAGCGAGATGTCAGAGACCTACAGGAGCACACCAGAGAAGAAGAAACAAAAGAAATTTAGCTGGATTCAAAAAAAGCTAAGAGAGCAAAGAGGATGCAGAGTTCATATTTTTCACCAAAATAAAGCCATGAGAATTTCTTAAGAATACATACGAGAAAATAATAACGGCACAAAACCAGAAAGGTTTTTGTATGTGTATATGTATTTAATAGATCAGATTTCAATACCATGATTTAATGGTAAAGCCTTGAAGATGCTCAGGTTTCCAGTCTGTCATTCTAATCAATAAGTATCATGTCAAATAAATTCAGCTGTGAGATAATTGGCAAAGAGATAAGGTATCTATTTCTTAAATTATTTGTATTTATAACAATAAAGCATAGCCTCTGTGTATTAATTACTTTTATGCATAAAATACTCATAATCTATTTGATAATCACTTAGAATGATAGTAATAGTAATATTGTTTCCATTTGCCATAAAAATCTGATGGTTTGTTTTTGTTTTATTTTTCTTTGAGACAGGGTCTCATCATGTAAGCTGGCCTGGAGCTCACAGAGATCTGCCTTTCTCTGTCTCCAGAATGCTAGGATTAAAAGTATACACCACCATAGTTAGGCAACATGAGAGGCTCGCATCTAATATTAACCACATTCCTTAAAGTCTCCAAATCTTTGAAATAGTAAGGTGAAAGAAGAGTTACAATCTTGGAAAAAAATTTAATTATACCTCAGATAAAGACATAATCATTGAATATATAAAGAGCATATTCAAAAAGAAAAGACCAGTAGTCTAACACAGCAGGCAAAAATTGGTCACTCCTGACTGAAAGACTTATTTGACAATGCAAATATGCAGCAAACATGAGAGCCCTCAGATATGGAATCAGAGACATGCACTTTTCCTTCCCTTGGCCCAACCATGGTTTCAGAAAATCCATTTTGACACATTATCATTTTTATAGAAAATTCTACCTCGCATCACTATAGGCAGAGGCTGCTCATTCATTTCCCGACTGTTTAGATCCGAACAATCACACAGAAGCTGTATTAATTACAACACTGTTTGGCCAATAGCTTATGCATATTTATGTCTAACTCTTAAATTAACCCATTTCTATTAATCTGTGAATCACCACAGTGACCCACCAGTAAAGTTCTGGCTGGCAGCTGGCATCTTTCTCCTTCAGCAATTACATGGCATCTCTCTGACTACACCTACTATCTCTCTGTATCTCTATTTGGATTTCCCTACTGGCTTTACTCTAACAAACCATTGGCCAAAACAGCTTCTTTAATAACCAATGGTAATAAAACATATTTCATAGCATATGGAGAGGAATCCCACATCATATCACCTTGCCCCGAATCACATACACGAATATAAAACAGATGGCTCCGCTGGTAAAGTACTTGCTACGCAAGCATGAGAAACTGAGTTCGGATTCCCAGTGCCCACATAGAAAGCTAAGTGTTGTATTTCTCACCTGTAATCTTAGTGCAGGGGAAGTATGAGCAGGAGGACCCCTGTAGATCACTGGTCATCTCATCCTGCTGAATGGGTGAGGTCCAGGGTCAGTGGGAGACCCTGGGTCAAATATTAGATAGAGAGCAATAGAGAAAGACATCCCACATCGGCCTCTAGTCTTCACACAAAAATAGACATGCGCGCGCACACACACACACGTGTACAGAGACAAACATGCATATGCATACAACACACATATAATACATACACAAGAAAACTGTAGAAGGCCAGGTTTTTAAGAAGGTCAAAAAAATGCTTGCCATTAGAGAGCTGTTCATTTGGCTTAGAGACTTGTCAAGAAAAAGCAAATCAATGTGTGAGAAATAATCCTGCAAGTCTGTAATTAGTTGTAACCTTATATAGATAAATCATAATAGCAATCTCATAGCCTCATACTGAGTTCTGCCACTTACAAGATACTGTGACAAAGATCTGTTTAATCTTGTCAATAGCTCTTAAAATAAAAAGGAATGTGATTCAGATTTTGTAGATGCAGATTTCATTAATCAAGTTCAGGTTTTTAAAACCCAAAACCTAAACATTGTTCCAGAGTCCTAGGCTGCATATTGTCTTAAGGCAGCATTCTGGTAGTGGGAGTAGAATAAGAGAATGAGGCCATCAAAGCAAGAGAGTGTTGCAACAAAATTAAATGGTAAATAAATAAAAACAAAAACCACAATGCTATACAAGAATAGTCAAGGAAGCTAAACACATTAAATGTAGAAATTACATTTAACATAAATTTAATCTTAATGTTTTTAATTTAGAAGCTAAAAAATAGAGATGCATCTATATACTTAATATGGCCAAAATCCACTACATCAACACTGAGAAGTGCTGGCAAGGATATGGAATGATGGGAACTCTCATTTCCTACTGATGGGAATGTGAAATTGGAAAACAGTTTGGCAGGTTCTTATGAAACAAAACACATTCTTACAAATGATCCAGCAACCACTGTCTTTGCTATTCCTCCAAATGAATTGAAAACACACCACACACACACACACATACACACACACACACACACCTACCTGTGCTTGCACATTTTAACAGCTAATGAGATTTCCAGAACTCAAAAGCAACCAAGATGCCCTTCAGTAAGTCAGTGAATGGATACTGTAGTAAATGCAGTCAGAGCTGTGTTATTAAGACCTAAAAGGCTCCCTAGTGGTGATGATCTCAAATTAGACCATCATTAGTTGTCCACCTTCACGTGTTCTGCACCTTCATTGCCCTAGTACATCTTGCAGATGGGATAGATTATAGATAGAAGGTTTTGTGGCTGGGTTGGTGTACCAGTCCCATCTCTGGAAGCCTTGCCTGGTTACAGAGGATGGTTGGTTCAGGCTCTGAATCTTCCATCACTAGGAGTCCTCCTCACTAGGGTCACCCTCATAGAATCCTTGCCTCCTCTGACCTTGATAGGAGGGTTTATGCCTTGTTTCAGTGAATCTTGAAAGGCCTACTCTTTTCTGAAGGGAACAGACAAAGAAGTGGATTTGGAGGCAGTAGGGTTGGGAGGAGGGGAGAGAGGAAACTTCAGTTGGAATGTACTGGGGAAAAAAGACCTAAAAGGAGCCTGGTGGTGATGGCACATACCTTTAATCCCAGTACTTGGGAGGCAGAGGCAGGTAGATCTCTGAGTTCAAGGCCAGCCTGGTCTACAGAGCGAGTTCCAATATAGCCAGGGATACACAGGGAAATCTTGTTTTAAAATATATATAGAACAAAATGAAATGAGTCAGCAAGCCAAGAAGGCATGGAGGAGCCACCGTTCCATGCTGTTGAATGAAAGAAACCAAGGGAGTTGCCGTATGAGCCTAACTTTGTTGTTGTTGAAAAAAAAAAAACCTGTGGTGATAATAATAATATATATATTGATTGTTACCAGGAGAGTGAATAAGCAGAATACACTGGGTTTTTAAGAACAATGAAACTATTCTATCTGGTACTACAATGGTGGATATAGGTCATCATGTGTTTGTTAATCTCACAGAATGTGTTAAAGAGAAATACCTTGTCTCAGTTAAAGTTTCTGTTGCTATGGTAAAACACCACAACCAAGACAACTTGGGGAAGAAGGGGTTTATTTCAGCCTACACTTCCAGGTGACAGTCATCATTGAGGAAAGTCAGGACAAGAACTCAAACAGGGCTGGAACCTGGAGGCAGGATTTGCCGCAGAGGCTACACAGGAGAGCTGCTTTCTGGCTTGTTCCCCATGACTGGCTCCGTCAGCTTTCTTGTAGAACCCAGGACTACCAGCCCAGAGCGAGCACCACTCCTGATAGACTGAGCCCTTCCCATCAACCACCAATTAAGAAAATGCTCTACCGGCTTGACTACAGCTGGATCTTCTGGAGGCATTCTCTTAACTGAGGCACCCTCCTCTTAGATGACTTTAGCTTGTGTCAAGTTGACAGTAAACTCTCCACCCCTAACGCAAATGATGGACTCGGTGTGCTGATGTGTCAGTGGCGGTCTCTCTGTGAAACCAAAGGTACAGCTCCAGTACCAGACAACCCTAACGCAAATGATGGACTCGGTGTGCTGATGTGTCAGTGGCGGTCTCTCTGTGAAACCAAAGGTACAAGCTCCAGTACCAGACAACCCTAACAGGGCTGTTGCTGACGGGGTGCTGTGGGAACACGAAAGGGGTGGGGATGCGGGGGTGGGGATGGGAACTCTATACACTGTGAACATAAACTGCTCCACAAATCTAAAATTTATTCGTTTAAAATTAATGTACTGACCTATAGATAAATATAGAAACATCTAGATTTATTTCTGTATTTATCTATACTGAACATCTAAGTTTTATTTAAAAAGGCCTGGCAAGATTTCCAGTGGAGGGATTGGGACACATTTGATCTACAATTTGTCCTGCCTACGAGATGTGTTGGGGTAAAGGTGGCACAGAAACTGGGGGAGTGGTCAACCGATGACTGGTCCAGCTTGAGACTGATGCCACAAGAGGGAGCCCACCCCTGACACTGCCTGGAGGGCCAGGAACCATCTAGAAGCTGAAAAGCCCAGCAAACACAACAGGAAAACAAACAAAGTCAATGAAATGATTTCTAATGATATTCTGCTTTACTCATAGACAGGAGCCTAGCATAATCTTCATCAGAGAGGTTTCATCCAGCAACTGATGCAGAGAACCACAGCCAAACATTAAGCAGAGTTTGGGGAATCCTGCAGAAGAGATGGAAGAAGAAAGGTTTGTAGGAGCCAGAGGGGTTAAGGACACCACAAGAAAACCCATAGAATCAACTAACCTGGGCTCATAGGGGCTCACAGGTTGAACTGACAATCAGGGAGTTTGTATGGTACTGACCTAGGCCCTCTGTATATATGTGACAGCTGTGTAGCTTGGTCCTCTTGAGGGACTCCTAACAGTGGGAGTGGGGACTGTCTCTGACTCTTTTGCCTGCTTTTAGGACCCTTTTCCTCCTCCTGGGTTGCCTCACTCAGCTTTAATATGAGGAGAGGTGCCTAGTCTTACTGCAACTCCATATGCCATGTTTGGTTGATATCCCCGGGAGGCCTGTCCTTTTCTAAAGGGAAATGGAGAAGGAGCAGAGGGTGGGGAGATGGAGAGGCCTGAGAGGAGAGGAGAGAGAGGAAACTGCAGTTGGGATGTAAGATATGAGAGAATAATAAATTTTAAAAAAAAAAAAAGAAAAAGGAAAGAAAAGGCCCTGGGAATTCTGAGCATCTATTTATGGCAAGCATTTGAGGTTGCCTGGGTTACCTGGGCATCTCCCTATTGTGCTTTTGCCCCGACCCCTTAGTTTATGTTCCAGTGATTGCATTCTCTTTTCTACAAGTTCACTTTGGCTCTTCTGCTGAGTTAAGGGTCTATTTAACTCTCAGAAGTAGTTTGTTGTTTCTACACTGGCCTGGAATCCATGCTATATTTATTTTTCATCTTAGGAGGCCCTAAGACTATACAGGTAGCACGATTTGGGATCCCGAGCATGTATAGAGAACAGAATATAAAAGAATATGATTCTGTATGCTGGAAGGCAAATTTGTCCCACCCAGAGCTCAGAAAGAGACACAGAAATCTCTCTCCAGCATCCCAGCCAGTACCTAGGCTCTTTCTATCTTACCTTCTTCAAAGGTAGAGTGACTCAGCTTTTCCCGGAGGTCCCAGCTTCAGCATCCCGCCACACCCAGACCTATGATCCACCTTCCTCTATGTGAACTGAAAACCAAAATCTCATATCACATATTGTCAAGAAATTCTAGCTTCTGTGAGCTTACTGTACCATTATCTCTGCCCTTCTGTTCCCTTTGATGACTCCTGGAATGCATTTTAAATGCATTTAAAGGGATGTTTGTTCTGGTTCTATCTTGTTATTTCACATGATGATGCATAAGAATTATGAATGACATTAGTAGATAATATCTTATGAAAACTGCCAGTGAACCTATATTGGTATGTGATAAATAAGCACCATATGTTACGGTTGCTGCATATTATAGCATTCATTTGAGTTTATCCATAAGGTATGGCTACTGAACACTTTTTCCATGCTATTGTGAGAACAGGTGCAAAAATCAAGAATAAAATCTGTTGATGGAAAAAAACAAAATACAAGACTGTTCAGACATATGGTCCATTTAGTATCTCTGGGTATTTTCTAGCATATTGGATTACTGTGGCAGTAGAAATGGGCCACTGGTCACATTATAGGCATCATTCCTTTTGTCCTTCCAACCCTAAAGAAAACCATACTCCCATTTAACAAAGGAGTCAGCTAAGACCCAAAGAAGTTAAGCAATTTTCTCAAGGTCACACACCTCATGCTGTCTGACCTTGAAGGCCACTTTCTTTTATCTCTTATTACCTCTCTGAAGAGCCAGCCTGGTTCTTCTACTACGAGAGAGAGAGAGAGAGAGAGAGAGAGAGAGAGAGAGAGAGAGAGAGAGAGAGAGAGCGCCTAGATCTTGTGAAAAGTTTATACTACGGCTCCCTCTGAGTATCCTCCTTCCAGAGCATTCTGAAAGATCAGTACTTCTGGCAAGCTTCCATTATTAATTATAAGGGTGACTGGTGAGCCAAAGGATTATGGAGGCTGAATGTGGCTTGACATCACCTTTGGGGGAGCCATCAAGAGTCTTTGAATAATCTTGGGTCTGAGCCATTCTGAAAGGGAGCAAAGCAGACCTTCCCTCCCCGGGAAGCCAGGCTTATTTATCCAAGGGTGGGTCAGCAGAAGGTCCCAAGGACAGGCTCTGCCTGAAGTCTGCAGGAGAACATGAAGACAGGAGAGGTTAATGTTCATGCTGAGGCATCGTGAAACCAGCCACAGTGAGTTAGAAACTGGCCCAAGGCCAAATACAAAATACAGCCATAATTGGAGCCTTCCCAAGTAGAAAAAGGTTATTAGTGGAATCACATTAATCACAATGATTAATGCTGAGACCCAAGCTTTTTATTATGTAAAAGACCCAATGAAAGAGGTATATTGACAGGAGGGTAAGGTTCCAATTTTGCAAAATACAGTGAATCAAGGACAGTAAATATTTAGGATGCACTTTGAAAATCCAAAACCTGATATCACAGATCACACTCAAGCTGTTCATACAAAGATGTTTGCCAGAAAGCACAGGTGCTCACGGGTGCCCATCAGAAGGCAGCCCATAGCCCCCGAGTACTATAAGGGCAGCCAGGCCAAAATACAGGCTGGGAGCAGGAAAGCGGAGAATAAGCTAAGAACAGGGACCTTGCTGTTCATGATCCTCTTGGTGTTTATGGTCTATCAAGGGCAGTGCCCAAGAGGGATTATCTGGGAACTCCAAAGCCCTTAAAATTCTCCTACTCTGTTTCCTATTTAAGAGGCTGGATACTGGGAGTTTGGCCATGGTCCAATGAGTATATGGCAACACGAACTGGACTTGGTCTTGTTGGGTTTTTTTTTTGGGGGGGGGCAGGGACACACGGATGGGAGGGTGAACCTGAGGGAATGAGAAGAAAGTGTGATTAGGGTACGTTGTATGAAATTTCCAAATAAGAGCAGTGGGGGCACACACTTTTAATCTCAGCACTTGGAAGGCAGAGGCAGGCAGATCTCTGTGAGTTTGAGGCCAGCCTCATCTACAGAATGAGGTCCAGGACAGTCAAAGCTACACAGAGAAACTGTGCCTCAAAGAAAAAATGGGGAGAGAATGGTGGTGTGGGTGGTCCTTCTGTACATGTGTTGCTTTTATTGGTTAATGAATAAAGAAGCTGCCTTGGCCTGTGATAGGGCAGAGTAGAGCTAGGTGCGGGGGAGGGGAGAAACAATAATACACTGAATGTGGAGAAAGAAGGCAGAGTCAGGGGACATCATATAGTCACCACCCGAAACAGATGAGCCGGACCTTGCCCATAAGGCACAGCCACATGACAATACACAGATGAATAGAAATGGTTTAGTTTAGGATATAAGAGTTAGCTAGAAATACGCTTATGACCAATCAGTATTGCAAATAATATAGTTTCTGTGTGATTATTTCAGGAATCTGGGCAGCTGGGGAAATGCACAAGTGGCCTCTCCTACTATAGAACAAAATTCCCAAATAATTAATACAAATATTATGTTGGGGAGAAAGAAATAGAAAAATATCCCCACCCCATTGTGACAGAGAGACAGTGCTAACAGAAGTTGGGAAGCCATTATCACACTGTTGAACCGCAGTAAAAGGGCATAGACCAGAGCCTTGTCCCTGAAGCTGGCCTGGATGAGGAGTAAGATCTGAAGAAGATGCAGCAGAGTGCAGATAGAGGAAGTGAGAAACCAGAAGATGCTCGCTTGGGAGGCTCCGGTGGCCTGACCATTGCCATAGACTGAAGAATGGCCAAATGTGTCCTTGCTTATTCCTCTCCACCCATGAAGAGCTGCAGAACTGTGGCCAGATGTGGAGTTATCGAGAATTTCTAGAACACAAAAGAAGTGAAAACAAAAGGGGACAATATGAATTTTAGGGAAAACAGCTTGATCCAAAAGAAAATAAAGCAGTACGCTCCCGGTCCAGGAACGAAGAACACTAAGGTGTGTGCCAAAAACAGCAAACGTGAATTTTTATACAGATATATAATGCTACAATTATATCAAGAGGGTGCAAGAGATTCAGAATTCTCATCTCCCTGTAATAAGTCCTGTATAAAAATGATCAATGCAGAGAGACTGTAGTAGCCATATTTCTTAGAAACCCAGAAGTAAATACCAAGAGAAAACAATCAGAAATGGAGTGTTTCCGGGGAGATGGAGGAGGGCAATGAAGCAAGGGCAGACTGGGCATTTTTAAGTCAGTCTTCCAGCACTACTTGACTTTTTTAAAACGTATATAAACATACCTCTTCCACAAAAGTAAAAAATACTCTTAAAAAGTCAGGCTTCTTCATAGACTCTTTTTCTACCATCAAGTAATTTTTAATGATAATAATAATAAATCTGTGCTAGATGACGGGAGCCTGAGGTATCAATGAGAAGTGAAAGTCATTGTCACCACCCCAAAGCCAATGCTGAAGACAAAATAAACCCAACAGCCTGAACAGGGAGCAAGTGGCTATTTTTCCTAATTTCTGGTGCCTAGGACAGTTTGACTATCCTGCCCCAGTTTAGAATACTCGAGAGTACAGTTGTCTGCCCTGCAGGAATCAGAACTGGAGTGTGCCAGTCTTCCCTGCAGCCAGGGGCACGAGGCATAGTGCTAACCCATGCCAACTGATGACTGCCAATCAGAGGCAGCAAAGACTTCTTCCTTCTGCAGACCAGGGCAGCAACCGCACTGTTAGCCACACTGCGCATGCGCAGCAGGGAAGGAACGCCTTCAAGCCAAAAGGCTGGGCTCTGTCTCTGACTGTGCTGCCCAAAGCCTATCCCTGCTTCTGTGGGTCTTTATACAAGCCATGATCCTTTCATAAATCGCTTTTCTGCTTAAGTCAGCAAGGATACGTGTTGTTTACAATGAAAATCCTTGACAGATACGAAAAGGGCAGCATTGCCTGGGAAGAGGATTTAGAGAAGAAATAAATAATTTGGGAATGTCAAAATCCAGAGGAAATATCTTTGCTTCAGCCTGATTGGAAGGAAGGGGAAAGATTTCATGAGCGGGTAACCGAGGGACTAGATGAATGAACTCTTAAAGGTGCCGTAAATAGCCTTCCTGACTCTGCCTGGGAGGAGACTCTGTCAGTAAACGGTTCATGAGGACCTGAGGGCAATCACCAGGACCTGTGGGAAAACAAGGCAGGGAAATCCCAGCAGTGAGAGACAGAGACAGGCGGGTCCCTGGGGCTCACAAGCCAGCCACCCCAGTCAAAACAGCCAGCCTCAGACCAGTGAGAGACCCTTGGAAGCCAGGGCGATGGGCACCTCTGGCCTCCACATATACACGCACACACATACACCCACATGAACATATGTATACACGCACGCGCGCTCCCCCCACCCCACACACACACATGCACACGTGCTATTGAGTCTTCCTGAACTCACTGAGATAACTTTTAGAACAGATAAGATGTATAATGTTTACAAGAAAAGGGCAGAATCCCAGAAAGTGGGTTTTATTATTGTTGTTGGGAACCTAGGTTCCACCCCCCCAAACTAGTGTATTAAGAAGTACAGACAAAACCTGGAGGGAAATGTATGCACCACAGTCACGTTACCCTGGGCATGGCTTTCCTGGGCACAAGTCCTCCAAGGGCTCCACATTTCACTGCCAAGCCCCTCCCCGCCAGCCTACCCTCAACATTCCTTATGTCCTGTCATCATAGCTCCTCAAACTTGGCACACTTCCACTACCCCCCCTCCCCCCCCCCCCCCCGTACTAGCAGGGGCCTCTCTCTAGGACATCTTCTCTCAGAGATCCATATGCCATGCCACTCTTCTTTATCCAGAGCTTAGATGAGGTCTGCCTTAATCACCCTATTTGAATTCTACTCCTCGTAAGCACTCCCCCAGGTCCCTGTACTCTGTCTTGTGGTTCTCCAGAGTATCCAAAGCCATCTACCTCGCTACACAACTTGTGTATTAACTGTCTCCTTCAGGTAGACTGAGGGTGCAGGTCTCAAATGAGGAGCTTTGTGCTTTTTTTTGCTTCTGTGTCAACAAATGTTCCAGGAAAATGAAGTCTGTTCAGCATCCCATAGTCCTGCAAACCACTCAGTTCCTTCTGCAGTAGCCATTGGCCTGAGGACAGCGCAGCTGACTTTTCAATTGCGCCAAAGTCTGAAGGGTAGTCATTGCAGCAGGCATTGTGGGCCTCTGATTTAAAAAGAAGTGTGGGCTGTCAGGGCAGTGCTCTGAGGAGAATCCAGATGAGTGACTACATCACCCATTCCACACTGTGTCGCCTTGAGGAGTGTCGACATCATTGGAAACCACAAAGCACGAGGGGTTAGTTCCCCTAAACAGGAGGGCACTGGACCTGGCTTCAGGGGGTGCTGAATGAGTTATGGTAAGGTGGGCCCATGAGTGGAATGCCGAAACAAGAATAAAGAACTGCTGCCCTAGTCTGTAACAAAATACCACAGGGAGGGTGGGTTATCAGTGGCAGCTAACACTAAGAAAAAAGGAACCTTCTACCGTGTGGCGTCTAAGCGAGCAGGCAGAGGCCAGGGCCAGGCCATTGCTGGAGGTCTCCACCCAGACACAGGCCAGAGAGAAAAGCAAGCCAGGCAGAGCCCCTGGGGTCCCATTTTTTAAAAGGGCAAGTACCGTTGAGGGTTCGGAGTCTCTCTGGACTCTGGGGGAGTCTCTGAAGCAGCAGCTAGCATCATCATCGCTAAAATGACTGAGGACCTGAGCCTATCTGGTCCACAGTAAGGCACCAGCCTGTGATGCAGGGTGAACTCAAGGCCTTGAGGGGTGTGTGCTAGAGTTGACAGGCAAGGTTTTCTTGGTTTTTCTGAAAGAAAATAAAAGTTGAAAATTGATTTGGGGGTCAACAACATAATTTTTCATAGTCACACGATGATGTGTTGATTTTTAGAGGAATTTCTTATGCTATAAATGACCCTCTGGGTGCTGCAGCACAACTTTAAAGACCTGAGTATTTTAACTTCTTGAAGCTAGTCAAGCAAGTGCACACACAGGAAGGACATGTGGGCCCTGTCTGATGTTGAAAGTCATATAGAATAAGTGCACTGCCCAGAAATCACACAAAGCAGAACTGCAAGGGAAAGGAGAGCCTCTTACTTGTGCCTTTGAGGACCAATTCTTGGCTCTAATGATAATGTCACCTGCATAAAATACCTAGATAGATAGATAGATAGATAGATAGATAGATAGATAGATAGATAGATAGATTTATAGACAGACAGACACTATTGTTAACTGGCAATTATTTGTGTATATTTGTGAGATGTGATATAATATTTTGATGTATGTATACACTACATAATGATTAAATCAATCTAATACCTACAATTTCGTACTCCTTTATCACCTACTTGGGTGGTTGTTGTTGATGTTCTACTAGCTTAGCAATTTGAAATATCAATACATGTCTTAACTGTCATCAATGGACCACTCAAATAGATTCTAACGGAAACTGAGTGTCTTTGGACCAACATTTTTTAATGTGAGACTTAGCGATGACAACAAAATAATTTGCTAAGAATGCCTAAGCTCTTTCCTGTATGTGGGGCTATAAAGTGGATTGTTCCGTCAGCACAGAAAACAGCAGAGGACATGTAGGGGATTCATTTCCTACATTTCCTACACAGTGCACGAAACCAGTGGAAGTTGTCAAACAAATCTGCCCCAGATCTTTCTGTTTGTATTGGTTTGAGCAAATGCTGTTTCTTACCTACTTTTTGCCTCGGCTGCCACTTGATATTTGATTTTTAAGTACAGAAGATTTGTCATCTACGAGGCCTTGCAGATTTCACACTCAGTTCTGAGCATGACTAAATGATGCGAAGGGCCCACAGCACATGCAATTTCTCAGTTCCTTGGAAAACAAGTCTCTTCCAATTTTCCACAGCATCTGTGGCCTAAGTCAAGTCATCACCTTGACTAGTGGATAAACTTCCCCCAAAATCCTCAGATTTGCATCTCAACATGATTCCATCACTTGCTGTCCTGTATATTGTTACTTTTACAAAATGACTGCAGCTGTGTTTGTGTGTGCAAGGTGACTCTCAGACGCTTCAGGTGACAATGACAAACATGAAAGACCAGCAAAGACATCTTTCATGGTTCCGGCTAAGACATCTGAGGAGTCATGGTTCCAGCTAAGGGGGCTCAGTGCTGACTACAGTCAGAGGGAATGTCAAAGCTAGCCACATCTATATTCTAGAAGACTCCACCATGTATTCAATATCGAAACAATAAAGGTAATTTGTAAGACTGTTTCAGGACATTTTATAGCCCTTGTGAAATAAAAACTGATCATTAAGTGAACAATAAGTCATTTTCGTAAGAGTCTCTTACATTTTTCAGTTACACTGATGGGGAAAGGCATTCTTTTTCCTGGTAGAAATTCCCATTGCTCTAGAGACATCCCTGGACTCAGAAAAGCATCACTCACCTGTCTATCCTGTTAGGTCTTTATCCACTGGCAGCTGGAGGTGATTTTCTTCCCCCAACCCACTCCTCTGTGTGGGAGCCATGTCTATGAGGTTATGGCTCTCTCTCCCTCCAACCCGAGGGTTTTGTGCTCACATCTCCCTGTCCATGGCCATCCTCCACATACACAGGCAGCACATGAGGCCGTCCTGAGTGGGCAGAGTCTCTGCAAGCAGCTCCCTTCCGTGTTTCTGTGGTGGCAACACTGGAAGACCAGAAGTGTCCAAGACTAACCAGTGGGTACAACCATTTCGTTTATTCACTGGCTAGTCATTATTTTTCTTTTTCTAGTAGGTCCTTCAAAAATTTGGGGATGCATTAAGACAGGGTTTCTCTGTGTAGCCCTGGCTGTTCTGGAACTTGTTCTGTAGACGGCTGGCCTTGAACTCACAGAGATTCACCTGCTCTGCTTCCTGGGTGCTGGGATTAAAGGCATATGAAACATAAAAAATAAAAAAATAAATGGTATGTCTTTTCATCATCCTGAGAAACACACGTCTTTGTAACCTAAGCCATAGTCGTGTGCCTATATGCACATGCATTATTCTTGCAGAGGGTGAAATATTTAAGCCTGGTGGACCTAACCAAGGTGCGACCCTCCCCACAGCACCAGCAGTCTCCTGTCACAGTCTTTCCTCCTCCTTGTCATCATTGGGAGAAGCTGTGTGGCCCTTGATGCAGAGGGAGCTTAGCTCATTTGGCTCCTGGGTGATTTTATACACCCTACCTTCCTTTATATAACAAATCCACCTTCATTAAGAATAAAAATGATGCCAGAGAAATGCAAATAAGAACCTATTTCTTCTACTGAATTTTATGTATGTTAAATCATGTCAATAAAATATAAAATAATGATAACATAAGAGCACTAACTAAATAAAATACCACAAAAGAGTAGGAAATAATAGATTGAAACTTATTGGGGGGGGGTGGTTTCAAGACAGGGTTTCCCTGTAGTTTCTAGAGCCTGTCCTGGAACTAGCTCTTGTAGATCAGGCTGTCCTCAAACTCAGAAATCCGCCTGCCCCCAAGTGCTGGGATTAAAGGCATGCGCCACCACCACCCGGCTCTAGATTGAAACTTTTAAGTTGCCTTTATGTCCCTCCCAAATCTGTATTATCTCAGGACTGGGTTATCCTTGTAGATTCCTGGGAGATTCCCTTGGGTCAGGTTTTTACCTGACCCCAAAATGCAACCCCTTTCCAGTAGTCTCTTTCAGTACTCTGTGCCCCTCAACCTGGTCATTCACGGTCCCATTCCAACACCCCTTCAGGATAAAAGTCTTGGAGAGATCAGGGATACAAGGAAAATACCTAAACATAATAAAAGCAACATACAGCTAGCAGATTAGCAACATCAAATTAAATAGAGAGAAACTCAAAGAAATTCCACTAAAATTAGGAACCAGAAAAGGCTGTTCACTCTCTCCATACCTATTCAATATAGTACTTGATGTTCTAGCAGGAGCAATAAGACAACTAAAGGAAACCAAGAGGATACAGACTGGAAAGGAAGAGGTCAAAGTCTCATTATTCACACATGATATGACACTACACATAAGCAACCCCAAAAGCACAGCTCACACAGCTGGTAATCACCTTAGTCAAGTGGCCCTGTGACATGGAAAAGCAAACAAAAAAATCACCAAGGAGCTAACGATAATTTTAAAACATGGTATCCCTGAGAACCAATAACAAGTAAGCCATTTGCAACTGAGGTGTCTGATGTTTGTCTCATAGTATGAAAGTGCCCATCATGGAAATGAAAAGGCAGAAGAAGCCCGTTCATAGAAAGTTCAGTCAGAAACTCCAGCAGAGCTCTTTGCTTTCCCAGCTGACTTCAGCGTTGAGCACTGAAGTCATGATGATCCTTCTCTTCGCCATCTGGATTCGGCTCCTCCAGTCATCTCTGCTGGGTGCCGTGAGCACCAGATTTGATGAAGCTTTGCTGCCTATCCATGGCTTCTCTCTGGCTACTGCTTGCTATTTGCTCCTTTACTTTTTCTTGATATATGTGCTTAATAACCTCATTCATTCAAAGCCAAAGGTAATGATAGGCATTCTCTGGACAGTACAGAACAGCTTGTGTGTTGAACGTCCTCAGCCAGCAGTGCTCTCTGGAAACGGTGGAAACTTTAGGAGGTGGGATGAAGATGAAGGACCCCTCCTCCCACTTCTCTCCACGTCCAACATGATATGGAAAATCTCCCACACCATACTCTCACTGCCTTGATAGTCTGCCCTAGTCCATGAAGCCAGGTAATCATAAACTGTCCACCCGAAATTGTGAATTAAAGTAATTCTGTCCACTCTCAACTTGTTCTCCCAGGCGTTTGGTCACCACAACAAAGAAAAGTCTGATGGACACAGAGCAGTTTCTAAAATTGTATCTGTCTGAGTGGTACTCCCTCGATAGAAATTCATCTAGCCGCTCGCCCCAAATGCGTGCCTCTTTTAAATGCGGGATTTTTCTCTCTCAATAATTTAAAAGCATGGGTGGTTGGGTGGGGGTTTGGAACAAGGAAAGATTGAGGATAATTAACCATAGCGCTACAGGCCCCTCTGTACCCTGGCCCGGGATGGCTTTGCTACACACGGCCTCTCTTCTTACCTCTCAGCCTACTGGCAGGAGAACAAATAAACTGCTTATATTGAAGAGGTTAGCAACGTTTCAAGTGAGTCCCAAGATGGCCCTTTTCAAGACCTTCCCTGTGACCTATAATTAACTGTTGCCATTGTCTGATAGCGCTAATTTCAGAGTATGGTAAATAAACCAGAAATTCTTAGTGAGACCCTCAGCCCCAGTACACAATTGACTATAGTACCAAATGCCCAGGATCCATCAGAGTCCTTGGTACTGGTCCAGACATAGGATTATTTTCTAAAGTTCCTAGAATTCCCATAGGTAGCTGAGATTGAGGCCCACTGCACTTGCAAGTGAGCACAGGGGTACACTATAACCTAATCCAGATCTGACTGCAGAGGGCAGGGCAGAGAAAACAGAGGTGGAGACAGAGTTCCTATTCTCAGAGATCAGCCTGTGACCAGGGCAAGGGCTGGTCTTCCTTTTGTTCTGTGACAATGCTTACGAAAGAGCACATCAGGCTACTTAGGTTTCGGGTCAGTTTTATCTCCAACACTAGGACTTTAATTGAGCCCAGTTCCTGAAATCCATCAACACGCAGCCCGGAGAAGAAACCTATAATCAAGACTTGCTATTGGATTCAATCTTCAGACCCAATTCAATCAAAACATTTTCCCCACAAGCTTTCCAAGAGCTCCGTGCCTTCATCCTTCGGCAGCTCCAAAAGAGCCTGTGAGCGACACCTGAGTCCCAAACTCGGGACACTTCCTATTAAGTCTGACTCTCAGACTGCTAGCTACAAAGCAGGAAGGGTTTAAAAGGCAGGCAGGATCACCTTGGTTCTACACACGTGCAATTCTGAGACAGGAGTGCCATGAAGTTAAAACACTTGCCAAATCGGCCTCAGCCCCAGCTTGCCCTGGACATGGCCCTTTGAATTCTAACAGCAGATTTAACATCCCTGCCCTGGATTTATGTTGGACTAGCAGCCAGCCAAGATTTCCTTTGTTGACCTATGACTGCTGGTCTCCTTGTATTTCCCATCTCAACTCTAGCTGTCACTCAAACCACCCTCTTGACTAAGGCCCCAAACTACCTTGCATCTGCAAGTTCCCTTTCTCTTATAGTCAAGGCCGCCCTCTGCACCCACCTCTGCTCACTAGCTGAGAATTGGCTGTGACTGAATGTAAAAGCAGGCATCTTATCCTCTTAAGTATTTGTGGTCTTTTGCCACCCGCAACGAGGCTCCCTGAACTCCAACACTGATAGAAACAAGTTTAAATTGTTCGAGAGAGTTCAGCATTCTGCATTAAGTACTGTATTTCTAAACCACCGCCACTGAGTCTACTCACCGCGACTGTGTCAATGTCTCCGGCCACTGTCTTACCGGATCCTGACTTTACTGCTTGTGCCCAGGACCCAAGTTCCTAAAATTCTAGTACAACCCATGAAGAGTTCTGATGTGTGAAAATCCCTAATTCTTTAGCTACAAAGAGATATTGTATTATCCTATTACTACACCTTCTTCCCAAAAGATGAACATTAATTACACAAACAGTAAACAATAGCATTCTTAGCCCTAGAGTGGCAAGTTCTTATCTCCAGTGATTCTAAGCAATTAGCGGGGACTGCCTAGAGAGCCATGTGGAGAAGATTTCCAAGACCGGGTATGACCCTAGTTAGAAATCTTATCTTGGGGGCTGCAGAGATGGCTCACTCATTAGGAGTCCATGCCACACAGGTATGAGGATCTGAATTCAGATCCCAGCACCTACATAACAAGCTGAGTGATCGGTGTCAAATGTGTCTATAACCCAATTGCTGTCAATGAGCAGAAATGGGAGGGTTGCTGGGGCTTGCTGGCTTCCAGCCTACCTGGTAAACATGAATTTCAGGTTCAGAAAATGATCCTGCTTCAAAGAAGCAAGATAGAGAGTAACAGAGGAAGACACCCAATGCCCTCCTCTGGTCTCCACATTCCCAGGCACATATACTCTCTGTGGTGGCTTGAGGAAGAACGGCCCCATAGGCTCCAAGATTTGAATGCTTGGTCACCAGGGAGTGGCACTATTAGGAGGTGTGGCCTTGTTGGAGGAAATGTGTCACTGAGGGTGGGCTTTGGGGTTTCAAATGTTCAAGCCAAGTCCAGTGTCTCTCTCTGTGTCCCTTCCTGCCGCCAGCAAATCTGGATGTAGAACTCTCAGCTCTTCTCCAGCACTATGTCTGCCTGTTGCCACCATGCTTCCTGCCATGCTTCCTGCCGTGCTGATACTGTGCTAAACCTCTGAGACTGTAAGTGAGCCCAAATTAAACACTTTCCTTTATAAGAACAGCTGCAGTCATAGTCTCTCTTCAGAGCCATAGACCTTAGACTAAGACACCCATGTACACATAGGCACATAAACTACACACCCAAAAATTAGAAAGTGAGTTTCTAAATAAAGAGAGAAAGAAAGAAAAATAACAAACCTTATCTCGATCTATCACAAATGTCTGCAGTGGACAGAGGGTACCAAGATGTATGCCAGCACACAATGATTCTATTGAAAATCCGCAACGAAACTGAGGCTAAAACCCAGGTTCCCTGACCCTGTCTTGCAATGATTTTACACGGAAAAGCACTGAGTTATTAGTAAGTTAAATGGCTGCCTTGGAGCTCGTTGGCTACCTGCCAATGTAACCTGGGTCAGACATTAGAAGCACATACCAAATGATCATCAGAGAGAAACCAATCTAAAATCTAAGCTTGGATATGGTCATATACATGAGCGGTGAAATGAGACCCAGTTTAGAAGAATTCCACACAGAAGTGAAATTCGAAAACTGCTCTTCTGATTATGACTGAGGAGACATAAGGTCTGAGGAAAAACAGACTGAACCTGGGGCCATAGAGCTTGATAGTTATGAGTGGCCAAGGGAGGAGTCCGAAAAAACAGAAGGAAGGGACTCCGGCCCTGGGGCTCAGTGAAGTCACTATAGTTGATCACCATGCCCAGGAGAGTGGCAGTGGCTACAGGACTCTGGCCCTTGAGGCCAAAGTTGTTAGGTGGGTTGAATGGAAGTTCTTCATCCAGTGGTGACCAAAGATGACAGCTGCCTGTGGGCTTGCTCTCTGACTGTCTTCTTTCAATAATATGCTGTGTGCTCTAATGATCTGTAGCTTGTGCTAGTTGACTCAAGCTTACAGGCCAGGGTCTGGATAACAGGCTCTTCACACGTGCTACAGTCAAGACTCAGACCATCTGCCTGCTGCTCATTAGTAACACCTTTGAATTGATGTATGGGCTGCAGTAGCAGCAACCCGGAAGGGTGAAAGAACCCCAACAGTAAGTGGACAGGAATCTCCCCTTCCATTATAGCAAAAGTGACCTTATGTCACAAAAATTAACATTTTATAAGATCCAGGGTTCAACCAATATTATACTTAGTAACTACAGGCATTGAGACTGCATTGGGATCCCTGTGTATTTACATTGAAAAGCTCACTGGTTATTTTTAGATATCATCTTACTATGTACTGTCCTAGTTTGGTTTCTATTACTGTGCCAAAGATCATGAAGGAAAAGGTTAGCTTATCTTATAGTTGACAGTCCATCCACCATGGGAAGCCAGGGAAGAAGCCTGAGGCAGGAACCTGGAGGAAGAAACCAAAGCAGAACCCATGGAGGAACACTGCTTCGTGTTCATGAGCTTAGTGGCTCATTCTTCGTGGCTTATTCAAGTTCACCTTTTTATACAACCCAGAACCACCTTCCCAAGGGTGGCACTATTCTCAGTATGCTAGGCCCTCCCATATCAATCATTGATCAATAAAATGACCCCACAGACTCACCTACAGGCTGATCTGATGGAGGCATTTTCTCAGTTAAGGTTCCCTTTCTTGTGTCAAGTTGACATAAAACTAACCAGCCCATGTAGCATAGGCCATTTTTAATCTTACTATACAGCTCTGGTTGGCCTTGAATTTGTGATACTCTTGTATCAGCTTCCCAGGCATGACAACACATGCAACTTGATTATATGAATATATATATATATATATGATACACATGTATGCAGGATATTGCACATACATACATGTGTGCACACGCTTGTGCACACGTGTAAAGGTCAGAAGAAGACACCATGTATTCTACTCTATCACCCTCAGCCTTGTTTCCTTAAGATGGGGTATCATACGGAACCTCAAGCTGGGTGGGTGTCAGCAAGCCCGGTAAGCCTCCTGTCTCTTATCTCAATAGCTGGAGGGAACTTAAAGCATACAAACGTCCCTGCTCAGCCTTTTCTGTGTGTGCTGGGATCCAAACTCAAGTCTTGCATAGCCAGTGCTCTTACCCACTAAGCCATCACTCCAGTCCCTAATTTTTCATCTACTTTATTCAACTAAAAAAAAAAAGACAAAGAAAAGCATGATGATAAATGACTATAATCCCAGGGCTTGAGAAGCGGAGACAGGAGAATGGAGTTCAAGGTCAGCCTCAGTGACATAATGAGTTTAAGGTCATCCATGCTATATATGTGACCTTGTCTCAAAAAAAGAAAATACAAAAACAAGATTTTATACGTGTGTGTGTGTGTGTGTGTGTGTGTGTGTGTGTATCAGTCTTCTTGTGGGCTGGAAATGCATGTATGTATGTATGGCAAACAGCTGCCTTTGGCAATTTTTTAACCACATAATTACAAACCCACAGAAGGATGCTGTGTAATAAAGTGACTGCTCCAACCTTAACTGGCTCCATGCTAATAGGAGTCACTGTCAACTTGCAAATTATAACCTGAAAAATGGTGGCATATCTGGGAAACAGTGACGGGGACTCATGAAGCTTATCACTGAGAGTCAGAGAATGCCCACGAGAAGCCATCACAGGCAGATTTATTATGACATTAGATAACATGCAGATGGCATTAATTATACCCTCCTAGTTTTGCTGGATTGCAGCCCCAGACAAGGTGTCAGGCAGTACATCCCATCCACAGTGTCACATAGCCACTTACCAGTGACATCTTTGTCACAGGCATCTTGCAGCACTAGAAAGCCCCAGGCCCCAAGGACAGAGACACTAAGTCTTGCTTTGGTTTGGTGGGCAGCCAGGTGACCGAATGTAATGATGAGTGAGCGGGAACGCTTCCCCCTCCCTCAAAAAAAAAAAAAAAAACAGCATCTCAAGATTGAAGGGAAAATAGAGAAAAACTAAAAGGCTGATATAAAACCAGAAAGGAGTTTTAAGAGTTTGGGGGGTTTTTTTTGGATTTTTTGGTTTTTGTTTTGGTTTGGTTTGTTTTGGTTTGGCTTGGTTTGGTTTGGTTTGGTTTGGTTTTGGTTTTTGGCTTTTTATTTTGCTAAGACAAGAAAATGCTAGAGATAGAAATAAATAAAGAGGCGTGGGAGATGGGGTGGTCATGTCTGGGTTTTCATCTTTGAATCATTAGCTGTCGTTCCCAGGAGCAAATAAAAGTTTCACAGCTTTGACATTAGAGTTGATCTAACATCCCACCAAAAAGGAACCCAGACTCCCCACTGCCTTCCTGCCACAAGCAGAAGCAGACGGCTTCCATAGCAGCCTATCCTGGGTTGGACAGCATTGATGATTAACAAATCCATTTTCCTCTTGAGCTGAGGTCTGTCTCCTCATGACTGACAGACGCTAGAGGAAACAGGGAACCTCTCCCTCTCCTCCCTCTCCTCCTAGTGACAGCCTGTTAAGTGTTTGATATGTCACCATATCCACAAGTCACATTTCCTCAAAGCAGACTAGATCTGTCCCTGACCCACTGAAATCTCATTAGCAAGCAATAGTTTTACATATGTATAAGATACTGTACAGTAATGAGATCTATATGTGCAGTGTGTCACGATCAAACCAGGGCACAGCACTTTCAGTGTGTGCAGGTGGAGACCAGAGAAAAAGGCTGAGTGTCTTCCTCTACCGCTCTCCACTTCGTTTTTTGAGACAAGGTATCTCACTAAACCTGAAGCTCACTATTTGCAGCCAGGCAGCTCCTGGGATCCATTTGTCTCTACAACCAGTGGGGTTACGAACATATGAAGCCATGCCTGACCTTTTCCATGAGTGCTAGAAATCTGACCACTAAGTCATCTTGATTTAATAGCAAGCACTTCTACTCACTAAGCCATCCCCCAGCCCTAAACAGTTAGCATTTCTATTTCATGCATTTGAATGTTTTGCCTACGTGCATGCCTGTGCACCATCTGAGTGCCTACTGCCTATGGAGGCCAGACGAGGCCACAGATTCTGGGGAATTGGGATTACAGACAGTTGTGAGCCACCGCGTAGATGGTGAGAACCAAGCCTGGGTCCTCTGGAAGGGCAGCCAGAGCTCTTATGCACTGAGCCACCTCTCCATCTACCGTTTCTACATGATGGGGATCAATATATTCTACTTATATAGCTGTTTTGAAATGTGTCATAAATTGTCGTAGGCTATTACTTCCCTACTGTGCTACAGAATACCAGAACTATTTGGTGGAATACATCAGAGTTCATTCTCTAGTGAATGTGTTATCTACCCTTCACTCTAGCTTCTGTCTTTCAGAATGTCCTCAGTGGCCACTATTCAAGTAAAAATATTTTTACAGATTAGAATTTGTTTAGACAATTAGTGTATAAAATACATAAATGAATTGTCTTCACTAGGGTTACTATTGCTATGATGAAACACCATGACCAAAGTAATTTGGAGAAGAAAGTGTTTATTTGGCATATGCTTCTACATCACAGTTCATCATCAGAGGAAGTCAGGACAGGAACTCAAGCAGAGGAAGTGACTTAGAGCAGGAGCTAATGTAGAAACTATGGAGGAATGCTGCTTACTTACTGGCTTGCTCTTCATGGCTTGTTCAGCTTGCTTCCTTATAGCACCCAGGGCCACCAGTCTAAGGGTGACACCATGCATACTTGGCTGGTCCCTCCCTCATCAATCACTAATTAAGAAAATACCCTACGACTTGCCTACAGCCCAATCTTATGGAGGCATTTTCTCAACTGAGACTCTCTTCTCTCTGAGGACTCCATCTTGTGTCAAGTTGACATAAAGCTAGCTATTACATGGATAAATATATCTGAACATGTTAGAAGTTTTACTTAACTCACCACCAAATGAGGGGACAAGTCAGATGTTACAACTGGTTCAAAGGACAAAATGAAAGAACAGATACATTTACAAATAAAGAATATTGATCTAATGTGCAAATAGAACAAAGTTAGCTCTTTTCTCAGTGGGAGAAGGACTAAACAATGTTCAAGCAGACAGAGTAAGATGCAGATCACTTTGCATTGCTTTCGGGTACTTAGATTTACAAAGTTTGCTTGCCCACACTGCCTTATAGTGCCTTGATCTGGTGACACAGGCAGAACCCTATTGCTGTTCAGCTGTGAAGGTTCAGAGTCCATAGTCAAAGGGGACTCGTGCAGTCTGTGGGGGAACCTGTGTTCTTGCCTCTCCACCGACTCCTGGGAACCTTTGGCATCCCTTTGCCCTCACAGCATCTGACTTGTGCCTTCATTTTTATTTAAAAGCTTTCTCCCTATGTGTGTCTGTGTCCAAATTTCCCATCTTCATGGAAACACCAGCCATGTTGAATTAAGGGTGCTTCCTGTGCCAATATAACCTCATCTCTAATTAGCTCTGCAATGATGCTGTTTCCAGACCAAGGCACATTCAAAGGGGGAAATAGTCAGAACTCTAACGTAGAAATGCAGGGGAAGCACAATTCAATTTGTAATCGCTAAAAGAAACCCCAGAGAATCTGAATAAAACCATCTGAAAGTGTATATTCTAAACAGTGCATAAAATTTTCCACTGAAGCACAAATGCCTTCTTTACTGAGCCTTATAAAGATTGTCCATAAATTCCAAGAAGTAGTATAAGAATATATGTGATAGCCTGGATCTTCGAGCTTGAAAGCGCTCTGCCAGAGTGTGCTTTCCCTCTGAGATTACAATTATTACTTGTAAATCTTTTGGGTAGATCTGGATGCTTAAAGTCAGGCATTGTGAACACTGGGGCTGTTTTAAATACTCTACCCTTCACTTGTAGAGACAATCTATCAGCTTTTATTAAATTCCAGGTTCCGAACTGGCCCACTATGGTCTGCCTCAGTTACCCGTTAGAATCAGATGAGGACGTTTTTAGTCAGCTCAGTCTGTATAGAGAAGTACCCCGGAGTAGGTAGCTTGCATAACAAATATTTTCTCACCGGCTGCGCTGTTTCCTCTGTGGTTCGTGATGGTTGTCTTTGTTCAGTCTTCCCACATAATCTCTGCTTCATGTCTGCGTCCGAGCCACTTCTTTTGATGAAGACATTAGCTTGGGGTCCCAGACGTGACTTCCTTCTACCCTCACATTCTAACAGGTTAAGTGCAAGAAGTTCAATATATGAATCTGGGAACATAATAAAAACTAACAATTCTGTCTAATAAAAAATCCTGACTTAGGTCTGGCATTGGGATTTTTTTCTTTCTTTTTTCTTTCTTTCCTTTTTTCTTTATTTTTCTTTTTTTTCTTTTTTTTTCCTTTTTTGTTTTGAGACAGGGTTTCTCTTTGTAGCTCTGGCTAAACTTGAAATCACTCTAAAGATCATGTTGGCCTTGAACTTGGAGACCTGCCTACCTCTGCCTCCTGAGTGTTTAGATTAAAAGCATGCACCACCACCTTCTGCTTTGGAATTTCTTTTAAAAGTCTCCCAGGTAGGCCAGAGAGACAGTTCAAGAAGAAACCACATTTGGCACCAAGCCTGAGTTCAATACCCGGGACCCACATGGTAGAAGAGAACTAACCATACAAGTTGACCTCTAACCTCCACATGCGTGCTGTGGCACATAAGTCCATGCAGACCATACAGATTAAATAAAAAAAATAGTGCACAAAACTGAAAAATCCCCCAGGTGATTCCAGTGTGTGTCCAACAGTAAGAACTATGAGGGAGGAGCTGGAGCGATGGCTCTGTAGTTAAGAACACCGGCTGGTCTTGCGGAGGACCCAGGTTCGATTCTCAGAACATTCATGGCAACTCACAGCCATCTGTAACTCTGGTTCCAGAGGCTCCAATCCCACCTTCTGGCCTCCAAGGGCACAGGGTACAAACATGGTTCATGTTCATGCATGCAAGCAGATGTTCACACAAATAAATAAATTAATAAATAAATGTTTTTAAGAGCACAAAGGGGACCCTCAGTGAAGAGTTTCATCCCAATTCAAGTTCCAAGTATGGGCTCCGCAGTTTTCCCAATTATAAAATGAACCAGGTGGAAGAAACAATTATAAAATCCCTTTCAGTGTTGAAATTTCAAGACCACCGAGGGGAGAAAATAACCCATAGCCTAATTCTTCTTCCAGCCCGAACACTGCAACCTTTCATGGCATCCTGATAAGAAATGGTCCATTTGGGGTTCAAGAGGAAAAATAAGGAAACAGGAAAGTTACCGGAGGATCAACTTCTAGCCAATCGGGCGGCCCGCAGTAATACGGTTGGGCAGGATGTTCGTGGCACTCTGCCTAAGTGCTTTTGCAGCTGAAAGCTATCGGGAAAACATCAAGGGGCATCGTCATTAGCGTCTGCATGCAGCTGCAATGGGACTCCTCTGAGAGTAAATTTGCACAAAGAGTGTGGTATGCTAATTAAAATGGAATTCTGTGTGGACATTTTGCTGGTGGATTAGTTAAATGCAATTAGCATCTGGGGCAGAAAGGCACTCTGGGAAAGAGACTGAGCTAGGTGCATTTCGGGTGGGTTGGAAGAGTTCAGATTTGGCTATGGTGCTTAAGGGAGCTGATTCTGCAACTCTCCTTGAGGGGCTCTCCTCTCCCCAGTGAGATGAGGTTTTGCAAAGCAGTCTAGGGGAATCCCTTACATCAGGGCCACACAACAGGCTCACGGCTTCTTGGCCTCACACTACCTTTCAACAGGGTGTCTTCCTCACTACCATTGGAGACAAAAATGTAATAAAACGAGAGAAGTGCCATGTTCATTGGTAGACAACCAGTCATTTAAGAAAACAAGTTCTATCTTTATAGGAAATCCCTCCACAGAACCTTCCAAAATTAGGAAGGGAAGCAGGTTCCAAACTGGAAAGTAAAATGAACTCATAGGCCAGGCAAGACAAATTACAGGAAAAAGAGTGTGAGCTAAAATAATTGATTTTCCTTTTCTTCTCCTAGAAACAAGATGAAGAAGTCCAGAGTTAGGGGACAAGATAAGAAATGGAGGAATAACTCAGTGGGAGAGCATTGATCTGGTGTGCGAAGCCCTGGGTTTGATCCCCTGCACTGAAATCTTTCTAACATTGAGTTAGCAGAAGATAAAGCAGGTTAGGAAAACGATAGGGGCTGAGAGTCCTGCGGATGAACAAGAGGAAGAAGAACGTAAGAGTATCTCCCCAGAGGTTTGGGTTAAATGAGTGGGCTTCTGCTGTGTCTTAAATAACATAGGAAGGGGAACCTCACTGCTGCCACACACAACACAGAACAATGACACAGAGGACAATCAAGAGACACAGAACACTGCCGCTGTGGTGGCGCAGTTTTTTAATCCCAGCACGTAGGAAGCAGAGACAAGTGGATCTCTGTGAGTTCAAGAACAGCCTGGTTTCCATAATGAGCTCCAGGCCAGCCAGAGCTACATAGTGAGATCCTGTCTTTAAAAACAGAGAGACCCAGAAGGTTCCCAACATTCATTGTGGGGAACACAGAAGGTGAACATTTGGTTGACAGTTGTTATGGTTCAAATATGCTAAGAACATTCCCAGACACCCATGTGACGTGTTGGAGGCATGGTCCAAAGAGTAAGGGCCTTCAAAGATAGCAAAACCTTAAGAGGTGAGTCCTTGTGGAAGTTCTTAGAACCGTTAGGGTTGTGCTATTGGAAGGGATAACTATCTCTGCTCTCATGTTTGAAATATGATCCTTTCTCCCATGTGTGCTCCTCCATCTGTTGAGAAAGCCTCCCTGGAGCAATGCCACACCATTTCATCTCTGTGTCCAAAACCAAGAGATGCATGGACCTCTTTTCTTTATAAAGATTAACCTGCCTTGGATATTTCAATACCATAAGAACAACAGACTTAAACACAGGTTTTCATGGCAAGATGTCAAACAACCCTAAAGTGGAAAACTTGAAGCACATCATTCTCCAGACCCCAGGGATCCCCATCTCTAGCCAGAACCAAGCCTAAAACTCCCTTTAAAAAAAAAATACACTGAAGAGACTATTAGTATATTGAGCACTGTCCAGACAAGGAACAGAAACAACACAAGTTACTTGGTGTAACATAAAGGGGCCAGGCCTGCTTGTTGGGGTTTCTGTCCCACCCGGTACCCCACAACTGTTTAGCCCCAAAGAAAATCACACATAGGTCTCTAAAGTTATAAAGCTGATTGGCCCATTAGCTCTAGCCTCTCACTAGCTAACTCTCACATCTTGATTAACCCATTTTTCTGATCTATGTTAGCCATGTTACTCAGTGCCTTTTTTCAGTGGGGCAGATCACATCCTGCTGCTTCGATGGTCTGGACAGGAGTGGGAGGATTCAACTTCCTTCTTCCCAGAATTCTCCTGTCCTCATTACATCATTTCCACATCCTGTCTGGTTTTCCTGTCTATTCTTTCTGCCTGGCCAATCAGCGTTTTATTTAAAACATGATTGACAGATTACAGACAATTCTCCCACACCAACTTGGACAGAAGGGAAGAGAACTATAGGTAACTATGGGTAACTATAGATGCTAAGAGAACCCTAAAGCATCATGGAAGCCCTGAGCAGGAGAAAATCCTGGGTCCCAGAGAACAAATCTCCTTGGTGCAATTACAAGTACTTAAAGGCTTGAAGAAGGAATGTTCCACAGATCTGAAACTTGGATCCATGGGGATGGGATACCGTTTGATTGGTGTCGCTCCACATGTACAGGAGGAATCTGGTTATGAAATACTGAAAAAAGTACAAAGTGGGTTCTGCTGCAACACAAGGAAACACTGCTGCTGCAGAAGCTTGGCTTGAGATACAGACAGACAAGGAGGCAGCCAGGAAGGACCACCCCCTTTCTCCCTCCCCCAACATTGTAATGCATCCTGCTGGTGGAGCCAAGTAGCAAACAAAATTGTTCAGAGTCCTGGCCCCACTATCACAAGTGTAGAGCACAGAAATTTAGGATCCAAGAGACAGCAGCTTTCTGATAGCAATTGTTTATATTTGCACCAATTAAATAAAATTAACCTTGGGTCAGGAGGCTGGGTTAGCAACTAGTTGGCAGAAAGTAATCACAGAGCATCAGAAGGCATCGGAAGAGATAGAGAGATGCACAGGAAGTAGACAGAAGGGACTAGGAGTGGAATGGCTCTTTATGCCTCTGCAGAGATGCCAGCGAAGAGAGAGGCCTAACTAGTTGCTACTCTGCCTCTCTGAGTTTGCAGGTTTTCACCTGGGCCTTTGAATCTCAAGTCTTATTTAAAAATAGAACAACAGAGATTTAGTTAAAATAGCGACAGGACCAGTACCTACGGGAACAGAATTCCTGCCAGGCTGTAGCCTGAGCAGCCAGGACCCTGCTGGAGAAGCAGGCCAGTAAATGAGAAGACTAAGACAGTGACAGACTAAGGTGCAGCCACCTTGCCGAAATTAAAACAACACATAAACATACAGATCATAAAGTAAATTAAACTTGATCAGATGGACATAATTGGTGACAGAATGAGAGAAAGACTTAAGGGACTAATGGAAATACTAATGGAGTTTCACCAGGTGAGTCATGGTTTTAAAAACTGCTCTGAACACTTTTTTTTTTCTAATAATAAATCACTGAATGTCAACTGCAGATCATACGCTAGGCTAGAGATCAGAGGTATCCTGAAGTGGATAAGAAACTTCCACGCTCAGGAAGTTTATATTGGAGGAAAATAGTCCATGAATGTAGCTCTTTGAGGGTCCCAGATGCTGCCATTGTGGGGAACAGGGGAAAAATATTTTCTAAAAATAGACCTTACTAGAGTCATTCTTGATGAAGACTGAGGGCATTGATTGCATGTGTTGAGGATTGAATGGTAAATGAAGCTTATAGACAGCTCTTGAAACAGAAAAGGAGGGGAAAGAGAGGGGTGGGAAGAGGGAGAGAGAGAAAAAAACCTTGGGTACCTATGAGGACTAGAATTGGTAGTGGATTGAAAGTGTGTGTCTCTATCAATTTCATATATTGAAATAGTGTTCAACCCAGTGTGAAGGTTGAACTTTGAGAGGTGGTGATATCATGAGTGGGATTCATGGCCTTCTATAAAGATTAGTGAGCTTAGCCAAGCAGTGGTGGCGCATGCCTTTGATCCCAGCACTTGGGAGGCAGAGGCAGGTGGATCTCATGGAAGAGATTTCATGGAACTCTATGAGTTTGAGGCCATACTGGTCTATAAGAACTAGTCCTGAGACAGGCACCCAAGCTACACAGAGAAATCCTATCTTGGGAAAAAAAAATCGTGAGCTTGTTTGTTTTCTCAGCTCTTTACTATGTAAGAATATGATGAAAACATGACCATCCGCAACAAGAAAGTTTTGAGATCTAGTGGATTTAGCCAGGGCCACCAATGTCACTGTGAGTTGGGAACTCTCCATGAGATACTGTCAGCAGACTCATCAGTGATTACTCAATAATGACAATGACTATCTTCTAGAACTTATCAGTGGTTACTGGTTCAGTAGGAGGATAGAAGAGCCCTGTGACCCCCTCCCCCATCCACAGTTGACTGTTGACAAGCTCAATCTTATGTAGACTCTGTGCAGGCAGGCACAGTTGCATGGGGTTCAGAGTTGGAGTGGCTGTCTCACACTCAGATGGTGGAATTCTGATTTTACTTCCTTCTATTCCTCTGCCCTTTGTATATGCTCTGTAGAGACATAATTACTGCCATAAGATTTTGGATTACTTAGCAACCTATGAGGGATTGTGTCTGTGTACCCATGAATTTGATATAGTTTCTTATTCAAGTTTCTTTTGAGGATTTTAATTTCTCTTTGAAACTTTTTCATGCCTCATTTATTCACAGATAAACAGAATTTTCTACTGTGAGTGGTACTTATTTCTGTTATAAGTTTTTACTGATAATTTTTGGCATAAAAGGCCAACTGATTTTAACATTTTTGCAATTGACAATTTTGAAGAGTTTTCTTATTAGTTCTTAGATGTTACAGAATATTTGTTTAACTATGCAAGGATTGTTGCATTTGTTTAATTATATAAAGATGTGTTGCTGTTTTACCTTGCCTGCCTAATGTACTTGATTGGTCTAATAAAAAGCTGAATGGCCAATAGTGACAGAGGAGATAAAAGTAGGACTCCTCAGGAGGAGGAGGAGGAGGAATTTCGGCTCAGGAAGAAAACAAAACACACCAAGGAAATGCCAGGTACTAGGCAGCCAGACACAGAGGAAGCAGGAAAGTAGGACACACAGAATGAAGGAAAGGTTAAAATCCCTGAGGCGAAACATAGATGAATAAAAACAAGATAAATTAAGTTAAAAGATCTAGTGAGACAAGTCTAAACTAAGACCAAGCTTTCATAATTAATAATAAGTCTCTGTGTCATTATTTTGGAGCTGGCCGAAGGGACAGAGAAAGACTCATTTCTTTTTTAATGGCCCTCATTTGGGGGCCATTTATAGTTGGAAATTTCATTGGGTCATCAACCAGTTTCCAAATAAAGACAGAGAGACTGGGGTTTAGAACACTAAATACAGGCTGGAGAGATGGCTCAGCACTTAAGAGCATTGCCTGCTCTTCCAAAGGTCCTGAGTTCAATTTCCGGCAACCTCATGGTGGCTCATAACCATCTGTAATGAGGTCTGGTGCCCTCTTCTGGCCTGCAGGCATACGCACAGACAGAATATTGTATACATAATAAATAAATAAATATTTTAAAAAGATAGAGAGACTTATTAATTATGAACGCTTGACCTTAGCTTAGACTTGTCCCATTCACTAGCTCTTATTACTTAAATTAATCCATTTATATTAATCAATGTTTTGTCTTATGATTTTTTGCCTTTTTTTTCATTCTGTATGTCTGACTCCCTTCATGTCTCATTGGCATCTGATGTGCACCTCAATTATCTTCTACTTCCTCTCTCTGCCTGGAAGTCCCACCTATACCTCTTGTCCAGCTATTGGCTATTCAGCTTTTTATTACACCAATCACAGCAATACATTTTCACGGAGTGTACAAATATCCCACAACATTTATGAGTTCCTGCCCCAGTTTTATACACGGAAATCTCAGCCCCCCAAGATGGTGGTATAAGGGTGGGGTGTGAATGGCGGGGCAGTAATCAGATCATGTGGACAGAGCCTTTGTAAAAGGATCACTACTCTTATACTGCAGGCCTAATGGAACATGTTCTCCCCTCAAACCTTGCAAGATCATGGTGAAAACTATTGGTGTGGGAAACAGGTCCTTACCAGCCCCCAAGTCTTCTAATGCCTTGGTCTTGGACACCTTAGCCTCCATAACTGTGTTGTTCATGACTCCCCCGTCTACAGCAATCTGAAGAGAGTAAGAGGAAGTATCAGCATTTCCTCTCACTTTCCACCATCTTGATGTTGGATGTCTAAGCTCTGCTCTCAACCCTGAATTATTTCAGGAACGTTAAGTTTAATGTTTTTAAAAGCCTGCAAATTGTAAGAGCCACTTGTATGAAATTGTACAGTTGACCAGTAATCGTGTCCTTAATTGATTTGGCTATTGCATTCAAATAAAGAGTTCTTGACTACCTGACTTCTCCGGAAGAGCAATTAAACCTGTTGATAAGCTGATTCCCATGAGCAGGCTCAAAGACGGAGTGAGAGGGGAGCTGGTGAATGCATGGGCATCTTTCTCGGTAGCAGCAAACACCCAGGTGTTCCTAAAAAGGTGCATAGCAAACACAGTTTCCTGAGACAGTGGTGGAGGTGACCGTGTCACTCAAAGAGTTAAGCCTCTCCTTCCTCCCTGAAGTTCATGCAGACGTAAATGGGAAGTGGAGAAGTTAATGTAGCAGCTCGTGATTTCTGTCATAAATCACAGGCGTGAGCAGCAGCCTTTGGTCTGGCAATTTGGGAGCTTATTATGTACTGACTCATGTCGTCGGGGACAGCACCAGTGCAGTCTCGGCTATGATATATAAGGTGGTGACACCCTGACAGATGCCCACTCTTAGCTTCTCATCTCAGAAAGCCTAAATGTGCCCTTTCTCCCTCCAGATGCAGTAAATTTACATTGACTTAGGAGATGCCCTCCCAAAAATGTCAAGCTGTATTTAAATGCATTTCTTTTTAGAGCACTGGGCACCATCTGAGCCCAGCTGTCTGCTCTGTCCATGTAGGGATCTGGGTGACTCAGACTTGCAGCGCCTTCTTAGCAATTGCAACCCTTGTTCTAAAGAAGCTTTAAAGTCAAAGCAGCAAATCAGATGCCAATCAGTGGAGAAGTTTTGGCATCTTCACTTGCCCAAAGGCTGTGGGGCATGAGGGAGCATCCTCTCAAAAATGTCCATGGTCAGGCTGCAGAGATAGCTCAGTCAGTAAGGTGCTTTCCCTGCAGGTATAAGGATATGACTTCCATCCCCAGAACCCACATAAAAATGCCAGGCATGGTGATGTGCACTTGAAATCCCAGTGTTTGAGAGGGAGAAGAAAAGACAGACACATCTCTGGGCTCACTGGTCAGCTGGCCTGGACCTCAACAAGCTCCAGGCCTGTGAGAAACCCTGTCTTGTAAACCAAGATGGGTGTGCCTTAAGAACAAAGCACAAGATTGACCTCTTACACACACACACATACACACACAGAGAGAAAGAGAGAGAGAGAGAGAGAGGTTTGAAGTCGTAGAAATGTGAAATAGGGGCTAGAGAGATGGCTCTGCAGTTAAGAGCATTTGCTACCCTTGAGAGGATTTGTGTTTGGTTCCTGTGTATCAGCTTGCAACCACCTATAACTCCAATCCCAGGAAATCTGACACCCTCTTCTGGCATTCATGGCTACTAGGCACACCTAGCAGCACACATCTGTACACCCAGCATACACTAATAAACATAAATTTTAGCAAAAAACGTGAATTTGCTTGACTTGGCCATTATATATTGTATGCATATATCAAAATAGAATGATGTATCTCATAAATACATACAACTATTATGTTTTGACTTTAAAACTGTAAAGTGTCTTCTTCATAGTTTCATATAAGCACTCAATAAAACAATGTCTGGAAAGTGCCCAGTCCGATCTAGCACAGCCTCCAATAGATGGATTATTAGGCATTTGGAAATACTATAAACCAGAGAAATCACCTTATTTCTCACCCACAGCCCTCTCCAGTTGCCCCTTAAATTACCTGCTCTGCCCCATAACCACAGAGTGTTATTACCAGGGGGAGATTTTCTAAAAATTCTAATAGCTAAACAAAATGTCAAAATGTAGATGTATTTATTTTGTGTATGTACAAATGCTTTACCTGCATGTATGTATGTGCACTGCATTCAGGCAGTGCCCTCAGAATCCAGAATAAGGCATTGGGTCTCTGGAACTGGAGTGAGGGATGGTAGTGAACCACCACGTGGGTGCTAGAAACCTAACCCAGGTCCTCTGCAAGAGCAACAAGTATTGTTAACTGCTGAGCTGTTTCTCCTGCCTCATAAATATTTTTTAAAAGAAAACATATACTCAAAAATACTGATGCCCAGTCTGCCTCTCAGGCCAGGGCACTGGGACACATGGCCAGGGGTAAGCATTGTCGTAACTAGAGACACGTTCTTCCTGTTGATTCTCACCTATTCATGCCTCTCTGCCTTCCCTTGTTCTCTCTCTCATCTCTTTAACTCCAAATATGCTTTCCCTTCTGCTTCTTGAGCTTTGCATCAGGACCTCTCATGAAAGATGGCGTCCCCAGCATCAACACAGGGCGTACACAGTCTGTATGCAAACACTGCGACAGTTTATGCAAGGGATTTGAGCATCCATGAATTTGGGTCCCCAGGGGGATGGGAGGGGTGCTAGAACGTAACCCAGGGGATACTGAGGGGTTGCTAGACACTGTCAAAGAGCCACGCGTACACAATATGAAGTTCAGAGAGCAAGTAAAAGCAGTTCCTGGGAGCTGTTCATAAAAACCAGCATCTAAGGGGCTGGAAAGATGGCTCTGCAGGTAAGAGCACTCGCTGCCTTTGTAGAGGACTTGAGTTCAGTTCCCAGCATTGATGTTGGGCCACTCACAACTGCCTATAACTCCAGCTCAAGGAGAATCTGACATCTCTGACCTTCAAAAACACCTGAGATGCAGAGAGAAAGGTGGAGGGATCTTTTCTTTAAAAAAAAAAAGAATCAAAATCTAGAAGCAGAACGTTTCTTAAAAACTGTTGGGAAACCGAGCTCCCAACCAGGCAAAAGCCTGAGCAGAGAAGATGATAAGACCCCGGAGGAAATGAGAATGTGTGAATTCCCTGGCAGGAGCTACTAGACACAGGGGCAATCTCTCAAGAAAGGCAACATTGTACCGTATGGTAAGACACGCTCTAAAAATGCCGTTCACTGGCAGGGCCCTGAGGCAAAGCAACACAGACTGACAGTGCGTCTCCAGGTGCCTGCTTTAGAAGCCAGCGGCTGCCGCAAAGCTTCAAATACCTTGGTCCCCATGGCCAACTGCCTAAGAGCACAGACACACACAAACACATGCATACACCTCACACCACACCATACCACACACACAACCCACACCCACACCACACACCTACAGAGAGAGAGAGAGAGAGAGAGAGAGAGAGAGAGAGAGAGAGAGAGAGAGAGAGAGAGAGAGAGAGAGAGCTGGGAATGCAGAGAGAATCTGGGATTTAGACCCTGGGGCTTTGACTGTGTGCTGCAGAAATGGGAAGCAATCTTCCATCTGTATCCTGGAGACAGCACAGGAACTCCGAGCCAGCCCCAGAGATGGTTTCAGGGACAATGTCTGACCTTTGGGGTTAGGGCTCTGACACTCAGGGTTCAGGGACCAGAGATCAGCCCCTGCCTAAGGGTTCTCAGCATAGATGAGCCGTGGTCAGTGTCCCACTAATGAGATGGAAACAAAGCAGCTCTAGGCTCAGCAAAGAGAAGGCACCCAGCAGATTCCTGAAGGGGTTAAGACTGTCAGCAAGTCAGGCTTTAGAGACTTGGGGTTCCTGACAGCTGCCAGCAGGCACCCTTGGCCATGGAATCTGGGCACTCTAGAATTGGGACTACTAATTAAGCATCTGCAGCCCTGGCAACCAGAACAAGCATTCAATGTAGCTCTCTCTTTCCTCCAGGTAAAAGACTGTGTTCCCTGGCTTTTCCTGTCACTCATAAAATGTCCTTAGTCACAAGTGTTTTAAAGATTTCGTTTTTCTACGTACGTGTGTATGAGTGTGGGTATATATGTATATACATGTGTATATGTTTAGGTATGTGTCTATGTGTGTATATGTCTATGTATGTGTGTATATGTCTATGTATGTGTGTATGTATATGTGTATATGTGTATCTATGTATGTCTCTGTATGTCTGTATATGTATATGTGTTTGTATGTGTGCATATGTATATATGTGTATAGGTATATGTGTGTATGTGTTTGTATGTGTGTGTGTATTGTGTATGTGTGTATATGTATATGTGTGATGTATTTGTGTATATGTGTGTATGTATATGTGTATATGTATGTGTGTATGTGCATGTGCATGTGCATGTGCGTGTGCGTGCATGTGTGTGTGTGGGTGTGGGTGTGTGTGTGTATGTGTGTGTGAGAGAGAGAGACCTGTGTGCCTGGTGCCTGCCGAGGCCAGAAGAGGAGGATTTCAGGTTCCCTGGAGCTGGGGTTACAATCTATTGTGAATCACTGGCCATGGGTTTTAGGATCCAAGCTTGGGTCCTCTGGAAGGGCAAGAAGCACTCTTAGCCACGGAAAACGTCTCTCCATCCCCACAGAAGAGTGTTCTTAATCATTCCTCGGGGCATCCTTTGGAAGCAGGGAACATGCAGGAACATGGTGACAGGTGGGCTTCAAGGGACTCAGGTAGAAGTCACGGAAGGTAGGAAAAAATTTGTGGCATTCAAACCCAGATTGTCCTCCCCGCACATCTTCAATCACGGCAGGCTTGCCACTGTCACGGTGCAGCAATGGTTCTCAGTTCGCTTTGTGGGGCGTTAAAGCTAGGTAGCATGTGGCCAGGTGACCTCGCTCCCCACCCTCGGGCATAAACCATTGAAACCCACACACTCAGAACACTAACACCCAAACTATTCAAGCTGAACCAACAGTTCAGCAAGGATCCAAGCAGCACTGGGATGGCAACACTTGAATCATATCAGAATGTCAGAGCTGCATCTCACACAGATCTGAATAGTTAACTCAGATGGTCTTCAATACTCCTCACAGGAGGCAGCCTTTGTTCTAATCCCTGTTGGCCAAATCAGGAGCCTGAAGTCACACAGCAAATACCCTAAGGAAATGAGACTCCAAAAGCTATACTCTATTTCTTCTATTTTTTTAAGACAGGGTCTCATGCAGCCCAGGCTGACCTCAAACTTGATATGTAGCCAAAGATGTCCTTGAACTTCTGATGCTCCTGCCTCTGCCTCCCTAAGGCTAGGACTGTAGGGATATACTACCCCACCTAATTTATGCGGTGCCTGGGACAGAACCCGGGGCTTCATGCATACCAGGCAAGCCCTCTATCAGATGAGCCCCTAAATCAAAACTTTTAACCATTCCTCTGCATTGCCACTTCCTTAGCAGAAACAGCATGCAGCTGCCATGTATGGGAAAACTCTGTTAAAGCTGGGCAGACACAAGTGAAAAAGAAACACTCTGCAACGGAGAAGCATAGAGTCTCCCGGAGAGAGCTATGCAATGCAAATGACCACACCGTGATGCCAGGCCAGTGGCTTAGGGAGCGCTCTGCCTACTGTACAATCAATGACCTTTCTGTCTTCCCTCCTGGACTCTGAGCTTGGTCAACACCATGAGAACCTGCCGCCTCCTCTAGACACCCACGTACTAAAGGGAAATTCACATACTGACTGAGTATGTTCACTGGGGTGTAAGAATGGAGCCGAGCACACCGCAGGACAGCAGGAAAGAGGTCAGGAGAGAGCAAGAGCAGCAGGTAGCCTCAGCAAGGGGCTCCCCTATCATTCAGAAGCTAGTGGAAGCACAGGTGGACAGAGCAGCAGGTGTAAGTCGGGGTCCCTGGCTAAGCTGGGCACTTAGCAAGAGGTGCAGTCAGCGAGCTAAGTTCTGGAGCCTCGCTTCCCTACTCTCTAAAATGAGAACAGTCTCATCTACTCTGCCCGCCTTGTTAACTCTTGGTGAGGTTTGCAGACCTCCATGCAAACAGGGAATTCTACACTCTCGAAGGCTACTCAGTGCCCATGTTTCCCATCAGATGGGCACGAAGGTCCCAGCAGGACCGTAAGAGAAGACAGAGCTGCCTGAGACCAGTCAATCTCTCTCAGCGGCACCCAACTCACGCTGACTCCAAAGGACCCACAGTGCCCCTGCCTCGCTGGGTCCTGAGCCTCACAGATTCAGCCAACTTGAAGCATTATCCCCCCGTAAAGCAAGACCCTGCAGATCCTTCCCTAGGCTGGGCAGCAGAGATGCACAGCCCGAGTTTTCATAGCGGAGAAGCTACTCCTCCCTGCCTCGACCCAGGCCACTCCACGTGGTGAAAACCTTGCTCATCTGGAGCAAAGCAAATCTGTGTTCTGATCTGGTCTTAGCCTCACCGAAGCTGTGTTTTCTAGAAGTACTCACCTTGCAGGAACTCAATCCCCGTACCTGTAAAATGAGGGATTTCTAGGGTCAGGCTTTCTCTGTCTAGGCCCTGTTGGCCTTCTATGTCAGGTGACTAATAGGAGAGTGTGTAGAGTGTTGCCCCCGACTGCACCCACCAGAAGCCAGCAGCATGTCCTCACCTTGTCATGACAACCAGAAAGTCCTCAGTAAAGAGCACTAACCAAGCTGATTCCTAAGGGCCTCCAGCCCACATCAGCTTCTCTAACCCCAGCCCCACTCCTCAGTACCAACTCCCCATGCTGTCCCACTAGCTCCACTCTACCAGAGGTGCCCAGCGCTAGCTGGCTGGATCCTTCTTTGTGCTATCAAGTATCATCAGTCATCACAAACAGCACGCATGACATAAGACCCAGAGGAGGGGACGGTGGCGGGGGCCAGCAGGTCTGAAGCAGAATCCTGCCTCTTCAGGATGTCTTGTGGGATCCCTTCACGGGGTTGGCCTAAGAATTAGCTGTTAACAGAGCCTGTTGGATGACTCCCTGGTGTAGGGAGGGGATGCAGAAGCCTATTCCATGAGGTAAGCCAGGCAGTCCTAGTGAAAAATAAAACTAGCCTCTCTATCCTCAGGACAAGCCTACAGCCCTCACTAGCCTCAAATCCAGTTTGCGGGGAGACAGTGATTGCTCCCACAGATGTGCCAGAAGTAAAGATGAATTTCCTTCTGACACTGACTCGGAGACAGTGGCTGAGCACCGTCTTAAAGAACCTGTTGTTTAAAACTGAGCGACTCTGAGGGCTTGAGAACAGAAAACAGTGACCAGTAGAAACCCGAATTCAACCTGTCACAGCCCCTCACGGAAAAGCAAGAGCCCTGTACTCCGGTACATGCTCATCCTCCCCCATTGCTCACATGTGTCTGTGGGGAGGATCTCAATGCAGGCTGTCCTCCAGCTCCCCTGCCTGCCTCCTCATTCAAACCTGACTGCATTCCCTGTCTTCCTCATCTCTATCGGCTGCACCTATCTGCAGCCATAGGTGCTAACCAGTCTCCCTCTGCCTTGGTCGTAGATACCTACTCCGTGGGCAAGCTTCCCAAGAAGCCCTATTCCTTGTGATGCTAGTTTTATGCCAGCTTGATACAAGCCAGGGTCTTCTGAAAGGAGGCAGCCTCAATTGAGAAAATGCCTCCCTAATGTCTGGCTTACATTAAGCATTTTCTTAATTAGTAATTGATAGGGGTGCTCATCAGTTAGCTCATTGTGGGTGGTGCCATCCCTAGGTTGGTTGCTGTAGGAATTCCTACCGCCAGTAGCCTTTAAGTTACCCGCCCACTTGGGCATGGCCTCATACTATATATGCCAATGTAAAGTGCACGTCCAGCCTCTTTTCCGGCTGCAGGATTCGGTTGCTGTTCCCTGCTCCAGCAGAGGATTGTGATCTGTGAGTCTACCCCTAAATAAATAACCATCTATTATTCTCAATTCTGAGCTAGTGTGGGATTTCTCTTAAGCATCCTCCTTCAGCTGGTGATCCTGGGATCTATAAGAAAGCGGGCTGAACAAGCCATGATGAGTCAGCCACTAGGGAATACCTCTCCATGGTCTCTTCATCGGCTCCTGCCTCCAGTCTCCATCCTTGCTTGAGTTCCTGTCCCGAATTCTTCAGTAACAGACTACAGTGTGAACGTTTAAGCCAAATAGGCCCTTTCCTTCCCAGCCTGCTTTTGGTTATGCCATTTCATCTCAGCAATAGTAATCCAAATCAGGACTCTCATCTTCAGAGCTGCAGCCAAGGTGGAGCAATTAAGTCCATCTTCACATCAGCTCAATACATCCAACGAAGCGGGAACCACCTCCAGAGAATTCACTACCTGCTCAGTCCTCTTTTCAAACTTGCTGCATCTCCATTCCCACTAGCCCTCCCAGACCCTTGCAGTTCAGGACCAGAACTGAAGGCCCAGCAACAGGACATGGGGCTGCCTGTCTATTTGTGATCAACGCAATGAAATCTCACTTCAAGAAGAAGTCTGGAAACACAGCCGGGCAATGCGCCATGCCTACTGATGAAGCAAGGGCCTCCTTCCCTGCCTTGCAGCAACAGGGCCTTCCCAGAGAGGAAGAGAGGCATGCAGAGGAAGCACGGAAATTTCACAGGGTGTGTGTGATATTGGCCTGTCTGCTCAGCCTTCCCTCTTCAGAATCAGACAGAAAACATCAGAGCCGAACCAGTACTTCGGGAGCTGAATTCTTCAACCATTTTCTGCCTCGATCGTTCATGCTATAAGCAGGGTAATAAAAGTGCCGTGCGGTGTCAGAGGGTTGTGAGGAATCAGGAGGTTACTATGTAAATCACTGAGGACAGCTCCTAAGCTAGAGTAAGCATCAGGCAAGCCTACTCCTCTGCTATTACTATCATTCTCAGTTTCTGCTTCTAGTAACTTCTGGCCCCTAGAGACAGATGAAACCCAGCACAGCTCCACAATCCGAGCTTTCGTGATTGCAAATGCAGTCAAAACGGATGCTTATAGAGAACTTACAGTGTGTTGTCTTCAGCCGTTAGAGCTATTCTCTGTAGCTGCCCTTATTTTCTTCACATTGTGGACTAGAAAAGAGAGGCTTAAGGAGTTTGGGGAAGTTACTCAAGGATACCAATAAGCAAAAGGGCCGATTGACACCATATCTGATTTGACTTAAATATGTCCACTCCAAAGCCTAACTATCAGAGGATGTCAGGACCATCTAGAAAGATGATCAAAGGAAAAAAAAAAAAAAACTCCTGTCTCAAACTCACATTTAAGTTTAGTAAGAAATTCTTCAAAATTTAGAGACTTGTTGTTGCATTCAGTACAAATTTATTTCCCTACCAGAAGCTAAAGGAGATACTCATGGGAAGAGATAGATGCTCTGAGAATCAACTGGAAGTCTGACCCTCCACGCCTGGACCATGTTTAGGGGTACAAACAGTTCCTAAGAGAAGAAAACCCAGGAATGAATGGTCTCTCTTTCGAAAGAGCAGTTGGGTCAAGAGCCCATCTTTAGTTTGGGGCATCACCAGACCCTTGGAGCCATTTCTGATTTGCTCAGATTACAGGAAAGCAGGAGCCACCTGGTTTGGGTCACCAGTCAATTCCTTATTTATGGGAGTTCAGGACATTATCAGATTTGCCCCAGCTGAGGAGATACTTCTCATCCCCAAGATGGTCTTATGGTGCTGTTAGGAAGAATTGGGGGCTGGATAGATCCAGAGCACATTCACCACTGCTAGGAGTCGTTCCAAGTTACACACACACACCACACACACACACACACACACACACACACTAGAAAGGAGTCCTGTGGTGAGAAGTGAGCCAAGTCACATTCAGAGAGTAAGTAAGCACATGACTTCAGCAGTGTGTTTGATGCTGGCCAATCTGTCCTGTCTTCCCTGCCCTTCCCTTAGAACATGTTTCTTTGTGCATTACTGAGTGAAACATTAAATTCTTAGACTTTGAATTGAGCCATGGAATTGTCCCATGCACCCTCCTCCTTTTCTTTCCACAAACACAGAAACTAGAAAGTAAGTTACCTAAACTCTCACCATGAGCCTGTGCCAGTCAGAATGAAGACAGAGCTTTCTCCAGCCTCTCCAGCATGTCACACTTACATGCTAAAATTTGCTTTCCCTGTGTCTTAGACACTGTTCAATTGCTATGAAGAAACACCATGACCAAAACAATTTAAATGGGGGCTTGCTTACACTTTCAGGCGTGAGCCCATAACCATCACAACAGAGAACTGGGGAGGAGGCAGGCAGGCAGGCAAGCATGGGGCTGGAGCAGTAGCTGAGAGTTTACATCTTACCTACAAGTTGGTGGCCGAGAGAGACTAGGAATGGCATGAGCTTTTGAGACCTCAAAGTCAGTGAGCAAGGTTAGAGGGTGTGTCTCGGTTATGTTTCAATTGCTGTGACAACCACTACATTATAACCAAGGCAATTTATAGGTGAATACGTTTAATTTAGGGCTCACGGTTCCTGGAAGTAGTCTAATCATCGTGGCTGGGAGCATGGCTGCAGGCAGGTAAGCGTGGCACCAGAGCAATAGCTGAGAGTTTACATCCTTCCTGTTCCAGAGTTGAGGAAGCCAGTCTTGAGTAATGTCAGTTAAGCTTGCCCAAGCATCGGTCCCACCTCAAGGCAGGTGAGATCTCCTTTTCCTCGTTAGAGGATGGTTTGCCGCATGGAAAGTGCTGGGTAAATATAGCAAAGGCTTGGGGAATTTGTTTTGTTTCGGTGAGGTGAGGTTTTGCTTCCTGACCAAAGCTAACCTTCACCTCACAGCTTCAGCTTCCACAATGTTGGGATTACAAATCCATGACACTTCTGCCCAGCAAGAAATTACTTATTTAATGGTCACTATCCTCAAATGAAGAGATCAACATTTTCCCACACAAGTCACTGAAATACAAAATTAAAAATAATTAAATCTAAGTCAATTATAGTAAGAAAATGCTCTTGAGATTTCAATGCAAATTTTAATGGATTCTTCAAATATAAAAAGCATTATCTAAAAGTGTGGGTGGAGAGGTGGGGAGGATCTTTGAGGACTTAGTGGAGGAAACACTGATCAGAATATGTTATATGAAATTTTTCGATAAAAAATAAAAGTATATTAATAATATAAACCTAGAATATCAATCTTTCAATGGAATTGAAGAGACATAGCCATTATTTAATTTTTGAAATAGGAATATGCTAAAGTATGCATATTGCATGTTAAATGTAAACATTGGATGAACATAAATTTGTACTGAACTACCAGTTCACTGGAAGTGGGGAAAGGGCAATGAAGAAACTTCATAAGTTTAAAAAGCATATGCAAAGAAGAACTAGGGATCTGAGAGTTAATGCAACAAATAGAACATAAATAATTAAAAAGCAGAGACAACCCTAATGTCCTGGATGCTAGCACATGTGAGAGGGTCGACTTCCATGAAAGACCAAGATCCTCAGAGTGGGTTTTAAAAACAAAGGTGCAGTTAATTACATGCTACTTGAAAGTAAGAACACAAGATGACATCAGGAACTTAATTAACAAACAAGCACACATCAGACAAATGCAAACAAAAAGAGGTAGGGATGGAGACACCAGCGGCAAAAGGCAGAACGTAGACTAAAAGTGTAGACATCTTAAAGAAGAGTATTCTAGTGCCTGGTGTGGTGGAACATGCCTGTAATCCTAGCACTCGGAAGGTCAAACAAGGGGACCAAGAATTCAAGATCATCCTTGCCTATATAGCAAACATGAGGTCAGCCTGGGCTACATGAGACCTCGTCTCAAAAACAAGCAAATAAACAAATGATAATTTTTATAATGCAAATGAAAAAAGACATGCTACATCAGGGCTTCTTTAACTTTTTTGACCCAGAAGTTTAGTCTGAGGAAAACATTAAGGCTATATAAGGATATAAGACAGAAGAAGAGACCTGGTCAGTCGTCCTCATCAACTTAGACCATGAAATCCAATATGGACAAGTCCAACAGAACTGCCATATACGGGTTGCCCATGCATTCTTCAGCCCCAAGGATATAAAACAAGTATACAAATCAAATATTTACTGATAATAAATCATAAAGAAGTTTGTTTTTAAAAAGCTCTTTGATATATAGGTATATATACATATACAATTTTACTATTTATTAAAGGCTAAAGCAAATTGGCATACTAATGAGATGAATAGTAGGCTCATTTTTACATAAAGAATTAAATATTGACTAATATTTGATGCTGTAGAACATAGAGCATCTTCAATATTTTTCAGAGTTGATCAATATTTTAACTTTGTAATAAGCAATACTGAAAACATCCCTTTGCATAAATACATATTATAAAATGGCCGAAGTACATTTGGGGTCATTTCAAACACTTTTGGACATTCTCTCCTAATCCTAAACCAAAATCCATTTAATGTTATTTTGTGAAACACAAGTCAGCAACTCAAACAGCAATTTTTAAAATCAAACATTCTAGCATGGCACACTCCGCAGCCATGGTAATTTGATACTTACATGCTGACGAATGACAGGAAGGAAATATTAAAAAGGCTTTGTCTTCCCTAATTGAAACATTATGTTTCCAGAGGATCAGAAAACATTGTGTGTACAATAAGAACACCGCACGTTTGGTAACAGAACAGTCTCAGGCCTGGGCCAAGACGCTTCAGAAAGCATTCACTGGCATCGTGGGGCACGACAACAGGCACAATGAAAAGTGGGCACAAGATACACCCAGGCTCAAGAATGCAGTGAAGTCACGTGGCGCAACACAAGCGATCTCGGTGGGAAACACCTCAAATGCATCGCATCTTTGGTTCTGAACGTGGTTTTGGCCACTGCACATTCATTCGGCTGCTGCCTATCTTTTCATGACCTCACACTCGTTTGCAGAATCCCGCGTGGAGTTGTGATCCACACTTTAAGAAGGTGGGCTCTAAAGTGAGAAAAAGGACACTCCATGAAAGTTGGTGTCCATACAATCAACGCTGTCGGCTGACCTCTCAACGAAACAGGATGGATAAGGGGTATCAGAGTGTAGGGTAACATAAACTGCCAACACCGACAATTCCGTCAGTTGGCAGATACACACATTTCTCCATTTCCAGGCGCTTTCACAAATGTGGTTCTGATTAAATATTTCAGCAGTGCAGCACAGACTTCCCCAACCCGAGACACTTTACCCACCATCCCCATGAACTCTCAGCCACCCCTCTCCAACACTCGACTCTCTCCATTACACCAAGCCCTATCCTGACCTAGGATGGGACACTGATCCTTGTCCAACCCTGAACATATACATATCTACAGCTACGTCTATTTGGAAATATATACTGTTGTGCAGTGTATCTACTTTCATAGAAGTAGCCTGCAAAGAATATATACAGAAATATAGGTATCTCTTTTGTCAAAGTTAAAAGCAAAGGGATGAATCGCCAATAAATGACGTCTCATTTTAGGATAAATGAACAGGATCCAAGATAACCATACTCAGGCTGGGGTGGGTATAGTATGTCTGGATCACAAAGAGAAGGTGGGACTTTGATTAGGACAGAGAAGTCTATAAAGTTATTTCGAATGATGGTTTCTTGGCACTTTGGTGCTTGTGGGAGCTAAAGATCTCTGATTGGAAAGCAGTGGCAGTTCCTACACAAAGCTAGTCTTAAGGTAAGAGCTAGGAAGTTCATCATAACACGCTAGAGAGTCTGAAAGATAGACTAGCTGGGGGCTGGAGACAAGGCTCGGTGGTCAAGAGTGCACACTGCTCTTGCAGAACCCAAGTTCAGTTTCCAGGTTTGGCGGCTCAAAACTTCCTGTATCTCCAGATGCAGGAAATGCACACTATCTTCCGGCCTCCGCAGGAATGTGCACTCGTGTGCACACACGCTCACATGGAGAGTAGCTGTTTGTTTGGGCAGGCAGCCATGACACAGGATTTCCCCTTCTCTCTAACGATGCTGTTAGTGAGTGTAATAGTTACTTCTCCCATTGTTGTGACAAAATGCCTGGCAAAACCAGCTTAAGAAAATAAGGGTTTATTTTGCCCAGTGGTTTGAGGAATTCAGTCCATCATGGGGAGTGGGGACATCTCGGCAGCATCAACAGGAGGCAACTGGTCACTCAGTCTCCACAGACAGGAAACAGAGAATGATGAATGTTGGTATTCAGACAACTTTCTCTTTTGTTTTTACTCAGTCTGTAAAGCCCAGCTCTTGGAATTATATTTAGGGTGGGTCTTCCCACCTCAGCTAACTCAATGTAGAAAGTCCCTCACTGACATGTCCTGGGGTTTGTTTCCATGGTAATTATATAACCAGTAAGTTAACAATCAAGGTTAACCATTTTGGTGGGTATGACAAAAATGACTCCATTTTGTATGCTGGAGAGAGAGAGAAAGAGAGAGAGAGAGAGAGAGAGAGAGAGAGAGAGAGAGAGAGAGAGAGAGAGAGAGAGAGAGAGAGAGAGCTGTAGATGTGTAGTGAATCCCTCTGGCAAAGGGCCGGTGCTAGAAGTACAGAATTGTATTTGTCCTAATTGATATAAAAGGCACTTGGAACAGGAGAGAAGATTCAGTGGTTAAGAGCACTTGTTGCTCTTCCAGAGGACCTGGGCTCCCAGAGTCCCAGGCACCCACATGTCAGTTCACAGTCATCTGTTACTCCAGATTTGACACCCTCATATGTCACCAGTCAGGCATATGGTACACAGACAAACATGTAGGCGAAACACCCATACACATGAAAATTGTTTAAGAGGGCGCTTAGCAAGTTTCTGTTGTATGAAGGATTGTGAATGGCTCCCTTATGATGGCCCCCCCAATGTTCTTTCCTAGAATATCTGACCTCATATAGTTTCTCTCCTTGGATATAAGTGGGTCAGAGAGTCTGACAAATAGGTCACTGCAAAAGGGATGGACTCTAACTTACAAGATTAGTTTACCAAAAAGGTATTTGGAAGTTCTTGCAGACTCTCTTAGGTCACCAGCTGAGGACATTCAGCCATCATGTAGAGAGCACATACTCCCTTTCCCCTGTGCCAAGAATCCTCCTAACCAAGAATCCTCTAAGAATCCATCCACTGAAAGCCTACCCCTCCCCACAACGTGGCTGTATTTGTAGATGAGTCCTCTAAAGAGGTAAAAAAGTTAAATGAAGGCATGGGAACAATCCAAGTCTAATACAATAAACTGGGAACTTCACACAGAGAAGAGACACTGGGTGTGCTCAGGCACAGATAAAAAGGCCATGGAAGAACATAGGCAAAAGCCACCATCCAAGAAGGCAGAGCAGCCTCAGGAGAAACCAACCCTGCTAGTGCCTTCGTCTTGGATTTCAAGACTCCAGGCCTTGTAGACACAACAGCTTCCTGTAGTTTTGATGGAGGCGGGTCTTCTATCAATCTGTTGATTTCATTGGTTAATTAATAAAGAAAACTGCTTGGCCTGATAGGTTAGAATATAGGTAGGTGGAGTAGACAGAACAGAATTCTGGGAAGAAGGGACATGAGTCAGATGCGATGAAGCTCTGGCCCAAGATGGACTTAGCTAGAATCTTCCCAGTAAGCCACCACCTCATGGTATATGTGAGAATTAGCTACTAAGAGGCTGAAACTAATGGGTCAGGTAGTGTTTAAATGAATACAGTTTGTGTGTTGTTATTTCAGGGCATAAGCTAGCCAGGCAGCTGAGAGCCAGGCGGCGGGAAGCGGCCCGCAGCTCTTACTACATAGTTTAAGTCTCTAAGTCCACACGGCCACACTCGCAGAATACCCGAGGGAGCAGGGGCATGGACGTGAGCATGAAGGTGGCTGATGCCATACAGTACCGCTGAGCCTTGAAAGGACTGCATCTTGGCTACAGCTTGTGTGCAGGCCCCTGAGAGACCCAAGGTTAGCAATATTCGGCTAAGCCCTGCCCAGGCTCCTGATCAGGAGAAATGGGAGCACAATAAAACATTTGTTGTTGTAGGTGCTAACTTTAGTGTAATAACATAGCCATAGCTTCAACGTAATGAGTGCTATTCTTAGAGTTAGGTAAAAATGAAATTATTATTATCCCCTGTTTATGGACAAGAAAGTTAAGCCTCAAAGAGATAAGAGTCTTCGCTAAGGTCAGATAGACTGGCAGACTCTCTCAAGAGAAAGTAGAGGAAGCCAACAGTTATCTTGGCCTGCATCCAAGTTTGCCTTGGGTCACCTGCCAGGCCTCACCGACTGGGGGACACTAGGATGCATAGACCATCCCTGAAATGCCTCAGTGTCACCTTAATGGTCTCCTTGGAGTCTTTGCTGCCAAGCAGAGTTGCTGTTTTAACAAGGCTCGTCCTGGCACCTGACTTTGTGCGGTAATGAGGTCCCTCGAACACATCCTGAAAGAACCCCCTCTCTTACCCAAAAGTGTGTCGTTGAGGGTCAGAGTCAGATGGATATTATCAGAAATTCAAACAGCAAACGAAGACACAATACCAACTATAGTCTAGGCAGTGTTCATGTTACACTCACTCAGTTCTCTGAGGTACTGCTACCCCTGCCTTCTGTTCTATAAAGGAGGAAACTGAGGCAGCCACCGGTTGGCTGATTCATTCAAGGTCATTCCATTGACAAGGGGTAGGGCCAAGACTGAATGCCAGGTAGTGTGCCTCCAGAGTTAATATAGCAACAAACCTTCCTCAAGGTTCTCCCACTACTTAATGTCCTCAATATAACAGCCATCTGTTGACAGCTTCTTTAGCCCATTGCCTCACTAGTTTGAAGGACAAAGTGGAAAAAAATAATTACGACACATGAAGGACATCTTACTGGACTCGGTGGAAGACCATCACGCGCGCCTCACTTCCCTCCATATACCTTATAACCAGACATGCACACCTTGCTGCAGCCCAGGCTTGTGCCTTTGCCTGTAGCAAAGCTACCACTCCCTCCCCTACTCTTGCAAACAAATTCCCTCTTTGCTTGTAACCCAGCCAGCCAGCCCCATGTGTCCCTACCTACGCACAGGCTCTGCCCCCACTCCTCTCTCCTGCTAACCACCACGTGGCCCTTACCTCCTCTGGGGATCTTGCTTCCCCCCCCCCATAAGGATCAGGCTCCAAGACTTCCTCAGCTGCCTCCTGAGTACCCGCAGCCCAGTTCTTGTGTTCTATCATCCCTTGCTTTCCCACCAGACTCGGGTTTCTGCAAGGACAGAACAGCTTATTTGTCTTTCTCCTCCCGGCAATTAGCACAGCACCTGGTGCCTGTTGAGCCTCCAGTGTGTTGAATGAGCACAAGGCCTCTGAAGTGTAAGTCACAATGCTTGGTTACTCACTCCACTGTTTCCACTAGACAGCGCTGGGGCAGAAAGCCATACAAACACTTCACAGGAAGAGGCCCAAGGGAGATGCTAGATTAATCCAATCTCTTCTATAAACTCATGGAAAAATGAGTTGTGAGGAGAGAATTCACCTGCCTCGGCTAGCCGAAGGCACCATGGGACACGAAGGTCTCCAGGTGTTTAAGCACCTCTTGTAATCTCTCAAAGTCATCTGTAGTCCTTTCCCATGGCAGATTATCACAAATGTGCTGCTAAAAATGACACAATTTATTATTTTATGATTCTGGATATTACACCTCTGAAATGGATCTCCCTAGTTGAAGATCAAGACATGGCAGGGTTGCCCTTCTCTCGAGGCAGCAAGGCTGATCTTTTTGCCTTTCCCACCTTCTATTTCCCACCCGAATTCCTCACAACTCTCCAGAATCAATCTGGGACATCTTCAAATGTCCCTGCTCTCCCATCTCTGTGCCTGTCACCCCTGCCCCTGACTCTTTCCTCTGTAAGGACCCTCATGAGCCTCTACAAAAGTCTCTTTTTTAAAAATATTTATTTATTTATTATGTGTACAGCATTCCTTCCATGTGTGCCCGCAAGCCAGAAGGGAGCGCCAGGTCTCATTAAAGATGGCTGTGAGCCACCATGTGGTTGCTGGGAATTGAACTCAGGACCTCTGGAAGAGCAGTCAGTGCTCTTAACCACTGAGCCATCTCTCCAGCCCCTACAAAAGTCTCTTGACCACATCATTCTGTATCAGTCCTCCACAAACCTCTGTTACCATAAACAGTCATATGTTTATCAGTCCTAGAAGTTAGCAACTGACCATCTCTGAGGAGCTGCTTCAATACAGAATCCTCACATTCCCAATATAAAAATAGTCTGATCTGACAACCCCTTCCATGAACAGGATGGCAAACAGAAAGAAATCTTCACCAATGTGCAAATATATTTTAAGATACAATTCTTCTCATATGTATATGTTTATATGTGCACAAATGTGTGCATGCATACACGTATGTATACAAGCACGCATGTGTGTAAGCGCATGTGCACATGCTTGTGCATGCATGTGAAGGTCCAATACTGCTCAGTCACTCTCCATCTTTTTCACGGAGGGAGGGTCTCTCAAGTGAACCTAGAGCTCACCATTACAGCTAGTCTAACTAGCCTGCTTGCTCGGATATCGCCTTCCCTGCCTTCTGAGCACTGGAATTACAGACCTGCCATGCCCACCCCGCAAGCATGTGGGCTCTAGAGATCTGGGCTTTGATCCTTACATTTGCACAACCAACACTTTAACACTGAACCATCTCTCCAGCCCCAAATTGTAACGTTTTTTAAGGGACTATTATATTGGCTCATTGGGTAGGGGTACACGAAGTCATAATGGTTAAGCACAGCAGCAGGAATGGCTTGCGGTGGCTGCAGGAACATGAGGCTGCTTGCTCACATCTCAGTGGATCAGGAAGCAGAGTAGGGATAGGAAGTAGGACAAGGTTCCACCCCTAGAGATCCACTTCCTCCAGCTAAATTCCATCTCCCAGTTATACAACCTCCTAAAACCACGACCAGTTGGAGACTGTACTCCCCACCTGTACTACAACGTGACAGTATGGTACTATGCCTGTAATGCAGCGCCTGCACTACAGGACCATTCGCATTCACGAGCCGGGCAAGGGCCTGGAGATTTAAACACACAAACACACAGACAGAGACACGGGTCATCCTTGAAACAAGAATGCCCCAAGAATGCCCTCTTTATTATGTACCAGAGCTGCATATATAGGGATCCTTAACTGATAGCCACGCCCCAGCCAAACGCACCAGAAATCACTCCCCTGCCATCAGGAACTCCTGAGGGTCTGGTGCTCAGAGCAGCTGCAGGCTATCTCAGAGCAGAGGTAAACAAGCTGTTTACAAGAAATTCAGGATCTGTGGGTTCACTGCTCCCAACAGGAGACCAAGTGTTCAAGCACATGAACCGGTGAGAACGTTTTAAATCTAAACCATAGCCCACTATCCTGGTGCCTAGAGGCTCGTGGCCATCTCATAATGCAAAGTGTGTTTAATCCAACCCAGAGACTTAAGTCATGCTCTTAAATAAGCCAATGTTTAAAAATAAAAAATAAAATAAATAAAAAATAAAAAACTAAAAGCTAAAAGCATACATACTTCTACCATACAGTGGTACAGGGTAAGTATTTCCATTACAAAAAGTGGGAATGGGAGAGTATCAAGCAAATATTGGACCAAAACAAGATCAAGACCCAGCCAACACCAAAGCTATACACCCTGAGTATAACTGGGCTCCAGGCCCTTCCAGCTCTGTTGCTTGTAACACATGTGCCTCTGTCTTGAGTCGGCTCTGTTTGGCTGACACCCCACATTCTGGGTGTCTGCAGTACCCTGGGGTCTCTTTGATACCTGGGTGTTACCTTCACAGCTTCATGACTAGCCCACTCAGGAGCTCCACGTAGGGAATCTGATCTAACTACACCGCCTGGCCTCAGCTGCTCTCTGAAACCTTGGTGAAAGCCTCTATGACTCACTATCATATCTTGCGTGCCCATGAAACCAGCCCCATGTTGACAATGCCAAACTCTGTTGCCAGCTCCTGATGGTTGTTTACACACTGTCTCCTATGGGGCGATACCTGCCGTTTTCTGGTAGGGGACTGTGCAAGCTCTGTCTTTCTTACCATCTCCTGTCAAATGAATTTGCATTGCGACATCCTAGAGCCCCAGGTGAAGATGCCTTCAGCACCCCTTCCTACTGCTCCAGTGCAAATTCATGGTGTCTTTTTAGTAGCATTAATCTCCAACAATTAGATAGGTTCCGTTCCCAGCCACCCATAACTTCAGCAAATTTAAACTCACTCAGCCTCCTTCCCTTGCCAAGCTTGCACATGGTTCACATCTTTTGACTCCAATTTTTGTTCCCTCTCTCCCTCTCTCTGCTTTTCTCTCTCTCTTCCTCCCTCCTACTCCCTCCCTCTCCTCATAAATGAGTGATAACCATGCTGCAACCTGAATGCTAGGCTACCTTAAAATTCCCCTTCCACCACTAAATAAATTAGTCCATAACCTCTGAATTCATCCTCACTCAAACTTTTAGGATACAGAAATATCACAGCCAGATGCTTTGCCAGGATGTAACACAAATAGCCTCTAGTCCAATGCCCAATTGAGTTCCCTTTCTCCTCCGAAACCTCATGAGCACAGCCTTTAAGGACTGTCCATATTTCTACTGGCATTCTGGTTCTCCAGGGTGCCCTATTAAGCTCTCTTTAGAGCATTCTGGGGCTTCTCTAGCCTGCAGTCCCAATTGCTTCCACATCTGCCTGAAAACCAACTCTAAATATCTGTGAACCACATGGTCGGGAGTTTTGCAACAAGAACCCGGCTACTCGGTACTAATTTTCTATATCAGCCACTTTTCTAGTTCCTATGAATGAAGCCCTAACAAGGGACAACTTAAGGGAGCAAGTATTTATTTTGTCTTATAGTTGTGGAGAAGTGGGAAAGGCAGCAAGTGTGGCATACAGCTACGGTGGTGGGAGTGTGAGGAGCTTGCTCGTGTGTCAATGGATCAGGAAGTCTAAAATATAAAAATAAGTATTAGTAGCCACCATATAGTTCTCTGTAATATTTGTATTTATGTACTACATGAGGAGAAACGTCAATGACTACCAACATAGACCAAGCACCTTGAGTTTTATTTAATCTTAACTCCAGGGTAACCTTCTGAGCTCACCACAGAGAGATGGCAGCTGCTAATATGTCCATTTTAGTGAAGTTCAAAAATGGTAAGTAATGATGATGACTTGCCCAGAGGAAATAGACATTAAAGACAGGACTGTGTAGCCAAATTCTATCTGTGCTTAATCTCCTAGTTCATTAATGAAGACAGTGACTCTTAAGTGAGGCAAATTAGACTCATTGTAGCAGAATGGTTTGGAAACTTGGATTTGATTGGCTGCAGAACCAAGGTCTTTCAAGTAGCTCTTGTTCTTTCACGGAAAATCCAGCTCTCTTTCACCTGCCTGCTTGTTAGTTGGAATTTTAAAAAGCATGAAAGGAAGCAAGGGAGAAACACCCCAGAGAGGGAGAGCGTCACAGTGTAGATGGAAACATTCTGTGAGTAAGCAGACTTGGAGGAAACCCTTTGCGAGGCAGCCGGGATGAGGTCAGTCCAAATACGTGGTGAGGTCTAGGAGAACGTTGGTTGCTAGGAAACTCCTTCCAACCACATTCCGTATCAATCCAATTAGCAGATTTCACCTGAGTTCCAATAGTTGCTAAGGTAATTCTCAAAGGGAAAACAAACAACAACCAAAATACCTGGGTATACTGGTATCTACCTTCAGCCCCAGCACTGGGAAGGCAGAAGGTGGGTAGATCTCTATGAGTTTGAAACCAGCCTGGTCTGCATAGTGAGTTCCAGGACAAGCAGGAAAAGCAAGCAAGCAAACAAAACAAAACCAACACAACACACACACACACACACACGCACACACTGAGGAACTTGCTCCATCTCCTCCAAGCTAATTCCGATGCCAAAGGAATAAGGACACTGTGTGAAAACTCCATCAAAGATTTAAAGCTCTATCTCTACCTATTGCCTCCTTTTTTGTTATTTCACCAAATTTACACAGAGAGATGAGTTACGAAGAGGTCTTGATAGATAAATTGCTTGCACCACAGATGTGGGGATCAAAATTCAAACCCTTAGAATCCACAAGATGCCTAACTTCATTGCATGAGGGTCTGGAATCCCAGCACCCACCCCGTGTGGAGGTAGGAGGTGAAGATAGAAGAATCTCAGAAAGCCCATGACCATCTCCGCTAAAGCCAACAAGTCTGTGCTGGGACTTCCCGCTCATGCCAACAGATTCTCCTGTCTCCATGGAAACCACCAGAGGATGGCAAGTACTCTCCTCACTCCTCGTAACCTCAGTATTAAAGCAGGACACTAGAATAGAGATGTAAGCAGGGGGAAAAAAAAGAATTCCCTCTCCTTGTGCATTACCAAGGACTTAAAGTGACTACGACGGAACTCTCAAACTTAGTCCCAGGACCTCTTTACACTTTTAAAAATCAATTACGAGGGCCGGGCGGTGGTGGCGCACGCCTTTAATCCCAGCACTCGGGAGGCAGAGGCAGGCGGATCTCTGTGAGTTCGAGACCAGCCTGGTCTACAAGAGCTAACTCCAGGACAGGCTCTAAAGCTACAGAGAAACCCTGTCTTGAAAAATATAAAAAAAAAAGTCAATTACTCAATTACGATCCTAATGAGCTTTTGTTTATGTATCTTAAAGCTATTAATACCCACATATCAGAAATTAACACCATGAAATCTCTAAAATATTTAACTAATCTTTAACAACAGCAAACTTATGACACATTAATGCAAACAACTTATTTTTATGTAAAGTAACTTTAAAAACACAAAATTAAGTGGTGAGAGAGCATCATTACTATTTTTTTCTTTTTGCAGACTTATTTGATGGCTGACTTCTGCATTCTGCCTGGAGTGTTACCACATGCCGGGCAGCTCCTAAAATACTTCCCTCTCTCCCGCTAGCATGCTCACGGAAGGATGAGAGTGAAATCGCAGATCACGGTTTATTATGAAACTCGCTTTATTTTGAGGACCCTCTGAAAAGGGTTTCAGAATTCCCCACACATCTCTAGGCCACACTCTGAGAACTGCTGGCTTGAGGTATGAGAGATTAAATGCCCAGAATGTGTTTAGAATTTAACGGTGTTCCTTCTGAGTTTTCCAGCCCACTGTTTAAGAATATTCCACCTCTTTCTTGCCTGGAGCATTTTATGGTCTCTAGGAAGCCCAGTCTGCCTACCTTGTTTGCAATCTTTGCAAGGCATTCTGGGAGAAACAAGATACACAGGTTCTGTACTGGACAGAATAGACAAATACAGAATAAACAGGCATTGCCTCCCCTGAAACCTTTCCCCCCTGTAACTGGTGCAGAAACTTCTGGCCTTTAGGAGGAAGGGATAAGCATCAAATTCCACCCAGCCAATCAGAGCATTCTCTCTCTCTCTCTCTCTCTCTCTCTCTCTCTCTCTCTCTCTCTCTCTCTCTCTCTCTCTCTCTCTCTCTCTCTCTGAGTCTTTTTCCCCTGCAGTATTAGCACATTATACTGGATCATAAAATTTTATGATGGTGGTTTAGAGCCATGCATCCTACCTTCACACTTGAACCCCACACTATAACTCCCATTAGCTGACTTATAACGGTATTCTGTGTGTCTGTCTGGGTGAGTTATGGGGTATGACTGTGTGTGTGTGTGTGTGTGTGTGTGTGTGTGTGTGTGTGTGTGTGTGTGTAGTTTCTGCCATAAGTTTTCTTGCTGAACATGTGCCTCATTTTCCCCTGATAAGTCTCACCTTGGTGAACCTCCTATCAAAGCCCCTGGTGATTGGCTCCCCTCCCACCCGCCCACATATTTGTCTCAATTCCTTTTGCAGGACCTCAAGCCTTCCTAACAATCAACAGAGTTGCACAGCTCAGGATAGCCACCACCACGCAACCAAGCACTGTAGTGGAGCGTGCATCTCATCCCCCCGCACCAGCCATTCTCTTTGCCTGGAGCTCAGTGCGACCCAACAGCACCTGCCAGAAGGGTGACAGACACTATACGGAGAAGGACAGAAACATAAAAGTCTTGACTCTCAAAGAACTCACACTTAGTCGAGAAGATGACATGAACAGTGAGAAAGCTAGCTAGTTAGAGGTGCGTATCACATAGGCATCTGGCAGCGTGCGCGACAGAGCAACCACCCAGTGCCGGCTTGAACACAAAGGAGCACAGCTGACGCTCTAAACTAGCAACTCTAACAGAACGTTGAGAGCATCTTGACACTTTTTTCATCCTTTTGTCTCCTCCACCTCCGACTGTCCTATCCTTTTCTACTCTGTTTTATACAACAGACAGCCCTGCATCTCCAGTTTGGACTTTGTCCATCTATGACACACAGCAGCAGGAGATGGGGAAGACACACAGGGGGATGGTTAGAGTACTGGCTTCTCCCAAGCCCATCCCACTACCTCCTTGCCTTATACCCGACTGCCGGCATGCCCTGATGGCAGTGGACCTCCCTCATAGCTCACTGTTGCCTGTCTCTAGTAACACTGCTACCCTCCCCCAATGCAGATCCGAGGACGCCAACAGCTCCCCCACAGGTGGTGGTCACGAGGTACTTCCGTGTGTTTCCTCATTGCTCACATCATCTGTGAATTATTCCCCACATCATCTGCTGTGGGAGGTCCTTCTGTCTATGTATTGATTTTATTGGTTAATGAATAAAGAAAACTGGCTTGGCCTATAGCATGGGAGGAGGAAGGTGGAGTTAAAAGATGCAATGGAGCCACCGTGGGAGATAGATGTGCTGAAACTTGCTGGTAAGCCACAGCCATGTGGCAATATACAGACTAATAGAGACGGGTTAAATTAATATGTAAGCGTTAGCCAATAAGAAGAGCTAGTGGGCCAAGCAGTGATTTAATGAATACAGTTCCTGTGTGATTATTTCAAGGGTCTGGGTGACAGGGAAATGAACAAGCGGCCAAACGGCCTGCTGCTGCAATCATCCCTCCTTCAATTGTGCCTTCTGAGTGTTCCATCTTGTAGCACAGCTGTTGCCTCTGGATTTAATATGTGACTGACACCATCCTGAAGCAGAAACCTTTGCCCACCATCACGACAACAAAGTGAACATAACTAGGCAGCAGAGTTGAGTCTATGGTAATGAAGCGGTTAATATTCCCTCTTAGAGAAGAAGGGAGAGGGTCACAAAATCTTCACAAGACCTTCCCCTGAGATTCCAATCAGCTTTCCTTCCTGCCCCAGCTGCACATAGCCAATGATATAAAAGGGAAACCCTTGACTTGGGAAGACAGGAGCTCTCTACGGTGCAACTGCTCCGAGTCACCCATGTCCCTGTAAGCAAATCCAATAAACCCACCTGTTTGCTTAGCTGGACTTCATCAAAGCATTCTTCGTGCAGTCATCCCCTTCCCTATTTGGAGTGACGAGACCATTCTTTTACATTTCCCCCAGGAAAATCTGGAGACACGCCTGTGTTCTTCCAAGATCCTGACACAAGCTTGGTGCCGGACTCAATAGATGACATCAGAAACTAGTCTCTTTCTCTAGGTTGTGTGACATCTGTTGGCTCTTTTCTCAAAGAAGTTCTCCCCTCATGGCAGGAAAGCAGAAGCTGGTGGTGAAAACCTCTCATTTTCCCAGTGTCAAAATCAGAGGCAAGAAAGAGAGCTCTTCTGTAGACCCCTGACAAAATCCAAGGCATGTGTCTACCAGTGAGCCAATACTAGGACTAATGGAATTCAGTGAGTCCAGTTGGCCCCTTATGATTATACGACCCACCCCACTCCTCCTTCAGATCTTACAGATGAAGAATGAGGGGACGGTAGTAACCCAAAGGAAATCCTGCATCCTGCTACCAAAAGAAATAGCTCTGAGTCTGTGTGACTCCCAATCACAGACTGTCTACAAAGAGAAAAGCAGATGAAAGGCCAATAGGGTTAGACATGAGAGATGCCACCAGTAGTAGATTGCTTTTCTGTTGTCTGCCTTTGCAGACAGTTCTTGTTCCCCCTTTTGCTCCAAAGGTAATTCTCAGCTACTCATTCTCACTAAGAGGGAGCCCAGACCATGCTCCCCTGTGATTCTCTGTAGACAGAAAAATGCTTGCTGTCATTGCATTCTAAGATCATTTGCTAGACTTCCAGAGCTGGCATGGGGGTTAGTGACACTTAGGAACTTCATAGCAGCTGTGGCTGTCTGTACCAAACCTGCACAGGTCTGGGCAAGGCGACATTCCATCATGGATGAGGACAGGACCATAGGGTCCTAACCCTCCCTCGGGAGCTGCAGACAAGTTGGCGGATGCCGGGGAAGGATGAGTCGTCTTTCTTAGTCGTGTAGCTGCTAGGAAGTTGCCCTTGTTCAAGTAAATAACCCCTCACCCCTGCTTGTGCAGGCAGCCCTAATTAAATGCAGTGAGCACATAAAAAAAGACAGAGTTGGAGGCGAAGTCGTTGAGATAAAGAAGGAATTCGGTGAGAGGGAGAAAAGAATAAAAAAGGAAAATGGGAGGAATATGATCAAAGTACATTTTATATACATATGAAATTGTGAAAATGAATAATTTTTAGAATAAAAAAGTACATAAGCTAACTCGAAAGTTAAGGCTGAATTACATCCCAAACTTGAGCAGAAGAAAGAGTTCTTCCAAAATGCCGTAGTGTGTGTGGACATGCAGGGACTTCCAGGTACACTGCAGTAGAGTTTCCCTTCAGCTAATTAAATGAACACCGAAGGCTTTGTAAACGGAGATGTACTGTGAACACTGCAGACATTATAAGGTCATAGTGAATGCAGGTGATGAATCCTGCCCCACTGGCTTCGCCCTTTGAGGATGCATTCTTGTCCCTGTGCCCAGCATCACCATAGACAAAGCCTTCACATCTACTCTCCACTCACAATCTCAGAACTATCCAGCTCCATCCATACCACATCCAAAGCCCGCTCCAGGCAGAAAGCCTTGTGACATTATTATTCTTTTGCTTCTCCTGAGTCTTCCAAACAGGACCTTGTCTCCCATCCTGTGTTTTAAAGATTCCCCTGGCTACAGCGTATGGCACCACTTCAAAGATACCTCCTTCTGTCTCAGAACAGCCAAATGCTCCCTTTTAAGATGCATTTTTGATTCAGGCTTGGTGGTCCACATTTCTTTATTTTAACAAATTTTTTTTAATCTCAAAAATACATATAAATGAAAACCTGCTATCCAAATGCAGACAGGCCTTTTCTTATCATGCAGTATTATTTTTCTCACAAAATACTGTTGTATTAAAATCAGCACATAGCTCCGAAACATACCATTTACACATACTGTAAGCAATAAGATATGCCATTTACAGGCACACGTACTGTAAGTAATGAACTCCTTTCTACTTACACAGACCCAGGTGGGAAGTTCAGAAGCTGGGCTGTCCCTTGCTTTCCATCCTCGAGAAGTAAATACAAACCCATGTCAAAGAAGGAACATAGAATGTGGAAGGTACATGCTCCTTTAGACATACACAGCAAGGCCCTGCTACAAAGTCAACGTCAGTGTGTTTCTCAAAGGGAGAAAAAGAGTCAACATTTGAATAAAAATGCAAAGCTGAAGAAAAGACCTGATGATCAAAACGGTAATGTCTGTGTTTCATGGGAAAACCAGGAACCCTCACAAGACACAGCTCCACAAACCAGTGCATATGACTCCAGCGCCTGTTGGTAGAAGCCATACCCTCGCTACACAGTCATGTCTACACAGGTGTCGCAGAGTGTCTGTTTAGCTTAGACAGTCAATAATGAGGTCATGTGGTAAATTGTCACCCCAAAAAACGAAGTGCAAAATCAACCTCTATGACTCAAGAGCTGACCCAGGCCAAAACTTCGGTATATGCTGAATGTTGTTTTGGTGGCAATCAAAGCTTACTAAGATTCTCCGCTCTAGGATCTGTCCCCAAAACAAACTCTTGGTCCTCAAAACTCAATGACATATAAATAAGAAACTGTCTAAGAGAACAAGCCACGATCCCCTGTCCAAGGGCTTGGTTTCCTGTGCAGCGGTTCTGAAGGCACCCATTACAGCCACACACTTTGACCAAAACTCAACATGCTGTAGTTGGTGAGATCGTTCTGAAAACAAGCGCCCACGGGCAGGCAGCTGCCAAGTTTAACAAAACATGAAGTGAGAGTTCTCATACTGCAACACAAGCTGGACAGCAACAGAGGAAAGACTTGAGGCAAGAAGAGGCGCTGGAGAGTCAAGCCCACAGCCTCCAGTGGGAAGGGTTTCTAAAGTGAGGAAGTGCTTCTCAGTTGCTACCTGTCAGACACCATTTCCTCCTCGTCCTCCTCATCTCCCTTCCTGTCTAGTTCAGAGGTGTCTGAGACTCATGGAGCAAGACATTCTCTGCTACTGAACCTAAATTTAAGGACATCTTGTCCTTTCAGCTCATAGTATCTCTGTGGCTCAATATGCTTGATGTTCAAGAAGGTTCCATTGCCTGAGCCGAGATCAATGATGTACAGATGCAGATGGTCCACACTTCTAATCCCAACCTTTAGAAAACTGAGCCAAGAGGATCATTTGGGCTCAAGAGTCTAAGCTAGCCTGGGCAACAAAGTGAAACTCCATCTCAAAAATAAAAATAATTTTAGTCCTGTACCCTCCTGACCCTTAAGAAAGAGAGGGAACATAGATGGACATGCCTATAGTCCTAGAACCTGGAAGACAGACACAGGAGAATCGAGGTATTCAAAGCTAGCATTGCTTTCACAGAGAGAGAGAGAGAGAGAGAGAGAGAGAGAGAGAGAGAGAGAGAGAGAGAGACAGAGAGAGAGAGACAGAGAGAGAGACAGAGACAGACAGAGATAGAGAGAGAGACAGAGAGAGAGAGACAGAGAGAGAGAGAGAAAGAGTAGGGACTTGGGATAATGCTAAGTCTTGGCCCAGAATTCATGGGCTGTTTTCCAGGGTACACATGATGTCACATAGTGGGAAAACATGAGACACTACAACCCATAAAGAGAAGCCCTTGACCATGAGACTTTGGCTTCCATGTCCATCGGCTCAGAGTGTCTAACATCGGTCATCTCGTAATAAACTAAGTCAGGACCTTCTCTGACCAGTCTGTTGCCTTTCTGCCCTCGCTCCTCGCTGCCTTCAAGCAGCTCCCTTAGCCTTTTGAGCCTCAGTAGTAAAACAAGACTAACTACAATCATGTTCTGTTCCCCCTCATGGGTGCCTGAGGAAGAAGTAACACACTGTAGAGAAGACAACAGGTCCTATAAAAAAAAAAGTGTAAGCTTTTATTAATTTACAACTAGAACTACTGTTGATTCAACCCAGTGGATGTGAATTCCCTTTCTCTCCTCACACAACCGCAAGGACACTCCTCAAACCCAGCCACTAACTCCACCTAAGACTGGGTACCTCCCTGCCCACCAGGGCGTCTGTTTTCTTCGTGCTTCTTACTTTAAAGGATCACCACTCTGAGCTCCTCTCTCCATAGAAACCCGGAGAATAAATAGAAGCAGCAGGTTTTCCTGCAGTTTCCACTCTGACTATTTCAATTAAGTAAGCCCACAGGACTCTTTCATTAGCATGTGGGTGGAGAAGCCAGCGGGGGCACAGCGACCCTCTTTCTGTGGTTCGCCAGGACCTTGCAATTATTTTCAGCCAATAAATCATCGCCTTGGACTGGTATGGTTACAAGTCACCTCTGCGAGGTCCGCGTGAAGCGATACAGTTGGGACAAATCTACTATCACCTTCACATCTCTTTCAAGTGTTGAAATGAGAAATAATGTTTTTCCAAACCCTTCCTCAAGTACTTTTCTTTTTTCTTCCGGTGAGCTCTCTCCAGTTTTTCCTGTAGTAGACTGCTCAATAAATGAGCGAGAACGCTCAGATTGAAGGAGTGCTCCCAACATAAGAAGTACACAGGATTCCAGGCCCGGGAAAGAAAAGGGGCCCCAGAAATCAATGTGCCCTTTGAGGGAGCCACAAAATGTTCCTTAGGAATGGGGTACAGGTTCCGAGCTGTTTGTTCCCACAAGACACAGGTAGGTGCCTGCATCTCAACATGCAGGATGCTGAGGGAAGAGAATCATAAGTGCAAGGCCATGGAGGCTACATAAGGAGACTCTGTCTCAAACTTTAAATAAATACATAAAATAGCATGCTGGCTGCCAGGAGGACGTGAACCTACAAGAAACGCAAACACTAGACAATAAAATGGTTTGAGAGTCAGTGGGAGCCTTGGAGGAAATGGTTCTGCATTTGGATTCAGAATGTTTACACGAGAGGTAGAGGAAACCAGTGCCTAGGGGTGGCAGGGGTGGGGGGAGTGAGGGGGAGGGGGGAAGGGAACGATTTACAGCCTTTTAAAAAGAATTAATCAGGCCAAGCATTGTGAAGCCATAAGGCTTCAGGTGTTCGAAACCAGCCTGAGCAATACAGTGAGACTCTGTCACAAACTATTTAAAAATACAAAGATAAAAGAATGCATCAGATATATACAGACTGTTAGGGCACAACCTCCGAAGAAGATTGCTAAAGTGGGGAAAAGTCTAACACAGTTTTTCTCTAGTGCTGATGTTTGAACACAGGACCCCGTGCATGCTAGGCAAGCCCCATGGGCTGTATCACTAGTTCTAAGACAAGGTCTTAGAAACTATTTATCCCAGGCTAGTCTTGAACTCATGATCCTCCTGCCTCAGCCTTCTAAATGCTGCGATTACAAACGTGAGCTGCTACACCCACCTGCAGTTGTAACTCATACACAGTGTCCTGTGCGTGTAGAAAAGGCAAGCATGCATGAAATAAAATATACATAGAAGTGTAGGTGTGCACATACAGTGGAAAGCCTGGCATGCTAAACACAAACAATCAGCAATGGGGTCCTGGAAGAGAACTAGATTTGGGTTAAGGAGAAAAGAACTCAAATGCCCTCCAATCCAGACACTGGCATCAGGTTTAAGCTGAGAACAACATGAATTCTCTCCCTGGGACCCACAGAGTACAAAGAGAGAACCGACTCTTGCCATGGCACACAGGGCCACACACATACACACATGAACACACACTCCTGTGAAGACACATACAACATAAATAAATGCATGGATGAAATAAAAGTGCTTTAAAATAATTTTTTAATTGCTCAATGTGGGCTAAAAACATGAATCAGTAAAACACTTGCCTAGCATGTTCACAGCACCAGGCTCAATCCCCAATGCTACATAAAAATCAGGTGTGGCGGGGCTGGAGAGATGGCTCAGAGGTTAAGAGCATTGCCTGCTCTTCCAAGGGTCTTGAGTTCAATTCCCAGCAACCACATGGTGGCTCACAACCATCTATAATGGGGTCTGGTGCCCTCTTCTGACCTGCAGTCATACACACAGACAGAATATTGTATATATAATAAATAAATAAATATTAAAAAAATCAGGTGTGGCCCACACATCTGAAATCCCAGCACTTGGAAAGTGCAGGTAAGAGGATCAGACATTCAAAGTCATCTTCAACAACATTCAAGGCTAGCCTGGTAACATAAGACCCTATCTCCCCATCCAAAAAAAAAAAAAAAAAAAATTACCCAGTGTCTCTAACAGTCTCTTGCTTTCTTCATAAAAACTGAATATCTTTCCTTTTACAACTTACGGCAGTGTTCTTTGCTCTCTGCATGAGCGTGTGTGCATAGAACACTGCACTGTGTCTGCTGACATCGGTTAGCTGGTTCTCAGACAGCTGTCTCAGTGTTCATTCCCAGACTGCTGCTTCCGAGGTCATAGCATCCTGCATCCTGCCTCATTCTTTGTGGTCATGTTGTCCTCAGACACCCACAGTATTATTTAGAGAGCCTCCCAAGTGGTCCCCTGCCTTTATCTTTTCTACCCTGTGTTCCGCTGCAGGGAGAATTGTCTAAAGGACAGATTCAGCCACTGGAAACTCTCCAGTGACTCTCATCTCTCTCTGGAGTAGTCTTCAACGTCTGGCAACAACAGAATTCCTTGGGAGCTTATTTAAAATGCAGGTTCTGGGTGCCTTCTTCTAAGACTCGGATGCAGGCTGTCTGCATTTCTAACTGCCCCTACAGACGGTTATGATGTAAGGACAATGGAGATGGAATTTTGCCAAATCCTAATCTCGGGTTAAAGGTAACCCGGGACTGTCAGCATAGCAGGCAGGGCCCTCATAGCCTCCCCAGCTCCTGCCTCACCTCGTTCATTTCCGGACAGGCAAGGCTCTCGTTTGCCACTCCCTTATTTTCCCCTCAGAGCCGTTTTCAACTATGCAGATTGTTCTTCTTGTTCTAACATCATTCTTCGTTTGGCTGATGCCTACACATTTGAAACAACCCAGGTCCTACCTCCCCAGAACCCTTCTAACCACTCCTAGGCTGCACATTCCATGTCTCAGTCTCATGATTCTGGCAAGCAAAGTGCATGCCTGGCAAAGACCTTACCTCAGTCCATGGATTTTCTAGACATTGCTTCTGACCTCCTTACAAGACTGAGTCATGTATCATCTTCCCAAGAGATCCACAGAGACTGGAACACCAAGCACAACCATACCGGGACCTTCGGACATTCTGCTGGCGGTTGGATGAGAAATAGCAGAGGACAACTTTCCAAATGGCAGCTCTTTGAATCCACAAGGACAAACAAATTGGCCAACCAAAGATACACATGTATGTCCAACACTTTCTCAACCAAAAGAGGCTGCTGTTCAACACCAAGCCTGAGAAATTGCCAGCATCATCTCACACCTGTGGCGGTTTGAAAGAAAATGGTCCCCAAAAGAAGTGGCACTATTAGGAGGTGTGGCCTTGCTGGAGCAGGTGTGATCTTAGAGGAAGTGTGTCACTGTGGAGGGAGGCTTGAAGGTTTCACATATGCTCAAGATATGGCCCAGTGTCTCAGACCGCTCCTGCTGCCTGCAAGTCATTATGTGGGATGCTCGGCTATTTCTCCAGCACCATGTCTGCCCATGTGCCACCATGTCACACCATGATGGCAATGAACTAAACCTCTGAAAAATGTAAGCCGCACCGATTAAATGGTTTTTCCTTTATAAGAGTTGCTGTGATCATGGTGTCTCTTCACAGCAATAGAGACCATAACTAAGATCCTCCCTTTCCCCACAAACAGTGTTGCTACTCAATACGTGGAGTAGTGGGAGCAGAAACAGCAGTAATTTGCCTCTAAGAAGTCAGCAATCCTTGCTACTGAGAAAAATAAAATAAAATAAAATATTATTACCTGCTCCTCTCTTTAAAAGGACCTTTTACTGAAGGTACTTATGCATCCAGGTTGATGCCATTCCGCCTACTGGCCCCATCCTCAGATTCTGATACGTAATCACACAGCCCTCACTGTCTGAAAAGCAGGTGCTACACTTGGGAAAAAGAGAAGAATCATCCCTCCCCTCTTTCCCGGTTCAATGGTCCTTTGTGGGATCTCCTTCCTGGAAGATTGGCACTAGCTGATCACAGCCCTCTTTGACTCCAGGTCAGCAACCTCTGACTTTCTACCCCACCCTGTCAATGGGAGACCCACACTGTGTTTCCTTATTATCAGCATAAAAAGCCTAAACTTCTTCCAAATATCCGTCTTTGAATAAGACAAAGGCCTTAGAACACTTCATCTCCAATCACCCTTCCCAGCGTGTGTGCTCTAATCCTCTGGCCTGCTCGTTGTTCTTCACTGTTTCGTTTATCCACCATTTCTTCCTGCATCTCAAATCTTTTTCTGAACCAGTTTCTGGAAGAATGTATATCCTTTTTTAAGCTCACACAACTCTTTTTTGTTGTTTTGTTTAAGACGGTCACCTACAGCACAGGTTAGCTAAAAAAATTCACTTCCTCCAACTAAGCTCCACCTCCCAAGAGTTCTACAGCTCCCTATAACAGTCCCAACAGCTGGAGACAAAATATTCAGAAACATCAGCCTCTGAGGGAAGATTTTTACATCCAGACCATAACAATTCATAACCATAATAATTCTTGAATTAATGAATTTCATCTCACACAAATGAGTTCTCCCTCTTTTAGGACTCCATCATTACCACGAGCAAGTTGTTACAAAGTATCCACTCCCCTTCCCCCTTCTTCTGAAACCACCTGTTCTCCCTTTTCACTTCCTGAATCGATGAAGTCTGAATCTTTCACCAGACGTTTAACAGATATCCCACCCAAGGTTGGACTTCTGGCCTCCAGAATCATTAACCGTAATAAACCTCTTGTCTTTACAAGTTACCCAGACTCAGGTATTCTGTCACAGCAACAGAAAACAGATGAAGACATTGCTGTAACAAATGACCACAACTTTGGTCTACCTCTCAGTTCTGGGGTGTAGACATACAAAAGGCAGGGAATCCATTCCCTTGCCTTCTACTGATTCTGGGCATCACTGCAGCCTTGGCTTGTGGCTCCTTTCTCCATCTCCAAATCCAGTCGATCCAAAGCAAGTTAAATGGTTCTCATACTGCACGTCATTCACTATTCCCACCTCTCTCTTCCCGTTTTAAGGACACCTGTGAAAACACTGAGGTCACACAGTCAGTGATAAGCTTCCTAATTTAAGACCAACTGATGAGTATCTTAATTTCTTCTACCACTAAAATCCTCTAGCATGTAAAGCAACATAGTCACAGGAGCCAGAGGCTAGGATGAGGACCTCAGGGATGTGGGGAGCCTATTCTGACTGTCACAGCATCTTTTCCTTCTTCTTTCTGCCACGGCACCCCCTACAGTTCTCACCAAAGATGCCTGCTAGCCTCAGAGAAAAAGCTGATCTTTGTGCCTGTATTTTCCTCTACCCGAGTCCTATCTCCACCCTCCCCATTTGTCATATCTCTCTGGTGCATTTCTAGTTGTCCGCTGAAGTCTTATTCAAATCGCACTGCCTCTGTGAACATTCCCCTGGGTCCCCAAGCACACACAGACATTGTGCTTCTATAGTACTTGATCGGGAGGACCCTCGTCACACTATGCTGTAAGCAGCACTGACTGATGTGCCCAGCACTAGCTGCATGCTTTTCCATGCACTCTCTCTCCTACTCCCCACAGCAGCAGCCCCATCAGGTGAGCCTCACTGATTACCCATCTTCCTCCAGCCCCAGCCAATGAGCACTTAAAGTACACAAACCGTCGGGGCCTTGTTCATCTTACATTGCCTCCCTCTAGGCCCAGCATATGATTCAGGCTTTATTTATTTGGCTCAGTCTAACTGCACTGTTGGTTCTCCGAGACAAAACAGTGCTACTGGCTATTCTTTCAAGTGATGGATCAAAGGTTACACTAGAGGCAGGTGACTTCTGATCGGTTCCCGTCTTAGGGTCTGAGTTTGATATGTGATAGCTCACAGCGTAGCGCAGCTGTGAGAAGGCAGTCATGCAAAGCTCACAGTGACTGAGAGAACAGCTTGCAAGGCAATTGCTGTGTCAGAAGCAGCCTCCTGCTGCAGCATCAGCAAGTCCACAGGATGTCCAGCTGGTCACATACTCATTCTAGAAGAATGAGCCGTCCATCTCCAGTCACACCTAATGGGTGACTCAGCTCTTACACCAGCTGTGGGAACAAATATATTTGTTGGGTATACTCCATTATGAATTAATATTAAGTAAATTCACCAATTGATAGACATATTAACATATCCCATGGCTATATAGCCCCATGCAATAAACAGTTCCTAAGGGTTGGTCATTATTTCAGGCATAAAAGATGAATCAAACCAGGCTCCTGCCTGAGAGGAGCTCAGGGATCCATAGAAACAACAAACTGGGGGAGGGGAGAACAGTACAATGGGCTGGCACACAATAATAAAGCCCCGGGACGTTTGCTTTATCTCATAAGCCTCAGGTTCCTCATCTTTGAGCTGGAGAGTTCTGACCTCATAAAGAGTCAGTCCATGTGAGGAGATTAGATTGCATCTGGCACTTGGAAAAATCTGGCTGATACTAGCAAGAGACAAAGTGCTGTGGCGGCACAGGAGGGAGCATGGGCTACAAACTGCTTTCCCAGGCATAGCCTAAAACAGTGAGGGAGGGTTCACATGCCCGGAAAAGATGAGGAAAGCGAGTCTATGCAGAGAAAACAACCAAGACGAAGGTGCAAAGGTGTGAGGGATAAAGACACCGTGTGTCTGTCCATCAAACCCTACTTCTGTTCAGCACACAGATGACCAGTTCCTGGCAGCATCAACACAATGAACTTGAGTCAATGAAATGGACCAGAGTGACCTAAGCTCTGACTCCTAAAATCTCTAAAGCTTCTCTCTGTGCGTTTCTTGCCTCTTCACCCACTGGCTGTGAGATGAACCTGGACTCACTTTTAGAGATGGAGGGATGATGGATCCCTGAGTCATCACACAGAGGAGAGATACTCAGGAAGGGTACCCAACCAGAAGCATCACGCTGGACAGAGTAAAACCAGCATATAAAATGTCATTGCATTAAAGCCTTGAAATTTCAGGGTTTATTTGTTACTGCAGCACAGCCTACTGTCACTTGTCCTATGAGAGCGTGAAATCTCATGATAAGCTTGAACAATAACAAGCTTTTTTTTTCACTAAAATGTTGATAGATGAGAAAAAAAGGCAAAGAAGGAAAAATGGATATCGATTTACAAAGGAATTAAATTCCTCACTAAAGACTTTAGACCCTGTTCTGTAGATGACAGGAAGTTACTAAAAGGGTTTTAATGGGGAGACTAGCAAAATCATATGTGTGCTTTTGAAAGATCACACCTGACCTCCACCTGTGTACCTACATACACATTAACACACACATACACACACACATACATACACACTAACACACATACATACACACTAACACACACACACACTAACACACATATACACACTGGGAGGTGTGATGTGATCATCCTGATTAACAGGAAGGAAAGCCTGGGTAGAGTGGGGCTGAAAGCAAAATCCAGTTATAAAAGGCCCTTAGTCAGTGACTCCTTAAAGGTAAAGCCCATGCCATGCTCAGCTATTGTGTCTCTGGGCTTAGTCCAATACATGGCCCATGTCAGACATACAGTTCAGGTAGGTGAGGACTGTAGGGTTGGATGGGTATGTAGATGGCAGGATGGGTGGGTTGACGAGCAAATGGGTAGGCAGGTAGGCATATGGATGAGTGGATGGGTGGGTGTACAGGTAAGCAGAGATTATTAGTGTAATCCTAGTAAGATGATAAGATATGAACTAGGATCAAGGCAGTAGAGGTGAGAAGAAAGGAACAGACTGGAAGTATATTTAAGGAGCAAGAGTAGGCAAGGCTTTGGGACCAATTGGCCGTAGAGGATGATAGATTTGCCAGTAACATCAAGTTCCAGATCTTAAAGTCAGTCCCCAGAGGCATGGAAGACAAATAGTGGACGGAGGCCTTGTCACCAGCCGGCTTTTGGAAGGACCGTCTTGAGACCTGGCCTCTTGCCAGCTAGTCAAGGCATATTTTCTCATAATCTCTGCAAACGGCTTTGCATCCCCCACAGAGGCAAAGAAATTAAAGGGAGCAAATTTATTGATTTCCTAATACTTCCTGGCTTGTCTTTGGGGGCTATTGCCAGCTCTGTGGAAGTCTTTATTCTTCCTTCAGCTGCCCTCCTTCCTTTCCCTAAAAAGCATCATTTCGTCCCAGATCTTCTCTTCTCTAACCTCTTGGTAGTTTCCTTGTCTTTATGACTCTGTAATTCCCCACTCTGAAATTCCTCCCATCTGAGTAGGAATTAATGCTCTTCACCAGGGACCACTAAGCTTTTTCTATAAAGCCAGGCAGCCACTCTTTAGGCTTCATAGGCCATGTAGACCTCCACAGCTACTCAGCTTAGTTTCCACATATAATACATCAGTGGAAGGAGGTATCTGTCTGCCAATAAAACTTTATTTTAAAAATATGGGCAGTGGGCCACATTTACCCTGGATTATGCTAATCAACCCCTACCCCACCCTACCCCGCTCTAAACAGATACAAAGGCGTGTTGGAGAAAGCAGGGAACAAGACCAGAGTAGTTCTGCTGTGTCTCCATAAACAAGGACTGTGATCTCCTTGGGGGATTATGTTGTCTTGCCTCCCTTGACAAGAAGGAACTGTTTTTCCATGCTCAAGGCAGGAAGGTCACACCCTGTATCTTACATGATGCCTAGAGGATATCATATTTTATTGTGTCCACTTTACAAATGACTAAGGCAGGTTTCAGGGAGGCTAGATCGGCAGTTCAGTGCCTATTGGCTAAGACAGACAGAGCTAGGCTCTGAAGACGGGCCTACTGATTCCCACGTTCATACCCTTTCTGGCATATCTCACTGTCTCCAAAGGAGAGCTCTCTTGAGGGGAAAGCCAATTGGCCAGCTCCCTTCGGAGAGCCCCTCAGCCTTGTCACCACATCTCTGAGAGCTCATCCTTAAAAACCACAGGCCCAGCTGGGCAGAGGTGGCACACGCCTTTAATCCCAGAACTCCGTGAGTTCGAGGCCAACCTGCTCTACAAGAGCTAGTTTCAGGACAGGCACCAAAGCTACATAGATAAACCCTGTCTCAGAAAAAAAAAAATCACAGGCCCAAGAGTTGATTGATAGATCACTTTGGATAAGACTCCCATTAACCAAGTCAAAAAAAAAAAAAAAAACTTACTATACATGATTGCCAACGTGACTATTTCTCACAGACAGCGGAATGGATTTGCCTTGATATGACTGCCTTCATGTTGAGTAAGCCTCCATGATAACCCAGGAACAACCCTAGTTAGTTTCCTTGCCTAGTTTCCCAACAAACCACAAATAAAACAGAGTAGTACATAGCCTCTGGCTCTGAGTATGTTCCTAATTCTTTGATGCTAGCTTAAAGCCAACCAAACATTAAGGATTAAGCATGCCCCCACTTTCCAACCCAAATCACTCATCCAGCTGCTACCCAGAACCAAGCTTTCACCAATAAATACTTCAACAAATTGCACTCTGTTCAGTGCTAAATCTACCTGCTTGTTCTTCTGCTGACTCACAGCACCACAAGGCCAATCCTACACCAAGACGAAGTTGTTCCAAAATAGGGGCGCCTATTGTTCTTTCTATAACTAGAGTATTCCTAACATCAAGACACATAGAGGTCAAATTAAAATCACAAGGAGTATGGACTTACAGCCAGGAAGCCAGAGTGAGGTCTAGATCATGATCAGTCTCTAGACACAGCAGGGCCTAGAATTCTCATGGTTCCAAATTCAAATCTTAATGGCCAGCACAGTGCAGTAAATAGCAATTTTCTATTCTCTCTCTCTGGCTTCTCTGTTTTCCTGGAATTGGTATTAGGTGCCTCCTTTCAAATAATTTGTTATTTTTTTTCTTTAATAAATGTTTATCTGATTCCAAATTCATGTTCACTACTGAAAATTTCAAAAGTAAATGCAGTTTTAAAAAAAACCTAAATCATTCCCAATCCTAGACTAAGCATACTGAACATTTAGAAATATAAACATTCAAGTTGTTTTCCATATACAACAGTGCATGGATAACATAAATAAATACTATGCATGTGTACATATATGTACATTTATAAGAATGGCATTAAATTGTGCATATTGGTAGCCACACTAAATAATAAATAGCAACTAACTTTTCATGCAGTCAGATATCCTTCTTTCTTATTAATTAATGGTCGCATGGTGGCCTGTAATAAGTAGTTGCTGTAATTCATTTAGCCCGTTCCCCTGCTGTAAGACTCGTTCACTTTCACTGCATTAATATCCACCAATTAGACTGCAGCTTGGCTTGGGAACCGTTGAGTCTCTGGGTCCCTTGACTTATTTTTATTAGTCATGCTCCCTGCCTCCCCTATCTGAGCCCATTCTTCCCTCACAGCTTGCTCTATAGTCGAAATGAGGTGTGTGCATTAGAGCTGTCCCTGTGATGTGGATCACGGTCCCCAAGGAAGGACCTATTCAGCCTGCACATGAAGAGCCTGACAGAGAGACTGAGATTAGCATCTGGGATGAAAGGTGGAAGAGCCGTGGGGTGGGAAGTGACCTCGAGTCTTTCCTCCTTGGCCTGCCCTTCCAAAACAGCTCCGGAAACCCACATTATAGAGTAAACCACGGGACTGGGCAGGCCAAGACCAAGGTGACTCGGAATCCAGACTGGCCTACACCAAGACGAAGTTGTTCCAAAATAGGGGCGCCTATTGTTCTTTATATAACTAAAGTATTCCTAACATCAAGACACACACAGTGCTCCAGTACTCAGAGCAGCTGCCCTTGGACACCCATGTGCACAGGTCCTGCCACTCAAGTGCACCCACTGCAGAGTGTTGGATTTCTCAGTGTCGAAAGGAGGGTATTCTCTTCTTCCTGTGGCTGTGGAAGAGTTGGGAGAATTTGAGCTCTGGATTCTAACTGTCCATCTTTGAGTTCCCAGCTCAAATCCTACCACATGTATGGCCTCCAGGACACCATTAAACCTCAATCTGCCTTTTTTTTTTGTCCCCAGCCATAAATTTGTGATAAAATGATATCCACTTTACAAGATGAATAAATAGAACAAAATAATGGATGGTGAGTGTTAGCATATGAGCCAGGCACATAGTCAAAGTCAAGCAGGCACAAGCTATTGCAGCAGCAGCATCGCTATCCCTATTGCTATTTGCACCAGCTACTCAAAGAGGAACCTGAGCCTTGATAAATTCCAGCTCACCGGGGCCCATAACAACTCCATTATCATAGCCATAAACCACTGAGGGCACCTTCAGCACACTGGCTGATATAATGCTGTACTCTGGGTGACAGAGGCCAACCCGTAAATACATCAGACCAAGCCTCAAAGCCACAGCACTCAGGCTCTTAAAACTCAGCGATGTGTTCTCTTCTCAGTATAGACCCTCTTGCCAGAGGCAGAGTCCCATGGTCTAAAGTTCCCTACCCCACCGACACTCACAGATTTAATCCCAAGAGGAGATGTGAAGAGTCGTGAATGGAACTATAGTGTTATTGGTGGTACATTTGTCTGGGAACAGAGAGATCATAAGACAACAACTATCACAACCTTTAGAAGGTTTGGACCCGTTGCTCTTCATCTCCATGGTAACGAGAATGCTCAGAAACAGACCTGAGCACAGCATGAGAGATGTGAGTCAGACCTAAAGCAGAGCAGAGGGGGAGATGAGGGAGAAAAAGCAGCAAGCACAGGTATACAACCCGTACCTCTTAGTCACATTCCCGCTCTGCTTCGGAATCAATTGCATAGCAAGTTTATGTGCTCCACGGTCAATCACAACATTAATTCCAAAAGGAGATTTATTTCCTCACTCGCGCCGAAAGTCCCATATTGACACATGTCTGCTACTTGGCACCTTTGCTGTAAATTAGTGCCTCTTTCCATCGGGGTCTGCATGCTGATGAGAGCAGGTGGTTTTCAGCAGCAGACTCAGGCTCTGGTTGCATGGTCGGAAATCACACTCTGGGGTGCAGCAGGGTCCCAAGCTGTTTGCTTGCTCCAACTGATATCACACCAGCCACCCCACTGCCACTAAGCTTGATCTTCCTAAGCCCTACAAGGTGGAGGCAGTGTCCTTGCCCACTCCCTGAGCTTCTTCTTCCCACGCTCATCCTTTCCTGGGTGAAGGTCTTGGGAAAGGCTGAAGAAGAGGCATTGAGGACAGAAGCCTCCCAAGCTTTCTTGTAAGAAGCTGACAATAATAGCAAAGTCAGGTTTGAGGTAGCATGGAGATTTTACACCAAAGATTAGACAGACATGGAGTGCCCAAAACATGTGCAGTGAAGTCTTCCAGGGAGTCATAACTCTAGCCGGAGAAGAGAGAAACCGGAAAGATCAAGGGGCTCCTGGATGGACAGTAGATAGGAGGACAGTCAGACAGGGTCTTACAGCAGGAAGTGTGCATTGCACACTAAGGGGTGGCTGGGTGGGACAGCGGAGAAATGGTTTGCTCCCTCTAGCCTCGGTGTGACTTTCCTGGGTGACAGAGGTTAAAACTTTCTTTCTGGAAATAGCTTAAGTTAACACACTACTGAAAATGTCACGGACATTGCAAGAATCTGTTCTGGGCTGAGATTGCCTGCCTTTTCCTGACAGCCCCTGAGAGCCCAAGGACAGCACGATCACACTCATATGCATAATCATAACTGTGGCGAAGAAGTGTTTAGTCTGCTCTAAAGACTCTATTAATCTATATACGCGTCTCATGGTCCTCTGACAAACACAGCTCGTGCCCTCATTTTACAAATGAGGAAGCTGATGAGAGGAGAAGTCATGGAGTTTGCTAAAGACTATAAAGTCCTATGTGAATGAGGCTGGGATTCAGATCTAGGCATCTGGCTTTGAGGAAAGACTATGGCCGTGATTAAAAGCATAGGAAGAGAATTGTGGACAAGTCAAGGACCTTGGGGCAGGAAGGAAGATAAGGGAGAGAGGAAAGGGGCAAAGCAGAAAGTGTAAGGCTGTCTGGAACACTCTTGATCAGTCTGAGGATTCTGTTTAGGGCATATAAACAAAAATGGAATGTGGGAGTCTCTGAAAACAACCCAGCCAGTCAAGTGTCAGTCTACGAGAGGCAAGAAGGCGGCTCTGTTCAACATAATTCAGTACCTGGTGCTGTTCAACCTTCAAGAGTCTGACTCTGAGTAATTTGTTTTAGATATATTTAAGCACAGCATAATTTGCTGGAAAATTTTCCTGGTGATAATTAATTCAATCTCATGTGCACAACAAACCTTAAGACCTGACTACATTGAAACTCTTTATAAAGTACATGTGGCACACAGATAACACGAAGGTCACCAGGCTATTAACCATGCCCATTTCTAGCCTTCTGAGCATCAAATAGGTTATACATCTCACCCTTTGAAGAGACAACCCTGTTTGCTTAGGTGTGTTTAGGGTTCTTGGTTCTTCTAGCTGTGAGCACAAGGACCTCCATGCCTCCTACAATGGAGCATGGCATATGGATGGTTTTACCTGGCATGGTGAATCAGGAGTGGTAGACAAACCATACACACAGAACACACTTCCTGGGGCTTATATTCTATAGTTTTTCACATTCCCACCTGCACCTTTCCCCACCCCCATCTGATAAATAAAAGAAGCTCTGCCAGGTGGTTATACACACCTTTAATCCCAGCACTCAGGAGACAGAGGCAGGCGGATCTCTGTGAGTTCAAGGCTAGCCTGGTCTACAGAGAGAGTTCCAGGACAGCCAAAACTGTTACACAGAGAAACCCTGTTTCAAAAGAAAGGAGCCGGGAGGTGGTGGCGCACGCCTTTAATCCCAGCACTCGGGAGGCAGAGGCAGGCAGATCTCTGTGAGTTCGAGGCCAGCCTGGTCTACAAGAGCTAGGTCCAGGACAGGCTCTAAAAAAGCTGCAGAGAAACCCTGTCTCGAAAAAACAAAAAAAAAAAAAAAAGGAGAGAGAAAAAGAAAGAAAAAAGGAAGGAAGGAAGGAAGGAAGGAAGGAAGGAAGGAAGGAAGGAAGGAAAAAAGAAAAAAGAAAGAAAGAAAGATAGATAGATAGAAAGAAAGAAAGAAAGATGACCCATCAATGTGTCATTTGTAGCTTCCTTCAAGCGTTCTCCACATTTCTCATTTAACCTTCGTATGTGAAGTCAAAAACACTAAGCCCACCATTTGATATGAAGGAAATAGGAGTGATGAGGTGACACCAGGACATATACATATTAGATATGATGGCTTCGGGCTCCTCCATCTGTCCATATGCAACAGTACAAAGCAAGCAAGCATACAGCTGCCCAGAGACTCACACAGATGTGTATGCTGCACGTTGCCCTGCCGAACTCCCAACACCTGAAGTTGACAGCATTGTGGATGTTTCTTGGGTGTGGGTGAAGGAATGGTAACAACAAAGAAGAAATGACCGTGAACTCTGGCTCTTCTTTTCCTGAGGTTCTACAGATTTTTAAATGACATTTGGATATGCTTTGTGAATTATAGCACTGTCCCCAAATGGTACCTAGAGTTCAGGGTAATTATAGTGACAATATTTGCATGCATGCCATTCATTCATTTACACATCCAGTAAACAATTGTGGAGGGTTTGCTTGGTGCTAGACACTCACCATGCACTCTGTGCTCTCAAGGAACCACCGCATAGAGGGATGGGCAATAATAACACCATGTGATGATACATGCTTGATTGACTCTGTGTGGGATGAGGACCCCATATAAAAATGAACCTAGAAAGAAGGAGTAAGAGAAGAATGCATAAGGAGGTTGATAGTCAAAGGATATCTGACAATCAAGCACTCAAATAAAAAAATATGGTCTAAGCCGGGCGGTGGTGGCGCACGCCTTTAATCCCAGCACTCGGGAGGCAGAGGCAGGCGGATCTCTGAGTTCGAGGCCAGCCTGGTCTACAAGAGCTAGTTCCAGGACAGGCTCTAGAAACTACAGGGAAACCCTGTCTCGAAAAAAAAAAAAAATATGGTCTATTACTTTTCTCACTGTTGTGATAAAATGACCAACAAAAGCAAGCTAAGAAAGAGAGAAGGTAATTTAGCTCCCAGTTTGAGGGGTACCATCCATTATGGTGTGGAAATCATGACTGCAGGGGGGTTGAGGTGGCTGGTGAAATTGCATCCACAGTTAGAACACAGAGACAGATGCTAGTGCTTGTGTTCTCATCCTTGTGCGGCCCGAGAACCCTGTCCATGAGCTAGGGCCACTTACACTCGGGATGGATCTTTCCACTTCAGTAAACCTAACCCAGATAATCTAGACAGACAAGCCAGGAGGCTTGGCTCTTGAGTGCTTCTGAGTCTTATCAAGCTGACAGTCAGTATTAACTGCCACACGTGGTATCACCAAGTATGGTGGGATGCCCTTGTTATCCTAGCACCAGAGAAGCAGAGGCAGGAGGATCACAAGTTTGAGGGGAATCTGGGATATATATTAAGACTTTATCTCAAAAACTAAATTTTAAAAAAGCATGATCTGAAACCAGAGCTAGAGGGCTTACTAAGCATGTGCAAGGTTCTGGGTTTAATCCTCAACACCTTGAGGGGGGAAGAGAAAAAAGAAAGAATAGACCTGATCCCACTTCTGAAAGGAACAAAACCTCCAAGGTGAGAAAAACCCTCGCTTGAAATCCTAGGTCATGAGTTGCGTTCGTTTCTCTCATTTATCTGAGCCTCTTAGCCAACAGATTTGTGAGGTGAGCCTAGCGACATTTGCCTTTCATGCTCTGCTTACGGGTGACTTTTAAGTTGCCTAGCACAGTGCCCGGCACGAAGGGCACGCTTACTCCATAGAAACCAGAAGTTTGATGCTAGTAGCAAACCAGGCAACTGGTATTCCTTCAGCAGTGCAGGTGGAACCCTGAGCTGAGAGGCACAACGCAGCCAGGGAAAATGAAGTCAAAACATTGCCCTATTTCCTCATTAAAGCCTGAATTTGCTTTGGACACAGGAAGCATTTTCCTCCTTCTCCCATATATTATGATTAACTAACCTACTCCAAAGCGAGAGAAGTGCTCACTCTCTCCAATAAATAATAAGGTGAAATTTCCTTACATGCTCCAGGCCACGCCTGGCCTCATCTTTGTGAGCCAGCGGGAAGCCTCTCTTGAGTGCCGAGGGTGACTGTAATTGAATCATTTTGGCATGAAATTGGGGAGTGCTCCACCATAAATCAGACCCACTTCTCCATCCTGAAAGAAGTGGGCACCTAAATGATCCTGAAGCCAGCGCTAGCTGGGAAGGGCCAGCTGCTGCGGCCTTGGGGGCTGCATGCATTTCTACACAGTTGTTGATGGGAAGGATACCGAAAGGGTGTCCCATCTGCACTTGTGGCTCCGGATAACCCACTAGATTCACACAGAGTCTTTGATTGGTCAAAGGTGTATCTGAGAAGCAGAATGTGGGAAAAACAGAGGTTCTGATTATGACAGTGTTTGGCCAAATCCTTAGTCCATCTCTTGTTATCTGTGTGGCCTTGAACAAGTTACTCAATCTCATTGAGCTTGCTCTTTTATAAAGATGGGAAATGAAAGAACATTGTATCAGTTTCCATTTGTTGCTATAACAAATACTACAAGTACTTGACTTGATATTGGATAATAGCATTTATTCTCTTAGAGTTCTGGAGCTCAGGAGTCTGAATCCAGCTACACAGAGGTAGTTAAGGTAATCAGGGATGTGTTGTCTGGAAGTTCTGAGAAGAGACTCGAACAGCCCACTTCCTTGCTTTCTGCTGCTTTTTGTAGATGCCTATATTTCTTGCATCATAGTCCCCCTCCTTCGAGTCACAAAACTCATCATGCCAACTTGCTCTTCTTAAGGCCACCTTCTCCTCTGAGTCTGATTCTCCTAAAAGAAATCCTGGGGTTTCACCTGGTCCACCAAGTCATCCTGGAAAGAACCCCATCTCGGTATCAGCTTTCAATCACATCTTCAAAGTCTCCTTTGTCCTGTAAGATGGACATTCTGAGATCCTAGAGATTGAGATTTTATTCTGATCACTTTTCCCGTCGCTGTGGCAAAATATCTAACTAAAGCAACTTATAGGGAGAAGGGGTTATTTCGGCCCCTGGCATCACAATAGAGAAGCATGGCCAGAGGAGCCTGAGGTGGCTGGTCATACTGTGTTCAAAGTCAGGAAGCAGAGAGAGATGAATACTAATGCTCAGCTGGCTGCCTCCATTTCCCTTTTTATTCTGTTTTGAACCCTAGTCCATGGTATGATATTACCCACACCCAGGGTGGATTTTTTTCTTTCATGTATTCTTTAGCAATTTAATACAAGTGTACAGTATAACTTAATTGGATCTACCCTCAACTTCCCCTTTGGATCCCTCAGGGTGAATCTATGCACATATATACACATACAAGAAATGTGTCTGCTTGGTGATTCCAAATCCAGGCCAGCTGACAATAGAAATAAACCATCATAGATATGAACATATTTGTGGGATCGTCACCAAACTACCAGAACTACCAAGTAACAGCAAGATACACATGTAAAGCAGCTAACATGCTGCCTGGCTTCTAATATCTGCTGTTGGTTTGACATTCTTATCTGTTCCTCAAGCTTCCAGGACATTTATGCCCAGAGGGATGATTTCTGTGGCATGCTCTGACTTCAGCAAAGATTCATTTGAACCTGGCTCTACATATCTTCTCACTTGAACTTGTTCTTGACTCTGTGATGAGTCACCTCCGGTCTTCATGGGCCGTTATTCTTGTTTGGAAATGTTGGCAAGAAAAAGAAGCCTTCTCAGGATAGATAGAATCATTGCACACCAAGCAACAATGCATTCAAGGGCAGGAAAGCCAGTCAGAGATGGAGCACACTCTTATGAGCCCGACACCCCCAGCCCTCTCTCACCCGTGGCTCCCTCGCCTCTGTTTCTCTCTGTTCACTCTCCTGAAGATCACCTCTTGGCAAGGCTCTGGTTTACATAACCCACTTTTCAACATGACTGGCTGTCCTTTGAACCAATCCGTGCCCCAAATTTCACGATTGTCCCTTGCCCAACCCCATCCCAGCAAGCTAGCCTCTCTACATTTTTTTGTTAAAATTTATCAGTAGAATGAATAGATTCATTCAATACATCATAGAATCCTCCAGGGCTAGGTGTCCAATCTGCTTCAGTCATGTGGGTTTTAAGGGCTGAGCTCTCACAGCATAGAGCTAGGCTCTTTTGGTCCACACCTGGAGAAAAGAGAAATATCCAAAAAGGCAATTAGGTGTGGGCAGTCATTCAATGTATATTTCCCACCACCTATCTCAAAAAGAACCCAGAAGTCTACTAATATTCAAAAGTAATAATCAGTACTTATAATACTCAACAATCGTTAATAGCAAACCACCTTCTCATTAAAAATGAAAATTCCATGACCAGATAATCATGAATTCCCACTTTTGGCTGTTTTAGGAAGTGCAATTATCACATTCACCTCACTAATTCCCATTGCCTTGTACAACAGCTGGAAGCCTCGTATGGTTAAAGACACTAGACCTGTTTAGAATCTAATGTTACCAGATGCTGTGCCATTAGGGGCACAAAATGTCCATTTCTCTGAGTGTGTTGTGAGGCAACACCTTCAGAACACCCAGAGTCTTAAAAACAATAGAAAGTCTTCATTTCCTGGCCAGTGGGCTACACAGGGAACTTGCCCAAATCATGCAGCCACAAGCCTTACCATTCTTGGCTTGTATGCACAAAAACCATATTCTTGTTGACACACTTCAATCAGCAAGAACAGTTAGCAATAAGCAGTGCTACAGAAGTCAAAAAGCACAGTTAGTACGTTTAGGGACCGTCTGAGCTAGGATTTCTGTTGCTGCGATGAAACACCATGACCAAAACACAAATTGGGGAGAAAAGGGTTTATTTGACTTACAGCATTGCTGTTCATCACTAAAGTAAGTCAGGACAGAAACTCAAACAGGGCAGAATCCCAGAGGCAGGAGCTGATGGAGAGGCCATGAAGAGGAGTTGCTTACTGGCTTGGCTTCTCATGCTTGCTCGGCCTGTTTTCTTATTGTACCAGGCCAAGGATGGCAGCACCCACCATGTGCTAAGCCTTCCCCGACTGATCACTAATTGATAAAATGCCTTACAGCTGGATCTCATGGCAGCATTTCCTCAACTGAGGCTCCTGATGAATGTAGCTGTGTCAAGTTAACACACAAAATCAGTCAGCAGAGGGTTTATGGACTATGATGGATTTAGTCTTTGGTCTTGTTTTGTCAGGCGTTGGGGTCTACATGCTGGGCATTTAGGTCAGAATGGGGCCTTGGTGCCTCTAGCATGGCATCAGTTTGCTGAGGTCTGGGGGGGGGGGTCTTTTATAAGGGTTCAGGTAGTCCAGCACGTACATGAAAATGTCTGATTGGAGACTCTCAGGTCTTCTAATTGCAACGTCTAAGACAACTCTTCAAGGCCAGCGACACAAGCTCTGTCGTCTGAGATTTCAATAATTACTGAAAAGCTTAGTCCCCCAAATCCAAGACTTAGAAGGCAGGCAAGGAAAAGGGTCAGAACAATGAAATACTTCTACACCCTAGAATTATGGGGGTCAGGGTTATGAGGTCCCAATGCTATCAGTATGAGGTAGCTCTTGTGGATATTGTGACCTCCTGGCTGTCCTCTTGAAAAGGTGAGGACACCCATGTGTAGGTGAGCCTTTGCCACCCCAGGTTCCAGGGAAAAGGAGCCAAGTGAATGTCAGTTCACTCCCATCCAGGGCCCCTCTGGGTGTCATCTATCGAACACCATTTAGGAGAATCTTCACCAGGGTAGTGGAACTCCTACCCAGGGCAAGCAGGGGAGGGAGGATCTAGGCCATAGTTGGCTGAGTTCCACTTCACTGCCAAGCCCAGCGTAACAGAACACAGAGGGGATGGGAGTGAGATTTCGTGCTGTGTATGTTTATCAGCCCACTTCCAATTTTGTGTCTGAAATCAAACAGCCAAAGATCTGCATGCTTTGAATTTTAATCTGTCCCTTAAGGGCAGTCACAGGTTATGAATACAGAGAACTAGCTCCAGGCATGGTGAGCCAGCTCAGTACACATACTTATCCCTGGTGCTCCTCTCTGCCATCAGCCTCAGCAGAACGGTCCTGCTGGTCTTATCTTAGCCAAAATTCTTGTGCCAAAAAAATAGGAGTATTTTTATTTCCATCCAATAAGACCATCTGACAGAGATCTGGAGGCCACAGGGGACCCAATGAAGTCTCATTTTCTCTCTTAAACACTCATCTACTCTGACATCTCAGACCCCGGGTGATGGTGAGGCAAGGGCTTTGTTTATCGCTGGAGCTTAGCCACCATGAAAATGAATCTTAGTTTTAAAAAAAAATTGTCTCCATGGTGTCAAAAAGACTCATTCTATGATGCCTCAAAATTGCAATGGAAGTCGAATATGATCATCAGAAAATAAATACATAAAATAAAAGACTAGAATCCTGCAAGTGGCTCTTGGTTTTCAATATTTCGAATCATGCATTCTTTCTTCTTCACCTCATGTTGCTCATACTCCACACTCTCTCAATCTGTGTGCTGTCTACCCATGCGAGGGGCTGAGTTCTACCTGACAAGGATTAAAGGATACATTTATCAGCAGAAAAGGATGCTGCAAGAAGCAGCTCCACAATTTTTCTATAAATCAGAGTAGCCAATGCCCAAGTTGGACTTGAGATTTGACGCTCAGCCAAGTCTAAGTGTACATATTTGACAAGTATGGAATGAATGGCTGATGAGGATTTAATCCTGTTTAACTTGCAGATGCAAAGAAAAATAAATTGAGATAACTTTTTTGAGGCAAACTGGTTTGATTCTGCAGAATCCAATGCCAAAGCAACCCCTTTCGCCCATCTCTGGCTCTATTAGGGATGTCCCTGTGTGTCCATCAGAGGCTTCATGCTCAAAAGCATAAAAATGCATCCTGTGTTGTTCTTATTCTTGTTGTTGTTGTTGTTGTTTGCAAGGGTTTATACAGGGTCCCTAGCCCAAGCTGGACTCAAACTCACTATATAGCTAAAGATGATCTTGAACTTCTGATCTTCCTGCTTCTGCCTCCTGTGTGCTGGAATTATAGGCATGTGCCACCACTCCTAGTTTAGATGGTACTGAGGATCAAACCCAAGAGGACTTTCTGAATGACAGGCAAGAATTCTACCAACTGAGTTTCATGCACCTCACCCCTGCTTTGTTTTTAAAGCTCGAGTTTGGTAAAGTCATGGGTGAACCCACAAATTTCATGGCAATTATCCTTCCTCTGGGAATGGTAACAAAAACAAAATCCTCTGTGGAGCAAAATCTAGCCATGAGCTATTTATATAAACAAAGTTGCAGGGAAGAATCCCGTTTGCACAGATATCTATCTCTGTACTTTCTCCACTTTAAATCATTCTCAATGCTAAATGAACCTCTGAAGTTCATTGATGCCTTTCTCTATTGTCTTTAAGGACAAGAGTTGCTATAAACAGAGCCATTAGGAGATCCTGCTTCACCAAACAGACTGAGAAAGCTAAGAAAGGTAGGTTCTCAAAGGGAATAGACAGCAGGGCACAGTGCTGGACTGGGTGAATAATCTCAGTGGACACAGAGATACTGACAGTCAAACCCAGATACCTAATGTGCAAAAGATATATATTCCAGCCCCCCCCTCCACCTTGTTCTATGTGTTGGCTAGTTTATGTCAACTTGACACAAGCTATAGTCAACCATCTGAAAGGAGGGAGTGTTAATTAAGAAAATGCCTCCATAAGATTGGGCTGCAGGCAAGCCTGTAGGGCATTTTTTAAATTAGTGATTGATGTGGGAGGGCCCAGTGCATTGTGGGTGGGGCAACTCCTGGGCTGGTGGTTCTGAGTTCTATAAGAAAACAGGCTGAGCAAGCCATGGGAGCAAGCCAGAAAGCAGTAATCCCTCATGGCCCCTGCATCAGCCCCTGCCTCCAGGTTCCTTCCCTATTTGAGCTCCTGTACTGTCTTTCTTCAATAATGAACTACGATGTAGAAGTGTAAGCCAAACAAACCCTTTCCTCTCCAACTTGCTTTTGGTCATGGTGTTTCATCACAGCAATAGTAACCCTGACCGAGACATGCTGCCTCTGATGCCCTTGTTTAATCTCTCCTTGGTCTTTTGAAGTTGGACCAAGAAGAAACAAACAGCCTTTAAGGTCTAGTCAAATCTGCATTCCTTTCATAGACTACTGTACTCGTTGGCCTGGTGACTGGAGCCTCATGAGGATGGATGAGAAAGGGTCTGAAAGTGACAGTAGGTTAAAAGGAAGGCTGGCATTCATGCTATACTCCATGGGACAAGACCACTAGACTGGTGTCTCCACCCAGGTGCTTTGTATCATGTCATGACGTAACAAATCATCTTTCCAATCCATGCTGTTCTGTTCACGCATCCCCTCAATATCCATATCTAGATCCCCAAGGTCTAGAACCATATTCTATGTAATATGATCTCATATGTAATAGAGCCTGGGACATCATCAGCTCTCAGAAAACGGTAGAATGGATAAATGCTGATGGTCATCCTTACTAAGCAAAAAGAATAGTCTTTGGTGTTCTCTACATCGGGAGCTCTTGGATGTCACAGGATCCAGGGGACAGCTTAAGGTACGAACCCTTGAGGAAGTACTGACTGGCTCCACGGTAAAGCATCGTTTGACAGGTGAAGTGTTTGTGGCCTATTACCAAGAAAGCCAGTCTTTCTTTCCCTTTTCCCACCCTCATTCCTCATCTCAAATCATGTATCTTAACCAACTACATCCAAATACACCAGCTATAGCGCAGCTACTACTATTGAAGTTTACATCATGAAACTCTGTTAGAAAATGCAGGTGCCTCACCTTGCCATTGAAACATGACCAGGTATTGGCGAGTATCCACGTAAGACCTTCAATTCTGAGGACCTCTGGCTGAGCCCTAGATTCTGGAGCAACAACACTCCTGTCCTTGGGAGAAATTGTTAGGTTGTAAAATGAAAAGAAAAAAAAAAGCAAAAAGGAAGGAATGTTGGCATCCACCGCTCGCTCACACGCGCCCTGTGAGAGGGTTGAAGGCTGCTCACAATGGTTCTTAGGAGAAGGGAACTGAGAACGAGTGTCTTCGGATTTCAGTCCTCAGAACAGCTCCCGGCCCCTGTGACTCCCCTCCCCAGCTCTCCCATCTGCAATGTCCTCATGCTCTCTTCACAACCATTGCTGTGGCGCGAGCGTGTATGCACGTGCACACACACCACACACACACACACACACACACACACACGCACGCACGCACGCACGTGCACATGCAATGCACTCTTAGATATTCCTTCCAGCCAGTGTCCAGCCAAACAGTCATGATCTGTCAGCTCTAAGGGTGTGTCCGCTCATCTAGGCTGAATGTGACTTCTCGAGGTTTCATTTCCCCACGTGCATCTAATCCAGCTAAACCCCACAGGAGATTCTTATGAACAAACGTGGTTTTATATCCAGAGGGCTGAGGCAGGCAGTCACCAACTACATTGTTCTCTACATCCAGGGCTCTTGGATATCCCAAGATCACAGAATATTTTATTATTATGCTTTTAATCTCAGCAGATTGCCACTTACCTGGCACAGGAATAGCTTTTGAATCTGCAGCTGCCCTCACCTTTCCCTGGATTCTCTGTCACACCCTCCTACCCTTGGCCAGAAACTCATCTGTCTAGGCCTGCAATGCAGGACCCAGCTTTTCATACAAGATGCTCATATCACCAGGGTTGGAGACCACGAAGACTGAAATGGGTTCTAGTCTATCCTGAATTCCACTGCAGGCTCATGGGTTCCGTATTGCCTTTACTATCCCCAACTTTAAACTTGTCCTTCCCTCTCCCCTCCTGACTCCTCCCTCAAGTACTTCAAACTCTAGCATTAAACCCAAAATGAAATAGCCTAACACTCTGGTAAAGCTACTTGCACAATTAAGAGGCATTGAATCCTACAACATTATGGACACCTCCTGGGACTCTGGGGCTCTGACTGAATCCTATGTTCCTTGTTCTTTTTGTTTGCTATGTATGGCAACGCTTCAACATCTTAAAACAACTTTCTGGCTAGGTAGGGGTTGTTTCTCCTAGAGCAAGTCAGTTTCTTAGAGACGGCAAAATGCTCAACTCTTAGCACATAGCTGACAGTGCATTTACCAGTCCATAGCTATACATTAGTCTATCTGGTCCGTAGACCCCAAAGGCAACATTCATCTATCTTAGACACCCCAGAGGCCATGTACCAGATAAACAGGTACCACCCCATACTTTAGGACCCTGTGTGGTTATTCAAACTAACCAAGCCCTACATTTGTCCCCTGCCCTGCTTTGCTGTGCCTTGCCTTGCCTTGCCTTGCCTTCCTTGCCTACGGAAATGCCAATAAAGGCGTGGCTTAGGCACTCCCTTCCTTCCCATCTCTCCTGCTACCTAACCTTTACTCTGTTGCTTTCTCATGTGGCCCTCCATAGTGATCCATGCATCCTACTTCTAGGATGAAGTTAACTTTCCTGAACCTCTACTGTGGCTTTTCTCATAGCCGCACTTGATTGACCATTCAAAAAAAAAAAAAAAAAAAAACAGATAAAACACAGATATTAGAAGACCCTGCCCTTCTGTCACAGCTCTGCATTCACATGGGCTTAGGCCATATGTCCTTCCTCTTTCACTTTGGTGGTCATAAAAAAAAAAAGCCAGTCAGCTTGATGGGAAAATGGAACCAAACACAGCTGAGCAGAGAGAGGTAGAGAAGATGAAAAATCTGAGACAGAGACACGGTGACTGAGTCCTGTCATATACTTTTGATTTCCGGCATGACATTGCTCCACAGTAATGGATGGTCTATGGCCCTTGGTATAAGTCTGTACCTCATCACAGCTGTGAACTTTTTATATTATTTGCAGAAGACTATTTTCTAAACCACAAATTTCTCAGTATTTTAAAGGGCCTCACCAACACAAAGACAAGAAAACACTATTATTTATGGGCTAAATGATGTCCCTCTGTAATTCATACACTGAAGTCCTAACTGTCTGGACTTGCGTGTGATTATACTTGGATGTAGGACCTTTAAGAGGTGTTAAGTTAAAATAAATCCTTTGGGGATTTTGCTAGTATCCTTTAAGAAGAAATGTGGATACTCAGACTGATATCATGGATGGCTGTGTACAGAGATGGTTATGTACATGGATGACTTTGTACAGAGGAAAGATCATGCGAGTGTGGAAGGAAGATGGTCATCTGTGAGCCAAGGAGACAGATCACAGTAAACACCAACCTTCTAGCTCCTTGATCTCATACTTCCAGCCTCTAGAACTGTAGATAGATAGATAGATGATAGATAGATAGATAGATAGATAGATAGATAGATAGATAGATAGATAGAGAGATAGATAGAGAGATAGAGAGATACATACATACATAAATACATACATACATACATACATAAAATGTGTATTATTTGAGCCATCTAGTATTTTTCATGTGTGTGTGTGTGTGTGTGTGTGTGTGTGTTTCATGACTATGGTATATGTGCATGTGTGGGTACATATGTGTGGAGGTCAGAGGTTAACATCAGATGTCTCCCTCAATCACTCTCTGCCTTATTTGCTGAGTCATGATCTCTTCTGGAATGCAGAGTTTACCAACTCAGCTAGTCCAGCTAGCTAACTTGCCTGAAGAGTCCCCAGTCTCTACCTCTTGAGTGCTGGGATTACAGGCAGGCCTCCATACCCACTTGGCTTTTATATGGGCTTTAGAGATCTGAGCTTGGTCCCCAGCAAGCACTTTCTCCATTGGGCCACTTCCCAGCCCAATGGTATCTTTTGTTGCTGCCACATATGACTCACACACTGACCACAATGTCTCCGTGAAGCACCACCATGACACCAGCAAAAGCATGGCTCTGAACCATCCCAATGGAAGCATTGGGGAGGGTCTGACAACCAGGTCAGGAGGAAGGTGGAGAACCACTGTTTTAAATGAACATCCTAGCTGGGAATGGATTCAGGGCACAGAAGATTCATGAAAAGGCCAGGAGATAGATCAGGGGTTGACGTTGCTTGCCTCACAGTCCTGATGACCTGAGTTCAATCCTGGATACTCACAAAGTGGAAGGAGAAAACCCACTCTACAAAGTTGTCCTCCGACTTCTACACACCTGCAGTGGCACACACACCCATACACACATCATATATGCTTTTGTGTGTGTGCACTCACGTGAGTGCACACACTCATGAGCATGTACATACACATGTAAGAAATACATGTTTAGAAATTAAAGAAGATACATAAAGAAGGCAAAAGTTGGACTAGCCAGACATTTTCCAGGACATCTGGTTTAAATTAGTTGCCATCAAGTTCCTTCTACCCCCTTCTTGCATCACAAACCAACCAAAAATAACAGAGAGAACAAGGTGCAGAAGCAAAAACTCCAAATGGATGAGGCTACCAATTATCTTTCGAATCAAACCATCACCTACAGAAATAGAAGAGTAGAATCAACAAGTCTGTGGTAGAGCAAGGCCAGAGTGGTTCTTCCAGAGATCATCATGAGGAGAGAAGGAATTCAGAGCCCCAGAGATGCCAAAGGAGCAGAGGCAACATGTATCCAGACAGTTGGCACTCTGAAAGTGAGAATATTGAAAGGTTGTCTTAAGAGCAAAAAGGCAGGGCTGGAGATGTAGCTCAACAAGGAAGCACTTGCCTAGCATGCTCAAGAACCTGGGTTCTGTGCCCAGAGCCACAAAATAAAGAATGCATAGCTTTGGTGGGCTGATGGACAACCCCTGAGATGAACCCCGGTGATTTCGCATTTACATTGTTTCCTCGGGGCACTATGGTCAGGCTGTGTGGCCAACAGAATATAGAAGAATCAATGGTAAGTTACAGTTGAAACCAGGTTATAAAGCCACGATTTCCATCTAGCTGATGCTCTCTCTCCCTTTCCCTCTTTCTTCCCCTTCTCTTTTCCTTCCTCTCTCCACTGTCCTGCTGAGTGGCCTCACTCAGGGATGCTCTTTACACCTCTGGTGTGTTAGAAACTCCACCTTTTCAGTCTCTTAGTTCCAGGCTTTTTCTCCTGACCGAATTTGTGTTGGTGGAGTAAAAGGCTTCTCCTAAAACAGGGATGCACGCAGTAAACTTCTTCACTCTATGAGTATGTGGAAGTGTCTTTCTTTTTCCTCTAGAGCACACCTGATGCATAATCTGACCAGTGAAAACATTTTAGGCTGTCTCGAGACGTACAGGAGCTCTCAAGATGAGGGGATAGATCATTCAATAAGCACAAAGACCTGAGTTTGATCCCCAGGACAAAAGGTGCATATTTATAATCCCAGCACTGAGGCGGCAGTGGGTCCGGGGGCTCACCTGCTCACACGCGTGAGTACACACACACACACACACACAGACACACACAATTATAAGACTTCTCATGAGCAACACTGGAAGCTAAAAGAAAAAAAGAATGAAGCAACTAATTAAAATTCTGACTGAAAATTATTCAGTCTAAAAGTTTTTCACCGGCCAAATTAGCCATCAGGTATATATAACTCTAGGGGAAAGAAAGAAAGATATGTCCACACACTCACAGACTGAAAGAAGCCTACCTGCATGGATCCCTGTTTTAGGAGACATGCAGAAGCCATATTCCACCAACATAAACAACTTGGTCAGGAGAAAAAGCACGGAACCAAGAAACTGAGAAGGTAGGGTTTCCAACACACAGAGGTATAAAGAACATCTCTGAGTGAGGCCACTCAGCAGGTTCAGCACCAGGACAGTGGAGAGGAGCACAGGTCACAGAAAGATCTCCAGGGCAGTGCAAAGGAACATCTGCCTACGTGGAAATCTGTACCACAAACTGTATACCAGATAGGAGGAGACTTAGCCAGAAATACGAGAAACAGAAAATCTAATAAAATGTCAAAATGTCACAGAGAATATCATTCCAGGGGAGCTGATCCCCCCCAAAAAAATCATCATGCATTCAAAAGTGACCAACAGTAGGACATTTATGACAATTAAACACAAATATTAACCAAAGCATGTGATGTAATTGGGAAGATATGAAAATGCAGAGAGTTGAACAAAAGGGAAAAAAAATCCTCGTCCTCCACCTAAGAGTTAAACAGAGAATGTCTGAAGCAAAGAAGTCAGGAGAGAGCTGTGAGCACATATTATTTATGAGCCTGGGGAAACAGCTTTTTAAAAATGGAAAGGGATGGCTCAGAGAAGGAGTGAAGGAGGGGGAGGAAGTAGCCTGCTTGCTCATTTTTGCTATAAGACTTCAAGTACTATTTGTCCTTCATGGATCAATAGTCCAATGAGAAGGACATCTCAGGAACAATGATAGGGATGGTACCAAGTCCTCCCACCCCAAGACCTTGGCATAGCATAAGACTCCTAGAATCTGTACCACCACAGGGGAGAGAGAGGAGGTGCCCAGGACTATAAAGTACCTCTCACTTAGAATAATAAGAGTTTGAAATAAATATGAAATTCAGTTATAAAAATGAAAATCATACTCCCTGACCACCTAAGCGAAAATATAGTCACATCTTCTGGGAACTTTCTAGAATTGGTCAGTGAGGTGGCTCAGTGGATAAAGGTGCATGGCACCAAGGCTTGCAACCTGAGTTTGATCTCTGGGACCTACATGATGAAAAGAGAGAAGCAATGCTAACAGGTTGTCCTCTGATTTAAACATACACATGCATCTACACACACTCTCTCTCTCTCTCTCTCTCACACACACACACACACACACAAACGCATACATGTACACACACACACATCAAATAAAAATATTTAAGAATAACTTTAATGTTCTTTGCGACCTGATGCAGTGACAGCAGAGAGGCAGCAAAGGGAAGAGCTGAAGACTTTCAGGGGCTACCGCAGACAGCAGCGGGAGCAGACACTGATGCCACCTTCACCAACCTGCGAGAAGCCGAGGTGACGTGTATGAGTGGGTCCCAGTTATTTGGGAGAAACAAATCAACAGAGTGGTAGATGGGATGTGGGAAAAAAATAGAAAGAGCACCAAAGGCAAATGCTGAGGAGACCATGAGATGGGGAAAGATCATGATTTGCTCCCACCAGGGATGTCCTCCATGAAGACCACAATCTGAACACTGGGCTCCATTCTCCACCCAGTCCTGGAAGAAGCAGAGAAGCAGGGCTCCATCCTTTCAGCTCCCAATGGTCCCTCCAAGGGCCTCAGAACCTGCCTGAAGCTCATTCTGCACCTTAGAAGACCCGACTTCCTCTCCCTCCCCTCTCCCAACTACCCTGTTACCACTCCAACTCCAGCCTAGGTTTCACACTGGTCCATACCTTAAAGCCGGCATTGACCTCCCTTCATCTCCCATCTCCTCCTTCATGAGCCTGCCTTGTGCTTTCCAAAACAAAGACTTCGTGCTTGAGACAGGGCTGGAGAATCAGAGTGAGGCGCTGGCGCGGAGTGGGCTGGATTCAGAGTCAGGGCACCTCAGCTTCCAGGATGAGAGTGTGAGTGGACAAATGAGGAAGAGTCGCCATCCTGGAGTCCACAATGGAGAGAGCCGAGTGAAAACAGAAGCCAGGACCAGGGAATGGGGAGGAGGCCACAGACACAGCCGCCCTTGGTGGCAGGGGAGGGGTTCTTAGGAAGTCCTCAGTCGGGGAAATATGCACAACTCAGAAGAAAGAGTTCTGAGCTGGAACAGGGATGCTAACACAGTCTCAGGGAAAAAACTGGTTAACTTGGCAAAACTGGGATGTTCTGTACTGTAGGCACTGTACCCCTAAAGCTTCTTGGCAACGGGCAGCATAGCCTCTGCGTCTGAGGCCTGAATGAGCTCAGCATCCTTGGGACTCTAGGGATACCCATCCCAGTTCTATCTTTCAGGTCCAGACAGTCCGCAGGCACAGTGGTGACCCCAAAGAATGCCCAGGGCCCTCCACAGGACCAGCTTTGGTGTCTTTTGAATTTATTTGCTTCTTTTTTCTTCCCAAACCCATTGAACAGTGGGATCTCTCAGGTATACATACTCTTTCCACCTTGAACACAGTCCCCCTCTGAGGGACTACCTTGAGGGAACCCTGGAATTTAAGAAATTCTGAAGAGTCAGTGTGAGCACTCCCTGGGGCATGGAGACCTTGGCCTGTGGGAAGCAGAAGTAGAATACATAAATGTTGGAGAGAGGATTCTTTTCTTGAAAAATTAGCAAGAGTGGGCTGATTCTAGTACAGTGATGGGAGGATGGGCCAGCTAGAACAGCAGCTCCCGTGCTCTGACAATAGCCCCTTGTACACACTATCCAAGGCAGCATGAACCAAAGCTTCCTACATCCCAGGTTTCCCATGAGACCCAAACAGTACAGGCCTCAACCAAAGTGTCACCTTCTCCACAGGATCTCCCAGAACCTAAGATAATGTAAAATCTCCTGGTATATAGCCATTCAAGGTCCTGTGCATCTCTCTCTCTCCCCAGCTGTAACAACTTTCTCTTAGTTACCAATCTCCCCATTGGATGGAACAACCATGAGACCAGGGACCAAATCTGGATTGCCCACTGTCGCATATCCGGAACCTGCCAAATCATAATATATGGGTAGGGACTTCCTCTAGTCAATAAAGGAGCAAGGAACGAGTATGTAGCTAGTTGGTAGAGGACTCACGAAGCCCTGGATTCAGTCTCCAGTACAGCATAAACCAGGTGTGGCAGAATCCCAGCAAGATTTAAGAGGTAGAAGCAGGGTGACCAGAAGTTCAAGGTTATCACAGCTACATAGCAAGTTTGAGGCTAGCCTGGGCTGCATGAGTTCTGATCTCAATTGTTTTTTCAATTTACAATTATTATTCACTTAGGTGGGGTGTATGCATCAGACACATTCATGCCACAGCACATGTGGAAGTCAGAAGACAACCCTCAGAAATCAGCTTCCTCCTTCCACTATGTGGGTTCCAGGAATCAAACTCGGGCAATCAGGACTGGCAGCAAGGATCTTATCCCCTGAGCCATCTCAAATAAAACATTTTTACAGCTGAGTGGTAATGCTACACGCCTTTTATCCTAGCACTCAACAGGCAGAGGCAGGCAGAATTTTGTGAATTCAAGACCAACCTGGTCTACAGAGCTAGTTCCAGGACAACCAGGGACACACAGGGAAACCCTGTCTTGAACCATCCCCACCCCTACCCCCCAAAAAAGCACTTTTTAAAAAAGGAGGACCAAGTTCTTTTCTCAGGAATGCACTTGTGCTAGCCACTGCCCTCCAGTAGCAGGGACCTCACTGAGAAGCAGACAGAAGCTCAAAGGCAGCTACAGTCTCCATGGTTCTGCAAGCAGGAAAAAAAGCAAAGCAAGTCAGTGTGTGTGTGCCTGATATCCCTGAAATGGGCCAAGCTAGGGTACTGCACACACATGAGCATCCTAAGGCAAGGCAAAGGTCAGGATCTGAATTCTTTCCGTTGAAGGCTAAATGAGTGTGTGCTAAAGGGTTGCAGGCAGATATGTATTAAAGGGGAGATTCACAGGCAGATGTGTATTAAAGGGGAGGTTCACAGGCAGATGTGTATTAAAGGGGAGTTCACAGGCAGATGTGTATTAAAGAGGAGTTCACAGGCAGATGTGTATTAAAGGGGAGGTTCACAGCGGCAGTATTGCCTACCCTTTCATGCTGCCATGTGTCATGACAGCATTCATTGTCTTCTCTCCCGACTTAAATCATTTCCTCAGCCTCTTGTCCAACGTCTGACATACAGCTATCTGAGAGAATAACAGACTCTCGCTGCTCCAACCTTGAGCCCTAAAATACGATAATAATTCTTCCAACACCTCAGAGAACATTCCATCAGTTGGTCAAAAATGAATGAAGGCAACCAAATATATATCCTAGCAGGAGTTGAGTTTAGCACATTTGCTTTTGTAAAAGGGGGAGTGGAGATGGCTGATTCTTAAACCCAGAGAAGTCATGGATTTACTACTTGACTGCAGGCTAAAACCATATTAATTTTATTTTAAATGTATGTATCCAAGCTAAAAGAGGTTGACATGAAAGGTTTAACTCTTAAATCAAATGTTCTTTCCAATAAGGTCATTAATGACAGGCTGAAATGTTGCAAGGGGTGTATTACATGATGAATGCTTGTCATTTATTCAAAGGAAAATGCTATAGCGAGCCTAAAGGGTCATTTCCTTCAACTACAAGGTAGTGACAGGAGGCAGAGCTCCAAATCCTGAAGTCCAAAGTGCTCTCCTCCCCTCTGCCATGTTAATCACTCTTGAACTTTGCAAGGACAAAGCACCTTCCACGCTGCCTAAGCAACTCGGAGACAGCATAGCTGATCACCAATCTGAGAAAGGGAGAAGGGAAATACAGAATCTAGCTGTTCCTGAGCAGGTGCTAGGGACACTGTTAGATTCTTCTGTGTAGGAATAACCAAGGATAGCGCTAAGCCAGAAGTGGATGTGGATTCAAGTTCCTCCAGGTTGGATGAGACTGTTAAGTACTAACACCATTGCTAGACTCCCAGCATCCTCACAGTGATCCACAGTAGTCACTTTGAACAATCTAAAGGTGCACAGAATTGAGTTCAAGGTCATTGAGCAATGTGTTCACCTGGGTGTAGATGGGTTCAAGCTTGCCCCTCTGCTTTCTGGAGGGTGACCATATATAAAATGTGGACCAAGGAGCTGGAGAGGCAGCTCAACAATCTAGAGTACTCACTGCTCTTACAGAGGACCCAGGTTTGGCTCTCAGCATCCACCCTGTAGCTTCATGTCCATCTGATGTGTGATTCCCCTCTGTATGCTGTGAATACCATTGGTTAATAAAGGGCTGCTTTGGACCTATAGCAGGGCAGAACTTAGCTAGGCAGAAAAACTAAACTGAATGCTGGGAGAAAGGAGGCAGAGTCAGGGAGAAGCCATGGAGCTGCTGCCAGAGACAGACGTGCTGAAAGCTTGCTGGTAGGCCACATCTTCATGGTGATGCACAGATTAATGAAGATGGGTTAAATTAAGATGTAAGAGTTAGGAAATAAGAAACTAGAGCTAATGAGCCAAGCAGTAATTTAAATAATATAGTTTCTGTGTGATTATTTCGGGAGTCTGGGCAGCCAGGGTATGAAACAAGTGGTCCCCCCACAACATCCATCTGTATTTCTAATGCCAGAGATCCAGGCATGCACATGGTGAACATACTTACATGCAGGCAAACACTCATACACTGAATTCTTTTAAATAAATCTTTTTCTAAATATATAACAAAGTAAAAACCCTGCCCTTAGTACACATCCCCCAGCACTGGTGGCATGTGTGTCTTCATTGGTCATTGTTTTTTATTAACTATAATAACTAACTAGCAACCATGGTCGCAATGACAAGACTATTTCTCATATCCAGAGAGGCAGCTCTACTGCTCACAAGCATTTTAAACTCACATTGTATCAACCCTCTTCCTGGTAGTCTTGCATAGGAGAGAAAGCATACAGGGACATTTCCCTATGTTACAAACCAAAAAGTTGACACTTGTGGATAAAAAACAGTCCAAACCCACCCAGCTCCAAGTGAGATGTGCCAGGATTGAGCCTGGGAGCTCCCATCTCCTGATGGATGTTCTCTCCTTGACATAGTGCCAACCTTCTCACTTAGCACCCATCAGTACCGCAGGCTGCTCAGCACACATATAAGTAAGTAATCACGCCACTGTGTACTCCAAGAGATCTGCCGGAAGCCTGAGGTTACAGAGGAAAATGATGGGCCATCCTTTCCCAGGGGGGGAAAAAAACCCTCCTGCCTAGATGTCAACAGAGCCTGCAGCGGATACCACAAACAATCTAAGATGCTAAAGCCATTCTCCTGACCATTTCTCAGAAGGCGCCTTTCTCAAATACCATAGCTGGGGTTAGGAGTCTCCATTATTAACCCGTTGCTATCATACCCTAGCCTCTTTCCTCTGACTTTAAGGGATCAGTCAATTTTCAAGACCCTTGTCAGGAAAGCGGAAAAGAATCTCCTGAGACAGGAAATGGGGCAAAGATCTAAGAGGGACATGAAATTCAAATCCACATGACCCCCAACTGGCACAAATGCCCTCCCAACCACCTGCTTCCCTTATGCTTCAGAAGCCTACTCACTCAGAGGAATGGCAGATTGTCTCTGCATGCTGGGGGAAAGGAAAGCAATTGATTTTGTTTGGAAGAATTTTATGTTAGTCCTTTTTATTATCTCAAGAAGGGCCATGAAATCCTCTAAAGCAAAATCAATTACAGCCACGCTCGGGGAGGCCAGAGCAGCCCTCTGGCTAATGAGTAACAGGCAGGTCTCCAGAGGAGATGCCCTAGGCTTGGAGTTGCTGCTGATCCCACTCCCTGCTGGCTTAGATCCATGTCATCCTCTACTGCTCTCCATACAGCTCCTTCGTCAGCTTCCACAGAGCCCTGCCCTGAGACCACAGTATGGGGCAGGGGTGGACACCAGTCAAGCTGGACCAATTGATTTACTCTCCCAGAAGTTGGCAAGTGGAGCCAGGGCCAGTTAGCCTCTGAATGTGGGAAGAACACAAGGTACATCTCCATGCTGACTGAGGAAAAGGAACTTGTGCCATGTGTCCTGAAACAATGGAAAATTCCATCTAAGCAGAGAAGAAGCAGGCAGCAGGCAGAAACAAGTAGCAGTGGAAGACTGAATTCTGGTAAGTTTACAAAACCTGGTACCAGATTACATAAAGGGGCATAGCTTCTAGGAAAGAAGGCAGGTAGATCTTTAGCATGTCTTTTCTCAGTTAAGCTAGCCCATCCTGGCATTGTGTGTTGTTTGCAATCAAGTATTAAGGGCTTGGTGTGTGGTTTTTCTGTTTGTGGACAAGTACAAGAAGAAATACCCACTGGATTTAATTGCTTTCATTAAGGAATAGCATGGTTTTTTTTTTTTTTCAACCACTGAGCTAACTTTCCATACCCCTATGGAGTAACTTTTTAAAGAAACTCTTATTCTGGGGATGATTGAAGATGCCACTGCAATAGTAATAACAATCCTGTATATCTTTTCCTGCTTTCTCCTTTGGCAGCGTCTTGTAATACTGTAGAACTAATACTGTAAGGAGGAAATGCCATTTACACAAACCACCCGTCTCAGCCAAACCACAGCTTTGCACATACAGTCAAATGTTGCCTAATTAACGTTGAAATAACAAGTTCTTTAATAATTTTGTCATTGTGTGGCATGGAGTATTCTTACATAATAGAGATAATTTAGCCTACAGCATACCTTAGCTATATTATAAACACACACATGACATATGTGCACTCCTGGGCTATGTATATTCCCTGGGGCAGGGGTGGACACCAGTCAAGCTGGACCAATTGATTTATTCTCCCAGAAGTTGGGAAGTAGGGCCCAGGGCCAATTAGCCTCTGAATGTGGGAAGAACACAAGATACATCTCCATGCTGATTAAATCATAAAGGCAGAAAGCATCCTGGCGGTTTCCAGGACATCAGGAAGAGAGAAATAAAGGCCAACTGCCTGAGAGCTTGAGGGTTTTCTTGGAGATTATGAAAATGTCTTGCGAATTGAAGTAAGTGTCATTTGCAAAGCAGTGTGAACACATCAAATACTATCGAATTGTGTATCTGTAGATAGTTTGCTTTAGTTATGTGAATTTCGCATCAATTTAAAAAATAATGTCACCCCTATAAGCATTGGGGAGCTCCAGTAGAGGTGCAGAAATTACTAGTTAGTGTGCTAAAGCAACTAATGTATTTGTTCATTGGCAGAAACATACACACACACACACGTACCAAGCACTGGGTTGAAGATAGTAAACAAGAAAAACAGTTCTTGTCTTAGAAAGCTGAAAGTGGACAGTTAACACTGAAATTCTACAGCGGGTATCCATTGCTGTCTTCCTCCAACACCCACTCCTACCATCTAACTCAGACCATACTCTGTGTTTCAGAAAGGAGGCCAAGGCTACCCACTCCCTCCTAGAGGTCAATCAGAATGCTGTCATCCTCCTAAAAGGTCAAAAAGAACCAATGAGGGTTTTAAGGTAGTGGTAGTCATTTTGGTGGAAGTAACTGGAGAGAGAGAGAGAACAAACTCAGAGTTCAAGCTAAGAAATCACCCTCTCTTTTGTTTAAGTTTCTTTGAAGTCTGATGTTGATTCTACTGCCTGTGGTATAAGATTCTTTCACTCTGAGGACCAAGTGCCAAGCACATCTATTAGAAGATGGCAGGTTCTAAATATAACTGTAATTTTATTATTAAGTAGTATGAGATCTCAATGGTGAGTGACTATGGAACATTTATATCAAAATTATTGTTGCTGAATCATGAATCATGCTTTCTAAAATGGGTCATAGTCATTGCTTAAGAAATATTACAACACACGACCCTGTCTTCAAGCCCTTAGAAGATACGATACAGGAGACATTCCTGTGACTTCTACTTCCAGAACCCCAGAGGGAAGAGCAGATTGCTGGTAGCCAATGGTGGTATTTGAGCTGGTTAATCCCCAGTAGTTGACAACTCACATAAGCCTGGATTGCTTGAGTACATTTGACATCCTGCATTGCCTCCTTCACCCCTGAAGGCCTGCAGCTGGTTCCCTAGCACCTCTGTTCTTTCTGTCCACCCACCTAGAACTGCTGTCTCTCCTTTGCCGCTAGGCTATGGGATTACTCCGTGATGGTTGGATTCTCCTCCCTTTACCACCCAGCAGGAAGGGAGTTCTCCCAGTCCTCACATACACCATTTTCTCAGAGGCCACAGTGAAAGCGTGCCACCACATAGCCTCGTTCCATCAGATGTCCACTGCTGCCCTGTGAGACAGGAATTATTCTCTCCATTTTATAGATGAGGAAACTGAGGCGCAGAAAGTCTAGGTAACTTGCCCATAGTCACATGATTGGTAAATTAAAGAACTACAGTAGAAGAGTTGAAAAAAATTACCTTCAACCATGAGATTGCTACCCACATGAACACTCATAAGCCAGACACTTCTGTTTGTGGACTTTACCATACCATCCTATGCTCAGTTGCAATAGCACTACGCTGCCAAAGAGAGATTCCATGTGTATGGAAGCCAGATGTTGACATTAGATGTCTTCCTCAATCACTCTCCGTCTTGTCTCTTGAGGCTGGGTCAGACACTGAATGTAGACCTTGCCAGCTCAGCTGGACTGGTTGGCTAGCAGTTCTCCGAGATCCCCCTGTCTCAACCTTCTCAGCTCTGGGGTGACAGGAATGCTCCTCTGTGTCCAGCTACTTGTGTAGGTGCTGGAAACCAAACCCAGTCCTCACCCTTGCTCAGCAAGCGCGTTACTGACCGAGCCATCTCCTCAGTCCCACGCTTTCTGTTTTAACTGGCAGGAGCTCAGATTCTGTTTCACCTTTCCTGGCTGCAACTTCTACATGGAGCCCAAACTCTTGAGAATGACTAGCCTCTCCTGCTCTGCTTATCATCCATCTCAAGAGGCCACATGATTTGATGGTCAACTTTGTCGACTTGACCAAACCTCAATTTGCCTGAAGCGTCCCAAAGAAAAACTGTCTACATTGGGTTGGTTTAAGTGCATGTCTTGAGGGAAGGTGTCTTAATTATGGTAATTGAAGTTCCCTAGCCTACTGTGGGCAGCACCATTCCCTAGACAGAAGATCTTCAACTGTATAAGGGAAAAAAAATCAAGCTGAACACTACCAAGTAAGTGACCATGCATACATTCATTTCTCTCTACTATTGGCTGCAGAGGTGATGTGAATAACTGCTTCACTTTCCTACTGCCTTACCTTTCCTGAAGGATGGACTGTAACCCAGAACTGGGAGTCAAATAAATCCTTTTGCCCTAAGTTGCTTTTGTCCTAGTATTTTATCACAGCAGCAGAAATGAAACAAAACACAGGGTCATAAGCAAAGAACAGTGGTTAAAAAGCATTGACTCCAAGGTCTATTGACAATCAGGAGGTTTAAGTGTTCCACAGATGATTATCGCTGATAAATAACGTGACCATAATGATGTTTAGTCAAAAGAATTCAGAGTGTGGCTTATAACTTTAAAATGAATTTGTATTTGGACATGATCCCAGTAGAACTCTGCCCTAGCTTTCTGGGGTGTACCAAGGAATCTTCTGGTGCAAACAGGCACTGAGAAGATGCTCTAGGATAAGGTACTGAGCAAGCAGGAGACAGTGGCAACTCCTTCAGTTCAGTTTTAAAACCCTTTAAAAAAAAAAAAAAAGGACTCCAGAAGGTACTCATTCAAAGCCAGCTCTGCCACAGCAGTTGTCTGTGACAAGTCTGGCCACAGTAAGCAAGGTCACCAGCCCCTGGCAACAGTTTCTGTGCACAGCACTGTGTTTTCGTACCTCGCCTCTCAGTGTGTGTGGCTAGTTTTAGGGCTGTAACATAGTCCTGTTTTGTAAGCACTAAGCAGCGAGGTATTGACCATATCATTTGATTCGCCCTAACGTTTTGAAAACCAGGAAATTCCATATTCATGAAAGATGTATTCTCCGACCTTCGCTGAAAATGTACGTCTCAAAATCCACCAGCTCTACAGAGGAAGCATTCGGATTGCAGGCAAGAGGAAGACACGGGACCTGAGAGAACGGCACTTGCTCTGAGTACAGCCAGCTCCGGGCAGCTCCTGCAGGCAGGCTCACCCTGTGACTATCGATGGTGTCATCTGCTGGAACCATGTCATTCCTTTGTGTTCTGCCCTGAACCTGTTTGCCTCATTTCCCGGAAAGATAATCCTGTTCTCCAGCTCTGTTTGCCTGTGGATGTAAGCACTTCTCCCTCCCACCAGGAAGGCTCAGGGCTCTGCCTGCCCCTCCACCCCAGCTTCCCAGACTGAAGTGTCTTCCCCCCCCCCCCCCCCGCTGCTCCATGATTCTCTTTTCTCCCCAGCTCCCTTGCTCAGCCCCAAATCCAGGGAGAATGGCTTCCGCATATGGTTTTTAAATGTCTAGGAAATACATTACCAGGGAGAAGCTGGGGCTCAATGATCTTGTCTGAGAGCTAAGGAGAGACAGACCTAGAAGTCAGGTGTGATGGCACATACCCGTATTCCCAACACTCAGGAGGCTGAGGCCGGAGGCCAGTTTAGGCTACATAGTGAGTTCTGGGCCAACCTTGGCTACAGTGTGAAATGTTATCTCAAAAACAGAACAGAACAAGACAATGCAAACCTTGAGAGAGAACATGGCAAGAACAGAGTTGGCGAGATCAAGGAGGATGCTCCCCAGGATGGAAAGACACTGATAAACTACCTACATGAGGGCTGGAGAGATGGCTCAGAGGTTAAGAGCACTGACTGTTCTTCCAGAGGTCCTGAGTTCAATTCCCAGCAACCACATGGTGGCTCACAGCCATCTATAATGAGATCTGGTGCCCTCTTCTGGCATGCAAGCATACATGGAAGGAATGTTGTATACATAATAAATAAATAATAAAATATTTAAAAAAAAAAACTACCTACATGAGACTGAAGGGTCTGATCCACCCCATGCAGGCCTCTCCAGCAAAAATATCCTTCAGAAACCAACCTTAAGACTGGCAGAACAGCCCTGGGTAGGCGAATGCTGTGGCTCACGGGAGGGGGGCAGAGGGAAGGGGTGGACAGCAGACACAAGGTGCTAGGGTACTGACTGTACCTCTCCACTGCTTACAAAGTGCCTGACCAAACCCAAGCCCTTCCCTTTGCTAATGTTACCTACGGTGCAGTGTCTGGTTACCTCTTTATCCTAAAATAACGGTTTGTTGTTCATCTGAAATTTGAATTTAACTGGTAGCTTACGTTTTAGGATTGCCGAGTCTTAGAAAAATGAAGGAGCTCCAAGAAGAATGGCAGCACCAGTTTCCCAGCCTGTGATGCCAACTATCCTGTCTCCTCAGATAGGACAACCACGAGGCCCAGAAATGATCCCAGCCAAGTACAACTTAGTAAACCCGGGGGAAGGGTTACTCACGGGAGCATAAATGATTGACAGAGAAGCAGCATCAAAAAGCTCAACCCTTTTAATAAAAAGGCTGCATCCCTGGACTCCCCCTGCTCAACTTGAAGGCAACTTCACTGAAGAGTCTCCCCTCCCCCAGCAATTGCTCACTGCTTCACTGCTGCTGATAGACCCAAGGGAGGAGGCCTCATGAGCCCTAGAACTTTCTGAGCTTCCTGTATCGTTTTGTTTGTGTTAGTTTGGTTTGTTTTGTTACTGTTTCTTGCATTGCTGGTAGAAGTGGGGTATGGTGTGTGTGTGTGTGTGTGTGTGTGTGTGTACATGTGTGTGTATATGTATGTGTGTGTGTGTGTGTGTGTGTGTGTTGAGACAGAATCTTAATATATAGCCTTAACTGTCCTAGAACTTGCTGTCGCAGACCAGGCTGGCCTCAAACTAATGCCTGTCTTTGTCTTCCCAAAGGAATGCCTTTATCCTTTTGCTGGGATGAAAGGTGTGTGCCACCACACCCATGTAGGCTTCTGTATCTTATGAGTCCTATGAGCCACCTTCCTTCTTTCAGAGGAAATGTTTCCATTTAAAGGAGAGGGCTACCCTACACCTGTCAGCATGGAGAAGAGATATGCTTACACCCCCCTCCATGAGCATTGCCAGAAACCCTCTCTGCTGGACCCCTAAGCCCCCCACATCCAGTTTGTCCCAGCTCTCAGACAAGGGTCTGAGCATAAGCGAGGGAAGCCGCTCCCTGGGCACTGCCCATCCCTGCCAGGGACTGGCCTATTCTCGAATTCCTTCCCCATGGCACAAGATCAGAATCATTTTCTGTCCCTACAACAACCTTGTTTAAGTATGGCTTTTTCTTTTCATCTTGACTGCACACGATAGCTGTAAATGATTATGCAAATGATTCACTATAGAAGAGCTGGAAATGGAGGAAAATTTGAATAAAAGAGCACGACAGGACCCTATCATGCTGAGATGCTCCCTTACAGTCTTTCCATGGTGTTATGAACTTCTCACATAGTGGCCATCATCTTGTGGGTTCACTTTTTTCTTGCTTTTCTCATTCTTGGTTTTACATTTGACATGATTGAGCTCAATTCAACTTGAGCTAATAAATATTTACCCAGCGCTTACTCTGGATCCCACACTGTGCATGGAACAGTAGACAAGGCTGACACAGCTTCTACCCTGTGATGCTGTAGTTCAGGGTGGAAGTCAGGCATTGACCCAGGGAGATAAGAAATGAATTAAACAGTCGCCAACAAAGTCTGCAGTATAATTCAGTCACAGACTTTGCTTTTGGGGAAATGTGTTCCCAGAAATACAGAGAGACTATTTCATGGGGTTATATTTAAAATAAGTGTGTTGTGCGTGATTCTTGGTGGTAGGATATTTCAGTGAAAATAGATAATGCCTCTTTGTTCAATAAAATTCTTGGTTCACATAAACCCTGGAATTGCCTGTGATTGCAATTAATAAAGCAGTTTAATAAATAATAAAAACACTAGATGCCTTAATAAAGTACAATCATGACTTAATAAAGCACCATGGTGACTTAATAAAGCACCACAATGTCTTAATAAAAGGCAATGATATCTCAATAACGCACAGTGGTGACTTAATAAAGCATCAGAGTGATTTAATAAAGCATGTTGACAATAAAATAATAATGATTACTCAGTAGCATACCACGATGACTTAATAAAGCACCACGGTGACTTAGTACAGTGATGACTTAATTATATAAAACAATTCCTTACTAAAGCACCATGATGACTGTGAAGTCAAAACATTCTTCTACCACACAATTTTTGGTAGCTGTACAGTATGCCTTTAAATGAATAAACCATATATATAGTCTTTAATCAATCATTACTAAGCATTTGGTTCTAAATATTGGCTTTGATAATAGCAGCACTGAAGAAGGCCTTTGTGCATGAACACAGAAGTGCAAGCAAATCTGATTATTTCTTTGGGATAAGCTCCATAGTTTGGGATAAGTCAACTATGGAGCTTATCCCAAAGAAATAATCCCCTTAGGCACATACTAAACTACATTTCCCAGCCTCCTTTGTAGTTAGATGAGACCATACTACTCACCTCTGGCCTGTGGAACCTAGTGGGTCTTGCTCAGCAAACCTCCTATGTGTGCTTCTACTTTTGTGTTCCTTCTCAGAGTCTTCCTAAGCTACCTACGGGTTAAAAAAAAATGGAGGAGACCCTAAGGAAAGGGTTGTACCTGAGCTGCCCTGTGGAAAGGAACTTTCCTCTTTCTGTATCAGGTCGTCCAGTGTGAGTATTAGCGAAGGAGCTAATGAACTATGGTGTAGCCACTTCAACTATTACAGCGGCCAGTGGTGAGTGATGCAGGAGTCCCTCCCTCAGCTCCCTACTGAGCACTCTGGGTGGTAAAAAGGCAGTCAAGAACCCTAGAGTCCCACCCCCTTCATCCTTAACCTCCAAAATTTCACAACAGCCAGAGCCAAGCCTTATTCCTGGCTGGCCTTCATCCCTGGAAGTTCAGTCCAAACACTAGGCCCCAGTTAAAGCTGTCCTGCTCAGCAACTCATCTAGAAACACCCGCAAGGAAAGCTCCCTGTTGCCCTTCCTGGATTTATCTTGTGGTCTTTGCAACTGGAAAGCCAACACCAATTTCTTCCCATGCAGCAAAATAAATCAACACAAGTCAACAGCAGCTTCATAGATCACAAATAAACCCTTTTTCAGGCACTCTGCCTCTCGTCCTTTGCTTGGAAACTTCTGTGTCTTCCTTCAGGAAAAACATGGGCACTGTCACCCTGGTCTAAGAACAGCCATGGGTCATCCAAATGCAAAGATCCGAATATGACCATCCAACTGCCTAAGCTTTGGATCAGGAGGGGATGTAGGTTTGGGGGTATTCTAAAAGCCCCTTCTTGCCCTGAAATACTGGAGAAGCTTCTCGACATTTGGGAGACAGATGCTTGATATTCCTTCACAGAGGACACAGACTGATTCATCATTGTGCTCTGATTGCCATCTTGTGGCAGAGATGGAGCAAAGCAGTAGGCATCTCTGGTAGGTAAGAACTCTACGGCGTATTATCCAAAGTATTGTGAGAACTCCATCATGTGATCAGTTCCTGAAACACACCATGAGATGACACTCAAAGTCTAATCACTTCCTTCCACTGCTTCTCCAAGTTCTTTCCTTTGCCCACCAAAAAAATAATTCAATTAAAAGCCCCTGCTTGCTGTTTTACATGATGCGAATTATACACTTCAGAGGTTGTATGCAAGGAGAGCTTTTACTTCATTATAAAAATGGTACGCGTAAGTTGCCTAAAAATTAAAACATGATTGAAATCTTTAAATAAGCATAAGTCACCCCAAATCCAGGAACTCTGAACCAGCCTTCATGAATGCTTAGTCACTGCAGTACTGGGGCAAAGTCACTTGGTGCCACCCACAAGCTGAGGTGCAATATTGGCTCTGGTACCATGGCATTGGAGTTCTTTTTTTGAGACAGAGTTTCTCTATGGAGTCCTGGCTGTCCTAGAACTCACTCTGTAGACCAGGCTGGCCTCAAACTCACAGAGATCCGCCTGCCTTTGCCTCCCGAGTGCTGGAATTAAAGGCGTGCACCACCACTGCAAAATTGACATTAGGGTTCTTTCCGGCTCTTCACTTCTTAGTTGACCTGAGACAAGGTATGACTCCATAAATCTGGGTTTTCTAATCTTAGAAACAGAGAGGGGAGAGAGATAAGAATAATACAGGCACTCCTCTCATAATGTCATGAGGAAGAATTCATCTATAAGACTGCCTAATGCCCAGTACATGGGAACCCTTTGTTCCTACATCTGTCCCCCATGAATTTTCATTCCACTGTGATGATGAATGAGTGAATAGGCATTTTATAGAAAGGATATTTAAGTATGCTTGTTACTTTTTTAAAAAGCATTTGTGGCTGGGCATGGTAGTGCACGCCTTTAATCCCAGCACTCAGGAGGCAGAAGGAGGTGAATCTCTGTCAGTTAGAGGCCAGTCGAGTCTACAGAGTGAGTTCCAGAACAGCCAGGGCTACACAGTGAAACCCTGTCTTAAGAAAGCAAAAGCAAACAAAGGCATTCATGAAAAGAAAAGGAAGAGGGAATTCATAGTTGTAGAGATGCAAGACTGAGTGGGTGGATCCTTCTGGATTCCCAGGTGATCAATAGTGTGTTTTTTGAATGGTTCTGACCCTCTATCTGTTTCACTCCTGCCACCAGAATGTTCCCAGGGAGTCCACCTCCAGCTGTTCTCATAGAGTCCCACCCAGGGGGAGCAAGGACACTAACTGCCCACCATAAAGGAACTGAATAAGAAGAACAAATGTGTCCTGCTGAGTACAGATCACTCTAGGAGAGACAGTGATGACTTTCACAGCACACAGTCATAGCTCCTCTTTCTCTTCTGGTGTCTGTAGGTACTAAACCGCATATACCAAAGAAGGTGAACAGTGGGTGGGGTTGGAAGGCCATATTCAGAGAACCACTCCCAGCAGATGCTTATACTGGGAAACCAGCAAGGAAAAAGTCTTGGTACTCTCAACAGATGTGGTCCACAATAAAGCACTGGCTCCCTTGACCACACCCATGGGAAATGTCTTAAATAGGCCTGTCACCTCATCTTCTAGGTAGGTGCCATCCTCTCCATTTTGCAATTAGGCAAACTGAGGTTTGTGAATATAAACACTTTACCTAGGGACATGTAGCTGGTAAGCAACTGAGCTGGGGTTTAGATTCTAGTTTTAGGATATGACCATAGTTCCTTGAAGCCTTCACAGCAAACACAAGACAACAGTTAAATAGTTGTTACTACATGCTTGTTACTTCCAAAACCCTTCAAGAAAACTTCACATCTTGCCTCAACCCTCCTTCACTCTAGCCAAGAAGTTCCAGACAGAAAGTAAGAAGCCTGAAGTCTACTCTAGAATGTCTACATTCTATAATAGGCACCAAGTAGAAACTCTCAACCATCTGGAATCCTCGTGAAATTGAGGGTAAGGGGATAGTAAGTAAGATGGTAGGGTGACTGTTGGGTCAGTCAGTTGGTCAGTTGACCCTAAAAAGGCAACTCAGTTTTTCCAAAGAGTCATATTTCAAAACTATCCTCCCAGATCACCCAGGAAGTAAAAGATGCAAGAGTGGATAAAAGCATGATTCCTTCCCTCTGGCCTCTTCTCCACAAGCTCTGACAGCGCAGCCTCCACAGTCTGAACTTAAATAAGCAGATCCTTAGCCTGAATCCTTCTCTACTTAAAGTAACAAACCATGGCCCACTACCGTACACAAACAAAAATGAATCCCAGCTGGGGAGTACCTTTCTTGCAACAAATAGACAAGTTCAGTGAGTTACAAACAGCCAAGCGTTAGCCAGTCGCTTACAACCAATTGATAGGACAAGGCCTGTCATAGCCAATCAGATTCTCTCTCTAATGTGCTTCCACAATTAGCTCATAGAAGCTCACTCTTCACACTGCTGGACAGAGCCCTGAGTGGCTTCTGGATCTGAGTGCAGTCCAATTCATGAGTAGTTCTTTGATCAAATAACTTCTATTAAGTTTGATTTTCCTCAAATCTTGCTTTGAAGTGACTAACGCCTCTAAAACAGAGCCAGCCCTGACTGCTTTCTCCCCTACCACACTCCTGTGGCACTCGGTCAGCAGTGAAGGGAGGTTAGAGATGCTAGCTAGCACATAACGAACAGCCTGACAGTTGGCCTTCAGCCACTCTTCCTCAGAATAAGGCCACACCATTTCCATTTTCTTAGATCAAGAATTCGTTGAGAATCCTGGCAAGGTGAGTCATAACTGCAATTTCAATCCTGTGGAGGCTAAGGCAGGAGGATCACCACAAGAAGGAGGGTAACCTGAGCTATGTGCTATAGCCAACTTGGTTTATAGAGTTGGGCACTATACCAAGACAAAATGAAAAAGGCCAAGAAGGACTGAAATGACAGCTCGTTGATTAAAGAGAGTTCAGTTCCCAACATACATGTTGATAGCTCACCGCTGCATGTAGCTCCTGCTCCAAGGGATCAGACCCCTGCCCCCAGCCTCTGCAGGGAAAAACATTCACATGAACATACTCATACATATACACACATAATTAACAATCAAACAAATCTTTTAATTTTTTTTTCTAAAAATTTAGGGAGATGACTCAGGAAGTCAAGGGCTTGCTATACAAGTATGAGGTCTAGAGTTCAAATCCCCAACGCCCACTTAAGTCAATACAGTAGCACACATCTGAAATCCAAACATTGGTGGGGAGGGTGATAAAGACAAGAGGATCCCTGGAACTCATTGGCCAGCCAACCAGCCTGGAGGTCCCTGCCCAGCCAGCTTTGCCAATGAATTTAGTTTCAGTGAGAGACCTGATTATAAAAAAACAATGAAGATCTAGTAACAACTGGTGCTGACCTCTGGCCATACACACACACACACACACACACACACACACACACACACACACATACACACATGCATAATTTCCTTTAAAAAAAAATGCCTGTAATCCTAGCATTTAGGGGACTGAGGCAGAAGAATCCGAAGTTTTTTTCTTTTACCTCCCTGGGGATTCTAATAGCATCAGAGTCAGGAAATGCTAGCCTAGGTGCAGAGCTGGGGAAACCAGGGAATCAGGCAAGACACCAAGATGCTCATCATCCCCCCTTTCCCTGAGAAGTCAGTTCTGGAGTTAAGTATAGGTTGGTTACTTTTCCTGTTGCTGGCATCAATCCCCAAGACCCAACCCATCACCCAAAGACATGTCTTGTAGTATCAGGAGAGGCCAATGACAGGAACCATCACCTTGGGTGGCTACCTTCCCTCCTTCTGTGGTACAAGCCTAACCTCTAGATACAAAGTCTATCACATAAATCCAACTTTCCTTCTCTGTCTCCCCCACAGAGAAGAAAGAAAACAGTAAATCAGACAAGATTTAAGACTGACTGTCTTTTCATTCTCTGTTTAACTGTCCTCACGTTCTATAACTGCAGGAAAGCAGGGGTCATCTTTCAGCCAAGTACCAGCAATTTCACCCATTCAGAACCATGACATTCATGAAGGTATAGACGGGTAGTCAGGTAAATTGGCTAATCAATGGGTGTGTGAATTGTCAATAAATAATGCTGTAAGGAGAGGTAGGCAGAGATACAGAGAGTTGTTTTCAACAGTCAACAGCGAGGTCAGCCTTTGAGCTAATACTGCCAGGAAGAAGGGTGTGGCTTCTGATAGCCTGCCCACCTGGGTGTGCAGTGAAGAATGTCCAAACTGCTGGAAGAAAAAGCAACAACAAACATAAAAGTCATCCAGGTACAAAGGGGAGAAGAGAATATTGATGAGATTCAGTAATGAGAAACAGGAGAGGAAATAAAATGAAAAGCAAGACTTATGAGGAACCTTAGCACCTCTGTCTACTACCAGGTTCAAGGCAAAGTTCAAACCAATCAGCAAAACTTTTGAGAGGAGCCAGCAGATGCAACAAATCCTGCCTAGGTCACTGAGTCCCTGCCCTACTTGCTAGAGATTGAACTGATCACAACCCACCTCCTCTACATTGAGGATCTCCATGGCTTGGGTCCCAGGGGCCGATGCTACAGCTTAGAGAAATGAACTTGGGGGCTAGGGAGTGGTTTGATGGTTCTTTTAACTTCTCTTATCCAGTTAAACATTGCCCAAAGGAAGATCAGCAGCAACTGTGAGATCCAGTAGCTCCACCCTTAGTCTGGGAAGGAGTTCCAGTGTGCCCCTGAACTTCCACCTCCCCATCTTCCAAAAGGGATAGGAGTACCTATCTTTGGATATTGTTTTGAGATTAAAGATGATCATAAAAGAGTCCGTCCTACAAATAATAAGGTTGGCACTGAGTCACTAGACCCTTCCCAGCTCCTAACTCTGTGCCTTGTTCTGGTTCTACCCAAAGCTGAGACCACAGACTCCACGTGTAGGCTCGGTTTCTGCTTTGACCCTCCAAAAAGGCAACTGCAGACTGCAGTTGTGAACTCCACCTTCCTCGCTGCTACTCCTACCCCAATCAAGGTGTTCTAGCATCAGAGGTGATCTTTGCCACGCTGCTGTCTGCTTCTAATGTCTTGTTCTTAGAAACAGGTCAATTGTCTTAGTAAGTATTTGCTAAGCACCTGCCAGCTCAGGTCTGCCTGACTCTTGCTGGTTGTCTCCTAGGGACTAGAGCCCAGCTCCAAGCCCCACCTGGATGGCAGATGTCCCATTAGCCCAAGAGAGACCTCCACCCCAACAGAATTGCAAGTGCCCCCATACCAGGGTCTCTCCTGTTGGAATCTGCCCTCTTGAGACCCTGCCACGTCCTTTCAGCCCCACCTCTGTTAGAGGCTGCCTGTGAGATGTTTATAGACACCTCCAACCTTTCTGCCAAATCATTCTCCCTCTGCAGTGTGTGATTTAGTGGAGAGAGCCCAGTAATAGCACAACTTCCCTGTGCATCTCCTGTATGACCTTGGGGAAGATTCTTCACCTCTCTGGGCCACATCTACAAAATGAGAGTAACAATAACCCCACACTGGAAACTCAAGGGAAAAAGTGTGTCGTGAGCCAAACACAGTGCCTGGCATCCAACATAGCCCCACCCCCACTCCCAAGGAGCCCAATCTCTGTGCCTTCTCCCAGCCCAGATGGCTTACAACTGAATCCAGCGATATGACAGTGGTCATTAAAACAAATTTGTCACTTGGTTCTATAGCCAGGTGGCACATGACAGCCATTAATTTTTCACATGAAAAATGGCTCTGCTAATTGAAAAACATCAAAAAGATTGAGGTTTATACAAATGTTCAGCTCTGTTTATTTTTTCTAATTTACTTTTCAGCAGTCAGTAAGAACTTAATGAGCTCTCATTTATGGCTTCCTCCCTATTTATAGATATCAGCGCCTGTGGTGTTGTAGATGTATGGATTGAGAGCATTCAGCCTGGGCTGTGTGGTCAGCAGGGAAAAGTTATCCCAACCAGGTGGATTCCAGACGGGAATTATCACTCCTCGGGCTGGCACAGTGTTCACTAGGGCCTTGGCTGATGCAGTATGTCAACTGGATTTTGTCGTCCTCTTCTGGGGACATATTCCTCTAACTTGAAGCTTGAGGCTTTTGTTTCTGTTTGTTTTCTTTTGGTATGCAGTGAAAAGAGGTCCCACTCAGTGAGTAATTTCCCAGTTTGGGGCCCTGAGCTGCGCACTTTCCGTGGGTGATTCTGTTTAATGATCGTGACACGAGGAGAGACGTCACATGACGAGTGTGTTTCCAGATGAGAGGAGTGAGGAGTAAAGAGATGAAAAACGTGGAAAGTGGGTCAGTATGTGAGTCCCTCCCCAGAACCAACATTAAAAAGGCCAGGTCCAGCCATCCGGTGGTGGTGCGCACCTTTAATCCCAGCACTCTGGAGGAGGCAAGCAAATCTCTGTGAGTTCAAGGCCAGCCTGGTCTATAGAGTGAGTTCCAGGACAATCCTCTGGCCAAGAGGAAATAAGTGAGTCACGGGGAAAGAACTGAAGAGTCCCACACCCTTTCTCTGAGCAGCAGACAGGAGCAAAAGCAACCCTTCTGCAAGCCAAGGGGAAGGAAAGTCGAAGAGAGGAGGGGAGGGGAGGAGAGGAGAGGAGAGGAGAGGAGAGGAGAGGAGAGGAGAGGAGAGAAGAGAAGAGAAGAGAAGAGAAGAGAAGAGAAGAGAAGAGAAGAGAAGAGAAGAGAAGAGAAGAGAAGAGAAAGATTCTCCCCTAAAGTCCTTCACCTGTAAAATAAGGGACTGGAGGTAAGCCAGGAAAACTAATAGGCATGTCCATTCAGTGGCCCACAGTCTGTGTGCATCCCAGGAAAGCTATGAATGAAAACCAAGACATTTGCAGATGACAACACGATGTCATGATATCAAATGATTGGTCATCCCTGACAGCAATGGCTGCAGCCACAGAACGGTAATAGACTCTGGAAATGTGACTATGCCTGTAGTTTCTGTTTGAAGAACAGATGATGACTTTCCTGGCATCCCACCCCTGTCTTCTTCATTCTGTATTCCTGACACCCTGCACAGATGGGCGCCTACCTCAAGACCGGTCTCAATCAACATCTGTTGAATGGATGGAAGACTGACGAGAAGGCTATGGCTTGGCATCACCTTGAGAGTACAGGCTCCAGGGATGGCTCTGAGCCTTGATTCAGAAGCCTGATGGTGCTTCAGGATTGTTAGCTCGTGTTATACCCCTTCATTTTGACTTGTAATACATAATTAACAGTCAAGGTGGTGGCAGCTTCTATAATAGCCTTTGCAGTAGATCATAGAAATAGAAATGGCTTACTTAAGAGATCAGCATCTTGCGGTCCTGCATAATTACAGACCACAGGCCTTGGGAATATATTTGACATGTAACCTGAAGCACTTTCCTACATGGGGCAGAGAATGGGGCAGAGGCTGCTGTAGAGGCAGAGCTCCACTCCGCATGGGACTCCATGAGGATCACAGCTCCAGCCTAAGTGAATGGGTCCCTTAATTTCTTCTAATGCAAATGCCAGGATCACACACAAAGGCACAAGCAAGTACCCTCTCAGGCTCATTCTGGAAATTAAACCAATGCATTCATGCAACCAGTAAGTTCCTGGGCTGAGATATGGTCCCTCAGGGACAAGCACAGGGACAGTGGCCCCTTTAAGGATGTGATGTTCAAATTGAGCTCCGAAAGATGAGTAGGTGCAAGTCAATTCAGGGAAGAGGAGTGGGTGGAAGACCCTTTGGGGAAAGAAACCAACACTTCCAAGTCCTTGATGTGGCAGAATCCACAGTTCTTTCATCAAATTCCACTGCCTCTCAAAACCCCATTTCATGAATGAAAAGTAGACCTCGGCAGAACAATGCTACAGGGTCACTTCAATAGAAAAGTCATGTCAATCAAGAGGAGGGAAGGGAAGGAGAGGAAGGGAAAGGCAAGGAAGAGTGAAGAAAAGGTAGAAAGGGGTTAAAAAAAAAATGGGAGGAAAGATCAAACTCTCCCTTTTCCAGTATTCTAATGCCTTTTGCACTAGATCACCAACCCTAGAAGATACTTGATAAAACCAAATCTGGTGAATGCCACATCCTCCTCTTGGCAATTTACATAGCTCATTAACAACATATAGACCTTGAAAAGCCCTACAGTAAAGAACAGGAGTCCCCCAAGTTACTTGACCACTTTTCCCATCAGCATCTACTTAGCATTCAGCAGAACATGCATCAGGGAAAGGCACCCATAAATTAAGTTCAGCATCTACAAAGCGAGCACCAACTCCAGCATCAACCCCAGGGAGCAAATGCTCTTTAATATCACAGTCTATTGTTCCCTGTGCTCCTTGCGGTCCCATGAGCATTACAAATACCCTGGTTAAGACCTGGGTTAAGGCAACCACCCCCAAGACCAGGAGCAGGTGAAATGGAACACACTCTCATCATTTGATCCCTAGGAAAGAAAGCAAAGAAGGCGTGACTGGGGCTGGCTTAGCAGAGATTTACTTCCCGGGCATCCTTTGGAATGGATATCCTGCATGATTGAGCCGAGCTTTGTTCAATTCTCAAAGCAATTTGCCAGGAGTGAGAAAGGGGCGCTTAGTAAAGCAAGTTGGTCAGTCCTGGATGATTACTTCTTATTCCAAAACAATTACTATAAAGGTAAAATGGGTTATAGTGCTGTAAAAAAAAATATGACTTTCTCCAAACAGTAGCACATGAATTCCCAACCAGAGCTGTGAGGGCCCGGCCAAGTGCAGGCCAGACACAGGACCTGTGGGAAAGACGCTTCTGCGCTCGGTTAAAATAGAATTAAAACGAGCTAGACAAATGCGAGGCGGAGACAGGAGAGTGATGAAATGCTCGGAGACAAGAACCTATTTATCAACGGAAGCCCGTCTCTAAGGTGTATATGTAGCCCGTCTCTAAGGAGTATATGTAGCCCGTCTCTAAGGTGTATATGTAGAGGGTGACAGTGAGGACACCCAGCTGGCATCTTCCATCTGGACTCCACACCCATCAAACTGACTAAAAGCTCAGTAGGATTGTTCAACCATAGCAACAGTGACATCATGCATCTGGTAAATCTTTGTAGTAAAGGGATATCCTGTTCATCATACACAGGGCAGTTAGCAGCAGCCCTGTTTACTACCCTTGGAAGGATGATTGAAATCCTTCCTCCTTGCTAAGTTGTAGCAACTCAAATTGTTCCCAGAGATTGCAAAATGTCCTCAACCCCTAGGAAGTGGGGGTGACAAATTAACCCTGATTGAGAACCACTGGACAAAAGCAACACGGAAGTGGGAGAAAGGTTCCATTAGGTCTCCCCATCCATCCTGTCTCCAAGAGAAAATTTCTTGAGACTGACCTCTTGTAGAGAGCAAGGGAAAGGTCTTAAGAGACTTTGGTCACTGATCCTTTCATGCCACTATAGGATCAGAACCAATCTGAGTCCCCAGTCATGCTGGCACATGGCTAGGACCCGTAAGCCTGCTCTGTGGAGGAGTTACCATGGAAGACATGGAAGCAAATAGACACCAGAAAACATTCCTCCAAAACAAGGAAGCCATTCCCCTTCCCACTGCCTAACTACTATCCTTTCCACACCCTTCGTAGAAGTCAAGCACAAATTGGAAGCTATCATTCCAGGCTCAGGGTTTCCCTGTGGGAAGAGTCTGAGAACTCTCTCACCAGCTGAAAATGTTCGCTGTTTCTCCAGCACACGGTGCCAACATGCAACAGCCTGTATCTGATGAGGTATTCCCCTCTGTGTGCTGTAAATGTGTTTGGTTCATGAATAAAGAAGCTGCTTGGGCCTATCACAGAGCAAAATAGAGTAAGGTGGGAATTCCAAGCAGAGATAGAGGAAAAAAGTAGGCGGGGTCAGTGAGACGCCATGCAGCCAGAGGAGAAAGATGCCTGCACACTGGTACTGGTAATGGTAAAATATAAAATAATAAGAATGGGTTAATTTAATTTATAAGAGCTAGCCAATAAGAAGCGTGAGCAAATAGGCCAAGCAGTGTTGTAATAATACAGTTTCTGTCTGATTATTTTGGGTCTGGGCAGCCAGGAAACGAAGGAGCAGCCTCTGCCAACATGGATCCAAGTGCCGCAATGTATGAATAAGCATCACTTGACATCTCCACCTGGGTGACAGCAGGAGGAGTGACTCATCTTGGGTTTGGCTGCTGTGAGAGGGTCCTCCCACTGCCTCTGATCTGGTTGTTTGTGTACAAAAGAGTTCCACAATTGGGCTGGAGAGATGGCTCAGCTGTTAAAGGCTAGGCTCACAACCAAAAACATAAGAGTTCCACAATAGCCTGGAATGGAGTATCACAAAGGTTTATTTATTTGGGGATAAACTCACAGAAAGGGTAGCTATCCACAGTCCTCTGCATGCACTGGGAACTGGAACCAAATCCAGCAGCCAAGAGGGCCAAGCATGCTATCTGTATTTATAGTACATGAGACCATGCCCAAAGCAAGCTGGTATCTTAAAGGCTATTGGCTTAAGCAGTTCCCACAGCACCTCCCCCTTTTGTCTAAATAAGAGAGTTCTAGGTCTAATACAAAACTGTATACAATAAGAACAAATATCAAGTATTATCCAGAGAAAAGAAGAGGCAAAAACATACATAAAAATTAGAACAACATCAAGCAAGAAACATATGCTAAATGTTTCGATAGTTATCCTATCCTAAGGAGTCTAAGTCTAATATTAAAAATGGTCACTTCACTTCAGCCAAACTAGGGAGCTGACCAGCCCCAAAATGACAGAAACGGCGGCACTCATTTTACCAAGTTGCTGCAAGATTCAAATGAGGAATTTAAAGTCTGTGAAAGTACTTTGCAAATATAGAGCACCAGGCAGCTGTCGGCTGTTTTTATTAACTCAAGAGGCATCATGAAAGTCAAAAAGCAAATCAATTTTAATTTGCTTAAAAGAAGACACCAGGCAACCATTTGCAGAGAAGCAGAGGGGGGAAGACTGTCTGCTGTAGGTGTGGGCAGGAAGAGGAGTTAAGATGAGAGAAGAAACAGACAGGTTTTGAGATGTAAGGAGTGGACGGGGCTGGGGAGACGGCTCAGTGGTGAAGAGCATTTGTTGCTCCTATAGAGGACCCAAGTTTGGTTCCAAGCATCTATGTCAGGCTGCTCAGAGCTGCCCGTAACCCAAGCTCCAGATCTGGTACCTTCTTTTGGCCTTTGAAGGCATCTGCATTCATGGGTACAGACTCATACATAGACACACTCATGTATGCATAAATAAACATAAAGTCTTTTTTAAAGATGTAAGGAACAGATATACACACCTCAAAACTCTAAAATCTACAAAGAAACTAAACATCATTGCTTTTCAAAGTGGTTTTTTGTGAGTCCCGTTTTTCACTTTCAAGGCGTTTATTCTCTACGCCAGCCCCCATTTCCCTCCTTCCCTTGGTCACCCTGGCCTCTGAAGTGCACTTAATTGTCATCATCAGCCTGATGCAGCACCACTGTGAAGCATGGAACTGCTCCTGGCGCCACCTCAGCTACTGTACTGAGGAAATGACTATAGGTGGAGGAGAGGAGGAAGGCGGGAGGGGAGGAAAAGCACAAGAAGACAGGGAGGGAGGGAGCGGAACGAGAAGCCTAGTCTGAGGCTTTAAAATCTCAGCCCATATTCACGAATCTGGAATTGGAGGGGGGAGATGACCTTGACCAGGGACCCAGCAAGTGCTGGGGGCCATGCAGGTATAGATGTCACACAGGTGATTGCATTGAGCCCTTGCAATGCTCCTAAGTATGGCAAGCTTTCCCAGAGTCTGGGCCCTGCCACTCAAGTTCTCCTTGATACTTTCCCCAGCCAATACTTGCTTTGCTGTCTGGGTGTGCCAGACACTGACTTAGGTATTAATAGGAGCAAATATTTATACAGTGCCCAATATTTGCCAGTTTTGATATACATTGATTCAATCATGACAATCTTAGAAGAAAGTTATCATAACGTTACAGCAGTTGAGAAAAGTAAAGTTAGGACCACATGACCTCTGACCCCTGTCTGCTAGTAGCTATACCCTAGTCCCTTCTCTTTGAGTGTGAGCTGGCCTACTGACCGCTCTGGCCAGTTGAATATGACAAAAGTGACAGGTTGCCACTCTTATTAAGCTGCATAAAAGCATGACTTTTAAGTGGCCAAAAAAGCTCAATAGGTAAAAGTATTACCAAGGATCAGAGTTCGAGTTCCAGCACCAACACTCCTACAACAAGATGGGAAGAATGAAGAGAATATCCAGGAAATTCTCAGGAGCACACAGCACATCAGAAACAAGAAACTAAAAATAATAATAATAATAATTTTAATTAAAAAGTAATAAAAGAGTGTGACTTTCATCTTATTAGCAAATTCTCTCTTCCTGGCTTTAATGGAGTGGGCTACTGGAAGGACAAACAAAGAAAAACAAAGAAGGTTCTGTCAACAGCCCACGGGCATTACCCACAGTGGGCTTTATGCTGACACTCTAGTCGGTTCAGGAACAGACCCTGGCTAGTTCGAAACCGCAGATGAGACCAAACCCTGGATACTCAGTCACTAACACCTTCCGAGAGACACTAAAATGATGGCCCAAATCAGCTCTCCTGATTCAAAACCAACGGGAGTTTCCAAATAGCAAAGAGTCCTTGTTTCTCAACCACTAGGTATATGGCCATTTGCTACACAACATAATTTATGATGTTCTTTATGGCAATAGCAATTAATATCTAACACAATACTAAGTGGAAAAGTGGGGTTTTTATGAAAGTTGTCTGTTGGGGGAGGTGCCGCTTGTTTGGTTCCCGGCCTCCCAGCTAGCTTAGATCCAAAATAATCACACAGAAACTATATTATTTAAAACACTGCTTGGCCTGTTAGCTCTAACTTCTTATCAGCTAGCTCTTACATTTTAATTTAACCCATTTCTATTAATCTGTGCATCACCACAAGGTTGTGACCTACCAGCAAAGTTTCAGCACATCTATCTCCGACAGCGGCTCCACCGCGGCTCCATGGCGTCTCCCTGACTCCACCCTCCTCCTCCCATGCTATAGGCCAAGCCAGTTCTTTATTCATTAATCAATTAAAGCAACACATAGACAGAAAGACTTCCCACACCAGTTGTCTGCTCCCAAACCTGTATCCTTAACCACTAGATAAAATCATCTTTCATATCTCAATAGATACTCTGTTTGGGATGGGGGGGGGCAACATGAGTTTGGAAATATTAAGATTCATGTTGCAAGAAGCCAAGTCCTGTAGTTAAGAAAACATATTTTGAAATGGCTCAGTGAATAAACACACCTGCTACCAAGCCTGATGACCTGAGTCCTAATCCGGGGCCCACAGGGTAGAAGGAGAAAACTGACTCTTTCAAGATGTTCTCTAACCTACATATGAATGCAAGTAGGCAGGCAGGTATGCAAGCATGCACACATGCACACACACACACACACACACACATGCACACACACAAATATAGAACACATTGGTCTAAAGCATAATTTTTAAACAAAAATTAAACTAAGTATCTTTCTCCTTGCCTGACCCTCTGTTACCCATCCTTTTCTGACCATGTAGCGATCCATGAGGCATCCTTCAACCAAGGACTCCAAAGAACATATGTTGGGGAGTGAGTATCGGTGTAACTTCTTACCTTATTCTAAATTCTAACATGCACAGGGCCCTGAGTTCAATTCCCAATTCTTCAAGAAATGAAATCATCACATATGAAGGTCTGAACATGCAATGGTAAAGCACTAACCTAGCAAGTGTGGTCCCTGCATTCAAACTCCAGACTTAAAAATAGGAAAATCACATATGAAAGTATTGAGCCTGAAACTGTGGCTATCCAGGAGATTCGTGCTCCATGGTTCTCCCATATATCTACTTTCGAGGTTAAGGGCAGACACAGTGACCTGGAAAGTAGGGTCAAAATTACCTTAGCCACTCAAAAAGAAGCCAGCCCCACACCTGGAGGCTCTCGGTGATCAAAGGATGTCACCTGCACGCCAGGAGAGATTGCGTGCCTGATGCAGCCACCAACTGCAAAATGACAGCTGAGAAGTGGCACAAGGTGTAGCCAGGTGAGCTAGTGACAGCCCACCTGAGACCCATGTCTAGGGCATTTGCAAACCCCCTTCCTTTATGCCTTGCTTTGCTTAGACGGACAGTTGCCAAGCTCTTAAACTGCTGCCTCCCTGTGACCTCGAGACTTGCTGTCGTCATTCTCATGATCATCTACAGTGACTGGGTTGAGAGAGCTTAGCTTTATCATGCCTAATTAACTCACCCTTTAAACCGTGAAGGGGCATGGTTGGAATTAACCAAACTAGCTTTATTATAAAATACTCAGCTTTAATAAAAGGAGGAAAAGGGAGAAACTTATAAAGCCAGAGTTCCAGCGAAGCACAGGAAACAAAAAAAGAAAAACAAACGCACACGGATGTTTTATAGACTATGTGTGGCCCCGGGGGGTGGGGGGCACACCCCACAGACAAGGTGATTGGCTGGGGCTTCCCCTTCAAAACAGACCTCTGAGAAAATCACAGGAAGGAGGGAAGGACATTACCAAGAGACTCTACTGCTCCAGGCCAGATGCTGAGCCAACACGACAGCATTCCATTCTAGCAACCTTCTGAGGCAGCGGCTTCCTTCCCACTTTGAAGGTGGCTAGAACGGAGAGAGATTTCAAAAGACTAGCTGTCTCTTCCAGGTGAGTAAATGTCAAAGCCATGGGCATCTGGCTCCAAAGCCCAGGAATCATTTAAATTCGACTTAGGAGAGACAGGAGTGTGGTAGGAACCTCCCCCATCCTGTCTACCTTTCACACAAAGGTGATGAAAGTTAGCTTCATCGGGACCTTCTAGAGACCAGACAATGTGTGCAGAGGACTCCATTTGTTCACACAGGGAGCACCCAGCCCTTTCCATGTCTCCATGCGCTAAGGACAATGCTAAACAGGATCGCATTACCTCATGTGTAGACAAATATAAGAAACACCCTCAGGGGAAGCCCAGAATGTGAGGCTTGGGGTTCCTTTCGACTGCTGTTTCTATAAACAAAGCGCCAGGAGCTGCGCGTCTTGACACAACAACAGAGGGAGTGTTTTGTCATTCAGGACGCCTGGGGATCTGCGTGGCTCAGACAAAGCCAGAGTCTTTGGGCAACAGAGGTTCCGCCTTATACAAAGCCGCGTTTTGGCACACTACTGGCGTACCAAGTCAGGCGTGAGCCCAAGGAGCCCTCGGTACAGACAGGCTGTGAAAGCAGATGTCTTACTTAATATTCTTCAGGGCTACTCCCGGGCTCACATTTTCTCCTGAGAAAGAGAGAGAGACTATGCTTTGTAAAATTTAATCCCTCCTTGACGTGCAAATAACTGAATGGCTCCATCAGTCCACAAACAGACAGCACAGGAAACCTGCCTATGGCGAATTCACCCCACACTGTTCTGGGCACTGTACATGCATTACCCGGTGGGATTACCAACTTTTGAGCTGGGCCCTTTCCCACCACTAGATCCAGTTTATGGTTGGCAAAAGAGAAGATCTGAGAGGCTAAGGAACTTGGAGAAGACTCCATAGCTGGTACATGGTGGAGGAGGGATCTGACCCCGGTCAGTCTGGCTGGAAATCACATGCCTGTCTTTTGTACCATACTACTTCCTAAAGGAGAGACAGGAGAAAAAATAAGCAAATACTAATGGCTCCACACTGGATACCCAGGGTCTGTCCTGGCTATCTCACACGTTCAGTTCTTACAGCAATCCTTCCAGGTAGGTCTTACCATACTGCTTCACAAATGGGACCATGAGGTGATGTGTGAGGGTCTTCTGTTTTAATAAAGAAACTGCCTTGGCCAGCCCTTAGGTGGGTGGAATAGACAGAACAGGAAGAAGGAAATGAGGTAGATGGCTCAGTCAGATGCCACACCTCTCCTAAGTGAGATAAATTGCCATGCCTCGCCTCTCTGGAGCAGACCACCATGCCTCTCCTCAGGGAGACAGATGCAATGAAGCCAGCCACCAGGTCAGACGTCTTGAATCTTTCCCGGTAAGACACCACTCCGTGGTGCTACACAGATTATTAGAAATGGGTTAAAGCAAGATGTGAGAATTAGACAATAAGAGGCTAGAAATAATGGGCCAGGCAATGTTTAAAAAAATACAATTTGTGTGTTGTTATTTCCGATGTAAAGCTAGCCGCCGGCTGGAAGCCGGGCGGGAAAGCAGCCCGCAGCCCCACACTACAATGAGGGCTCCAAGAAGCGGAGTATATTACTAGAGTCAGTTGTTATCAAAACCTAAGCATGCCTGACTCCAGGCGGTGGTGGCACACGCCTTTAATCCCAGCACTCGGGAGGCAGAGGCAGGTGGATCTCTGAGTTCGAGGCCAGCCTGGTCTACGAGAGCTAGTTCCAGAACAGGCTCTAGAAACTACAGGGAAACCCTGTCTCGAAAAAAACAAAACAAAAAAAAACCTAAGCATGCCTGACTCCAAATTCCAGGGTCCTTCCACCACACCATCTATGCATGGTGACACAACTTCTCTTTTCACAACATCCACCCAACCGTGCTCTGGAAACGAAGACAGGGATGTAAGAGCAGGAATGGGAGCACACAGAGTGGGTGCTGGTCTCAGCCTGCGATGGCTAATCAGCGGGTGAGGACAGATGACAGCTAAGAAAGGCAGAGTGTGGAGCACATGTGTGCCCTGGGTGGAAGATGGCGCTGTGCTAGGATAGGTGTTATCTCTCCTCCGTACGGTGCTTACTGCACTTCCCTGGCCCCATCTGTAAGTGGGGTCTACTCTATTGCCCCTGATCCACAGGTAGAGGAGAAGTTTCCAGAAAAAGCAACCATGAGCAGGTACCATTGATTCAAAACCAGTCACGTTCCCAGTGGCCCAGAGAGGTTCTCATTCCACAGCACAGACCCACTCAGCTGTTCTCACACTGTTCTCAGGGTGGCCACCTTCCTCTTTTTCTGAAAGCTCTGTAGATGTTGTAACAATCAGTTTGTTTGTTTTTGCCTGGTGTCTTAGTTGGGGTTTCTATTGCAGTGAAGAGAAACCATGACCGCAGCAACTCTTACAAAAGAAAAGAAAGCATTTAATTGGAGTGACTTACATTTTCAGAGGTTTAGTCCTTTATCATCTTGGTAGCGTGCAGGCTGATACGGTGCTGGAAACGTAACTGAGTGTCCAACATCTTATCCTGCAGGCAACAGGAAGTGGTCTGTCCCATTGGGCATGGCTTGAGCATATATGAGACCTCAAAGTCTGCCTCCACAGTGACACATTTCCTCCAACAAGAACACCCCTCCTAACAAGTGCCACTCTCTTTAGGGGCTATTCAAACCACCACACCTGGAGAGGAGTCAGTTTGCTTTATTATTGTTCTTGTTTGTTTTCGTGTGGTGGGGGGAGGGGTATCATCTCACTATGTAACCATTGCTGGCCTAGAACTTGCTGTTTAGACCAAGCTGGCCATGTCACAGAGATCCACTTGTGTTGTATGAGTCTGCTTGTGTGTTCCCAGCCACCCAGACTCCCAAAATAACCACACAGAAACTGTATTAATTAAATCACTGCTTGGTTAATTAAGTATAAGCATATTGCTAGCTAGCTCTTACATCTAGAATTAACCCAACTCCATTATTTTGTATTTTACCACAAGGCTCGTGGCCTACCAGAAAGGTTACATGTATGTCTCTGGCAGCAGCTCCATGACTTCTCCCTGACTCTGCCTCCTTTTTCCCAGCATTCAGTTTAGTTCTTCACCCCTCCCCCCCCACCTAGCTCTACTGTACTCTATCCCAGGCCAAGACAGATTCTTTATTAACCAATAATATTCACAGCATACAGAGGGGAATTCCACATTACACTTGCCTTCCCCTAAATGCTGTCTGGCCTCGTGTGTGTGTGTGTGTGTGTGTGTGTGTGTGTGTGTGTGTGTGTGTGTGTTCTGTGAATACCAGTTTTTGTTCACTACACATCCTTGAGGAAACATTTTGGAATAACAGAGCATAGGTAAGTGAGGAGTAGTGTGCACACACATTAGTGTAAGAGTTCTTCAGAAGAAGCACCCTTCTTTCTTTCTTTTGGGTGCCAGTTACTTGCTGTCAAAATGGGCAAGTTCATGAAACCTGGGAGAGTGGAGCTGATCTTGGATGAATGCATCTCCAGATGCAAAGCCATCATCGTGAAGAACGTTGATGATGGCACCTCAGACCACCATTACAGCCATGCCCTGGTGGTTGAAATGACCGCTATCCCTGAAAAGTGACAGCTACCATGGGCATGAAGAAAATCACCAAGAGATCAGAAGATCAAGTCCTTTGTTAAATTTTATAGCTACAATCACCTCATGCCCACAAGGTACTCTGTGACTATCCCCTTGAACAAAACTGTTGTCACAAGAACATCTTCTTTAGAGACCCAGCTATGAACTGCAAGGCCAGGCAGCAGGCCACGGCCAAGTTTGAGAGATGCTATAAGACAGGGAAGAGCAAGTGGTTTTCCAGAAGTTTCACTTTTAGGTATATTTCTGTTTCCATCATTAATTTTTTAAAAGAGTTCTCACACCTATGCACATATGTAGAGGCCAGAAAAGGGTACTCACACCTGTGCACACATGTGGAGGCCAGAGAAGAGTTCTCACACCTGTGCACATATGTGGAGGCCAGAGAAGAGTTCTCACACCTGTGCACATGCGTGCAAAGGCCAGAGAAGAATGCCTGGTATCTTCTTCCAGTACTCTCCATCCTATTCCCTTGAGACAGGGTTTCTGGATGCACCACAATCCCACCATTTTGGCCAAGGTAGAAGCCATATAGCTTTTGGTATCCACCTGTCTCTCCCCTCTGACCCGGGCTGGGGTTACAGGTACATGCAGCCATTTCCAGCCTTTTATAAGTGTGTACTAGAAACTCAAACCCAGGTCCTCATGCTTGCAGAACAAGTGCTCTCAGCCATGGCTGTAATAAAACACCATGACCAGAAGCAACCTGGGGAGGAAAGAGTTTATTTCACACCCTGACCACAGTTTATCTTGAAGGAAGTCAGTAGAACTCGAGGCAGGAACTAAAGTAGAAGCCATGGAGGAAGATGCTTACTGGTTTGCTCCTCATGGTTTAGTCATCCTACTTTCTTATAGTACCCAGGACCACCAGCCGAGAGATGGCATTACCCACAATGGGCTGGGCCCTGCCACATCAATCATTAATCAAGAAAATGTCCCCAAAGACTTGCCCACAAGCCAACTGATGGGAGCATTTTCTCAACTGAAGTTCCCTCTTCAGATGAGTTGATAACTTTAATCTATGTCAAGTTAACAAAAAACTAGCCAGCACACCCCCCTGAGCCATCTCCCCAGCCACTAGAAGGTATTTCTCAATTAAGTGATTCAAAACTGAATCTCCACACTCTTGCAGGAGGCAAGAGGTCTCAACCAGGCATTCTATCTTACTCTGTGTTTCCTTCAACACATACCCAACAGTAACTTATTATTCCTTGCCATTTATTCATTAAGTCCTCCATTCACTAAAATGGATTTATTTATTTACTCACTTACCAGCTACCAAATTATAGGTTGTCTTGGCTGCTTAGGAAACATGGTTATGGATGAGCAAAAAATAGACACTGTCCTTTTCCTCTTGGAATTTAGAACCTGGTGAGCAGAAGGAAATTAATTTATTAGTCACATGCAAGAATTGCATCATTTAGGGCTGGAGAGATGGCTCAGAGGTTAAGAGCACTGCCTGCTCTTCCAAAGGTCCTGAGTTCAATTCCCAGGAACCACATGGTGGCTCACAACCATCTGTAATGGGGTCTGGTGCCCTCTTCTGGTCTTCAGACAGAATATTATATACATATACATAATAAATAAATATAAAAAAAAGAATTGCATCATTTAAACCATGATAATTGCTTGGAAGGAATAGTACATGATGCTTTGAGAGCAAATAACAGAAAGGTTTGACCTGATTAGAATATATATATATATATATATATATATATATATATATAGAGAGAGAGAGAGAGAGAGAGAGAGAGAGTAAGATCTAAAGAATGGGGTAGAAGTAGGGGCTTGGAGACATACTGGGTATGCATTTTGAAAAGGTCTCTGGATACAATATGGAGAGTAGACTAGGCATGATAACAGTGGGAGAAAGTGTGCACTCTAGATAATTTGGGGAGAGCAGACAGGAGGCTGTTACGGGATACCAGGGAAAGGGAGATGTGTTGGTTCAGAGTAGCGGCTATAAAGAATGGACCAAACCCAGAGCTATTCCAGTTGACAGCATCATTGACAGCTTCAGTGACCTGAGGAAAGCAGAAGCAGGTGCCAACACTGACTCTTGAAGATGGCTGGTGATGTCATTCGTTGAACTTGACACTTGCTGTGTGCACAGCACAGCACTTCATCCTGTAACAGTCCACAAAGGAACTCCTTCCTGGTGTCCATATCCAACAAAAGTCATCTTTTGCAATCTCACCTACAAACCTCACTCAATCCTTTAGGTCATGCAGATGTCATAGATGCTCCCCTGACTGTGCTCCAAACACTGGCTATAGTGAGTGCCACACCAAGAAAATGCCACACACCCATTCCGGATTCCGTTGTATAGAAGCAAACTTTCTCTCTTACAGAAAGGTCCAACCTGACCCACAGGTCCACTTCCGGCCACCATCTCAGAATTTTCTTGGTATTTATTCTCTCCCTCTTTCCAGAATTTTCTCATGTCCTACACATGGCCCCATCTCAGACACCTTGTATCTGGACCTAAGGAACCACTTTAGCCTTTCCAACCTTGCATACTCTAAGGTCAGAAATATCTATCTCCCCCATCCTGCATGGTAGACTTCTACAGTTTATATACTTAAAAAATAACTATTGAAAGTCCTGTGGGGTCAAGGATGAAATATGAAATTCCCTGTCCCTCAAGTATATGCAAGGCCCTGGGTTCAACTCCCTGCACCACAAAGACTTTAAAGTAAGTAAACAGGGCTGGCAAGTGAGATGACTCAGCAGGTGAAGGCAATTACTGCCCAAAGACGCAAGCCTGATGAGATAAGTTCAATCCCCAGAACTGACATAAAGGTGGAAGGCAAGAGCCATCTCCATAGAGCCGTCCTTTGATTTCCACATGCATGTCATACATCCATACACCCACTAGCCTCCAACTAGCTTCCTATCTACCTACCTACCTATCTCTCCTCACACACAATAATAATAATAATTAATAGAAGCCCAACAGAAGAAAGCATGAGTATACTGGTTTCTGGGTTCACTGAGTAAAAACAGAAAGTGTGTGAGACTATGACAATTTCCTAGGTAGTCTGAAATTATCAGAATGCAGGAATTGAAAGTATTTGAATTTTCTGTAAAATAGTCACCATACAAAGAGGTAGTTTTTCTCCTGAAAGAATGCTTGCAAGGTGAAAGAGAAAAAGCCACATCTGAGCCTGCTGATTCAGGTGAATCAAAAAGGTTAGACTGTCTGAGTTTCGCTCCCATGTAGAACAGAGCGCAGGTTAGACCATCTGAGTTTCGTTCCCCTGTAGAACAGAGTGCAGGTTAGACCGTCTGAGTTTCCTTCCCCTGTAGAACAGAGTGCAGGTTAGACTATCTGAATTTCGCTCCCATGTAGAACAGAGCGCAGGTTAGACCGTCTGAGTTTCACTCCCCTGTAGAAGAGAGTGCAGGTTAGACCACCTGAGTTTCACTCCCATGTAGAACAGAGTGCAGGTTAGACCATCTGAGTTTCGTTCCCCTGTAGAACAGAGTGCAGGTTAGACTGTCTGAGTTTCGTTCCCCTGTAGAACAGAGTGCAGGTTAGACCATCTAAGTTTCGTTCCCCTGTAAAACAGAGTGCAGGTTAGACCATCTGAGTTTTGTTCCCCTGTAGAACAGAGTGCAGGTTAGACTGTCTGAGTTTCGTTCCCCCTGAAGAACAGCGCATCTTCCTTACATGACCCATAAACACAGGCTGTCCTTGTCGCAACCATCAGAGATGTGTCTCGTTTTATTTTATCATTTGTTTGTTTGCCTTTGAGAAGAGGTCTCATATAGCTCGGGCTGGCCCTGTTTTATTCTTTGACAGCTTCACACATGTATGTAGTACGTAGGGAATTTTAGTCATTTTTACCCTCAGTGCCTCTCTCTCCTCCCTCCCTTTTCCGCTGTCAACTCTTCTTCCCAAGATGTCCTCCTCCTACTTTTATGTCTGTGCATGTGGCATGCTGACGTTTCTTAGCTGCTTGTATGAGCCTAGATGGCTGTCATTTCCTGGAGCAAGGGCTATACCAAGGAAGGAACTGGCACTCTCTCCCCAGAAGCTTTTAACTGCTGATAGTTCCATAGGGAGGGTTAGAGCGTCGTGAACCCATCCTGTCTCCCTGATGAGTTACTGGCAGGCCTAGTCTAGTGCAAGTCTTGAACAGGTAAACACAGATGCAGTGGAATCTTGAGTGCAACGGTCATGTCATGTCCAGAGGATGCCTTCTTCAGCGCACCTCTTAGCCTGCAGCTCTTACATTCCGTCTGCCCCCCACTTTCCATGTTGCTCCCTGAGCTTGCGTGCAATGACCATTTCATGTCCAGACGATGTCCTCCTTCAACACACCTCCTTAGCCTCCAGCTCTTACATTCTGTCTGCCCCCTGAGTTTTGGAAAGGGTGGTATAGAAGTCCTATCTAGCACTCAAATATTACTTATTATTGGCACATTAACAGTTTGTGAGGATCGACATTAATCACTACCACAACTGTAAGCAACTTCTCTGACAAAGGATGAGAACAGCACTGGTCAATGAGTATAAATAGGAGTATCTAGAAGGCAGTTTAACAACATACCCATTTAACAGAGGAATACTAATAGACTCCCCTCCAAGGTCTACATGGCCTTCCCACCCATCAGATTTTGGTCAGATTTACAACAGACATAGGTTCTTTCCTATGGAGGGGAACTCAAATTCAACCAGAAAACTACCCTCATCATAATGAAGCCACGGTTGCACAGTGGGCACATCTTGGCAGGCTGGCTTTGAACTTGCAATCCTCATGCTTCAGTTTTCCAAATGCTATATTTATAGGTATTAGCCACCCTGCTCTGGCTCCTTTTAAAGCTTCGACCCCTGCAGCGGGGGGAGGGGGGTGTAATTCAGTTGTTAGAGGTCCCACCTACCATGCATGAGGCACTAGATTTGATTTCAGCATCATATGAGCCGTGAATGGTAAATGACACACTCTTGCGATCCCAACATTTGGAAGGTGAAGCAGGAGGATCAGGAGATCAAGATCATCCTTGGCTAGGCTGCAAGTAGGAGACCATCCTATGCTGCAGGAGACCTAGTCTTAAAAAATATAAAAATAGGGCTGGAGAGATGGTTCAGCACTTACGATGGCTCAACATTTAAAAGGACCTAGGTTCAATTCTCAGCACCCACATGGCAGCTCACAAACATGTGTAACCCCAGTTCCAGGAGATCAAACACCTTCTTCTGGCCTCTGCCAGCAATGAACACATGTGGTGCGTAGACATACACGCAGGGAAAACACCCATACCCCCAAACCAAAAATATTTAACATACATAAATGTAATAATATTTCATTTATATTTTAATAAATAAAGCTTGCCTGAAGAGCAGAGAGCCAAACAGCCCCAATGGTCAGTCTTACAGACCAGGCAGTGGTGACACATACCTTTAATCCCAAGAACCCCACTAGTTTGCCATAGAAACTGGGCAGTGCATGCCTTTAATCCCAGCCCTAGAGAGGAATATAAAACAGGAGGAGACAGCCCTCAGACACAGTCTCATTCTGAGATTCCTGGAGGCAGGATCCCCATTTCAGACTGAGGTAGAGGTAAGAGCCAGTGGCTGGCTGTTTTATTTTTCTGACCTTCAGATTGAACCCCAATTTCTGTCTCTGAGTTTTTATTAATCATGCTACACATAAATCTCTCCAGCCCTCACATTAACTTCTACTGACATGTTTCTATGCCTATAGTGCTTTGGTATGCCTACTTCCCCAAGGGCCACCAAGATAACTGCTTCTCTTCTAACTCATCCATAAGAGAAAGAAGAGATGCACTCAGCTCAGGTGGAGAACTGTTTTCTTTGACAGGGCCCCATAGCCTTATCCATCCATCCATTCAATAACTATTTAGAAAGAATCAGTTTTGGGGTAGGCACGGTTTTGAATACTGAGGATGTAAAAACGAAATGGTGAGACAGAGCCTCTTGTTGTTGACCCTCATAAACCTAGCAGACAAGAGGTTCTGTGTTTTATCTTCAGTATCATATAAACCATGAGTGGGAACGTCATGTGCCTGTAATACCAGCACTTGAAAAGTGAGGCAGGAAGATGCTGGGAATATAGACATTAAAAGCAAAGACAGCACTCACAGACAGAAATGGCGACATAGGCAGACGAGTGTCCTGGGTCGAGACACAACCTGAAGATTGGGTGATTGGGTAGGCACTTGAATTTGATGGGAAGACTATGAGGAGAAAGACTCAGCCGTGAGTTCAAGAAGTTCACAGAACAAAACCTGATGGGAACATGGGACAAATCCACTGACCCTCTAACATCCCAGGGATCATGGACAAAAGAAGCTGTTGAGGACAGGAAGCCTTTTCACAGATCAAAAGGAATACTGAAAAATAGAATCTTCCCCTTCTGCTGCTCTCTGAGTAGTTTCCGGTCAGGTCAGAGATTTTCATCACAGAAAATCAAATATTCTTGAATTGGAAATTGATACAGCTTGTTTGTGTGTGTGTGTGTGTGTGTGTGTGTGTGTTTGTATGTGTGTGTGTCCCATCAAAAGAACATTTCAATAAAACCAGTGGCCCAGCCATCATCAACACAGGCTGTCTTCTTTCTTCCTTTGCTTCTGTTTATCTGAAATGAACAAACAATCTATTCCACAATCAAGAAGTCAAATGTCCACAGATTCTAAGCTGAGCAACCCTGGGGATAGTCAGCATTTTTTCTCCTTTTTACAGTAATTATGCACATGATAATCAAGGGACAAAGAAATTAGCAAGCTATTCAAGAATATCCAAAACCCTATCCTTGGTGTTTACTTGAAAATATTAAGTACCTGTGAGGCAAATCGTTGATGTGGCTGAACAATCTCTCCTGCAGTGCTGAGCAATGCTTAAAAATGCCAGCACCCTGAGGGACCATTCCTGACTGGTGGCAGAACAGAATTTGATGTTTCTAAAATTATGTATATTAATTATATCTAACAAAGTTGTTTATCGATAAAATGTGCATCCATGTCTGAACTCGACCCTCTTCTCCTGTCATTCGGGATAACCAGGTATTAGTTTGAGTAGGCTTTTCCTCTAAAAGCCTGCAAATAAATATTTAGGTTTTCTTCCCATAGTGTCTCTGCTGCAACCATTCAGCTCCATCACAATGGAGCAAGACTCAGCCCTAGATAACCTGTACATGAATGGCAGGTTTGGGTCTCTCAATCTAACTCTACTGATAGACAACACAAAGCTTGAGTTTCATATCATCACACATCATGAAATCTAATTGTTACTTTAATTCTCTAAACCACTAAATCGGTAGAGAAAACAAACCCATAAAGAGGGAGTGGGCAGATTTAGCCTGGAAGCCATAATTCACTGAGCCCCGATTTTGAGTGATGCCGTTGGTAGGTGTTAGAACCGTAGGAGAACATGAAATTTACCTTCTCACAACCCTTAATCTTGGCAGCCATGCAAGTTCTTTAACTTTAAAGGGTCTCTCTCTCTCTTCTTTCCCCTCAAAATAAAGATAATCACAGAACCCACTCTTAGGCTAAAATGAGGAGTAAGGATACATAATGAGAGTGATGAGTAGAACACACAGAAGTTCTGACAGAATCCAGATGGACTGAATTCAGGAAAGATCCAAGTGCTCCATCAACACCATCTTTCCCTCACTTCCTTTACAGTTGTGCTTGTTCATTTCCTGGCCGTCCAGGCTACTGAAATAATCACACAGAAACTATATTATTTGCAATACTATTTGGTCAATAGCTTAAATGTATTGCTAGCTAGCTCTTACATCTAGAATTAACCCATTTCCATTATTTTATATTTTACCACGAGGCTTGTGGTCTACCAGCAAGGTTCCAGCTGGTAGCTCTGCGTCTTTCCCCTCTGGTGGCTACATGGCATCTCCTCACTCAACCTCCTTTCTCCCAGCATTCAGTTTAGTTTTCCCCACCTAGCTCTATTCTACCCTATCACGGGCCCAAATCAGCTTCTTTATTCATTAACCAATAAAAGCAACACATATACAGAAGGACTTCCTACATCACAGTTGCCTTACCACTTCTGGGTTTTGCTTGTTTCTCTTTTTTGTTTACTCTTCCCATGTTCGAACTGATAATGGAGCGTGAGAAGGGACCTGCTCCAGACAGAAGGAAAAAGCGATTTCTCCTCTCCTAATCACCTTGTGGTGTGAACCCTCCCGGTCTGACCCTCCCCCTCCCGGTGCAGTTGACTTAAGCTGGCTTCTGGAGGGCTTGAGAGTCAGGAATTATTAATACCACAGAGAGACTAATGAAGCCACGATTGATTCGCCAAGCTGGATGCCATCTCCCTGTGAAGGTGTCCTACAAGAGACAAAGATTTAGAGCAGCGGTAACTATATTCATCTCATCTCTTAGTAGACCTGCCACCTAGTCTCTTCCTCCCACGAGCACCCCAAGGCTTATTACACAAACTTCACAGATCACAGCGCCTTCGCCAAGCTCAGCAGCTCCCCGGGCTGATGGTGGGCAGGCAGCACACCTCTCCATCATGGGAAGAAAAGTGAGTGATGGGAACCAGGAAGAAATGAGACCGGAGCTTCCTGAGAACTGAGGAATGGACTTTGAGGGGGCCTTCGGAACGACCCAGAAGAATCCTCTCCAACTTTGAAAATACCCAGACGTTGCTGAAAAGAGGGATCTTTCTCCAAACTTCAAAAATGATACATGCTGTAATTTATTGTAGAAGAACAGGACCTAGACTTCTCATTGTAAGTACTTGGTATCATAGCTTTAAACAGTCCAAAGAAGTCTGTTCCCATTGGCTGGTATGCCAAAGCTGGCAGGTGCCATTAGAAGGAGCTGGCGCACTGCACAGAGACAATGGAGATTGGTATACAGGAACCAATGCCCAAATCTACACGTTCTGCCTTGAAACCTTACCTCTCCCGGCCTCATTATCCAAGTCTCTACAGGTGGGGAGGGCCTGTTGGGGGATCCAGCGAGGTGTGCTAGGGGACAGCACCTGTGCAGCTGCTGTGCTTCTTGCAAGCCAAGAGTTTTGGCTTTTGCAGTGCTGAGGGCTGAACCGAAGACCCTGCACATGCTAGGCAAACCCTACCACCAATGAGCTGCAAACCCAGCCCAGTTCCGACCATCTGTGGTTCTCAGTAAGCATTTCTAGCACTCCTGCATATATGTTTAGAACCTACTTAAGGAAAAAGACAATAGCCAGTGTGTGTGGTTTGCCAGGAATATCTCTGAAAAATACCAGACTGGGAGGGTCAAACAACAGCATTTCCTTTTCTCATAGTTCTGGATAGTGGCAGTCAGTCAAGGTGACGGCAGGATTGATGTCTTCTGAGGTCTCCCTTCGTGACTGTGTCTCATAAGATCATCTCTGCCTGTGTGTCTTGTTCAAATCTTTTCTTATATAACAACAATCATTAGCACCCACCCACACAATCTCATTTAATTATATTTTTAAAGAACTGATGTCCAAACACATTCACATTCCAAGGTTCTAGGGATTAAGGGCCTTGCCTGTCTTTTTTCATGGGTCCAGTGCTAGACTCACTGCTCTTGGTGAGAACAGAAGAGGTAGAGAGTTCAGAATAAACAGGGAATAAGGGAAATTCTACAAGTCAGGTCCGACCCCACACACGTACGAGTCTTCATTTCTGATATCATCTCACTCTATCTGAGTCATTGTGGATCGACTGTGTCCCACCCCCAAATTCACATGCTGAAGTCCTAACCCCCAAGGTGGTACACTAAGTGAAGGGGTCTCTGCAAGTCCTGTAGGTGGAGTTATTTTTATGATTTTTTAAAAATGCTGGCGGTGATGTAGGTGTGTCTTCTATCTATCTGATGATTTCATTGGATAATTAATAAAGAAACTGCCTGGCCCATCTGATAGACCGGCCCTTAGGTGGGTGGAGTAGACAGAACAGGAAGAAGGAAGTGAGGTAGATGGCTCAGTCAGAGTCCACGCCTCTCTTAAGTTAGTCAGACTGCCGTGCCTCTCCAGAGAGAGAAGCCAGACGCGATGAAGCTCCAGCCCAAGATGGACATATGCTAGAAACTAAACGGTAAGGCACCACTTCATGGTGCTACACAGATTATTAGATATGGGTTAATCAAGATGTGAGGAAGAGGCTGAAAATAATGGGCCAGGCAGTATTTAAAAGAATACAATCTGTGTGTTGTTATTTTGGGTAAAGCTAGCTGGGCAGCCAGGAGCCGGGCAGCGGGAAGCCGGCCCGCAGCTCCACACTACAGAATGGCGCCCACGTGGATAATTGAATCCACAGAAAGCCTGAGAAAGCTTGGGAAAGAATAGAGTAAAGCATGTTTTCTTGGTAGCAGCTATTTCTCAGGTTTGGCTTTGCTTGCTAGAGGTAAGAAAGCACTCTCATCTAAGAGAGGCTTCCTGACTCAGCTTTAGCTGCAAAATCTTGCAGCTCTTTTAAGAGGTCCTGCCACGAAACACTTAAATGGTGTTGATGAAAAGCTGAATGTTTGTTTTTCGGTTTTCAGCCGTAGCAGGAAAAAAGCTGTGCCGTTTTAAAATGCCAGCCTTCTGGGCCGTTCTGCCAGGGCAAACTCTGACTCTTTCAAGCAGCCGGTCCTGACTATGGAGCTTTTGAGTGTTGTTTAACACTGTTGCAGCTTGCTTGCTGGCAGGGACCTTGAACCGCCAAAGAGTTGTGGTACCTCTGCCATGAGGCTGGAAAGCTAGGGAATGGGCTGGATCTAGCCGTCAAAGTCACAGCTTTAATCCTACTGATATTGTTTGGTAAAGTAAAGACTCATGTAGTCAGAAAGAGAGATATACAGTAAAAGAAAAATTCAAAGTCAAAGAAAATGTCTAAGTGGTTTACACTGTGTTAAAAATATATGCAGGCTAAAGGTTAAAGTTCTTAAAAGTAAAAAAAAAAGAAAAAAAAGGAAGTAGTTTGTTGTGGTGGTACACACCTTTAATCCCAACACTTGGGAAGCTGAGGTAGATTGACCTCTGTGACTTCAAGGTGTGGCAGCACACACCTTTAATCCCAATGCCTGGGAGGCAGAGACAGACAGATCTCTGTGATTTCTAGGTGTGGTGGCATACGCCTTTAATCCCAGCACTTGGGTTGCAAAGGCAAGTGGATCTCTGAGAGTTCAAGGACAGCCTGGTCTGCAGAGTTATTCCAGGACAAAGATATACAGAGAACTTGTCAAAAGAATAAAAAAATAAAAGTAAAAATAAACGAAATAGAGGTTAAAATAAAGCCGTACAAAGATGGAAAATATACGGAGAATCTTGATACTGTATACTATTATAATCTCTTTGAATTGTTTGAATGCTGAGGAAGAAGCAATAGCTGCTAAAAGATATTTGTTTACAAATGCTGCTGAACTAATCCAAGATATTTTGAAAATACCTTGACTTCAGAATTTGGATCTCAGGATATGATGCTTTGGAAAGGAGTTTCTTTTGTTTTTACAGAAAATGAGACCGTGTGGATTGCTTCTATCCCAATATGGTATGATAGACCACGCCCTCCTGAAAGGTTGCTGTGAACACCTTCAGAAAATTACTTCACCCAACTGATGACTGCGATGAACCTGGCACACAGGTTACACCATGAAAGACCTAATTAACAGCGTCCCCATTCAGCAGGAAGCAGTTTGGAGAGAAATAACTGCGCCCATTTTCCCAAATATTGTTTATAAATGTTCTTTTACATTTAAAGGGAGATATGATATAGATATGAATAATTTGCATTGGTATAGATTTTGCTTTATTGATAGAGATTTAAGGTCAATTTTGTTATATGTATATGTATTTCTGATACTGATTAAGGTATTGTGATTGTGTAGTTCATTTAAAATGTAATGTATAATTAGGAAATATAGGTTGTTGATGGATAGTCATCAATAATGGTTAAGCTTGTAGTCATGTTAGATTTTCTATATATAGAGAGATATATTTCAGTTAGATAGACATTCTTCATATCTTTCAAAGACTGCAAAATATGGCATTTAATGTTTTAATAACTTAGGAATTTTCATGATAATGAGACACATCTGCTCCTGGCAGCACCAATCTACTTTAAGAAGATGATGGGCATCGAAGAGGATCCTTATGGAGTTTGATAGCCATTTGGGCAAGAAACTGCTCTTGCCTAGACTATTGAATAAACTGGACACAGAGAACCCTCAGAGAGAGGACTACTGAACTTGCCTAAATGTGAGATGATTCTTTGGGGTTCCTGATTCATGAAAGAGTCTGCGAGACATTCTACAGGACACAGCAGATACTGACTGAACTGCCTTTGAAATTTCCTGCTTTATGGAAATGTCTGCTGGAAACTATGGGCCTATAGGCTGAAGATGGATGCCCCAATGCTACAAAGGAACTTTAGGTGACTGTCCAGGCAGCAAGATGTCTCTGTGATTTCTAGAGTTTTGTAAGTTGCTTATTTCTTATGTACTTAGGTAATATTGTGTTCTTCTGGAGTCTTTGATGGAGCTGAAGAATAGATAGATAGTTATAGTTGTTTTCCTTTGTTATGATAAAAGATAAAGTAGATATAAATATTGTAACTGTAATTTTTGCATGATAACTGTTTTGTTATATGTAATTTTACTATGTTAAAGTGAAAGCTTTTCTTTTTTGTTTAAACAGAAAAAGGGGAAATGATGTAGGTGTGTCTTCTATCTATCTGATGATTTCATTGGATAATTAATAAAGAAACTGCCTGGCCCATCTGATAGACCGGCCCTTAGGTGGGTGGAGTAGACAGAACAGGAAGAAGGAAGTGAGGTAGATGGCTCAGTCAGATTCCACGCCTCTCTTAAGTTAGTCAGACTGCCGTGCCTCTCCAGAGAGAGAAGCCAGACGCGATGAAGCTCCAGCCCAAGATGGACATATGCTAGAAACTAAACGGTAAGGCACCACTTCATGGTGCTACACAGATTATTAGATATGGGTTAATCAAGATGTGAGGAAGAGGCTGAAAATAATGGGCCAGGCAGTATTTAAAAGAATACAATCTGTGTGTTGTTATTTTGGGTAAAGCTAGCTGGGCAGCCAGGAGCCGGGCAGCGGGAAGCCGGCCCGCAGCTCCACACTACATGGCGGGTCCTCGGCAGGCTCACAGACCAGCCGCGAGCCTGGCAGAGACAGCTGCCAGAGTGGTGCAGATTCGTGAGCAGGCGGTGGTAAGAAGGGACATGGGCAGACACATCATACAGAATAGAATAGAACTGAATATTTATTACTTAGAGGAAAGAGAGAGTGTGGGGGAAGAAGGAGAAGAGAAGAGAGAAGCAGAGAGACACATGCGTGCGAAGAGGGAACAGTTAGTGATCCAAGGGGGGGGGGGTAGGGGGAGCAGGGGTCGCCAGAAGTGGGCGTGGCTTGCCTCTTAAAGAGACAAAAACCATAACATTCCCATCTCTTTTTTATAATAAAAAGCAGGAGATTAAACACCACAGTTTGACGGAATTGGGGCGGCGAATTCTCACAACTGCTTCCAGTTTATTTGTGGGCGTCGTCTTTGGGGGGAGGAACCTGAGAGAAGGCTGGGTGCTGGCCACATCCTGGCATAGCTCGTCTCTTTGCTTCTGACCGGTGGCATGGAAATGTCTGGTGTCTCTTATCCTGTTTAAGGTATTGGCAGAACAAAGAACAAAGTTAAATTAAGAAAAAAAATTTTTTTGGACCAGGGGATTGAGGGGGTTCTGACCTGTTTAAGGTAGATTGGCTCCCTGGAACTCACAAGAATTCTTTGGGTTTGTGAAAACAGAAGTTTTAGACACATAATGACTGTGACATATTTTTGTACAATGAAAAGTATTTTTTAAGACTATGGAAGGCAGCATAAGAGAGAAATTTGATTTGAAATTTATTTTGTGAGGTAACCTGGCAAAACCTCTCAGCTAACTGTCAGAGATCTTTGAGAAGGATAAGATTTTACTTGAGTTACTGATTAAAAAATGACAGAGAACTTACTTGGTTGGCACCCAGAGCTACTCTTTTTTGGGTCCTCCATGGTCGCTGAAGGTTGCACTTGACCTTTGCTGTTTAGCACAGGGCCTGTCAGGCTCCAGAAGACCTTGTGGGCTAAGAAATCTGTAGGAAGACAGGCCTACCTTGACCTGAGCAGCTAGGCTGTCGATTGCAAGGATTCTGTCCACATCTGGAGGTCTTTTTAGGTGAAAGGCAGTTTTGCCCAATGGTCAGTGCTCGGCAGTTGGACGTTGTTCTGCACCCATTTGTCTTCTGTCTTCTTTGGAGGAAGCAGAGTGCTGCTGCTGGGAGCCAACCTGTCTCTTTTTGTTATGAAAAGTTTTTTAATAATTAAATATTTAAATATCACATTCCCTAGATCTCTGAGCAGTTAAGGGCTAGAATCTGGAAGGTTGGGTCTGAGCTTGACTGTACTGGCTCTTAACTTAACAGGTAAGATTTATACTCATAAAATGACAGAAAGGCCAGGCGGTGGTGGCGCACGCCTTTAATCCCAGCACTCGGGAGGCAGAGGCAGGCGGATCTCTGTGAGTTCGAGACCAGCCTGGTCTATAAGAGCTAGTTCCAGGACAGGCTCCAAAGCCACAGAGAAACCCTGTCTCGAAAAAAAAAAAAATGACAGAAAGAAGAAACTGCTTGCAATAGAAGGTTAATGGCAGAACTGACAATGGTGGAGAACAGCTTAATAGATTTTAAGAGACTTAAAAGTACATACCAGTTTTAGAATATGAAACTTATGATTTTGTAGTCTGAAATGAGATGTAATGAACAATTATTATACATAGAAGAGTGAACAGGAATTGGGCAATGTGGATGCTTTTGATGGGCTCTATCAAAGGCATGCCATTGCGCAAAACACATGTAACAGAGTTAACAAGAGGATTTTGGTGAAAACCGGGGGAAAGGCAGGATATACATAAGTAAAACTGGGAGAGCTTGGTCACCTGACTTGGCTCTCAGCCAAGATGGTAGCAAAGTCAACTATGTAATAAAGTTAACACTGGGCAACCTGGCAGGTAATACCTCAGTAAAGATGGTGGAATTTGGTCACCTGACTGTAGTGTGGAGCTGTGGGCAGGCCTGCTTTTCGTCCCACCCGGCTTCTGCTTGGCTAGCTTTACACGCAAAATAACAACACACAAATTATATTCTTTTAAACACTGCCTGGCCCATCAGTTCCATCCTCTTATTAGCTAATTCTCACATCTCTTGCTTTAACCCATATCTAATAATCTGTGTAACACCATGAGCGGTGTCTTACCGGGAAATATTCAGCACTTCTGACCTGGCAGCTGGCTTCATCGCATCTCTCTCCCTGAGAGACACGGCGGTCTGTCTAACTTAGGAGAGGCGCAGCATCTGACTGAGCCATCTACCTCACTTCCTTCTTCCTGTTCTGTCTACTCCACCCACCTAAGGGCTGGCCAATCAAATGGGCCAGGCAGTTTCTTTATTAGCCAATGGGAGTCCTCCATCACCTGACCTGGCCCTCAGTCAAGATGGAGATAAAGTCACCTGACCCCTAGTCAAAATGGCAGCAGCCACATGTTGTATGAAAAAAGCTACAATTTTTGAGCTGTAAGGATTTTAGGCTTAATGAGAGGGACCTAAAGGCATGATCTGCCCTGTTGCTGAGCCAGAATCGTGAAAACCCACGAAGCAGCAGCACCCAAGGCCTATATCAGAACGTCTTCCAGAAATATAGGCAGAATGCAAATCAGCCACTCTGAGCAGTGGTTACAATGACGGGAGAAGAAAAAGAAAAGAGAAGAAATGAAAGAAAAGATAAAGAAACCAGGGGACCCCGGGTCCCCAGCCAAATGCACTGTACAGGGAGTGTGCAGTGCTATCGCGTAGGTGGACTCACCCAGGGGTCAGTCCAAACACGATTGCGGTAAAGGAAAGCAACCGTAGCAGAAGGGGGAGACTCACCGATTGAAGCCAACCCAAGGCCAGCCTGAGCTACACAGTAACTTTCTGTGTGTGTCTGTCTGTCTCTCTGTCTCTGTGTTATGTGTGTGTTAGCACCCACCACTCTCTATTCAACTAGCTCATGTGTTCATCATCTCTATGCTAGATGTAGGCCTCACTTTGTATTCAGAATCCATCTCAAATCTGGCATGTTAAATGAAGAAGGAATGAGCAAATAAATGAGATAACGAGATTCCTGAAGTGTGGGACTTTCTTTATCCTAGATTTTTCTCCTTCCTCTGGCTCTCACACTCCAATAAAGGACAATTCTGAAGGGCCTTCCCAGTTCCAGCTTCCCCAGGGCTGGCTGAGATTTTTATTAAACTCCATCTGCTGATTCCATCCCCAAGTGCGAATCCCCAGCACACTCACAGACCGGCACACTAATCTCCATCCCAGAGCCTGCTTTCAGGAACCTGCAGGATACATACATTTTGGACATTCTTAACACCCCTAATATGAATCCTTCTACTTACTTCTACTATGACCTTGACAAAAACCGCTCAACTTCTCTGCAGCCTCATCTGCAGTAATACTTAACTGATTGTGCTGTGGGAGATAGATGAAATGCCATCTGAAACACAGCACAGGGCCTAGTATATTCATTAGTAAGTGCTCAATAAAAGTTTATTTGCATGATCATCAACTGCACATGACCCAAAGACTAGGGAAAGACCCTAAGGTACAATGAGGCCTTTAAATGAACTACCTGACTCCAAGAGAGGCCAGTAGCTGTCTATGATGGCATGCAGGCGTGCACCACATACAAATGTGGATAAGCCTACAAATGTAGAGTGAAGATATACAAGCTGTGCCCACAGCAGTGACTACATGGTAGGTCCTCGTCATCAGTGACATTTCAAAAGGAAATCTAGGAAGTAAGTACTTCTCCAGCCCTCAAGGAAGCTCCAGGCACCAAAGAGGAAGTAGAATTTCATCAGCAACTAAAGAAAATGCACATTTTCCCAATGGCACAAATGATGTTGTGCTAGACGGATGAGACTCTGATGATGTCTGAGCTTGAGAAGGAGGTACTGCTGTTCTGTCTGGGATACTGGGGACCCAAGCATGTACACAGAGAGAGGCATGCTTTGAGGACATTTAACTTGGTTCAGTCCCATCTCTTAGTCTTAGAAGCTGTAACCGAAGGATTCCTTTTGTCTTTAAACTCCCAAGCAACACAGAATGGATTGTCCCTTAAAGGTGTTGGCCTTTGCTGGCAGTGGGCTCATATGTGGATCTGTAGAAAGGGTTGCCTCCTAGGATCTGGCCCCACAGTGGGAAAAGACAATATATCAGAAAATTGCATCTATGAAACAAAATGCCTGTTTCAAACCAAGCTGATACATGTTCTTATAACCGCAAAACCCAAAAGAATATAAATCAAAAATTAGAAAAAACTCAGAAGAGAGGCGACAGAACCTGGGAAAAAAATTGAAAAGAAGAAAATATTTCAGATATAAAAACGAAGCTAGGGAAAAGGTTCAAATACCTTCCTTAGGAGAAATTAAAGGTTAAAAAAAAAAAAGGGTGAGAGACTAACAAAAATAAATGCATCAAGAGATCAAAAGATTCAGCAGAAACTGACAAAGAGTGACAGCAAAATAGACATAGTACACATTAATGGAGTCCCTAGAGAAAGCCAGGCTGGGGTGGGGCTCAGAGGGAGTGTGCGCCCAGCCCGGACAAGGACCTGTCCAAGTTTCAGCACAACAAAGAGAAACCAAAACAAGGGAAGAGAACAGTGGTAACTCAAGAAAATTTCCCCGCTGTAAGACCCGTGCAAAATGAAAGAAGACATGGGGGTACGATGGGGACCTATGGGAGGAAGGGAGCTGGTCAAGTCGGAGGGCATAAGAGAGCAGAAGAGGTGAGTGCAATCACAGCACATTCTATACATGTGTGAAACTGTCAAAGAAAACTTCCCTGAAATTAAAAAAAAAAAAAAAAAGATTTGGAGCCTTGTATTGACAGAAGAGACCTCTATCTGAGACTGTTGATCAACGACCAAGAGATAAGTCAATGGTTCCCAACCTGTGGGTTATGATGCTTCAAGGTCCCTTATCAGATATTTACAATTCATAGCAGTAGAAGGATTATAGCTATGAAGTAGCAATGAAATAATTTTTTGATTGTGGGTCAGCACAACATGAGAAACTGTATTAAAGAGTTGTAGCATTAGGAAGTTTGAGAACCACTGAAATAACTGGTGACATTCCTGTAAACCCAATACTCAAGAGGCGGAAACACGAGAATCAGAAGTTCAAGGTCACCAATAGCGTTATAGTGAGTTTGAGGCAATATATCCTACAGTACATGAGACCCAGTCTCAAAAAAAACTCCACTTCTTTTTCAAATGGGAAGAGTACACAATAGTATTCTGGGATATTCTTCTGGATTTTCTTACAACTGGTTTTTGTCTGGTTGACTAGTTGAGTGGATGAATGAGTAGCTTTTATCTTGTTTTATTTTGTTGCTTTTTTAGAAGATCTCACACTGTAGTCCAGGTTGCCCTTGAGTTTACAGCAATTCTCCTGCCTCAACCTCCCAAGTACTGGGATTATAAGCATGAGCCACCACAGCTGGCTTCCAGAAACTCTGAAAAGCAACAAAGAGCATACAAGAAGTCAAAAGTGTAATCACTTTTAGGGAAAGGGAAGGGATTGTATGTGTTCAACGCACAATATATACCTATATGAAAATGTCCTTATGCAACATGGTGCTGTGTACAATAAGTACACCAGATAAAATTCTTTTTTAATAGTCACTCGACTGGGACAGGGTTTGTGGCCAGTTTCAAGAGTGAGTAACAAAGTCATTTCCTCAGTTTGGGTTCAGGACAGTCCGGTAACCTATACAAATGCCATGTATTGGGCTTTATATGTTGTTTTTTTTTTTTTCAATTTAAAATAGTAAGGTGTGCTTAAGAAATGCTGTGGACCATTGGAGTACTCTGCACAGAGCTGATGAGAATAGAAACTGGTAAGAGTTTATGTCAGCCAAGTTAGCCATATCTATCTACATTTTAAATTATACCTGGCCGATATGTCACACAGGTTAAAGAATAGATAAAGTAAGAAATGTGACTATG